>NC_080654.1:5971657-7178625 GCF_027579445.1 Ammospiza nelsoni | reverse complement strand
CTGTCAGAGAAGTGTTAATCTGCTGCTACCTTTAGAATTGGGGAACTCATACATCAAGGGAGAAGGAGCTCACAGAACTAAGAACTTTACCCTTTCTCTGAAACAAAGTTGCTAATACTTGACTGAGGGATTACAAAACGTAATGGCCAAAGAGACTGTGCTGATATCACGTGTGGTATTTTGGTCAATTTCTGTAACACCTGCATTTTTCCTGATTGGAATAAATGCCCTAAAATTAGGACCTGAAATCAAAATAGCATGGCTGCAACTTGCAGGACCTCAGGATGGGGTACAGCATCATCTGAAAAAAGCCAGTATGAAAAAGAGGGCTCCCCAAAATGGAATGATACTGAAACCTGGAAAGAAGCAGATAAACAACCCAAAGTGGCCAGTGGCCACATCCCTGCCCAGCCCCTCTCCCTGCAGACAAGGTGTGGCTCCATCCAGCCTGATGTTGTCTTCAGGGGCACCAATTTTGCCTGGTCCCCTCTGACTATCCTGAGCACCTGAAGCTGCTCTGACTGCTCCTGTCACCCAGAGAGGTGTGACATGCATCCCAGAAATGTTGTAAGGAGCATAAGTCAAGAGAGTACCTGGTCGTGGCATAATTGCTTGTACTGTGCAGCCCTTCCATTGCTTCCATCACTGTGTTAGATTTGTGCCCCTGCTCAGCTCCTTTTATGCTCCTGTGTATTTTTGGGTTTTACAATGTGGCCCAAATTTCCCAGAGCACCCCCAGAGGACACACCAACCCTTGGACCCTGACAATTCAGCAGAAGGAGGTGTACAGTTTCAAAATCCCAACTGCAAATCAAAGGAATGTTCTGGTTCCACTTTCCGTTTGCTGTGTGTCAAACCCCAAAAAGGAATAAGTTCTGCTTAGCACTGGCATCAAAGCCACTGCATGACACATTGTAAAGTGGGTTTCATCTAAATTCTTCCAGTGAAACTGATATGTAATAGATCCTCATTATCTGGTCTCTCCATTGCATATTACAGAAGTAACTCCAAAGGTTTTTCTCCTCAGCACTCGATGGGCCCATTGCTGGAGGGAAGCTCCAGCTTGTTAAGACTGTGATTTTCCAGTCCACACGAATGACAGGATGGGATGTGATTGTAAATTATTAACAACGTGCTTGTCACTTCAATTAGCAGCCCATGAGGTAGAAATCAATAACTGGATTATTTTATGCTCTGGTTTATCATTTCCAATGAACCTCAAGGAGACACTGCACTGCTGTCACAGAGCTGGTGAACTCTCCCACTGCTCCAACATTTTCTTTGCTGCCGCTGGGGCAAGTACATAATGAAGGAGCCCATTGTCCACTGGAAGGTGTCAGTGCATCTCTTATCTGGTCGTGCAGCTGCAAAAATGACCCCAGAGCAGGGGGCAGAACAGTGCTCTCACTCCAGCTCAAATGCCAAGTTCAGGCCAGCTGAGAAAAATAAGTGTTGCTGCCAAAAAAGAATGGGGCTTCATTCAGCCTTGCCAGGATGCAGGACAAGAGGAAAAGGCCTCAAGTTGCACCAAGGGATGCTTAGATCACATATTAGGAAACAAATTTTCAGAGGAAGGATTGTAAAGCATTGGCAAAGATTGCTCAGGGAAGTAGTGGAGTCACCATTCTGGATGGCATTAAAAAAATGTGAGAAGTGGCACTTGGGGACATGGGTTAGTGGTGGAGAGGACAGTGCTGGTTTAATGGTTGGATTCCATGATCCTGGAGGGTTTTTCCAACCTTACTGAATCCATGAGTAAGACATGGTCACTGAGCACACTATTGTGAGTCATTTTTCTGTCAAAAACATACATTTCCCAATTTCCTCCCAAACATCCACGTTGAAGCCCATTGCAAATGGCAGCAAGGATTCCATTCCAAAAGTGATCCAAGTTCCAGCCTAGGCAAGCCATAGATCCTGTGCAGAGAAGCTGGGGATTAAAAAAGTACAGAACAAAAATTTTAGGGAATCTGTGTTCAGAGACAAAAGCAAAAAGAACTTGATATTTTATGCATTTAGAAACCCTGAATAATTAAAAGTGGTTACCTTGGTTTTTTCTATATTCAGAAACCCTGAATAAATGTTGCTAAAGATGAGGAGAAAGATAAAAATACTTTAAACCAAGCCTGGAGTTGTGCAGAGATGTTAGGCCCTCTGTGGTGAAGTGTAAAGAATGAAATCCTGTTAAAAGGAGCTGTTACACGCATTTGTAGTCCAGGGAATGCAGACACGTGGAAATACAGGGATTTCCCAACACCCCATTTGCCCCTCTCTTCCAAACCACACTTGGGGATCCAGGAAAATTTCCATCATTCGTCAAGGCAGTTTCACTGAGATGCAGCAGCCCAGAGCTGATGTTGGGGTTGGACCTATGCAAGGCAGAGTCAGGAGCCCATGACTTGATGCCATGTCCTTGATGCCATGTCCTGCAGCCCAGCAGGAGCAGCTCCTTGCCGTGTTTCCAGAGCTCTCGTGTCCACCACTGGTGCTTCCATTTTGCCATTGAACCTTGCCTTTGTTCTGTGCTCCCCAGAGGCATCATTTCCATGATTTCTCTCTTTGTGTGGCCCAGGTCTGCCCCGGAGGCTGCGATCCACCAGCCTGCTCTGGAAGGGCAGCACTCAGGACGCCCTCGCGCTGCTCAAAGACGACGTCCTGGTGGCTGACCCAGGAACCAGGTCAGACACATTCCTTTAGGAGCTTTTGGTCTGGATCAGGGTTCTCCACCCTCAGCCCCATCCCCAGCCTCCATGGCTGGTGGATAAAGGCAGCTATTTCCAAAGGGAGCTTCAGCCACCTCCCCACATGCCTGGAAAAAAGACTGTTGGAGGTGTCAGCGTTGGGTTTGGTGTTTTAAGCCCAGATGAGCCAAATTAAACTGCTGTAGTTCACTTTATGAGCCTTAAATGATGCAGGTTTTCAAAAGTGGAAAAGTACTTTAATTTAAACAGTTTCAATCATCACAGGTTTCGGTTAAAATCATGTCTGTGGTGAGTTGTGTGTCTCTAAATTATCAAAAAGGTCTCTGAATGCTTGTTTCGATTCCTGTATCTTGTTAAAAGTCTGTTACGTGGGTTGCAAACACTCAAAAATATCATGGATTCATAGAATCCCAGACTGATTTGGGTGGGAAGGGACCTTAAAGATCATTTTTTTCCAGCCCTCTGCCATGGGCAGGTACACCTTCCACTATCCCAGGTTGCTTCAAGCCCTGTCCAACCTGGCCTTGGACACTTCCCCACAGCCTTCAATAGGATCCAGTAGACAGCAGATTAGGGAAAAGATTCAGACTAACTGGGAAGAAACTTTCTAAGACTGCAAAATTGTTTGGTAATTAATTACAGCCTGAAATAATTTACCCAGGATGGCTGAGGATCTGCCACTCACTTATGCTAGTTCTGTCCCACATCATGTAGGAGGCTACAATAGATATTCCTTAAAGGATTTTAGGATTTTAGTACCATCGTCTTCTTTGGTATTTTTATCTTTATTGTAACTTATCTCCATTGGTATCTTTATTTTATGATCCCCATGAAGATAAATAAGGACATCCCCTCACAGTCTCTCAATACCTTATATTTAATTGATATGTTGGTAGTTTTCTCTCTCTCTCCTTTTTCCTGGTTGTGCTTCCCAGCTAACAGATCATTCTTCCCAAAGGAAGTTCACATTCACTGATACAGATGTTTTAACATATTTTTCTATGTTGAAATCCAGCTCCATTTCAGATACAAGGTTTTAAATACAGAATGTGATTGTTCTAAGGGTAAAAAAACATATGCTCACCATGCTTACCATGCTTTTATTCAACTAAATGGGCTGGAAAAGGTTGAAGTGGTACCAAATTTATGATCTAAATAAGTCTCAATGAGATGTGTGGCTTCACACAATTAAAAAAACCAACAGGGTTGAAAATTTAATGACTTTTGAAAATGTATTTTTAAAAAAATGCCCCTTCATGTTTTCATGCCATTAAACTTCATTCAATTCTGAAAACATAAATCACTTGATGGTTATTAAAGACTGGCGTACTCAAGTTTCTTTAATGATTCCACATTGCTGGATGCTGCTTTGTGGGCTTTTAAGTGCTCTTTAAGTGCTTTTACCATCTTAAGGTAGCTTAGGTATCTAAGTGATTATCCCATGGCAAATCCCCAAAGAGGTTTACCCAGGATTTTGAGACCTTTAAGGTGAGCACCTGGAACTCCCCACGCTGCTCTTAAAAATAATGGATGGTGAACAATTATAAACAGCAAGTCAGGTTATGCAAATATAGAGGAGTTTTTTCTTTTCCATCTCCAGCTCTCTCTGTACATCAGGGTTGAACAGCTCTGCTGATGTTCCCGTAAAACATTTCTCTTTCTTGATTTAACAACAAATCATGGCAACAACATGCAGCTTTTCTTGTGGGAATCCATAAAATCAGAGGGTTTGGGAAAGCTGCAAAAGGCTGGCTTCAGAAACAGCAGAGCTGTGATCAGAGCCAAGCAGAGCCATGAGATAGGTCAGAAGAAAAATTATGTACAAAGTAGAAAACTAAGGACAAATAGAACAACGGTCTGTGTATTAACACTTGTCTAGAATAACTGCCTAAACTGCAGAAAATATATATCTAGCAAGATATTTGGAAGTTTTAAGCTTAATAATGGAGCTCTGTGCATTGTGTTTTAAGGTTTACAAGCAGGTATCGTATTCAAAATAAGCAAGCATTGTTTTAACCACAGGTACATGTGCTTATAGTGGTTGGATAGAACTACTGTCAATGTGCTTTTGCTTTGTGTGATTGGTCAAAAAACTTATAAAGTAAGTTGTAACATTAAGTTCTTGGTCTGCTGCTTGGGATGTGAGCTGATGGCATCTTCCCATTGTCATAACCATGTAATGAGACTGATGCTGGAAAATAAAACAGCTCAAGGCACATTCCCAGCAATCCTGTCCCATTCATGATTTGTACATAGCCCTTGGCCAGTGATATTTCTCTGTCTCCCCTTCATCTGCCATTCCATAAAATGTGAATTTTTCCCTAAAGAAGAGAGACCCAGCCACTGATTTTGCATATCATTGATGAACAGCTGATCCCAATATATTCCCCTTCCTTCCAGATGCCACTACAGCAACCTGGCCTTCTCCCTGATGGCTCACGTGCTGGCTGAGCACGCGGCCGAAGGGCAGTACCAGCGCTGGATCTCGGAGAACATCCTGGAGCGCCTGGGCATGGAGGACACAGGGTTTGACATCACGGCGCCCGTCCGCTCCCAGATGGCCGTGGGCTTCTACGGCAGCCAGCAGCCAGCCCCGCTCTACGACCTGGGCTGGTACCGGCCCTCTGGCCAGATGTACTCCACGGCTGCCGACCTGGCCAAGCTGGCCATGGTCTTCCTGGGCACCTACCACCGCCGGCTGCTCGAGCCCGACACGGTGAAGACGATGCTGACACCGCTGCTCAAGTGCTCCGTGGAATACTTTGCTAACAAGACAGGCACGCCCTGGGAGATTAACGAGCAGTTGGGATATGATGTCATCAGGAAGGATGGGGACCTCGATGGTTACTCAGCAACCTTCTCTCTCATCCCCAAGCTCCGCCTCAGCTTCATTGTGCTGATGGCAGGGCCCAGGCCGCAGGGTGGGGACATTGTGACTCAGACATACGAGTATCTCATCCCTGCCATGGAAACAGCATTCAGAGAGGCTGACAAAAGCTTGGTTCCTCCTCCAAACCCAATCCCCTATGTTGGCTACTACACCTATTCCAACCTGACTTTCTATGAGATCAAGGTTGGAATTGGGGGGGTGCTCCTCATGCAGCAGTTTGGGCCTCACGTGGAAGAGCTGATCCCTGAAAAGTATCGGACAATCAAGCTCCACCACTTGGAAGATCGCGTTTTCCAAGTCGTTTTTGACAAGGAGTTCCCATGTGTTCTGCACCTGGGCTCTGCCTCCATCTCACTGGAGACACAGAATGGGCAGCTCTTTAACTTCTACCCCTTCGACCGCAAGGGTTTGTCCCCTGGCTTTGACGCCCCGGGGCTGAACACCTACAACGTGGTGCGTGTGCTGCGCAAGCCCGTGTTCTACAGCTAAACACTCCCTCCACTCCTGGGAGCTGGCTCCAAATCTGTGTCTTACCAGACTGCCTCTGTGGCATTGTGGATGCCATTCAAATGGGAAGAATGGAGGCAAATGACTCTTTTGCCAAACAAATCCTTCCCACTTTTAAGACTACTTTAATTACTTGTCATTGGCCCCAGCAGTGCACAACAAGCCAGCTGGCACCTGGACACACCTGCAGGAAAAAGAAGTGGAAATGTGCTGGATGGATGTGTTTGGATGCCATAAGAAAAAGCCAGGCACTAAAGTGTCCACTCTAATATTGTCTGTTTTATGACTACTGTGGTGATCAAGTACTATCATCAAAGGGCTGAGAATTCCCTGGGTCTCTCAGAAAATGTCTCTTTGTCAGTGGGATATTTTTCCAGGGCTTTTCAAGAGCCTGTCTATCACAAACAAGATCCCTTACGTGGGTTTGCCAAAAGCATTATGTGCTAAAAAATGGCACCAGACTGACACCAGGCCCTGCTTGGGATCCCTGGGGAGTGAGGGTCTGTTTCTCTCCTGGATCATAAAGTTTGAAAAGTGCAGAGCAATGTGGTTCTCTCTCGGCTGGATCATAAAGTTTGAAAAGTGCAGAGCAATGTGGTTCTCTCTCGGCTCCTTGGCTGGTCCTTCAAAGGATGTGGGAGCAGTGTAGGAGCTCAAGCTCACTGCTGGGTGAAGGGGCACAGGAACATAAGGTGGGATGTTGCAGCTGGACTCAGCTCTGTAAAGGTCTCGGTAACCAGGAAAGTGTGTGAGCATGGTGTGGAATTTCAGGAGTCATAGGAACTTTTCTGTATGTTTTGGGCAGGATGTCTGGCTGCAAATGTACCCATTGGGTTTCTGCAGCTGGGAGTGAAGATCTGAGGGAAAGTGCACCAGCCTGTGGAGCACCACCTTGGCAACAGTGCCCCTGCACCTGCAGAGTCACTGGTGCATTTCCTTATCCCTTCCTGTGCCCACGCCATGCCAAGGCAGGCAGGACAGGGAAATGGGTCACACCAACCCCAGGCAGTGCTCCAGGTGTGGGCAGAGCGCCCGGACTCCTGCCCAGGAGGAAAAGGCCCTGGAGGTGCTGCTGACAGTGGCTGAACATGAGCACAGGCGTGCCCAGGTGGCCAGGAAAACCAACAGCTCCTGGCCCTTACCAGCCATGGTGTGACCACAGGACCAGGGCAGTGATTGTCCCCTGTGCTGGGCACTGGTGAGGCCCCACCTCAAATCCTGGGGTCAGTTCTGGGCTCTTCATGACAGGAAAGACCCTGAGGGGCTGGAGTGTGTCCAGAGAAGGGAACGGAGCTGGGGAAGGGTCTGGGACACCAGGAGCAGCTGAGGGAGCTCCTGGAGCAAAGGAGGCTCAGGGGGCCCTTGTGGCTCTGCACAGCTCCTGACAGGAGGGGACAGCTGGGGATGTCAGGCTGTGCTCCCAGGGAACAGGGACAGAACAAGAGGAAGCACCCTCAAGTTGCACCAACAGAAGTGTAGGCTGAATATTTGGAAATGCTTTTCTCAGAGTGTTGGAATTGGAACAGGGCAGTGGTAGAGCCACCACCTCTGGAGGTGTTCAAAAGATGTGTGAATGTGGCACCTGGGGTGATGTTTAGTGGTGGCCCTGGCAGTGCTGGAGGAACAGCTGGACTCAATGACCTTGAAGGTCTGTTCCAACCTCAGTAAATCAATGATTCTGTGCTGTGAATGGCCAACACCACCTCACTGTGATGAGGACAATGTCAGACACGAGGGCAGACAGGATCATCACAACTTCACAGTCCTGGCTCCTCAATGCCGCTCCAAAATTAGGGAATATTGTGGTTTCAGCCCTGGGTGGAGCTGAAATAAAAGCAAGCAGAGGAGCAGGGCAGGATAGTTCTGACCTTAAAGTGAATATCCAAACCGCAGGGCATGGCAGAGGCTGCACAGCATGGAAATCCAGAGGGAAGTGTGACAGGCACTGCACAAGGTCTTAAAGAAATTGCACAATCAAAGACCCTTCCAAGTGTGTGTTCTGGTATGAGGTGTATCCTGTTGCAGAGCAATATCCTGTTGCTGCTGGTCCACACAGACTCTTGGAAGTGGATATGTCCCAGAGAGGATGAGACAAAAATCCCTCTCTGATCCCTTCTCTCTGGTTCTCTCAATGCTTTCACTCTGTGGGCTGTTCTTCAGCTTCAGTTTTGAATAGAGACCATGAAGGCTCAGAAATTCCTGCCTTTTCTCAGATAATTTCAGTTCCCTGATCAGTACCTGGAACCATGCAAACCTTGCCTTACAGAGCTGCTGCTGTGTTGGTTTCCTCTGGACTTTGTAGAAGATCACATCCCATACCTTGTACAACACCGTGTGTCCAGTATTTAGTCTGGGCTATAGGAACAGCAATAAATCCTGTGGAAATGCCACTGCCCTGTGTGGTCACGTCCAGAAGGATGAGTGCAGGCACATTTGGTGCTGATTTCCTGAGGACAATATCACTGCCATGACACTCCTGACACAGCCAAGCCCATGGGATGGGATGTCTGATTGCAAGATCCTGGAGTGGTCTAATTCTGGTTCTTTTGAGTGAGGGCTATGAGCCAGTGAGGGGCTGTCCTTCTTGCTTTGAAACAAAAGATGTGATTGTTTAGCCTCAAAAGCTCCCAAGAAAAATTAGGATTTATATCCCATGTCACTCACTGGCCAGGAGGAAGCACCACAACACTGGACAACCTCCGTGTGATGGAAAGCTGGAGATGTTTTAGTTTTCCATCAGAACTGCAGACACCAAGAAATCTTTTCTAGTGAGTCACCCTCACACCTGTTCACCAACTTTTGGGGGCTCTAATTCATTCTCATTTACAGCAAATCATATTCTTTACCACTCCTGAGTCAAATCCATTTCCTGAGCTGCAGCAAAGCTTATCTCACCAAAGCCTGGCTCACCCTGGGAAGGTGAACAGGACTCAGTGTGGGCAGGAGAACCCTTCCCTGGCACAGAGGGGGAAAAGGGACCTTGAAAGGTCTGTACAGAGGATTTGGGAGAGGCCGTGCATGGCAGACAGGAAAAGGTGGAGTTCTGGGGTAGTCCACTCAGTCATGGAGAGCAGCCAGTCACAATCCTCAGTCCAAACTCCTTTTTGTAACTTGGTGCCAAAGGAGCATCCTGAGAATAGCAGAACCTGCTCTGTCACCAGGAGGGAGGGGGATGACAGGGGTGACCTGACTCAATTAGCAGGTGTTTTACACCAGCTCTAACAGCTCTATGTGAATTTGCCTTTTATTTTACTTGAACTTTTACAGAATCTAAGTTACCACTATGAATAATGTTTAAGGTTTTGTGTATGCTTGCTGCTGAATTTAAAAATATCCCACTGTTATTTCACCCATGTCAGAGACTGGCTCCACAATCCGTACAACAAACATGCAAACTCTGCCCATCTGCTCACATTTCACTGAATCTGTGCTTTAAAAAGTGATTCAATGTGTCTGCAACAGCCTATAGAAACACGGGGCTTAAAAATGTTCTCAGAATTACTCATCAGGGAACCAAACAAATAGAAAATGCTTCATTAACATTCCCAGCATCAAAACCAGACAAAAACAAAATTCACTTTATTGGTTTAAGAGACCAAATCCTGCCCTAAGGAGCAGTAATGAAACCACATAATATTGTTATAGTGTCCCTTAAACTGTAGTTACTCTACAAGTTAAAAGACTCTGGACCACTAAGAATGAGAATAATCTGGCAAAATATAAACACCTACATCTCAGAACTTCAAACCCTTTGAACTCCTTTCTCAGTGAGTTTTAATGACTCCAGTCAGCAGAGTGGATTCCTCCATGTCAAAGGGTAAAATTGGGATAAATTGATGAATCACACTCTACAAATCCCCAGCCCCAGCTGGCTGGGATGGACCCAGGCCCGTCTGTCATGAGCATCTCTTCAGCTGGAAGGGAAACTCTTCCAGAACCTCTCTCAGGTAAGGACAAGTTCTCAACTTGCTCACCACCATTGCCCTGAAGACATGAGTGTCACAGATTAACAGCTCAAAACAAAACAAGGTGGTGCTTGTGCTCCCATTCTAACCTGACATTCCTTATGATGACTTCTTCCCCTTTGCAAGGACTCTGCCTTCAGGAGTATCAGCTCAGGTGAGGGTCACTCTGATATCTGATATGCATTAAGGGATGGCTGTGCTCCCATTCTGTCTTGCAGCTACACCTCATTTATAAGGACTTTGCTCCCATTCTCTTTTGCAGTTGTGTCCCACTTATCCCCAGCCCTCACTGCTCCAAGCTCCCTGTCCCTCCAGCCCATGGAGCCCTCACCTTTCATTCATTTCCTCTCAGAGCCTGAAGTAGGAATTCACATTATATCCCCCAAATTCACATTATCCACATTATCCACCCATTGTCCTGAAAAGTGCTTTTTCCTCAACATGCAGTGCTCTGGTACAGTCACCCCAGCCCCTCATGGCTAATGAGCAAACTTGGTTTTAATGGTCCAGGTAGAATTATTGCACAGGCAGAGCTGAAATGCAATTATATTACAGTCACCAGCACTAGCCAAGCTGACAAAAAATTATGAAAAAACAATAAAAGTAAATTGATGTTTCATGCCCAGAAACACTCAAAGACATAAAAACAGAAAGGAAAAAAATCTTTTTCCCCTGGGCAGGATTCCAGGCCCTTTTGCAGATACAAACAGGAATTGAGGGAATACAGCATAGGTGAAGTATAGTCACAAGCTATCACTGAGATGGTGTGGGCAACCTGTAATTAAGGGTCTAATTATTTACCATGGACACTTGGGAGTCTCCCAGAGCTGCCCATTGCACACACAAAGGTTTCTGGTTTCATGGCATTTTGAGGGCTCTGGGCATTCATTCCAAGCCAAGACACAAAGATTACCACAAATACACATCCGGACATTCCTGCTGCTCCTCCAAACTTCTTGGGAGGAATTTGGGTGGAGTTTGCAAGTCTGAAGTGACCTGAGCCACCCTCTCACAGGGATGTCACACAGTCCCTCTCAGTGCCATGCTCTGGGTGACAAGGTGGTGTCAGGTCATGGGTTGGACTCAATGACCTCAAAAGTCTTTTCCAACTTAATTGATTCTGGGATTCTGGCATCCTTGGAGTGTCTGTCTCTCACACTTCTCCATCATTCCCACTCTGCTCGCTTCAGCCCAGGGGCTGCCCAGTGCCACAGCACAGGGTAAGAATCTTCTCCCCCTCCTTCCCACTCGTGCTCTGTCTGTAACTGCTCTGGGCAGGTGCTGAGCCTCCCCTGGCAGCCATTCCCCATGCAAACCCAATTATCAGGATTGTGGGTTGGTGCCAACTCTGCCTGGCAGAGCTCCTGTTTAGTTCCCAATTTATTCCTCCAAGGAGTGATATTTCTGCTAGGGATGGGCAGGCACATTTCGTTTAATTTCAGCTCCACCTGAGCACCGTGGGTGAGATGTGAGAGCATCCTGCTGGCAAAAGGTTGTGGAAAAACATGGGAAGAGAGGAGTCAGCGGGAGGATGGAATGAGCACAAGAGGGAGCCGAACATAAAAATGTCCAGCCACAATTTCCAATCACTTTCAGCTAATTATCAGATATACTGATGAAGATGTAAGAAAAGCAGTTGGTTAAATCAAAAATCTGAAAGATGGGAGCAAAGTGCTCCCAAACAAGCAATTGGAAAATATTTTGCCCTGCAGGCCCCAAACTGGGAGAAATGAGCTCTGCTGAGAAGAGCAGGTCAGTTCCAGGGTGACAAATAGGCTGTTTCCCACAACTTGTGGAAGAAAGCTGCCACAGCTCCTCCTGGGGAGCTGGTAAAACTGGGGAAATATTCACCATTCCAGTGTCAGTTCTCTTGGCCAGAGTGTTTAGTTGCTGTTGGTTTGGGTTCAGCCCCATCACTCCCAGAAATCTGCTGACACTGTGTTTATTGTAAGAGATGAACCCCCTCAGCTGCCATTGCACCTCAGTGCCCCTTCCCTGTGAGGGTGCAGAAAAGCCTCTGATCACTTAACACCCTGCAGGTTCCCTGGTGCCTGCCAGGAAATCTGGGACAAAGTGGGACACAAAATGTCTCTGGGAACACCTCACACACTGATGGGAGTCACTGGCTGGAGGGTGGGACACACTGTGGGACACAGGGGAAGAGCATTTGAGGATTACACCATTCAAGTCTACAAATGTTTATCTGGGGGAGATGGGAAAAACACCAATCAAGGGGCTTTGGAGAGCAACAAAGATGAAAAAATAAAGAGATGAGGAAATAAAAGGAGCCTCCAGCTTCCCTTTTGCTTGTCCAAGCTGGAAGATGTCAGATCTCAGTCTGAGCCTTCCTTGTGCCAGGTGATGCTACATGAAGTCCTGTATCTGCTGAGATGTCCTGACTGACTTGTGGGAGTCAGGAGGGGCTGGGCTTCATTGTGTTAATGGCCACTGTTTGCCATGACGGTAAATTCAAAAATGGGAGATGTCCCTAAAAAGGATGTGCACAGATTTTGGGATGGCTCCCAGGATAGCAACCTTTCTGGATGTTCACAGCCAACACTGACTGATCTAGAGAATCTCAGCACAAGGAACAGTTTTGGTGGGAAAGTGTTGGGATCTCTGCTGCTCAGAGTAACCCTGAGATGTGTTAGAAAGTCTCTTTTCCCAGCCTGGTGCTTGAAGAAGGAGTCAAGGCTCTACATTTCTCGGTCTCAAGGTTGTTTATTGCATCTTATCTATAAAATTCTTTCTCCTGCCCTGCCGAGGTCCATCCAGCAGGACAGTTCCAGGCACTCTGCCTCCCCTGGGGCAGTGTTACATCTTTATACTAAAAACTACATGTACAATGTTTACAATTACTTCCCAATACCTATCACCTATGTTAGACAGTGAGTTTCTACTCTAAACCAATCTGTAAGTGCCAACATCACAGCAGGAGATGGAGGCGAAGAAGAAGGAGAAAGGCTGGACATGCCCAGTTCCCTCCATCTTCCTCCCTGAACCCCCGTATCAAAACCCCAAAATCTACTTTTCCACCCCGTGATAATTCCCCTATTATTCTACCTAACCTGTTGTGGCTTGCTGATCTTCATATAAGGTTGGTAACTTGCTCCACGGGTCATAATCAAACCCACAGGTGTTTTGGGCTCTGTGCCAGGGTCTCTGAGCCCCCTGGCAGGGGTCTTGGCTTCTCAGGACGGCCAGAGGGATGTCCTGGGTTCCCACAGGAAAGGACCTTAAAGTTCATCCAGTGTCACCCCCTGCCATGGCCAGGACAGCTCCCACTGTCCCAGGGTGCTCCCAGCCTCATCCAGCCTGGCCTTGGACATTTCCAGAGATGGGGCAGCCACAGCTGCTCTGGGCACCTGGGCCAGGGCCTGCCCACCCTCACAGCCAGAAATCCCTTCCCAATGTCCCCCCTAACCCTGCCCTCTGGCAGTGGGAGCCATTCCCCCTGTCCTATACATGGAGGAGGATTTAATTAATCCAGGAGTCAGTGATTTCAGCATCAGGATTATTGTCTTTATCCTGTTCTTGCATGGGCTTGAAGGAAGCTCAGGTAACACCCATCTGTCCTGACACCCCACTCATGTCTGAAACAAAGAGCGAGTGAGGTTCCTGCGAGGTGTTTGGGTGTCCTCAGGGTGATGCCCTGCCCTGGGAGCTGTGCTGCTGCTGGCACAGAGCAGGAGCTCGTGTGGGGTGTGAGCTCAGGGCTCCCAGAGCAGGAGCAGCTTCAGGGAGTGCAGAAGCCCCTGAGGAGCTGGGGTGAGAAGGAATCTGAGCCGAGCCCAGAGTGGAGATTCACAGGCACCACGGAGTGCTCCTGCCCAAGTGCAGCTGGCATTTAATCTGCTGCTCCAATAGTCTGGAACACGAGCAGGATGGAAGCAAGCCAGGCCACGCTGCATGTCCTGGAAGCCACCCAGGGCTCCCTGGTGCAGAAAACAAATGCTCAAAACAGTCATGGGTGCAATCAGCAGTCCCAATCACGCAAGGGCAGGGCACATCAGACAATTCCTGTGATGGCATTGAGTCACTGTGTGCTGAGGTGCTCCTGTGACACTGTGACCATCTGCAAGGATGGCCCTGGAGCCCTCTCAGAATAAAGGAATGCTTGGAACAACCCACTAACCCAATAAAAACTGGGGGTTCCATTAATGGAGGGTGAAAGGGAGGTGGAAAAAGGAAAAAAAAGTGGAATATTCGAGCACAAGGTGTGGGAGAGGGGCTGGCAGTGTCTGAAAGGAGCAGGGGCTGAGTGGTGAGCACAGAGCTGCCTGTAAGGGCTCTCGGGTTTTGGTTGTTCATTGCTGCCCCCAGATGTGCAGGGTGTCTCTGCTTCGGCCCGCGCGGCTGAAGAAAGAATCAGAGCTCCTCAGTTTTCAGTCTTGAAGTTGCTTATTAATTCTTATCTATGAAATTTCCTTTCTGCCCAGCTGAGATCTGCTCAGCAGGGCAGCCACAGGCACTCTGTGTTGTCCTTTTATACTACAAACTACGTATAACATATTTACACTTAATTCCCAATACCCATTACCTGTGTTAGACAGTGCACTTCTACTCTAAACCAATCCCAAAGTGCCAACATCACTGCAGAAAATGGGGAACAAGAAGAAGAAGAAGAAAGGCTGGACACACCCAGATTCCTCCATCTTGTCCCCATAAGCCCCATACCAAAGATCCTAAAATCTACATTTTCACCCTGTGATAATTTTATTATTATACTATTTAAACTTCTATAACTTTCAGTTCCTCATACAAAGCTGCTCCAGGGGTCACAATCACATCCCCAGGTGTTCTGGGCTGTGTGCCAGGGTCTCTGAGCCCCTCAGTGGGGTCCTGGCAACTCCGGACACCCAGAGGGATGCACTGAGCTCTGACAAAGGGCAGCAACCACCCTGGAGACCCTCACAGGAAGACTCAGTGTGTGCAAAGAGCTCACAGCCACACCAGAGCTCACCTGTGACACTGCTGGTGCTCTGCTCAAGGGGCTTCTGTTAGCAAAAAATACAAAATTAGCAGTATGGTTAGATGTGGGGGAAGCTCACAGGGGATGCTCTTTTAACATGCCAGTGTACCTCTTTGTCCCTCAGCACACTCAGAATTGGAGTGGTGACCTCAGGAGTCAACAGCAAACGTTGAAATTCCTCAATTCCTGTGCAACACAGTCCCTGGGCCAAGTCTCCACTCAGCTCCACAGACTCTCCTCACCCAACAAGATATTGAAGACTGAATTGTTCTCAGACTCTTTCTCATTTCCATCTTATCCTAGAAAATTCCCCAGCACTACATTACCTCTGCAGAATGTATTTTTGAGGTAGGAGACCACAGGAACTCCTGACCTGCTGCTTGTTGGGAGGATTTCTGTGCCCAGCTTTGTTGCAGACATTGGAGTCATCTACGGGGACACAATGCAGTAGTTGAAGACTGGGCTGGGGATTTCAGCCCTTCACAGCTATCTGCAGTTTCTCCCTAAGAAATTCCTTCCTATTCCAGTTTTTTGAGGAAATCCTCACACCTTACAATGCTCTGTTTGAGCATTGATTGATTATTTTGTAATCTCTGCATATCAGCACTGAAGTGCTACATCAGGGACTCCACTGGGCCCAGCAGTTATAATTTTACAAAGTCCTTTTCCCGACAAATAATGTAACTCAGAATCCCAGGAAACCACTAAGCAAATTAAAATCCGATGCACAATAAACAATTCAGCTTTAAAAAATACACAGCACAATAAATGAACCAGAACTGGCCCCGTTCCCATCCACAAAGGAAGATTAGTGGGAGCAGTGTGACCTCTGCAAAGCATCAAAACATCCAGGAGTGCAGTATAAAAGTGTCCACCCCCTTTAATTGCTGCTTTGCCTTGATTGAAAAATATCAGATATTTTCTGAAAGGGACCATAAACCTCCCATAAATTTTGTTCCAGAGAAATGCAAATCCCTTTCTGTCAGTAACCCAGCACCAAGAGTGTGCCCAGTGCAGAGAAGCTGAGCCCTTGTGGAGAGGAGATCAAGGCCCCAAGATCTGAGCTGGATTCATCCTCCTGCTCAGGACTGAGAGGCACTGGGGCCAAGAGTTCTAGGGGGTGGAATTGGATGGGCTTAAAGGTCCCTTCCAACCAAAATCATTCTGGCAGTCTGTACAATTCTATTTATTTCCCCTATTATTCATCGTGGATTCAGGACAAACTTTGACATTTCTGGCAAACGCATGCATTTCCCTAAAAGTTTGTGGGGACTCAGCACATCACTCCTGATGTCCAGAGTTACCGAGACAACCCTTGGGAGGCTCGGAAATCCTGGAATGTTGCCAGAAGTGCCTGATGGCTTGAATTTGACCCTTCGAGGGATGTGCCACCTGTTTGAGGACATGAGAGTCACTTGGGAATGAATGGTGCAAGAATGATGTATTTACAGGGTGAAATATAGATTTTAGTGTTTTGGTACAGAGGGGTTGTGGAGACAAGATGGAGGGATCAGGGCGTGTCTTGTCCTTCTTCTTTCTTCTTCTTGTCATCCATTTTCTGTGGTCATGTTGGCACTTTGGGATTGGTCCTTGGTGAAGGTGCACTTGCTAATATGGGTGAAAGGTATTGGGAAATAAAGGTAAATATGATGTACGCAGTTTTTAGTATAAAAGGAGACGACGGCCCAGTGGGAGGTGAGAGTGCCCTTGGCTGCCTTGCTGGTCAGACCTCTGTCAGGCTGGAAGAAAATTTTATAGATAAGAAATAATAAACAATTCAAAGACTGAAAATCTGAAGAGTGCAGACTCATCCTTTGAAGCACGGGCTGTCCCAAGGCCATCCTACGCGTGTCTGAGCAAACAGCCGAACCGGACATAAAAACTGAGCAGGAAAAATATAGGATTCTTGAGTGACAAAAGAGATTCATTATCACTCCCTGTACCCAAAACACTGGCAAAGCAATTCCTGCAGCTCCAATTTCTGTCCAAGGGACTGTGCTGTCCCCATGGGCAAAGCAACCCTGGGATTTCTCAGCCCACTTTGGGACATGTGGTTTGGGAGCTGTCTCCATGGTCACAGAGCCCCAACACCTCCCACTGCCATTGTTTTCCATAATGATATTTGTTTTTGCAGTTTTGACTCGCATCTTTCAGAAGATTTATAACAGCTCAGCACCTGGGAAGGGATTCCCAATTGGCTTTTTATTTTTTTATAACCTGACGAACCTTAACAAATTCACTTTTGCATCTGTTCCAAGGTGTCCATGGGCAGGGACACGTTCCACTATCCCAGGTTGCTCCAAGGTCCAGGACACTTCCAGGGATGGGGCAGCCACAGCTGCCCTGGTCCTCAGAGGGACAATTTGGATGGTGGAACCCCAAACAAATGACAGGAGATGGGTTAATTGTGAGGAGTCCTTTGATTGTGGGTCCTGCAAAGCTGGATTTTCCTGTTTTGCACATGGAAAAATCTACCACAGATGTGTTTACAGTGATGTCTTTTCTCCTGATTTATTACAATGGAAATTCAGGAGCCATCTGTGCCTATTTTTTTTTTTTTTTTTTTTGTAATATTAGAAAAGAAAAGGTACTGAGGCAACAGAGCCAAGCTTACTAAACTAGGAAATTTCAATTGTGTTGCATAAGGATGTATTTTTCTTGTTTTGTTTAGGCTGTATTTTGCTAATGCTTATTTTATTTGAAAAACCGGAAAGCATTTTCTGATCCTTATTTTTCATTTGGAAGCTCAGAACAAACTCAATTTTTTACCTACACCATGAGATACTGTAGTAAATATATTTTTTAAATCTTTTGTTTGTGGAGATAAATGTGTATAAAAACTGTAAATTCATGTAAATGTATGCAAATATAGTATCTTGAAGACAAAGAAAATGCTGTTTCAGGTGTTTGGGTGGTTTGGATGAATATGGCATAAGCATCTCTTTGCTGTTGTTTATGTGGTTCACCACAGAGATAAAACAACAGCAGGCTGTGGCAGAATTCTCACAATTTCCCACTTGTGATTTAATTTCTGGTCTCACAATCACAACTTCAGAAATCTTTATGAACTAACCATGGCAAATACTCCTCTGGCTGTGTGGTATTTTCAGGGTGCCTTGTCAAAGGGAGGAAATGATGAATCTGACTCTATGTTCTTAGAAGGATAATATATTATATTATATTATATTATATTATATTATATTATATTATATTATATTATATTATATTATATTATATTATATTATATTATATTATATTATATTATATTATATTATATTATATTATATTATATTATATTATATTATATTATATTATATTATATTATATTATATTATATTATATTATATTATATTATATTATATTATATTATATTATATTATATTATATTATATTATATTATATTACATTATATTGTATTGTATTATATTATGCTATACTAAAACTATACTAAAGAATAGAGAAAGGATACAAACAGAAGGCTAAAAGATAATAATGAAAAACTCATGACTCTTTCCAGAGCCTCAACACAGCTGGATAGTGATTGGTCATTAAGTCAAAACAATTCACATGAAACCAATTAAACAACCACCTGTTGGATAAACAGTCTCCAAACCCTATTCCAAAGCAGCAAAACACATTTGTAAAGACAAATCCACTATTCCTCTCACTTATGTAGCCTCACAAAGGATTAAATTAGAATTTCAACCCAGCCCTCACAGAGGAAGAGCTTTGCAGGCTCTGCACGTGAAGCAGATCATGGTGACCATACCTTACAGGGATTTGGGGGAAAAAACCAATCACAAAATCAAAGTTCAAAGCCCAAAACTGCTGAGTGCTATTCCACATTGGAGGGTCACACAAGGGAGCATTGAAGATGATGTTAAGGAATTTCAGATGCTGGGATTAGGATTTGTGGGAGGGGATGTTATCCCCAGTGTCTCTCTCTGAGAGCTGTATTTACATCAGAGCATTCGTGGGTCCAGATTTCTCTGGGAATTAGCAGAGCAGCAGCAGCTTCGCACAGGGTGACAGAAGGTGACACCAATCACTGGGTGGAGCTGGATTTGGAGCTCTGTCCCCGTTAATCCCAGGGATTTTCACAGACAACCCCAGTACAAGCCCTGTGCTCACCCTGGAGCAGGGCTGTGCACTCAGGTGGATCTGTGGGGAACAGCAAAGAGCACAGAGAAGAGAATCCAGGAATCTTCCTCCTTTCCTTTCAGGTTTGTGGCAAATGTCATCTGCTGCTGGGTCAATATTATTTATAATTTTGAGGACACAAGAAGTGGTCCCCAGAATACAAGGTGCTTTTTTGTGCTTTGAATGAGGGTCTGAATCTTTCTGTTCATTATGAGCTATTTAAGAACATTCTCCAAATATTCCTGCAGGCAATTCCCATGAAGTCTGTGTGTATCACTTTTGTGCTATAAATCTGCCAGAGGGTGGGGTTAGATGGGATTTTGGGAGGAAATCCTCCCTGTGAGGGTGGGCAGGCCCTGGCACAGGGTGCCCAGAGCAGCTGTGGCTGCCCCTGGATCCCTGGCAGTGCCCAAGGCCAGGCTGGACAGGGCTTGGAGGCAACCTGGGATAGTGGGGGCTGTCCCTGCCCATTTCTCTTTTTCAATTTCACATCCCACATCAAAATGTAATCCATGATAATCCCCAGGTTTTTGCAAAGCTGCTCCACTTCTGCTGAACTCCTGCTGGATTACCTGGCGTGTACCTGCTTGTGTTTATTCCTTAAAAAACACAGGACTGCACCTCCAGGCTCCAGGACTCTTCCTCTGAAACCTCTCCCTGTACAAATCCTCTCCCACAGCCTGGTTTCATCTGCAAATGTCAGCAAAGTCTGTTCAATACAAGGTGTTAAATGGAAATATTGGATCCTGCTGGCTCACACAGATTCCTGAAGAATCACACTTGACGTAACACCCTGGTTTGACAGGGAACAATTCCTAACTCCTCTCTGAGCATGGCTTTCTCCAATCAGCTTTACAAGGATGTTGTGATTGCTCTGTGATGAGATAATTTTCTCAAAACAAGCACAATAAACTCAAATTATTCAGTTAAGGTTACACTTGAAAGACATTCAAATATGGATAAGTGGGAAGTACGCAATCCACACAGCCAGATCTGGCTTTTTTCACAGCTGAGTTACTTTTTTAGGCTCAAAATATTGCAGAACATGTGGGTTTGTTTTTAAAGATAGCACGAGTTGGCAGTAGAGCCACAAAAACACTTCTCATCACTTTTGGTACAATTTAGGGCAATCTGAAGAGCTTGAACATCTTTTCTTCCCTAACTATGAGTGGATTATTTTCATGTGTAGTATTCCCTTGGAATTTCTTGACTTTATCACACACAACAATATCCCTGTGGTGGTTTTTAACCCTGCCCAACGGGTCTTTTCCTTCAGTCTGAACTCTGCTTTAGTACAATCTTTTGTAAGAGCTGCTCATTCTTTCTCTCAGTGAGAAGATTTCAGATTTTAATTATTGAAGATTCCCCTTTCAGAAAGGCTCATGGCCCTGGGAGAAGCTGTGGAAGCAGGTGCTTGATGCCTGAGCCTGGAATGGCTGCTTCCCCTTCCCATCTCCATCTTTTGTCACCTTGCTTCACAAAATATTCACCTTCCCTTTCCTATCTCCATTTTATGTCACTCCTCTTCAAAACAAAAATGCACTTTTCGTCTCCTCTTTCTACTCTTTCATAGCCCCAAGTTTAAACAACCCCACCACAGAGATGTTAATAAAAAGATTCTCACCTGGAACAATTTTCCACAGCCCCACCACAGGCCTGAGCCAAGGCTCCCTGGGATGCTCTTCCCAATTTCCCTTCGATTTTCTACCTTTAGTGAAATAAAAAGAATGAAAACAGCTACATCTCCAATATTTGTTGACCTGTTAAATTATTTTTTTTTATACAAGGTCTTTGTCTTTCAGGAGGTCATCTCAGGGACCTGGTGAGGAGATATAATGATATTCATTATCTCAGTAGACAGAAGCACAGGTGAAATCTCAGTTAGGAATTTTAACAGAAAAATAAAGCCCCAGCCTTGCTGATGAGCAGGTCCTGGGTTTGTCCTTCCCAGCCTGGATGGTCTTACCAAGACAAAGACATGGAAGGCATGGTCAGCAGTGAGCACTGATGAGCTGTTTTGGAATAAATCTCCATTGGGAGTAATAGAATTGGCAGCGTCCATCACCTGGAGGAGGGGGAAAGAAGAGGGTGGAGAAGACAAACCCCCAAACCAGATAACATCTTCATCTGCAGTGAAGAGTCACACGTGCTAAAAGGGGCTGATGGTGCCCCTTGATTTTCAACATATTTGTTTTGCTGATCCTGTTGTGAGTGACCCAGAGACACGTGAGGCAAAGGGAGTGCCAGGTTCTGCCTTCTGGAAGGGGATCAGTTGGATCCAATATTCTGGTTACCTTTGTAAAAAAGGTAAAAAAAGGTGATCCAGAATTCCTCAGCTCACCCCCTGCCCCCAACAGCAAGGCCAAGGGGGAGCTGATCTGTGTGAGGGCTGGGCCAGTGAGCAGAACACCCCAGAACCCCAGAATCCCACAATCCCAGAATCAATTAGGATGGAAAAGACCTCTGAGGTCATTCAGTCCAACTAATGACCCAATACCATCATATCAACCAGACAATGGCACCAAGTGCCACATCCAGGCTCACCTTAAACCCCTCTGGGGATGGCGACTCCACCACCTCCCTGGGCAGCCCCTTCCAGGGCCCAGTCACTCTTTCTGTGAAGAATTTCTCCCTAATGCCCAGCCCAAACCTCCCCTGCTGCAGCTTTAAGGCTTTGTCCTCTGGATTTCCCAAGTGAGGATCTTCTGCTGCCCACAAAGACACAGATCTGCAGTCAGGGTGTGCTGGGCAGGGATGCAGGGTCAGCATCTCACCTCTCCGTGTTCTCCTGCTCCAGGAATGTCTGGCTGGAGGCTTCCAGAGCACTCAGGGGTCTAAAAAGGAGCAGCAACTCCAAGTCTGTGCTGTCCAGGGTCTGGGAGGGATCAGCAGATGAGACTGGGCAGCTTTCCACCAGAGAGCTGGGATGCAGCTGCACCTCAAATCCTGGAGCAGTTTTAGGATCCTCAGGACAAGAAAGACATGGAGAATGTCCAGGGAAGGGAATGGAGCTGGGGCAGGGTTTGGAGCCCCAGGAGAGGCTGAGGGAGCTGGGCAGGGGCTGAGCCTGGAGCAAAGGAGGCTCAGGGGGCCCTTGTGGCTCTGCACAGCTCCTGACAGGAGGGGACAGCCCAGGGGTCGGGCTGTGCTCCAGGGAACAGGGACAGGAGGAGAGGAACAGCCTCAGACTGGGCCAGGGGAGCTCAGGGTGGGCATCAGGGAAAGCTTCTCCACAGAAAGGGTTGGGCAGGCACTGGCACAGTCTGCCCAGGGCAGTGGTGGTGTCACCATCCCTGAGAGGGCTCAAAAACATCTGGGTGTGGCACTTGGGGACAGGGGTTAAGGGTGGACCTGGTACTGCTGAGTCAATGGCTGGACCTGATGATCTTGGAGGTCTTTTCCAACCTCAGAGATTCCTTGATTCTATTTAGGCCGGACACGTGAGGGGAAGGTCTTTTTTGGCAGCACATGACTGATGAAGATGATGAGTGAGATCCGTGAGGAAAGGATTCCAGAACCCGGATCATGGGAGGGCCCATCTGCCATTGAGTTGGGTGGGTCGTTATTCCAGAGCTCCTGCAGGACACGCCTGGAGATGGTTTTGTGATGTTCTCTTCCTTGATGAGGAGTGCCCACAAAGTGCAGAGAGGTTTCTGTTCGTTTGTTTTGCTTCCAGCAGGTGCCAGGGTGCTTTTGGCAAAGGTCAGCTAAAAAGCAGACACATAATTCCATAATGGCATAAAGAGGCACTGCTTGTGTTTTGCACGATTTTGATTTTTGAAAAATCCACAGTGGAGCTAAAAATCTCATTTTCCCAAAGACAGAGCAAGAACAAAATGTCATGTTTTCAACACCATTTCATTTTAAGTGGTCCCACTGAAAATTAAATATAGATTAATTTTTCCCTTTAACAAAGTAATTTTCAACATTAGTGGGACAGGTAGAACAAATAATTCTGCTTTCACATGTCTGCCCACGATGTGAGTCTGCAGCTCCTCTCTGCTGTTTCAGGAAGCTGAAATTATTTTTTCTTACCCCATTTTCAGTTGCACTGCATTGCACAGGGGGTTGGATCTCATTTTGTCCTGGACAGTTTGAGAGTTTTCACATCAATTTCTTCCTGCTGATCCACCCACAACCACTCCACCTGTGACAATCACCTATAATTGTACTCCTGTGTATGGTACAAAACAGGCTCACAATCTTCGTGACATTTTTTCATTTATTTGAGAGTTGCCCAATAAAAATAATAATTCTTTCAATAACTAATGAATATTATGGGTAACCAAATGGGTAACCAAAACCATCCAGTGAAACACAAGGCATGTGTTTATGCAGGTGCATTTATGTTTTGAATCCCCAAATATAAATTTATTTACTCCATCAAATCAAGTATGGAAATTCCTGAAAATCCTGAAAATCGCTTTTGTGGTAGTGCTAATGATAAGTATAAATTTCCTGGGATTTTGATCACTTGATGAACAGTTTATATCCAGAGTGGGACCACTATGGCTAACCTGGTGTGCACACAGACACTGGAACCATTTTCACTCCGTGGGTTTTCCACAATAACTGATTCCAAGTGAATTAGCACACAGATCTTTAGTCCTTCCCAGAAACAAACAACAAAAATGAAAGTGACATTGGAATTAAGGATTCTGCACTATGACAGAGGGAGGGGGTTTAGCACAGTGAGATGAACGAGCTGCTTGTGCAGGTGTTTCCATGGGATCCCAGACCTGCTCTACCCCAGGTTCCTGCTGGGGAGAATGTCATTAACCCCAGCTCCAGCAGAGGCTGATTCCTGCTGAAGGGAGAACCAGTTCCTGCCAATTGTCCTGCCAGACCTTTTTCCTGACCTTTGTTCCACATTTTCCCCTTCCACAACCCCATCAGCTGAGCTCAGGCTCCTCCCCGTGCGCATTTTATCTCCTCTGAAGGGAGGATGCTCTTCCACTCCACAGCAATTACATGAAGCCTCAGAGAATCCCGTGGCACATCCCCCCCCTGCACGCAGCTTTGACCTCTTACTCCAAGAAAATTGAAAGAATTTTAAGCTAAAAAAAAAAAAAATCTCCAAATTAAATCTAGAAACTTGTTTTTCTAAGCAGAAAATCCAAGTGACTGGTGACAGCAAGAGACAGAGATGGGCTCACAGGGAAAGATTTGACAAAATACTTCGATTCTGGTTTCTGAACACCACTTTCTGCTCCCTGCTGAACTGTTTCCAGTGAAAGTCTCCCCTAACAGGGACAGCAGCCAGGAAAAAAATAGCAAAAATTAATCAAAACATGTTTTAAAAGGGTCTATAAGCACATACAGAAAGAGGGTTTTCATTTCTAAGAGAAAACTATTATTTTTTATATATTAAGCAGTTTATATTTCAGTTGTCTTTGTTCCCCACTCAAAGATTCTCTTCACTGAGGTCTTTGGCTGATTGTTTCTCAGTAGGGATGCTGAGCCAGATGAACACAATTGTATTTTAAATTTCTTTACACTTAAGAACATTTTTAGCAGAGATTGATCTAGTTGTTGGTAAATTCTGTTAAATTCATGGTGCCTGTGGATGCTAATCATGTTCTGGAAGAAATATTCCGATGCAAAAGCCACACTCAATTGCACCTGAATCACGCAAATTGCAGCTTGAAAATACCAGAAATCTCTTTCTTCTCTTGGTTTTGGGTGTTGCTTTGATCTGGGAAAGGGTTTGTGGAGGTAACTTCATGGCTTATTCACCCTCACAGGCAATTAATGTTGAATTCCTAAATGCTTGAAGAAATTCCTAGGCAGAGCTAATGGGTAACTACAAAAATCCTTCACTACAGCATTTCAGGGTCAGAGACAGATTAATGTCCTTTTAGTAGTAATTTGGTTTCCACGGTAATCTTGGAAACAGTTACATAGTTTAGATTCTTGATCTGGCAAGTGAGATTTTTTTCCACACATGATCTTTATTTGCAGTGGTGTTATACTTCTCTATGACAAATGAGATGGAAGGTCTTTGTTAAAATGAAAGGGCAGCTGTTTATATACCTTGAAAGAAAAGAAATATTTTTGTATCATTCAGTGTGTGCCTTTTGCCTCTGATGTTCTGGAAAACTCTTGAATTCGTTAAATTCAGGCTCCAAGCAGAGGAAGGTATGCAAAGACCTCGGGGATGAAACAAAAGAAACATTTTTTTAAACAATAATGCAGCAGATAAGGTAACCTGGTTAAACCTTGACTTTTTAAAACAAAGAAACCACAGAGCAACTCCTGGGAGTGCAGATTTTATAGTGTGGGATAAAGGTTGGGTTGGCTCTTCCTCCATCACAGCCCCAGGGCAGGGCAGGGTTAAGGTCACAGGTGCCTGCTGAACTCTGCACTGGTCTAAAACATGCCCTTGGTGTTTGGGCTCCTAATTTTTGTTGGGGGTGTGTGAAATATCTGTAAGATCTGCAATATCAGGCTGAGCTCACTTTGGAAACTGCACAAGACAATTAAGTTGTTCAGATTCAGTCTTTGCTCCCCTGCACAAACCCCTTGAACAGCAGATCTAAGGCCTCTTACCATGAGCCTTTTCCTCTCCTGCCTCTTAAAGTTATTCAGCTTCCTATGAAGTAGTTAAATATTCATGGAGCTAAAGACTGCTCAGGCTGGTAGATCAGGAGCAACTTGCTGGGAAACAGCCTTGAGTTGCAGAGTGTGTGTGAGCAGGAAGGGGGACAGCTGGCTGAGGACACAGGGGGGATTGGATGAATCTCTTGCAGCAGAAAGGCTGCAGAAAAACACCCCAGAAAAGGGGGATGTCCCTGCCCGTGGTGTTGGCCATATAAAACACCTTTGGGTTATTGGCCATGTCACAGCTCCAGGGCTGGGCACGATGCTCTGCCACAGCTCCCTGGTGGATGAGGGAGGGCAGGGTTAGATGGGATTTTGGGAATGAATTCCTCCCTGTGAGGCTGGTGAGGCCCTGGCACAGGGTGCCCAGAGCAGCTGTGGCTGCCCCTGGATCCCTGGCAGTGCCCAAGGCCAGGCTGGATGGGGCTGGGAGCAGCCTGGGACAGTGGAAGGTGTCCCTGCCATGGCAGGGGGGGGCACTGGATGAGCTTTAAGGTTCCTTCCAACCCAAACCATTCTGGCACTCCATGAGCAGGCAGCCTGACGGCTGCCAGGTCCCTCCACGTCACATTCCAGGTGTCAGACCCGAGCTGGAGCAGCTCCAGCTCTCTCTCAGCCAGTCCAACACTCTGCCAGTGCTGCTGCCTGAAATCCCTGCTGTGCTCCACAGCCCCACCCCACACACAGCCAGGTGCAGGAGCTCTGTGGCTCCCTCCATCCCAGTTTCCACCCTCTCCCACCTACAGACTTATAAAATGTTATTATGGTGATCTCATTTTGAGGAATTCCGTCCTCCAGTCCCAGGCCTAACCTCAAACCTGACACTGCCATCCCATCACTCCTGCCCAGCATCTCCCCAGCAGTCACTGCAGCCCTTTCCACCCTCCTCTGCTTTCCCTTTGCTTCAGCCACAGGGACATGTGACACGAAACCCAGCCCTGACACATCAATGCGTGCAGAGCAGGAGAATTTACAGACAGCAGGAAAGGCCTTGGCTGTAAATCTGTAAGATTTTGATCATTTGGATCGGAGCTCAACAGCTCCCAGATTTTTCCCAGTGTTTAAACATCCATCATGCAGCAGTGCCTGTCCCTGGCCATCACTGGGGCTCTTCTGCCATCTCCTGGGAGAGGAGGATTTTTACATCAGTAAACCCAGAGTCACTAAAGGGAATTTGAATCTTCATTTCTGCCCTTTTCTTAAAATAAATAAATAGACCCACAAAACCACCACCAAAAAAAAAACAGGCAAAGTGCTCCTTAGTCTCTCTTCAAAGGGGTTCTAACACTTAAATAATTTATTTGTGCTTCTTGGGCTCAAGGAATTTGTTAGGTTTTGTTACTTTTGAGCACAAACCAATGCTTAGCTGTGCACCAAGTCCGGTCCAAACGTGTGAGCCACTCAGCAAGACAAAGAAAGTAAAATATGCTGGGAATTTTGTGGTTTTTCCTTTACCCCAAACCCATGGTAACAGCATGCCCATCACTGGCATAATGACTGCCAGGATGTCTTTAAGAAAACGAGTGAATTTCTTACAAATGAGTGAATTTCTTACATTTGAATCAATCTGCACTGAGAGCACAGTGGATTTTGGGCTCTCACCTCCAGGTTCCCAGCCTGGCATCTCCCAGGCTGCCCCGATGAGGAGGAAGGTTTGCAAAGCCATTAAACAGAAATAAGTGTTTGCTCCCAGGCAGTTCCTCCAGCTCCTGCTCAGGCACAGTGAGAAATTTGTGGCTGAGATGAAATTTCACACTTGTGCTGTAGAATCATGTCAGAGAATTATAAAGTGGTTTGGGTTGGGAGAGACCTTAAAGCTCACCCAGTGCCACCCCTGCCATGGCAGGGACACCTTCCACTGTCCCAGGCTGCTCCCAGCCCTGTCCAGCCTGGCCTTGGACACTGCCAGGCACAAACCCTTTATTGCTTCTGCCTTTCTGGCCAGTGCAGCAGTGACCAAACCCCACTTGCTGATCTTTGAGACCCCTTCCAACCCAAACAATTTGATGATTCCATGCAAAGGTCATTGACATCTCTTTTCCTGGTCCTTCCTTAGCTCTGTGATGCCCCAAAGCACCTTCCTGTAGGATCTGATGCCTCACTTCCATCTCCTGCTTCAGGCTGAAGGTGAAAAGGTTCCTGATCCAGCAAGTTAAAGGCAGGTCCTGCTTAGCCAGGCTAT
Organism: Ammospiza nelsoni; assembly: GCF_027579445.1. Classification (NCBI taxonomy): domain Eukaryota; kingdom Metazoa; phylum Chordata; class Aves; order Passeriformes; family Passerellidae; genus Ammospiza; species Ammospiza nelsoni. Next base: position 7,150,667 of record NC_080654.1, on the reverse strand, counting down.
GATGACTCTGCATTCCCAGGACATCCTTGGCTTGGTGTCCATTTCATTGTTTTTCAAACAGGGATACATATCCATTCACAGAATCACAGAATCCCCAGGTTGGAAGAGACCTACAAGATCATGGAGTCCAACCCAGCCCCAACACCTCAACTAAACCCTGGCACCCAGTGCCACATCCAGGCTTTGTTAAACACATCCAGGGATGGTGACTCCACCACCTCCCCAGGCAGCCATTCCAGAACCTTAACACTCTTTGTGTGAAAAACTTTCTCCTAATATCCAACCTATATTTCCCTGATGCAGCTTGAGGCTGTGTCCTCTGGTTCTGTCAGTGCTGCTGGAGAAAGAGACCAACCCCACCTGAGCACAGGCACCTTTCAGGGAGTTATAGAGAGTGATAAGGTCACTCCTGAGTCTCCTTTTCTCCAGGCTGAGCACCCCCAGCTCCCTCAGTTGTTCCTCACAGGGCTTCTATCTATGGTCCATAGGATAAAAATGTGGTGATCACAGCAGAGCAGCACTTGCAAACCAAGGATTTTGGGATGTGTTTCCATGTTTATGAAGTGCAGAAGGGAAATAAAAAGGCTGATGGAAGTGGAGTTTATTTAAGCCAAAGGGCTTTGTTCAGAGATATCCCATTCCAGGAGTTTGTGAGCTCAGGGGCTGCTGCAGCAAAGAAAACTCCATCATACCTAGTCCCCAAACTTCAGACAGTCTCATAAGCAAACAGGGGTGCAAATATTCCTTAGATAGCAGGGACACACACAGGGGATGTCTGGGACATCCTGAGCACAGCACTGTTAATATTTAATGGCTTTAAATTGTATTTGCTCTATTGATCTGACTAACTGCCCGTCTGTACCCTCACATCCATCTGGGTGACTGAGCTCTGTGTGGAACCCACAGATAAAAACCTGCCTGGACATGGGTGTCATTGTCCAGAGGTGTTTCAGCCAAAGGAGAATCTCCCTGGGAATTTCCAGCTCTGGCAAAGTCAGGGCTTTCCAGCAGGGACTGGACAATTTCACAGCAAATGCAGCAACTTGTAACAGCCTGGGTCAGTGCTTACCCAAAGGGTTTGAAGAGTTATGGAATTCAACATTTAACCCCCTTCCATTAGGCACAGGAAGAGATCGTTAAAATGTCCAAATATCTCTTCCCATCTGCTTCTGCCTTTCCATAGACTTTCTTCAGCAAAACCCGTAATTAATGTGTGGAAAGGGAGTTTGTTCATGGGTTCACAGGCAGTGGAGCATCCTGTAGCACTCCCAGAGCTTCTCCAAGCTCCAGAAAATCTTCTGGAGCCCCGGACAGATGCAGCAGAGATGCTCCTTTCAGAGCACGGACAATTCCCTTGGGATGGAAGTGAAAGGAGGTGTGGGCTCGAGCTGCTGATGGGCAATGGATCCCCAAGGTCAACCTGCAGCTAATTCAGAGACCAACTCTGGATTCCCACTCTTCCTCCTGGCTCCAGCCATTTCTTTTACTCCACAATAATTATCACATTCCACATTTCCACCAACCATCCTTTAATTCCAAACTGATTTAAAAAATTAAGTGAAACTCAGCACAGCTATTTTCAGCCAGAACTTGGCAAGAAATTTGCAGTTTCTGGTTAAGACTCAAAGATGGTGAATTTTCAAAGCATTTCTCTTCTTTTTTCCAGTTTTATCAGTTGGTTTAATAAAATTACCTCACTCTGCAAATCTTCACTTACTGGCATGGGAATAGAGAAAGTGTAAAACTTCTCAGGGTATATGATATTTTTCCAAATACCATTAATCATTAAACACCTTCTATATGATCCATTGCTAAATATTATTGAGTGCCAGAGGGTCTCTGAAGGAATTCTGGGGCACTGAGCTTGCAGGAGAAGAGTCAGGTGTGAGCACCCATTTATGGAATCACAGATTCATGGAATACCCTGAGCTGAGGGGGCCCCCATGGATCGAGTTCCACTCCTGGATGCTACAGTTGCATTGAACAGAAGCAGGAAAATCGAGTCAAATTAGGGGGAGAAAGGGAAATGATTAATCCAGAGCTCAAGGCAGCATCTGGGAAGCTCTGAACATGTCACAGGACCCCTTTCTGGCACATCCACAGGGCTGTCTGGGGAATGTTGTTAAAAATGGGCTAAAATAACATTTCAGGGGTTGTTTGGCGTTCATTTGCTTTGTGATAGGAAATCTTTACCCTGGGCCCAGATAAGATGATGTTTAATGGCTTATTAACTAATAACTCCACAACTTCCTGGCAGGCTCTGCTTCCAGGGAACAAGGGGGATGAGAGGAAACACCCTCAAGCTGTGCCAGGGGAGGTTTAGGTTGGGTATTGGGAAAGTTTCATCACAGAACAGCTGGTCAGGCACTGGCAGAGGCTGCCCAGGGCAGGGGTGGAGTCACCATCCCTGGAAGTGTTCATAAATCATGTGGATGTGGCACCTGGGGACAGGGGTCAGGGTGAACATGACAGAGGCGCTGGGTGATGGCTGGACTTGATGATCTGAGAGGTTTTCCAGCCTAAATCACCCCATGATTCTGTGAGAAACACACTTCTGTGGACTAACCTGCCTGGTGTGAGGGCACAAACAATGCCAGGGGAATTCCTCACCCTTCCCTGCCAGAGATGGAAACCCTGCCTGGCTCTGGAGCTGCTGCTGCCCCTTCCCCATGCCCAGGGCAGCCACATGGATCATCCCTGCAGTGCCAGCCCAGCCTGCAGCTTTGCTTTGCCACATTCCCAGCAGTCTGGGGACATTCCCAGCAGTGTGGGGAGTGCCTCTCCAGGCACAGCTCCTCCACCCCAAAGTGCCACCGCTCCTCTCTCCCGGCCTCAGCCATGGCTTTGCCCTTTGCCACCATCCTCCATCCCCAGGTAGGAAGGATGCCACCCTGTCCCTTCCCACTGCTGCTCCACTGGAGAGGCTGCCCAGGGTGTGCAGGACACGGCTGGAGGGGAAATGTTTGGCCACTGCAGAAACTGAGAGAGGACAGGGAAGTGCCACAGCAGGGACCCCAAAGCTGCTGAGGGAGTGACTGCAATTGTGCCCTGGAGGGCTGCAGCAAAGGTCCCACCACTGCTGAGGGGGAGGGAAAGTGTCTCCCCCCTTATTCCAAGGCTGCCAGAACTCTACAGGGTAAATAGAAGGTTCAAACCTGCTGTCAGGTGGTTGTTGGAATGCAAAGGGGTTGATCCCAGATTTTGAAAGGGAACATAAAAAGCTGTGAATGTGATGCAGCAGCTTCTGAGGGTGATCAGGCTGGAGAAGACCGACGCAAGACTCACCTAAAGGTAAAAAAATAAAACACAAATTCAGAAATCCTGGTTAATGTGAAAACTGACCTCAGTGATGAATAAAAGAGCTTTGTAGAGATTTCAGCTGCCAAATCTGCTAGGTGCAGGGAGATCACCTTGAATGCACCTGCAGAACATTCTGATACTTCTGTAACCCTAACATTAACACAAAAGAAGCATTAACCTTAAACCTAATGTTGATCCTCACCAGAAAAATACCCCATAATGTAACCCATGAAAAAAATCCTAACCCAAACATTCGCCCAGACCTTGGCAGAAGCACAACCCTAATACCAACCTAGCTCCACCCCTAACCATAACCTTAACTCCACTCCTAACCCTCACTTGTCCTCCCAGAGGATGAGGGAGATGCCTGGGTTTAAGTTTGCAGAGTCCAAACCTCAGGTTACACTGAATGTTCACAGAAATCCTTTGGGGGACACGTCAGCAAAAATCCACCGAGCTGCCCATTAACCTCAAAAGCCAGGGGAAAAAAGGATTATCCAGCCAGAATATTAAAATCTGCTGTAATGGCATGGATCACTGTGCTATGAACCCTAAAAAAAATGCTTCATCTCATGAAACATAAGGGAAAAAAAATTAGAACTTTAACAATTGGAATAAGGCAAAGAAATTTAAGGTGTGGACTAGGTTAGACAGTCCCAAAGCAGGTTTTGGGATCACTGAGATGCAGTTGATGGGCTTTTTATAACAAGCACAAAATAAGGAATACTAATAATGACCTTGGGCTAAAATTACATTTCACTTTTATTTAGAAAGATGTTCCACTCTGGGCACATGAATAAATCAATGTGCAGCACATCTGCTTCACGTAAGTGTAACCTGACAGTTTGGAGTGGCAGCTCCCCCCAAATTAAGAGTTACTCCAAGCCCTGGTAATGGGTTCATCAACAGCCCATCGCCAGGTTGTGCATATTCAACCCACTGATTTTATGACAAACCATTTGTCAAGGTCTCCGAAGGTGAGAACAGATTCTGAGTTCTCAGCATTTCTGAAAATGTACACAGATGTCTTTTTTTTTTTTTTTAATAAGAAGAGTCTACTGGGGATGGTAATGATGTCACGGAAGTCAAAAAACAGTGAGCTGACAAGAGATGTTTAAAATTATTTTATCATGTGAATAACAACAAGCTCTGCCTCCAGAACTGGCAGCTGTGGAGTGGGTAAGCAGAGCAGGCACCACTGCCCTGCTCCCCAACACCCCCAGGGTCCCACGGCAGCAGTGGCTGGGTGCAATGGGAACCTTCCCCTCAGGGAGGACAAAAAGAGTTAAATTAATCCATTATCTCTCTGTGCCCAGCTGTAATGGGGCTGCATTCCAGGCACCCACCAAAGCCTCTCCATCACTGCCCTCCACAGCTGGACAGGGCAGAGAAAATAGGATGGAGGATTCCTGGGTTGAGATAAGGGCCAGGACAGACCCCTCAACCAACACCCTCATGGGCAGAACAGGCTGGAATTAGGGACATTAACTGAATGTATTTCTAACAAAATCAGAGCAGGATAATGACAAGAATAAGCTGACCTTAAAAACACCTTTCTCCCACCCCTCCCTCCTTACCAGTTCTGCCTCCTCCCTCCATCAGCACAGGGAATGGAGGTTATGTTCAGTTCATTGCATGTTATTCCACTGCTGCTCTACCACAAGGACCCTCCCAGGGGAGACAGTTCTCCATGGACTCCTCCAGCTTGAGTCTACCCCATGGGCAACAGCCCTCCACAAACTGCTGCAACGTGGGTCATTGCCACAGGGTCAGTCCTTCAGGAGCTGCTCCACTCCGGGTCCCCTGTGGGGTCACAGAAACCCAGGTACCAGGGCCACAGGTACTACCAGGAGCCTCCCCCAGCATGGGCTGCCCTCTCCATGGGTCTGCAGGTCCCTGCCAGGACCCAGCTCAGCACGGGTTTCCCACGGGCTCACAGCCCCTCTCAGGCACCCCCTGCTCGGGCCTGGGCTCCTCCAGTGGCTGCAGGTGCATCTCTGCTCCCCACAAGCCCTCCCCTGCAGGACGCGGACGTTCAGGGCCAACACACCATGACCAACATGATCCAGTGAAGCCAAATTTATTATCCTTAAAAAGACTATATTTATAATAAATCTCTACTGTCCACGTGTCTCTAGCTAATACATGATTGGCTAATCCTGGCTGTTCACGTGTCTAAATTAGAATGCTGATTGGATCGCCTAATTTTTCACGCATCTTGCTGTGCTTGTCAGGCCCACCCATGATTTACTTTTTTTTCCTGACTTTCCCAAACTTGCTGACAAACTTGCTGAGTCCTGATGATTCTTCTTCTTGTATCTCTTTCAAGGATATACCGATCCCATTTCTGAATATGTCCATTATTCATTGTTTGTGAATGTATCCATTGCCCATTAGTACAAGCAGGTTGGATTGTGCATTGGCTGAATATGGCCATTGTCTAACAAAAACTCCTCAATCTGCAAAAAACTCTCAACACCCCATGGGCTGCAGGGGCACAGCTGGCTCCCCATGGGCTTCCCCAGGGAATCCCAGAGCAATCTCTGCCTAGAGCAGCTCCTGCCCTCCTCCTGCCCTGCTCTGGTGTCTGCAGAGCTGTTCCCCTCCCATGGTTTCACCCTGCTCTTCTCTGGCCACAATTCCAGCTGTGCAATAACCTGGGGGCTTTTTACTCTCTGCTCAGTTATCCCCAGGGTGTCCCCACCATTTGTGCTGCCCTCTGCCTTGGTCAGTGGTGGCTCTGTCCTGGACACAGCTGGAATTGGCTCTGCCAGGCACGGGGGGAGCTTCTGGCAGCTGCTCACAGGAGCCACCTCTGCCACCGCCCTGGTACCCAAACCCAGCCAGGCCATCCCAACACCCCCTCACACACAGATGGCTGCAGAGTGACAGCTGAAGGGGCATGGAAAAGCCCAGGTGGCAACCAAGCACAAGACACGCATTCACTCACTCCTCTCCCTGGGGAGATGGGGGAGACAATGAAGAAATAAGGGTAAATCTCATGAGCTGAGATGAGAGCAGTTTAATGTCTGGAAGAAATAATAATAACAACAATAACAACAACAGCAACAAGAGACAGATAAATAAGCCCCAAATTAGATGTAATTTCAGCCCAATAAAGTTGCTCACCACCCATTAACTGTTGCCCAGCTAATCCTCAAGCAACAATGGATTCAATGGATCAGTGGATTCCAGCCCACTCTTCCCAGTTTATGTACTGGACATGACATTCTGTGCTCTGGAATATCCTTTGGCAGTTCAGGCAGCTGTCCTGGCCATGCCCCATCCCAGCTTCTTGTGCAGAGTATGGGACCCTGAAAAGTCCTTGAATTTAGGGAGCACAACTCAGCACCCACTGACACATCTGTGTGTGACCAACACTATTAGAGAGTCCCAGACTGGGCTTGAAGGAACCTTAAAGATCCCCTGGTCCAAGCTGCTGCCAAATGCTGGGACACTGCTCCCAGTCCCTGAGCCCTGTACCAGCTGCTCAGGAGAGGATTTAAACTCTACCCCAGCTGAAATCAGGGCTTAGTGTGAGTGGAATTCAGCTGTAGTGACCGCCCTGATCCCTTGCTGTGACAGCAAAATGTCCCAGCTGAAGGATCTCAGGCAGCTCTTGAGGGGCTCCTGGTGGAAAGGCGGTGATTGGAGCAGATCCCAGTGGAGCTGGTGCAGCCCTGGTGGCCCTGACACGGCACAGGGGCAGCCCTGCCCTGCTGAAACCTGTCCTCTGCCTGCAGGGAAGGCAGCCTGGCACTCCAGGAGCGTCCTCTGAAGGGATTGGGAACTATTGATGACTTCAGAACACAACTGAAGGGTTTTTCCTATCAATTCAGGTTCCCTCCAAATGAGAGAAAGACAATGTGTTGAACAAATACCTGTGAAAGCAGCTGAGCTTACAGCTACAACATTCCCTGCTCTTACAAGGGAAAATTCTGGTGGAGTTAAAACAACCTTAAGCATAAGGTTTGTGTTTCCCACCACCCACGGCAGCTTCTGCTCCTGTTCCCACATCACTGTGCAGGGTCCTTGGGCTTGTACTGACTCAGCCACCCCCTGAACTGGAACAGGAACTTTTCCTAAGATATTCAGACATATAAAGAGACATTTTGGACACAAAGTGTTCTCCAGCATGGACAGAGCACTGTGAGGCCCCACACCCACCATGTACCTTTGCTCCTGAGGCTTCTTCCCTGGCTTGTCAGGAAAACTGTCAGGTATTTATGGGGGGGTGTTCTGTTCTTTAGTCTTTGCCCAGTTACGACTAAAATACTTTCAAAGTGTCCTACATATATTACTATATTTTAAAACTTTAAATTCTAATGGTTTTTTTTTATTATGTAATACTACACATTTTAAATTAAATTACATATTTATATTTATAATTTAATTTTATTATTTAATTTTAAATGTTTTCTCCACAAGTTAAATGTAGTGGTTTTTTGAGAGTCTGTACCTTTCAGTATAGAAAGTCTAAAATTCTTAGTATCTAGAATTCTAACAGAAGTGTTTTAAAAGATTCTTCTTAGAAGTTGGTTCATCACTGGCCCTTGTGTGGTTAGTTTGTTCTATGCAAAACTTCATTTAGTGGGAAAGTCTCCTGTTCTAGGTCATTAGATGGTGATTTTTGGTTACCAGTTTAGTCCCTGGGGTTTTTTGCTTGTGTGGGTGGGCTTTTAGTTTGAGGCTTCTGTCCTTTTTGCCTTTTGGGTTTTTTGGGGGGTTGGAGCTTTTTCTTTTTGTTTTGGGGTCTGGGTTTTGTTTTGTGGAAAAGTTTTTTTTGTGCCTGAATCACTTATGGATCTAAAGCTTTTGCTTTCGTTACTCATATATACATTAAAAATGTGTGTGTGCATGTGAGTATTCCCACACACACACATATATAGAGTTCTTATATATATATAAAGTTATAGAATAAGTTATTCTCTTGTAACTTCCTCTCAACCACTGCAGTAATGGGCAGAAACTCTCATCCTTGGGCCCTGCACTCTGCAGGATGAGCTGTTTTTCTGATACTGCTCTGCTGTTCCCTATTCCCTGGTATCAGTCCCCATTCAGTGCCATTGGAATGATGGTGGCTGATGTCTCAGCTGGTAGAAATACGGTTTGTGAAGGTTCAGCATGTTGGGAAACATTATTGAGGTGGGGCTGGAAACCATCTGATGCATCAAGAAAAGATAAAGAACAGTACAAATGTATGGAGTTGATCCTGAGATCATTCTGACCATGGAATGTGCATTTTTCTCAGTGGCCTTTCAAGGACTGGTCTTCCATGAGCTCTTTCATTCCTTTTTTAAACCCCTACAAATATCTGCCATCTGACCCTGCACATGACAGATCCACAGCTAATTATCATTTGTGGGAAGAGAAAAATTCTTTAGTGTGTTCTGAACACACAGGTTTGTGTGGTGCTCTCCCATTCTTGTGTTAGAATTGAGACATCACATCCCATCAACCTTCCCCAAACTGGTTTTTCTGCCTCTTTCCCAGACCCTCTGGCCTTCTCTGTTCCAGTGAGTTTGTGCATGCCCAAAGCCCCACACAAAAATGCCATTTCATCTGTCAGTGTTTCATCTCCTGCTTGTTTTGTGAACCCTGGTTCCTCTGTTCTCTCAGTGCTTCTGGGTTAATGGCTGGACCCGATGATCTGAGAGGTCTTTCCAGCCTCAGAGATTCCATGATTCCTGCACAGCACAGTCACCTTGTGCTCAGGAGTCTAAGCAAATCCTTTCTAACCGGTTGTAGTTTTTTCCCCCCTCTTCTAGTAGTTTTTCTTTTTCTTATCCCATCAAAACTAGGTCTTAACCAATTTCCCACACTTTCTGAAGGGCCTCTGGATCAGGAGGGGCAGTTCCTCACTGAACTGATTTTCCCTCTGGGACCAGAGATCTGGCAGAACATCTTTTTAAAAGCCTTGAGCTACATTCTGAGGACATAGCTCCTTCTTTGCCTGTGGGATTTCTCCTACAGAAAGAACAACACCCCAGTGCTGCCTCCCCTGCATGTGGGAGCTGAGCTCTCCTTGCTGCTCTAACGATTCAGCAAGGTGCCAGTATTTTTGCAGTGATATTAATTAGAGCCCCTCAAATGATATCAGTGCCCAGGGCTCAGTGAACAGCAGTTTAAGCTGTGGGTGCTCAGAACCAGGTGCTCAAGTGCTCCTGGAGGTTTTACATCTGCAGGTGCTCAACATCAGCCCCTGAGCTCTTTCTTGAGCACTTTGATGGCCTCAGGAGCCTGTGCTGAGCTTCTGCTTTAGATCCCTGCTATCATATCCCAGTTTCCTTCTTTATCCCAGCAGTTCTGCCTGTCAGAGCTGCTTTCTCAGCAGTGGCTGGGACTGGCACTTGACTGTCAATCTCCAGTGCAAGCAGACCTTACTTCAGTCACAAAGCTCTACGTGGCACTGTTCAGTCTGGGCTGGAACTGGCCAAAAAACTCCTCCTGTGGGCACTGGATGCTGGGCAGGCACTGCCCAGGCTCCCCAGGGAATGAGCACAGCCCTGAGGCTGCCAGAGCTCCAGGAGCGCTCAGACAATGCTCCCAGGGATGCCCAGGGTGGGATTGTTGGGGTGTCTGTGTAGGCCCAGGAGCTGGGCTCTGATCCTTGTGGGTCCCTTCCAGCTCAGGATATTCCATGATTCTAATTCCTTCCCATGAGTGAATCTCCTTCACTGCACATGGGGAGAAGGATCCACTACCCAACTCAGTGCTTACACCTGAAAAAGTTTGTCCAGCTGCTCCTCAGTGAGGTTTGTGGAATGAAGGAAGACACTGATTGCATTTTCTTGCTGGCAGTGGACTATTATGGGCTGCATTTGCTGTCACAGAGGCTGGAAAGTTTCATTTGTTAAAGGATTGTTCACCCCTTTCACTCCTGTGAACAAATCTGGTCCCAGGAAAGGATGGGCTGAAGAGCAACACAAGTACAACACCTCATGGAATCATGGAATCATGGAACCATGGAACCATGGAATCATGGAATGGTTTGGGCTGGGAGGGTCCTTAAAGCTCATCCAGTTCCACCCTGGGGACACCTTCCACTAGACCAAGTTGCTCCACCCTGGCCTTGGACACTCCCAGGAAAAATGGATTCTAAGGCTGCTCTAATAAAAGACAACCTCATTTAAGAGGAGGAGGCACTGAAAAATTCCTTTCTAAATCCAGACCAGAAGTGAGGCTCCTTCATACTCAGATCCCAGCAGATTTAGGCTCCATTGGCACCTTCCTCTGGGCATGGAATCATTGTGCTGCATCATCCAGTGGCCTCTGGAAATAAAACGAGCCTGTGTGTGAAACCACTTATTCCACAGTGTCACAGGACATGGGGAAGGGTGAGGTGCTCCATGTGCTGGGCCCAGCTTTGCTGCTGAGCCTGCCCTGAACACTCCTGGCAGGATCTGTGGGAGTGCATCCCACAGTGGGGGAAGGCACAGCTGGGGATCTCTGGTGCCTGTGGGACACACAAGGCGCCGTGGGATGGACACACAGCTCCATGGGATGGACACACAGCTCCATGGGATGGGACAGGATGGACACACAGCTCCATGGGATGGACAAACAGCTCCATGGGATGGGACAGGATGGACACACAGCTCCATGGGATGGACACACAGCTCCGTGAGATGGGACAGGATGGACACACAGCTCCATGGGATGGACACACAGCTCCGTGAGATGGGACAGGATGGACACACAGCTCCATGGGATGGACACACAGCTCCGTGAGATGGGACAGACACATCCCAAGGCACAGGGAGAACCAGCTGGAATCATTGCAAGAATCTTTTCTGTCATTTTTGAAAGGTCACGGTGAAAAAGGAAGTTCCTGAAAAATGAACCGCAGCATCTCACTCATCTTCCAGAGGAAACTCAAGAGGAAGTCTGGGGACTACAAACAATTCAGCCTCACCTCAGTTTCTGGGAAAGTCCTGGAAAAGGATCCCCATGGAAGAATTTATAGCCATATACAGGAAAAGAAGGGGACTGGGGCAGCCAGCAGGGCTTTGTTAAGGAAACATGCAAGGGAAAGTGTAAAAAAAATCTTTTTTAATTATTTTCCTTTCAATTTTGAGTTCTGTTCTGCCCTTAAATGCATCTTAAGTCCAAGAGGAATGTTTCTGATTGCACTCTCTGGTAGGAAATAGCTCTTGAGAGCCTCTTTAACCTTTGTCTGGGAATTTCAGCTCATTTCCTACAAATGACAGGATAAGACTGCCCTCGTGTGGCTTACAAGAAAAAGAAAGGAACGGAAAAAATAAAATTAAAATTAAATAAAAGGCAATAAAATAAAATATTTATTAAATTAAATTAAATAGTTTGGCAAACTCTGGTTCCTGCTGTCCTTCTCACAGACATTACCCCTTCCATCATCTTATCCTTTTGTATTCATCAAGAGAGCTGCACCTCAGGGAAGACATACAACAGCTGCTGTAATTCCAGAGAGGACAAGTGTCCCTGGAGGGACAGACAAATAAGAAAGGACCAAAAAAAAAAGCAGAAAATAGATATGATTGAGGTAAGGATGAAAGCAGTCCTTGGGTTTTAGGGAGCTGATAAAAGATAACACAGCTGCCCCATCCCTGAGGGTGTCCAGGGCCAGGTTTGGACGGGGCTTGGAGCAGCCTGGGACAGTGGAAGGTGTCCCTGCCCAGGACAGGGGTAGAACAAGATGGGCTTTAAGGTGTTCCTTTCTACCCACCCATTCTGGGATTCTATGAACTGCAGTAAAGGGTTGATTCAAAGAGAAAATGTTTCAATAACAGACATGGTGAAGCTTTGGACATTTATGAGGAAATTGAAGAATTTCCCAGGTCTGTCAGCCTTAAGAATGAGTCAGACAAGCACCTCCCAGGAATGACCTGGAAAGAATTGCTTCTTCTTTTATAGAAAATGTAAATCTGTAGTTCAGTGTAAATCTGTGTGGATCAAAAGAGCACACAGACCTATCAATGGATGGATCTACCTACCCATAGACAGATCTGTAGATCACCACAAATCTGGATCAATAGATCTGCAGCTCACCAAATGTGAATCATTAGGTCTTTATCTCACTATAAATCTGCTTGGATCAATAGATTTGCAGCTCACTATGGATCTGTCTGGATCAGATGTGTGGCCCAGCAGCAGTGTGAGCTGCTCTGGTTTCCTAGGGACACATCTCCTGTGGCTCCTGGTGGCACCTGCACCCTCTGTTTCTGCCCTTTCACTTCTAACGCACTGAACCAAGAAAGCAAAACCCATCCACAGAGCTGCACATTCCAAATGTGAGCTCTGGAGTCAGAGCAGAGGATCCCAGTCCACAGCAGGGGCAGGAATGAGAGGGTCTTTAAGGTCCCTTCCAACCCAAAGCATTCCATGATTCTGTCTCTGCGTCCAGTGTACAAAGAATCACAGAATATCCTGAGCTGGAAGGGACCCACCAGGACCATCCAATCCCACTCCTGGCCCTGCACAGACACCCCAACAATCCCATCCTGTGCCTGAGAGCAGTGTCCAAACACTCCTGGAGCTCTGGCAGCCTTGGGGCCGTGCCCATTCCCTGGGGAGCCTGGGCAGTGCCTGCACCCTCTGGGGGAAGAACCTTGCCCTGATCTCCAGCCTAAACCCCCCTGGCAGAGCTCCAGCCGTTCCCTGGGAGCTGTCCCTGGTCACAGAGTAGAGACTGGAGCTGCCCCTCTCCACACTCCAATCTTTAATCTCACTGTACAAATCTCTTCTTTCACTTTCCTCTGCCTTAGGTGCCTCTGTCACCAACCCAGGGATTTTCTCTCTCCCAAGACTCCTTCTAGCTAGAGGTTCTTCTGATCCTCCCCTGACTTGTGTCCTGGAGAGACCCCTGTGACCCAGGTGTGGGACATGCCCTCCCACAGCAGGGAGGGATGGTGTCCATGGACTGCTGTGACCCACCTGGGGCAGCAGCGCAGCTTCTGGAACACCCAGAGAGTATGTCACAGTCCTGTGCAGAGCTTTATCAGGCAATAAACATTAACATTCCCCAGCCCAACTGCCAGAGTGTTGCTGGAATGGATCTGTTATTTTTATGAAGGAGAAGATGAAAGGCTGGTGGGAGAGAAGGCCCCAATAACCTGGATGCCACCTGACTGTACACCCATAAAACTTCACCACAAAGGAGAGTGTTTTGTACCTGGCCCTATGTTGGTTTTGAATGACACAGTCTCAGTAACCAGGATCTGCAATTGCCCCTATTTCACAGAGAACAAACATCATTCCTGCCATAAACTCTTTGAGGCAGGGCTCCTGTTTCATTTGCATTCATTTGCCCAGGCTCTTTTCCAAGCCAGCTCCTGCCATCCTGTACTCACAAACCCCACAAGTGACTCTCAGAGACAGTCCCTGACTAATTTAACTGAGGGCTCTTTTCTGATGCTGCTTCTCATGGGGAGCTGCAAATCTGGGACCCCAACAGAGGCAAGGCTGCCACAGGCCCACCAGGCTCAGCAACACAGAGTGTGTGTCTCCAGTAGCTGCACATGAACCCAGCAGCTGCTCCTGGATCTTCCCCACTGACCCCTCCAGACCCAAGACCTCTCCAACAATTGGCCAGAGCCCTCTGAGCCTCTGGCAGCCAAATCCCCTGGTTTTCACACCCTCACACACCTGCAGACTGCTGACCCCCAGGGCTCTTACCCAGCTGGTCACTCCCTGGGATCACATCCCCACACACCCACACAGCTCCAGCCCCTGGCACAGCAGCCCTGCAGCCACTGGCCCACTCCAGGGGGCTCTCAGACCTCCCTGCAGAGGGAATAAACAGTCCCTGACCCAGGGAAGGATTTAGGAATGGAGGTTAATGAGAAGCCACGTCACAGTGGCTGATCAGGATCAGAATCACACTACCCAGTAAGCTCTTTACACAGCACTGGCCACTCTTGTCCCCTTGGCCTTATTTTTCTTCCCTGTGTTTGTTTCTCTCCAAATTCCATCAACCCCTCCATTTCCCCACCTTTGCTTCCTCCCCTGAACATCCTCCAGTAAATCAAAAGGGATCCTGAACTTGCCTTCCCATGAACTTCAGAATGTTTCCTACATCTCTACACAGGGAGAGAGAGAAGAGAGAAAATTCTGTTGGACTCATGGCGATGAATTTCACACCTGGACTACAGAATAGTGGAATATCCTGAGCTGGAAGGGACACACAGGGACCATCCAGGCCATCTCCTGGTCCTGCACAGACCCCCCAGCAATCCCACCCTGTGTCTGAGAGCATTGTGCAAAGGATCTTACAGCTCATCCCATTCCACCCCTGCCATGGCAGGGACACCTTCCACTGTCCCAGGATGCTCTGAGCCCCATCCAGCCTGGCCTTGGGCACTGCCAGGGATCCAGGGGCAGCCACAGCTGCTCTGGGCACCCTGTGCCAGGGCCTGCCCACCCTCACAGGGAACAATTCCTGCCCAATGTCCCATCCATCCCTGCCCTCTGGCAGTGGAAGCCATTCCCTGTGTCCTGTCCTTACATCCCCTGTCCCCAGTCCCTCTCCAGCTCTCCTGGAGCCCCTTTAGGCCCTGGAAGAGGCTTTGAGCTCTCCCTGGAGCCTTCTCCTCTCCAGGTGAGCACCCCCAGCTCTCCCAGCCTGGCTCCAGAGCAGAGGGGCTCCAGCCCATGGAACATCCCCATGTCCCTCATGTCCCTCAGAGGCCTTTGTTGACTGGCAGTGACAAACAAGGTTTTGGTCACATCATCCACATGACACACCTGAGATGCCCAGAGTTACCATGTGACAGTCCCCTGGCACAATCTATTTTCTTCCTGGAACAAAGAAGATAATTCTCCATGTCATGTTCTGTGAATTCACCGCTCTCTGTGATGTTATCTCTGCTGTTGACTTATGAGGGTTCAGACCTTCCACCCTCCCCAAAATCAATCTGTTGGATCGCTGGAGTGGCGCCTTTGTTATTCCTGCAAGTTCCGTGTTGTTCTCTGTGCCTTTGTGTGCTCACTCAGCCACATCTGCTCCTGCTGACCTCATTCAGAGCCAGCACAAGAGCTCTATCAAGGTCTGAGTCAACAAGAGATCAAAGAGAAGGAGCAGCTTTAGAGCACACAAAGGCAAATTACACCAGACAGGGGGAAATTAGCAAAATGATTGCGCAGCAGGTTCAGAATAATCATAAATATTTCTTTTTCACCTACAAATACGCACCATACTTGGTACAAACTTTTTACTTTTTCTTAAATCTTCCAGAAGTATTAATAACCAAGCAGTTCATAAGCAAACTGAGACATGGATCCTTGAAGGTGTCAGAGAAGTGTCACTGGATGTGCCTTTCTGAAGGATCTGGAAAAACCAGACCCTCCCATGATTAACCTGTCCCTCACAGTTGTCCTCTTCACCCTTTTCTTCTCCCCTTTCCCAGATTAAAGAAGTTCATCTCCCTCCACTGATGTGCCACAGTCCCCTCACCACCTCAGTCACTCTGCATTGGATTTTCCAGGTTTTTTCCCCAGGTATCTCCCAGGAGAGGGGTTGGACTTCTATCATGAGTTACCAAAACTCAAAACTGCCTGGGCTAAATCACCTGAGTGACACTTCAGGCCCCTGCTGGGACACACCAAACTGTAGGGTATTTGCTATTTCAAGCAGCTGAATGCTAACAGGAATATTGGGATTCACTGTGTCACCTCATCCACTGGGAGAGCAAAGCAGAATATTTACTGATCTGGTCAAACAGGGTCTTATCATGACAGGACTGAAAACAGCAATAAAATACCTTTATCATTAATTCTGGTTAGTGAAATAGAGTGGAATATCCTTGACAGTGAAATATCCCAGGCAGAGGAGAACATAGGATTAGTCTCTCAGACTCATGGGAAAATTAAAAAAATTAAGATCCTGGAAAGATCTAAGAGTATTCCAATCCCATAATAGATATCCCTATCCTGTGATGATAGCTTTTATCAGAACATGGCAGAGATGCAAATTATTTAATGCAGATTTTCCTTGGCTCTGCTGTTGCTTTTATGGCCTTTTTATTGCTTTTAAACCAAATCACATAATCACTGGTACCTTCCCTGACCTTTTGGTTAAATGTTACCCCAAGGACAATCTCATCTTTGTGTGCTCAGTGCTTGCTGAGCACTCCAGGATCCCTGGATTTGCATGGGGTGGGAGCAGAGCCCCACCCAGGGGTGACACCAACCACATTAACAGGGCCTCTAATCCTGCTGCATTTTTTCCATGAAAAGCACTGAAATTTCCTGAAAATGAAAATAATAAAAAAAGCTTCATTTGAAATAGCAAAAGCTTCTGTTCTTCTGTCTCCTATGTGGGGGCAAGTCAGAAATTTACTGATATTGAACAAAAAGACAAAAAGAAGGGTGAGTGAGTGAGTGAGTGAGTGAGTGAGTGAGTGAGTGAGTGAGTGAGTGAGTACTGAAATGGGCTGCTCAGAGAGGTGGTGGAGTCTACATCCCTGGAGACATCCAAAAGTCATCTGGAAACAGCCCTGGGCACTCAGGTCACAGAGAGGTGGGACAGGATCACCCCCAGTGTCCCTTCCAACCTCAACCACTCCAGGATTCTGTGAAGAAATGGGTTTGAGCCTCCACATTTTTGAGCATTTTAAAGGAGGGAAATGTTTTTGATGGTAAAACAAGTTCTTCTCCTGCTTGCCTCAAATTCTGGATTTTTCAATCTAGGGAAAACAAAAAAGACAAAAAAAGAGGGGGGAAAATTAAGACTATGACCAAAAAAGAAAATTTCTGGATAGAAGGGATACAGGAATGGGACTAGAGGGTAATGTGGGTGGGAATTGGAAAGAAACTATGGAGTTAGGATTTTAAAAGGATCTAAAGCTGGTTGGTTGACAACACTGGTGACTAGAAGAGGAAGTCAAAACACAAAATATGAGAAATATGTAGAAATTATAACTTTTAAACTAAGAAAGAATTGTCAGTCCAGGGAATTTCGAGCTTCAGCAGAATAGAGGGAGATATGGGCATGGAAATCCCAAAAGGACCAAGAGAGTCATTGGGCAGGAATGAAAGAATAATGAAAGCTGGGGAAAGAGCCACATTATAGAATTAAGGAGGGGAAGAAAAGGCAGCCCAAACTCCAAAATTAAAGGAAAGAATCTGGGAGTGGTCACAGTAGGAAGGACCAGAACTGGCAGACAATAACTGAATACAAGGATGCATCAGGCAAGGCCTGGATGAGGCAGAAATTAGGAAGAGCTTAGCAGAGTGAGGAGAAAGGGAAGAGAAATCTGGGGGGAAAGATGAGGCAAATTTAAGGGAGAACAGGCACAAAAGTCTGTGCATCCAAAATAAGTGAGAAAAGGGGAAATCCCACCTTCCTGATGACTGTGGACATCAAAACACAGAATGACACAAAGGGACAAGGGGAATCAGGGGCTGGAAGTGTCCAGTGCTGGACAGAGGGAAGAGCTGTCAGTCTCTGCATTATCCAGCATTTCAAGAAGGTCTTGGAATTACAGAACTGATGGAATTTGTCATCTCAGTGCTCAACGGCTGGGGAAAAACTCCAGTGTTGGGAGTTGGTAATAAAGGAGTGTTATTTCTGCTGAGGTTCAGGCCTGGAGGTGTCAGGGCAGTATAGACCACACTGCTGTTCCTATGGGTCAGAAGGAAAGAGGGAATGATTCAGAAAGAATCCATAGATTATAAAGGCTAAAAACACCCTCTGCATGTGCCCAGTGTGAACTGGGATTTGCCATGTGCTAGAGAAAGCTGTGCATGTGTTAAGGAGGAATTCATGTGTGGTTAAAGGATGTGGATGTTAAGAAAGATAATTCAGGCAATATTTAATCAGCAGGTGTTCAATCTCCCTTCCAAGCTGCTCATTATTTAATCACACACTCTGAAAGGAAATGGTGTCTAAAACTCTGAATCTACCCACCTACCATTTTGTTACACCCCTGACATAAAATCCCCCTTCTTATCAATCAGCTTTCCCTCTGTGCATACTTCCCCCTGTGTCAGGGAGTTCTCTTGTCCTGGCTGAAGTAACTTGTGTAATTCCCACACACATTTCATGGGCAGGATCACCCAAGGAAGAGCAGCTTTGGGCAGAGCTGCCAGCTGTGGCTGCTGTCCTCTTGGACAGCCTCTTGCTCCTACCTCTGCTCAGTGCTTCTACTCCAGAATTTCCTCCAAAGATCCACTCTAAATTGCTGAAGTCATCCCCCCTCACCCTGTCACCACCTGCTCTTGTAAAAAGTTCAAGCTCTTCATCAGAAGAGCAAAAGGCTTTGTTCCAAAAATTAATATTTGCCACCATGATCACAAAAAGCCTTTGAAATCTCTAAGCCATTGTTTTCTTTGGAAGTCTGTGGAAACCCAGGGCACTGGGAATATTTCTGTGTCTGCTCTGGGGTGTCCTGACCCCTAGGGGAGCACTGACTGTGACCCTCATTCAGGGAGAAAGTTTCCCAGACTTCGAGATAGACTGGAATCCACAAAAGTGTGAAATAGACTATAGGGAGTAGTGTGGGTGTATCACTGGGTGAGAAATTGAGGTTTTGGGATTTTTAGTATGTTGTGGATGGAGGCAAGATAGAGGGCCCAGGGTGTTGTCCTGGGTTTCTTCTTCATGCTTCTTCTTCCTCCTTCTCCGTGGGTTTGGGTGGCATTTTGTAATTGGGCAGAAAAGTCTGCATTGGGGGCTCTGTGGGATCAGTTATTGGGTTAAAAGGGGAAAATAATCCAAGTGTCAGTTCTTAATTAGCAGCTTAGTCTTAAAAGACCTTGCAACAATAGATAATTAGCCATTTGTGCCTTGCTGCTGAACTCATGGCTGTGAGACTGTTTTACTGATAAGAAATAATAAACACCCGAGTCTGACAGGAACTACTGTCTCAAGTGCCTTCAATTCAGACCCAGAGAAACTGACAGAAATCTAAATCTCCTAAATCTCCTTTTAATTCCCCACCACACCTCACTGCTGTACCCAGGAATGGGGCAGTTTTAGTACACAGCAGCAGGAGAGCAGAAAGTTTCTTTTTCTCCCTTGCCAGCTGTACAATCTCTCTCCTGCAGCCCTGAGTTATCACCTCATATCAACAGAACTGGTTTGCACATGTTCTCATGAGCAAAGGTACAGATAAATTTGTGCTGCTCAGTAGGGGCACTGTTGTGCTACCAGAAGTACCCTATAAATTTCAGCAAATTCTCCCAAATAATTTAAAAAGACATCACAGAAAATTATACATTAGTGTTCTTTGTGGTTTTTCCCTATTAAAACCACGTTAGTCCCTTAAAGGAACAGAAATGTACAGAATAACAGGTATGGGCATGAACACAGGCAAGTCCCAAACTCCAAAATTACACTAAAACTGTCCTGGGTCAGCACAGCCTGTATGTGCTTAAAACCTGATTATGGAACTGCACACCTGGGCATTCCAGGACATTGGAAGAGAATTCAGAACCAAGGCCAGGACAGCTGGAGTGGTCAACAGACTCATGCAAGGAATCCCCTTCTACACCCTCACAGCTGTCCTGTCAAGTGAAATAGGGGTTTACACATTTAATGTTACTTTTCTAACATCAGTTCTGGATTTAGGCACCAGAGTCCTGGGATAAGGGTGCAGATTTGGAGCATTGGCAGCCTTGTAGAACTTGGTTGCTGAGTTGAGGGCCTCAGATGAAGATAATATTTCAAGAGTTACAAGTAGGAGGGGAAAACTTAAAATCTCTGATACAGACTTGTGTTCCTTACAGGGAGCTGGGAAGGGGCTGAGCCTGGAGCAAAGGAGGCTCAGGGGGCCCTTGTGGCTCTGCACAGCTCCTGACAGGAGGGGACAGCCCAGGGGTCGGGCTGTGCTCCAGGGAACAGGGACAGGAGGAGAGGGAACGGCCTCAGGCTGGGCCAGGGGAGCTCAGGGTGGATATCAGGAGGAATTTTCCCGTGGAAAGGGTGCTCAGGGCTTGGAACTGCTCAGGGAGGTTTGGAGTGCCCATCCCTGGAGGTGTCCAAGGAACACCTGGAGGTGGCACTCAGTGCTCTGGGCTGGGGACAAAGTGGGAATCAGACAGAGGGTGAACTCGATGTTCCTGAGGGGCTTTTCCAGCCTCAGTAATTCTGGGATTCTGTGACCAAAAACTGGTTTTAGTTCAGGACACTATTAAATGATATCTTTTATTCAAGGAAGCCCCAGACATGAAATAGCTTATATGAGCAAAAAGCAAGTAAGCAAGAAGAGTATCCTAAAACCAAATCTACCACAAAACCCAGCAATAACATAAAAAAAAATCCACATTATTCCTAGCTTTTATTTCCTATCCAGTATGTAAACATGTGCAGATTCTTTCTTCATATTCTTGCCACCAAAAAATAAAAAAAATAGGCAATGCTTTCATTTCAACATGATCCCAGCACTGCAGTTTGGAATTCCTTCCTCCTAAAGAGAGTTTAAAGAATCTCAATGCACAATGAGGGAAGACTTCCTTTGCTCCACTACATCCATTCCCTAATCAGTACAAGGAACAGGCTGGTTTCTGGCTGTCAAAGTGTCCCTGAACATCAGGAATTCATCTTGAGTTACTTGCTGCAGTTCTGCTGCAAACTCAGAGGTGCCACCTGCAGACAGGTGGAGGGGAAAGGAATCCAACCCACTGGGAATGAGGGCTGAAAAAGGGGATAACCTGGTGCTGCTTTTGTATGTATGGGAGGCCAAATCACAGACCGGTATTAAATATTAATTCTTAATTGCTAGACATTAAATATTAAATATTAATTATTAGATATTAAATATTAGGTATTAATATTGCCTACTAAAAGGCTGCAGGAGGTACTGAGTTTCACCCAGTGTGTTCAAACCCAGGCAAAATAGTGGGAAATGAAACCCAGGGCATTTCCATTCCAGTGTCACCTACCTCCTGCAGCACTGGAACCTCTCAGAGGAGTCCCAGCCTCCTTGCTGGCAGATCTGCTCTGCTGGTGGCACCTGACCCAGGTGCTCAGGACTGCAGGAATGTCCCCATGAGCTGGCAGCTGCAGTTTGGCTGCAGTAGGAGATGGAGCCCAGAAAAACTGATGGGTGCAAGTACATGATCCTGCTATAGAAATGCACAAACTTCCCAGCTGGACGTGCCTTGCGTGGGTTTTCCCACCTTCTCAGAAGCAGATGGTGCAGGCAGCATTGGCACAGATCTCACAAAGGTTGTCCTCAGCAGCCAGGCCTGTCTGGGAGGAAGGAGGGATTCAGTCAGATGCCAGGAGAGCAAAGCCACCTGCCAAAGCATTTGGACACCCCTTTCCACTCCTGTTTTATTATTTTGAAGTCCCTTGAAGGTACCTCTGCTCTAAGTAAAATTAGCTTGTGCTAAAACTGGCTGAAGGAATTAAATCAAAGCTGAATTCATTAGGATGGGAACATTTGAAGGCAAGAGGACAAGAGGACAGGGAGAATTTATTCCTAAATTGTCCCTTATACTGGACAATAGATAAATGCAATATAATAACATAAAAAGCAAATACTGCAGCAGCAACAGGCCATGGCACTTTGGACAAGGGGGAATGTCTTCAGCTGAAGGAATGTAAATTTAGATGGGATATTGGGAGGAAATTCCTCCCTGTGAGGGTGGTGAGGCCCAGAGCAGCTCCCAAAATCTGCTTCCAAGTGCATAAAATCTGCACCTACAAAAAGGTGCCAAGCACACTGCAGTTAAAGGTGCCAAGCACACTGCAGTTAAAGGTGCTTCAGGCACAGGCTCCCTGAGCTGCAGGGTAACTCTCCCAAGCCTGGCTTTGGGCTGCTCCCCCTGCACACTCTCCTGCACCCCAGCCATGCTGTGGGAAGGGTTTGGGAGCCCCCCTGGGACCCCCAGCCCCAGTGCCAGCGAGCAATGACACTGCCAGTGCCTGCAGCCCCCACACCAATCCGTGTCACTCAGCAGGTGGTTCCTGAAGTGGCACTTGGGGACATTCAGGGGTGGCCTCGCCTGTGCTGGGGCAGCAGCTGGATGTGATGGTCTCAAAGGGCTTTTCCAACCTCAGGGATTCCATGGGGCATTCAGGGACTGACCCAGCCATCCAGACAGGCATGAGAAGCAGTTACACATTGTGAAAAACACATTCACTCTCCTGTGAAAATTTAAAAAGTTTAATAAAGGACAATAGGAGACAAGGACCACAGAGTAAAGGTTATTATGGCCAGGTGCATCTTAGCACTCAGCCAAGAGCACACCTTCACCTTCAGGGATACCCCTTAAATACCTGTTCCCTTACATCAGCCTGTTGCATATAGACCCTTATGCATATGCATAAACTAGTTTACATATTCCAGGACCTCTTTTACATGGCCTTTCCTTGGGTCTGCACTTTTAGATCATGTGTGTGTCTTGGCTGTGGTTTTGGCTTCTTCTCCTTCTCACTTCCAGTTTAGGCCTTGGTCCACACTGTCTTCAGACAGTGAGTGCTGATAGTTGGCAGATCTGTACAGGTGTCCTCATCCTGTGTGCATTGGATGTTATCCCATCCAAGCAGGTATTTTAACACAAGCATAGCTATTTCACTACTATGTCTAAGCTTAATTAACAACAGAAATAAAAATTATATCTTTATAGCAAAGGTATTTTAACACCATACCTATAAAATCCATTTTAATATTTGCAAAAAGCCAGTATTATAATATGTATCTATGACACACATAGATTATACTGCCATGACCCAGAGCACCTCAGGGCATCATTAAGAGGGCACATAAAGCAGGAAAAACACACCCAGTTACACCACTCTGTGGCTTGCAAGTGGGGCATGAACACCACTTCATCCTGATCTTGGCAGCCCCAAGAAAAGCAACTAGTAAAGAGGCACTGACAATGCCATTTGTCTGACACGCCTGCCCCAGAGCCACAGCCCAGCAAGTCTCTGGTAGTCTGAAGTATTTATGTCATTCAGAAGCTGCACGCCCCTAAAGCAGTGCCTTGGGAACACACAGTTTCCCACGTGCCTTTTATAGTCCAAGCTGTACTTCCAGCACATTCCAAGATGGTTTAAATCAGAATGAGGTCACTGGGAGACAGCACAGCATTGGATCAGGCACATCAGGAGACTTGCCAGCCAACATTCTCTTGTGGGCCCTTGATGCCCAAAATCTAGGCAAGAACACAGTAGCCCAGAGGAGGCCTACAGAGCAGGTATTTGTTTACTGGACACTGGGAGTGACAGGGATGGCTCCACCACAAACTCACTCCTCCGTTCTTCGCACAGCACTAGCTTTTATACTTTTTTACTTATGTGCACATTATACTTTCCTAACCTTCATGATGTAACATATTTTCTGATCACATGAATATTATGTAAGTCCTTGCAGCACATGAGCAGTTTCTGCACGAGATGGTTGTCAGCCTTCTGTCGTTGTTTTTGATGAAGGCTCAGAAGTCTTCCTTGGGCTTGAACTTTTCACCTCTGTTTCTATACATGCTCTATAAGATTGTCTGTTCAGATGGCCAGTGGTTAGCTTTTTGTAATTAGCTTGTTCTGCTAAATTTGCTGATTTCTAAAAGTGCTTCATTCACATACCCATTGTTATAAATACATATCATGTTGTCAGCTTTTTGCAAATATTAGGAGGAATGTTATATGCATAATGTTAAAATAACTTTGCTTTTATTTCTGCTATTAACAAAAACTTAGACATAGTAGTAGTGGTAGCTGACATAGTTCTGAGTGAACTGTCTGTGGTCAGGATAACATCCAGCAAACATGTAATGAGAACCCTGCTATTGATATGCCAACTGTCAGCATCTGCCATCTGAAGACAGTGCGGACCAAGGCCTAAACTGGAAATGATAAAGAGACCAAAACCACAGCCAGGAAACACGCAAGCTCTAAAAAAGCAGACCCAAGGAGAGGCCAGGTAAAAGAGGTCCTGGAATATGTAAACTAGTTTATGAACATGCATAAGGGTCTATGAATATGCAACAGGCTGATGGATTAGAAAAGGTATTTAAGGGGTATCCCTAAAGGTGAAGGTGTGCTCTTGGCTGAGTGACAAGATGCACCTGGCCATAATCTTTGCTTTTACAGTCTTTGTTTCCTATTATCCTTTATTAAACTGTTTAAATTTTCACAGGAAAGTGGACATGTTTTATAGACCTGTTACAAAATAACTTCTTTCTGCATAGCTACAGCTTTTTGCATAGCTCAAGCATTATCTTGTTGCCTCGACATCGCTCTCCATTCCCATCACTCTGTCTGCAGAACCCTTGTTTCTTGCAAGCCTCGGTCTGTTCCATTTCTGCTCCCGTTAGAAATGGATCGCTGTGCCCAGGATAAATCCCATTCGCCTTTGGCCTGCAGGCCACACCACCGAGCAGCAGGGCTGTGGCCCTGCCACTGCCTGTCACGGCGTGTCACCCCCTGCCACTGGCTGAGCCATCGCCCTTAGCCCCAGGTCGGGAAGCACAGCAGCAAGACTGCGCTCCAAGATGGGGTCGGGGCTAGGTTCAAGGGAAAAGACGCCTTTCTGAGGAGACAGGCTCCTTTCTGAGGAGAGAGGGTCCTTTCTGAGGAGAGAAACTCCCTTCTGAGGAGAGAAACTCCCTTCTGAGGAGAGATGCTCCCTTCTGAGGAAACAGGCTCCTTTCTGAGGAGAGAGGCTCCTTTCTGAGAGGGTCCCTTCTGAGGAGACAGGCTCCTTTCTGAGGAGAGAAGCTCCTTTCTGAGGAGAGAGGCTCCTTTCTGAGGAGGCAGGTTCTACCGCGATTCTTTCGCCTCCCCGAAGAGCAAGCCTTCCCGCCATCTTGGGAAGGACGGCTTGGTTCGGCCGCCCGGGCCGCCATCCTGAGAGTGGTGTGGCGTCATTTCCTGTACACTGTCACCATCTTGAGTGTGGCGCCGCGAGGACTTTGGTTTGGTTTTTTTCTTTTCTGATCCGCCATCTTGAGTGCTGTGACATGTGATTGGTCTCGGGGTCGCCATTTTGAGAGTGGAATGACGCCAGTTCCATCCTGAGTGACTTTTCACGTGACTTCTGGCAGCCGCAGCCCAATGCCACCTTGCAACCGCGGCTCCGTGGGCTCCCTGCAATCCTCGCCCGACACTGCCACCACAGCCGGAACCCGCGCCTGGTGCTCCCCGGGGAGAGGCGGCGGCAGGCACGGAAAGCGCCACGGCGGCGGCCCGACGAGTCACTGCGCGTGCGCGCGTTTCGGAGTTGCTGTGCCGCTTTTGATCTGCGGGTGGGGCCAGAGAGCCGTTTGAGGCAGTGCGCATGCGCGCCGGCCTTGCGGCAATACGGATTTTGGCCTGCAGGTGGCGCCCCCCAACCGTCGAACGCGCCGCGCATGCGCAATGGCCCGCGCCCGGCGCAGGCGGCCGCGCTCCAGGCCCAGCCGAGATCCCAGAGCTGGTGATGCACAAAAAACTTCTGAGCACACAGAGCTGCTTCTGTTGCCTTCATAGAAGTCATCTTTTCTCCTTTTTCAGTCCCTTTAGTGTTTCATTCATATATACAAAGGTTATATTTGTATTTTCAAATCTTAAGTCTATCCGTGTTCAGAATGCCTTATGCTCTGAGATCCGTCATATAAAACGGCAGATACAGGATTGTTAAAAATAGGTTAGAAACTTTGATAGGTTGTTAAGTATGTACTGTTAGTTCGGTTGTTCTATTGTAAAAGGAGTTAAAATGGTAATTATAGGAAATCCAGTACTTAATGTACCATAACACACCTCAGTAAAGTGCACCACGAGCCAGCCTGGACAGAACTGTCATGGCCAACCAAGCACCTTAAACCCTCATGCAAATGAAGGATATAAAAATAAACCAATCCAAAGGGACTAAAAACAGGATAAAAAGGGGCATCTGACCCAGGGAAGCTGTGCTGTTCCCCTGGAGCATCGGGCACATCACTGCTGAGCAGCCCCAGCACCAGTGCTGCTCCATCCTCCATGGGAATGCTCCTGCTTGGCCCGGGCCCCCTTGCTTTGGGCCTTTCTTTTTCTTATAATAAATGCTGAAATCACTTTAGTACCAGGAGCCTGCTCTTGTTTTTAACAGGATTGTACCTGGAAATCAATTTTTATACTTTTTTTTTTCTGCATATATATAAAGAGATAAGAAAAGTTACCACTTTTATTATTTTTTGCGCAGAATTTGAGACAAACACCCACAGACAAACACGCTGTGCACAGACAAAACCAGTGGTGTGACCCAGAGACATAAAACCCCTGTCTGAACTGTGAGGGCAGCACTAGAGATGCCACTGGGGCCAGCAGGGGCTGGGATCACCCATCTCTGCTGGGCAAAGGCTGCCAGGAAGGATTAATTCTGTCACACGGGAGAAGTTCCTGCTGCTCTGTCACCTGGGGACACTGCAACTGGGACAAAGGAGAAGGAGAAGGAGAAGGAGAAGGAGAAGGAGAAGGAGAAGGAGAAGGAGAAGGAGAAGGAGAAGGAGAAGGAGAAGGAGAAGGAGAAGGAGAAGGAGAAGGAGAAGGAGAAGGAGAAGGAGAAGGAGAAGGAGAAGGAGAAGGAGAAGGAGAAGGAGAAGGAGAAGGAGAAGGAGAAGGAGAAGGAGAAGGAGAAGGAGAGAGAGGAAGGGAAGGGAAGGGAAGGGAAGGGAAGGGAAGGGAAGGGAAGGGAAGGGAAGGGAAGGGAAGGGAAGGGAAGGGAAGGGAAGGGAAGGGAAGGGAAGGGAAGGGAAGGGAAGGGAAGGGAAGGGAAGGGAAGGGAAGGGAAGGGAAGGGAAGGGAAGGGAAGGGAAGGGAAGGGAAGGGAAGGGAAGGGAAGGGAAGGGAAGGGAAGGGAAGGGAAGGGAAGGGAAGGGAAGGGAAGGGAAGGGAAGGGAAGGGAAGGGAAGGGAAGGGAAGGGAAGGGAAGGGGGATGCCAGCTGGATAAGAAGGTGCAGTGAGAAATCACAAGGCTGGGAATGAGACAGAGAAAGGTAGAAAAGACAAGGACAAGAAAAAGGAGAGAGGAACAGCAGTGAAAGGGAAGGGAAGGGAGTAGGAATGAGATAAAGAACCACAGAACCATTTAGGTTGAGGAAGACCTCTGAGATGATCCAAGTCCAAGCATTAACTCAGCACTGCCAAGTCCACCACCAAACCAGCTCACATGAAGGCAGCACCACCTGCCCCGCCTGTGGAATTGTGCCTGGAAGCACAGGAGGGAGCAGGAAAGGCAGAAAGAGGGAGTGGGAGCAGGCCAGAGAAAGGAAAATGAGGACAGGCTGCCAGGATGGAGATTAAGAAAATAAAATGAATGGGCAGCACAACAGAGAGATTAAAAATAATAGGGGCAGGGAACAGGACAGAAAGATACAGTAAGAAACAATGGTACAGAGAGCAGGACAGAGCAACAGAGAATAAAAAAGAGGGATCATGAAAGGGGCATGGAGGACAGGCAAAAGGGCAGAGCAGAAAAGAAGGACAGACAGATAAAAGGACAGAGCAACAGGGAGAGGGTGTCAGGGAGGAGGACCCTGAGCCAGAATGAGAACGTCAGGGGCAGTGAGCAGGACAGAGTGGTAAACACACACTATTTTTATTTCCTTCATATAGGTTATCTCTTACATTTTCAAGGCTTTTATTATTTAGTTTATATAAAGAAAAGTTATGTTTATATTTCCAAACCCTATCTAATCACATTGATAATTTCCTATATTCTAAAATATTGTATATAGTAGACATATTCTTATTTTGAAATCAATTAGTATATAAATTAATGGTACTTTTCTCTATATACAAAAATGAGAAACTTTACAGTTTTTAATGCATAAATTAATATGAGAAGAAATTTCATATTTTTTTAGGGCCTGATGATGTCCACAGCTACACAAGCATAGTGTGACAGTAGTATTTCATACTAGGTATTTATTACTAGTAAGTATTTAATACTAGGGAATTAGTAGTATTAGTATTTAATTAGTGTTAGTAATTCACATTAACTAGTATTAATTTCTTAGTTATTTTGTATTAAATACTAAATATTGAATATATATTGAATATTAAATTAATAATAAATTATTTAATTATTTTTGAATTTAATTAAATTTAGTATTAGTATTAAATACCCTAGTATTTAATACTAGGTATTAACAGTAGTAGTATTTAATACTAGGATTCTCTAAATGGCAACATGCACCAAACCAAGTGTGTCTCATAATCTGCTATTCAAAGATCAATATGAAGCCTATAACATGCAGTCTGGGATCTATCTGTGGTTAGCATACTCCTGGTTAAATTGCAGCTCTAAAACCTCTGATAAATCACAGCCTTAAAGAAATTATTCCTCAGGCTGAAATAATTGTGGCAACATAATAGCAGTCTCATTAAAATTATGTCCTTGCATATAGATGACACAGAACATTTTCAAATACCAAAATGTCTTGAAAAATCTATTTAGCTTGGTTTTGGGTATTCTGTGAAGTTACCATACTGTACTGGTGCTAAAATATAATTTTAATGTGTCCAGTTTCTAGAGAATATTTATGGGATAAGAACAAATACTTGCAAAGGTCTGGTTTCACTTCTGACCTCTTGCAAACAGTTGTCTCTGCTCAACTGCCTGTATTTTATTATTTTGAAGTGCTCATGTAAAAGTACATTTTTATTTGTACCTGCAGATTACTTGCTTCAATAAAATATTAAAAAAACTTTGCTTTTAATTCCTCAGAAAAAGGATTTTGTGAAGAACAGCTGTGTTACTTTCATATGACTGTGAGACATAGGGTTAGGAATTACAGGGGTATTGATTAAAAATAGATATTTAGATGAAATATTGTTTAATCAACTGCTCTGTATGATAATGTGTGTTTCAAGTGATTACAGAAGAATTTGTCTGTATTTATTGCAAGGCTGAGAGTTTCACACATATCTTGCATATCTTTAGTAAATGTATTTCCACAATTTTTTTTGATAGTTTTGAAATGGGTCTGTAATTCAGCACCAAAGAAAATTTGAGGGAGCACCTGCAAAGTTTTCAGCACACACCATCACTATTTTCAGGTCTCATTGTTATAAATCACAAAACATCCTACAACTTCAAAAAGCAACAAGTAACACGTATTAGTTCATTGTCTCTAATAATGCAGCACATAAAAACTCTCTGAGGGTCAATGCCATGATTGGGACTGTAAGTGCTGTTTACTTCTTTTTTTTTCTTTTTTGGTGTTGAGAGATTAGGAAAAATGGCTTTCCTACAGAAGAAAAAAACAAAAAAGAAAACAAAACCAGCCCTAGGCCATAGTAAACACACCACAATGCACACAAAGAACTGTACTGTTGAGACATAAACTTTAAGGAATTTAGAGATTTTAGAGGAGCTAAGATTTTAGTTAGAGATAAGCTTTATTGGAGTTAATTAAAATAAATGGGTAGGCCTTGATGAAGTTAAGAGTTAGTAGTTAAATAATAATTGATTGCTTGTCAGCACAATGTTTGGTTAGCTGGGTTTATAATGAAGAATATAGAAACTGATAAGTAGCTTTTAGGAACATAAGAATTATAGGACTCTTCTGTTCTGAAATCAATTGAAAATGGGGAATGACAGTTATACAAAGGGCTCATTTGTCATATTTGCATTGAAAAGGCAGAAAGGTCAGAATGAGGAAGACTTCATATACTTCCTCATTTTGGGACTCCTCCCCATGAAAGGGACCACCGACCCATTTCAAGGAACAAACTACCCATGCTTAATGGCTTTTGAACTAATTACCATGGGAAGTGGGGAATGGGATGTACCAAAATTATGAATATGCATTTGTATTTTATATATATAATATAGTATTTAATAATACATTTATATATACAATAGTACAGTATTCAATACTTGTATAGATAAAAGGACTCTGTAATCACCTGTAAATCACAGGGTGTATTTGGGAGCTATCCCACAATAAACATTCCCTTTCTGACTTTAAACTGTTAGAGAGTTTTTGTCCATCACAGTTGAATATTGGTACTAGATCAATATCCATATTTTTAATAGATCACTGTGACAAGGCAACACAAACCATGCTTCCATTTCAGGGTAAAAAATGTAACATAGCTGCATGTGGGCAGCACAGTGGGGTCCAAGCTGGTTTCTTGTCAAAATTTTTGCTGCAATATTTCCTATGCATCACGTGCCTGGGAGAAAAATGTCCATAATACAAGAAGTAATTATTTTTTTAAGTTAACAACAGAAAAGCAAATTCAAAGGCTCTAAAGATGCAGATAACCTCTAATTTTAGACATAGCAATGCATGTAATATCAATTTAAATCTTCTCCCTACTTATCCTACCTTCTAATTAACATCTCTTCTTGTCTTAATGTAGATTTTTAGGAAGGGTACTGTTGCTTGTGTGAAGTCAGAAGCCTTTTTGGAGTTGTATAAATGGAACACATTTTAAATCTTAGATTTATAATTTAATGTCAATAGACATCAAAAACAATCAAAATTTAGTACAGCTACTTGGGTGCTCTTGTCAATGTGAGGGGAAGGACAACAAACAATTTAAGGGAGGGAACACCTCTGCTATAGAAGCAGGACCAGAGAGTTGGTGTTGTTTAGCCTGGAGAAGGGAGCACTCCAGGACTTCTAATTGTGGCCTTCAAGTGCCCCATGGGGCTGTGAGAGAGTTGGAGAAGAGCTTCCAACGAGGGCAGGTAGTGATAAAACAAGGGAAATGGCTTTGGGATAGAAGAGGATTGGTTTCCATTAGATATTGGGAAGAAATCCTTTGGTGTGGTAGTGGTGAGGCACTGGCACAGGCTACCCAGGGAAGTGTGGCAAGAGAAACCCTGGAAGAGTTCAAGGCAAGGTTAGATGGGGCTTTGAGCAGCGTGGTCTAGTGGAAGCTGGAAATAGGCATAGTTCAGGTCCCTTCCAACCCAGGGATTCTCATGTGAAAAACACATTCGCTCTCCTCTGAAAATTTTAAAAGTTTAATAAAGGCCAACAGGAGACAAAGATAGTAAAGCAAGGATTATGGCCCAAGAGCACACTGTTATCTTTGGGGATACCCCTTAAATACCTTTTCCCTTACATCAGCCTGTTGCATATTCATAGACCCTTATGCATAATAAACTTTTTCCCAAACTAGTTTACATGTTCAAGAATTGTTTAGCATGGGTCCTCCTTGGATCCACTTTTTTAGAGCATGGGTATTCCTTGGGTGTGGTTTTAGTCCATTCTTATCACCTCCAGCTTTTGGGCCTTGCTCCACTCTGCCTTCAGACAGTGAGTGCTGATGGGTGGCAGATCTGTACACGTGTCCTCATCGTGTGTGCATTGGATATTATCCCATCCAGGCAGGCAGTTTAACACAAGCAGCTATTTCACTGAGCTTAATTAACAACAGAAATAAACACTATATCTTTATAGCAAAGTTACTTTAACACTACACATATAAAATAAATTTTAATATTTGCGAAAAGCCAATATTAAAATATGTATCTATAATACAGAATTTGCTGAACCTCTGACTGCCACCTGATGCTTAGATGCTGTCCAGGTGCACTACACACCTGCAGCTGGTGGCAAGCCTCTACTTCTGTGTGTGTGGATTTAACATTTGGAAAAGGTACAGGACAGAGTATCTGAGAGGGAGGGAAGAGAGCAAATGAGCAGAGAGACAAGAAAGAAGAGACAAAAGGGAGAGTAAAAGGGGAAAAGCAAAGAAGAAAGAGAAGAAAAGAGAGAGAGGTGGAGAGAGAGCCGGACAAAGATGGCCAAGAGAGAGGGAGAGAGACTGAGAGGCAGGGGAGTGAGCAAAAGAGAGACAAGGAGAGACCCAGACAAAGTCAAAACAAACAAAAAAGAGTAAATCACACCAAAGAAAGAAGGAACAAAAGGAAAAATATTACAACTTCACAGCATTACTTACTTTGTTACACTTCCTCAGATACACTTCTGTGCAGCTTAGTCACGTGAGGAACAGTTCACCATTTAAAAATTTTGTAGAAGTTTATTAAGGGATAAAAGGGATAAAATCCAATGCTGGGGTGCTTGGCTATTTGCCAAATACATATGGTTAACTTAGCACCATGTTCTCTATGTACTGTTACATTGCAATAATATTCATTAAAGAATTTATACCTATTCAAATATTCTTTTGAGTTTAGATGTTCTTCTGCTTGGTTTTAACCTTTGACTTGTCTTCATGCCATTTTGGAGATTAAACCAATATATTTTATTTCTTCTTGTGGTTCCGTCCTGTTGTATTTTCACTGCCTGATAACAAGGGTCAATAAGTTCTTTTTTTCAGTGCTCTGGTTTCTGTTATCTTGTCTTTTAGATTTCCTGAATGTGAGAAATCACCTAATTATTTCACACGATATTCTGAGTTAGTTACATGGAAAAGCATTTTAACATTTCACAGTCTTTATTATACTACAGTCTAAGATAGTACATATTACACTACTATTTATAAAAGCTATACAGTGTAAACATAAACTGACAGATTGTACTATATCGAAAGCAGTAATTACAAGTTGTACTATATCAGGATTTTTATGATCAATAATACCTTGCAAAAGTTGATACATAAATGAGAAAGCCAATAACTATATTTGTTATTTATATCAGTCATTTGAGAGTAAAATTTGACATCAGTTTCAACACAGATTAATACAAGAGCACAGAGTGACAGGACAAAAGGGAATGGCTTCAAACTGGTAGAAGTTTTCAGGGAAGCTCTGATTTGCCAAATGTGCCACTTCTACCTCAAAAAGGAGCACAATGAAATCTTGCAGGACTGGTGGGGGCAAACTGGGGGGAATTGGTGAGAAGTGGGGTTTTTTTCCTTTCTGCTCTGTTGAAAAGGGGAGTGTGGCAGCCTGGGACCAAGGAATATTGATGGCAAAGTGCTGGAGGGTGACAGCATCCACCTGACAGCAATGTTTATCCCCTTCCCTCAGGTTGCAAGTCCTGTTTCTGTGTGTGTGTTAGCATGACATGAAATAAAATATAAGGAAAATTAGGGCAAAAGGTTCTAGCAGGTGTGTGTGTGTGTGTGTGTGTGTGTGTGTGTGTGTGTGTGTGTGTTAACATGACATGAAATAAAATATGAGTAAAATGAGGGCAAAAGGTCCTAGCAGGTGGCCGGGCCCGTGTGGGGTTTGGGATACACATTCCCACGTGTGTCCCCAGCTGATGGGATCGGTGGCCACGCCGGCGCAGAGCTGTGTTGTGCTGCCGGGACAGTTGCTTGGAAAAAGAAGGAAAAAAAAAAAAACCTAAACAAATCGAAGAGGAAAAACTCACCCAGGCAGGCAGCAGCAGGCTCCGGCGTGGCCGAGGTTTCCAAGGCTACTGCAGCACACTGCCAGCTGGGGCACGGCCGCTTTTGGAGTCATTTTGTACAATTTTTACTGTTTGAGTTGGTGGAGCGACTCGTGGCTCAGGTTGTGTGTTGGGGGGGAAATTGCTGAGTGAGGATTTATTTGTTTGGTGCAAGCCTTTGCTAGGGGGGTTGGGCCATGCGAGCTTTCCTAAAGAGCTCTGAGGGGTGTTTCCAGCTGAAATCCTACACCACGACCGTCGGGAGCCGCAGAGGGGCCGACATCGTCCTGCAGGTAGGGCTGAGGCAGCTGAGCATCCTAAAATGGGAAGGGGAAGGGGAAGGGGAAGGGGAAGGGGAAGGGGAGGTGATGGAGCCCTCCATGCAAAGTGTGGAGGTACCAGTTTGTGCTGGAATTGATGGCCAGAAAAGGGGCTTGGCAAAGCAGGGATGAACCTGGAGCCACCTCCAGCAGCATTCCCTGTCTGTCCCTTGCCTGTCCCAGTCTGCAGGGGTAGCAGAGCGCCATGCAGCCCTGGAATTCTCCGCGTCAGACAACAGCTTCATCCTTCAGGACTTCAACTCCCCCCACGGCACCTTTGTCAACAGCTGCCAGGTGCAGAACGCGGCTGTCAGGGTGAGGCCGGGGGACATCCTGAGCTTCGGCACTGCCGGAGCCTCCTTCGAACTGGTGCTGGATGGGGCTGCCCAGGTAGGGCTGGGGGTGCCCGGGGAAGGGTGGGTGCTATGGCCCATGGAAGGATGCCCATGGGCAAGGGTGGGTGGGGATGTCCAGGGAAAGGTGCCCGGGGAAATTGGTTGGGTAGGTGCTGCTGTCCAGGGAAGGCTTCAGAAGCAGGAACTCACTCCCAGCTCATCTGGAGATCCTGAGGAAAGGTGCCAAAGCTGAGTGTCAGGAAAATCCACAAACGCCAGAGGTTTATGTCCAAAAAGGAGACAGAGGAGTCCTTCACCTTTATTCAGGTAAATAATTCTCCCAATTTATCTCCCAGATAAATTATTCTCCCAGTAAAGGGAGAGAGTCCACTGGGGCACATGCCCCTGGGGTTTTCTCTCTCTCAGGGTTTCAGAGGGCACAGCCTCCTCTTATCCTCACTCCTGGCCACATGGTGCCTGTTTCCTTTTCCCCCTGGCCGAGCTCCTAGGAAGGTACAGCCTTCCCGAACCACCTACCACATATTCCCCCCTTGAACCTACTGTTTTACCCCAAAGTTCAGGAGTTCAGGCTTATGCAGACCCTTGCCTATCTCAGGAGCCAAGCTATCTGGGCTCTACAACAAACCTGCTGCCCAAAGTCAGTAGAGACATTAAGACCCCTTTCAAAGACATCAACACCCATACCTTGACCCATCAAATTATTTGTAAAGACAGTAGCTCACATCTTTCCTATCACGGGGGAGGAGGAAATGAAAAGCTGGAGCTCCCTCTGCTGAAGAAACTCAGGCAGTTCGGTAGGAAAATGGAAAAGCGCAGGACAGAGATGCATTAGCAAAGGAAGACCTGGAAAATGTCCTTTCCCTCTGTTTGCATTTTATGTTTCCTCCCAAGCCACTTAACAAGAGAGAAGCTGGGTTTCAAATAAAGCATAGAGCAACTGATAATCCTCAGTAATATTTTTATTATTTTGGCTCTTGAAGAATCCAAGATGCTGCCTAGGTAAAGCTAGATTGTGCTGGAGCAGTGAGCAGTTGAATTCCCAAGGACAGGTGAGCAGTTGGATTCCCAAGGACAGGTGAGGGGCTCAATTCCCAAGGACAGGTGAGGGGCTCAATTCCCAAGGGCAGGTGAGCACAGGACCGGATCTGCACAGCCTTGCAGAGCCTGTCCATGGGGTGCCTTTTCCTCACTCTGGGATCCTCCTTTGGAGGGGCAGCTTTGGAGCCTGACCCTGCTGCCTGCAGGGAGGGAACCCCTTGCTGTGAAGTGTCTGACGAGGGAAGGGATCTCTGCTCTGAGTCTGAGAGGAGGTGCTGTGCAGAGGAGCACACCTGATGGGAATCATGTCCTGCCATGCCCACACAGGGACCCTGTCAGGTTTTTGTGCCATCTCGCTGGGAGCCAGCGCTGTGGGCAGCAGCAGGAGCAAAGCAGCAGGGCTGGGATGTGCCCTGGGAGAAGGGAAAGTGCTGGAGGTGCAGGGAGCCTGCACTGGGTTCTGGGGCTCTGTTAACAGCTGGGGGTTGAAAGACCCACACCCAGGTCTGACCCCCTGGCAGATGTTTAATGCAGCCCTTGTCACTGAGACCTTAGTGGTGGCTTGTCCCCACTGCCCTGGAAAGCTCTGCTCTTTAGGAGAGCAGCACACAGTGTCCTAATTCCCAGTCTGACAGGCCCAGCTGATAGGAAAGCAGGAACACAATGAGGGGCTTTGGTTTGCCTGGGAGAATGGGAGAAACAAATGGGATAGGACCATGTGTGAGCCAGGAGAGCTGTGAAAGGAGTGCTCCTCGATTGTGCAAATGATGTGCAGAATTAGGGCAGTCAGATGCAGAGGGAAAAGCTCAAAAAGCAGAAAACCCCAATAATTTCCTTCTGTTTCAGCAAAGCATCTGGATGCCCTGATTAAAATCTGATCCTCGCATAATGGAAATGGGAAAAAACTAAAATTGTGCTTCTGCTTAGATCTGTGCCTGGGTTTTCCATGACACAGTGCATGTGAATCCAGGGCTAAAATACTTCCTAAAATCTTGCAGATAACTTGGTGCTTTCCCACTGTAGATGTCCTGCCCCCCCTTGAAACGTCACGTGGGGTGGAGTGGGCAGCTCCAGGCTGTTGCAGAGCCCAAACTCCAGACTCCTGTATCTCCTCTGTGCCTGCCCTCGCTGCAGGGGCAGCTTCCCCCCGACTCCCTGGGCAGAGGGGCCCCCAGAGCCCCTGGCCATGTGCCCCATCTGGTGCTGCCAAGGCGACCTGCAAGTGCCCGGGACAGGAGCGCAGCCAGTGCCACCTCTATGGACACCTCCAGCAGGACCTCTGCCCTGAGGCCAGGTACTCCATCGTGCCAAAAACAGCCATTTCTGTCCTGGTGGCCTCACAGAGCCACTTGATTGATTGGAGCAGAGCAGTGACAAGCGTTGAGCAACTGGGTGTGAGTCATTGTCCCCTGGAGCTGATCAAAATCCATGTGTGGTGCTGGGTGGCATTTGGGTCAGGGAAGAAATGAGCTGTGCCATCACAAGGGGAATGCTGTTGCCCTTGCAGAGAGACATTTCCTCTTCCTTTTTCCTGGTGTGGGACCCAGAAGGGCCATGACTGACTTTATCTGCACTACCAACTCCTGTGCCTGTTTCTGACTCCTGTGTAAAGTGGGTTTTTTTCCACCCTTGAAGTGGCTGTCTCAAGTGAAAACACTTGAAAATAGGTCTGTATCCAGTGCACCTCTGGAAATAAAGTATGTGATAGAGCAGGGCAGAGGTGAGGGTTTGGGCTGGAGAAGGTGACATTTGCCATGGATGTTGTGGCCTGGTGCACAGTGCTGGCTTTTCCTGCTGTGGGCTTGGGATTTTTGAGCTGTCATAAGCAACACAAAGTGAGCAGTGAGGCAGCACCATGCAGTCCCAGTGAGCAGGAAACCTCAATGTGGGCAAAAGCAGGGACAAACACAGCCAGGGTAGCACAAACTCCTTTTTTTGAGAACAACCCAAAGGATCTCCATGCCCTAATGGCAGTGAGCAGCGCTGATCCCATGAGGAAAGACAAAAAAGCAGAGCTTTCTGGGGGGCTGGCCAGTGCTGAAAAATACGGGCAGCCTCTCTCTGCTGTGTCTCTGCTGCTTTTAGGCTGTTTTGGTTCCCAGAGGTGAATTAACTCTCTCTTCTGTGCAGACTGTTTGCAGTCTAAGTTTTTTGCAGTTGGTTTTCTTTTTCTCTGCTGGTTGTGAGGTGAGCTCATGCCCTGAATAGTGGCCACTGCCTTGGAGTAGTTTTGGGACAAGGGAAAAGGGTGCTGCAGGGAGCATTTTTTCTGCCTGCAGCCACCTCTCGTGCTGATGATTTGCTCTCTTCCAGTCTCAGCCAGCTTCTCAGGTGATGGTGCAAGCAGTGTGGGGAGAGCCCCTTCCCTGGGGCCTCACAAGGTGGATCTCCTACTGCAGAGGAAGGTAATGCTGGGGAAGGAGCAGGGAGGGAGGACCCTGTCCTGGTCCTTGGAGGAGCAGATGAATCCTGCCCAATGTCTGTGTCCCACCAGGAGTACCAGCAGGGTGTGGGGGCTGCCACCAGAGTGGGTGGATGGGGACAGGGGGTGGCTGGAGGATGTGCCAAGCCAGGGACAGAGGGTCCCTTGCTGATGGTTGGTACCCCTGGGCAGGGGGTCTGGAGCTTCTGTGGCTGCAGAGTGACCAGTGGAACCTGGATCTGCCAGCAGGGTGAGAAGCTACTGGAGAAGGAAGTGGGCCACCTTTTTGGTTTGGAAACAGAGTTAAAGGGGAAGGATGTGGTGATGAGAGACCTACAGGAGGAGATCGCAGCCATGGCAAAGAAACTGGCCCAGGCAGCCATGAGGAACGAGGCCGAGCTGACCCAGAAGCTGCTCACCTTCAACCAAGAGCTGGGAGCCCAAACAGAGGAGATCAAAGCCCTGAGGGAACAGGTACTGGAGGCACCAAGCAGGGAAAACACCTCTCAGGTACAGGTGTGTTTGTGGGCTAACAGCCATGTTTGAGCAGGAGAGGTTTGTGGGTCTGAAATCAAGGGAAATGAGGGGGAGAGCCTTCCTTCCTTCCTTCCTTCCTTCCTTCCTTCCTTCCTTCCTTCCTTCCTTCCTTCCTTCCTTCCTTCCTTCCGCCACTTCCTTCCTTCCGCCACTTCCTTCCTTCCTTCCTTCCTTCCTTCCTTCCTTCCTTCCTTCCTTCCTTCCTTCCTTCCTTCCTTCCGCCACTTCCTTCCTTCCTTCCGCCACTTCCTTCCGCCACTTCCTTCCGCCACTTCCTTCCGCCACTTCCTTCCGCCACTTCCTTCCTTCCGCCACTTCCTTCCTTCCTTCCGCCACTTCCTTCCTTCCGCCACTTCCTTCCTTCCGCCACTTCCTTCCTTCCTTCCTTCCTTCCTTCCTTCCTTCCTTCCTTCCTTCCTTCCTTCCTTCCTTCCTTCCGCCACTTCCTTCCGCCACTTCCTTCCGCCACTTCCTTCCGCCACTTCCTTCCTTCCGCCACTTCCTTCCTTCCTTCCTTCCTTCCTTCCTTCCTTCCTTCCTTCCTTCCTTCCTTCCTTCCTTCCGCCACTTCCTTCCTTCCGCCACTTCCTTCCTTCCGCCACTTCCTTCCTTCCGCCACTTCCTTCCTTCCTTCCACCACTTCCTTCTTCCTTCCTTCCTTCCTTCCTTCCTTCCTTCCTTCCTTCCTTCCTTCCTTCCGCCACTTCCTTCCTTCCTTCCGCCACTTCCTTCCTTCCTTCCTTCCTTCCTTCCTTCCTTCCTTCCTTCCTTCCTTCCTTCCTTCCTTCCTTCCTTCCTTCCTTCCTTCCTTCCTTCCTTCCGCCACTTCCTTCCGCCACTTCCTTCCGCCACTTCCTTCCGCCACTTCCTTCCGCCACTTCCTTCCGCCACTTCCTTCCTTCCTTCCGCCACTTCCTTACTTCCTTCCGCCACTTCCTTCCGCCACTTCCTTCCGCCACTTCCTTCCGCCACTTCCTTCCTTCCTTCCTTCCTTCCTTCCTTCCTTCCTTCCTTCCTTCCTTCCTTCCGCCACTTCCTTCCTTCCTTCCTTCCGCCACTTCCTTCCTTCCGCCACTTCCTTCCTTCCGCCACTTCCTTCCTTCCGCCACTTCCTTCCTTCCGCCACTTCCTTCCTTCCGCCACTTCCTTCCTTCCGCCACTTCCTTCCGCCACTTCCTTCCTTCCTTCCGCCACTTCCTTCCTTCCTTCCTTGCTTCCTTCCTTCCTTCCTTCCTTCCTTCCTTCCTTCCTTCCTTCCTTCCTTCCTTCCTTCCGCCACTTCCTTCCTTCCTTCCTTCCTTCCTTCCTTCCTTCCTTCCTTCCTTCCGCCACTTCCTTCCGCCACTTCCTTCCGCCACTTCCTTCCGCCACTTCCTTCCGCCACTTCCTTCCTTCCGCCACTTCCTTCCTTCCGCCACTTCCTTCCTTCCCTCCCTCCCTCCCTCCCCTGGCATTAGATTTCAGCAGGAACAGCCAGATGCTGTTCCTGCTCTTTAGCATCTTCAAATACCACATTTAGGATGGTATTTGAAGTTGCTAAAGAGCAGTCCAGCCAAACCACAAGTGCCAGCTGACCCTCCCTGAAGGGGTAGCAGTCAGTGAACGTTCTGCTGAGGAGCACAGGTAAATCTGTGTTTTGCAGATCAATGACCTGCAGAAAGGCTCAAACCAAGTTTTCAGCCATTCCCTCCACGAGAGAGACCTGGAGATCGGGAGGCTGCAGAGGGAAAGTGAGAAGTTGAAGAAGGACCAGGCTTTGACTGCAGGTGTTGTATCCCTGGAGCTTTGGGACAGGGCATGAAGCAGATTGGGACTGGCTCTGGATAAGGAGCAAGCATTGGCCAAACTGTACAGGCAACAAATTATTCCTAGTGCCTTGTGGGAAGGGACCCTAAAGAGCACCTCATTCCACCCCTGCCATGGGCAGGAACTCCTTCCACTGTCCCAGGTTTCTCCAAGCCCTGTCCAACCTGGCCTTGGGCATTTCCAGAGATGGGGCAGCCACAGCTGCTCTGGGCACACTGTGCCAGAACCTCCCCACCCTCACATGGAAAATTTTCTTCCCAATATCTCATCCAAATGTCACACCTGGGTGACCTCTGACCAGAGTTGTTTTCCTCAGGTCTAGTGAGCAACATGCAAAGAGAACTCCTGCAAAAGGAGCAGAAAATCCAGCAGCTCCAGCAAGAGACTGAAAAACTGAGTAAGGAAAACCGAGAGAAGGGCAAGCAGCTGGCCGTGGTTTCAGCCAAGGTTGGTAGCACTAATTAGGGGCTCAGTAATTTATGAGCCCCTGCTTGACATGGGGATAAGGTGGGAAAGCAGGTGAGAAGGGTGGTGCTTCTCTCTGGTGAGGATGGTAGCAGTTGTATCACTGGGTGATGGTCCATGACCACGTCTGGGTGTGGCAGGATGCCCATGGATCAGGGTCTCCTTCCCCAGCTGGATCTCCCTCCTTGCTCTGCATCAGGTACTGTGTGCCCTGGGCTCCTGAGCACAGCAGCTGTTTGTACACACAAAATATTCCTGCCAAGGTCCTCCCGAGGAGCCATGGCACTGTGCCATGGGGCTCCCTGTGGCCCAGCCTGGATCTGTCCTTAAAGAAGGTGGCTTGTGCAGTAGCAGGTTGTTCCTCTGCATGGGCAGCTCCTCCTCGACTGGCAGAGCTGCACTGGGAGCATGATAAGGGCAGAGACTGTGTTGGCTGCAGTGCACCTACCAGGAGATCACAAGGATTGACTTGTGAATACCAGAATTGCTGAGGTTGGAAATGACCTAAGGATCACTGAGTCCAGCCATTACCCCAGCACCACCAAGGCCACCCCTAAACCATGTCCCCAAGTGTCTTCTAAATTCTTGCAGGGATGTCAACTCAACCACTGCCCTGGGCAGCCTGTGCCAGTGTCCCGTTCACAGCAGGAGCAATGGTATCACTGCCCTCATGGTTATTTTCCTTGGTTGCCATTCCTTCTAGTGCTTGAGAATTAAAGAAGAAACAAAGCACGAACTCAGAGAGCAAGAACTAATCTCCTGCAGAAATGTGAGTCAAAAGTCACTTTGGGTAAGCAGTGGCTGTAGGAACACATCAGTGAGGGAATAATTAGCTGGGCATTGTAAGGGAGCTGTTTGGAACTCAGCTCCCGTCCTGAAAGGCACATAATGGGCATAACACCTGGGGCAGTCCTGGATCTGCAGCTCTGGTTTACACTGTGAAGGAGAGGGTGGGGAGAGGGGGCTTGCGGGGGGGGGGGGTGATCAGAAATCAGATTGACTTCCACTTGTAAGCTGATGGAACCACAGTAAATGCAGGTTAGAAGAGAATTCCAGTAAACAGAGTGAGTTAGATGGGCAGAAAATCTTGCTGATCAGTGGAGGTCATCCAGAGGGGCAGTGCCCAGCTGCCCTGGTGAGACCCCCACCCTCGCTGGGCTCTTACAGCGCATCAAGGAGCTGCAGCGGGACCTGCAGGGGCTGCAGGGGGAGATCCAGAAGCATGAGAGTGTCCAGAAGCAACTGGCTGAGAAAGCCAAGGTACTGCAAGGAACACACTGAATGCAGAGGACACACAGAGGGCAGGTGCCATCATCCCAGGGGGGTGGGATGGGGACCAGCAATCCCTGGGAGGACAGGCTGGGTGAGCAGGGCATCCAACTGTCCTGAGCTCTACCATGGACCCTGATGGAAGAATTAAAATATATGACAGAGTGCCCTGTGTGGGTGTTGGGTGAGGAAGTCAAGGCTGGACAATGTCCCAGGGATGAAACCCAGACAAAAAGTGCCGTGAAGGGTCCATGCTGCAACCCCACTCCCTGCACCAGGACTGCTGTGTGTCTCCTGGTGTTCCAAAAGCACATTTGGATTTGTCTGATGGGAACAGTGGTTGGAATGCCCATGGCATGGTTTTGGATGTCACTCTGAGGTGCCAAAGCTCTTGTTGCAGGCAGAGGAGGAGCTGAAGGCAGCATGGTCCCAGCAGGCGCAGCAGCTGCGGGAGATGGAGCGCAGGGAGCGCCTGCTGCAGTCTGACATGCAGAGAGCTGGGGAGCAGGTAGGGATGGGAACATCACCACTGGGCCGTGGGCAGCACAGGGATGCAGCTTCCCATGGGGAAGATGTGCTGTGGAAACAGAAACCCAGAGCCCTGAGCACCAAACCCTGGCACGGAACTTACCTTGTCATTGGGTGAATATAAAAGGCTTATCCAGAATTGGTGTGGGCAGCGTAGACAATGTAGCAGTCTATTAGCATACAGAAAAGGAATCTCTAAGCTTAGTTGTGCTGTCTGGGAGCCACACCAACCTTCCTCAGTGCCTGGGTAATGCTGCTCTGAGCAGGGACAGCCCTTTGCAGATAACATCACCATCAGTGATCAGCAGAGTGGCTGTCAATGATTGGTGGTGTTTGTTTCCATGTGTGGGTCCCTGCTGCAGCTGGAGTCCTTCAAGACCCGAGTGATGCAAGCCTGTTCTCCATCAGCAGCTGGCAGCACAGGGAAAGCTGTAACAGAGCAGCAGGTGAGTTTGGGCAGCAGCTCACAGAGACGTTCAGAGTGGCTCACGGCAGCTGCTGCAGAACAGCTGTGGTGCCTGCTCCATGTGCAGCTGGGCTGCAGCACCTAGCCTTCTCCAGAGGAGGATTTGGGCTGTGGCTGTCCCAGGTCAATGGCACTGCTCCACTGTTAGAGCAAACCAGCCCCTGGCCAGGTAATAATTGGCACAGACTCCATGAATTCACAGAAGACTGATCAATAATCTTTATTAAGAAACCCATTGCTCTTTTTATATCCTAGTTCCCTGCAGGTAGAATTGATTGGTCTTTAATTAAAACACCATCACCACTGCTAATTAAGAAACTCCCCTTTGGTAACAAATCTCCATAACGCATTCCACGTGTTCACAATACCAGGTGCAGCAGGTTAAGATAAGAATTGTTTCTCATTCTTTTCTCTGATCTTCTCCCAGACTTTCCCAGAATGATGCCTGGGAAAGTTGTGTGTTTCTGTGGCCAGACCTGCTGCCACACTCCATGACATGAAGGGGACACAGTTCTTTTTGTCTCCTAAAGCTTGGAGGGAGTCAGTGGTCTGTGACAGGGACAAGCCCAGGAGTCTGATGTGGCTGCCAGATTGCAGGAAGCCTCAGATGTTGCTCTCTGAAACAATCCCTGGCCCCTCAGCTGGAAAACAGCATGAGCCTTATCCTCCTCTTTCTCCACCCACTTTTACCAGGTGATAGAGAAGGTCAGGCAGATCTCTGATGAGAACCAACAAAGTCATGAGAGAGAGAAGAGTCTGCAGAAGGAATTAAGCTCCAGGCTTGCAAAGGAGAAGGAGGTGTCTGCAAACATCGAGGTGTTCAAGAATTCCCTCCAGAAGCTCCAGGTCAGCCCTTTAAATACTGAGGACCAAATAGCAGCTGGGAGATAGTGGCACAGGGTGTTTTTTTGGCCTGAGGAAAGGTCAGAGTAAAGATACACCCCTGAAACAAAGCATCATCCCTAAGTGTTGATGTTCCCTGGAGTTTGTCACAGATTCTCCATAAAGCCCATCCTGTTCCACCCCTTGCAATGTGCTGAGACGCCTTCCACTGGACAAGGCTGCTCCAAGCCCCATCCAGCCTGGCCTGGGATGTTCAGAAATGTGTCATTTGCCAGTCCCTGAAGGCCACTGACAGTGGACACTGCCTTGTTCCCCTCTGGTTCCATTTGTTCCAGGCATGCCTGAGGAGCCCCTGCAGCAGTGCCAGCCTGCGGGGGGAGCTGGGGCAGCTGGAGCTGGTGTGCCTGGATCCCTCTGTCTCAGCCATCAGGACAGCAGTGGTGGACATGGCACGTGGTCCCCTGTCCTGGCTGGAGGGTGCAGAGCAGCTCCTGGACAGCGTGGGGATGGACCTGCACACCTCTGGCAAAGGTCTGTGTCCCTGGGAATGTGGGATGTCCTGGCAAGCCAGATGTAGAGGAGAAATTCCAGCGTGAGCCACTCCTTGGGGAGAAAAATCACAGAATCATGGAAATTTTAAGGCTGGAAAAT
This sequence comes from Ammospiza nelsoni, assembly GCF_027579445.1. Lineage (NCBI taxonomy): Eukaryota > Metazoa > Chordata > Aves > Passeriformes > Passerellidae > Ammospiza > Ammospiza nelsoni. The sequence goes on along the minus strand of NC_080654.1, from coordinate 7,106,464 downwards.
ATCTCCAAGGCACCAAGTACAACCATTAAGCCAGCACGGTTCCCAAGTGCCACCGCCTCACACTTTTTTGAACACTTACAAGGATGTGTTCAGGCCCATTCCAAAGCCTGACCATCCTTTTCATGAAGAAATTGTCCTGGATATCCCTAATATGGTGTATGAGCACCCCACACAGTGAGGCTCCATTGACTTTTGCAGGGCTGTTGGCTGCTCTCGGGAGCTTGTTGGAAAAGAGCCAAGAGATGGCACAGAGGAATCAGATGCTACAGGTACAGAAATATTTATGCACATAAACCAGGTGGATTTGGACTCTTTCTATGGGTAAATATGATGGCAGTCCCAAGCAAGCCAGTGCAGCACCTGGACTGGGGATGTGCAATGTCTGAGGTCCCTGAGTGTACAGGAAATGTAAGGTAAGGACGACAGAGCCCACTGGCAGTGTGTCCTTATCCTAATGCAGCAGGATGGAGAGGAAATCTCTTTTGTGAATTTTTTGTGAGTTTTTGTGAGGTTTATTTCTTGCCCTGCTGCTGACACACTTCCTTTAATACCTCCATGTCTCCCTGCAGGAGCAATTAGAGAAGCTCCAGGAGCTGCAGGCAGAGCTGCTGCAGGAGCACACAAAGGAGCTGGAAGTAAAGCATGAGCAAGACTTACAGATAAAAATCCAGCAAATTGTCCTGGAAAAGGACAAGGAGAGCAAACAGGTACAGTGGCATGGTTGGTGTTTCAGAAGAGGAATGTTATGCAGGAAAAATGGATGTCTATAGGAGTGTTGGATAACAGGAGGAGGAACCTCTAACTCCAAACTGAATGCAGTCCCAAGGGACTGGATATCCTCCCATATGGATCCAGGAGGTGTAAACTCACAAAAATATCCATGGTGGAATGGGGAAGCACCTGCAGGTAACATCAGGATGCACAGCCTCCAGTCAGTCACCAGGGGACAGCGGAAAGCAAGGAGCATCGTGATCCACGAGCTTAGGGAAACATTGCACTGCTGCTTCTCAAGCCTTCTCTGCCTCCCTCCCCCTGCTGGGGTCCTGTGGGCTCCTTTTTGGCAGGAAAAGGATATTGCTGTGGAGCAGGGGGCAGCAGTCCCCCTCAGCCCCAGGGAGGCCCAGGCCATTGCACCAGTGGCTCTGGTGTGGGGTGCAGTGTCAGTCAGGGCGTGAATGGGTGTTTTGCCATGTGTGTGTTGTGATCATGGTGGCCTTGTGGGACAGTTTCCAGTCTGCTTCTGTGCCTGGCACCTTGGGAGTGGTGATTTCCTGGTGTTCAGTTTTCTGAGGATTCAGGCAAGGAGCAGCCAAACAGCTCCTACTCTGTCTCTCAGCTGTGCTTTTCCCCATGTGCTCTCATCCTCTCCTTCACTGAGTTACCTCGTGTCCTGGCAAGCTTTTCTCCCATCATCTGCCCCTGCTCTGGAGCAATGACCCTCCCTGGAGCAATGACCCTCCCTGCTGCTTTCCTCCTTGGAGCTGAGGTCTTTTTTTCCTGAAGTGAACCTGTGGTCTCTTGATTCACAGATTGTGGAAAGTGCCATCACTGAGGAGAAGGAAAAGTGCAAGAAATCTGTGGAGGAAGAACAGAGGAAGATCCAAGAGTTGGAAAGCCACCTTAGAAGCATGGCTGAGGTGAGCATGGGAGATGTAGCAGAACAGTTCACTCTTGGAATGAAGAAAAGGGAAAGTGTAGTGTGACTCCAGGGGCTCAAATCAGTGGAAGAAGGGGTTTCCCTGCCCCCCCAAATACACAGAGAGCAGCTCTGCACAAAGAAAGGTGGATTCCTGGCTAAGCTAATTACTGATAATTTCCTCTGGTAGGAAACAGCAAAGAGGGCAGAGGAGCAGGAACTGACAGAGGGAAAGCTGAGAGAAGCTTTGCACGAGCTGAAGAAAATCACTGCACAAGAGGTACTTGCACTCACCTGTGCAGGTGGAGGATGCAGTGCTGGAGAAGAAGGCTTCCCCCATCCCTGAAATCCTTCCCTTCCCTCCATTCTTGTGATCACCATCCAGGAGAGATGATGCTGATGGTGATCCCAAAAGAAACCCAGTGCTCCCAACCAAGCTCCCACGTCTTGTTTCCCAGGCTGTGTTACAGCAGCAGGTGCTCCAGCAGAGCCAACAGCTCAGGGCTGTGCAGGAGGAAAATGAGCTGCAGAGGCAGAAACTGCAAGAAGAGGTGGCAGGATATAGGGAGCAAAGCAGGCAGCATTCCCTGACCATCCTGGCTTTAGAGGACAGGCTGCTCGAGGCCACTCAGCAGCAGAAGGTGCTGGAGGAGGAAAAGGCAGCGCTTGTGGAAAAGATGGAAGGTAGGTGAGGGTTGTATGGGATGTGCCTGTACCAGGAACTGACTGGGTTAACATGAAATGTGTGTGGAGATGGAACAGTGAACAGCTGCTGTAGAAAACATTGGGAAGATGTTGAATGAAGGTTATTTCCCTGCAGGACAAGCTGTGTGAGGCCCTGCAGAAGCCATTTCATTGTTTGGTGGGTTTGGAGAACATTTTTTCATTGTTTGGTGGTTTTGTCAGGGCTTTGCCACTGGAGAAGGGCTCTTTGCCCTCTAAAATTACAGACTGGTATGCTTTGGGCTTCTCCAAGACAGAAGCAACCCCAATAAGGCTGGATGTCAAGAATTGTCCAGTTGGCCTTGGAACTGGGCTCTCAGGGACATGGTTTCCCAAACAGACACTCCTCAGAGCTGCCACATGAAGGAAATTATTTGTGTAGCAGAAGCAACAAGCATGTAAGTGTTTCAAAGAAGTAATAGGCCTTTTTTGTGTGTGTGTCCTTTAGGACTTCAGTGTGATGCCCACAGCCCAGCACTGGGAGCTTGGCTGGAGATTTGTCCTGCCATGGAGTCTCATGCTTGTCTGAGGTGAGCAGCAGTTGCTGATGGTGATCAGAGATGCTTAGAGAAGGGCAGGGACCACTTGGGAGAGCCTAAGGAAGTCCAACGCCACCTGTCCCAAGATCTTTTCAGTCTGGCACAGGACTTGAGTCCCTTTGCTAGGCTGAAGTGATCCTAAGGGCAAAGAGCATCAAAGTGATGCCAAACAGCACATGACAATCTGCCATCCCCTCTGGATGGCTCCAGGTGACAGCAAGTGGTGTGGCCAATCCCACACCACAGGGTGACCCCCGGGGACCAAAAGGGAGGTTAAAAAATAATTAAATAATAAAATATTAAGCAGGAATGCAGCACAGGAAGGCATGCATGGGCTCCCTGCAATGAGGTTTCCCGATGGCTGTGAGATCTGCACTGATCTTTCCCAGGAAACTGCGGGAGGAGCTGGCAGTGGTGCAGGGCACACTCCTGGAAAAGAAGGCAGTTATCAGCAGGCTCAGCAGGGAGCTGTCAGAAACAAGAGCCAGGATGTCGGACATGAGAGGTGGGTGATGTGCACTGTGTGCCTGCCATCGTCCCCATCCTCCTCCAAGCATGCACAGATCACATGAAATTGATGGCACAACTCTCAGGCAATGCTGTGTCCTGCTGGGGTCAAAGCAGGCAGTCTGTTCCCTTTGGGAAGGTGAATTTCTCCCCATCCTTGGCTAAGTAATAGCAGTGACAATGAGAGAGCAGAGTAATCAGGGGGAGAGCAGGTAGACAAAAGTGAGCTCAAAATCACACTGGTGAACTTCTTGGAGCTGAAGATGTTCTAAGCCAGTGGACTGGGAAAGCCTTACCTGAAATTCCTCTATGAGCAGGGCTGTGAACACGAGGAATGTGTGGAGTCAAAAACTGCAAGTCAGAAAATGCTGGTGACGTGTCCTCCTTCAATCTGAAGGAAAATTGCCACAGCAAGGAATTGCCCTGGCTGGTACCTCCACAAAGAGACTGGGATTTAGTAAAGCACGATGTCCTGTTGGTGTGGCTCAGGATCTGAGGGCAGCTGCCAAGGGCAGGACTCTGCAGGGATGAGCCCCATTGTTGCTCCCATGAGGGTGCACCAGCTGCAGATCCCCCAGGACTGGGTGGTGAGTCAGCCAGCATCCCACGAGGCTGTTCTGTGCTTAGGGGAGCTGAGTGAAGAGCAGAAGGTGGAGCTGGAGCACAGCCAGAGGCAGCTGAAACACCGGGAGTGGGAAGTCAACCAGCTCCGGGAGAAGCTCTCTGAGATGTCCAGCCTTGTGGAGGAGAAGGATCAGGCCCTGAGAGCAGCAGCTGAAGAATTAAGGTACACCCTGACATCACCCAAGGCTTCACAGACGCCACTCTGTGTGTCCCCAGCAGCTGATGGTGTTTAGGGTTCTCCTCAGAGCAAAAGGCACGTGTGAGAGTATCAGGATGGAGCTCAGCTCTGAATCCATGACACATGAACTGAAATGGGGGTTTAGTGGAGCTCATGCCAGTAGATCTGTTACTCAGGCACTTGTATCTAAGCAAGTGTTCCCACCCACACCATGGTAGTCATCAGTGGGTGCCCAGGGTGCTGCTCTCCACAAGCTGTTTGGGTCACCTTCATCCATCATGGGGTCCCACAACTTCTTGTCTCTCCACACAGCCAAGCCCAAAGGCGCTGCCAGGTGCTGAGGGATGCCTCCCAGCAAACGCTGGAGAACGCAGAGGATGCTCCAAGGACACCAGTGCAGCTGAGTGAAGCCTCCCAGAGGGTGAGTGCTCGTGGAGAGCCCCGAGGTGTGGGTTTGCCAAGAGCACTGATGGGATCACGGTGGGAGCCAGGGCTGGAGCTGCCCTGCACTGGCCCGAGGCTGGGATGGCCGGGCACCCTCTCCGAGCCAGGGCTGCCTGTGCTGCCTCTAATCCAGGGAACCCTCAGCCCCCACCAGGCTGCTGCTGGTTAATGAGCTGATGTTTGCACAGCACTTTGGAACCACCAAGTGTTGTGCGCGCTAATGGCTGCGTTAATTGCCAATTAGAGGGAATAGCAACATGCAAGCATTCCTTCCTTTTCCCAGCTTGCCAGGCTGTGGATGCTGGCTGTGCAGGTAGTGCAGAACCAGTTCTAGGGTTGGATATGCAGAAGTAGGGGCAGCTTGTTGCACAGGACAGGAAGAAATGCTCCTCATTCTCCTGTGCCAAATCCCTGTTTGATTTTCCCGAGGCTGGAAAAGGGAAGAAGTGGCAGGTGGTGGCGGCAGCAGATGGAGGGGCTGTGGGAATTGAACGTTCTGTACAGCGAAGGTGGCAGCCAGCAGCGTGCCAGCGGGGCCGGCTGGCTGCGGGGGCGCGGTGACTCACTGCCAGCTGAGGAGGGGCGGGAGGCACTGCCCGTCCTGCTCCGCATGCCCTGATGGGGAGGGAGATCCCAGTGCTGGGGGTGCCACTCAGGAGCGGGATGGGCTGAGATGTGGGGTGACAGCAGCCAGACCGGAGCTGGGGGTCTGCAGCCATCATCAGCCCTGTGGCCCTAGCCCCATCGCAGGGTTTTGGATGTTTGTCATAATGTGGCGATCTGGATGGGGCTGGGAGAGGCAAGCACATGTAGAGAGTGATGTCCAAGTCTGTGTAGGGACAATCTCTGAAGTGCACCAGTGTTTGTGTGTCAATGGCAAATGCTCTCTGGTGGTGCAAAGGACAAGGGGAAAACGCCAACGTGGCTGTTCAGAGCTGTGCACCAACCTCTCCTGGCTCTCCAGAGCATTTTGCAGGGTTCTTATCCTGACCATAGCAGGAAGGAGGTCTCTGACAAGTTGTCTATACACCCCCAATCCATGGAGATGCTCCCCAGGCTTTGCTCTTGTGCCAAGTGCCCGGTGTCTGGCAGCGGGGCTGTGTTTGCATTGAGCTTGTGCTGTGCCAGCTGCAGACTGGGCAGAAGCTGTCTTCTTTCAGGAGCCACCATCAGCCTTGGCTGAGCTTGGTGCCAAGTGCCAAGGCCTCAGGCACGAGGAAACAATCCAGCGCCAGAAAGAAGGTTTGGCTGAGCTCCGGGAGAGAGTGAAGATGCTGGAGAAGAGACAGTGCTCAGGTGAGCAGGGCTCTCCTAGAACTATGGAATGCTTTGGGTTGGAAGAGACTTTAAGGACCAACTTGTTCTGCTCCCTGCCATGGGACACCTGCCACTGTCCCAGGTTTCTCCAAGCCCCATCCAGCCTGGCCCTGGGCACTTCCAGGGATGATGCAGCCACAGCTGCTCTGAGCAACCTGTGCCAGGGCCTGCCCACCCTCACAGGGAGGCTGGGAAAGCTGGGCAGCCTCAAAGTTGTGTGGAGAGTGGAACAATTTGTCACCTCCAGGTGCTGTGAAGAGCGATTCAGAGCCACTGGTGGTCTGGATGGAAGACTTACCAGAGAAAATAGTCCAACAAAGAGGTCTTGAGCTGGAACCTGTTCCTGTGTCGGGAGAAAAGCTGAGGGCTGGCAAGGTAGGGAGACAGTGTGTGGTTTGTAATGCCTGTGACTTTGTTTGGAAAATACACTCTGGGAAAGGGAGAAATAGGTTTTCAGAGCTGCTACAAAAGGAGTCAGGGTAGGAGATACAGCTGATGGATGGCAGGCAGTGCTCCTGCAGGGGTGGCAGCTCCATCAGGACCAGCACATTGCCTGGGATGCCATGGGCTGAGCAGGGTGGGAGGCTTGGCACCACAGCAATACTGGAGTGGTTTTCCCATGGGGCGAAAGGGAGGCACAAGGCCCCTTGACCAAAAACCAGGCCCAACATGGGCTCCATGGGTCTTTCCCTGTCTTTGCAGGTTCCTGACCATGTTCTTAATGGGAGCTCATTCAGGATCACCAACAGCACAGTGAGCTTGGAAATGGCTGAGGCGACAGACTTGGGTGAGAAGATGGTATGTCAGGGATAGATGTGGTAAATGGTGTAGAGTGTGTGTACATGCCCAGAGTTTGTGTAGAGTTTAGATGTTTTTTGAAAACATTTCAGAGGCATGTCACATCAGGATGCTGCAGGAATTTGAAGATTAACTGCTCTGTGGTCCAGTTAAAGACACCCCTGTCCATGGCAGGGGGGATTGGTTGATGACCTTTAAATTTCCTTTCCAATCTAAACTATTCTATGGCCCAGAGCACATTGTGTGTCTGCCAGGACATCCTGGGACCCCAGAACATGCCACGGTACATCAGAGAGGCTGGGGAGCAGTGGAGGGAGCTGCCAGGGAAGGGGTCCATGGGTAGCACAACTGGTGGGTTGTGCAAGGGGGTTCCTTCCCTCCAAAAAATGCAGGGAAGTACCCAGCAGGGAAAACTATAATCTTAGGAAAGGAAGCAATCCAATTCCAGTGAGCTGTGCAGGTGTGAATGAGATGCAAACCTACTTTCCTTGGGACACTGTCATGTCCTCAGGAAAGCAGACAGAAAGCAGATGGCTGAGCAGCGTGATGGAATGCAGCAGACCTGGTAAATAATGCATTGCCTCTTCTTCCCACAGTACCTTGATGTAATCGGTGCTCTGGGAAGCCTGGTGGAGATGAAGGAGCTGTCAGGAATGCAGCCTCTGCAGCACCTTCCTCAGGAGAGAAGGGCAGAAGTGGGACTGCAGAGACAGAAGGCCCTGGAGCTGTTGTACAAAAAGATCAGGAACCTCCAGGTTCGCCTGGAAAGGAAAGAAAAAGTGCTGAAAGATTATGAGGGAAGTGTGGAGCAACTCAGGTATGGAAAGCCAGGGTTCTGAACAAGACCTGCTCCTTGGATGCCAAGTGACAGGGAGCCTGGGGCAAGAAGTGACATGGCACTGCTGAGTCCTGTCTCTGTCTGGGACCAGTCTGTGTCTATGGCCACGGTACAAAAGTCAAATGTCAAGAGGAGTGGGGAAACATCCTCCCCACTCTGCAGTGCTACCTTCTGCAGCCTCACACAGTTGAGCAGTGTCAGAGCCAGGAAAGCCTTGACAGGTTCCCTTGTCCTGGGTGGCTGGAGCAGCAGTGGCAGTGGCAGCAGCTGGGACATAGGGACGGTGTCAGCAGGACCAAGGAAGGCATGGGAGAGCACAACTGAGGGTCAGGGCGTTGGTAAGGGCAAAAGACCAACAGAATCCTCCCCTCCTGTTTGGCACAGGCAGAGCCAAGCTTCCCTGCGAAGGTGCCAGGAGGAGATGTCCAACCTGGAAGATGAGGCCCACAGGGAGGCAGAAGAAAAGGCCCTGCTGAGAGAGGCTCTGGAGAGGATGCAGCTCCAGCTGGACCAGGAGAAGAGGCTGCGACAAGCGGCCAAAAGGCACAAGGTGAGAAGGCAACACCCAACTCCTGCTCTTTGTACAACAGGCAACTCCACCTGTTGGGAACCATCCACAGAGTGGTCAGTCAGACCATCCCAAGAAGCTGGAGGTTCCAGGCCCCCAGTGCTCAGCCACAGCATCGTGGCCACATCCCTTGATGAGGCTGGAGGAGGTGCTGACACCTGTAGCGATGGGTTTGCACCATGTATGAGAGCGAGGGAGAGGACCAGGTCATGCTGAGCTCTCGAGGTCAACGCTGTGTCTGTTGTCTCTGTTCTGCAGCCTGGAGCCACAAAGACTCTCTGCTCGGGCAAGCTGAAGGCCAAGGGGTGCATGGCAGGTGCTGCCAGATTGGGAAGATCATGGGAGCAGCACCACAGGGACCTTCACTAGGCGGTGGTCTGCAGTAGGAACAGTCATTGCTGTGGACTCTGTCAGAGTGGGGGTGGCACGAGGTGAGGGTGCATTTTGAGGAGCTCCAGTTTGTATCCCGTAGCTCCTGGGCACACTGGTGTGACTGTAAAATGTAGGACCTGACTTTCCCACATTCTGTGTCCCATAGAGTGTGGTGGGTTTTCTGGCAATGGAAAAGGTGGTGAGGATATATCCAGTGTACATGTGTGTGTGTGAATGCAGCCCAGTGACGTGTGAATTCAGTTGTGGGGGGCATGTCCTGTCCTTGCTGAAGTGGCCTCAAGCACATGAAGCCAACATGGCTTGAAATATCCCTTGCAATCCTGTGTCCTCCAGTCTCCATCGTGTCACGGGGAAACTGGAACGTAAGGCACGATGCAGTACGGAATTCTGGAGTTCCTGGAACTCCCCAAGAATGCTGGACCTGCCACCTGGGAAGGGGGAAGAAGAGGACCTGTGCCAGCCACACCAGTACTGCAGCAGCATGAGGCCGAGCTGGGGAGATGAGAGCGACATGCTGGTGGGGTGGGGTGATGGCACAGGCACTCACTGATTCTGATCCTTAGCAAAGGTGAGAACAGACCCTGGATTTTGTGGGGCAGCAGTGTTTTGGGGAGGGGGTCCCTGCAGGCAATAGGCAGCTCCAGCACATCATCCCTGCAGCTGCTGTGCCTCAGCACCACTCGGAGCAGTCCCTGTGCCGAGTCCTCTGCAGACCCCTTCAGCTGAGGATAATTTGGATGTGAACAAAGCCCCACTGCGGTTTCTTGGTCTTTATTTTTAAATAGGATAAAAAAGGTCTGGAAGCAGAGGGCTGCAGCAGGCTGAGGCAGGGCTGCATCGTCTCTGGGCATGCAAAGCACCCATGTGTGGTCAGTGGCCAATCCCTAGTGGGGCTCTGGGCATTGGTGTGGCCTGGTTTTCCTGCTCCCTGTGCTGGGAGAAGCTGGATGCTTCCCTGTCTGAATGCCTGGGTTTACTTTGGGACAGAGCATGACCTTGTGCCCTTGAGTAGGTTAAAGGTGCTGCCGTGGGCATCCTCTGCAGATGTATCTGGAGATGCTGGGCTGCTCCATGACTCTCTGTGTCCTCTCCATGCCACCCTTGGCAAACTCTGGGTCAGGAATGGATGGAGATGGCAAGAGCACGGGTGGTTGTGAGTGCACCAGACTCCCCGTACCCTCCTTCGAGCCTACTGACTCATAGAATCATGGGTTGGTTTGGGTTGAAAGGGACCCTAAAGATGGTCCGGGGGGATCCCGCCGGGGTATGGTGATGCCGGGCCCCAAGGATCATCCCAGGCCGGTCCCGCCGGGGGATTGATGAGCCCTGCGGATGCTGCCGGCGGAGGGGAGGGGGTCTGAAGGGCCGGTGATGGCTGATGGAGGGCTGCGGGGAGGGGACGCCCGGGGCCGGTGCGGGGCCGGGCGGGCGCAGCGGGGCCGGCCGTGCTGGCGGGGGCGGGCAGCCGGAGCCCCCCGGGGCGGGCGCGGAGCCGGGGAGCCGCAGCCCGGCCCCGGGGCGGAGCGGGGCGGAGCGGCGCGGCCATCCGGGCACCGCACCATGGCGGCGGCGGCGGAGGAGCCGGAGGGGCGGCGGGGCCGGGGGCCGCGGCCGGGGCCGGCGCCGGGCAGCCCCGCGGGGCGGGCGGTGGGCGAGGGCTCGCCCGGGGGCGGCGGCCGCCGCGTCTTCAGCCCGGCCGGGGAGTTCCGCGAGTTCTCCCGGCGGCAGCTCCGCGACATGGAACGGCTCTTCCGACAGTGAGTGTGGGGCACAGGGAGAGGGGGCTCCCCGGATGGCAGCGCCGGGGGGGACGGGGGACCCGGGACATCCCGGTTCCTGCATCCCGGCTTCTGGCAGGGTGGATGTCCCAGCGCCTCCCGCCCCGTGCTTGCGGGCGGGACCCCCCTATTCCTTTTGAGAGGGACCCCCATGCACCCCAGCCTCTTGCGGGAGGGATCCCCCCGGCTCCTTGTCGGAGACTCCCCCCGCCCCAGCTCTGTGCAGCAGGGATGCCAAGGCACCTCCAATTCCTTGCCGGAGGGATCCCCCTCCTGCCCCTCTCAGGAGGGATGCTAGGACACCCCTCTCCTCCCAAAACCCCTGCAGGACTGGTGCCGGGGACACCTTCCACAGCTCCTTGCCGGACGCGTTCCTGTGCGCCCCGAAATTCTCGCAGAAGGAGCTCCTGTCCCCCATGGAGGGGTGCACTGGTGCTGAGGCCAGAGAAAGGGGTCTGAAAGAGGGGACCGGGGACCTTCACATTCCTTCTGCCGCATCACCGAGGGATCCCACATCCCTGCAGCTGCAGAGGCCAGGCTGGCGTGTCCTCAGCATCCCTGCCCGCGCTGCGTGCCACCACGCGTGGCGGAGCGTGACTCGGAGCACGAGCTCGGCCCCTGGGAACGGGGGGAGCTGGCAGCGAGCCTCCAGCCCTGGAAATTTCCAGGGGAAGGCAGAAATCGGGGTGACTCCAGCCGTGGTCACGCTGGAATGCGCGGGAGTAGCCAGGGGCGAACGGGACAGCCCGGAGCATCCCCGTGGATCCCGCGCTGGGTGCTTTGTGCAGGAGGCGTGGACACAGCGCGACTCCGGGAAGGCGCGGAGATACAGCACAGGCGATGGCATGGCTGCGACATGCCAGTACCCTCAGCCCGTCTGGCACCGCGGGAGGATCCGCAACCGCGTCCGGGGTGGTCTCACTCGGACCCGAGCGGGGAGGCGGAGTAGCCGGGGAGCCGGAGGCGGTGACCCCCGTAACGCAGGGCTGGGGGCTGCGTGGGGTGCGGGCACACCCTGTCAGCAGCCTGGCGGGGCGCGGAGCCTCCCCGTGCCCTCCTGGGGGGCTCTCACCGCCGGCAGCACACGGCAGCGAGCCCAGGCTGCAGCAGGGCAGGAGGGAGCCTGCGGGGCACAGCGCGCTCGGGCCCTGCGGGGACACAGGGCCGGGGCGATGGTGGCCGTGCCCGTGCTCCGGGCGCAGATGGCGGGGCGGGAGCGGCGGTCGGAGCCGACTGCTCGGTGTGTGCTCTGACAGCTGCGGCGTCTCGCTGCAGCGAAAGGAGCAGCGCCGGGGCTGCGAGCCACTGGGAGGTTCGGTAGCTGGGGCTTTCCCAAGGGAAGGATGCTCTGGAGCAGAGCCCTGCCACGCTGTCCTCGCTGCTGCTGTCCTCGGGATGTGACAATCCGGCTGTAGAGGATAAAGTGAGGCAGGGAAGGGTTTTGGCTCTCCACAGGGGAGATGGTGCCCTTTGGGAGATGCAGGATGCTGGTATCCCAAAAAAATAGAGAAGGGGATTGAGAAAAAGGAAGGGCCCTGCATCTGGGGAGGTGGCATGCATGGGATGAAGTGGCAAAGTCAGGCCAGCTGACCTTGCAGAAAAACTCTGTGTGATGCAGGATGGAGAAGGACTTTGGACAAGGCCATGGAGTGATAGGACAAGGAGGAAAGTCTTCAAAAGTGACAGAGGGCAGGATTATTTTGGATACCAGGAGGACATTCATCCCTATGAGGGTGGTGAGGCCCTGGCGCAGGTTGTCCAGAGAAGCTGTGGCTGCCCTATCCATGGAAGTGTCCAAGGCCCAGTTGAACAGGGCTTGGAACAATCTGGGAAGGTGTCCCTGTCCATGGCACGGGGTTGGAATGAGGTGGCCTTTAAAGTCTGTTCTAACCCAAACCACTCCATGATTCTATGATCCTGTGCTCCAGGTAGGGTACTAGAGGCAAAAATCACGTGGGATCTGTACCCACAGCGTCACTCTGAGGGTGCTGGCATCAGGAGGCAGGGATGAGCAGGACCAGCCCCATTTTGGGGCCCCTGGCAGATCAGGAGGGTGCTGCTGGAGACACGGACGGAGCCGGCAGCAGCAGAGGAGGTACAGATGAGTCACGGACCTGCAGCATGGGGAGCCGGGGCTCTGCGTGGCTGCTGCAGTGACAAGATACCAAAAAAAAGCCTTGTCACAACGGGTGCAGTGTGTAGCTGCCCACCTACAGCGTGTGGAGCTGTACAAAGCGTGGCTGTGTGCTGGCTCCCCATGGAGATCCTGCTGTGCCACGCCAGCACGCTGCTGGCACAGCCCACGGTGCACAGGCAGTGGGCAGGGAAGGAACAGCAGGGTGGCTGTGGGGAAGCCAGAGGGGACTGTGGCATGGCCACAGGCAGGAGTCTGAGAAGGGGCATTCCTGACAGGTCTGTAGGTAGCATCAGTGAGCAGAGCTCACTGTGACCTGGGGAGCAGTGCCCAGTGAGCTAAGCCCCATGGCTTGTTATCCCATGCTGCAGCCAAGGGGAGCGTGTGCTCAGGCTCCTGGCACAGGGAGTGGGCAGCAGGCTTGGCAGCATCCTGGCAGGTTCTCCTGCCAAGTGCCACGTGGAAACAGGCACGATCCTGGATAATGCTCCAGGGGGTTGTTAGCAGTTCAGAAGCTTGTGGTCTTGTGGTCTGGAGAGCTGCCGGAGACCGTCAGTGCCCAAGTCCTTGCTCAGCCCTCTTTGCTTCCCAGCCAGTGTGAGAGCACACAGGGGTCTGCTGCTGGGGGGGTCAGTATGGGGGGCTGTGTGGGCTCTGCACCCCGTGGTGATGTGTCAGGATTGTGCCACCATCCTGCAGGTACGACGCAGGGAAAGACGGCTTCATTGACCTGATGGAGCTGAAGCTGATGATGGAGAAGCTGGGGGCTCCACAGACACACCTGGGACTGAAGAACATGATCAAGGAGGTGGATGAAGACCTAGACAGCAAGCTCAGTTTTCGAGAGGTGAGGTGTTAGGAGGCTCCACACTGGCCCAGAGATGTCCCCAGCCACTGTTCAGGCTGGTGAGAACTTGGGCAGTGGCTGTGGTGTCTTTGAGGTCTTCAGGGAGCCAATGCTGCCATCTCCCCTCACAGTTCCTGCTGATTTTCCGGAAGGCAGCAGCAGGTGAGCTGCAGGAGGACAGCGGGCTGCACGCCCTGGCCCGGCTCTCTGAGATTGATGTCTCCACAGAGGGGGTGAAAGGTGCCAAGAACTTCTTTGAGGCCAAGGTGAGACAGGGCTCAGGAGGTCCCATTGCAAGATGGCAATTCACCAGGGCAGTTTGGTGATGGGTAGGCAGGAGATAGAGATGTTGGGGTGGGCAGGAAAGCTTGGTGGAGATCACAGCTGAACATTTCCATCCACAGGCACAAGCCATCAACGAAGCCAGCAGGTTTGAGGAGGAGATCAAAGCAGAGCAGGAGGAGAAGAAGAAGCAGGCAGAGGAGCTGAAGCAGAGGAAGGCAGCCTTCAAGGAGCTGCAGTCCACCTTCACGCAGTGACAGGGCCAGGCAGGACTGGTCAGCGGTGCCCAGAGTGGCAGCGCTGCCTGTGCCAGGTGCCAGCCATGCCAGGGGTGATGCCCGAGCCGTGCGCCGCCCCGGCTGCCGGCAGGATCCCGGCGCGGGCTCGGCACGGCGCCCACCTTGCTGGCAGAGCCCGGCCAGCCCCGGCTCCCCCCTCCCCTCTTGCTGTGGTGTCTGTAGGTGTTGTTTGTGCCCCCACATCCCCAGCGTGCCCCCCACCCTGAACAGCACCCTGTTCTCTGCCTGCAGCTGCACTGGGGGTTGCTGCTGCTGAGTCCCAGGGGAGCTATGTCCTGAATGTCTGACCCTGGGACACCTGTGCCCCGACTGTTTTATGTTGTGAGTGCATTGGGAGATTTGCAGGATGGGGCTTGTGCAGGTGGCCGTGGTGGGTGTTTTGGTGGCCATGCTGGCCCAGTGTCTTTTGGTATTCCTATGTCTGACACCAGTGACAAAAGCTGTGGCAAGGGCCAGGTTCTGGTAGAGGGGCTCTGTGTTTGTGTGTGTGTGTGTGTGTGTGTGTGTGTGTGTGTGTGATGCTGGGGATGTGTGCCCACCCAGCTGAAATGGAGCCCCTCAGGAGCTGTGTCTCTCTTTATTTTGGTCAAAGACATACAGAAAGGCAGCTGCTGGCTCATGGGGCTGTATTATGGTTTTTTTTATGTTGTATTCAGCCTGGCAGGATGAGTGTGGTGGCCACAAGTGGTTGCCATTGGTCACTGAGACTCTCGTGTTTGTGGGTGGCTGTAAAAACCCACATCTGTCCCAGTGTCCCCCGAGTGGCGGTATAGGGGGTGTGTTATGTTTTTTTTAATTTAATCCCAAATAAATATTATATTTCTAAAGTGCTGGTTGCTGGTTGCTGGTTGGGTGGGGAAAGGAATCTGGGGACTGGGGTGTGACTGTGGGCACGCAGTTCCCACTGGAGGTGGTGGCAGTGAAGAGGAATGAGCCATGGCTCATTGTGCCAATGGTTTGGGAAGCAGCAGGGGCCTGATGCAGGTGTGGGGGTGTGTACTGAAGGCCATCAGCAGCGCTGCTGCTACCTGCGCCCGTCCCACCCTATGGCACCTGTGGGGTTGTGGCTGTTCTTGACCATATCAAGAGTGAGATAAGGAGACCGTGTGCCTAGGGAGTGGTGGGGTGAGAGGGCAGTGTCCTGGGGAAGTGAGTGCTTAGGGGTGGGGGACAGCAGGGCTGCTCAGCCCCTCATTGAGAGCATTATGGGTGGGGGGCTGCCCCAGGAGGGAGTGACCCTGTGCCCCAGCAGGGACCCTGCCCCTTCCCAGAGCAGGGCCAGGTGTCCCCACCATGTCCCAGCATGGTGCCAACACGAGGGGCAGATGTGGCCATTCCCAGGCAGGACCATGAGTGTGATAAGAGCAGGTGATGGGGCTGAGGAGCCCCTGTGCCCTCAGGGTGGGACAGTCCCCATGTGTCAGCAGCAGGCAGGGACACTCCAAGGTCCCCAGCAGTCCAGACACTATAAGAGGGGTGAGCAGCCCCACCACTTCTTCTTTCCTCTGCACAGCCATGCTGGGAGCCGTCTGTCTCGTTGTGCTGCTGGGCTACGGTAGGTGCATGGGGAAGGGTCAGGGCAGGGAGCAGGACTGTGGCTCCTGCCCTGGCCCTGGGCACGGGCACAGGCGGCCTCTGATGTCCCTTTGCCGGGTGTCCCACAGCCTACGGATGCGGTCAGCCGGCCGTGCCACCACAGCTGAGCTCCCGCGTGGTGGGCGGTGAAGACGCTGTAGCCCACAGCTGGCCATGGCAGGTGAGGGGCACAGGGACCGGGATGGGGACAGGGATGGGGACAGGGATGGGGGCATTCCTGCTCTGACCCTGTGCCTCTGCCCTCACAGATCTCGCTGCAGTACAGCCGCTCTGGATCCTGGAACCACTATTGCGGTGGGAGCCTCATTGCCCCCCGGTGGGTGATGACAGCTGCCCACTGCATCAGGTGGGTGTTGGGGTGCTGGAGGGCATCTGTGCCATGCAGGTAAGATATCTGTGGGGACTGACACTCCCTCTCTCCCTGGCAGCTCCTCCCTGAACTACCGCGTGGCGCTGGGCAGGCAGGATGTGTCAGAGGCTGACGAGCCTGGTTCTGTGGCCGTGGCTGTGGAGAAGATCATCGTCCATGAGGATTGGGACGACTATTACGTTCGGTAGGGGTTGGGGTGCATTAGGGCTGGGTCATGGGTGGTGTGGCCATGGTGCCTTGTTGCCCTGGCCAGGGACCCTGTTCCCATGGCCAGGAACCCTGGTTCATGTCTCCTTGCAGCAACGACATTGCCCTGATCAAGCTGGCAGAGGAGGTGCAGGAGACTGACACCATCCGTATTGCCTGCCTGCCGGCTGCTGGCAAGATCCTGCCGAACAACTTCCCCTGCTATGTCACCGGCTGGGGAAGCATGAGGAGTAAGTGGGATGTACCTGGGAGAGTCTCCAGAAAGGAGATGCAGGCAGAGGGTGTGAGGTACAAGCTTTGTCTCTCATTGCAGCCAACGGGCCCCTGGCCACCATCCTGCAGCAGGCTCTGCTGCCTGTGGTGGACTATGAGACCTGCTCCAAGTGGGACTGGTGGGGCAGCACTGTAAAGAAGACCATGGTGTGCGCCGGCGGCGATGATGTCAGATCTGCATGCAATGTGAGTGTGGGCACTGCATGTGGTGGGTGCCCCAATGGTGGGGTACCGTGAGCACTGGGAGGAGAGGGGATGGAGCCATGGTGGTGGATGGCCAGGAGGGATGAGGGGAGTGTTGGCAGGGTGCCCAGGAGCAATGGCCCTCACTGTCTCTCCGCACAGGGCGATTCTGGGGGCCCCCTGAACTGCCAGCGCGACGATGGGATCTGGGAGGTCGAGGGCATCGCCAGCTTTGTCTCCAGCCGGGGCTGCAACACGAACAAGAAGCCGACAGTCTTCACCCGGGTGTCTGCCTACATCGACTGGATCAACGAGGTGGGTGCCTCTTCCTCTGCGCCCCACCCCCACACAGGGGCTGTTCTTGCCCCACTGAGAGTCTTACCATGCCCCCCCTGTGTCTTTTTGGCAGAAAATGAGCACAAACTGAGGACGCAGCACTGTGGAGATACCACTCTTGATCAAAATAAAAGCAAAAAATGCTGAGCTGGTCTTGCTGGTTTTTTGGCGGAGGGGATTTGGTGGAGCTGGGGACACTCATGCATGGCTGTGCCTGCTGATGCCAAGGCCCTGCTTGTGTGCTGGGGAAGGTGTCCTTGTTGTGCATTGGGGCTGGGCAGGACTCTGCAGAGGCTGTTGGGCACATCCTGCAAGATGCTTCCGCTCCTCAAGCTGTGGCTGAGGCAGGGGTCTTGAGGGTTGGCAATTACTTTGATGGGACGGGGGCTGGGCTTTGTCCAGGTTATTCAACGGAGCTCCAGGGAACCCAACTGGCCCTTGGGGATGATCTGGAACACTTGGTAGCTCCCACGTCGCTTTCAGGGACCTCAATGGCACTGCCTAGATGAGGACTGACTTTCAAATGGGGCTCTTGAGGGAACTGGGTTGGCCTTGGGGAGCTTGAGAGAATCTGACTAGTTTGGGAGGCGTCAGGGGTGCCTGCAGGAGCTCTCTTGGAGACAGAGCCCTTGGCAGCTGCATGGCACTGCCGGCTACAACAACAGGACCTGTGACATGGCCCAGGAGCAGAGCCTCTAACCATGGATGTCCTTCTGTGGTGGCTGGAGGAACAAGGTGGGTGATGGGCAGCGTGCAGAAACCCCAGCTCTGGGGTTCCCAGGAGGAGCCCGGGCTGCCCTGGAGGAGACAGGGATGTTTTCCAGGAAGAGGGCAGCGTGTTGGTGGGAGCAGGTGTGAAGGAGCTGTCCAGGAAGTGGAGGTGGGTGCCGCACCATCAGCCCCTGAGCAGAGCCATCCATCACACCATCATCCCATCACGGCTGCTGCAGCCCAGTCAGGATCCTCACGGTGTGAGGAGGAGGAGCAGAGCGAGCAGGGATGGACGGCAGCAGCTCAGGCTGGGTGGGGGACGTGGTGGACGGTGCCGGGTTTAGGAGTCATGGTGCCACAGGACCATTGAGCAGCACCATCACCAGCCCACAGAGCGGCACTGGCACCTGCACCGTGGCCCAAGAGCACTGGCACGAGCCCTGGCACCATGGGATCCACCTGGGGACTCTCCAGAGATTCCTGGCACTTGTCAGCCTGACCAAAGCTTTAGCAGGTGAGGAGGGATGCAGGGTGGGAAATGGTTTGGATGGACAGGAAATGTGCTATGGCAAAGGAACTGTAGGGATCACCCCAAAGGCAATGAAAGGCCTGCCAGTCAGATGATGTGTGGAGGTGGCTACTCTGCACAGCAGGATGGGGCCAGGTGCTTGGGACAATGGTGTGGCATTGGCAGCATGATCTGCTGGCTTGGATGGAGATCTGTAGGCTGTCCATGGGAAGCTGGCCAATGTGGGGCCCCCTGTCCCCTCTGTGTGTACCCACATGTGCCATGAGGACAGTTGTTTGGGCTGGGAGTGCAAAACACTGGGGTCCTGGGGACATTACCTCTACAGGTTAACCTACTGTGTAAACTTTCTTTTTATTAAATGGCTAATATCTAATGTACACTCTATAGTATGTGTCCATTATTAAGTATTTAACAATATGGGAGAAAAAGGGGAAGTTTAAAAGAATACAACTAAACTTTGTGAAATTCATTACTTTTACTTCACTGTTGAAATATAAGTACTCATACAATCCCTTACATAAAAATTTCATGTTATCAGTGATCTTTACACACTCCTGGAAATGAGAGCTCGGGACACCCAGGGACACATGAACAAACTCCCCTGACACTGAGCAGCATCCCAATGCTGATGGCTCAGAGCATAGGGAAGCACTGCCCTGACATATGGTGCCAGTCCACATCCTGGGCTCCCCTCAGGGGCATTGTCTTAGGTTGGAAATGGGTGGGTGTATTCTATTCCTATCTGTGGAGCAGTCATGTTAAATGGGCAGTTTTCTTTATCTCTTCCACAACCAATCCTCCCTCTGGGGAGATAGCTTCTGTTAATGGGCCAATGAGTCTCACCACATGTCTGGTAAAATTCCATCATCCCATTGTGAGATGCTCTGCCCAGAGGGAGGGGCCAAGCATTCCTACCTGGATAGAATCTGACATTTGGAACACCAGGTCAGTCTTTGCCCACTGCTTTCCCAGAGGAACAGCTGTCTGTCCAATGCATTCCCTGAGGGAGACCAGGCCCATCTCCAGCAGCCCTGGACATTCAGAGGAAAACTCCACCCTTGTGCAGGATCCCAGCTCAAACAGAACCTCCCCTGGCACTGCAGGAGGGCTGAGCCACCATGGAATGGGACTGCTGCCAACAGCCTGACCCACATGGTGTCAGGGCCTATTCTGGCTCTGTCCACAGTTTATTTGTTTGTACTATTACATTTGTATTTTCTTAGTTTTCCTAGTTAAAAACTGTTATTCCTATTCCCCTATCTTTGCCTGAGAGCCTTTTCATTTCCAGATTTTAGCAATTCAGAGGGAGGGGGTTTATATTTTCCATTTCATGGGAGGCTCCTGCTTTCCTTAGCAGACACCTGTGTTTTCAGTCCAAGACAGGCATCCAGCACTCAAAAACAAGGAGGAGGAAGAAGAGCAGTGGGGCCCATGGAGTAAGCCTAAAAGAGCATTTCCCCATCTCTCCCTAAACCCTCCTCTCCTCCAGCTCCACCACACACCTCAACACTACAGCTGAGCCACTGCAGTGCTCCTGCTCTGCTCTCACCTCCACCAAGGATGTCCCAGGAAGGGACAAGCCACTGCAGTCCACATCATGGAAGGAGGAAAAGGACAAGGTGGAGCCATCTCTGCCCAAACTCAAGCACCAGCTCCCTGCACCCCAGCCCATGGGACAGCCCAGTCCCAAGGCTCCGTTGACAAGAGAACTGGGGACATAAATGAAGGGGGAGATGCAGGGTCACCTTTCCTAAAGGAAAACAGGTCCAGGGGAGATGGAATCAGCCCCAGCACCACCGGTACACCCAGTGCTCTGTGCAGAAGTAGCAACACAGAACAGGGCAAACCAGATTCTCACACCACAGGTGGTGGGGAAGGGGACACGTGCAACTCAGCTCTCAGAAAAGCTTGGGCAGAGGCAAGGCCATTCCAGCCACATCCTGACTCCTGCTGGACCCTCTTGGGGCTCTTGGCTGGCCTTGGTTCTATTGGTAGTACCAATATTGGAGACGGGACGTGCCCTGGCTTGTCTGACCCCTGCAGCTGAACCAAATAGTGGTTACTGTGGTGTTTCACCCCAGAGACGCCTTTGGCCACCTGGATGTTGCAGCTGGGTGTGTGGAGACAAGTCCAGGCATGCTGGGCTCTGGTGGTGCGGGATGGAGCTTCCTCTCGTGGAGGGGCTGCTCCTCGGACTTACATCTGGCGGAGAAGCTTTAAGGCAATGGTGAAGGAAAGGAGTCATTTCTGATGAAGGGCTTCAATCCAGAGCTTTTGTTCTGGCCCACAGGCCTCTGAATCCAGCAACTGCTCCAACAGAACTCCCACACTGTATGCTTGCTCGGTCTTTTACCCAGGGGAGGTGAGGAGGGAAGGGGTAGGGAACCACCAACCAGGTACGGGTGGGGAGGTCTCAAAGGACAAAGGACACCTGGATGGTGCAATGCCCCCCCAGGGGTAGAGGGCATCCTTGGAATCTGCCCAATCACTCAATGCCCTTCTGGAATTCCAGATTGACTGACAGTGCTTGGAGGGGTCAGAGTGGGGAAAGGGAAGGTGATTGACACACCTGGGAGGGAATCTTCCGGGAGTACTTGGGGTCCTGAGATAAACCATGAAATCACACTGCAACATCTTCCTCTAATTTTGTTTAAAATGAAGAGGACGGGGTTTGGGGGCAGAATGCTCACCAATCTGTGGCTTGTAAATTGGTTTCTCCTCTTCAGAAGGGTCAGTATTTTCTACTGAGGCTTCCAGGTCATCAGTTAGAGCACTAGGGGCTTCCAAATGGTAGACTTCAGGAGGGGAAGATGAGCTTGAAATTAGCTTGTAAGCCATGCGCTTCATTTACCCAAAAACAATGCTAACAACTGCAACAACAATAACTAGAATAAATAGTACTAAAAACACAGTTTTCAGAATAGATCCCAACCAGCCCACAAGTCCCCAGCCCTTGAACAGTCCACTCAGCCAGTCATCATCTCTCTCTTGATGTCATTCACCATGGTTTTCATTTTGTCAATCATGGCATGGACGTTCTCTGCTTTTGATGACAAGTTGAGGCAGCAGAGACCTCCAAATTCTTCACAATGAGGATTGTGCAGAAGGAGTAGATAGTCTCTGGCTGCCCTGGTTTGAATGGTGGCTTGCCTGGTAATTTCCTTGTCTGCTAAGTGGTCACTCGGTACAAGAGAGGTTTGCCTGTTTTGCAACTCAACATTCCAATCAGCCTAATTCTCCCATGCTTTTTGCTGCCGAGATCCACAGCAGAAGGACTGTAATTGCAGTGGCCTTAAATCTGGAGCAGTAAACAATTTCCAAATTACTGTCTGGGTCTAATTGCCTTAGGTCCCTTTTTTGGATAGCAAATTTATGTGTATTGTTTTTTATTTGCCAATGCATTCAATTTGTTCCATTTGGGGTAAACAGGCTCAGCTTGCCAACGGCGCATGGACCTCTGAGCAGACGAGGGGGGAGACCTGCCCATGCTCTGTCTCCACATATTAAAAACACACCTTTGGGGAGCTCAGGGGGCTTATAACCATCACTTGATGAGTGCATGACTAGGACTGAATTTTTGCACCAGTTTTTGTCTGTGTAGTGTGGGTTGCTTAGGTGAGGATAGGTGTTCAGTTCAACTTCATAATATGGTAACCAGGGATTAAATTTAAAGTGAATGCAAAAAGTTGCATTCATGGAGCCCAAGAGATGGAATTCTTGTGGCTCCCTTTTTGGCACCGCTAACTGTCTTGCCCACTCCTGCCAAAACAGTAAAGGATTGTCAGCAGGGGAGTGAGCAGGAGGAGGGGTGAGTTAACTTCATTTAAAGCATGCCACATTCCATTTGGGAACTCTGCAGATTTAAAAGGAATTCCCACAAGCAAGTTTATGGGGGGGCAGAGGCTGTTGCTGTGGAGAAACAGATGTGATCCTGTCCAAGGGCTTTGGCCAAGGTGGTCCATACGTTCACTTTGGGCTGAGGGACTATCCAGGAGATCGCTGGTGGAATCATCGCGAGTAGGACGAAGAGCAGGCTCGGTCTCATGGTGTCTCAAGACTGCACACGAACAGAGGGATCTAAACCGGTAAAAGGAAACTTAAGACAGAAATATACTACAAACTATTTCAGATAGGAGGTGTACATGGAATTTCTTCCAGGGAACACACACTGCGTCTCCTCCTCCAGGCAGCATTAGCAACCTGCGGCGCTTCTGTAGACTTCCCTGAGACCTTGGGGACCTAGGGCCTTACCCATTTGGATGGAACACACTTAAAACCAGAGAGGGTCGACACACAGGAGTGTCCATGTCCCCATGTAACCAATTTGTAAGGTCCCACTGTCTTCCAAGTCTCAGGGTCCTTTACTACGACTGGAGGCCTTTCTTTCCCTGACATCTGACTGCTCCCCCCAAAGTGGCATACAATGGGTGGATTCAGGTTCTCAAAAGAAGAGTTCAGAAAATTTATTGTGAACAGTGCTCTGGACAGCTGGATATGGGGAGATTCCATTTTCAGGACATGATGTTACTGGTCCAGGACTCTTTTGGTATCACAGTGAGTCCTTTCTACTACGGTTTGACCAGTAAGGGTGTAGGAGGATGCCGTTTTTGTGCTCTACTCCCCATTGCTGCAGGAAACTCCTGAATTCCTTGGATTTGTAAGTGGGCCTGTTGTCAGTTTTCAACTCCTCGGGGATGCCCATGAAAGAAAAAGCCTGTAGGAGGTGCTTTATGGCATCAGAGGATTATCCCATATGGGTAGAGGCATAGACCACTCCAGAAAAGGTATCTACACTGAACATATTGAACATATTTCTGCAATCCAAATGACGGTATGTGCGTTACATCTGTTTGCCACAGTTCACAACTGTTCAACCCCCTCGGGTTTGCTCCCGTGCTCTTAGTAGGGAGTGCATGTTGTTGACGATTTGGGCATGTGTCCACAATCACTCTGGCCTGTTCTCTGGTGATGTGAAACTGACAAACTAGGCCAGGTGCATTTTGGTGGAAAAGCTGGTGGCTGAGTTTTGCCTGTTCAAAAACATTTGGGAGAGGGGCCATCTCTGCAGGCGCAGCAAGAGCATCTGCTCTTCTGTTGCCTTCAGCGATAAACCCTGGCAAGTCAGTGTGTGACCTGACGTGCATCACATAAAATGGTTGCTCTTGGTGGGAGACCAACTTCACAAGTTTTGAGAGCAATTCAAAAAGTGCGATGTTAGACACTTCATACAGTATTGCTTGATCTGCCCTGGATACTACTCCTGCCACGTAGGCAGAGTCCATAATCAGATTGAATGGTTCTGAGAACATTTCAAAGGCCCCAGGAACTGCAGCCAACTCCGCAACCTGAGGTGAACCTTCCACCTCAGCAATGTCTGTCTCCCACTGCTGAGTTTGAGGATCCTTCTAAGTCATAATGGACTTGTGGGATGTCCCGGACATGTCTGTAAAGACAGTCAGAGCCTTTTTTAAAGGTCTCCTACTTTAAACACTTCCCAATTTCAGAGTGAATTGAACTTTTTGTTTAAAAATTTTGTGGGCAGGCTGATGAATAGAAATTTGTCCTGAGTAGGAATCCAGAGCAAACTGCAATGCCTTATTTTCCTGAAGCAAACCTTCCAACATTTTCTTAGTAATTTGGCCCAACTTTAACCCGACTGGAATGTGAATGCGCTCAAAGTCACATCCTGCTAGCTCCCTGATCCGGGTCCTCGCTTTCCAGATCAGTTCTGCTACCAGCTCTTGGGGCTTTGTCATTCTCTTGGGCCTTTGTTGACTGGGAAAAACCCACTCTATGATCAAGAGAGGGTCTCTTTGGTTCTGGCCCTTTTTAGGTGTTTCTTTTGCCTTAGGTGTTTGTTTCTGCTCCCACTGGAAAATGATTCCACGGAGGTGTGGCAACTTACCTGAGATTATAAATTTGAATGGCAGGTCATGACAGCAGCGAGGGAAGACAAACAATCAATCAATATGATTGGTAAAGCAAGCTTCAGTTTATTTCGAGTACAACAGCACTTTTATGTATTTCCAGTAATTATGCATACTTGTATTTAGTTCATTGGTTTAAAGCAAAAGGCTACATTTACATACTCCTCCTATTTTGTGGTTTCTAACACAGGGTTCTTCCTCATTCTCATCGCTTTTACTTCTCTATTATTATATTGCAAAACCTCTTTTCTTCTTCATTTTTGCTGCTGTCCTTGCCCTTTCGACCTTGTCATCATGATGCAGCATACTTTGCAATCTCCTTATCATGGCGTGCAGCATAGTTATGTCAAGCTAACATGGGGTTTTATAGTAGGAGTCCTAGTAAAATATATGTATTGTATAAGTGGCCTTGCCCCAATCCTAGTTGTTCTAAATGGGCTGCAGCTGTGATGTCCTTAATTGGGCGGCAGCTGTGGCTAATGAAGATAACTGGGATAAAAGGGGGTGGGTTGCCTGGTCAGGGAAAGCCTTGGAGGAGCCCTGATGAAGAAGAAGGAGCAACACTGCTGTGAAGAGCTGATTGTGAGAAAACCACCCAGGAGGTACGTGACTTTAGAAATATGAATACAACAATATAATAACAACGATTGGTGACCCCGACGTGATAGAAGATAGGACAGCCAAGAGCTGTAGAAGAAGATGGCCTTTGAGTCGAGGAGCTATGACAGCCAGGAGCTGTGAGAATATGGCCTTTGAGCAAGGGGCTGTGTGTGTTGTAAATGGCCTTTGAGTCATGGGGAAATGTATGTATTGTACTTTAATATCTGTATTGTATTTGAATATCTGTAAGTAAAAGAAAAGGGGGAAATATAGTAGGAGTCCTAGTAAAATATACGTATTGTATAAGTGGCCTTGCCCCAATCCTAGTTGTTCTAGGGCTGCAGCTGTGATGTCCTTAATTGGGTGGCAGCTGTGGCTAATGAAGATAACTGGGATAAAAGGGGGTGGGTTGGCCGGTTAGGGAGAGCCTTGGAGGAGCCCTTATCTATAACCATATCCCATAATATGTCCCCATATTTCCATAACTGATTAACCTCAAATAACGTCCCTGGGTTGGTAAAACAACCTTGTGCCTTCCCAAAAGCAATCAACCCTGCTAATTCTTTTTTAAGGTCAATATCCTTTACTCCCCACTTTTCTAAAAGAGCGCATAAAGAAATCAAGGGCTACCTCACTCTCCATTTTAGTCAGCCAGCAATTGTCCCTGTAAACATCGTTAGTGCAGCCTTTTCTCTTGGGTAGCCCAGTCGGACGGCGGACTCCTCTGCTCAGGTCAGTCCAGGCACGGATCAGGCATCTTACGCCAGCATTTGCCAATCTTCTGTCCCACGGTCGCTGCTTACCGGTGCTTTTCTGATGTCTCGCCGCTGTTGAAGTCACGATCCGAAGGTAGGGTCTCCCAGTTATTGATCACGTCCGGGGTCACCATTGACAGCCGCAAGGGAAGACAAGCAATCAATCAATATGATTGGTAAAGCAAGCTTCAGTTTATTTCGAGTACAACAGTACCTTTATATGTTTCCAGTAATTATGCGTACTCGTCATTAGTTCATTAGTTTAAAGCAAAAGGTTACATTTACATACTCCTCCTATTATGTGGTTTCTAACACACATTTCTTTCTCATTCTTGTCGCTTTTACTTCTTTATTTTTATATTGCAAAACCTCTTTTCTTCTTCATTTTTTCTGCTGTCCTTGCCCTTTCGACCATGTCAGCATGATGCAGCATACTTTGCAATCTTCTTATCATGACGTGCAGCCTAGTTATGTCAAGCTAACATGGGGTTTGCTTGTACAACATTTCCAGGGACCCATGACCCTGTTCATCCAGTCATCCTTCCACATGATCAGGCTGACATGAGTTGACCTGTCTTGTGATGATTGTCTGAACCTTTTCTAGAGCTTTCTGTCCCTCTGGGGTAACAGCCCTAGGAGAACTTGAGTCCTCTCTCCCTTTCAATAAATCAAAAAGAGAGTCAAGGTCTTTGTTGGTCAGATCTAGCCAGGGCCTTACCCAATTTAAAGACCCACACAACTTTTGGACATCTGCAATGGTCTTGATCCTCATTTTGGTTTCTAATTTTTGAGGAACAATGGTCCTCTTTCCAATTTCTAAGCCCTTAGAAATACTTCCAAGGTGGCATCTTTTAAATTTTCTTTTCCTGGAGCTCTAACCCTGCAACAATCAATTTATCGATCAAGTTAGGTCAAGTGCATGGGTGCGTAAATCATCATTGGGGGCACACACAAGGATATCACCTATATAATGACAGATGATGGCATTTTTTGCGGCTGCACGCACCAGGGACAGTAAGGAGGAGTCATACAATTGGCCGATACAATGGCAAGGCTTTTAGTCCTTCAGGAAGAACTTTCCAATGGTACCTTTTCATCGGGGCTTCCCTGTTGATAGTGGGGACCAAGAACAAGAAACATGGTGCACTGTCAGGGTGTAGGAAAATTTGGAAAAAACAATCTTTTATATCAATGACAGCTAAATTCCAATTTTTGGGGAGCATTGCTGGGGATGGCATACCAGGTTGGAGAGAGCCATATCTTCAATGACTTAATTAATTTGTCGGAGGTCGTGGAGGAGCTGCCATCTCTTTTTGTCAGCCTTCTGAATGACAAACACTGGAGTGCTCCACGGAGACGTGGTCTCCACAATGTGACCTTTTTTCAGCTGCTCTTTCCCTAGCTCCTTGAACGCCTTCAATTTTTGTTTACTGAGCAAGCACTATTCTACCCAAACTGGTGTGTCTGTCTTCCAATTCAGTTTTTGGGTAGAGTGCTTTTCAGTGACCACTGGCCAAAAATCTGGTGGAGAGCCTGGAATGTCAATTGTGACTTCTCATTGGGCCATTAGGTCTCTCCCCATGAAGGATTCTGGATAACCTAACACAAACGAACGTAGCTTTACCAATTGTCCATTTAGCCCCTTGATTTGGATGATGCTCTTAGATTGTCTCACCAATTGCATGCTCCCTATGTCTTGAATGTGACCAGCCACGTTTTGCAAAGGCCAACGTGCTGGCCAACCCTGTGCTGGGATTACTGTGCAGTCCCCACCCATGTCTGCGAGCCTCTCAATGTGTTTTACTACCCCACTCCCTCTGACATTACACCAGCTTTTGGGTTTGTCCTTCCCAATAGCTTGGACCTGGGAGACTGTGGGCCTTTGTTTATCGGTGCTTTCATGTACACTCAGCACCGGGATAGCTTGTGGTACAATTTGTCCTTTGGGAAGAAACAGGGGTGGGTGGAAACAGTGCAGTCAGAGAACAAATCGCTCAGGATCTGATGATATCATTCCTGGAGCAATTTTGATCTCTTGTATGCTGGTTTAACCAGGAAGTGGGAATTCTGGGATGCTGTGGTCAAACCAATGGGTGCTCAGATTTTGATATTGGCACCTGATGTGGCCAGTAGGGTTTGGACACACCTCTGAGAACACACAAGGGTTAAAAGCAGACCTGCATGCCTGGGAGTTTCTCTTGGGACTTCGAGGCAAAGAGGTCAGATCTCCCTCCCCCGTCCAGCTGCTGCTGCTGGGCGGGGGAGGGGCAGCCATGTGGTAGGCTGGGGCTGGACAGAGGTGGGGGGGTGAGGAGGCCCTTGAGGATGGAAGGGTGGAAGACCACCAAGAGACATCGGGCAGCCACCCCCACCCCCCACCCCCAGGAGAGAGAGAGGGAGAGCCGGCAACGGAATGTGATAGCAGCCGGCCAAGGAGGAGAAGGGGGGAGTGCGGTGAGAAGGTGCCCAGCAGGGCAGTGTGGGAATGCCGGAGCTCTGGGACAGGCAGAGACTGAAATTTTTAACCCTTTCCTTACATGATTGAGACCTTGCAAAAATGCTGATCCTTCTGGAGCTGAATAAGAAGAGAGATAAAAGATGAGATAACAAGGGATAGGCCCGAGGGAAGTGGAGAAGCCTGGCTGAGTGGGGGGAGAGATGACGGAGTTGCCTTTTGGCTGGACTTTTCTTGTGTGGCCATAGACTGAACCATTTTTATTTCTGTGACACAGAGACTGCATTTAGGGGGAGGCAGTGCCTCAGAACCACAAGGGTTCAGTGTGGGTACCCCTCGGCCCCAGGGGGTGAAAAAAAATGGGGGGGACAGATGTCCCGAAGGAGAGACTGTGCCTTTTTTGGAGTGAGACAAGGCATCCTTGAAAGACAACCCTAGAAGCAGCTCTGGTCCATGCACAGTGGTGAGAGCACTAGGCATGGAAGGAAGATGTCACAATGGCAAAAGGACTTTCCGGGCGGTGCTGAGTGACATGGAAGCACATGAGGTTTCAGCGTGTTTCCAGGGGAAGCCTATGGTGCAAGAAGGACTCCTCTCCTCTTCATGAACTGAAGATTGAATATTCTAAAGGGTGGTGCCGGACTGAGAGTTGGTGATTTAGGGGAATGTATTGGATCGGGAAATTTTGGTTGTGGGGAGGAGGAAAGTGCTTTTTGTAAGGTTTTCATTTTTTTTCCCCTTATAGTTTTTTTCCTCTTTTCTTGTAGTTTAGTTAATAAAGTTTTTTTTTATTTCTAAGCTGGAGCCTGCTTTGCTTATTCCTGGTCACATTTCACAGCAGACACCAGGGAGAGGGTATTCTCATGGGGGCACTGGCTCTGTGCCAGGCCTAAACCCTGACATCTTGTGGTGTGTGTTTCATGTCTCTACTGATGATGTATTTACAGTGAATTTGGTGCCCAGTACTCTGCTGTTGTGGGTTGATGGAGACAAAATGCCAGTCAGTGTCTTTCGGGTGGAGTGGTTCTGTCAGTTGTAACCTGAAAGGCTCATTGATAGAAGATGAGATTAGAATAGGTTCACCCAAGTCATAGCAAAGATTATTTGTTGTCATGTCAGGTGGTGGACCAGCAGAAGTCATCCTTGAAGCATCTGCTTCACTTAGAGAAATAGGTGGGCTACTATGTGCTCTGTCTTTTTTGTTTCCCTCATTCCCTTGACCTACTCTCTTTGTGACTGCACGCCTGGCAGGCTGGCACTCGCCATTTAGGTTTTTGTTGTTGTTGACCCCCTGGGAGCACTTGTAGTTCTCCTCTCCTGCTATTTTTAAATTCATCAAATTGCTTTTTCATGGGACACTGGTTAGCCCAGTACCCAAGGTTCTTACAAAGCGGGCATGGCTTTGTGGGATCAACCATTGGTGGTGTTATAAATGATCAAATCGTGATCCAAACTTATAAGAAAATTTAGCAAAGATTTATTAATTTGTCTGATAGATGGAAGTTTGGTCTTCGAAACCACCACAGTCAAAGAAACAGCTTCAAACCCGGGATCGGTGCTGGGTGAACATGGATATGACCTCCCAAGTGTCAGAGTTTCCCCCTCAGTTCATGCTCGTGGCTCCACGTAGTGAGTTTTTATACAGTTTATTCTGCCTGAGGCAGAGATGACCAAATTTTCTTTGTGTCTCTTCACATGCATCACTGTTGCTTTCCATGTGCAGAGGTGGACAAAAATCCCTTCCAGGTGTCTCAATGTTGTCAATCGACTCCAGAAAAGCCATGTGTCCACACGTATCAGGATGGCACCGTTGGTTATCTCGACAGATGCAATTGGCAGGATGATAATCCCTTTTGGGTGGTCCCGACAAGTTGGGAAACCAGCGATTATCATCCTGGAAGCTTCTATTCTTACATTAAAGCAAAAAAGCTTATCTTAACGTGTGTTTGGGAACTAGTTGAATCTGAATAAGACAGCTGCTCCCGGCCAGGATAGTCAAAAGACATGGTTTGGATTTTACAATATTTTATACATTAATAGCATGAATTATCACTACCATATACTACAATCCTCCCCATTTATATCGCTAATTTAATTCATGCTTCTTTTATAACCCAGATTGCTAAATTTCTTTCATTTCTACTCCTACCCACCCCCATTAAGGGTATTTCACAAAACAAGTAACGTTTGTTGCACTATCCTGTACTCTCCTTGTGGAACACCCTGATATTCTGTATTATTTACATTCGTTTTTGCTCGTTTCTCAAACTTTACCAATATTTCGGCAGTGTTGCTGGCACACTTCCTTTCTCCCAATCTCATGATCTTAGATATGTTGCCTCTGGAAGCCACCTCCGGGTCCACAGGCACTGTGCCATCTGTATACCCTGGACCACAGAATGGATCAGTCTAATAAAACAAGGGATTAGACAAGGCACGAATAGGATTCCGACTACTGAACAGAGCATGAAAAACATAACTTTGTTCCAGCAGGCCCCATCGAACAATTTGTCCCACCATGAAGATTGTAAAATCGAATTCTATTTTTGAACAGGGACATGGGCCAACTTTTTTATTTCGGCTGCCAAACCTCTTATCTTATAACCATCAATAACCATTTTATAACCATCAATTTCAATACAACATTCTGATTCATTGAACTTTCCACACACTCTCCCTTCTTCGGCCAGCAAGTAGTCTAAAGCTATTCAATTTTGGTACACAAATGCCTGTACCTGGGTGTGCTGCCAAGTAAGTAAATCCAGGGCCTCAGAGGTGTGATTCGATACAATTTCCACCACTGCCTGCAGCTGAATGAATCAGTCTGTTCAGTAGGTAGATCAGAGTCCTATACCCGTAGCTTACATCCTGGGCCCACATGGCCAGTCCATAATAATCAATTATCCTTGCCGCTGGCCACTCTTCCTCCCCCCAGGTTTGTTTACCACTTATCACTGGTATCATTTTTTTCAAGCTTCTCCTCTCCCTTCTCAGGGTCTCGTACAGTGGAGCCCCTAATAGGTTGCTCTTTGTTTGAGGGAGAGTAAAGAACACCGACCGGATCATACCTAAGGTGCATGATCCCTTCCACCTCAGGGGTAACCCAATGTATGCCTTCTTTCCACAAATCAAATAAATTCCATCCAGGGCTTTCCATCTGATGTTTGTTCTCCCTGGGTCTCCCCAATATTCTCTCAAGCCCTCAAAGGCTTGAAAAGGGCTGGCTCCTGGATTTTTGACCCAACACAGTCCTATTCTTTTGTTCCACTCACAATTTGTCTCATTCTTCCGGCTCCAGTACCCCGTAGGGGGTTCTGGCTACCAGACCTTGCTTTTTGTGTTTGAGTTCACTGTCAGGGTAGACACACACAGAGTGTATCCCACCATTTCCGTGTACTCCTTTCCTTCTCGACTGATGCAGATGGTTCCAATCACTCTCTGGTCCAAAATCCCTCAGGTCTCTGTGCCAATTTTGAGATCCTCAGATTATCCCATTTCAGAAGCTGTTCTGGAGCAAAACCTTCCCCTTTCCAAGGCCATTTCTCTGCTGACTTCAGCCCCCCACAAATCCAACCATTTGACAATCCTAGTTCAGTTGCAATTTCTTGCATTAAGTCAATGAACAGGTTCCTGTCCGGGGAAGGTAGTTCCCCATCACCATATTGTTTCTCCAGCAATTCATACTGTCCTCCCAGTGTTTTCAGTCTCTCCTGTTCAACTCGTTTCCTCGCATTTCTGACTCCCTTCAGTTCAGTTCCTGAGTTATTTCTCTTATCTTCCCCTCAGGATCTTCACCATCTTTATTTCTCGTGAAGCAGACAACCCGGTCGTATTACAAGCACACTCTATTATCATTCGTCTGTGCCAAATCCAATATGAGTGGGTCTCTAATCAAGGTAAATTTGCTATCGAACTTTACATTTCTTCCCATCCAATACATTTTCCTGTTCATCATGCGTGTCCCCAACCTTGCATTGTCATAACAGAATGGATTCACTTGGCGATACGCGACAAAGATCAACTCTCTTTCCCCCAACCCACATGATTCAGTTACATTGGTTACAAATGGGGATTGACATTATTTCTGCATTTCATTTCCGTATCTGGTGTTTGTGCTCATCTGCCTGCCCCTTCCTTAGCCCTGCCTCAGGATCGATACACTAAATCCCTGTTTCCAATTCGCACAATTTGACCCTCTTACCATTCTTCCAACAGTACCTACCAAGTTCCCTGAGACAATCTTCCAGCGCTTGGTATGCTGAGGGTCTCCCATCCGCTTTCACCACTGGGACCACCTGAGTGCAATTTCCACACTCATATGTGGAGCTCTCATTCCCGCCTCTCATTGAGACCTCAATGTGCAGACTCTGCGTCCCGCACACGACTAGGCTCAGGCCAATCAGGATTCCCACCAGGCATACTCCTCTGCCTTTGCCTCTGCCCCCTGGGGTCCCACCAGCGGTGAGAAAGACCATCTTCACGGCAGCAGGAGTATTCTTTGGGGAACACGTTCTCAGACCTGGCCGCATACCTCCTTTTAAAAGCACCCCACCATGAAACCCTGGTGGCATCAGAGCTGCACGGTACTATGATGGATTTCTGGCAGTTCACATCCAGAATCTCTACTTTTGATCTCAGCTTCCCACGCACCCCATTCTGAAAAATTTGAAACCACTCCTGCGAATCTAATTCAATGATTCCCAAATTTGTGGCTAAGGTTAGGATTCGGTCAGTCAGCTTTAGCTCTTCCTCCAGACACTGGGTGCACAGCCCCTTCGGCCACTGTCCCCTTCTACAGTGAACAACAAAAACCTCTTGACAACATTCACACTTAAAGTGTACAAATGGATAGCATACACAATCAGACAATATACAACTTATCTGCTCACCGTCAGTCATTTACTAGGACATTGGAGTCTGAGTTTCAGGTCGCCTGGGGAAGAAGTGACCATCCAAGTGGAAACACCACTCGGGCGCTTCCTCCTGATGTTCGATTTTCTTCACCCTAGACGCGTGTGTCCAGCCTTTCTCTGCTGTCCAAATGGCCGTGTGTGTTATCAGGAGCACAAGAAAGGGACCTTCTCAGTGAAGAGAGAGGGGCACCTCCTTCCACACTTCCACAAGCACTCTGTCACCCGGTTGGATTTTGTGGATAGCAAATCCCAGAGGAGCACTCTGAGCCACTATCTGCTGTTTTCTGAGTTCCTGCAAATTTTTGTTGATTGCAACCAGATACGGTTGAATCTGACAGTCGCCAAACCTGGGGTGTCCCACTGACATTCCATGTCTACATGGCATCCCATATAACATTTCAAACGGCGAGAGCCCCGTCTCCGAATGAGGCATTGTTCGGATATTAAGCAGTGCCAAAGGCAGGCATTTCAACCAGGACATCCAAGTTTCTAAAATCAATTTAGATAACTGCGCCTTCAAGGTCTGATTCATCCTTTCCACTTGTCCTGAACTCTGGGGATGACATGGAGTGTGGTATTCCCACCGAATGCCTAGCGCATCAGCCATCTGCTTAATAATCTTCGATGTGAAACGTGCCCCTTGATCTGAATCAATGCAATTCACCACCTCATTTTGGGGTACAATTTCTTCCAACTATTTTCTGGACACCATCTGAGCCGTTGCCCGTGGGCTGGGAAAAGCCTCCACCCAATGAGTTAATTTGTCTATGATCAAAAGCACAAATTTGAATCTCCCCACTTTTGGCAACCCTGTGAAATCAACTTGAATTCTTTCAAATGGTCGGTACACCACAGGGCGGCTCCCCAGGGCAGCCTGTTTTGCCCTCGATTTGTTAACTCTCTGACAAATCAGGCATCCTTGTACCTCCTGTTTGGCCAATTCATAAATTCCTTTGCACCCGAAAAAATTTCAGAAATTGTTCTGCCAGGGCCTGTGCCCCCCAATGTGTTTGCTGGTGCGTCTTCCTCAAAATCCTCCTGGTAAATCCTTTAGAAACTAGTTCTCTCCCATCAGATAATCTCCACTTATCTTCTTTCAATTCACCTCCAATCTTCTCATAACATTCGATCTCTTTTTGGGAGGGCTGAGGAGGATCATCGGGGACCTCAGTCCCTTCAATCTCACCATCATCAATGCCGCAGTTTTGGCTTCCTGGTCCACCAAATTGTTCCCCCTGGTCCAAAACTGAATTCCTGCCTGGTGTCCCTTCACATGGACCACCACAATTTCCTTCGGCCCCCTTAGAGCTTCTAAGATTTGCCGGATTAATTCTCCGTGCATCAGTCACCTTCCCCTAGTGTTGATCAGCCCTCTTTCCTCCCAAGTTTTCCCAAACGTGTGAACCACCCCAAAGACAAACCTAGAATCTGTAAAAATTATTCCCTTTTCCCCTTTCAGTCCCTTCAAAGCCCTCAGAACTGTGTACAATTTGCATGCCTGTGCCGACCAACTAGCACTCAGGAGACCTGCTTCAATCATCTTTCTCATCTTTCCATCCATGACTGCGTATCCTGATTTCCTTTTTCCCTCGACTTCTCTGCTTGATCCATCCACAAACCATTTTTCTCCCTCATCCAATTGTTTGTGTCCCAAAAGTGAGTATTGTGGACTTGCTCAGGAGAAACTTGTGGGAAGTGTAGAAAAAGCTAGCATATAAAATGTTTCAATTTTCCCTTACAAAGCAATACATTTCCACTAACTAAAATTCCTATAATCTGATAATATACTCCTTTCTGTGCTGTGCTTAGCTTAGACCCCACTTTAGATGTAAAAGGCACAGCACAACTTCACACCAACCGAAACCAAACCCGAATCCGCTACTGATTTCCAAAAACCGCAGTTAAGAAGAAAAAACACCCAGATTTTAACCCTGCACAGCACAGCAGCCTGTGCAACTTTTAAAACTGCCACTGGCAGAAGCACAGAATTGGAACTCACCACACCACGGGACAGGCAGAGCCACCTGCCCTGCGGGAAAACCCGAAAGCCACACCTCGCCGCCCCAAGAGGGATCAGAGCCGGCCTGCATGGTGCTGCTGCGAAGGGGAGGGGCAGGCAGAGCCCCCCCACTCCCTCTGAGCTGGCATCGTGCCGCTGTCGCTGCCGCGCAGGGTCTAAACACGGCACAGCTGCGCCTCTTGGGGCTATACCCAACGCGCTATCGCTTCTGGCTCCACGGGGCTGTGCAGCCTTTCCGTGCTCTAAATAAGAGCGAAAATGAACAAATCTCTTGTCAGAGACTGGTTTTGAACCTCTCACCTGTTATGAGTAGAAAAAGCTACCCATTTTTTTAAAAGGTTGCAGAGTTAACGGGTTGGGCCAGTTGCTGCCAGGGTGGAGTTCTAACTGTTTCTTATTGTAATCACCTGTCATTTTCGTTAACTACCTGTTGTTGATGGTTAAGAATTCCCCCATTTGTTGAGTGACACCCTGCTGCTTCCTGGAGGATGGCACCCATATGGTGAAGGGGAAGGGACATTCAGTCTGCATGCAAATGACATCGGATCCAGCATGCAATGGGAGGGACCTCTCACCAAACCTAGCAAAAAGCCTCTAAAACAATGAGACATCAAAAAGTTGATGAATCAAAGCAATGTCTAGACATGAAGAACAAAATCTAGTAGCCACCAAGACCCTTTTTTACCCCTCACCCTAACCTAAAAGATGTCAGCTAGACAGAGGATCTTGAATGTTGACCCAAAAGGTAAGGGAATGTCCTGATGCTCTCGTGACGACAGAGCCCCCAGCTCTGTCCACAGACCAGCAGATGAAGCTGCACTCTTCTTCCTCCTCCTCCGAGTCACTCCTGGGATCTGCAGCAGCCTCAGGGCAGACGTGTCGGCTCTCCCCACCTGAGCTGATCACTTTTAATAAGGGCATTAAAAAGGAGAAAGCTCTCCTGCCTTTGTTTATTTCACCACCCCCCTATGGAGCAGAGATAATCACCCTCTCAGTGTGGTCGGTGCCCATGTCTGGCAGGGTCTTCTCTTCACCTGAATAGGACTTCTCAGGGCAGGAGGATCTACCCCATTTCCCCTCTCGGAAGGTCTGCAGACCAAAAAGGAGCTGCACTTCCCAGAGGCACAGAATGTCCTCGAGTTTTTTATGGATTAAATCCCAAAGTCTCTCCTGGAAAGCTACGTCAGCCAGAGCTCTGCCAGTAGACGCCAAGCTGCCTTAAAGTCTCCCCGTGGTCTTCTGATGCTCCGAGAGCTACGGAGTGTCCCTTCGGGGCTGCAGGATTGGAGCAGCCGCACGTTTGGGTGCCAAAATATTGGTATTACCAATATTGCATATGGGACATGCCTTAGCTTGTCTGGGCCCTGCAGCTGAACCAAATAGTGGTTACTGTGGTGATTCACCCCAGAGACACTTTTGGCTAGCTTGATGTTGCAGCTGGGCGTGTGGAGACAAGTCCAGGCATGCAGGAGCTCTGGTGGTGGCTGGATGGAGCTTCCTCTCATGGAGGGGCCACTCCTCAGCTTTACATCTGGCGGAGAAGCCTTAAGGCAGTAGTGAAGGAAAGAAGTTGGTTCTGATGGAGGGTTTCAATCCAGAGCTTTTATTCTGGCCCTCGGGCCTCTGCAACTACTCCAACAGAACTCCCACACTGTGTGCTTCCTCGGTCTTTTACCCAGGGGAGGGGAGGAGGGAAGGGGTAGGGAGCCACCAACCAGGTACGGGTGGAGAGGTTTTAAGGGACAAGGGACACCTGGATGGCCCAATGCCCGACCAGGGGAAGAGGGCATCTTGGAAATTGCCCAATCACTCAATGCCGTTCTGTGATTGGAGGGGTCAGGATGGGGAAAGGGAGGGGGATTGACAAATCTGGGAGGGAATCTTCAGGGGAGGACTTGAGGTTCTGAGGTAAACCATGAAATCCCACCACAACATGGCAGCCTCTGGCAAAAGTAGCCACACATGTCCAGGTGCTCTTCTCAAGCCACATGTGGTCATTGCGCCCCCCATATCTGCCGTGGAGCACCCACCACCAGCGAAAGATACAAATATACAAAAAGAACACCCAAAAATAAACTTCTACAGTTATCTTCAAACCATAAACAAAAAATCTAAAATGACACATAAAGCAAAACAAAAAGTCACCCAAATCCTCATGCATGCAATTGGCAGTCATACATGGGAGAGCCACTCACCCCCAGGCTTTCCTGAGTACAGAATGTACCACTGGCACCCACGACGATGCCACATGAGCCGAGGCAGCAGCCAGGAACAAGCACCCAGACATGCCAAAGATGGGTACACGAGGTGAACAAACACTGATGAGAGCTCAGAGATACTCAATGATAAGCACTTCAGGAAAGGGAACACCTTATCCCTGGGCGACTGAGGGGCTGGGGGCAGAGAGTGTCATGGGGAAGTCACTGCACGGGGCTGGGGACAGCAGGGCTGCCCAGCCCCTCACTGACAGCATCATGGGCGGGGGGCTGCCCCAGGAGGGAGTGACCCTGTGCCCCAGCAGGGACCCTGCCCCTTCCCAGAGCAGGGCCAGGTGTCCCTGCCATGTCCAAGCCATGTCCCAGAATGGTGCCAGCACATGAGGGGCAGATGTGGCCATTCCCAGGCAGGACCATGAGTGTGATAAGAGCAGGTGATGGGGCTGAGGAGCCGCTGTGCCCAGAGCGTGGGACAGTCCCCACGTGTCAGCAGCCGGCAGGGACACTCCAAGGTCTCCAGCAGTCCAGACACTATAAGAGGGGTGAGCAGCCCCACCACTTCTTCTTCCCTCTGCACAACCATGCTGGGTGCTGTCTGTCTCGTCGTGCTGCTGGGCTACGGTAGGTGCAGGACATGGGGAAGGGTCAGGGCAGGGAGAACAGGACAGGGGTGCCTGCCCTGGCCCTGGGCACGGGCACAGGCAGCCTCTGATGTCCCTTTGCCGGGTGTCCCACAGCCTACGGATGCGGTCAGCCGGCCGTGCCACCACAGCTGAGCTCCCGCGTGGTGGGCGGTGAAGACGCTGTAGCCCACAGCTGGCCATGGCAGGTGAGGGGCACAGGGACCGGGATGGGGCAGGGATGGGGACAGGGATGGGGACATTCCTGCTCTGACCCTGTGCCTCTGCCCTCGCAGATCTCGCTGCAGTACAGCCGCTCTGGATCCTGGAACCACTATTGCGGCGGGACCCTCATTGCCCCCAAGTGGGTGCTGACAGCTGCCCACTGCATCAGGTGGGTGTTGGGGCACTGGGGGGCATCTGTGCCATGCAGGTAAGATATCTGTGGGGACTGACACTCCCTCTCTCCCTGGCAGCTCTTCCCTGAACTACCGCGTGGCGCTGGGCAGGCAGGATGTGTCAGAGGCTGACGAGCCTGGTTCTGTGGCTGTGGCTGTGGAGAAGATCATCGTCCATGAGGATTGGGATGACTACTACATTCGGTAGGGGTTGGGTGCATCACGGCTGGGTCATGGGTTGTGTGGCCATGGAGCCTTGTTCTCCTGCCCAGGGACCCTGTTCCCATGGCCAGGGACCACCATGGTTCATGTCTCCTTGCAGCAACGACATTGCCCTGATCAAGCTGGCAGAGGAGGTGCAGGAGACTGACACCATCCGTATTGCCTGCCTGCCAGCTGCTGGCAAGATCCTGCCCAACAACTACCCCTGCTATGTCACCGGCTGGGGAAGCATGAGGAGTAAGTGGGATGTACCTGGGAGAGTCTCCAGAAAGGGGATGCAGGCAGAGGGTGTGAGGTACAAGCTTTGTCTCTCGTTGCAGCCAACGGGCCCCTGGCCACCATCCTGCAGCAGGCTCTGCTGCCTGTGGTGGACTATGAGACCTGCTCCCAGTGGGACTGGTGGGGCAGCACTGTAAAGAAGACCATGGTGTGCGCCGGCGGCGACGGCATCACCTCTGGATGCAACGTGAGTGTGGGCACTGCATGTGGTGGGAGCCCCAATGGTGTGGTACCGTGAGCACTGGGAGGAGAGGGGATGCAGCCATGGTGGTGGATGGCCAGGAGGGATGAGGGGAGTGTTGGCAGGGTGCCCAGGAGCAATGGCACAGAGAGTCTCTCTGTCTCTCCGCGCAGGGTGATTCTGGGGGCCCCCTGAACTGCCAGCGTGATGATGGGATCTGGGAGGTCGAGGGCATTGTCAGCTTCGGCTCCAGCCGGGGCTGCAACACGAAAAGGAAGCCGACAGTCTTCACCCGGGTGTCTGCCTACATCGACTGGATCAACGAGGTGGGTGCCTCTTCCTCTGCTCCCCACCCCCACACAGGGGCTGTTCTTGCCCCACTGAGGTTCTTACCGTGCCCCCCTGTGTCTTTTTGGCAGAAAATGAGCGCAAACTGAAGACGCGGCACTGTGGAGATACCACTGTTGATCAAAATAAAAGCAAAATATGCTGAGCTGGTCTTGCTGGTTTTTTGGAGGAGGGGATTTGGTGGAGCTGGGGACACATATACAGGGCTGGCCCCGCTTGTGTGCTGGGGAAAGTGGCCGTGTTGTGCACTGGAGATGGGCAGGACTCTGCAGAGGCTGTTGGACACATCCTGCAAGATGCTTCCAGTCCTCAAGCCATGGCTGAGGCATGGCCCTTGAGGGTTGGCAATTATTTTGGTGGGAGAGGGGCTGGGCTTTGTCCAGGTTATTCAGGGGAGCTCCAGGGAACCCAGATGTCTTTGGGGACGATCTGGAACACTTGGTAACTCCCAGGGTGTTTTCGGGGACCTCACTGGCACTGCCTAGATGAGGACTGACTTTCAAATGGAGCTCTTGAGGGAACTGGGTTGGCCTTGGGGAGCTTGAGAGTCTGACTGGTTTGGGAGGCGTCAGGGGTGCCTGCAGGAGCTCTCTTGGAGACAGAGCCCTTGGTAGCTGCATGGCACTGCCGGCTACAACAACAGGACCTGTGACATGGCCCAGGATCAGAGCATCTTACCATGGATGTCCTTCTGTTTTGGCTGGAGGAACAAGGTGGGTGATGGGCAGCGTGCAGAAACCCCAGCTCTGGGGTTCCCAGGAGGAGCCCGGGCTGCCCTG
The DNA here is from genome assembly GCF_027579445.1 of Ammospiza nelsoni. Lineage (NCBI taxonomy): Eukaryota > Metazoa > Chordata > Aves > Passeriformes > Passerellidae > Ammospiza > Ammospiza nelsoni. Next base: position 7,066,641 of record NC_080654.1, on the reverse strand, counting down.
GAGAAGACTGGGATGTTTTCCAGGAAGAGGGCAGCGTGTTGCTGGGAGCAGATGTGAAGGAGCTCTTCAGTAAGGGGGGATGGGTGCCACACCATCAGCCCCTGAGCAGAGCCATCCATCACACCATCATCCCATCACAGCTGCTGCAGCCCAGTCAGGATCCTCACGGTGTGAGGAGGAGGAGCAGAGCGAGCAGGGACGGACGGCAGCAGCTCAGGCTGGGTGGGGGACGTGGTGGACGGTGCCGGGTTTAGGAGCCGTGGTGCCACTGGACCATTGAGCAGCACTGGCACCTGTACTGGGGCCCAAGAGCACTGGCACGAGCCCTGGCACCGTGGGACCCATCTGGGAACTCCCCAGGGACCCTCTGGCACTTGTCAACCTGACCAAAGCTTTAGCAGGGGAAGAGGGATGCAGGGTGGGAAATGGTTTGGATGGACAGGAAATGTGCTATGGCAAAGGAACTCTACAGATCATCCCAAAGGCAATGAAAGGCCTGCCAGTCAGATGATGTGTGGAGGTGGCTACTCTGCACAGCAGGATGGGGCCAGGTGCTTGGGACACTGGCGTGGCATTGGCAGCATGATCTGCTGGCTCGGCTGAAGAGCACCAGGCTGTCTGTGGGAAGCTGGGCAATGTGGGGTCCCCCTGTCCCCTCTGTGTGTACCCACATGTGCCATGGGGACAGTTGTTTGGGCTGGGAGTGCAGGACCCTGGTGTCACAGCCTGTTGTTCATGTTCTTGTGCATTGTGTCCCATCCTCAGAGGGGCTTCGGTGGATGGAGGAGCCTTGGACAAAGGCCCCAGAGTTCCTCAAGCCTCTCTGCTGGTGCGTCAGCCCTGCCCCTCCCAGCCAGGCATGAGCATCCCCCCATATTGCGTGTCACTCCAATAACCAGTGTCGCCTTGCCCAGGAGATGGTGAAGAGTTGTGATCCCTCTGGGAGAAGAACCTTTTTCTAACATCCAGGCTGTCCTTGGCCACAGCTCCAGCCGTGCCTTCGGGCCCTGTCTCTGGTCACAGAGAGCAGAGATCAGAGCTGCCCCTCGGGAGGAGCTGCAGCCTCCAGAGAGGTCTGACCTCAGTCTCCTCCAGCTGAACAAATTGACTGACTTCCACCTCAACTACTTTTAATCTCTATGGCTGCATAGAGTTTCATGAATATTTGTTACACTTACATGTTAATTGTCAATTATTGTTATATTCTGCTCATACAATTTATAACTGACACAGTAAATCTACAGGTTAACCTAAAGAAGTGCAATCTTTATTTTTATTGAATGGCTAACATCTTATGTACACCCTATAGGATGTGTCCATTATTAAGTATTTAACAATATGAGAGAATAAGGGGAAGTTTAAAAGAATACAACTAAACTTTGTGAAGTTCGTTACTTTTACTTCACTGTTGAAATATAAGTAGTCATACAATCCCTTCCATAAAAGTTTCATGTTATTAGTGATCTTTACGCACTCCTGGGAATGCGAGCTCGGGACGCCCAGGGACACATGAACAAACTCCCCTGACACTGAGCAGCATCCCAATGCTGATGGCCCAGAGCATAGGGAAGCACTGCCCTGACACGTGGTGCCAGTCCACATCCTGGGCTCCCCTCACAGGCATCGTCTTAGGTTGGAAATGGGTGGGTGTATTCTATTCCTATCTGTGGAGCAGTCATGTTAAATTGGCAAATTTCTTAATCTCTTCCACAACCAATCCTCCCTCTGGAGAGATAGTTTCTTTTAATGGGCCAATGAGTCTCAGCACATGTCTGGTAAAATTCCATCATCCCACTGTGAGATGTTCTGCCCAAAGGGAGAACCAAGTATTCCTACCTGGATATCATCAGAGATCTGGAACACCAGGGCAGCCTTTTCCCCCTGAATTCCCAGAGGAGTGGCTGTTTTCTCCACTGGATTTCCAGTGCCAAACCAGCCCTTCTAAACCATCACTGGACCTCCATCCTTCTCTAGGATCTCTGCTCCAACACACAAACAGATGACACGTCAGAAGGGCTGCAGACACCATGGAATGGCACAGCTACCACCACCCTGACGCACACCATGTCGGGCTGTGTTCTGACTCTGTCTGTAGTTTATTTGTGTGTACTATTACATTTGTGGGTTTTTTTAGTTCTCCTACTAAAAAACTGGTATTCCTATTCCCATATCTTTGCCTGAGAGCCTTTTAATTTCAAAATTATAACAATTATAACTATTCAGCAGGATGAGGTTTTATATTTCCATTTCAGGCAAGGCTCCATTCTTTCTTAAACAGACACCTGTCTTTTCAAGCTATGACAGATTTTAGGCGCCCAAGGTGGCGCTCGACAGCATAGAGAGAAAAAGAGTGAAAATAGGGAATAACAGTTCTTGAGTAATTTAATTTTTATGTGCTTATATAGAAACTCTCTTTAGTATCACCATGTGGTCCAGCTTACCCTAGTTTGGGTGACACGTGATCATTGTTGCATTTCTCTCATTCAGGCCATTCAGGCCCTTATCTAAACATGGGTCCTATAGTTATGGCTACTGTGGCTGTTTTCCAGCTTGTTTTATGGGTTAATAAGGTGAGGAATTCATGTGTTGCAGTGTGTTGCAAACTTCCTTCCCCAGGTGTGCCAATACCTCTCTTCCCCTTTCCCCCTTGCCCCCTGCTGGGCTGTCAATCAGGTTTAATATTACCGCGCCTGAGTGGGTCGCAGCTGGTGAGAGAGAGACGGTGAATCTTATATCTTGATCAGAAGGCTTATTTATTAAGATATTATATATAATACATTATTACTATACTAAATAGAATATAGAGAGAGGTTTGCAGAGCAGCTAGGCTAGCTAACAATAGATAGAAAAGAATCTACAACAAAGTTGTGGCCAAGGACTCAGTCCTCTGGCTTGCACTGGTGATTGGCCCTTAATTATAAACATAGGAAATGAGCCAATCAAGGTGTCCCTGTTGCATTCCCCTGCAGCTGATAATAATTGTTTACCTTGTCTTCTGAAGCCTCTGGCCTCCAGAAGACGCAGACATCCGAAAGAAAGGATTTCTGTGGAGAAATGTCTGCGACAGTTTAACATTCCAGCAAGGCGTCGTATGGTTGGTCAAGTTCAAAGGATGCCCCTCAGGCCCAGGGGTCATTGGCCTGTCTAGGTGTCATCCCCCCCTGAGACCCTGCCCCTCTCACCTGGTTGGGTGGCTCACCTGTTCCCTCCCCTTCCCCTGTCCCTGAGCTTAAAAAGGTGATCAGACCATGCGGCCGGGATTCTGTTGGAGCAGTTGCTGACATTCAGACCTCTGTAACTATGGAATAAACCTCTGGATATAAACCCTCCAGCAGAATCCATCTCTTTTTCTCTTCACCAGAAGCTCTGCTCCTGAGGTACATGGAGTTCCTAACAAGCCTGGACTTGTTCAGTGCCCAGCTGCAATCTCCAGCAAGCCAAGGTATCTCTGGGGTGATTACACCATAGCTGCTGCCTTTGGCCCAGCAGCGAGGGTCAGACTGGCCCAGGCACTATCTAACTGGTAATATTGGGATTCTTATTCCAATATTTTGGCATTCCTGAGGCGGGCAAAGCGACTCTGCAGCCTGAGAACGGACTCTCACTACCTCGGACAAGCTTCTGGCAGCCGTGCACCCAGCTGGAAGGGCTTTGGTTGCAACGCACTCAGCTAGAGACTTTGGGATTATTCCCAGAAGAAGTTTTGTGGACTGTTCAGCACCTCTGGAAAGCCCAGCTCCTTTGTGGTGAGCACATTTTCCAGAGGGAGAACAGGGTGGCCTCTCTTGCCCATAGAGAGGTCCTCTTCCGGTGAGGAGACCTGCCTTAGACCCCAGCCAGCTACAGCTTCCATTTAAGGTGAATATCTCTGCTCTCAGTGGAGCAGAAGCTCAAAAAAACAGACTCTGCCGTGAGTTCTGTTCCTTTTTTTGCCTTTGCATTTTTGGCTCTGCAGCCCCACAGACGGGAATTCGTTGCGTTCTAGCTTTTAGCTTTCTGCTGCGTGTGTTACTCTCTTTTGGAATTCGCACCGGAGCGGGAGTGCTCTCTGCCCTTCCCCCCGTCTCTGCAGCGCAGCGTGCTCAGCTCTCTCCACGTGGTCAAGGGATATCTCTCTCTCTCTCTCTCGGTGCGGGGTGGGGGCTGTTCTCTGTACACGCGGCGCGGGGGGCCCTGGTATTGGCTTGCCTGTGGTGTGGCTGCTCTCTCTCCTCCGTGGCGGGGCTGCATTCCACAGCGGGGGAGGCTTTGTTTCCACCTTGGCTCAGCAGGGTGTGCCCTGCTGCTGCTGCCCGGGAATTTTAAAAGCAGTATATACAGCTGCATTGTGAAGCTTTTGTCTGTTCCTGATCGCTTTCCTATCTGTGTTTTTTTTTAGAAATCGGTAGCTGATTTTGGCTTTGTTTTTGGTCAGGCGGGATTTAGTACTTTGCCTTTTACATCTAACATGGGTTCGAAACTCAGCATTGTACAAAAAGGGATGTATTATAATATTGTTAGCATTTTAGACAGTGGTAATGTTAAGTTCTCAAAGGGAAAATTGAAACAGTTTATAAGATGGCTTTTCCTCCACTTCCCAAAAATCTCCCCTGAAGAAATCCACAATATTCAATTCTAGGATAAAGTTGGGAATGAATTGATAACCTTAGGACAATCTGGCAATGCACCCTCAGCTAAATTTGTGTTCTGGAGTTTACAAATTCGAACAGCATTGCTCAAACAAAAGGAAATGGAGAAAAAGCCAAATGTAAAACCATGTACCTCTGCTCTCCCTGTTTCTCCCTCTCCTAGCTCTAAAACCCCTAAACCTCTTTCCCCAAAACTTGGTATTTTAAAGAGAGCACACTCATTGGGAAGTCGACTCCCAGAGTCTGTTGAAATGCCTGAGTTGCCCTGCCCACAAGGCCCTGGCCAGGCTGCGTGGAACCTTTCCCAATCCCCTGTGTCCCCTCCTCTGAAACCCACAGCCCGTGTCAGCTTTCCAGAGAGCAGTCATGCCCAAAATGGCCCCCAGTCCCTAGGGAGTCCACAAGATGGTGGATGCCACGTGGCATCTTCCCAAACCTGGTCTTCTTCTTCTTCCCAAAATCCTCTTAAGCATCCCAAAACTCCAGCCCCATCCCCCTCTCCTCCTGTTCCTCGTGACACCTTCCCCCCTCCCTTTCCTGCAATACCCTCAACTTCGCCCCTCTACTCCTCCCAGGGGGCGTCTGCTGATGTGATGTCACCAGGTGTCCCCGCCCCCTGCCAGCCCCTTGACCCCGCCCCTTGTTTCCACAGTGTCCCCTCCCCCTGCTTGCCCCTGACCCCGCCCCCTGTTCCCACGGTATCCCTGCCCCTTGCCAGCCCCCTGTCCCCGCCCCCTGTTCCCATTGCGTCCCCGCCCCCTCCCCGGATTCCCACGGTGGGGACACACCCACTGCCTGTCCCCAAATCTGTATCTGTGATCCCAATGCTTCTGATTCAAGGGATACAGAGCAGGGAACAGCAGACCAAATGCATAATCCCATGTTGTCACTGGCTCCTGTTACGTTTCAGCCTGCAGCTCAGGGAGGAGCAAACCCAACTGCTAATTGGAGTTCTTTTGGACGACAATTGATTAAAGAGATCTGTAAATCTCATAAAGAATATGGTCCACACAGTCCATATTTCCGTGGCCTTTTAAATTCTGAACTGAGTAGGACTGTAGTGATTCCACATGATTTAAAACAGCTTTTTTCCTGTCTCATGACCTCCACGGAGATTAAATTATGGGAAATAGCATGGAAACAAATGCTAAATGATGCTCTCCCAGGCTTGCATGCTGATCCAAACACAGCCAAAGACAACAGTGGTAACCCTATCACCATTGAGCACCTCTGTGGTGAGGGCCAATGGTCTTCTCCCTCAATCCAAGCTACTGCAATTCCTGCAGAAACACTCAAGAAAGTAAAAGAAGCAGCTGAAAAAGCGTTCTTTTCCCTACACCTGAGGGGCCTTTTGAGCCCTATAGTAAAATTAAACAGCTACCATCAGAGCCTTTTTTGAAATTTGTAGAAAGGTTAACTAGAGCCATTGAAATACAAGTTAAAAAAGAGAATGCTAGGGAAGCAATTTTAGAGGAAATGGCATTTACAAATGCAAATGAACAGTGTCAAGCAGCAATCCTGAGCCTTCCTATAGAACCTACCCCAATCCTAAAAGATATGCTCCTAGTGTGTAACAGGAAAGTGCCTCTGATGAGTGTGGCTGAAGACACCAGACCAAGGCTGCTGCCAAGACCACCTCAGTGTGTCGCCGTTGCCAGCCCTGCGCCTTTCCCCTCAGCACAGCAGTACCCTGGGCAGCAGCAGAGACCAGCAATGGTTGAGCCCACAAAACCATGCCTGCTTTGTAACAACCTTGGGCACTGGAGTAACCAGTGCTCCCTGAAAAGGGAATTTGATGAATTTAGAAATGACAGGGGAGGAGAACCACAAGCCCTCCCTGGGGGTCAACAACAACAAAAAACTGAAAAGGGAGCGCCGTCCTGCCAGGCGTGCAGACACAAAAAGAGCAGGCCAAGGGAAGAAGGGTACCAAAACAAATCAAGCACGCGATAATATTAATATTTGTGTAAGTGAAGCAAGTGCTTCAAAGACCATGTCTGCTGGTACACTGTTGAAAGTGAAACAAAATAACCTTTGTTATGATTTAGGTGATCCTGTGTTAACCACATCTTCTGTCAATGAGCCTTACAGGTTGCAGCTGACAGAGTCACTCCACCCGGAGGACACTGACTGGCACTTTGTCTCTGTCAATCCTGAACAGAAGGGTACTTGGAACCGAATTCGTTGTAAGTACATCGTCATTGGGGACACCAAACACACACCACAAGAGATTCAAAATTGCTCCAGGAATGACAACATCAGATCCTGAGCAATTCGTTCTCGGCCTGCACTGTTTCCACCCACCCCTGTTTCTTCCCAAGGGACAAATTGTTGCACAAGCTATCCCTGTGCCATCTTTACCTGAAAATATCGAAAAACAAGGGCCCACAGTCGCCCGAGTACAAGTTATTGGGAAAGACAAACCCAAATTATGGTGTAATGTCAGTAGGGGTGGGGAGTCAAAATGCATTGAGATGCTTGCAGACACAGGTGCAGACTGCACAGTGATTCCAGTACAAGACTGGCCAGCACACTGGCCTTTGCAAAATGTTGCCGGTCACCTTCGAGGTGTAGGAGGCCTGCAATTGGCAAGACAATCCAAAAGCATTATTCAATTCGAGGGACCAAACGGACAATTAGCAAATATCCATCCATTTGTGTTGGATTATTCAGAACCTTTGTTAGGGAGAGATTTAGTGGCCCAGTGGGGTGTCACAATTGATATTCCAGACTCTCCACAGCATTTTTGTGCAGCAGTCATTGAACAACAGCGCCCCACCCAAAAACTGAAGTGGAAAACAGACAAACCAGTTGATGTAAAACAGTGGCCGCTCAGTAAACAAAAAATAAAGGTGCTTGAGGAACTAGTGGAAGAGCAACTAAAAAAGGGCCACATTGTGGAGACCATGTCCCCATGGAACTCTCCAGTGTTTGTCATCCAAAAAGCTGACAAAAAGAGATGGCGACTTCTTCACGACCTCCGACAAATTAATAATGTAATTGAAGATATGGGTTCTCCCTAACCTAGTATGCCATCCCCAACAATGCTTCCCCAAGATTGGAATTAGCTGTTATTGATATTAAAGATTGTTTTTTCCAAATCCCCTTTCACCCTGACGATGCACCGCGTTTTGCATTCTCCGTCCCTTCCATTAATATGGAATCACCTATGAAAAGGTACCATTGAACTGTTCTTCCTCAAGGATTAAAGGTATCTCCAGCTATCTGCCAGTGGTATGTCTCTTCCCTCCTTTCCCCAGTACGTGCCACTGCAGAGAAGGCCATCATCTATCATTATATGGATGATATCCTTGTGTGTGCCCCCAATGATGATTTACTCACACATGCGCTTGACCTAACGATCGATGCATTGATTGTTGCAGGGTTCGAGCTTCAGGAAAAGAAAATTCAAAAGATGCCACCTTGGAAGTATTTGGGCTTAGAAATTGGAAATAGGACTATTGTTCCTCAAAAACTAGAAATCAATCCAAGGATCAAGACCCTTGCGGATGTCCACAAGTTGTGTGGGTCTTTGAATTGGGTAAGACCATGGCTCGGTCTGACTAATGAAGACCTTGCCCCTCTTTTCAATTTATTGAAAGGGGGAGAGGACCCAGGTTCTCCTAGGTCTATTACCCCAGAGGCACGGAAAGCTCTAGAAAAGGTTCAGATTGCAATGTCCACAAGACAGGCCAACCGATGCCAGCCTGACCTGCCATTCAAATTTATCATTCTAGGTAAGTTGCCACACCTCCATGGAATTATTTTCCAGTGGGAGGAAAAACAAACACCTAAGGCAAAGAACACACCAAAAAAGGACCGGGACCAGAGGGACCCTCTCCTGATTATAGAATGGGTTTTCCTCAGTCACAAAAGGTCCAAGAGACTGACAAAGCCTCAGGAGCTGGTAGCGGAACTGATCCGGAAAGCAAGGACCCTGATCAGGGAGTTAGCAGGATGTGATTTTAAGTGCATTCACATTCCAGTTAAGTTAAAATCAGGTCAAAATACTATGAAAATACTGGAACAATTGTTTCAAGAAAATGAAGTGTTGCAGTTTGCTCTGGATTCCTACTCAGGACAAATTTCAGTAGCGCACCCCGCTCACAAATTGTTCGAACAAGATGTTCAATTTACTTTAAAATTGAGAAGTGCTCTAAGTAGGAGACCTTTAAAAAAGGCTTTGACTGTCTTTACAGATGCATCCGGGAGGTCCCACAAGTCCGTTATGACTTGGAAGGATCCTCAAACCCAGCAGTGGGAGACAGACATTGCTGAGGTGGAAGGTTCACCTCAGGTTGCTGAATTGGCTGCGGTTGTTAGGGCTTTTGAAAGGTTCTCAGAACCATTTAATCTGATTACAGACTCTGCATATGTGGCAGGAGTAGTATCCAGGGCAGATCAAGCAATACTGCAAGATGTGTTTAACATCACACTTTTTGAATTGCTCTCAAAACTGGTAAAGTTAGTCACTCACCGAGAGCAACCATTTTATGTGATGCATGTCAGGTCACACACTGACTTGCCAGGGTTTATCGCTGAAGGCAACAGAAGGGCAGATGCTCTTGCTGCACCTGCAGTGATGGCCACTCTCCCAAATGTTTTTGAACAGGCAAAAATCAGCCACCAGCTTTTCCACCAAAATGCACCTGGCCTGGTTTGTCAGTTTAACATCACTCGAGAACAGGCCAAAGCGATTGTGGCCACATGCCCAAATTGCCAACAACATGCACTCCCTACAGTGAGTACGGGAGCAAACCCAAGGGGACTGAACAGTTGTGAACTGTGGCAAACAGATGTAACGCACATACACATACAGTCTTTTGGACGGCAGAAATATGTTCACGTTAGTGTAGATACCTTTTCTGGCGCGGTCTATGCTTCTGCCCACACAGGAGAATCATCTATTGATGCTATTAAGCACCTCTTACAGACTTTTTCTTTCATGGGCATCCCCAAGGAGCTGAAAACTGATAATGGGCCTGCTTATAAATCCAAGGAATTCAGGAGCTTCCTGCAGCAATGGGGAGTAGAGCACAAAACTGGCATCCCCTACTCCCCTACAGGTCAAGCCATTGTAGAAAGAACTCACCGTTATATTAAAAGGGTCCTGGACCAGCAACAACAGGTTCTGAAGGTAGAACCTCCCCACATCCAGTTATCCAGGGCGCTATTCACGACCAATTTTCTGAATTGTTCTTTTGACAGCCTGAACCCACCCATCCTACGCCACTTTTAGGGGAGTAGTCATAGGCTGATGAAAGAAAAACCTCCGGTTTTAGTAAAGGACCCTGAGACTTGGAAAATGGTGGGACCTTACAAATTGGTTACTTGGGGACGTGGATACACCTGTGTGTCCACCTCCTCTGGTTTAAGGTGGGTTCCTTCCAAATGGGTAAAGCCCTATGTTCCCAAGATCTCAGAGAAATCTACAGAAGTACCCCAGGTTGCTCATGCTGCCTGGAGAAGAAAACGCCACACGCGTTCTCTGGAGGAAATTCCATTTAAGCCTCCTATCTGGAATAGTTTGTAATATATGTTTGTTTCAAGTTTTTGTACCAGTTTAGATCCCACAGTTCATGTGTAGCCTCAAGATGCCATGAGACCGAGCCTGCTTCTCGTCCTACTCGTGATCATCCACCTGCGATCTCCTGCATAGTGCCGCAGCCCAAACCACATATGGAATACCTTGACAAAGGCTCTCGGACATCAACAGAGAAACTGACAACTGGCTGAATGGACTGTTCAAAAGGCTGGGGACTCTCAGGCTAGTTGGGATCTATTCTGAAAACTGTGGTTTAGTGCTGTTTATTTTTTCTATAGTTTTGTAGTTGTTAGCATTGTTTTTGGACTAATCAAACACATGGTTCTCAAGTTAATTTCAAGCTCATCTCCCCCTCCTGAGGTCTACCATTTGGAAGCCCTCAGTGCTCCAATGGATGACCTAGAAGCCTCAGTGGAAGACACTGACCCTCCTGTAGAGGAAGAACTGATTTACCAACCATGGTTTGGCAATCATTCTGCACCACAAACACAGTCCTCTTCTTTTTAAATAAAACTAGGGGGAGACATTGCAGTGTGTTGTAAACTTCCTTCCCCAGGTGTGCCAATACCTCTCTTCCCCTTCCCCCCTCGCCCCCTGCTGGGCTGTCAATCAGGTTTAACATTCCAGCAAGGCGTCGTGTGGTTGGTCAAGTTCAAAGGATGCCCCTCAGGCCCAGGGGTCATTGGCCTGTCTAGGTTTCATCCTCCCCTGAGACCCTGCCCCTCTCACCTGGTTGGGTGGCTCACCTGTTACCTCCCCTTCCCCTGTCCCTGAGCTTAAAAAGGTGATCAGACCATGTGGCCGGGATTCTGTTGGAGCAGTTGCTCACATTCAGACCTCTGTAACCATGGAATAAACCTCTGGATATAAACCCTCCAGCAGAATCCATCTCTTTTTCTCTTCACCATCGCCTGAAGCTCTTCTCCTGAGGTACACGGAGTTCCTAACAAGCCTGGATTTGTTCAGTGCCCAGCTGCAAACTCAGCAAGCCAAGGTATCTCTGGGGTGATTACAATACAGCTGCTGCCTTTGGCCCAGCACCGAGGGTCAGACTGGCCCAGGCACAATATAACTGGTAATATTAGGATTCACATCCCAATATTCATGGATCTTTAAGTTCCGCTGGATGGCAAGCACATGAATTCAGAGCTATCACACACTGACTGTATGTTTTTGGGGTTACTTTAATAATGGTAATTACTGCGAGGAAATGACACCAGGGGAAATTTTCTCCTAACCCTTCAACCAGCTCTTTGGGTCTACTCTACTGGTTTTCAAAGGGATCAGGTGCACGCTAAATGCTAATGATATTATACAATCGTTGGTGTTACTGATATGCCTGTTCTATATAGCATTTAGAGATCAGGGAAGATTAACCTGGATTACCTGACACCTACCTGACACCTACCTCAAATACTATAGATGTTGCTACTCTACAGCCTGACCCTGCCTCTCAGCCCACCTCAGAAATGAACCACCCAGATTGGGTGGGGGCTCTGGTGAAGGAGATACACGAGATGAGCCAGATGTAAAGGAGTACATTTGCCCAGCTGCTGAGAAGCCCTCACCCTTCATCAAAGAGGGAGAATCTGATGGTGCAGCAGTGGAACCCACAGATATTACAACCACCCAAGTTCCAGCTGAACCACAAAGGCAGTCACAGCCAGTAGCAGTTGCCTCTGTAGAAACAAGGAGACCTAAGATGAAATCAGAGCACCCAGACAAGGAGAAGAATGGAGGGCCTTCAATATCCACAGGGGAGCCAAAGGTTGCGATCATCACCAAGTCCCTGATGTACAAAAGTCTCCATAATCTGCACAAAGACATTGTACGACGGGGACGTGAAACTTATACAAAATGACTACTTCAGGTCTGGGACCTTATGGGTACAGACATACAACTGGATGGTGGTGAGGCAAGGAATTTGGGACCCTTGACCCAGGAATCAGGTATGAATCAGATTTTTGTAAGGGAGTCTGACACTGTTGAGTCAGGGATGGTAAGAAAGTCTCCAGTCTTCAGGTCAGAAGGCTCAAGAATAATTCCTTTATTAGCAAGAAGTTGCAAGCTTTATAATCTCACTCGCTAAGATGAGATCTGATTGGTCTCAAAGTAGAAACATCTCACATTATTGGTGACTATGAATAGCACCCTGTGGAGAGCCAGAACTATAAACAGTGGTTCCAGAAAGAGAGATAATAATTGTTTAAATTTTTTCATCTAAGATTCCCAGGCTCAGTCTGGGAGAAATTGTTTCTGTTCTCTCTTCAACTGAACTGAGAATATGCCCAGGAGTCAGAGTCCCTTTCCCTCTGGGAGCAGCTTTTAATGAGTGTCAGAGAGACGTTTATCCATAGGGAGAGAATGCAGGACCACCACCACAGAATGTGCTGGAAGGCCCTTGAGGAAGGCATACAACAGTTGGCATCATTGGAGGTACTCTTTGGGAGGGATGGACAGCATGGTAATGACCCTGACAAGGTCGAGTGCACAGGGCAAATGTTGTCTGGCAAATCTGGGGCCATCCCAATACACCACCTTCATTGCAATGATTGATGCCAATACTAACTGAGAGACAGTGGGCTCTGTCGCCAACAAGCTTAGAAATTATGAGAATATGATCAATGGTCTGATGCAGGCTCATGTCTCTGCTGCAAACAAGGAGTTCAAAGAGATGAGGGAGATGAGGGAGGAGGTGAGGAAGATCAATGCAGCACCCGTGGTAGTCACATGCCCCAAAGTCAGAGCCCAACATCCCCCAAGTGGAGAGAGAGGGTACACCCCACGGCCTGACCTGTGGTTCTTTCTGTGTGGCCATGGGGCAGACATGGGAAGGTGGGATGGGAAACCCACTTCTGTCCTGGCAGCAAGGGTGCGACAAATCAAGGAGAGAAACACTAACTGAGGGAATTCCACTAAAGTAGTCTCAACCATGACTGAGCTGCTGAGTATGATCTGTCAGATCCCCTTGAAGGTACATCTACCGTGTATGCCCAGGAAAGAAATAATAACCAGGGTAGGACGGGCCCTGTCTCTAGCCAGGGAGAGGCCAGGGAAACCGGATCTTCTGGACGATGTGAATCCAATGGCCTAGGACATCAGAGACACAAAAATACAATGCCTTAGTTGATACTGGTGTGCAGTGTACCCTAAAGCTATCAGGACATGTGGGGGCAGAACCTGTTTCCATTGCTGGGGTGACAGGGAGATCAGACAGCAATTGACCCTGTTGGATGCCAGGGTGAGCCATCCAGAAACATCCCATTGTGACTGGCCCAGAGGCCCTGTGGATTCTGGGCATAGATTTCCTCCAGAATGGCTATTACAAAGACCCAAAGGGACTCAGATGGGCTTTTGGCATAGCTGCTGTAGAGGCAGAGAACATTGAGTAGTTGAACACCTTGCCTGGACTATCAGAAAACTCATCTGCAGTAGGACTCCTGAGGGTGTAAGAGCAAAAAGTGCCAATTGCCACCTCAACAGTGCACCGTCAGCAGTATTGAATGAATTGAGATGCCGTGATCCCCATCCACAGAATAATCCTTGAACTGGAGAGCCAAGGGGCACTCAGCAAAACCCACTCACTCTTCAACAGTCCCATCTGGCCTGTGCCCAAGTCTGACAGAGAATGGAGATTGACTGTGGACTATTGTGCCTTGAATGGAGTGACTCCACTGCTGAGCACTGCTATGCCGGACATGGTGGAATTCCAGTACGAGCTGGAGTCCAAGGCAGCAAAGTGATATGCCACTGTTGACATTGGTAACGCGTTTTTCTCCATTTCTCTGGCAGCAGGATGCAGGCCTCAGTTTGCTTTTCCCAGGAGGAGCATGCAGTACACTGGAACCGACTGCCCCAGGGGTGGAAGCACGTGCCCACCATCTGCCATGTGAGAGACTATGGAGACTTGTAGTGCAGAAAGCATACAGGCTTGGCTGATAGACAAAGGGCACGGTTATCTGCAAGGAGTGCATAACCAGGCCTGAAGGCAGCAGACAATCCTTGAAATGCCCTTGGCCAGGCGATAAAGAGAAGTTGGTCAATTACACAATGCCTCCAGGCCCGCTGGCAGACTATCATAAACCGTAAGGCAGAACTATTGCAGAGGTAAGCAGAAGCATGAACAGCTGGCTTGCACCAATCATAGCATTAGTAAAGCTGCATGAGCAGATATTTGTAACCAATAAAATGTAAGCTAAAGCTGCATGGACAACAATAAAAGAACATATCAAGCAGTAATAAATTGAACAAGATGCATACCTCATATTGAGTCACTTCTTGATTCCAGACCCCTTCTAGACCCCTTATCTCTACAGCCATGGACTGATCAAGGCTGGTCTGAAAGAGGGTGAAGCTCCAGAACACCTGCAGTACCTCAATGACATCATTGTGTGGGGGAACACAGCAATGGAAGTATTTGAGAAAGGAAAGACAAACATCCCGATTCTGCTAGAAGTTGACTTCACCATCAAGAAGAGTAAAATCAAAAGACCTGCCCAAGAGAGCCAGTGCCTGGAAGCAAAGAGGCAAGATAGACGGCATCAGATTCCCATTAAGGTCATCAACAAAATTACCACGATGTGTCCACCAGCCAGCAAGAAGGAAACACAAGCTTTCCTAGGTGCCATAGGTTTTTGGAGAATGCACATCGAGTACAGCCAGATTGTGAGCTCTCTCTATCCAGTCACTCACAAGAAGAACAATTTCAACTGGGGTCCTGAAGAGCAACAAGCCTTTGCCCAGATCAAGCAGAAAATCGCTCATTTGGTAGCCCTTGGGCCAGTCAGGATGTGATCAGAGATGAAGAATGTGCTCTACTCTGTGGCTGAGAACAATGGCTTGTCCTGGAGCCTTTGGCAGAAGGTGCCTGGGGAGACTCAAGGCCAACCACTGGGATTCTGGAGATGAAGTTACAGAGGATTCAAAGCCAACTACACCCCAACAGAGAAGGAAATCTTGGCTGCCTATGGAGGAGTTCAAGGGGCCTCAGAGGTGATTGGCATGAAAGCACAACTCCTCCTGGCACCCTGACTCCCAGTGCTGGGGTGGATGTTTAAAGGAAAGGTTCCCACTACCCACCACGACACTGACGCCACATGGAGCAAATGGATTGCCCTCATCACACCCATGTTGGAAACCTGAATTGCCCTGGGATTTTAGAGATAATTACAAACTGTCCGGAAGGTGAAAACTTTGGTCTCACTGAGGAAGAGGAACAAGAGCAAGTGGCACATCCTGAAGAAACTCCACCATACAACCAACCACCAGCTGAGTAAACACACTACACTCTTTTCACTGATAATTCCTGTCGCATCATAGGGATGAACCAGAAGGGGAAAGCAGCTGTATGGAGCCCCCCAGGACAGGTTGCACAAGCTACCACAGGAGAAGGTGGATCAAGATAACTTGCTGAACTCAAGGCCGTTTAACTGGCCCTGGACATTGCTGAAAGGGAGAAGTGACCAAAGCTCAACCTTTACACTGATTTGTGGATGGTAGCCAATGCTCTGTGGGGCAGGCTGGAAAGGTGAAAAAAAGGCCAACTGGCAGCCTAGAGGAAAACCAATCTGGACTGCTGATGAGTGAAAATACATCGTCACTCAGGTAGAGTAGCTACCTGTGAAAGTCCACCACACAGATGGCCATGTCCCCAAGAGTCGGGCTAATGAGGAACACTGCAACAACAAGTAGGTAGATCAGGCTGCAAAGATAGAGGTGTTGAAGATAGATTTAGACAGATTCTTATCTATGACATTGGCTCAGTATGATCATAAGGGCGAGTTCCTAGCTCAATGGGTCCATGATGCCTCGGGTCACCAGGGCAGGGATGCCACCTACAAGTGGGCATGGGACCGAGGGGTGGATCTAACCATGGACAGTGTTTCTCAGGTTATCCATGACTGTGAGACGTGTGCTGCCATCAAGCAGGCCAAGCGAGTGAAGCCCCTATGGTAGGGTGGGCGGTGGTCCAAGTACAAGCATGGGGAGACCTGGCATATTGACTACATCCCACTGTCCCAGACACGCCAAGGCAAGCACTATGTGCTGACCATGGTGGAAGCCACCACTGGATGGTTGGAGACCTACCCTGTGTCTCATGCTACAGCCCGGAACACCATCTTGGGCCTTGAAAAGCAAGTCCTGTGGAGACATGGCATCCCTGAGAGAACTGAGTCGGACAACAGAACCCATTTCACAAATGGCCTTATAAACACCTGGGCCAGAGAATGTGGTATTGAATGGATATATCATATCCCTTATCATGCACCAGCTGCCAGGAAAGTTGAACAGAACAATGGACTGCTTAAGACTACCCTGAGGGCACTTGGCTATAACGGCTTGGGGTTTTTGGTGTCTGTCTGACCCCAGCAGTCGTTGGTGTCCTGGATAGAGGAGTACCGCTAAGTACATCCTGTCCAGGTGCCTCAGGCAGGCTCCCAGCCACAGGCAATCTTAGCAAGCAGCTCAGCTCTTTGAGTGAGATCAGCTCTTTGATTAATTCAGCTCTTTAATAATTTCAGCTCTTAGCTTGCTAAGTGCCTCAGCAGATGCAGGGATGAGAGAAGAGTTGTATGAAGTTCCATAGATTTTTATAATAAGCCTTATTGGCAGCTTCTGCTAAGGGTGACAGTGACAGCTCTTCTGCCAAACTGGGCAGAAGTACGGGTTATATGGGGTATGTGGGTTTTGGGAAACAGTCCAACAGAAAGGGTCACAGTGAATATGACCTATGGTCTCACAGAGAGATAACAAGGGTCCGAAGGTGGAATAGGGGTTTCTTGGTGCACTCATCATGACTAGGCATTTCTTATCTCGGGCAACTGACCACCAGGGAGGCCTGGCAAGCCCTGTAGCTGCTACACTTGGGGGAAAAACCTTTAGAAATTGGGAAATGGACTTAGCAAAAGTGACCTGGATGGTCAATACCCAAGGGTCCATCAATCGAGCTGGTCCTGCCCAGTCTGAACCCTTGCAAGAAAATGTTCCTGTGGTACATATGAAAGATATTTTAGGAAATACTGTTTGGATTAATCCCACATCAGGCAAAGACAAACACATCCGTAGGATTTTTTGCTCAAGGACCTGGTTACACTTGGTGAGTAATGCAGAAAAATGGAGAAACCCATTGTGTACCACAGGGAAACCTACTTTTAAGTGAGAACTGTGTGTAAGATTTCATTGAGCAGAGCTTATTTATTTGGTTATGATGCAGATAGTAATAGAATAAGGAGTGAGTAATGCCTTAGGCTGGAAATGGGTGGGTGTATTCTATTCCTATCTGTGGAGTAGTTCTCTGTTAAATGGGCAGTTTGATTTATCTCTTCCACACCACAACCAATCCTCCCTCTGGAGAGACAGCTTCTGTTAGTGGGCCAGTGAGTCTCACCACATGACTGATAAAATTCCATCATCCCATTGTGAGATGCTCTGCCCAGAGGGAGGAGCCAAGCATTCCTACCTGGATAGAATCTGACATTTGGAACACCAGGGCAGCCTTTGCCCACTGCATTCCCAGAGGTGTGGCTGTCTTTCCACTGGATTTCCTGTGAAAGACCAGGTGCATCTCCAGCAGCCCTGGATTTTCAGAGGAAAACTCCACCATTCCACAGGATCCCTGCTCCAACAGAACCACCCCTGGCACTGCAGGAGGGCTGAGCCACCATGGAATGGGACTGCTGCCAACAGCCTGACCCACAGCGTTTCAGGGCCTATTCTGACTCTGTCCACAGTTTATTTGTTTGTACTATTACATTTCTATTTTCTTAGTTTTCCTAATAAAGAACTGTTATTCCTATTCCCATATCTTTGCCTTAGAGCCTTTTAATTTCAAAATTATAACAATTCAGAGGGAGGGGGTTTACATTTTCCATTCCAGGGGAGGCTCCTGCCTTCCTTAGCAGACACCTGTGTTTTCAGTCCAAGACAGGCGTCCAGCACTCAAAAACAAGGAGGAGGAAGAAGAGCAGTGGGGCCCATAGAGTAAGCCTAAAAGAGCATTTCCCCGTCTCTCCCTCAGCCCCGACTCTCCTCCAGCTCCACCACAAACCTCAACACTACAGCTGAGCCACTGCAATGCTCTGCTCTGCTCTCACCTCCACCAAGGATGTCCCAGGAAGGGACAAGCCACTGCAGTCCACATCATGGAAGGAGGAAAAGGACAAGGTGGAGCCATCTCTGCCCAAACTCAAGCACCAGCTCCCTGCACCCCAGCCCATGGGACAGCCCAGTCCCAAGGCTCCATTGACAAGAGAACTGGGGAAATAAAAAAAGGGGGAGAGTGCAGGGTCACCTTTCCCAAAGGAAAACTGGTTCAGGGGAGATGGGATCAGCCCCAGCACTACCGGTACACCCAGGTGCTCTGTGCAGAAGTAGCAACACAGAACAAGGCAACCCCGATTCTCACACAACCAGGCTGTGGGGAAGGGAGCACATGTGCCACTGAGTTCTTGGAAAACCTTAGGCAGAGGCAAGGCCATTGCAGCCACATTCTGCCTCCTAATGGACCCCCTTGATGTGCTTGGCTGGCCCTGGCTCCCTCTGGCAGAAGTAGCCACACCTGTCCAGGTGCTCTTCTCCAGCCACATGTGGGCATTGGCCTCTACTACTCCCCTGGGGCACCCACCAATCAAAGATACAAATATACAAAAAGAAACCCCCAAAATAAACTTCTACAGTTATCTTCAAACCATAATCACAACAATCTAAAATGACAACATAAAGAAAAGCAAAAGCCACCTAAATCCCCATGCATGCAATTGGCAGTCATACATGGCACAGCCACTCACCTCCAGGCTTTCCTGAGCACAGAATGTTCCACCAGCACCCACGATGATGCCACAGCCAAGGCAGCAGCCAGGAACAAGTACCCAGACATGCCAAGGATGGGTACCCAAGGTCAGCAAGCACTGACAGGGACTGAGAAATCCCCAGTGATGAGCATTTCAGTAAAGGGAGCACCTTGTGTCTGGGGTACTGAGGAGCTGCGTGTTAGGAAGGATGAAAGTTTGAAAAGAAAGACTGACAGATATGTATGTGTGGCAGAAAGATTTTTGAATATAGAATCTATAGAAGGAATAGAAATGAAAGGAAGTTTGGATATAGAAGAATAATAGATGTGTAAATTGACAATTACTGATCCAGTTCTGCTGGACAACAAATAAGACAAAGGTTATGTCAAGATGGAAAGAGGTTTTATGACTTAGAGAAAAAGATAAACAGGCCTCAAAAAAGAAGATGAATTTACCAAGCTGAAAGATAGCACAGGCAAACAAATCTGCCAATCTTACCAGTAGAAAAAAGGTTTCAGAATTTTCCACAGAAAGAAAACTGAAAAACAAATTCGAGCTTAAACTGTAACATACTAACTTTTAGTGATTAGAGAATAGTAACACGAATCTGGTAATAACAGCAGTTATGATAGGCTACAGGAAAAGTAAAGGTATAGATTGCTTCTACTGCAGTAAGACACACAGCAAAGAAAAGTATATAATTAATTGTAACTAAAACCAAAGGGTCACCAGGCCTGCCTGCAGCTGGAGCTGACAGTTGTAGGCACAGCTCTGTCACCCACAACCCTGGACTGCTGTAACTTCTTGGATGTAATAAACATCAATTTGGAGAGCCACCTGGAGTCATGCATCCCTCATTTTCAGCTCTTACAGCTGGGGGCAGAGAGTGACCTGGGGAAGACACTGCTCAGGGCTGGGGGGCAGCAGGGCTGCCCAGCCCCTCACTGACAACATCATGGGTGGGAGGCTGGCCCAGGAAGGAGTGACCCTGTGCCCCAGCAGGGACCCTGCCCCTTCCCAGAGCAGGGCCAGGTGTCCCCACCATGTCCCAGCATGGTGCCAACACATGAGGGGCAGATGTGGCCATTCCCAGGCAGGACCATGAGTGTGATAAGAGCAGGTGATGGGGCTGAGGAGCCCCGATGCCCAGAGCGTGGGACAGTCCCCACGTGTCAGCAGCAGGCAGGGACACTCCAAGGTCCCCAGCAGTCCAGACACTATAAGAGGGGTGAGTGGCCCCACCAACAGCACCTTTTCTCCACACAACCATGCTGGGAGCCGTCTGTCTCATCGTGCTGCTGGGCTACGGTAGGTGCAGGACATGGGGAAGGGTCAGGGCAGGGAGAACAGGACCGTGGCACCTGCCCTGGACCTGGGCACATGTCACAGGCAGCCTCTGATGTCCCTTTGCCGGGTGTCCCACAGCCTACGGATGCGGTCAGCCGGCCGTGCCACCACAGCTGAGCTCCCGCGTGGTGGGCGGTGAAGACGCTGTAGCCCACAGCTGGCCATGGCAGGTGAGGGGCACAGGGACCGGGATGGGGACAGGGATGGGGACAGGGATGGGGACATTCCTGCTCTGACCCTGTGCCTCTTCCCTCGCAGATCTCGCTGCAGTACAGGAGCGCTGGATCCTGGAGCCACACTTGTGGTGGGACACTCATTGCACCCCAGTGGGTGCTGACAGCTGCCCACTGCATCAGGTGGGTGTTGGGGTGCTGGGGGGCACCTATACAAGCAGGATGAGATATTTGTAGGGATTGACACTCTCTCTCTCCCTGGCAGCTCTTACATGACCTATCGTGTGGTGCTCGGCAAGCAGGATCTGTCAGAGGATGACGAGCCTGGTTCTGTGGCTGTTGGTGTGGAGAAGACAATTGTCCATGAGAATTGGGACTCCTACCTCATCATGTAAGGGATGGGATGCTTCAGGGCTGGGTCTTGGGTGTTGTGGCCATGGTGCCTTGTTGCCCTGGCCAGGGAGCCTGTTCCCATGGACAGGGACCATGGTTTGTGTCCCCCTATAGCAACGACATTGCCCTGATCAAGCTGGCAGAGGAGGTGCAGGAGACTGACACCGTCCGTGCCGCCTGCCTGCCGGCTGCTGGCAAGATCCTGCCCAACGACTTCCCCTGCTATGTCACCGGCTGGGGACGCATCAGGAGTAAGTGGGGTGTACCTGAGAGAGTCTCCAGAAAGGAGATGCAGGCAGCGGGTGTGAGGTACAAGCTTTGTCTGTCATTGCAGCCAACGGGCCCCTGGCCACCATCCTGCAGCAGGCTCTGCTGCCTGTGGTGGACTATGAGACCTGCTCCAAGTGGGACTGGTGGGGCAGCTATGTGGATGAAAACATGGTATGCGCCGGCGGTGATGGCATCGTCTCTGGATGCAACGTGAGTGTGGGCACTGCATGTGGTGGGAGCCCCAGTGATGTGGTACCATGGGCACTGGGAGGAGAGGGGATGCAGCCATGGTGGTGGATGGCCAGGAGGGATGAGGGGAGTGTTGGCAGGGTGCCCAGGAGCAATGGCCCTCACTGTCTCTCCGCACAGGGCGATTCTGGGGGCCCCCTGAACTGCCAGCGTGATGATGGGATCTGGGAGGTCGAGGGCATCGTCAGCTTCGGCTCCGGCCTGGGCTGCAACACGAAAAAGAAGCCGACAGTCTTCACCCGGGTGTCTGCCTACATCGACTGGATCAACGAGGTGGGTCACCCTTCCTTTGCTCCACACCCCCACACAGGGGCTGTTCTTGCCCCACTGAGAGTCTTACCATGCCCCCCCTGTGTCTTTTTGGCAGAAAATGAGCTCAAACTGAGGATGCGGCATTGTGGAGATACAACTGTTGATCAAGATAAAAGCAAAAAACGCTGAGCTGGTCTGGCTGGTTTTTTCAGGGACGAGATGTAGGGGAGCTGGGGACACACATGCAGGGCTGGGTCTGCTGATGCCAAGGCCCTGCTTGTGTGCTGGGGAAGGTGTCCATGTTGTGCACTGGAGATGGGCAGGACTCTGCAGAGGCTGTTGGGCACATCCTGCAAGATGCTTCCAGTCCTCAAGCTGTGGCTGAGGCAACGGCCTTGAGGGTTGGCAATTGGGACAGGGGCTGGGCTTTGTCCAGGTTATTCAGGGGAGCTCCAGGGAACTCATCTGGCCCTTGGGGATGATCTGGAACACTTGGTAGCTCCCAGGGTGCTTTAGGGGACCTCACTGGCACTGCCTAGATGAGGACTGACTTTCAAATGGGGCTCTTGAGGGAACTGGGTTGGCCTTGGGGAGCTTGAGAGAGTCTGACTGGTTTGGGAGGCGTCAGGGGTGCCTGCAGGAGCTCTCTTGGAGACAGAGCCCTTGGCAGCTGCATGGCACTGCCGACTCCAACAACAGGACCTGTGACATGGCCTAGGATCAAAGCATCTTACCATGGATGTCCTTCTGTGGTGGCTGGAGGAACAAGGTGGGTGATGGGCAGCGTGCAGAAACCCCAGCTCTGGGGTTCCCAGGAGGAGCCCGGGCTGCCCTGGAGGAGACAGGGATGTTTTCCAGGAAGAGGGCAGCGTGTTGGTGGGAGCAGGTGTGAAGGAGCTGTCCAGGAAGTGGAGGTGGGTGCCGCACCATCAGCCCCTGAGCAGAGCCATCCATCACACCATCATCCCATCACGGCTGCTGCAGCCCAGTCAGGATCCTCACGGTGTGAGGAGGAGGAGCAGAGCGAGCAGGGATGGACGGCAGCAGCTCAGGCTGGGTGGTGAACGTGGTGGACGGTGCCCAGTTTAGGTGCTGCTCAACAATTGAGCAGGACCATCACCAGCCCACAGAGCAGCATTGGCACCTGTTCCGGGGCCCAAGAGCACTCGCACGAGCCCTGGCACCATGGGATCCACCTGGGGATTCTCCAGGGACCCCCTGGTACTTGTCAGCCTGACCAAAGCTTTAGCAGGTGAAGAGGGATGCAGGGTGGGAAATGGTTTGGATGGACAGGAAATGTGCTATGACAAAGGAACTGTAGGGATCACACCAAAGGCAATTAAAGGCCTGCCAGTCAGATGATGTGTGGAAGTAGCTACTCTGCACAGCAGGATGGGGCCAGGTGCTTGGGACAACGGTGTGGCATTGGCAGCATGATCTGCTGGCTTGGATGGAGATCTCCAGGCTGTCTGTGGAAAGCTGGGTAATGTGGGGTCCCCCTGTCCCCTCTGTGTGTACCCACATGTGCCATGGGGACAGTTGTTTGGGCTGGGAGTGCAGGACCCTGGTGTCACAGCCTGTTGTTCATGTCCTTGTGCATTGTGTCCCATCCTCAGACAGGCTTTGGTGCACAAAGGAGTATTGTAGATCAAAGTTAACCCCGATGATGGGGAGAGATTCATGAGGAGGACTCCTAGGATATCAGAAGGCTAATTAATTACTTTATTATACTATTCCATATACATTTCATCTAAACTGCATCTTCCGAGCACTCACTCTGCACACAACGCTCACACTGCCCTGAATCTCCTGACTGTCAGCCAACATTCTTTGTGTGTGTTGGGACTGTGTGTGTTGGCTGACAGTCAGGAGATTCAGTGGCAACACTCACTCACTCACTTCACACCCTCAACACAGACAGTTCCGACACACACACACACTCTTGGCCCTGATAGGCCAAGGAAACAAAACATCCTCACTTTGGATAAGCAATCTCCATATTGCATTCTACTTTGGCACAACACAGGCACTGCAAGTTATAAGAATTGTGTTTTCCCTTTCTCTGAGGTTCAGAGAATATGAATCTCAGAAATTCTTGGGAAGAATTGTGCCTTGCTTGTCTCTGTGAAGAGAAATGTGGCAACACCTCACCCCTCTTCTTATAATAAAATGAAAAAGGAGCTGCGTTTGTAATTCTTCTGCTGGGCCCTTGGAGAAGAGAGAACAGTCACATCTGGAGAGGCTTATCCATGGCCAATTGAAACCTCAATCAAGTCCTGACATAGAATGATCAAGAAGATTTGTTGGAGAATTTTGCTCAGACATGGCTTATAGAGTTTTGTTCAGACATGCCATAATCATATACAGCTGATTGAACAGTAAAAGGCAGCTGTAGGCAGCAAATTCTCAAAGCCTGTTCCTGTAAACAACAAAATTCTCAGGCACGTTTCTGTAAACAGCAGAAGTTCTCAGGTTGTTTTTTAATAACAAGTAAATATCTTGTCCTTGGATAAGTATGGGAAAGCAAAGTGACAAACATGGAGACCTTGAGAACCGTTCATAACAGAATGAGAAAAACAAGTCTTGGTCTCAATAATAAACCACAGGTATTGAAAATAAAAGGAGGGATTGGTGTGTAATCTGTTAGCAATGATGAGCTCGGGTTTTGCAATATGTATGAACTTGATTAACACGGTTATAAAATGTGCATGTTGGATCAATAAATCGGAGTTTGATGCTGATCAAAGGATGGGTCGTCTCCCTTCGCTTCTACAGAGATTCTTTACCTGTAGAATATTTACTTCTAGTATATCACTAACACAAGGTTTACAATATCAGGAACCCAAACCACCATGCACAGAAAGTTCATTGTTTCAAGTCCAAACAGCTCCGTTTCAGGAGATGGTCCATTCATTCACTGGAGATGTTGCTGTTTGACATTCCTGAAGGTCCTGGTTCTGAAACAGACCTGCTGAATCCTGAAACAGAGAATTACTAAAGAAAATCATTATAAACTTTCAGAAATCCAAAAGTACTAAAAAATCTCTGGAAAACCATGGCCACAGCCTATAATTCAACCACTTGGGCCAAGTCTGACTCATGGCTTTCCAGCACTCTGGACTGAAAATGAGAGGTCAGCCTTTTTCACCTTTCTTTTTTTTTTCTTTTTTTCTCAGAAACACCAGCAGCAGCAGCAGAGAGGTTTTGGACCCTGCGTGGCAGAGTGGGGCTGAGCCCCTGGCCCTGGTCCAGGTGGGTGGACCAAGGACCCCAGACCCAGATCATGGGACAGCGGCCCGGGCCTGGTTAGGTGACCCAAAGCCACCAAACCCGGCGGTGGGCTGGGCAGGGGCTCCGGGCCAGGGGGATGGGCCAAGCAGCCCAGACCTGGCCCGTGAGGAGGGGTCTTTGTTCTCACAGCCCGCCCCCACCATGCTGCGAGTGTCTCGGCAACAGGAGTGGCCAAATGCCTTCTCCCTCTCCCCCCAGAACCACTGGTGCCAGCAGCTGGGAAGGAGAAGCTTTCCCGGGGATGGGGCACCCAGATCTCGGGGTCCCGTCTGCCCAGAGCAAACAAGGGCCCTCCACCCCTTGCTGCGCCATTCTCCCCCACAATACAAACAAGTGTTGCCCAGCCCTCTGATCAGTGGCACCATCCCCATCCCCTGGGAGCTTGGGACCAGAAGCAGCACCTCCAGAAACCACACCCTCCACGCCGCTGGCACACGCGCGGGGAACCAGGCACCCCAAATCCCAGTAACAACCCCCTGGCCAACCCAGAGTCAGCCTGTGAAAAATACTGTAGTATATGGTACAGATAATCATGCTATTAATGTATAAAATATTGTAAGATCCAAACTATGTCTTTTGACCACCCTGGCTGGGAGCAGTGTCTTATTCATATACATCTAGTTCCTGGACTACGTTGAGATAACATCGGGGTCTATAACATAAGAATAGAAGCTTCCAGGGCGATAATCACCGGCTTCCCTGGGTCCCCCGGACCACTCAAGAGTGATTATTGCCTCAAGGATTACATCTACCACAGCGCCACCCTGATACATGTGAATGCTGACTTCCCTGAAGTTCTCTGACAACATCTAGACACCTGGACTGGATCTTTGTCTACCTTTGCACATGTAAAGCCACGATTATGCATGTGAAGAGACACAAAGAATGTTTGGTCATCTCTGCCTTGGGCAGAATAAACTGTATAAAAACTCGCTGTGTGAAGCAGCATTCATGAACAGGGGGAGATTCTGACATTTGGAGGTCAGATCCATGTGTTCTCCCAGCGCTGAACCCGGGCTCGACACTGCCCCTTGGCTGTGGTGGTTTTTGACGACCGAATTTCGGTCTCGCAGACAAATTAATAAGTCTGCTAAATTTTCTTATAAATTTGGCTCTTGATTTGATAATTTATAACAATATCCTGTCCCAGGAAAACACTGAGTTTCAAAGTGTTCAGCCGAGAGGCGCCAGCTGTGAGCAAACGAGCCGTGCCTCCCCTGGGGGACAGGCTGGCGTCCCTTTCCTCGGTCCCAGCTCTCACCACAGGGGCAGCCTCGAGACAGCCTTAAAAACTCAGGGGGGAAGCTGGGCAGGTTTCAGGTGCCACAGCAGCTGCAGCTGGGGGTGGCAGGGGCGGTAGGATCAGCTGCAGGAGCGGCATAAGCACACAAGGAAGCCCTGCCATGGTCTCTCTTGGTTCCAGGTCGGGTGGTTCCAGCACGGGCTCTTCTGCTGAGGGAGGGGTTGGCGAGCTGTGTGCAGGCACTGAGGCAGCCACCACTGGAGGTGGAGCTGTGGGAGGCATGTGGGGAAGTTCTGTGGGCTGGTCGCCATCCTCAACCTCTTCCTGAATAGGAGCCGGGCTGGCGGAAGGCAGTGGGAGTAGTTGGAGATCATCTCCAGCTTCAACATTTCCCACCAGCATGGCAGGCAAGGGCGAGGCCACCATGGTTGGAGCCATGATGGACCGTGCTGAAGGTGGGGTGGCAGGTGGGGCTGGCAGGGGCAGCAATGCCACCACTGGAACAGCAGGCGGTCCCCTCAGCCCTGGGAGGGGCAGAGGAGGTGGCCCCTGCACATGCTCCAGGGAGTCAGATGAAAAACTCTCCACCGACACCTTGGGCAGAACCTCCTCTCCCTGCTCTGCGCAGGGGGACAAGCCAGCGGTGGCGACTGTCCTTGAAGAGTCTCTTCTCCCACCAGCCATGGTAGGGTGGGCAGGTGGATCCCCACACAGGGGGAGACGTCCCCCCACATCCCTGCCTGAGGCCCCCACAAAGTCAGAAATGCTCTTGAAATGAAGGTGGTCCCCTCTCACAAATACGAAAAGCAGCTCCCAGGTCGGCAGCTACCGAGTCCATTGGAAATGCCTCAGAAAATAAGCACCCAGGGCATTCCACACTGGGGGGTCCCAGGAGGAATTCATGCCCATGGGGAGCCCATGGCGTTTGGCCCAGCCAAAAAAACTCATAAATTTCTTGCTGGGGCACAAGAACTCCATGGTCACGAAGCGTGACCTCCCAGAATTCCAAAGTGAATCTCTCTCCCTGTGAAAATTGAGTGCTCATGTCCACACACGTCTTCCCAAGTCAAAGCCCACCCAATCGGGCAGTGTCTGCCAGAAGAGTTTCCCCCCACCCCTGCCTCCAAGGCTCGGGGCATAAACATGGTCAGAAAAGACCAGGTCTCCACCTAGGGAGACTTAGGAAAGGGGTAGTACCTTTCTCTCAGGGGAAAGCAGGCGGCAGCATCCAGCATCGGGGGCCTGCAGGGTCCTAGAGGCTTTTCCCACCCATTCCATGAAGATCTCTGGACACGCTTCCTGGGAAGAATTGGGCCTTGCTTTCCTCTGTGAAGAGAAGTGTGGCAACAAAGGAGCCCTGTAAAAGACCCCAGAGTGCCACAAGGCTCTCTGCTGGGGCGTCAGCCCTGCCCCAACCAGCCAGGCATGGCCACCCACCCACAGTGTGTGTCACCCCAATAACCAGTGTCGCCCTGCCCAGGAAGTGGTGAAGACTTGTGATCCCTCTGGGAGAAGCTTTTTCTAACATCCAGTCTGTCCTTGGCCACAACTCCAGCCGTTCCTTTGGGTCCTGTCCCTGGTCACAGAGAGCAGAGATCAGAGCTGCCCCTCGGGAGGAGCTGCAGCCTCCAGAGAGGTCTGACCTCAGTCTCCTCCAGCTGAACAAACCAACTGACTTCAGCCTCAACTACTTTTAGTCTCTATGGCTGCATAGTGTTTAATGAATATTTGTTATATGTTGTCAATTATTGTTATATTCTCTTCATATAATTTATAACTGACACAGTAAATCTACAGGTTAACCTAAAAAAGTGTAAGATTTATTTTTATTAAATGGCTAACATCCTATGTAGACTCTATAGGATGTGTCCATTATTAAGTATTTAACAATATGGGAGAATAAGGGGAAGTTTAAAAGAATACAACTAAACTTTGTGAAGTTCATTACTTTTACTTCACTGTTGTAATATAAGTACTCATACAATCCCTTACATAAAAATTTCAAGTTATTCGTGATCTTTATCCACTCCTGGGGATGAGAGCTCAGGACACCCAGGGACACATGAACAAACTCCCCTGACACTGAGCAGCATCCCAATGCTGATGGCCCAGAGCATAGGGAAGCACTGCCCTGACACATGGAGCCAGTCCACATCCTGGGCTCCCCTCAGGGGCATCCAGCAAGGAGGAGGGAGAAAAGCAGTGGGGCCCATGTAGTAAGCCAAAAAGAGCATTTCCCCATCTCTCCCTCAGCCCCCACTCTCCTCCAGTTCCACCACACACCCCAACACCACAGCTAAGCCACTGCAGAACTCCTACTCTTCTCTCCCCTCCACCCAGAATGTCCCAGGAAGGGACAAGCCACTGCAGTCCACATCATGGAAGAAGGAAAAGGACAAGACAGAGATATGTGGAGCCCCTGGGGGAGCATTCCCTGGTCTAGGGAGACACAAGAAACTTCCCTCAAAAAGCTGTTAGACCCCATTGGCTCTTTCCCCTGTTCCTATGTCTGTCCCTATGTCCCTGAGCCACTTCTTCCCTATTCCTTGATTGACCCTCATCTTTGTACTGCCTCGAGACCAGGGTCAGCCCCCAGGCTCCTGCAGAAAGAAAGCCGGACCCTCCATGTGTGTGGGTCTGGGACCTGATCATCTCACCGCGTGGCTGAATAAAACATTTGTGGATATTATGCAAAGGTCCTTTTTGCTTCCTTACCCTGGAGTATGCTAGCAGCAATTCAGCTTACTACAAATGGCGCCCGAACAGGGACCTCTTCTCCTAGAAAATATCTGCACTACACCAGCCCAACAATTTTGTTGTCTTACCCCAGTATGTTGAGTTTGAAATTTTAGTTCCTTCCTCCTTTCACTCTTGGGTGTTGGGAAGAGACTGGGTTAAGATGGAAACAACACTCACTCACCAGAACAAGAAGCTCACCTCCACCTTAAAAAGTCTTTTCTTCAAGAAGATTTTGGTTTTGCAGAGGGGGAGTTAAAGTGTTTTGTACACTGGTTATTTAAACATTTTACTTATATTCCATGGAACATAATCCTAACAAATGAGTTTCTAGAAGTAGTTTGGGAAAAATTAAGACCTGAAGAAGTCCATAAAGAATTCTATCCTTTTTTTAATATGATGATGATATGCATTCAGAATCTTGAGGTACAGTTAAAAAATGGAGAACCCCAGCTGAAAATCCCTTCTCCAAGCTCGTCCATCTTTACTCCTGATGCCCAGGTTTGCTGTCACTGCATGGCCACAGCCACGTGGTTGCATTCACATGCTCAAGATGGCAGAGACCGCACAGCAATGGCCATGGGGTCTCCCCTTCCACCCTCTAGTCCACACACCTCCTCCAACAGCTTTCACAGTCTCAGGAGTGAGGGAGGGGAGGTCAAAGGAGTGGCGTCTGATTAGCAATGTAAAGCTGCACCAGTTTCTTACAACAAAGGGGAAAGAAACCCCACGGGCACTTGCATTTCTGGAAAGGACAGAAAACAAAGAATGGATGTGTTTAACTCAGTTGCTATAGCACCACAAGATGTGGCATGGGTGGCGAGAGCCATCCCCGCTCACACTGAACAGCTGCCTCCTCGGAAAACCCGCAGCCGAGCCCAGGTCACAGCAGCCCACAGCACTAGGGCAGAGGGTGGGTGGGTGAGACCAGCAGGCGGGCAACCCTGCCGGGGGGGAGGGCTCAGAACTGCAGACCTGGCAGCGAAACTGCCACCCCCTGCCTGCCTGCAGAGCTAGCACCACTGCTGAAGCCCTGTGCCAGCAGCGCCCGTGGGCATCAGCTGAGAGAGACCCCTGAGACAAAGCCAGGTCTCAGTGTGGCCACCAGCCCTGGGAGCAGGATGAACCCCACACAGCAACGCACCAACCTCAACACCATCAGCACATCCAGCACCAGCAACACCAACACAAACCCACTGGCAGAGGTAAAAAGTCCTTGCCATGAATGTTTTGGGGACAGTAAAATGGTTCAATGTAAAAAACAGTTTCATCACCTGGTATGATAACAAAGAAGATGAGTTTGTTCATCAGACTGCTATAAAAAAGAACAACCACAAGAAATACCTCCAAGTCTAGGAGATGGAGAAATTGTGGAATTTCATATAATACAAAGAAGAAAAGGCCCCCAAGCAGCTGATGTGACAGGACCTGGTTATTGCAGCAACTTGTGAGGGTTCCTCAGGGTGAGAGAGATGGACGAGAATCTTGCTTCATGATCAGAAGGCTGGATTTATTAATTTATGATATATAATACATTATGACTATACTAAAAGGAATAGAGAGACAAGTTGCAGAAGCTGCTAAGCTAAGAATAGAATAGGAATCTCCCCAACAAGGTTCTATGTCCAGGCAGAAAGCAGGACAATCTCTCCTGTGAGTGGTCAGTAAATCCAAACACTCACAGAAGACCAATCACAGATGCGCCTGTTGCATTCCACAACAGCAGATAATAATTGTTTACATTGTTCTTCTGGGGCCTCAGCTTCCCAGAAAGGACAAATCCTAAAAGAAAGGATTTTATGAAAAAATGTCTGTGACACCTGGTGGAGTTCCAGTGCAAGGTAATAAACATGCACCAAACTGTAAACCTGCAAAATATTACCCACGTCATGGAAGTCCTCCACACTCCTACCAAGGAAATAAAATCCAAAACCAACAACCAAGCCCCAGCAACAGTCTAAAAGCTGAAAGAGCACAGAACACTGATGAGCCATCCTCCTTCCAAGAGTCCACCTCCAAAATGAAAGAACCTTCCAGTTCAGTAAGTTTCACTTCTAATACCCTTACCCAATTACTGTGGTCTCCCTGCCCTCCTCCCACTTTCCCCTTTGCCTTTCCATTGTCCTATTACCCCTTTTTTATGTTCCCACAAATTCCTACCACCTTTTCCTTCTTCCATGGTCTCCCTCCACTGAACCCTTTCCGCAGAGTTCCTTCATAATACCAGAGGGAGGGTGACTGGGAGAGAAAGAAATGAAAGTTTCCCTAAAGTAACCATCTTTTTCTTAAAGTTAATGATTTCTATTTGGGGTTTCCAGCAGACGCTCCACCACCTACACTGCCTTGTACAGAGCCAATTACAGCCAACAACACTGCCCCAGGTGGCAGAGAACCAGTCCCTGCTGAAGGCACCTTCTCCTGACTTGGTTTCCTGATAAGCCATACTAAGAAAATTCCACATCCCTCCTGCCAGCTCTGAGAAAATCTTTTTGGACACTGGGGACTCAGAATTGCTTGCATTTTGAAAATTGTCTTATGAGCACTTTTAATTGTTTTTGTCATTTTGTGTTGATTCAATTGATCCTTCAGAGAAGCTTTGTTAATAATATAAAAAATGGGAAATTGTGGAGACCCTGGGGAGGGGGGCATTCCCTGGTCTAGGGAGACACAAGAAGCTTCCCTCAAAAAGCTGTTAGACCCCATTGGCTCTTTCCCCTGTTCCTATGTCTGTCCCTATGTCCCTGAGCCACTCCTTCCCTATTCCCTGATTGGCCCTTATCTTAGTACTGCCCCAAGACCAGGGTCAGCCCCCAGGCTCCTGCAGAAAGAAAGCCAGACCCTCTATGTGCATGTGTCTGGGACCTGATCATCTCACCGCGCAGCTGAATAAAACACCTGTGGATATTATGCAAAGGTCCTTTTTGCTTCCTTACCCTGGATTATGCTGGCAGCAATTCAGCTTGCTACAGAGCCATTTGTGTCCAAAGTCTATCACCAGCTCCCTGCACCCCCAGCCCATGGGACAGCCGAGTCCCAAGACTCCCTTGGTGAGAGAACTGGGGAAATAAAGAAGGGCAAGTGTGAGCAATGAAGAGAGATGGGGAAGACTGATTTGGTGATCAGAATCTGATTTTAATAGATACAATTAGTAGCATGTGAAAAATAGAAGGGCAATTTAAAACAATGTGTTACCAATATCATACTATTACTTAAAGTCTGTACTATTTGGCAAGCTTTAGATTTTTAAAGTGAGAGCTTTAAAAATCATTCCCAGGTATGATTTCAAGTTCACTTTAAACGGAGATTTAGCTATTATAGGTCCAAATTCAGCAAGTCAAAATTACGTGAGTATAGTTTTGGTGTAGAAAAATTTCTCTACTAGTTAAAACAAGGACTTGACCAAGTGTCCAGGCTTATAGGTGGAAAAATCTCTTTATTTTAGAAACCTCTTAGTAATAGTAGTTAGAAAAATAATGTATGTCTTATATATAGCTATACGGAGATATATGAAGGTTTGTAAAGTAGCTGGTTTTGTCATTTAGCATTAGTTAAACAGGTAAACATACACACATAGCAAATTATTAAAGTAATGCTTGTTATAAAAGTCAGTGAATTGATATCATAAGATTAACAGCATAATCAGAGTTACTAATACATCAGTAGGAACTCATATAAGAAATTCAGGTTATAATTGAAGTCTTTAAGAAATTGAGGTTATATTTTCCTAGACATATATGACATTAAGGCAAAAAGATAAAAAATAAAGCATTAAATAACCCACAACTAATAGCAATCATAATATGGCAACTCATTTTCCAGTACTACTTATAAAAAAATAAAATAGCAAAAATTGTTCTTATTGCTATAGTAAAAAAGTTGTATCTTGTAATTTAAATGAGCAAATTTTGACAAAAAATCATTCAGGCATTATGTGATTCACTTCTATAGCCAATGTAATAGCAAAAGTAATTCAAACAGGTAAGCTTCAACAAAACTTAAAATCAACTTCACTAAAACTTAACCTTAATAAATATATCTAAAAGAACTTAAAGTTAGCACCACTGAGACTAAACAAAAATTAATCTTACTAGAATTAACTTATTTAAAATCTATTATTACAAAAAGGTTACTGAAAATTTGTCAAAGAGTTCAACATTGTGAAAAATGCATATTATATGATTGGCTCTTTGCAAATATTAAAATGAATACTCTATGTGTTATGTTGGAAAGTTATGCTGTATTAATCTCTTTTAAGTAGTGTGGTAAATATAGTTTTTAGGCTATAGCATAATATTAGATAGAAACTCTGTGATGTAAGATACTTTTTGTAACTAGCTCAAAGAATGGAAAAGATAGAGATAGAAGCAAACAGAGAACAAGATCCTAAGAAAATAATTATTGCCTCCTTATCAGGAAGGCCCAGAATTTGAGGAACCAAAGAAGATTGACTTACAAGATGGGGGAGGGAAGCTGAAATTAAGCAGAAACACCCTAGTTTGAAAGGAATTTTTGAATAATGTATGAGATATATGAATATGCAATAGGCTATTGCTTTTACAGGGTAATCCTTTGTTAGCAAGGTGTGCCTTTTGGCAGAATGCCAGGCACCCAGACATCTGTAGTTCTTTGCTTTTTATTGTCTCTTATTGTCCTAATTTTTATTACTATTTTCATTACTATTTTATTATTATTAAACTTCTAAAATGATAACACAAGTAAATGGCATTTTTCACAACATCAAAGTAAACAACATGCAAGTAAACAACGGTACTGAAATATTTACAATAAAATTATGTTGTTAGAACTATGAAGTAAAAAGCAAGCACTTAATAAAGCTGACAATGGAGTTAAGTCTGAAGTAATTACTGCAGATTTAGTTCAAAGTTTGTCTTGAATGTCAGCTAAAGATTCTTGAATTTACAATTTATCTAATTACTCTCAGTGAACTATGCAGGTTTGCTATGTTACTAATATGTAAGAAGACACCACCTCCATAAAAGCACCTTTGAATTTTTCTAGTAACAATCCTGTGAAAAACCACAAGTTATTAAAATTAGAAGATAAATCTCAACACTGGCTGGTGCCAGGAAGGGGTGGCTGCACCCCCTGCAGCAGCTCTAAATATTGCTTGTAGGACAGATTTAAGTTTGGCTTATGTGAGAGTCTGTCTGAATTTTCCCTCATCTGCCTCACGATTGTCATTGGGGGACCACTGAAGAGAAGACCCCCCCACCGTCTAGAATCTCTGGCTCTGAAGGAGAAAGTCACTCGCCAAAGGCCCTGGGACTGAAAGCAGTGTTATTTGTTTTCAGAGGTGTTGTTTGCTCTATGCTAAGAAGGGGGAGCACAGTGCCCCATTTGCAACAATAGCCTTGGAAGCTGTCCCAGCTCTCGGCCTGGCTGGACTTCTCCTGAGTTTCAGGTGTGTCCCACAGAAGATCCTCACCTGTTTTACAACCACCGTGACAGACAGACTGGGATGTAAGGAGCCTCTCCATCAAGGACTGAGACATGAAACCCCCATGTGAAAACCCCTTAGAAATGACATTTGGAGACACACGGGGACTTTGGTGTGATAGAGGCCAAATCCTGTGTATTCCTGACTCTAATGGCCTGGCTAAGAGTCAAAGTGCTTTTGGCTTTTTCCGAATTTATTCTTTGATTATTTAATAAATTTCCTTAATTATTAAATTGAAGTATTCATTTATAACAGTAATAGTGTATTTTTTAAAGTAGTGGGGTGAACATTTTAACATAATGTTAAAATAGAAACTGTGCGATGTAAGATACTTTTTTAACTAGCTCAAGAAAAGGATGAGACAATCAAGAAATTCTTTGCACAGCGATAACAGCAACAAGACACCTAAATCCCCAAGAGAAGAATTATTGCCTCCTTATCAGAAAAGACCAACTTTTTTCCATCTCCTTCCTGCCTGTGAGGAGCCAAGAGGATTAAGGGGGAAAAGTTGACAATAACCAGAGAAGACCCTCTGTTTGAAAAGAATTTATGCATCATGTATGAGCTATATGAATATGCAACAAGCTATTGCTTTTAAGGGTTAGTCCTTTGTTAGCGGGGGTGCTTTTGAGGCTTAATTGCCCTAGGAGAGCATCCGAACATCCATATTTCTTTGCTTTTTATTGTCTTCTATTGTCCTAACTCTGATTGTCCAAATTCTTATTGCTCTAATTTTTATTACTATTTTTATAACCATTTTATTACTATTAAACTTCTAAAATTTTAAAACAAGTGACTGAAGTTTTTCACAGGCCTCCCTCTTTTCAAAACAGTCCTTTTTGCGAATGCCGAGATTTCCTGCACACAAACAAAGTTTGGGGGTCCAAGTATTTTTCTTTAGTTCCATCCATTTATCACAAGGGTCAGGAGGGAATGGATCTAATAATCTGAGTCTATCAGCCCTGGATTGGCGACTTCGGCTCCCACTCAAGAAATTGTAGTTCCGAGTTCAATTCAAACGTGTCAGGTGCATGGAGACTCGGAGAATTCTTTTTTAGTAAAGCAAAAACCTAGATTTTCTGCTGTTTGTCAATCTATAGATTCAGAGAAAAAAAAGCTCACCTCCTCACTGCTAGAGCCACAGTCAGCAATATAATCTGCTAATGACTGTGAGAAAGGATGCCTCCCCCTCCCTTGTCTGGGCAGGGTTGATGGCTGCAGCTGGTCTTCAGACCCAGAGGTGCCAGTTTCAGGTGGGTGGGGAGACTCAGAGTGAGGAGAGACAGAGAGGGCAGGGGGCCTGCAGCATCGGGCCGCTCTTGCTTTTTCAACATCTTAAAATGCATTCTCCAGGACGGGAGTAAAAGTGACTGAAGGTCCTGCTTTGCCATGGGGGAGTCATGCCTGCCCAGAAGGGCGAGCATGGTTTCATAGACGTCTCTCTCTTTGGACATTTCCTTTCCCATTTTTAGTTCTTTTTTTAGTTCCCCTGGCTCAGTCACAGCAGACAGGCGATTGTGGGCCCAGATACAGTTCTCTCACCACCACGATCTCTTGGGTTTCTGTGGTTGAAATGGCTCCCAAGGTATTAGAAAGTCTCTTTTTTCCCAGCCCATGACCGAAGAAGTCGGGATTCGTCAGTTCTGCTTTTCAAGGTTATTTTCTCTTATCTGTTACATTCCTCTGACCTGCTGAGATCTGTCGAGCAGATCAGTTCATGCCACACTGACCACCCTTGGGGTGATGTTAGCTTTTTATACCAAGAACTTTATTTACAATAATTTTCCAATACCTATCACCTATGTTAGACAGTCTGTCTCTATTCTAAACAAATCAAACAGTGTCACCATCACAGCAGAAGATGGTGGACAAGAAGAAGAAGGACAAGACATGCCCAGATCCCTCCATCTTGCCTCCTGAACCCCCATTCTGAATCACCAAAATTCTACTTTTTCACACTGTGACAAATTAACTATCATTCTACTCGAACTCTTGTGGCTTGTAAATCTTCATACAAAGTTGATAATTGTTTCCATGGGATAAAATTGAAGGCACAGGTGTTTTTGACTCTGTGCCAATATCTCTAAGCCCCCTGTCAGGGTCTCAAGCCATCCAGGGCAGCCAGAGGAACATCCTGGGTTCTGACAAAGATCAGTTCAAGGGGCTCACCGACTGCTGCCATTGAGGCCAGTTTCATTTCCTCACACGGAGGCACCAATTGTCAGCGATGGAGAGAGACAGGGAGACTGACTCGGTGATCAGAATCCGATTTCATTGTGGCATACAAACACATATACTATTTTAGGGAGACTAGTAATGTGTACTACAATGATTAGGTTAAAATCACATACACTAACTTATGTGTGAAAAATGCATATTTTGCGATTGGCTTTTTGTAAATATTGAAATGAATATTATATGTGTTATGTTAGAAAGTTATGCTGTATTAATTTCTTTAAGTAGTGTGTTAAATATAGTTTTAGGTTATAACATAATGTTAAAATAGAAACTATTATATGTAAGATACTTTTTTTAAGAGAGGACTCACACCAAGATAGCAGCCACAGGACACCTAAATCTTTCAGAGAAAAATAATTCATTGCTCTCTTATCAGAAGAAACAAACTTCTTCCTGCCTCGCTCAGTCCTGAAGACACCATTAGGATTAAGAGGAAGAAGTTGAAACAGACCAGACAGAATCCTTTGTTTGAATGGAATTTATGCATCATGTATGAGGTGTATGAATATGCAGTAGGTTATTTCTTTTAAGGGTTAATCCTTTGTTAACAGGTGTCCTTTTTCAGGCTTATTTTGCCCAGAAAGAGGTACCTGGACTGTCTGTAACACTTTGTTTTTATTATCTTGTATTGTCCTAATCCCAATTGTTCAAATTTTTATTACTCTAATTATATTACTATTTTTTTAACCATTTTAATACTATTAAACTTTTAAACTTCTAAAAACAAGTGATTGGTGTTTTTCACATAAGAATATAACAGCATCTCTTGCTTGCAGAGTTGAATGGGATTTGCTTTTTCCAGTAAAGCCATCTGATGGAATCCTACTGCAATCTAGGTCTAATTTTCAAAGCTCCTTTTGCTTTTGCCAAGGCATCCTGTAATCAAATCTCTTATGTTAACTAGGTCTGAAAGCCATCTTCTGTCTTGTGTCTCCTAACATCCCAATAGGGAAGAGTGCAGGGTCACCTTTCCTAAAAGAAAACAGGTTCAAGGGAGATGGGATCAGCACCACCTGTACACCCAGGAGCTCTGCGCAGAAGTAGCAACACAGAACAGGGCCATGGGGAAGGGGACACATGTGCCACTGAGTTCTTGGAAAACCCTGGGCAGAGGCCAAGCCATTCCAGCCACATCCCAGCTCCTGCTGGACCCCACTGGGGTGCTTGGCTGGCCCTGGCTCCCTCTGGCAGAAGTAGCCACACCTGTCCAGGTGCTCTTTTTCCAGCCACATGTGGGCATTGGCCTCCACCACTGTCCTGGGGCACCCACCACCAACCAAAGATAGAAAAATACAAAAAGAACCCCCAAAAATAAACTTCTACAGTTAACTTCAAACCATAAACACAACAATCTAAAGTGATAACATAAAGGAAAGCAAAAACCACCTAAATCCCCACGCATGCAATTGGCAGTCACACATGGCACAGCCACTCAGCCCCAGGCTTTCCGGAACACAGAATGTTCCACCAGCACCCACAATGATGCCACAGCCAAGGCAGCAGCCAGGAACAAGCACCCAGACATGCCAAAGATGGGTACACA
This sequence comes from Ammospiza nelsoni, assembly GCF_027579445.1. NCBI lineage: Eukaryota > Metazoa > Chordata > Aves > Passeriformes > Passerellidae > Ammospiza > Ammospiza nelsoni. The sequence continues at coordinate 7,028,486 of NC_080654.1, read as the reverse complement.
AGGTGAACAAGCACTGACAGGGACTCAGAGATATCCAGTGATGAGCATTTCGGGAAAGGGAACACCTTACCCTGGGAGACTGAGGGACTGGGGGCAGAGAATGTCCTGGGGAAGACACTGCTCAGGGCTGGGGGGCAGCAGGGCTGCCCAGCCCCTCACTGACAACATCATGGGTGGGGGGCTGGCCCAGGAGGGAGTGACCCTGTGCCCCAGCAGGGACCCTGCCCCTTCCCAGAGCAGGGCCAGGTGTCCCCACCATGTCCCAGCATGGTGCCAGCACATGAGGGGCAGATGTGGCCATTCCCAGGCAGGACCATGAGTATGATAAGAGCAGGTGATGGGGCTGAGAAGCCCCTGTGCCCACAGCGTGGGACAGTCCCCATGTGTCAGCAGCAGGCAGGGACACTCCAAGGTCCCCAGCAGTCCAGACACTATAAGAGGGGTGAGTGGCCCCACCAACAGCACCTTTTCTCCACACAACCATGCTGGGAGCCGTCTGTCTTGTCGTGCTGCTGGGCTACGGTAGGTGCAGGGCATGGGGAAGGGTCAGGGCAAGGGGGGACAGGACCGTGGCGCCTGCCCTGGACCTGGGCACATGTCACAGGCAGCCTCTGATGTCCCTTTGCCGGGTGTCCCACAGCCTACGGATGCGGTCAGCCGGCCGTGCCACCACAGCTGAGCTCCCGCGTGGTGGGCGGTGAAGACGCTGTAGCCCACAGCTGGCCATGGCAGGTGAGGGGCACAGGGACCGGGATGGGGACAGGGATGGGGACAGGGATGGGGGCATTCCTGCTCTGACCCTGTGCCTCTGCCCTCACAGATCTCGCTGCAGTACAGCCGCTCTGGATCCTGGAGCCACACTTGTGGTGGGACCCTCATTGCCCCCCAGTGGGTGCTGACAGCTGCCCACTGCATCAGGTGGGTGTTGGGGTGCTGGGGGGCATCTGTGCCATGCAGGTAAGATCTGTGGGGACTGACACTCTCTCTCTCCCTGGCAGCTCTTCAAAGACCTATCGTGTGGTGCTGGGCAAGCAGGACCTGTCAGAGGCTGACGAGCCTGGTTCTGTGGCCGTGGCTGTGGAGAAGACAATTGTCCACGAGAAATGGAACTCTATCCTTATCATGTAGGGATGGAATATATCCAGGAGTGGGCGGGGGGCAACAAAGCTGGGGACCGCTGTCTCATGGTTGATGTCCCCCTGTAGCAATGACATTGCCCTGGTCAAGCTGGCAGAGGAGGTGCAGGAGACTGACACCGTCCGTGCCGCCTGCCTGCCGGCTGCTGGCACGATCCTGTCCAACAACTACCCCTGCTATGTCACCGGCTGGGGACGCGTCAGCAGTAAGTGGAGTGTCCCCAGACAGTCCCCAGGGGTCCCTGGGCAAGGGGTGTGCAGAGTGTGAAGTGTGACTGTCCTTGCAGCCAACGGGCCCCTGGCTGATGCCCTGCAACAGGCTCTGCTGCCCGTGGTGGATTATGAGACCTGCTCCAAGTGGGACTGGTGGGGCAGCCTCGTGCGCAACACCATGGTGTGCGCCGGTGGCGACGGCATCGTCTCTGGATGCAACGTGAGTGTGGGCACTGCTGGGGGGCACCTGCCCCCAGCCCAGAGTAGGATTGAGAATGGTGCTGGAGCAGTGCAGGGCAACAGGTTCCATGAGAAGCACAGGAGGGGAGGGGATGGAGCTGCAGTGGAGTGTTGGAATAAATCAGCCAAGACTCCATTTTCTTCATGCAGAAAGTGAATTCTTTATCCACAAAACTCATATTTATAGGAAATATCAGAAGGCACTGTGTTAAACCTAGTTGGTCAGCAATACAGTGAAATTCAGGTCACTGGCTGGTAAGCACAATTGAATAAGTCTACCAAATTTTCTCTCTCTAGATATGTTTCCATTTTCCCTTTCTGGGTTCTCATGGGACAAATCTTATTGTTTACAGAGGTGCATTTGTTTTTCACCCTCAGAATAGATTGTTGTGTTAAAGGAACTTCTCATTCACAAAATAGCTTAGCTGCACTCAGAAGAAATGACAGGCCAGCTTTGGCAATTTTAGCAGAGCAAGGTCTGACTTCATAAGGCCTTTCTTTTATAATTCTTCCACCTGTCTATGACAGTGGTGGGTCCTATGTGGGGTGTGCCAACTGGGTGCCCAGGACTGATGGCCCACACTGTCTGTCTGCACAGGGTGATTCTGGGGGCCCCCTGAACTGCCAGCGCGAAGATGGGATCTGGGAGGTCGAGGGCATCGTCAGCTTTGGCTCCGGCCTGAAATGCAACATGAAAAACAAGCCGACAGTCTTCACCCGGGTGTCTGCCTACATTGACTGGATCAACGAGGTGGGTGCCCCTTCCTCCTGCCCTCTGCAGGTTGGCCACACTGCCCCTGCCCTGCCAGAGGTCTCACCATCAACCTCCCCGTGTCTTTCTTTGGCAGAAAATGAGCACGAACTGAGGACACAGCATGCAGCACAAGTACTGACTGTGATAAAAGCAATAGTGCTAAGCTGGTCTCGTGTGGTTCTTTCAAGGGGACACGATGGAGCAGAACCAGGGGGCTGCACCTTGTGGTCCTGGGCTTCTGCCTGTGTGCTGGGGAGAGCCCCCACATCGTGCAGTGAGGCTGGGCAGGCTCCTGGGGAGCCTAAAGTGGGCAGAGATCCCCCACAAGTTACTCCCAGCTATTGTAGATCCACGGCCAGCACCAAGCCAAAGGGTTCAAACCTTGACTGGTGGTTTGATGGGAGAGTGGCTGGAATGTGGCCTGGTGGTCCTGGGGGGTCTCTAGCAAACTTGGGGAGGGGCTATAGGGCACCTAGTTGGCCCAAGGAGTTTTTAGGTGTCTTGGCTGGTGCTGGGGTGTTTCAGGGGATCTTGCTGGTAACTTGATGGCAGCAGATTTATAATGGGGGTGTTGAGGTAACTGGGTTGGTCCTGGGGGTCATTCCCCAGCCCCACCACACTCCCTCCACCACCTGTGCTGCCAGAGTGCTCCACTCTGTTCTCATCTCTGCCAGGGATGCCCTGGAGAAGGAGCAGCCACTGCAGTCCATGTCATGGAAAGGAGAGGGACAAGGCTGAGCCATCTCGACCCAAAGTCACCCCCACCCCAGTCCCAATGCTTTCTTAGTGAGGGAAGCAGGGAAATAAACAAGGGAAGAGTGGAGGGTCACCTTTCCTGAAGGAGAACAGGTCCAGGGGAGATGGGATCAGCCCTGGGATCACCTGCACACCCAGATGCTCTGTACAAAACTGGATAACATGGGACAGGACAGCCCAGAGCCCCACTCCCCTTGGGGATGGAGAAGGAGAACAGAGAAGGAGACAACCATGAGTTCTCACAAACACCTGAGCATGGGCAAGGCCACCACAGCCACATCCCAGCTCTAGCTGGACCCTCCTTGGGGTGCTCAGGGCAGCCCAGGCTTCCTCCTGCAGCACCCTCAGGGCACCTGAAATGCTCCCACAGGAGTGTGGAAATACTCAGTGACTGCAAAAGCAGATTGGATATTCCCAAGTTCCAAATCCCCAAGCACCCCTCAGCACAGACCTACCCTAAGGCCTCTGCACCTCCCAAGGGTGGCTCCAAGGATGCTTTTCCCCCTCAAAATCCAACACAGATACAGGATTTCTGACCCAAGGCCATCATGGTAGCAGCTCCTTAAGAACTTTACCTCAGCACTGGTATTTCAATGAATCCTCATCAGTTTCCTGTAGTAACTCCCAACTGACTCCTCAAAAGGATCAGGATCATAGGCTGGCACAGCCACATTGGTAATGACCAGACAGAGCAGCACAGACATGAGTGAAGGTTCCTACTCTTCCCACTTCAGAGGAGCCTTCAGGAGGTGCTGAAATGGCAATGAGGAGATGGAACAGACAAGGGAATACAGCTAAAGATTTGCTCTTTAATTGCATTTATTAGAAACACTGAATGCAAAACTCATCCCATTTCACTTGAACATCAGACCCTGGTCCCCTCAATCAGTTACCTGGACAGCACAGGACACAAATACCATGATCAGAAAAGAAAAACCCTCTGAGGCCGAGTGTGGCCGTGTCAGGGTGAGCTGGAAGTGCTCTCCTCTGGCTCTGTTCTCCAGCAAAGGGACTTCCTGCTCCATTCACATTTCCCATTGGAACAGCACAATCTCCCTCTCATCTCCACTGCATGGCAAAGCCAACGCTCGTGGAACACATTTCTCCAGACAAACATCTGGACACACAGACAAAATCCACAGGGAGCACTGACACCAAGTCGTGGTGGGCACAGATTTCATTCAGCCACAGGAAGAATCTCCAGTGCTTGGCAGGGGGCTCGGAGCCCATGTGTCAGCGGCACATGAAGAAGAATTTTTTACGGAGGAAATTGAAACATCCTGGGATCTGCTTGTACCTCCCCCTGGCAGAGACAGCGTGTGCCACCTGGGAACAGAAGAGAGGCTGAGGAATGGGATGCTCTCCCCATCCCTGGGAATCAATGGCTGCCATGCTAAGGTGGCCAAAGAAGCACCGCAACAACCAGAAAACAACAACAAGGTGATTCTGTACATCCTCTCTCCCTCCACACTGGACTTTTCTCCTACCCATGGAGAACAGAAAAAGTATCTGGGGCACCTACACTTGTACACAACTTTGGCAATATTGAGTCAACAAGGCAAACAAAGAAAGATGTTTATCAGCCAGACTTATTCCATAGCCCTGTGCACTGTGCTCCTCCAACCCCAGGACAAGTTTACAAGAGCACCCAAATCCCATCAGCTTGGATAGGACAAGCCAAGACATTTTTAGCAAATTCTTCAGAAGGATTAAAGCCTGTATTGCCAAGATTACTTCTCACTGGAGAAGCCTCCAATGATTTTTGGTAGATTGAGGCTAGACACTTTCCTTGTAACTAAACCTCTCTGCAGTACCTCCAATGAGCCCATCCCTAAACTCAACACTCAATATCCTCACTGCTTTTTTGAGTGTAGGCCTCCATGCCTCAACTGATCACACCCCTGACTATTTCCTTCATCAGCAAAAAGCAGAACAAAAAAGACATTTACCCTCACTAACATGCTGAGCAGGTCTTCCGAATGGGCATACTGCTCCAGCACACTGTCCAGCGTTTCCACATACCACGAGCCACTTGACTTCTCCCTCCAGGAGACAAAACCTTCAAAGAAAGAAGGAGAATGTTATGCCAAAACCCATCTGCTGCTCTCACCCCAACAAGCTCATAGTGCTCCAACAGAGCTCAGTTATCCTGAACTGCCCCTATCTTTGGCCATGAAACTCCAACTGTTTTGCGAATTCCCCCATGCTCAGAAAAGGATTTGCACAGGCTGTTTCACCTGGAAAAGTTGAGTAGGAAACCAAGATGTCACTAGGTGTGGGCAAACTGGCAATGGCATCAGGCTCATCCATGTTATCTGATGAAACCAGAAACGGGGTCGCATCCGATTCCAATGAACCCCCAGGAGCTTCCTCTTCAGGGGAATCACAATCCACTACAAAGCCTTGATCCCTTTGTTCTGAAAAAAGCAGCAACAAGACAGCTCCTGACGTCCATTCCACCCAAGAGATTCACAGCTGTACATTAAGAAAAGATGGGGAAAGAAAAGGAAAAAGGCCCTAGAACAAAGTAAGGCTTTTTGGCCATTCAGCAGCACTGGTTGAGTCAAAGTCATTGGTAGTTTATACAAAATTCCTCACTGTGTGTGAAGAGCTGGAGTGGCCTCTCAAGAAATAAAAAAAGAGGCAGCTGGTGTGAGAAGACAGTTGGAGAGAGAGGCAATCAATGAACAGAAAGGGAGCCAAAGCCACAGCCTGACCACATCTCCACAGCCCAACGCTACCGGAGCCAACACAAAGATTCACCTCCACCACAGGCCTGGATGAAGAACAGTTTGGGTTTTCCTCTCAAACTCGGGCAATTGGACCCATTGAAATAGTTCACAATCTTTTCTATGGGAATGGGTTTTCCATCCGTTCCATAAACGCCTCCAGGAAACTGAATATGGCTCGTCTGCAAGAGGAAAATGCAGGAGCTAGTGACAGGGAAGGCAAGGCCAGTTCCAAGGGGGCCCATTTCCCATCAGGTGCTTCATGGCATAAAGGTATCAGAACAAATCCTGGTGTTTGTGGGAATCCCTGTGGCCAAGTCAGGGTGAGGGGACATCCAGGGACATTTGAAATGCACTAAAACCCAGCAATCCAACTTCTGTTATCCAACTCATATCCCACATCCTCCAGCAAAGGAGTTCTTCATCCTTTGGTACAATAGGCACATACCATACACCATTTTCCTAAGAATGCTTTTCCTCATCCTTTAGGAACTGACTTGGAATAAAGAGGCTTTATTGCTAATAGCATCTCCCAGTCAGAGCTGGAGAATGGGAAGGACTGAATCACCACAACATGAGGCTGACTGGGACCTCCCTGCAGCTCCAAATTATTAGCCCCAACTTCCAAAATGGAAAACATTTGTTCACTGGCACCATTGGATCAGACCACATCAGAGAAGCTCCTGTTTTCTTTAACACAGAATAATGGTGTAACTCTTTGAAATGCACTGCAATGGCAGAACAAAGTTTTGACAGACCACTTCCCTCTCACCCTGTGTGAGACCACAGGACAGGGAATTAACCCTTTCCCACAGCAAAGGAACAAAGGGAGAGATGGGACAAACCCACCTGACAGCCATGGGAAAGGATCACCACAATGCAGCAGGCCAAAGCACTGTGGTCCTGCCGAGACAGCTTCAGCAGCTCCAACACCATTTCCTGTGTAGAAAACATCACAAAGAGAGTCTTTTGAATCATATGTCAGCCACAGGTTACTGCCAGGCCCTGTTCTAACTGCACTGCCATGGATCCTGTCAACCTCTGCCACAGGATAACATGAGCCCAGAGTACAGCCATTGGCAGAGAGTGAGAGTTTCTGCATCTCTGCCCTTATTTAACACTGGCTGCTTTAATCACACAGATTTCTCACCTCTCTATACTCTTTACAACACAGCACCACAAACCAAAGCACATTTCCACATGATTTATCTGATGAAATCCACTGTTTCTGACCGGGAGCTGGTGGGTGAGCAAAGAACCATATTTATTTTCAGGTGATCAAGTTCCCTCCAACACTCCCAGTAACAGCCAAGGATGGCACAGACAGACATGACACAACTGTTCAAGCTATCCCAAAAACACAGCCTCACCAAATCCCTACAAATTCCAATGAGGATTCAACATTCATGCAGAAGGGCAAAAATGTGCAAGGTCCTCTCCCCACCTGCAATTGCAGAGCAACAATAAAGTAAGAGGATGCAAGTGGTTCATTGTTTCTTTGTGGGAGGTTTTTGGTGTGCTGCCAACACAAGACACATCCCCTAAAGCATTCCCACTGCTTCCAGGGGCTGACCTCTCATCCCTCGTGTCAGCAGGACACACCCAGGCTCACCTGAGCTTTCAGATCCCGCCGGGTCAGCACGGTGAAGCGCAAGGCCCTGAAGCGCCTCTCCAGCTTCTCACAGTCAATGTCAGAGCCCTCTCGGGTGGACAGACCCGAGTCTCTGGAGAAATTGACGTTATTGAGGATCAGGCAGTGTCCACAGGGATCTGCTTTCATCTCATAATCCTGGCAGGGACAAGTTACAATTAAACTCCTTATTCCAAGTGCTTGCTGGCTAATCCAGCAGGATACAATGCCAGTGAGGAATGGGAGTCCTTAAAGTGGCTCATTTCACAGCTTTTCAATTACTCTAGTCCTAGGGATGGGTAGAAGCACCCTTTCTCCACACACATCTCCTCATCAGCAGCTGGAAACAAGAAACAACCCACTAAACTGGGGAAAGCCTTTGTGGAAAACCAGCTGCTTTATCTGTAGCATGTCCAACAGCAAGTTGAAATTTCTGGGAAAATTTTCTAGGCATCATCATCAAACCTCACCAAAAGGAGCCAAGTATTTGTGTTATCACTGTGGTAATCTTAAGGAGGATCTGGCTAATGACTGATCCACTGTGAAACCATCAGCCCTGTTACAGCCTTGGAGCAATTGCTCAGGTATGACAAAGTGAGAACCAGCTCCTCCAGACATATTTTCTGGAGTCACCCATGAGGCACAGAGCTTTTGCAATTTTAGCCTTCTCAAATACTAACCTGGTCACGCCTCCTCTTGTCAACAGCAGAACCTACAACACAAAACAGGCACAGGATTCAGCTCATCACACTCCACAAGAAGATCACACTCCTAAAGTTTGCATCTTTCCCAATGCATATGAATTTCCCCTTCCCACCACACTGGAAATGAGCCTTTGGCATGCTGTGGCTCTAGGAGTGGAATGTGGCTTACCCCAGGCTGGCACAGGAGGCATTCGAGGTCTTTCACTCTCGGCTTGCACTGGGATAGACAAACGTTCATGAGGGGTCACATCTGTAACGGCATGGGATAAAAACACAGATGATGAGTCCAAGCTCAAAAGGTTCCATGGCTGAAAAGCAGGACATACAGACTGCCCCGAGAGGCTGTGGAGGCCCCACCCTGGCAGTGTTGAAGACCAAGTTGGACAGGGCTTGCAGCAACCTGGAATAGTGGAAGGTGTCTCTGCCCAGGACAGGGGATGGAATGAGATGAGCTTTAGGGTACCTTCCAACTCAAACCATTCTAGGATTCCATTATTCTTCCAACAGTCCCCTCTACCAGCATAATAAAAATCATGACTTCCTAGACTCTTGCCCACAGTGAGAGGGATCCCAGCTGCCACCCCTCATGCTGTTTGCCAAAAACACAGCACACCCTCAGCACTGACTTTTACGCTGTTTTTCCTCCCGCAGCTCCAGCTCCACGGGCCGCAGGTCCGGCAGCTGCGGTGGCACCGGCCGGGATTCGCACTCCTGGATCAGCATCTCAGCGAGGTCGCCCTGCCCGGTGTCCCGCAGGATGGAGAGGAAGGCAGGGAAAGCTTGCTTCCCTCGAGTCTCCAGGTCAATGATCAGCTGCCGGGCTTGCTCCGCTCGGCTGCCAGCGCTCTGCAGAGGAGAAAAACCCAGAGCAGGGGTTTGTGCAGTGCCTGGGCAGCCCTTCCAACCACTCTGAGCAGGGAAATGTGGGATCAACACCCAGGACAGGGACACGGGGTAAACAACAGCAAAATAAGTGGAAATAGGCAGAGACCCCCACCAGACCCCCAGCCCTGACCTCCCTCCAACAACAATGGTCACCACTGGGACACCCAGCCTGATGAGGGGTCTAGAGGGAATGGGGGAGAGAGAGCACCCCAAATCTGACCCCTGGGGACAAAATGGCACCCCTGGGCTGTCACCAGTGTGTAAGATGGGGTAGAAACACCCCCAGACCTGTCACCTGCAACCAAGGGGGGGAAACAAGAACACCTTAAGGGTGTCATCAGACTGGGAAGGGGACACAAAGAGAAAGCCCTACGCCAGGCACTGCCAGAGCTGGGGACAAGAAGGGAAAAGTGGGGGGGGGGGAGGGGGCGGTACTCAAACATCTGCAAAAGGACCAACGCCAGGCCTTGTCATCAGAGTGAAGGGACACAGTGCCATCCCTTTGGGCCTGTCACCAGGACTAAAGGGACATGGAGCTCCCCTATGAGCTTGTCACCAGAGTGAGGCGACCTGGAGTCTGCCTTGGACTTGAAAGGACACAGAACAATCCCTCCCACGTCTGTCACTAGAGTGAGGGGACTTGGGGGCCATCCCCCTGACCTGTCACTGGGCTCAGGAGACAGGGGTTCCCTCTTTGAGCCCAAGAGGACACGGAGCCACCCCTCTCAGGCCTGTCACCAGGGTTAGACATGGGGGCCACCCTTCAGTCCTGTCACCAGGGCTCAGGGGATGCAGGAGCTACCCCGCCATGCCCGTCCCCGGCTCTCAGGAAACATGGACCCTTCCCGGGCCACCCCCGGTGCTCAGTGTCCCGCTCGCCGGCCCACCTGCAGCTCCTCCAGCATTGGCCGGGTGAAGAGCCCGTGGTGCTCCAGCGGGTCCCAGAGCTGCTCCACCCGCAGCGCCGCCACCAGCCGGGCCCGCCCGCGCCGCAGCGCCCGCCGCTGCTGCTCCTCCATGGCCCCGGAGCCTGGGCTGCCGCAGCCGTGCTCTGCCCGGGACCGCCGCTCAACGCCCGGACACACCGCCGCTCAACGCCCAGGACAGCTGCTCAATGCCCGGGACCGCCGCTCAATGCCCGGACACACCGCCGCTCAATGCCCGGGACTGCCGCTCAATGCCCGGGACTGCCGCTCAGACCCGGAGCCGCCGCTGGTCCCTTCCTGACGCCACCGCTCAATGACCGGACCCACTGCCGGTCCCTTCCTGGACTTGCTGCTCTGCCCTGCACCGGCCCCTCTGCCTCAGACCCACCGCCGGTCCCTTCCCGGAGCCGCCGCTCTGCCCCGGAACCGCAGCTCGCTGCCCGGAAGCGCCACCGCCTCCGAGTTCCAGAATCACACACGGACTCAGGCTGGAAGAGCCCTGCCGTGGTCCAGAAGGGTCATCCCAGAGCGAACGGAACACGATTCCGTCCTTTTGTGTTTTGGTGTTTTGTTAGGTTTTTTTAAAATATCTCCAGGGATGAACACTCCACGCCCTCTCTAGGCAGTGTGTCACCCGCACAGCAAAGTTCTTCCTCATGTTCAGATGGAACTTCCTGTACATCAGTTCCTGCCAGTTGTTCTTGTGCCATTGCTGGGCCCCCCGGAGAAGAGGCTGAGCCCTCCCTGCAGACAGGGACAGACAGGACGGGGATGAGGACCCCTCTCAAGGCAGAATAGCCCCTGCTCCCTCAGCCTTTCCTCAGCAAGGAGATGCCCCCGGCGAGGAGATGCCCCCGGCGAGGAGCCCAGGGCTGGACACAGCACTCAGCTGTGCCCCCCAGGGCTGGGCAGAGGGACAGAGGGGCAGGGTCACTCCCTGACCTGCTGCCAGTGCTCCTCCCAGTGCACCCCAGGGCCCCCAGGACACTCTGCTGGCTCCAGGACAGCTCAGTGACCATGAGACCCCCAGGTCCTCCCTGCAGAGATGCTCCAGCAGGTCACCCCTGCCTGTGCTGGTACTTGGGGCTGTTCCTCCCCAGGGGCAGGACCTGCACTGCCCCTGTTAAGCACCATTAAGTTTCTCTTTGTCCAATTCTCCAGCCTCTCAAAGTCCTGCTGAATGGGAGCACAGCCTTCAGGTGGATCAGCCAGTGCCCCAGGTGTGTCACCCAGCCCCCAACCTTCAGGTGGATCAGCCACTTCCCCAGTTCCGTATCATCACCAAACCTGCTGAAGGGTACATTCCGTCAGTCTGTCCAGATCGTTGATAAACAAGTTGATTAAGACTGGACTACTGAACCCAGTATAGATCTTTGGGGAAGCCACTGACTGCAGACTTCCAAGTGGATGATGCCCTCTGAGCTCTGCCACCCAGACAGCCCTTGATGCACCTCACCACTCATTCATCCAACACACATTCCCTAAGCCAGCTGTGGTGGGTTAAGCTGAGCAGGAAATTAGGCACTACGCAGCTCCTTGCTCAACTCCCCCCTTCTCTTCCCCTCCCACCCTGTGGAATGGGAAGGAGAACCAAAGTAAAACTTGTATGTGTAGAAAATAACAGTTTAATAATTGCAAATAAAGTAAAATAGAGTAGTAATGATAAATTATAACAGCAACAACAACACAACAACTACAATAACAATTATAACAACAATAATAAAGGGGGAAACTGCACCATGCAGTTGCTCACCACCCACTGACTGATGTCAGATCCCCTTCTTGAACACAGACCAGCTCCTTCCCAGTCACTCCCCCCAGGTGATACACTGGGCATTCTGTGGTGTGGAATATCCCTTTGGCCAGTTCAGGTCACCTGTCCCATCTGTGCTCCCTCCCCGTTTCCTTTGTGAACCTCCTCACTGCCAGAACATGGGACAAGAAAGAAGTCTTTGACTTTGGATAAGCACAACTTAGCAAAAAACCAAACCAGAATCACAGAACATGCTGAGTTGGAAGGGACTCACATGGATCATCGAGTCCAGGTCCTGTAGAGGACACCCCAGGAGTCACATCATGTCCCCTGGAGCTCCTTGAACTCAGACAGGCTCTGTGCAGTGCCCATTTTCTGAGGAGTCTGTTCAGTGCTCGACCACCCTCTGAGGGCAGAACCTTTCCCTGATCTCCAGCCTAACCCTGCCCTGACAGAGCTCCAGCCATTCCCTGGCCCTGTCGCTGTCACCAGAGCAGAGATCAGTGTCTGTCTCTCTCCACGTCCCCTCAGAGGAAGCTGTAACTGGGATGAGTCTCCCCTCAGTCTCCTCCAGCTGAACGGACCAAGTGCCCTCAGCCGCTCCTCCTCCCCTCAAGGCCCTTCACCAGCTTCTTTGGACGCCTTCTAACACCTTAATATCCTTCTTATATTGCCGTGCCCACACCTGCCCTCAATATCCCAGGTGAGGCCGCCCCAGCGCAGAGCAGAGCGGGACAATCCCCTCCCCGGCCCGATGCCCCCCAGGACACGGCTGCCACCATCCCCATTCCGAACCCACGGCACGGCACTGCCGCAGCCCCTGAGCCGCCGCGGCCCCTCCGCAGGCCCTCACCTCCGAGCGCGCCGCCGGCAGCCCCGGTCTCCCGGAAGAGCTCGGTCTCCATGGGGACGGCGGGCGGGCGCGCCGGAAGCGGCGGCGCTCGGTGCGGGAGGGCGGCACGTCCGCTCCTCCGCCCGCGGCCCGCCGGACCATGGAGCCGGGACGGGCCGGCTGCCTCCTGCTCCTCCTGCTGCTGCCGGCGCTGGCAGCGGCCGCGCCGGGCGAGTTCGACCCGTACCGCGTGCTAGGGGTCGGCCGGAGCTCCAGCCAGGCCGACATCAAGAAGGCCTACAAGCGGCTCGCCCGGGAATGGTACGTGCTGCCCTTGCACCCCCTCCGCCCGGCCTCGGAGCGGATCCCGGCCCCGGCTCGGTGACAGCGGCAGGCCCCGCGGCCCGCGGTGCCGTGAGCCGCCTCGCCTGGCGGTGCGCCCCGGCGTCCTCGCAGGCCGGCCGTCAGCCTGACGCACACGTAGATGCTGCATGCCGGCGATACTGCTGTAGAACCCTCTGGAGTCCGGCTGCGGGGGCAGAAGTTCGCTCAGAGTCTGCTTACGAGGGGAAAAAGTTGTCCCAGAATCAGGCTACAGGGAGAGAAGTTCTCCCAGAGTCTGGCTAGGGTGGGAAAATTCTCAGAGTTTGGCTACGAGTGGGGGAAAGTTCTCCTGGAATCTGGCTACAGAGGGAAAAGTTCTCCTGGAGTGTGGCTGTGGGGTGAAAACTGTCGCAGAGTCTGGCTACAGGAAAAAAGTTCTTCCAGAGTCTGGTTACAAAGGGAAAAAGTTCTCCCAGAATCAGGTGATGGGGGGAAAAGTTCTCTTGGAGTCTCGCTGTGGGGAGAAAAAATTCTCCCTGGGAACTTCTAATGCACAAGGGTTGAAGTCTCAGCTTGATACCTGGATGTCCAAGGGCCGTTCAGTCACTGTGCTGTGGAAGGGAAATGGGTTGGATGCACAAATGTCACGCCCCTCATGCAGGTGGTGTGTGGTAAGGGGCAGGCTTACAGCATAGAAATAAAATTAATAAAGTAGGCTTACCTGCAGCTTTTAGAGCCTGTGTTGTTCCATGTGAGACATCCCTGAGGCCATGGCAGGAGGTGATTCAAGGAAGAACCTGGTGGTTATGTAAAGCAGCAGCCAAGGGAGGCATTGCTAGGAAGGAGACACACTCCATGTCCTGGGCTCAGGCAGCTGGGGATGGAGCAGACAGAGGGACAGGTCCACAGGCACACAGCCCATATCCCAGTGCTGCATTTTGGGATGGGGTTTGGGCAGGAACAGCATGCGCTGGGTATAAATCTGACCTCAGCCTCGGGGATGTCAGTGCACACCCTCACTGCCCATGTCCTCCTCACCTCCAAACAGAGGCCAACAGCTCCCCCACTGACCCCTTTTCCTCTGGTTCTGCCCCACAGGCACCCTGACAAAAACAAGGACCCGGGAGCAGAGGACAAATTCATCCAGATTAGCAAGGCCTATGAGGTAACACATGCTTCCTGTGAACTCCTGGTATCGTTAACATTAAGTGACCTTAGTTTTCCATACATTGCTTTGTGTTTTTCCAGTGTATGTCTGTGTGGGAAAGGTGCTTGACTCTGTGGAGGTGGACATTACCCACCCAAATATTTGCTCAGCTTTGTTGACAGAGCCACTGGGGTCACCAGCATGGTTTCTGCTGTAAATACTTTGCTACAGGTCTGCCTTGCTCTGCCTAAAAAGCCTCAAAGAAGGAAGGAGTGGGGTATTCCCCAAGCCCTGCTCAGCTGACCAGCATGTTGACTGTGTCACATATACATAAAAGCATTTTGGGGTCATGTAAACAACATTCATCATCACAGGGATTTAGTCACCTCAAATTAGTCTTAGCAGTAGTTATTTGCACATTCTGGAAGTTGGTTGCTCCAGTTTGTGGCAGCCAAGCCCATGGAAATCAAAATAAATCTTTATTTCCCTGCTAAAAAAATGCAGTTTCTCTGCAGGGCATCTGGCTGCTCAGTGAAACTTTTGGCACTTTCTGAACCTTCCAGATTCAAAGAGACACCAGCAAAAGCCATTCCAGAAAAGTGTTTGTGCTCAGAACACAGAATGTTCAGACCCGAGGAGGTGTTGGTTACAGAAGTGGGTATAGCAATCTGGATTTAGGGGCTCGTTTTCTTTGGGCTTTGAGGGTTTTTTACCCTTATTTACCACAGTGAGCTGAGAAGGATGTGATGCTTCCTTTTTCAAAATATTTATCTGTCTGATGTGCAGCAAAGACTGCACATTGCTTATGTTATTTACTGAGGGATTACAGTCAGGGCAGTTCCCCCTCATGGTTTCAGGCAATCATTTTTCCATCATTTCCTTTCCAGATTCTCTCCAACGAGGAAAAGAGGGCAAACTTTGATCGCTACGGAGATGCTGGGGAAAGCCAGGGCTTCTCTCAGCAGCAGCACCGCCAGTTCCACCGCTTCCACGATGGCTTCTATTTTGATGAGTCCTTCTTCCATTTCCCTTTCAATTCCGAGAGGCGCGACACCTCCGACGAGAAGTATTTGCTCCACTTTTCCCACTACATCAATGAAATCGTGCCAGATAGCTTCAAGAAACCTTACCTCATTAAAATCACCTCAGACTGGTGCTTCAGCTGCATCCACATCGAGCCCGTGTGGAAGGAAGTTGCTCAGGAATTGGAGGCTCTGGGTAAGGATGAGGTTGTTGGGGTTGGGTGTGTGTCCCTCGCCTCGTAAGGCTGCGGTGGTTTGCCTTCAGGTTTGTGTGACCCAGTTTAGACCCGGTGGATTTCCTCAGGGTTTTATCCTAATGCTCTCCCAAACATTCCTAACTCCAAAGCAGGGTGCTGGGCAAAGGAGCAGGTCATCAGTTTTGCACTGGGCATTTGGGTTGTGGGGGATCTTAGACGTGAACCCGGTGCTCTCCTTTTCCAGGAGCAGGAATCGGCGTCGTTCACGCGGGGTACGAACGGCGCCTCGCCCACCATCTGGGTGCCCACAGCACTCCAACCCTGCTGGGGCTCATTAATGGGAAAATAACCTTCTTCCACAATGCTGTCGTTCGGGAAAACCTGCGGCAGTTCGTGGAGAACCTTCTGCCAGGGAATCTTGTTGAAAAGGTAGGTTCTAGCAGGGGTGTGAGATGCTGCTGTTCCTCTCTGCCTGGAGATCCCTCTCTCCTTGGCTGTTTTGGTGGTTAATCTGTTTAATTCAGGCTCCAAGCTGATCTGTGACACAAAGCTCCAAGCCCTGGAGCTGTCAGAAGCATTCCCACCCCACAGCTCTGTAACACTAGTCCTTGAAAAAAGGATCCTGTTACTGCATGGCCACACCAGTGATTCTAGTGGCAGCTGACCCCAGCTGTGACACCCCACAGCTGCCAGGGCTCTACCCAAGCTATCCCTAGAACAGGAACCTGCTGGATTTCACTTCTCTCCTGCTTTCTTGGCATTTCATCCAGCAAATTAGGGACCACTTGCTACCTCATAGGTCATGTCTGCTAAAACTCACTGACACAGAGTCCCGTTTGTTTTATCCAGTTTTCCTTCAGACCTTTGAAATGAACTAGCAGCATGAGCCCTTTCAAAGTCATAAGTAAAATCTCCTAACTGATAAAATATTCCTGTGTTTCAGCCTTCTGGTTATTTTTGACAGAGTCCTAAGACGCCCACCACCCCTGTGATGTGGCTGGGTCAGCCCCCACAGCACTCTCACCTGCCTGGCCTCTGCTCATGGCCTTGTTCATCTCACCTCATTTTCCCTTGGGTCACCTTCCCCAGTGGACTTTTCACTTGTATTCTGGTTATTGGAGTTATTTGATTTCTCGCCCCAAAAATAGGGATAATTTCCCCTTCCACAGTAACTGCAGCCATCTATGTCCTTTCTGAGAGGTAGCACACCTGAAACAGAGCAGGTTTACTGGAGTTCTCAGCCTTCTTTTAACCTTTGGGTTCCCATTTTTATGTACATATAAATAATATGGTCCCAACAAACAAGAGAATAACAGTGATGTTGGCATTGACTTGGAATGGCATCAACAGAGGCTGCAATAACTAAGATGGCTGAGGGAGGTCAAGACTGGTGGTTTTAATTCACTCATTAATCAGGAATATGTGTTGGAAAGACCAACCCACTGTTGGTCTGCTTCCTGCAACACCTGGACAGCATTTTCAGACTCAGCCCTTGTTCAGACACCTCATTGCTGGTGTCTGACAGCTCAGAGTTTAAACTGATGTTCTGCTTCTGTCTAAAGATTACAGATAAAAACTACATCCGCTTTCTGTCCCACTGGAGGAAAGACAACAAGCCCCACGTGCTGCTCTTCGATCACATGCCAGTTGTGCCGTTGTTATACAAGGTAATGTCATTTCTCTCACTGCATTGTTGACTTGCTTACAAATCCAGATGTTCCAAATTACAGCACGTCACTGCCATGAGCAGAGGTGGACTGATGCCTCCAGACACCACTGACTGGTCTGAGGAGAGCAAGCTGATTTGTGCAGGTTGTAAATGATGTAGCCAGGTGACCAGCTTTGTAAGGAGTCTTTTTCTTCATCCTGACACAGTTACCCTTCACGGGTGTGAAGGTGCAGGTGTGTTTCAGAGGTAGCAGCAACACAGGTGCACAACCTTTGTTGGGAATGAGAGATGTTTGTGGCATATCTAATTTGGGTTGCTGAAAATCCCATTTCCTAAGAAGCCCCTGCCACCCTACAACATGTCAGGCTGTAAATAAAGCCGTGGATCTGTGAAGACTCCTGGCGCAATGACTAAGAGGATGCAAAACTTGGTTCAGTGAGGGAGAGCAAGAGCTTGTACCTCTCACAGCACATCTGATGGGATTCAACCAGCAGGATGTGTTCTTGGAGCAAAGTCACCACGGGCACTTGGGGAGCAAATGCTTACACTGTAACATAACTGTGCTGGGGATTTCCTCCTGCCCAGCTGACGGCCTTTGCCTACCGAGATTACCTCTCCTTTGGCTACGTGTACGTCGGACTGCGAGGCACCGAGGAGTTGTCCAGCCAGTACAACATCAACGTCTACACTCCCACCATGATGATCTTCAAGGAGCACATCGACCGGCCCGCTGACGTTGTGCAGGTATCACTCAGAGCCCTCTCCAAGAGCTTAGGGAAAGGGGCACAGAGCTTTTCTGACCGAGCTGGTGATGAGGGCGTGGTCAGTGGTGCAGTTTGGAGGAAGAGTGTTTGTTCTCAGCTTAAACTCAGACTTTGGAGGAGGAGAGAGAGTGTTAGGACAAGAGAAGCTTGGGGCACTCCAGCCTGTTGGGGAGTGGGGACACTTGTAACTTTACAGTCTTGGGGCCTCAAAACATCTTGGGTGATTGCAGGGATGACCACAAGGGCTGGCAGCCTTCTCCAGGAACATCCGACAGCTTTCCCCTCCTCTTCCTGCTCATTTCCGACTTCTGCTTTCTTGGTCCTTGCCAGGCACGAGAAATGAAGAAGCAGCTCATTGATGACTTCCTTTCCCAGAATAAGTTCCTCATGGTGGCCAGGCTCACCAGCCAGAGGCTGTTCCAGGAGCTGTGTCCTGTGAAAAAGTCTCACCGTCAGCGGAAGTAAGTGAGGGGTTCCCATTTTGTTTCCCAAGGCTCTGGTGCTGCTCCTAGAGTCACTTTTGGTTTGTCACTTTGTTCTTCCAAGAGGAAAGGGGTTGGTCATTCCCTCTCACCTCCAGACTGGCTCTTAATCTGTATCTCATTGTGTCATCCAGGCACTGCGTGGTCTTGCTTACCGAGGAAGGAGAGAAGTTTGCTGAGGCTTATGAGGCATTTTTGACTTTTGCTGTGGCCAACACAAAAGACACACTGAGGTTTGTGCACATATACAGTGATCGGCAGCCGGAATTCGCAGACGCCTTGCTGATGGATGAGGAGAAGTATCGTGGAAGATCAGCTGTGAGCGTTTTATTATTTTTAATCCCTTCTTCTCTTAGCCTGTCATTTAATTGATGCTGTACCTTGATGTGGCACCTGATTCTGGGCAGTGGTTTGAAATGAATCATCTGTCTAGAAGAAAACAAAAGCCCCTTCCTCTCTGATGTGTGCCATGCTCTTGGCTCATCCAGGTGGTCATTCTGGAGAGACGCAATAATGCAGGGAAGATCGCCTATAAAGTCTTAGAGGAGGCCTGGCAAGGCAGCAAAGAGGACAACTTCATCCTCCTGGATCTCCTGGACCAGCTGAGGACAGACCCAGGCCTTCTGTCATCAGAGACCGTTGTGGCAGACCTGAATGATGAGCTCGCTCCTGTAAGTGCACAGCCTTTCCAGATGCCTGACATTCACGTCACCTTTGTGGACAGTCCCATTATGGTTGTTCAGAGGCATTGTTTTTATTTTAAAATAACAAGGCAAAACTCTTGAAAGATTTCTTGCTTACAGAAGGAATCTCATGGTATGCTGTGAACCCGTTGGGGCTCTTTATAGTTTTGTCATTTCATTTTTTGCTTTTCATTCTTTTCAAACAGATGTTCCTTATCCGATGGTTCTACTCCACAGTGGACTACATCTCAGACTGGTGGGACAGTTTGTTTCACAGTAACTGGTATGGATTGGGCATCCATTGTTGGTATTCATAGCTTCCTTGTCACCTTATTTTAAAACAGATCAAATTTTAGCATCCTTTTGGGTGGGAGCAGGACAGCACTCAAAAATATGATGGCCTTTAAGACCCAAGAAACAAGCTGAGTTTCTGGGGAAGGCACACTGCCTGTTATCTGACATAGGCAGGAACTGAAATCGAGGCAGAAAATGTGAACTCACAGATCTGACTGCTGTTTGCACATCTTCCCTCAGGCGAGAAATGATGCCACTCCTGTCCTTGCTCTTCTCTGCGCTCTTCATTCTCTTTGGCACTGTTATTGTTCAGGCTTTCAGGTGAGTGTGCACCAAAACGCCCTCAGGGATAGCTCTTCAGTCCAACCCCAAAGCCTTACACACGCACAAAATGCCTTTCCTCTGCAGTGATTCGAGTGACACAAGGGACGCTCCACCCTCGGGGAAAGAAGAAACGGCTGCAAAGACGGAGAAGAACGACGCGAGCTTCAGCAAAGAGAGTAACAGGTTCCCTCTCTAACTTTTCCAGAATGTTTTCTGCAAAAGCATTGCTCAGGGAGCACCTGTGCAAGGAGGGTTAGTAAAGAGCTGAGAAGTGCTGAAGTTGCACATAGTGCAGTTGTGCAGGGCAGTGCAGGCACAGCAAGGAAGGAGGA
Source organism: Ammospiza nelsoni (assembly GCF_027579445.1). Lineage (NCBI taxonomy): Eukaryota > Metazoa > Chordata > Aves > Passeriformes > Passerellidae > Ammospiza > Ammospiza nelsoni. The sequence goes on along the minus strand of NC_080654.1, from coordinate 7,008,690 downwards.
CCAGTGTGCAGCCAGGACCCAGCCAGCAAGGACAAGGGGACACTAATCTGCTTATTAAACAATTCCCACCAAGTTTGCCCAAGAGAGCATCCTCAGGGGAAAGGGAAAGGTCTGACCCACTCATTGAGAGAGGTGCAAACCAAGCCATTGCACCAGTTACATTGGCTTTTGCTACAGGGCACAAGGATGGCTCAGCATAACGGGCTGGCAAATGCACTCACAGTTTCTCCATCCTCAGTTGCTCCCAGTCCTTTGCCCCCCTTTCACTCAGTGTTTTTGTTGCAGCAGGATTCCCAAAAAGAGCTTTGTGGAGGTGACTGAGCTAACAGACATCAACTACACCAGTAACTTGGTGCGCCTGAGGCCAGGACACATGAACGTTGTCTTGATCCTGTCCAACTCCACCAAAACCCCCCTGCTCCAGAAGTTTGCCCTCGAAGTCTACATGTTCACAGGGTAGGCTGGGCCCTCTCCCAGGTTTCTGTTGCTGTATTAATCACTTGTGTGATGCTGCTCTGGTGACACGTCAGGAGTGTGGGTGGCTCCATTGCCAGGAGTGAATGCTTCTGTTGATCAAAGCGGCCTCTGCCCTCATCAGTGGCAATGAACCACCAAAAACCAAGAGGCTGTTCCCAGCCAGACTTGGTGGTGGTGGCCAGAGGGGTTGGGTGCTGGTGCCACTTTGACTGGAGCCATGATTTGACAAATAGAAAGCATGACAGTGCTGCATACACTGAGCTGAAAAAGGAGCTGCAGCAACACAGCACTGCGCTGTCCTTGTTGACAATTCATTACCTGTCCAGTAGGAATCCAGCCAGACCCAGGACACATGCTAATCCCAGTATCTTCTCTGCTCTTCCCCCAGAAGCAGCTCTCTTCACTTCTCCTTCCTCAGCCTGGACAAGCACCGAGAGTGGCTGGAATATCTGCTGGAGTTTGCACAGGATGCGGCCCCCATCCCAAACCAGTATGACAAGCATTTCCTCGAGCGTGACTACACGGGCTATGTCCTGGCTCTGAACGGCCACAAGAAATACTTCTGCCTCTTTAAGCCTCACAGATCAGGGGACGAGGGGGGAACCCTGGGATCGTGCGAGGATTACGATGCTTTACAACATGCGGAAGCCAGAGGGAAATCCTCCTGCAGCCCGGGATCTAGATCCATTAAAAACAAATTACACAAATTGTCCTTTTGGATGGAACGCCTTCTAGAGGGTTCCTTACAGAGGTTCTATATCCCCTCATGGCCTGCACTAGACTGAGGAATTTTACAGAGATTCTAAGGGGACAAACTTTTTATGAAGATGACAAGGGACAGCTCTTTCCAGGAATACTCAAACAAGCTTGTTGAATGGACTTTAGGTTTTAGATGAACTTTCCTGGGGCTGGCAATTAGAACACATCTCCCGTGTCTGGAGCCCGGGAGCGCAGCCAAGCACGCCCGTGTGCCCTCCGCCGCCCCGCCGTGCGTTTGGACGCTGTACAACCCCAGAGCCAAGAAGTCCGTTGTGCGCCTCTCGTCCTGCCGCGTCTGCTTCCCGAGTCGCCCCCATCCCACCTCTTGTTTTACCTCAGTTGAAGAAATCTGTGACCTCCCTGGGTCTGGACCAGCTGTGGCCAGTGGTGCAGGCCAGGTCATGGTACTCCCTCCCCGTCCCTGTGTGCTTAGCCCATGGTGCATGGTGTAACTCTGGCAAGACCCTGCAGACCCTCCAGGCCCTGCCCTTCCGAAAGGCCTCCTCCCACCAGGCAGTGGTACTCTCTTGGCTTTCCCCATGGTAAGTGATGCAGAATCCAGTTAGGAGCATCTCCCTTGTAGCAAACCTTAGCTGGGACCCCCCCATGGTGCAGGCTCGTGGGCGATCTGCATGTTTCATGCTCCTCGTGTCATGGTTCCACCTGCAGCTTCACTGGCTGAACCATAACAGGGAGGGAAAGGGCACGGCCGTAAAATACTGTCAAAGTGTTGAGTCATTTAAATGTCATGTTGATTTTCCAGATGCCTTTTCTGCTTCTGTCGATTTTAGACGATGTATCCTAGAGCCATAATTTTACCTGCGTCCTCAGATTGTAGGCGTGAGCTGCTATGAGCCAGTAGATATGTAAAAAAGTCTACGTAGCTGCCAGGGAGTCACCTGGGCTCCTTGCAAACACCTTTCCAGCTGTAGTACAAACCAACCTTCCTTTGTATCAAGGAACCTCAACCTTCAATGATTGTATTCTTGAAATGTTGCCCCAGAAGTGCTGTATCATCAGACTGTTGCGTGCGTGTGAAGCTCCTTTGGTTTAGTTGGAGGTTGAGATGTTGGGTTTCAGCCTCTCACCCATTTCCTTCTTACCCCAAACCTCCATTTCTGCACACTCAGGCTGCTCTCGTGGCTTTGTGTTTGTTTGCTTGGGTATTTCTTTCATCTTTTGGAAGCATTGGGGGTGTGTGAGGTTAGAGCAGCTGCACAGCCCTGGGTTTGGACATTGCTTTGCTGTAGCAGTGCCCCAACAGCTGCTTCCAGCACCACAGGGAAAGGGTGCCCCTGGCTAAGGCAGAATGATGATAAACAGCAGCCTGGTGGCTGCTTAACACTCCTTGAGTGACACAGTGAGGCAGCAGGGCTTCTCTTTGTGGCAAGGACTGAAATCCTGTGAGGTTTGTTCTTCCTTCTCACTGCACTGACATTGGCACCCAGGCTTCCTCCTTCCATGGATCTGGAACCCTGGGGCACCATCAGGCTCCAGCATTGCCAAAGCACAGGGATGGGGGCCAGTGGCCTTTTGTCACAGGGCTTGGAGCACAGAGCACTCAGTGAACACATGGTGTTAATTCCAGACTCAGCCCTTGCCACTTTAGTTACCATCTTAGCAGAGCAGCTAGTCAGTAGGAATAACTGCCAACCCCTGAGCTAGCTGCTGATCCCGCAGAGAAGTAGGGAATACTCCAGTCATTGCACTCCCTGTGTGCCCTAATTGCTCCCAAAGCCTTGCCTCATTGCATTTCCCCATCCTGGGAGCAGACTGGCATGCTCCAGCCCCCACAGGTACCTCAGATCCCCTGTACAACGTGCTTCAAATAAAGGCTGCAATACTACAAACTATCCCTATGTGAGGTTAATTAATGTGAGTTAATTCCAGCCCAGTGCACTCTGGGCCATGGAATGAGGCACTAAAGTAGAGGGAAGGAAGGAAGGTGAAGTCTTCTCCCTGCCCTGGAGCTCCTGTGAAGGCACACAGGTAGCGCTGATAGAGAGCAGAGAGGGAGTGAAACACCAGCCTGATGCTTCTAGACTTCATTTCCACCTGGCTGGAGCAATCACTGCAGCACTCCTGCACTTTTCCCACAGCTTGCCATGCAGGATGTGGTTGGAATAGTTTTTACCCCAGCAGAAGGCTCCACATAACATCTTAAACATTTGCAGTAGCAGAAGAATGCTCTCTGTCTCTCTGCTGTTTCTTCAGCTGATCAGAAACAAGGAGAAAACCCTCAACTCATGAAAAAGTGCCTAGTTATGCTACAGTGAGGGAATTCAGCTCAACCCTGAGGAAGGGGGGAGAAGGCTTTATGGCCTTCACATCCATTGTGTGTTGCATGCTGCCAGAATCATTGGGTTTATTTTCTTTTTAACACAGGTAACCTCCCCTTTCAGCCAGGGAGTGTTTGCATCAGTCCACTGGTGCTGGCTGGGGCTGGACAGGAGCACAGCTCCTGGATTTTTATGGAAATTTTGCCTGAGTTGAAGCAAAAGCCAAGCTGCTCTGCCCCCTGATTAGGGCCAGCATGGCACTCCAGGTGTTTGCTGTCTTGAGACCACAGTCAGAGCTGCTTATCCCGGGATCTGCCCTCTCCCAGCAGCCATGAACCATCACCCCATCATTTTCTGAACACTTGTGATTCTGTTCCACACGCGGTGATTTGTAATCCAAAGATTGAGGAGATTGGGTCCTAGTGCACTTTCCTAGTGATATTTGAGCGATGGCACAGTGCTCAGAGCTGAGGCAAAGGGATACAGGCCCCAGAGTGGAGATTGTTCCCAAACTCCTCCCTGTCCCTGTCTCTGCCCTTCACCCACAGCAACCAGGAGCCAGGACACGAGCGCAGCCTGACAAGTAGGACTGAGAACTAGGTACCTATTTTGCACTTTTGATACTGGGAGGGGGGAAATTAACTTATTTGGCAAACTTGTCTTTTTTATTTTTGGGGGGTTTTGTTTTGTTTTTGTATTTGTGATCAGGCACTGATGTAATTTTGTTTTAAGACAATTACAGTTTCGCAACCAAAATAAACTATTTTAATGTGTGATGAGGTGGCTCTGTGTCTCCATGTCCAAACTAACCTCACCTCCATGTCCTCTCAGAAATTTCAGGAGCGTTAAACTGCTCCTGCCATAGGCAACTCCTGGTTATTCCACCAGCAGGCAATCTAGACAAATATCTCCCTACTCTCAGCAGGAGGCTCAGGCTCCCTCCATGTCCTCCCCTCTTCCAAATTCATTGTCCTGCTGCAGCATCCTAATGGGACAAATCTTTCACCAGTGACAGTTTTTCCAGGAGCCCTGTGAGCTGGGTGAATCATTCCAGAGGCAAAATGGCATTAGCCTCATCTGTGCCTTTCCCAGGCCAGCTCCAAAGCTCAAGACCCCAGTTAAATGGGGTGTCTAGCCTGTTCCCTACAGTTTCCCAGCTAAAAAAAAATGTTTCCCAGCTAAAAAATACATTTTCTAGTAGTAAATGGCATTTATTTCATGCTGCAAAACTCATGCTGGCTGCAGCTGTCTGAAGGGAAGGTGGGAAGTGCCCTCACAGTGTCTTCACTCCTGGGAGGACACACAGCATCTCAAACAGTAGGTTTGCCCCCAGGAGGGCTGTATTGCCTAAAAAAAACAAGCGAAGAAAGGAAATCTGTGTATATCCAACAGCTTTCACCCACAGGCACCTGTGCCAGGCACTTGTCTTGCCCTCAGGCATCGTCAGACTCACCAGAGACATCATACATTGGTGCAACTTCCACAAGGTCACACCCCACTATGTTCAGGCCTTTGCAGCCACGAATAATCTCCAAAGCCTAGGGAAAAACATGGATTTGGGATCAAGAAACTCATCTGACCAAACAGACCGGTCCAGGCTCCGCTTTCCCCATATTCCAGAAAGGAAACCCAGCCTCTACAGATGAAATCACATCAGTTCCACATTTTCCTTCCTCACCACCATGAGGAAACACTTCCTGGCCTCCCTAACTTCCACTTTGCAGTGCTGGTGAAACGACCTCCTTTAAGGGAGCAAAAGAGCCCTTTCCCCCTGGGCAGGGCAGCGTGTCCCTCACCTGTGCAGGTGTGAGCCCGGCTATCTCGGGGGTGCCGGTGCCCGGGGCGTAGGCGGGGTCCAGCCCGTCGATATCGAAGCTGATGTACATCGGCCTCTCCCCCATCTGCGCCCTCACCTCTCTCATCAGCGGCTCCAGGGACTTCATCCAGCACTGCTCAGCTGGGACCACGCGGAAACCCTGCGGGAGCACAGGGAAAGGGGGGGAGATGAGGAGCATCCCCTGCCCTGCTGGGGAATATCTACCGGGAACAATCCTCATTCCAGGGCCAAGCTGCAGAAGTGCACCGGGAAACACCTTCCACTCCCCTCACACACAAACTCCCCACTCAGCTGACATTCAGCGAGCCGAGAGTGCTTGTCCTGCAGACAAGCCGCTGGCATGGAACAAGAGGCAAAAAATGCATTTATTTCCCGTCTGAAGCCAAGTAATCGTTACTGACGTGGTATTTATGGCAGGGGGAGCACAGAGCTCTGTGGGCGGATCAGTTTACCTGCTCCCGGCAGTACTTGTGGGGATCTGGGTCATAGGAGGAGCCTCGGATGCCGATCTGCACCACGCGGGCGCAGTCCAGCAGCCCTTCCTCCGCACAGCGCCGGAACGAGCTCCCGTGGTAGATCCGCTGCCCCAGGGCCGTGTCCCCGGTGTCCGTGTGAGCATCCACGTGCACCAGCCCCACGGGACCGTGCCTGCTCGAGACACGGCGGCCACGCTAGTCCTGTCCCGTGCAAGGTGGCCCTGCCAACAGCAGGGGCAGCAAACCTGGAGCCTTGCTGAGGCTCCTTCCCAGGTCCTTCCTCTCCATCTCCAGATTAGAAACTTACTTTGCCGCCAGGGCCTGCAGGATTGGGTATGTTATGGTGTGATCTCCACCTGCAAGAAGACACAGGGAAGAGGGGAAATACGCTACAGGAGCTGCTCAGTGCTCATTACTTTTTCTCCCAAGTATTTTTTCCCCTCTTTGCATTTATCCTGCACTTATTCATTCCGGGCTTCATTGCCAAAGGAAAACTAACACTCCCATGTGCAGGTTGCTTCCTCTCCTGGGTCCTCTCTTCTCCTGGTCTTCCTTTTAGGGAGGACCAGGTATGCAGAACTGCCAGCAGGGACAGCCTTGGAGCAGGATCCTTGATTGGGCTTATAAATAGATATTTGATCAGCTTCTAGGACTCTGTAACTGGTGACTTGCCCCTCGTTACTCCACACACTCACTGCCTTCAGCAGCACTAATGCCAAGCACTAACAGCTGCGAACTTGAACACGCACCTAAATCAGGTCTCGTGCAAAGCCTGGTGCTCGCTCAGCTGGAGGGACACAAGGGAAAACACCTGCTCTTGCTTTGGGTCCTGCTCAACAGCACACCAAAAACATGTCAATGGTATTATTTGCAGACGGACCCATCCTCCTCATTTTTAACCCAAAGGAAGAGGCATCACAGAACATTCTGTTCAGTGAGAGCCTGTGAATTTACCCATGATACAGCACAACAGCCCAGGCAGGGAACAGATGCATGACTTGCCTTCTGCCAAGGCTGGATTGAATGACAGAGGAAGCAGAGGGAGTTTGGCAGAGCCAGGACGCAGTGGCAGGAAGGGAGACCGGGGCTCCTACCCAAGGTGAGGGGCACACAGCCCGAGGCCACGATCTCCTGGTAGGAGTCCCGGATGAGGCGGCAGCTGTCGGGCAGGTTGTAGAGGTTCACGTTCACGTCCCCGATGTCGGCCACCCGCAGGGAGTCAAAGGGCGCGGCCCCGGTGCTGCCGTTGAACCTCCTCAGCATGGCCGACTCGGCGCGGATCTGACGCGGGCCGAACCTGGGCCGTGACATGGCTGGGAAATGCCACCAGGCATTGTCCCCAGCACCCCTCTCACCACAGGAGAGCCGTGCCCGATGGCCAGAGGGAAGCATGAGCTTCCCTGGCTGGCCCTTACCTGGCTCCCGGCCGGTTGGACGTGCCTGTGTCCAGTGGGACACCCACAAACGCCACATCCAGTCCCTCCGCAGACGCCTGCACGGGAAGCCTCATCATGGAGCAGATTCCCACAGGCCGGGCCACGAGCAGGGCACTGGGGGGCACGTTGAACTGCGAGCTCCAGCAGCTGGGGGCTCTGCTCCCTGGGAGCAGGGGCTGGAGGAGCCCTGCAGACATACTGGAGGCAGCCAGAAGGGCTGGAGGCCGCAGGCTGTGGTGTGATGCTGTCACCATGGTGGTCACAGCTGGCTTGGGAGCACAGAGCCCAGCTGCCCTGGGCAGCAGCTGGCTGCAGGCAGCCCAGAGCAGAGGCCTCATCCTGACCCACACACTCCCACCCTCTCTCTCACTGGGAACGCAGCAAGGCGTGCTGTGGAGCCCGTTCCCAGCTTGGGTAGAGTGCCAGCTGCCTCTGCCAAGCCTCCCTCCAGGGATCAAAGTGCACTGGACACTGCACTGCCCAGGGAAGGGCAGAAATCCAGCCCAGCCTCCACAATCACCCTCCCAAGCAACCCCTTTCCCAATGGCATAGTCCTGGCAAACACTGGGAACAAACACAGGGGCAAGAACCTGTGCAGGGATTAGTGGGACAGGGTGGGAGGGACATGCTGGGAGATGTCCCAGTTTGCTCCCCTTGGGCATTTGCAGACAGCACAGTAGCATTTGTTGCATTAACAGCCTGTACTTTTAACCTGCACGCCACAAAAGCACCCAGAATGCTGAAAAATCATAAAAATGTCTTGTTAGCGGAAGGCAGAAGGGAAAGAAAACAAAAGGGAAGTCCGACCTCAGCAGAACCACAGGGGGGACAAAATGCAAGCAACAGGGGAAGCATTAACAGGGATTTAAGGACCTGAGGGACAAGCTGCAGGACAAGCATTTTAGGCCATTTTTGAGGACAGAATTGAAACAGTTTTCAGGGAAAGCAAGTTTCCAATGAGTGGAGTTAATCAGTGCAGATAAAACCCTGGTTGGGCAAATACAAACACACTTGATACTGGATGGCCCCAGCCCATAATTCCGCTCCCTATTTTTATAGAGACAGGACCTGGGAGAGAGGAAAAGGCACAGGAATTACATTCATGGCAGGAAGAGGGCTTAGAGATCCACCACACAGCAACAGCATTTACTCCTCAAAAGGCTCCACAGGGCTCGGGGCATGGGACTCACTGCCAGACCCAGGCACACAGAAAGCAAAAGCAGCAGAAACACACTGCAAGAGCTCAGTAATGTAAGAAATAGCAGCAGACACTTTGGTTGGGTCAGATCAGTGTTACAAAGGCCTTTTTTTGCAGCTTTCTCCCCGAGAGCTCATTTCCCCCAATTGCCCAGGCCCTGTGCTCTTTGCTGCACTGGAACAATGTGCAGAACCCTGAGTGCAGGTTACCCTGTGATGATTAGGGGTATCAGCCACTGTCATCCACCTGGAAACTGCAGGAGCAGACAGTGATTTACCACACAGCAGAGTACGAAACACATCCCTAGGGTAAGGTCTGTTCCTCTTTGGGAAATTCCCCTTGGAGTAGAACACCGTGTTCCACAGTTAGCACTGGAAAGAGCTGAATTTGCGTTTAACACACCCCGGAACCAATGCTCCACAGCCCAAATTGGATTGAGAGAACCCACGCAGCCACAGCCACATTAAATCTTTAATTTATTGTGCAACAAGCATAAATAACTTTCTCCCCAAGTTCCTCTAAACACAATTATAGCCATGAAATTGAATGCTGTTTCATAAACATGGCTGTTGTTATTTAAAGATCAATGTCTCTGTCCCCCACACCAAAGGATATTATTTCATTGAAGGAAACACAGACAGGTAAAAGAGCAGAGCATCACACTGAGCTCTTTAAGCAGGGGCTGCTGCCCAGCCTCACTCTGTTTGGAGCATTATCCCTAACTGGAGAGTCTGACTCAGCCTTGGACCCTGGGGCAGCCACCACCACAGAGCTACAACAGTTAAGAACAAGGATAAGCGGGATTTGAGGATGATGTGCTTCCACTATTCTGCATACAACTGCGAGGTTTTTACTGCTGCTGACGCTCACGTTACCAGGCAGCACCTCATCAGGAAGATTTCAGGCTGTCATTTCACAGCTCAGAAGAAAATGAGTTTCAAACCACCATGGTTACCCCAAGAACAGAGACTGCAGTTCCCTTTGTCAGCTTGGATTTCTGTGTGTTAAATTGTTTCTCTGTAAAATGCAGCCAGACAGTGCCTCCTCCCAGTCACCCCTCTGAAAGGAATCTGCTTCACTCAACACACAACTTACAAGTCAATTAATTCCCAAACGGGAGGAAAGCCAACCACAAACCTCTGGACACCTGCAAGGTCCACACTCCCGTCCCCCCAGAGAGTAAGGAAGCAAGAAGGGCATCTCCTCTAGCAGGGACACAAAAGCAGCGTGGTTAACACTTGCTAGAGAGAAACTCAAGCTCCTAAACACAGGCCTGCAGCTTGTTCTCTAAAGCACTACAGGACTGCAGACAGACAGAAAGGACAGGTTCCTAAGTGCCTTTAGAAAGTGCCATTTATGTGGGATGCTCGTGTTCCAGGTGGTTCCTTCACCCAGAGTTGCTTCTCCATGCCAGCAAAAGGAATATTGCTGCCCAGAGGTCTTCGAACTCGAGGTTTGCCAAGAAGCACATCTTCATTTTGGTTTCTACCTGGCTCTTGTCTGACAGCCTGTTGGTGAGCAGGGTGGCTGCAGACTGGCAGAGCAGCCAGGCGATCATCTGGTCAGGTTTCAGGGTCCTGGATGCCACAACACTGTCACCCCAGAGGCTCAGGTGCAGCACGTTCGCAGCCACCCTCGCAGACAACCTCTGCAAGAGGAAGGGGAGGGAAGGGGAGGGAGATTAGCTGATCCTGCTACACTCGGCCACATCACCAGCACGGAGCATTGGCACCTCCAAAACTCCCTGAAGCCCCCCCAAAGGCAACACCCTGTGAATCAGAAAGCTCTTTCAGACTACTACTGTACATATATAATGTTGTGTGGAACCCTCCAGTGTGAGGTCTGGTCCTGACACAAACATCTGAAATAATTCAGCACCACTCAGTGAAGACTTTTTTGGTTTTGATACTTATATGTCATCCTTTGATCCTGCAGTGAGATCTGGCCTAACCCCTGTACCCACAGCCCTCCAGGGTAAAAAGATCTGCCAGGGGTACTCCCAAAGAGGATATCTTGAAGGCAACAGCTTCTTACCTTGTTGGGATCTCTCTGAAGCAGCATCTTTATCACCTGCCTCACCTCGAAGGGCACGTGGTTGGGCAGGCTTGGCAGCTGGTCCTCCTGGTAACTTCTGCTTTCCAGACTGGAGTCCCCGTGGCCATAGAAAGGATTGGCCAGGCCCAGGATCTCGTAGGCAATCGCTCCAACAGCCCAAGCATCAGCTTTGCTGTAGTTGATCACCGTGCCTGGACCAGGTGATGCTGTGATCACCTGCCACAGAGAGGGGGCTACTCAAATAAACAGCTCGAATGCAGCCTCTATGCTGAAATTCAATTTTTAATGCTCAAACCTGCATTTTCCCTGTAATAAACTTAGACACTGAACCCAAAGGTGAGTTGCATCTGAACCTGTGCTGTAAATATTCCCTATTGGCATGCTCTAAGCCTCTGGCACTGCTCAGCCCACTGGGATGCTGGGAGGAGTCTGAACATTGCACTGAGGCTTTAGCTGTTGTCCCTGACCACCACTCCCAGAATTCCAAGGGCTATCTCCTGCTGGAATTATGGAGACAGGAGACCTGCAGATGAACAACCAACACCACAGCAAGGTGCTCCAGGTCCAGCAGACAGTTAAGGGTGTCTTGGCTTTTATTATTTCTTATCATCAAAGAAATAAAAAGGAACTGTAAATAATTTCACAACAGTCTTGAACTTTAGCCAAAAGCTACTGTTGCAACGGCTGCATAAAATTCTTAATAGGTACATGGAAAGGAGCCTGAATAAATATTACAAAGTAAATTTGGGGGAGGGAAGGAAAAGCTGATTCTGCCTCTTAACACCAACTGATTACATTTCACCTGTTAGAGCTCACAGTGTCTATTTGACATAGTTCAGCAGAGATGTTTACCAAGCCTAACTCAAGGTAGGACACAAACCTTCTATGCCACCAAAACTTTTAGCCCCAACAACAGGACAAGCAGAAAACCAGCACCACAAAGCACTGCTACAGAGGGATTTACCTCAGGTGCCATAAGGCAGCCGTTGCCACCCCGATCCACGTAGGAGCTGGTGAAGGGCAGCCTCAGGCCGATGTTTTCATCCGCCAAACAGCAGCCAAAGTCAGTGATGACCAGCCAGGGACAGCCAGCTGTGAACAACACAGAGCTGCCAGAGTTAGGGCTCAGTTTGGGAGGACCTGGCAGCACCAAACAACACATCACATCAACACCCAGCTTGGTGTCCTCTGCAAACTAACTGAGGGGGAATTCGATGCCCTCATTAGATTGTGAGCAAAGACATTCAGCAGAGTGACCTGGTCTAGTGGGAGGTGTCCCTGTGCATGGCAGGGGGCTGGAATGAGAAGAGCTTTAAGGTCCCTTCCAGCCCAGGCCATTCCATCATTTTAGGATTCTAAATCCTGAGCCCTGGGGAACAGAGAATCCTCTGTCAGCTCTTGGGCTGGTCTCCAGGAAGGCAGGGTGGATTCCAGTGGTCTCTCTGTGTCTCTCTCTCCCTGACAGTCTTCAACCAAATTCTTCCACTCCTAATCACACAGATCTGCCTGCCTCCTATTGCTCCTGCCAATTTGAATCTCAATCACACCCAAAAAGAGCTCAGGTAATTAAAACTGCTGTTAGAGGCTGACAGGAGAACACATAGAAGAAAATGCTGGATCCCTTCCCTCCCAACCCATGTTTCATCATCCCAGGGTGCAAGCACCATTAACCTGGCCATAAGGTGGGATTTTAAGAGGCTCTCTGTACTCTCTGGCTTGGGAAAGATGACAGAACCAAGAGCCTGAAGCAAAGGCTCCTGCAGCATCCCAAATGTGGCGTTCCCGGATGCTCCAGTCAATGCTGGCTGTGCTCATGCAATCCATCATCTCAGCAATACACTGTGTCCATGCTAATGATCCAAAACCTCAAGCACAGACAGGATCAATGACTTGCTGCACTCACAGCAAATACTAAGCTAAAAACTAAACCTGAGATTATTCAAAAGGTTTGATGCTTCTTCCCCCAAACACGCAGCTGGGTGAGACCTCCCCGAATACAAATGTGATCAAATCACTTCTGTGAATTAACTGGCATTTATCCTCAGGGATCTACGTACCAGAATCAAATTCAACCAGGATGTTGTCAGACTTGAGGTCTCTGTGTGCTATTCCATGTCGAACAAGGTGGTCCACGCCTTCCAGGAGCTGCAGAATCATCACTGTGGAGAGGCGAACATCCGGAGTGTTCTCCTGCAGATACTGGCGCAGTGTGAAGGGGTAGCTAGGCAGAACAGGGAAAAAATGGGAATTAGCATCCTGGAGGCTTATCACTGGCAGCTCAACCTCACTGTTGGCTCATCTCATTACTGATTCTACTCCATCTCTAGCAGTGTGCTCAGACTAGGGGTGAAGTTCAAGCTTAGAAGGGCAGACAAACAGGGACAAACTCCACATTTCTCACTTTAATTTGGGGTAATTATTACAAAGAACGGTTTGTCTTCATTGTGGAAGCACAGTCAGAACCTCAAGAACTTGGAACAGGTCCGGGGAGGCGTTTCCAAGAGCATACTCTGCTCTTTGGCAGCAGCCCAGACCCAAGCTTTGCAGGGACAGAGCGCCCAAGTCACATTAACCAGCTTCTTTCTCTCCACTTACTTCTTCATCACCAAGAAGAGCGTGCGGCTGTGACCGATCCCTCTGGGGTTCAGGCTCAATGGAAGCATGTCAGGATAATCAGCAAAGGCTCCAGGCAGCAAAGGGACAGAGGACGTGAATGCTCGGATCACCTGGATTATATTCGGATGAGGCTGCAGCTTCTTCCTCCCAAGGACAGGATTTCTGTGCAGAGGAAAGACACCACAGATTGCACCAATGCCTCAGTCGGTTCTGATGGATCCCAGGCACATTGCTGCTATTGCTGGAGCTACTTTTCATTATTGTGGCCTGTCCTCCACACCAAAGGGTTCCCCAGCAGAGAGCAAACATGTTTTCTCAGCACTGGAAGCCTCATCAGAGAGACATTAAAGCTGCACAGGGTGGATTACAGGACTGCACATTAAGCAAACAGTCAGACACTCACATCCTGGAATCTATTCACTGAGCAAGAGCATGGGCAGCAGTTTCATGGCCCATTTCCCAACCAGCACCTCAGCCCAGCACTTCCCAGGTGAATGCAGAGCACCCACAGCCTGTACGGACCCACTGCACCCACAGGCATCTCCCAGCACCTTCTCCAGAGCTCAGAATCAACCCCAGTGCCTCCCAGAGCAAACTGAGCCAACCAAGGTGTCACAGAGGCTCTTCAGTAACTGGATTTCCCTATTCACAATGGCCAAATAGGAAATAAGGTGCTTTACCTGCACTACAAACAGAGCTTTGATAAAAACCCTCAAACACAACATGCAGCCTTCATTTCACTCAAGCCCCATGAGCCCTTCTATGCTGCTAACAAAGGCAGAGCCAGGCACAGGCTGCTTCTCCATTCAAAAACAGCTACAGCAGCTCTAGAGAGTAACACCCAAACGCAATTACTTTGTTAGACATAATAAAGGTCAACTTCACGCTGGGAGTATCAATTTAGAACCTCTATTTTATGGCAGAGGCAGGAAGCTCTCCCTACCCTGAAAAGCAGGTTACCTATTTGTCTGCAACACAGATCTCTCATCCCCTGAATGTCAAATATCCCTTTGGCTGCTCTGCTGCATTCCCAGCCAGCCACGGGCACAGCATTTATTATTCATTTGTATTGGCAGCTGGGATGGATTTGAAATTTAAATCAGACAATCTGGGCTGTGGACTCCATTGTTTCAAATGGAAAAAAAAAGATACATTTCTGAACAAAATGATAGCTAACTTGAGGTAATTTAGAAGTTTCCATGAGATTTTCCACCTTCATGCTGTTTGCTCACTTCCCACTCAGGTCAAAGAGTACACACTAATCATTTCCATTTCCCTTCTCACCAGTTTTCCTGCACTAAAACAGTTTCAACCTACCTGTCCAGCAGCCATCTTATCCCACACCAGTTCTCAAACCTCACAGTCAAATTGTATTACAGTGAAATCATTTGATGTTTAATACACTCAAACTGTTACCGATTGCAGCGGTGCAATAAAAAAGCATCACAATACGAATTTAAATGGTGTTCACCCAGTGGCTCCTCCAGCCCTTACCTCAGCAAATGCCAACACATTTCAACACAGGGAAGCTAAGGCACAGCCACTAGACCCTGGTGGGACCACAAATGCTCCCAAATTCTTGGTGCACCCTTTCAACCTCCTCTGGACCACATACTTTAGCAATACAATTCCCTGCATGCCAACAAAACTTAACAATCCCCAGGTTTACCTGGTTTCAGCAGCTATTCTAGAAAGCCCTGTCCACCTCCTTAACAGTACAAATTGCTGCAAAATTAATCAAGGGATAAGACCAGCACCTTGGCACCTCCATACCTGCGGCCAGAGACAGCTCCGTATTCCCCGGACAAGGCCAGGCCTGTGGCTGGGACGAGCTCTCGGCCCATGGCGTCCAGGATGGCTTCACTCGAGGAACCAGCCTGCAACAACAACCACACCCATGTGGGCTCCAGCTCTGAAATCACCCCGTCCCAAAGCAAGCTGAGAGCAGATCATCCTGATGCTGGCACCACGTCTGGAGCTGGGTTGACTGAGATCAGATTCCAGGACTTCCCTCCCTTGAAAACCAAGGAAGGCAATTAACCACTTAAAGATCTCACTAAGGGAGGCCACAAGGCCTTTATTTGCAGAAAGAAATCTATTTGTCACTTCAAATGCACCCTTGACTGTCAGCAATCCAAACTACACCTTAGCACTCACTTTCAACTTCCAAACCCAAGTGGAAGAGCCCACAGCTAAATGCCAGGCTACATCTGGAGACTAAGGGATTCCAGATGTTCGCATTTTGGAAGATTCTCTTGAAATATTCACTTGTCACATCAATGGGGAAAGCCACGTAGATTTTTTTAAACATGGAAGAGCCACATTGAGGAACTCGATCTCCAGTCACCCAGGCTGGGAAACACTGGAGATCTTGGACAGTCACTGCACAGCAAGGGGACACAGCAGACAGGTTACTGTGCACCCTGAAACTACTGACTCTTCAGGAAGAAAACCCATCTCTGTCCTGACACTGACAGGACACCAACTCCTAAATCACTGGCAGTAGTGACTTTCCCCTTCTTAGACTTTTCCAATGGAGCCAGCCTCAGAAAACCTTTTCTTCCCAAAACATCACCCCCATACCCAAGAGCTCCAGCAGCAGCTCTCAGTGCTGATTCCAGAGGATGACGAATGCCAATTACCTCGCTCTGGGGCTCTGACCTAACACTCGACATCTCCAGTCTCACCTACCAACAGCTTTGTTGTGACACACTCATCCTGCACTCCATAATTAGTGCTTTCAACACTTCAGTATTAAACATTCCAGCCAGAATTCCCCAGCTACAGACACAGGGGATTCAGCGCCGACTCCTTACCGAAATGTTCCACATCATTTTGATAGCTAAGGGAAAAGCCCCTTGCGGTTGGTGCTTCACCACAGGCTCCTCTTCAGCGCCCTGGGAAGCTGAGGCAGGCTGCTGCTGCAGGGCTGGGAGAGGGCTGCTCTGAGCAGGATCCTGAGGAGCAGGGCAGAAGGGAATGGCTGCCTCGTACACAGCGGCACTGCAGCCCTTCCCGATGGGCTGCCCGATGAGATACTCCTCCAGCTTGAAGCCCTGCCAGCGCAAGGAGCTCAGGGGATCTTTCTGCGGCTTGTTCTTCCCAACAAACACGGTCTGAAAGGAACACGAACAGGAAAATCTGCTCAGTTAGCCCAGACTTCCCAGTGAAGGAGAACTTGGTGTGTCAGTGGTATTACACGTCCTGGTGGGATGGTCCAACCTGAAAGTTTCAATCAGACTCTAAGCATTGGGCTCAAATCACTGTAACCACACAAAAGATCATCTGCAGGCCATATATTTTGTATGATAAAATTTACCCCTAAACCAGTCTTTTCTAAAGGCGCCCTTTTTAAGGGAAGAAGAGGAACCAGGAGGGGGAGTCATTTGCCAATCTAGAATATATTTTCCCAGGGAAGCTGTGGCTGCTCCATCCCTGTAATTGTCCAAGTCCAGGTTGGACAGGGCTTGGAGCAAGCTGGGAGAGTGGAAGGTGTCCTTGCCCTGGCAGAGGTGGAAAGAGATGGGCCTTAAAGTCCCTTCCAGGCCAAACCATTCCATGATTCCATGGTTGTGTAAAGAGAAGTTTAACTGAACACTTCTGAAATCAGATGCATTATTACACTTTTCTCCCTCTCCATAAACAAACCCGTCAAACAGCATTTAAAAAAAAAATTAATTAAAAGCAGCAAGAGGAAAAACAGTGGCCTTTTTGTGGCAGTCAGCTGTGAGGGCTGGTTAGTGTGAGGAAGAGTGAAGATGGGAGGGAGCTGGGGCAGAAAATCAAGAGATGTGGAAAAACAGCACACAGGAGGCTGTTCTGGAGTTTCATCGCAGTTCATGATCCTACAGGTCTGGTGCTGCCCCACCTGTCACCATACCAATACAAACAAGTGGCCTTCTCCGTGAGCTGCAGCCCCAAAGCAGTGGTGACACCCTAGGGATGTGTCACTGGACACAGACCAGGGACAGCAAATGGAACAACCCAGCAAGGACAGAGGAGAGAAAGCATCCTCTTCAAAAGAAACTTCAGGAATGTGTCTGCTGGTCGGTGGAGCAGGTGACAGCTGGCTCTGAGCACCAGAGGTCTATTTTTACCCAGGAAATAAGTTCAGTACCATCCATGCCCCGTGCCCTGCCAGCACAGCCTGTCCCAGCGCCACAGGGTCCCCATGGGCATCAACATCAGTGTCCTGGGACATGAAACCCCCCCAACCAGGGCCCTGACCCCCTCCCTCTGTGGAGGGACAGGGAGTGAGGGTCCCTTGCTTTTGAAAGTACCTGCTTTAGGGTGATGAGGGGCTGCTGAGTGAGAGGCTCCCCCATGACCCTATTTTTGGGGAGAAAGAGGTGCCTGTGGGGCTGCTCCCAGCACCCCTCCTTTGGGGAGGTGCCTGAGGGCTGCTCACTGCAGCACTCCCAACCTTCCTTGGGGGGAGATGGGGAGGTGTCAGTGTGCCCTTCACAGGGGCTCTCGGGGGGCTCCCCACAGCAGTGACCCCCCTTCCCTTCATGAGGGGCTCCATCAAACACGGCTCTGCCCTTCAGCAAGGGAGTCTGGAGAGCTCCCCAGAGCAGTGACCACCCCCGTCCCCTTCAGAGGGGACATCTGAGGGGGTTCCTCACAAGAATCCCCCTTCCCTTTACGGATGATGTCTGACAGCTTCTCCAGAGCAATGAGCACTACCCTTAGTGGGGGTGTCTGAGGGACTCCCCAAAGCAAGGACCCCCCTACCCTTCATGGGAGGGCGTGTCTATGCGGCTCCCCCCAGCACTGACACTCTGTGCCGCTCATGGGGCGGTTCAAAGGGCTCCACACATCGAGGATCACTCTCTCATGAAGGATGTCGGGAGGCCTGCGACTCCCCGTGCCCTTCTGGGGAGGTGACTGAACGCCTCCCCCCCGGCAAGGCCCTCCCTCCCCCTCACGGAGTGCGCAGCGGGACCCCCGGGCCGCTTCCCACCTGGATGTGGCGACACGCCGCCTCAGCCCGGCGCTGCTCCTCCAGGCGCGGCTCCACCAGGCCCAGCGCCATGGCCAGCGCCAGGCAGACGCCGCCGCGGCCCCGCCGCGCAACGGCCGCCAGCCCGCCCGCCGGGCCGCGCAGGAAGAGGCGGCGGGCGGCCGGCAGCCAGGCCAGCCAGGGCCGCCATGGGGCGGGCGGCGCGGCGGGCGCGGGCCCGGGGCGGGGGTCGGGGCGGGGGGCGCGGGGCGCGCAGGGCGGGCGGCACCGCGGGAGGAGCCGCAGGGCCCGGGCCAGCAGCAGCCGCACCGCCATGACCAGCGCGTCACCGCGGGGGGCGGGGCGAGAGCGGGCCAATGGCCACAGGCCTCGCCCGGAAACCACGCCCACCGGGGCGCGAAACCACGCCCCCGGCACGGGACGGGGACGGTGCGGGAACGGGCGGGGAACGGAATGGGACAGGGAATGGGCATGGAATGGGGCAGGGAGTGGGGCAGGGAATGGGCATGGAATGGGGCAGGGAGTGGGGCAGGGAATGGGCAGGGAATGGGACAGGTAGTGGGCAGGGAATGGGACAGGGAACAGGGCATGTAATGGGACAGGGAATGGGCACGGAATGGGGCATGGAGTGGGACAGGGAATGGGGCGTGGAGCGAAGTGTGGAAACGGGCATGGAATGGGGCATGGAGACAGGCAGGGAGCAGGGCATGGGAGTGGGACATGGAATGGGGCATAGAGCAAGACACGGAGCGTGGAGTGTGGTACTGAACAGGGCATGGAAGGGGACATGTAGCAAGGCATAAAGCAGGATATGGAAGGGGAGATGAAATGGGGCATCAAGCAGGGCATGGAATGGGTCGTGGAACAGGGCACAGAGCAGGGTGCAACCAAGGTAAAGCCTTGTGCAATGCAGGTCATGGATGCCGCTGCTGGGAGTGCTTTGGCATGGACGACAGCACTGCCCTGGAAACAGCCAGGGCACAGCCCAGTGCGTGGAATCGTCAAATCACAGAATCACAGACTGATTTGGGGTGGAGGGGACCTCAAAGCTCATCCAGTCCCACCCTTGCCATGGCAGGGACACCTTCCACTGTCCCAGCTTGCTCCAAGCCCCGTCCAACCTGGCCTTGGACTCTTGCAGGGATCCAGGGGCAGCCGCAGCTGCTCTGGGCACCCTGTGCCAGAATCCCTCCCTGCTGCCCGTGCTGTGGGATCAGCCCCACAGCCGAGGCACATCCAGCCTCTCATCCACCAGCCTCTCCGAGTCCTTCCCAGCAGGAGTGTTCTCCTTGCCCCAGCCAGTACAGACACTGAGGGGTTCCCCTGAGCCAGGGGCAGCGCCCTGCACTTGGCTCTGCTGAACCTCATGAGGCTCCCAGGGCACATCCAGCACCCCCAGCCCTGCCAGGACAGCCCCAGGACCCCACTCCCTGTGTTTCATCACTTGCTACAACTGCAGGAGATAAACCAGAACTGCTTTTATTTCACTTGGCCATGGCAGAAATGCTCAACCCAGCTCTGGTTGGGAAATGTAATGAATTCATTTATCATTGTATTACAAATCAATATTCAATCAAGAAATGGCATTGTCCTGGAGGCACAAAACCCCCCAGAAGACCCCAAAAACTTGTCCTCTTCTTCACCCCAAACAGAATAAAAGCAAGGAAAACAAGCTGGAAAGAAAGGAGCAAAGGACATGGTCAGTGCAATAACCATCCTGCAATCCACGTAATCTGGACTGGGTCACTAATTACTGCTGGGGTTGATGGACCTTTTCCCTCTTGCTTTCACTTCTTTTTACAGCTGAAGGATCCAGCACTTTCCCAAGCAATGATTTTGCATTATTCAGGAGTGGTTTCTGTACCAAAGCCTGTTTGAGTTCTGCACCAAAGCCATGTCCTCCCTTGCCTACAGGGATGTCTGGACGCATTTTTTACTAATAACAGGGAATTTCTATGATGTGATTTTGCCATTTCCTCGGGGCAAGGTGGAGCTGGAGCTTGCAAATCAACACTGAATTAGAAGATGAGACAGAGGAACAGACAACTTAACAGTATAAACAAAATTCCCACTGTGTTGTCCCCAAAAAGTTGCTTACAGGCTGAGAAAATCAGGGAAAACCATTGTCCCCTGTGCCTAAGGGCAAAGGCTGGTGGTGGCCACACTGCTCAGACCTTCTTCAGGTCCTCAGGACCAAAGGAGGTAGGCAGCAGCTCCTCCAGCTTCTTGACAATGTAGGTGCCATCTCCTTTGGTCAGGTAGACATCCCAGTCTGTGCCAAACTAGAGGAGGAGAAAGAAGAGCCAGATGAGGGAGAAGAAGGGAAGAACCTGCATTTCTTCCCCAAATTACTCATATACCCCATTTTCTCAGGTCCACAGGGAGCATCCCCCTCTATTACATGTATTTTGGTTGGCTTATTAGCATTACCTCCCCCAGAGGATATTTTGGGCTCAGATCCTGTGTTTTTACCCCAACACTGTGAGCTCCAGTGCCTCTGAACCTGCTGAATCTGACCCTCGAGCAGAGCCCCACAACCCATTAAATATTAACAACCCCAAAACAAAGTGTGGGTGCTGGGATTCCCGTGCAGAAAGGAGACAAGAGCTGGACAGGATCTGTGAGAAGCTCAGCTTTTGCAGGAAAACCCCCATTTCCAGGCTTGCCAGAGCAAGGACTCAAGGGCAAATCCCTACACCTGGAAGGTGAGATAAGGAATTCCCACTGAACACCCACACAGGGCTGGAATAACCCTTTGCCAGGAGATAATGAAATTTGAGGAGCCTGGGGCTGAGGATGGGGGGCTTGCACCCTCCTTGGAACCTCCAGGTGTTTTAGGGGCAGATGCCTGGGCTCAGGGGATGGTATCTGGGGTCAGGGAATGAGCCATGGGGCCCCACACGAGCTGTCACCTCTCTCATCACTTGTCTGCAGGCGCCACAGGGTGTGATGAAGTCGTCCCCCATGTCACTGCCAAAGGAGAAGGGCACAGAGTCCTGAGGTCAGAGGAGGGGAGAACACCTGCAGAAGACCTTCATGCCTTGATAAATACAGAGCTGCAACAGATTTGCCCCCAATTTCTCCAAAAACACCATGCAAAAACTTCATTTCCCTCCCCAAACGATGGAGCTGCTGCAAAAGTAGCTGTCCCAGGGGTTGTCTGCTGGTTCCCCACCCCATCCCTCAGCACTGCAGCTCTCAGAGCACCCTCACCTGGCGATGGCCATGGCCTTGAAGCTGGTGTGCCCCTCAGAGATGGCTTTTTGGATGGCACCGCGCTCGGCACACATCCCCAGGCTGTAGCAGGCGTTCTCCACGTTGCACCCTGCAGGCACAACCCCAGCATCAGCCTCTCCAAACCCCACCAGCTCCTTTCTCCCCAGGGAATTGACAAAGAAAAGCCATTTTCCCTGCTTCCCTTATTTATTTTCCCATCAGCTGTGATCTTTGGCTCAGTCCGGGATGGCGGCTGCCAGCAGGCAGCGGGGGAGGACACACAACACCAGCACCCCGGCACGGCCCCGCTACACCCTCACAAGTGACCCAAGGCTGGCTGGGGGCTCCCCAAAATCCCGGGGGGGGGTGTCAGATCCCATCTTACCCGAGAAGATCTGCCCTCCGGCGGTGAGCAGCGCAGCTCCCACCGGGAAGCGGCTATAGGGGCAATAGGCGCAGTTTTTGGCCTCGCGGCTGCGGCGCAGCAGGAGCTGGAGATGGTCACCCTGGGGCTGGCCCGGGGGGACAGCAGGGAGCGGGTGCTGCCCGCTTCTCTGCATGGCTGCAGCTGCCTGCCCTGCCCGCTGACGCTGCGGTTAAATATTTCCTCGCCTGGAAAATAGGCTGGCCGGGAGGCCGGGATAACGCCCCGGCACGCAGCTGTCCCCACTGCTCCTCAGGGACAGCTGCTTTTGCAGCAGCTCCGTCGTTTGGGGAGGGAAATGAAGTTTTTGCATGGTGTTTTTGGAGGAATTGGGGGGCAAATCTGTTGCAGCTCTGTATTTATCGAGGCATGAAGGTCTTCCGCAGGTGTTCTCCCCTCCTCTGACCTCAGGACTCTGTGCCCTTCTCCTTTGGCAGTGACATGGGGGACGACTTCATCACACCCTGTGGCGCCTGCAGACAAGTGATGAGAGAGGTGACAGCTCGTGTGGGGCCCCATGGCTCATTCCCTGACCCCAGACACCATCCCCTGAGCCCAGGCATCTGCCCCTAAAACACCTGGAGGTTCCAAGGAGGGTGCAAGCCCCCCATCCTCAGCCCCAGGGCTGGCTCCAGGCTCCTCAAATTTCATTATCTCCTGGCAAAGGGTTATTCCAGCCCTGTGTGGGTGTTCAGTGGGAATTCCTTATCTCACCTTCCAGGTGCAGGGATTTGCCCTTGAGTCCTTGCTCTGGCAAGCCTGGAAATGGTGATTTTCCTGCAAGAGCTGAGCTGAACTCTGGGAAGCAGCCTCAGGGGCAGCCCTGGCCCCCACAGCACCGTGTGCAGGGATTCCCACATCCTCTCCCTGCCTGCTGCCTCATTTTCTCCATTTTCTCCTGGTTTTTATTTACTTTCTCCTTTCTCTGTCCCAGCAGAACATTTTTCCGCCGCCATCCTGGAGGTTTTTTTCCTCCTCAGTTCAAAACTGGTTCTGTGGCTCCAAAGGAAAATGTCCTTAAATCATTCCTGATGGGAAGGAACAACAGCTCCTGATCAGTGAGATCAAAGGAAATAAATTAATAAGATTAAAAGCATTAAAAAAATATAATAAAAATTATATTTTCCCAGGTCTTCTAACTACAAGCAGCAGGGGAATCTGGCTGAAGACACAGGTCAAAAGCCAATTTCAGATGCCCTCATGCTGGAGTCCAAATTCAGTTTGGCTGGTGCTTCCATGGGAATCAGCCCACACAAGGTAAAGGGCTCCCAGGTGATCATCAAATTGCTTTTTAATTAAAGATTTCTCTATTTTTCCCCTTGCCCAAGGAGCTTCCTGCCCCATTTTCTAGCTACAAGGACGGTTGTCACAGGTCCCAGGGATTTATCACTGGGATTTTTGTCCAGTTTGTTTGATTTTGGGAGGATTTTGACCTCACCTGCTGGTTTTGCCATCAAATCTTGCTGCTGGGTCACTGAGGAGCCACAACAGGCTGGGAAGCAGCATCCAAATTGGGAGTGGCTTCTGATAGGGCTGAAACTCCAGGAGCTGAAACTGTGTATGGGACAGTGAGACCACCACAGGCACCCCAAGAAACCAAATCTGGGATGCTGAGATCTGTATTGTCCAAGGGATAACCAGGAAATCCATCTCCCACACGCTGCCAGGGTGCTTGTTCCCTCTGGAATCCAGCAATGACAGTTCACTACCTGTCAGGGCAGGATGCTGAGATCCCTATTGTCCAAGGGATAACGAGGAAATCCATTCTCCCACCCACTGCCAGGGTGCTTGGTCACTCTGGAGCCCAGCAATGACAGTTCACTATTTGCCAGGACAGTGAGTGAGAGGAGGGATTGGCAGCCCTGAACCAGCCCACAACTCTTTTTCTCAGCTTTCAAGTGCAAATCCAAGTTGTTTTCTCCTATATACAGTGTGGTGCAGAGCCTCCCTTGCCCCCCAAAATCTGGGAGAAAATAGGAAAACCTATTTTCTAGAAAATAGGAAAACCAGTCCTAGGGCAACTTGTGGGTGGCACTGTGGGATCAAACCAGGGTAGAGGGACACCACAGCTCCCCCGACCCCAATAATGTGGGATCTCTAAATAAAGAAGCTTCCAGCGTGGGTGCACATCTGCCCTCTCAATATGAACACTGAGCAAGTAAACACAGCCCTCACCTCAGTCAACAAGAATAGAAATTATGAAAGACAGAGGCTTGCATGGATAGAAATCTCCCTCATCAACACTAATTCCCTAATTGCCATCTCCCCAAAACCATCCTTGCACTGGGAGCAAACCATACAGCCCATGTTTGCATCAGAAAAGCTGAAAAACAGACAAATTCATGCATTTTTTATTATTTTGGCTGCAAAATCCTACAAGGCTGTCAAGGCCGCGGCAGTGAGAGAGTGGGGCTGGTGCTGTCTGCCTGTGAAGCTGCTATTTTAAGGTTGTATTTGCTTCACTCAAACTGCAGAAAATCTGGGAAGCTGCTGGGAAATGGCTTCCCGTTCCCTGCAACACCCCACTCTGATTTTCTTCCCCAAGCAGACTGAAAGTGGGGGAACATGGTGTTATTCTACCCCTTTCTCCTCTCCGTTTTTTTAATCCCAAGGCAAACAGAGCATCCCCAAGCCCAGGGGTCTCCCTGCTTTATGTCCAGATGGCAAAAAAAAAAAAAAAAAAAAAAAAAAAAAGGTGGAAATCAGGGTTTGAGCCAAAGACACTGAATCCTGAGCCTCAGACTCCACTGCAGGGCTGAAACCTTGCAGTGCTCCCCAAAAAATTCCCCCCAAGCTGTGCCATGGGGAAATAAAATAACATTCCATTTCTCCGGGAGAGAAACTGTCCTAGGGCCTTGGCCAGAGATAAAAGCAACAGGTTAAAAGCCAGCTCAGCCCAAAAGGAGAGGAGAAGCAAGGAGATCTGACTGGCTTGGAAATAACAGGAGCAAATGGGAGGTTTGGAGGAAAAAAAACGCCAGCAAACCTGCAGGATCTGCAAATCCTGGCACACACCCTTGTGACACGTATTGATTTGGGGGGGAAGCCCCCACCTTTTTGTTGTTCCCGTGTTAGAAGCCATCATCTGACCCTCCCCAAATCATCCCTTCCCCCCCCCCGCCACCCGGGTGGGAAATGAGGGAATTTCCCCTGACGCCGGTGGGTTCGGCGCTGGGGGTCTGGCTGCTGCGCGGGGATGGGGGGCTGGGCTCCCCCCGGCTTCCTCTCCCTCCGGGGCACGGAGCGGGCGCGCACGGGGCCGCTCACCGGCGGGGGCCGCTCACCGGCGGGGGCCGCTCACCGGCGGGGGCCGCTCACCGGCGGGGGCCGCTCACCGGCGGCTCCCCGCGTGCTCGGGGAGGTGGAGCAGCCCACGGAGGAGCCGCGTCCCCGCAGCCGCCGCCGCTCCCGCAGCATCAGGCGCAGGCGGCACCCGGAACGCGGCGGCTCCTCGGCTCCGCATCCTCCTCCGTGGGCAGCCGGATCGGACACGGGGCCGCGTCCCGCTGCCGGGGTAGGGCACGACACCCCCTGCGCGGGGGGCGCGGGGACACCCCCCAGACCGGCTCCGGGGCTTGGGGGGGTGGTCCCGCTGCTTGCGAGCGAGGCCGGCGGTAGCGGAGCGGAGCCGAGATGCTGCCCTGGCGCCGGAGCAAGTTCGTGCTGGTGGAAAATGAACGTAAGTGCAAAGGCAAGAGCCTGGGGCCGGGGCTGAGCTACGCGGCGCTGCTGGCCGGCTTCCTCCGCTCCTGCCCGGACCTGCTGCCCGAGTGCCCGCTGGAGCGCCTGGGCAGCGTCTTCCGCGGGAAGCGCCAGAAAGTGGAGCTGAACAAGGAGGACCCGACGTACACGGTGAGGTACCTGGGCAACGCCGTCACCCTGCACGCCAAGGGCGAGGGCTGCACCGAGGAGGCGGTGGGCAAGATCTGGGCCAAGAGCGAGGCGGGCGCCGGCGGGGCCAAGATGACGCTGACGCTGGGCCCTCATGGCATCCGCATGACGCCCTGCGAGAAGGGGGCCCGCCGGCCGGGCCACGCGTACCTGCTGCACCGCATCACCTACTGCGCCGCCGACCGCCGGCACCCCAAGGTGTTCGCCTGGGTGTACCGGCACCAGGTGAAGAACAAGGCGGTGGTGCTGCGCTGCCACGCCGTGCTGGTCTCCAAGGCCGACAAGGCGCGCGCCATGGCCCTGCTCCTCTACCAGACCTCGGCCTCCGCCTTCAACGAGTTCAAGCGCCTCAAGAGACAGAGCGATTTCCGCCACGTCCAGCAGCAGCTCCTGGGCGACGCCATCGTGCCCTTGGTGCCGCTCCGCAGGCTGCTCAACGCCAAGTGTCCCTACCGGCCGCCGGCCGAGCGGGCCCGCTGCGCCCCAAGGCTCAGCTCCATCCTGGAGGAGGAGGAGGATGAGGCCTTCGGCGCCGGGCCGCCCCTGGGGGACCCCGAGCGAGCGGCCGTGCTGCGGCTGGCCAGCGACATGAGGGGCTGCAGCCTGCGCGGGCCCCGCGCCGCCGCGTGCTGAGCGCCGGCGGGACACGAGGTGCCCTCGGTGCGCCCCGAGCCGGTGCCGGACCCTCCTCGGGGAGCAATCTGGACAAGACGGCGGCTCCGTCTGCAGGAAGACCCATGGTGGGGGTGGGTTTGCACCCCAGGGACCCCCCCGGCCCCGCACATGAACCTGCTCTCGTGCCTCCTCCACAGCGGCCATAATAATAAAATGAATGTGTGTTTTCTGCGGTGTGACGGCGCCTGTGTCTCGCCCGGACCCCGGCGGACGACAGAGTAAAGCTCGGCTCTGAGGCAGTCTGGGGGGTTTATATTGCTTTTACCCCTCGAAAGGCAAGCCAAGGAGGGGGGGCTGCGGGGTCCATGGTGCTTTCCTGCGGCACCGAGGGCGGGGGAGAGCTGATCTGTGTAGTCATGGCAACTTGAATTTTTAAATATAGAGCTGGGGGGGAGGCGCTGCCGCCCACGTCGGGGGAGCAGTGATGGGGGTTTGGCCCCTTGGACCCCACTGGAGAGCACAACTTGCCTACACCCCCCCCTCCCACTCCAGATTAGCACCCAGGGCCTGAAGATCAATAATTTACAAAAAATTGCTATTTTTTTTCTTCCCCTTTTGCTGCTTTCCCAGAATAAGCGATGGTAAGGAGATGTGGGGTTGGGGGTGTGGGTGGCTTTGTGTCCTCCCCGGCAGGGACCTGCCATGGCCCTTTGTGGGGTGGGAGAAGGGACTCTGCAAAGTGGGGCTGGGGGCTGCGTCCTGAGGCTGAGCCCCCGCAATGGGGCCACGTGATGCTGCTGCCCCACAGCCCAGCAAGGGGTTTGTAAGCCCTTCCCCAAGGTGTTATAGGGCTGGGATTTGGAGAGATAAACCCTCCCAGCCACGGGGGACAGGCGCTGGTCTGACCACTGTCCCCTAAACTTAGCAGAAGGTGAGATTTGGATTGCCCCCCCAGCCCCAAGGTGGCAGGGAAGGTACGGGGGATGCTTCCCCCAAACACCCAGGAGCATTAGGATTTGGGGCCAGCTGCCAAGATCCTGATTTGGGCTAATCCCCCTCAGATACAGGGAGGCTGGAGTTTGATGTCCTCCCCAAGACCGCAGGGTGAAGGTGGCGGTAAAGGCGTGGGGAGGCTGCCACCTGTCCCGCCCCCCAAACTCCAAGGATGGCGTTTGTCCCCCTAAAGCTCCGAGGGGCCGGGCTCTGAGCCGCCTCCCCTGAGTAACAGCCTGTGTGGGGGGACAGTGTGTGTGACCCCGCACCCCAGCAGGGCTCTGCGGAGCCCCCGCGCCCCGCCCGGCCTTGGCGGACCCCTCGTCTCGATGGCGGCGCTGCGGCGGCCAGAGCGTCTCTCGTGACGTCATCGCCGGGCGCCGGCGCGGCGCGCGGTTGCCGTGGTAACGGCGGGCCTGGCCGCCATGGAGGGCGGCGGGCGGCCCTCGGCCGCACAGGCCGTGCTCTTGGCCGCCAGCACCGCCATCACCGCCCTGCTCTACTCCATCTACCGGCAGAAGGCTCGCGTGGCCCGCGGGCTCGAGGTGGGTGTGAGGGGTGCGACGGGGCAATGTATGTGCCCGGCCCCCGAGCCGCGGCCTGGTCGCGCCGGCTGAGCCGCGGCCTCTGTTTGCTTCCGCAGGGCGCCAGGAAGGTCCGGCTGGACGGGGACCTGCGGGCCGTGCTGCTGGAGGCACCCGGACGCTGCGTGCCCTATGCGGTCATAGAAGGTAAGGTCGTGTATAAACACCAGAGATTTATGTCCAAAGAGGAAACAGAGAAGTCCTATAACTTTATTCGAACTAAGGGAGGGGTCATAGGCATTTCCCATGGGGTCTCTCAGATTACTAGAGGGTGCAGCCTCCTTTTTATTCTCGCTTTCCGGCCGCATTTCCCTCTCTCTTTCCCTATTGGCTGAGGCACTTGAGAGGTGCAGACTGGCCGAAATGCCTGATACCTATGGCTCCCTTCTAATGTCCTTCCCTTCCCTTCCCTTCCCTTCCCTTCCCTTCCCTTCCCTTCCCTTCCCTTCCCTTCCCTTCCCTTCCCTTTCCTTTCCTGAACCTTCCCTTTCCTGAACCTTCCCTTCCCTTTCACTTTTGCTTTTACTTTCGCTTTCCCTCCCTTGTGTCAGTCAGTGGAAATCCTGTGGAATTTGTGGTTCTTCCCATGGTTTCTTTTATCTCTCAACATCTAGTTTTATCTACCAGCAGACCCACAGTTTGTTTGTAAAGAAAAATCCCTCATTCCTTTCAAACACGACCTGAAGTGGTGCCCCAGCTGGGGGTGGGGGGGGGCACCTCCTGCCCCACAGCTGCTCCTCACTGGGGGATTTCATCCCCAGCTCCTCCTCCTGTGCCCATCAGGTCATTTCCCCCACACCAAGCAGCCACAGACTCCTGACAGCACAAAACACAGGCTCTTAGCCCTTTTGCCCTCATCTTAGAATTCTAGAGTGGTTTTGGTAGAAAGAGACCTTAAAGCTCATCCAGTTCCACTCCTTCCACTGTCCCAGGGTGCTCCAAGCCCCATCTAACCTGGAGTTGGACACTTCCAGGGATGAGGCAGCCACAGCTGCTCTGGATACCCTCAGCAGCCTCACAGGAAGGAAGGGATTTCTTCCTAGCAGCCCAGTGAAGCCATTCCCCGTGGTGCAGGGTTTGTTTCATGAGCCCTCACGTGGCCCCTGGTTCCTGTTTCAGGTGTGGTGCGATCGGTGAAGGACACCCTGAGCAGTCAGTTCGTGGAGAACTGCAAGGGGGTGGTTCAGAGGCTGACACTGCAGGAGCACAAGATGGTGTGGAACAGAACCACCCACCTCTGGTATGTGCCTGGCACCCTCAAACTCCTGTGGTACCCTTGGGGGGGGTCTGACAGCCTGAAATGGCCTCAGGCATGGCCAGAGTGACCAAGTGCCTCAAAGCTGGGTGCCAAAGTAGCCTCCACAGTGACAGCTGCCATAATGGAGGGTTTGGCTGATTTTAGGGCTTTCACAGAGGGGCTGGAGGAGAAGAGAGCATCGAGTAACCCAACATGGGCTGAAGATTGATCAGCCCCACCTTGTTACCCCACCAGAGGATAGCATTTCAGAAAAAACCCACTTGCAGGAAAGAAATTAATTGCATTTGGTTGATCCCCACACCCAGGGGTCCCAGAACTGCTGAAACAGAGCCCAGCGATGCTGTTTGATAAGCATTTGGTAACACCAAACTGGGATGTGTGACACGTGGTGCTTCCCCTCGCGGGATGGTTTGTGCCAGCTGGGAATGCCACAGGCAGTGAGGAGGTGGGGATGGGGGGAGCCCCCACTTCTTGTGGAGCACTGAGTGAGGGTGGAGTGGCCTCGTGCACCCCTGACAGTGCCATGAGGGGAAAGGTGTTCTCCAGTGCAGCAGCGAGTGGCTACAGTGACAGTCGTGTCCAGGGAGGCCACAGCCAACAGCAAACAGACAGACAAGTCTCTTCCTTGTTTAGCACGAGAGTCCATTTTATTTCCCCCCCCCTCCACCCCGTGCCATGGGGGAGAGCCCAAACAAAGCCCAGAGAGCCGAGAACAGAGAGGGGGACACAGACCTGGGCAGGGGTTTTGTCAGATGTCCCGTGGGAGGAGTCTTGGGATCAGATTACAGCCTCCTCAGAACGGAAAGGCTCCACAATCCAGAGACCCCCATCAACGAAACTCCACTCACTCAGGGCGTGTCCCATCTGGCAGTCCCCAAAACCAGCAGGCCATCCCAGGCTGTGTTTCCCATCAGGGGCAGTCAGTTCACTTCCCCCCTCCTCCCTCCCCAGGAATGACTACGAGAAGATCATCCACCAGAGAACCAGCACCACCCCCTTCGACCTGGTCCCCGCCGAGGACGGCGCCGGCGTCACCGTGCGGGTGATGAAGCCTCTGGACGCTGCCGAGCTCGGCCTGGAGACGGTGTACGAGAAATTCCACCCCTCTGTCCAGTCCTTCACGGACGTCATCGGCCACTACATCAGCGGGGAGCGTCCCAAGGGCATCCAGGAGACGGAGCAGATGCTGAAGGTGGGCACGGCCCTGACTGGGGTGGGAGAGCTGGTTCTGGACAACGCCACCATCAAGCTGCAGCCCCCCAAGCAGGGCATGCCCTACTACCTGAGCTCCCTGGATTTCGAGTCCTTGCTGCAGAAACAGGAGTCCAGCGTGCGGTTTTGGAAACTGCTGACGGTGGTTTTTGGCTTTGCCACGTGCGCCGTGCTGTTCTTCCTGCTGCGCAAGCAGTACCGGCACCACCGCGAGCGGCAGCACCTGCGGCAGATGCAGGAGGAGTTCCGGCAGGCCCAGGAGCGCCTGACCGGCACCGAGGGCGGCGAGGCTCTCAAAAACGCCTGCGTGGTCTGCTTGAGCAGCACCAAATCCTGCGTCTTCCTGGAGTGTGGCCACGTCTGCTCCTGCCACGAGTGCTACCAGGCTCTTCCCACGCCCAAAAAGTGCCCAATCTGCAGGCAGGGCATCACCAGGGTGGTTCCTTTGTACAACAGTTAATTCTTTGTGGTTCTCGGGGGGGAGACTTTGGATGTAAAGCTGCCACTGGCAAAGGGGTTTTGTCGCCTCGCTGCTTGGGTGGTGGGTTTTGGGGAAGGGGAGGGAGCTTGAGGGAGCAGGTGCTTCACCAAGGGGGCAGAGCAGAGTCTGAAAAGGTGACTCTGCAGCTGATCAGGGCTCACGCTGTGCTATGGAGGTGTTTTTGAGAGAGATGATTCTTTGCAAAGGGTGAGGTGCTTGGGGGAGGATTCAACTTGAAGCTCTTCTGTTTAGGTTTGGACTCGCAGGGTTTGTGTCATGGTTACAGAGCCTGCAGCCCCTTACCCAGCTGATAAAAACATGGGAAAAACCATAATAAAATGTATTAAGGGTTCTGGGAGGCTCCAGAATTCCTGTGAGGCTGCCAGAGGGCTGCAAGGCCTAATGGAGCAGGAGGGGCTGTCGGAGAGCTCGTACCAGCGGGTGTGAACACAGGTAATTCTGTGATCCCCCCAAAATGGCTTTGTCACACCAGGGTGTGAGGATGGGGATGTGAGAGTGCTGTGGCTAATGGCTGATGGCTGTGCTTGGCTTGGCTTGGCTTGGGATAGCAATTGAGGTGTGAAGTAATAAAATAGGATGAAAAGTGTGTCTGTGTCGGATTATTCCAGGAGAGTGGTGAGGTTTGTCCTCCCTGAGGTGGACATGGTGAGCCTGGATCATCCCAAGCCATGATGGAGGTTGGCTGAGGGGGAAACCTGTCCTCCCTGCCCTGGACATGACAGTCACTGCTGTCTCCTCATGACACAGGTGGTGCCAAACCCCCAAACTGACACAAAAAAGGAAAATTCCCTTCCCTGACACTCCTATTTTGCCATAAATCCCATAAGCACCCAAGAGGGTTGATGGACCCAAAGTGCTGCTGCAGTGAACATTTGCTGGGGAGGACAATTAGAGAAACATTCCAGGGCAATGAGGGAGTCTCAAGTAGGAGCAGTTGAAAACCCCAAGACTGAGGCAGCCCCTGGGTAGCCCTGCTCCAGGCAGAGCTGTCCACATCCCCCAGGCACATTTAAAAAGAAACATTCTCATCGACTGGCATTTTAAACCCCCTGAATTTACAGTGAAAATGATGAGTTGTTTCTCATGAAACGTTAACCAGAGCAGCCAGGCAGTGTCCGAAGGCCGTTCTGGCTGTGGGGCACAAATCCACGGCTGGATTTTGAGGAGGAGCCAGTCCCTGGTTATTGCAGTGCTGGATTTTGAGGAGGAGCAGCTCCCTGGTTATTGCAGTGCTGGATTTTGAGGAGGAGCTGGTCCCTGGTTATCCCAGGGCTGGATTTTGAGGAGGAGCAGCTCCCTGGTTATTCCAGGGCTGGGAAAGGGTGTCCCACCAGCTGTAGATGGCGGTGGCTGCCTGCAGGGCGAGGCAGCCCGCAGAACAGAATCCCAGAGGGAACAGCAGAACAGAGCTCAAAAAGCCACACTGCAGCCCCAAAACCCAGCAGACAGATTGAAACGGCAGAATCCCATCTGCTGGAAGAGGTGTCCCTCCTCTTCAGGGGAACGAGCACCCCAAAAAGCCTCATCCCCTCACTGGGGACAGGGGGGAGGTCAATCCCCCTCAAACCAGTGCAGGGCACACCCTCAAGCCTCGGTGTTTTGCCCAGGAATGGAGCATCAGGCAAAGCCTAAAAATACTCCTTGGAGGGGCTGTGCTTCCCCATTACCCCTCGCCTCCTGTTTCCAAGCTTTCCCTGTGATTTCTCGGGCGTAGCCGCAACCTTATGTAAGGAGCTGACAGCTCGGGGGCGGGCAGGAGTGCAGGGGAGAGGGGCTTGTGCAGCTCTGGGGGCTGAGGATTTCAGCAAACGAGGGCTTTGGAGATGGGAGCAGCCCCAGGACAGCTCACCCCAGCCCTGGCACCACCAGGCACCCTGTCCTTCCATTCTGCTCAGCCCCAAATGAGCCAGGCTCCGATTCCAGAGAAACCCTCTAACTCAGCCTTGCACAAACAGGTTCTTTGCTGCTGTTGCTACTGTCCTCCTGCTCCCTTTTGTAGGAGATGCACCACAGATGCCTGAACACCCCAACACAGCTGTGGCCTGTCCCAAGATGTTATCCCCAACCTTCCCATCACTCGCTTTGCCAGGCAATAGCCCCAGTGACCCACGCTGCTGTGGTGACTCTGCATAGAAAACCCCACGGAAAGCTCACAGTGACTCAGGAGTGCTCCTGCAGTGCCCCAGGAAAGGTTCGTGCAGGGAGGGGTCTTGGGGGCCCCCAGCCACGCACACCCAGTCCCCCCCACCCTGCGGCCCCCCACACAGTGCCAGAGGCCCCCAGATGGCTCTGCAGGGCACGTGAGGCTGTGCCCAGGGCTCCTGGGAACGGGCGCTGGGCTCCCCAGGGCTGTGGAGGGTCAGTCCCAGACTTTCCAGGAGTGGCTGGGGAGGCTCACTCTGAACTCCCTAAACGTGGCTGTGGGGTGGTCTGGGCTCCCTTGGTGTGGCTGTTGGGGTAGCTCTGGGCTCCCCAAAAGTGCTGTGGGGCCACCTGAGCTCTCCGAGGGTCCTTTCAGGGCAGCTCTGGACTCCCCAGGGAAGCTGAGGGGCAGGTTGGGGAATCCAGAGCCCGAAGCCGTAGAGTGTGTCAGCCAGGCAGCTCTGGGATCTCCGGGGATGCTGTGGGACACCCCGAGGATCTCCGGGACAGCTCCGTGCTCCGCGGGGAGCCGGCGGGGCAGGCCCGGGCTCCTTGAGGATGCTCCGCGCTCCCCGGGGACGCTGCGGGGCAGGCGGCGGGGCAGTCCCGGGGATCCCCGGGGTGCGGGATCAGCCCGCGGGGCGGCGCCGCCGCCGGTGCCGGGGGCCGAGCCGGCCCCGCCCCGCCCCGCCCGGTCCCGCCTCCCGCTCCTCTATCGCCGCCGCCGCCGGAGCCGCCGCCGCAGCCGCGGAGCCGCGAGCAGCGCCGGCCGGGCCGGGATGTGACGGGGCGGCCGCCCCGCGCCCGCTGCGCCGCTGCCCCGGGCCCGCGGGCCCCGCGCCCCGGGAGGCTGTCGGGGGGCGGCGGCGGCGGCGGGTCCCCCCCCGCCGCCCCCATGTCGGAGGGGCCGCCCTACGGCGAGGGGCAGCTGGCGGGGGACGCGGCCGTGGGGCAGCTGCCCTTCCCCGTTCGCCTCCGCGGCGGCGACGGGCTCCTGGCCGGCGGGCAGGGCAAGCGGCCGCCCAAGCTGGGGCAGATCGGCCGCAGCAAGAGAGGTGGGTGCCGGAGGGACCGGGGCGCGCCGGGAGCCGCCCGGGATGCGGGACACGGGATGCAGCGGGTATCCCGCGGGGAGCTGGGCATCGTGCACCGGGAGCCTTCCCCGGGCATGCGGGACACCGGGGACCGTCCTCAGGGACCGGGCACGATGACCGCGCTCCCTGGGGATGTCGGGCATCGCGTGCCGAGGACCTTCTCCAGGCATGCAGGGCATTGGGGACCGTCCCCAGGGACAGGGTATGGTGCACCGGGCTCCCTGAGCGATGCTGGGCATCGTGCTCCGTGGATCTTCCCCAGGGATGGGGCACCGAGCGCCTTTCGGGGATGCAGGGCACCGGGAAGCGTCCCCGGGGACGGGGCACGATGCACCAGGCTCCCCGCAGGATGTCAGGCAGCACGTCCCAAGGACTGTCACCGCGGTGTTGGGTAGCCGGGACCTTCCCTGGGGACAGAACATTGTGCCCTGGGCACTTCACCGCGTATAGGGCAGCAGGGACCTTCCTCAGGGACAGGGGACATTCCTTGGGGACCATCCGCAGGGCACAGGGGTGAGGGGACCCTCCTTGGGGCCGTGTCCTTTGCCAAGTGTCCCCAGGGACAGGGCGCCAGTGCCGGGGCGGGCGGTGCTGGGGACGCTCCCTGGGGACGGGATACGGTGCCCGGTGCCCCGCAGCGTGTCGGGGCCGTGTCGCTTTGCCGGCAGCCACACCAGGGATGTGGAACCCCTCCAAGCCCCCCAGGGTGACCTTGTGCGGGGGGAGAAAATTCACCGCTCTTCTGTTTTTTTCTGCTTTCTAGTGGTTATTGAAGATGATAGAATTGATGATGTGCTGCAAAACCTCTCCGAAAAGGCCCCTCCCGGTGTTTAAAGCCTCCCTGGGGACGCTGGGCCGAGGCCCGGGCTGGGGTCGGTTTACAATGGCCCAGGTGACCGGCAGAGAATGACCCCAGCCCCGCAGCCAGCGCCGGGAACGCCGCCCGCAGCCCCGCGCCCGTCCTGCCCTCCGGAGACGCGCGGAGGGGAGGGCGGCGAGCGAGCCAGAGCCCAGCCGTGAATTCAAACATGATAATAAATTCAAATATAGCTGTGTAATCGGGAAAATAGTCACCTGCTTCAAACCCCCCGCCCCGAGGGACGGACGGAGGAGGCACGCCGCGGCTCTGAATTACTCGGGATGGCTTTTCTCGGGCTGATGAACCTTGTGCCGCGCTAGATCGGGGGGTAAGAGGGAAGGGGGCAGCGGGAGATGGGGGGAGCGGGGGGAACAGCCCCTGGAGTCTCCCTCCGGCCAGGCTTGTTCCCAGCGGGCACCTTGTTTACATGATTTAATCTTGCAAAAATGAATCCGTGCACTTGGATGTACCACGCTATCCCCTTCTGTATGAGTTTCTTTTTTTTTTTTTATGTTGATGTCTTTGGATGTTGGGAAATTATATAAAATAGATATATATATATATATTTAATTTTAGTCACGTTTTAAGGTTCTCAAGGGGGAAAACCAAAACTTTTATAAAGGAAAGGCCTGAAGGAAGAATTGCTGGTTTATTTTTTAAAGCTTGTACTTCTTGGTTGCTGTGAGCAAAGGGACAGATTTTATATGTATGGGGGGGCGGGGGGTTCGCTCAGCTTTTCTAACTACCATGCAGTCTGTAGTGTGGGTGATCTTGGTTTTCTTTTTTTTTTTCCTTATATTGTGGCAGTTTCCTCTCTTTAATAGACTGTATTAAAACATATATATAAAAGAAATTATTTAATGTAATCACAAGAGTGCCAAACACTTGGAGATGCTGGAGGGCAGCGATTCCCTCCCCGAGACGAGCAGCACTCGGAGCTTTCTGCTCTTTCCAGGGCTCGGTCGATCTCTCGTGGGGTTTTCTCTGACTTCTCTTTTCTAATCTTTCTTTTTAATATTTTGCATGACGTGCATAAAAACAAAAGGGGAAAAAAAAAAGTGGGGGGGGGGACAAAAAGCGCCTCTGGTGCCCGGGCTTGGTTCTTGTTTCTGTTTGCGATTGACTGACAGACCTCAAGGCAGGTTTTTCTTTCCTCCTTTTCTTAAATATTGTGTATGTTGCACTTTTATCCACTACACAGGGCTATTTCTGCAATGTCCGAATAAAAAGGAAAATGAAACAAAATGGAAAAAAAAATTATAAATGCGGATCTGCCATGTTTTCCCGTGGGCTGCCAGGGCCAAGCAGCACGAGCATCCGTCCCTGTCCCCCCAAATAATCCCAAAATAACTGAGGAAAACCTCCCCACTCTCTAGCACAGACCCCTGTTAATCTGAATAACTAATTGTGATTAATATTTATTTGTGGGATTTTTTTCTTTGATAGGAAAACACTTCAGAGGCACAAATTTAATGGAAAAATTCAACGTTGGGTCCTGAGAGTGGCTGTTGGGAATGGGGAATAAAAGGTGGCTTCCCCTTCACTGGTGGGAAAGGTGTGGAATATGGGCATTTCCCTTGCAGTGTTGCCTCCCTTCCCCCCAAACCCCAAATCCTGGTGTTAAAAAAGGCCATTATCCCTTCTGCCCACGCCACCGGGGGCACGAACCAACCTTTGTGCCCGGGGAACAAGAATATAATCACAGATGGGAAACAGGTCCAGGGGTGGGATTTTTATTGCAAAGAAAATCATATATTGCAATAAAAGCAGGATGTTGCTGAGCTGGGATTTGTACAGGATAACCTGGGGGGAAACAGATTAATTTGGGGTGGCACAGGGAGCTGGGGTGTGAAGGCTGCACAATGCTCCTGTCCCCACCACCTTTGCTATTTATTGCTCCATTTTAAGCCCACACAGGCTCTCCCACATCCAGGATATGATGAGGAGCTTTGTTAAATTGCTCCCTTGAAAAATCCCCAATTAGTTTCAATTTTTCCCCAGCGAGTTCAGCTCTGAGGTCGTGGCTGTGTGGGTTGGATGCAGCACACACAGTGTTGGCCCCCGGATTTTCTGTGCTGGGGGACCTGCTGCGCCTCCAAACCACGAGATGGCCCCCAGAAGGGAGTGTTTTCTCCCAGACTAATGGGTTTTTCCCCAGTCAACATCTGGGGATGAGCCCAGGGCATTGGGAGAGCAGACACAGCCAGAGAGGAGCAAAGCATCCCACATGTGCCAAGGACACAGCACTCGGGAGCTCTTAGACACAAAACCATGGGCTGGATGCAGCACTGGGGTAATTAAGTTCACCCAAACCCCCTCCTTTTTATAAAAACCTGATTATGGGTCTGCCAAACCCCATTTCCCACTTTATCCCATACATCAAAAGACCTCTGAGCACTTAAACCTCCCTGAAACCCAGACCCGTCTATGGGTCCTCTGAGGATGGGGCGCAGGCACAGCCCCAGATTCCCCCCAAAAACACCTGGAGGCCTGGGAGGGGCTGGAAATGCTCCAGAGAAAGCCTGGAGCCAGAGGGGGAAGGGAGGCTGAAAGAAGAGGAGATTCTGCTAAATTATGAACCGCTCTTTTATATGCATCTTTCATGCACGGCGCATAAATAATGGAGCAGGAGAGCCCGGCGCGATCGCGTACGGGAGGATGCGGGGTGGAGGGGCGAGGAGAGAGCGATTCACGGGGGATGGTGGCGAAAGATGCGCCCAAGAGACCGAGCCGGGCATCCCGCACGGCCGGGAGATGGTGTTCTGAAGGAGGATTTAAGGATTAAGCTGGCCCCGGGGCAGGAGTTTATTGCATACATTATTTAACAGATGGCCCAACGCAGGCGGCGGCTGCCTACGGTCTCCCCGGTGACCTTGGCTGGGAGATGCCGGAGCCGGGAAGGGAGCCCGGTGCCATCACCACGCTCCGGTTACAGGGATCAGAGGGAAAAAAGAAAAAAAAAAAAAAAAAACAGAACCAAACCCCAGAAGCCAGCACCCAGCAGCTCCAGAGCCAAATCCCCATGGAAACTGCAAAAATCCCCACCCAACCCTGCCCATATGGGCTGCTTGTTTTGGCAGGGGTGGGGGAAAAAAAGGAGGAAAAAATAAAATGCATGGAAAAGAGCCATTTGCAGGTTTATTTACCGGAGGAAACTTGGCACCTTTGGAAGAGCAGGGTAGGGGAGGGATGAGTGAGGTGCAAAGGTCCCAGCGGCACCCAGAGCACTTGTGAAATCCCACTGCCATGCCCAAACACACACTTGAATCCCATTTTCCCAGGGATTTTGGTGCTGGGGGAAGGGGCTAACACAGTTGCTCCTGCAGCAAAGCCAACCCTGACTGCTTACACCCAGAGCCAGGTGTATCTTCATTCACCTCTAAAGCTGCTCGTGTTCCACAGGCTTTGAGGCATGGAAACCCCCTGGCATGACACCAGTCCTGGGGGGCTCAGAGCAATGGACAACGATTTTGGGGCTGGATCGGTGTCCCCACCACTCATTTCCCACATCACCTAGGCAGCAGCTCAGAAAAAGAAACCGAAATTGAGGGCAGTGTGTTGCAGCCAGGGCAAAGAGGAGCAGGGGGAGTGGGTGAGTCCCCCAAAGCTCATCCCAAAAGGACGCCCATGAAGCAACTGCCCAAAATATTCTCTCTCTTTTTTTTTTCCTTTCCCCTCCTCCATCAAAACTAGGGCATGTTAAACTAGGCCAGCACTCCTAAAGTAATTTATTTATCGTGGCGGGGAGAGAGGAGGGACAGCAGCATGGGCTGCAGAAGGGGATGCTCCATCCTGCCCCCAAAGGTTGTGGGTTTGGGGAATAAAATGGGTCAGTTCTTCCCTCTTCCCTCGTTGAAAAGTCACAATTACTCAGAAGGAAGCAGCTTTAGTGACCTTTGGTGGAGAAGACACAAAAATGGTCATTTCAATGGAATCAAACCCTTTTTGATCCGTTGGCTCGACTGTTTTCACCGCTGGGGTTCATGTTGTGTACTGTGGCATCAGACAGAAAATACACTTTAGAAAAATGAAAAATGGAAAAAGGCATGAAAGAAATTTTACCTTCCTTAAAAACTTGGGTTTGTTTTTTTT
This sequence comes from Ammospiza nelsoni, assembly GCF_027579445.1. Taxonomy (NCBI): domain Eukaryota; kingdom Metazoa; phylum Chordata; class Aves; order Passeriformes; family Passerellidae; genus Ammospiza; species Ammospiza nelsoni. Next base: position 6,969,712 of record NC_080654.1, on the reverse strand, counting down.
TTTTTTGCTTTTTAACACAAGAATGAGAAAAACCCAGTGGTTGCCTGAAACCTCTCCATCCATCCCTGCCAGGGAATGGGGCCAAGAGGGATTTGGGGTGCAGCCCTGTCCTGCTGGGTGCTCCCCCATCACTCATGGCCTTAGAGCTTTTTTTTGGGCTTTACCTTTGCCTTTGGACCTGCCCATTGGAAGAGTGGATTCTGGTGGGATGGACCCCCAGTGCTGCTTGTTTGGGGGGCTTGGGGGGCTGTGGGTCCCCCTTTCCTGGGATCTTTGTCCCACAGCCACTAGAGGCCACTGAGGCTCTGTGCTCCCGGCTGATTTACCCAGGCAGGACATTTGGACACACACTGGCACCCAAAAGTCCAAAACAGGCACATCCCCAGGGGCAGCAGAGCTGGGGAAAGGCAGGGCAGGGAGGAGCTGTCCCTGAGCTCCACTGGGGTCTCCAGGGACATCCCCACATCAGGACCCCACGGGGAACAGGGGCACTTTTCCCAAATCTGGCCAAGCCACTCAGCTGCCCAGACCTGTGCTGAGCACTGGGGGAATTTTGTGGGTCCTACCCAAGGTAAACATCTCCAGAGGACAGGGAAATGCTGCCCCACGTGCAGCATCCCTCCTGGGCTCACCAGGAATTTTGTGAGAGGTCAAGAGGACACTCCCATGATGTGGCATTCCTTACCTTGGGAATATTCTGCAAGAAAATCCCTGGATCCCTGCTGCTGCTGCCTCGGGGAGCCTGGGAGTGGAGCTGCCTGCCTCCCCAGGCTCCTCATTTTCATTTTGCCTGGAGTTAAAATTTTCTAGGATATTCTAAACAGCCGTTCCCACTTAGGAGGGAAACATCAGACATCTTCATTTACACACAGCTCCAGGTGTCAAACTGTTGCATGACAATAACAAGTGGGAGACACCTCATCCAGAAAACAGAGAATTTCCAGCTGCAGCCAAATGCAGCAGCAGGTGCTCAGATAAAACCCAAACCTGAGAACAGCACCAGGCTCTGCAACCTGGCCAAAGCCTTCCCAGATAAACAGTCAGTGTTTGGGAGGGGGATTGTATTTTTTGGGAGGTTGGGATGTCTGTGCTGCCTCACATTTGGGTATTTTCAGACCCTTGGTGAGCAGGTGAGAATGGCCACTGCCTTCTCAGGGCTGCCTCAGTTCCCAGCCTCACTGGCTTTGGAGGAAGATTCCCTGCCACAGATTTTTCCAAGATAATTCCTCCCCTGAGTTTCGGCAGGATGTGCCTGTGATAGCAATTGCCCTGTTAAATTCGTGTTGGTAATGCAACACCAGGAACGTGGAGGAATACAAAGAAAACCAGAGGAATTTGGGCTCCTCTCCATGCTACAACACCTCAATTATTAATATATATAGTATTACATTATATAATACTATATAATATTATGTAATATAGATGGTATTATATAATACATACAATGGTATATATATATATGTGTATATATAAATATAATTTTTGCAGAGATAAATGTGACACCCGCACGAGCCCTTTCCTTTGCAAGTGTCCCACCCTGCTCAGCCTTTCCCAGGGGCAAAGGGCAGCAAAATGGGAACATCTGAGAGTCCCGGAGCTGTGCGTGCACACAACCCAAAGCATCAGCCCCTTCTCAGGGTGGGGGGAATAAAAGAAAATAAAGGAAAATAACCAAAGCACAGAAATAAATCCCCAAACAGGCCATGTGACACGAGGCTCCGAAATACCCGCGGTGAGTCACGGGTGTGGAGATGGGGCTGATCCAGCTCTGACTCAGCCCGGGCAGCCGGTGCAGCCTGTTTGTGTCCCCCCCACAACTCCTGTTTCCCATTTTTGCTCCAAACCTGCTCAAATATAAATAAATACTCTGTGACTAAGAGACACGTGGTGGGGCTCAGCCCGCAGCAGCCCCTTCAAGCCCCCCCCCAATTCCTGGTGGTTCCACAAGGGCTGGACACACCAGTGTCCCACAGAAGCCAGGCCTGGGGACCATTGAAGCATTTAAAGTGTTTTTAAAATATGCATTTTTGGAGGGGGAAACACACACACACACACAGGAGGTTCTTGCTGATGCCACATCAAGGAAGCACTTGGGATTTTCCAGCTAGCTCTAATTAATTAGTATTTTCTCAGCTTAGCATCATTTTAAACGTGAAGCACCAATTCCCATGGGTCACAGACAAGGGAAGCCAAGACAGAGCAGAGCCAGCCCAGGTGGGGTGAAGCCTCTGGGACACCACATTGGAGGAGCTGGGATGAGACTCAGTTCCCACCTGGGTGCAATCCAGCCCCAGCCACAGCATCCCACAGCATCCCCAGAGGGGGGGAAACCTCAGTTGATGCCTGGGTTTGGGGGAGGTGCCTTGGGAAAGCTGCTCTTGGGTTATTCCCACTGGATCTGGACAAATGCACGGGGGTGGAACTCCCCTATATTATTTACAGCTGGGTTTAACCCCCCAGTGTTTGACCTCCTGGGATTCTCCAGGTTGGTCCCAGCCTCATCCCAGGTTACAGCACTATCCCTGAGCCTCAGGGCAAGGAAAGGCGAAAGGCAGGATCAGGATGAGACCCTGGCAGCATCCTCAGCATCCATAACCAGTTTCCATAGCAACAGGTTCAGCCCCAGATCGGCAGCAGGTGCTGGGAAGCAGGAATGAGGAGGGAGCTCGGGGGGACCCCATGAGCAGCAAAAAATAGGGTTTGGTACAGAAAATCACTTTGCAACTCAGCACCTCGGGAGTGAGGGGAGGCTGAGCTGAGCTGTGGCCCGACACAAACCCAGGACAGCCCTTTCAGGGGCACTGGGGGGCTGCCCCCATCCCACCACCCCTGCCCAGCACAGATCCTCATTCCAGGGCTTTCAGCATTCCCAGCTGGGCACCAGGAGCTCTGCTGCACTCTTCCCTGGCTCTAGCCAGGAGCAAACAGCCACGAGACCCCAGAGCATCCATCCTACAGTCCTGAAGGCCAGGGAACTGCACACCTGGGGAGTGATCGGGAGGGAGAGCCTGGACAGGGATGCTGCTCCAGGTGTGCGGGGCCTGGCCAGGGATGATCCAGGCATGGGGAGCCCGGACAGGGATGCTGCTCCAGGTATGTGGAGCCCAGACAGGGATGCTGTTCCAGGTATGTGGAGCACGGACAGGGATGATCCAGGTCTGAGGAGCCCGGACAGACAGGGATGCTCCAGGCATGCAGAGCCCGGTCAGGGATGCTGCTCCAGCCACGGGGAGCCTGGACAGGGATGCTGCTCCAGGTGTGCGGGGCCCAGACAGACAGGGATGCTGCTCCAGGCATGGGGAGCCCGGACAGACAGGGATGCTGCTCCAGGCATGGGGAGCCCGGACAGACAGGGATGCTGCTCCAGGCATGGGGAGCACGGACAGACAGGGATGCTGCTCCAGGCATGGGGAGCCCGGACAGACAGGGATGCTGCTCCAGGCATGGGGAGCACGGACAGACAGGGATGCTGCTCCAGGCATGGGGAGCCCGGACAGACAGGGATGCTGCTCCAGGCGATGCTGGCGGGGCCTCGCCCCCACCCCGCGGCACGGTTACACACACACGGTTACACACGGTTACACACGGTTACACAAGGCTCCGGCTCCCGGCTCCCGGCGCCTGCAAAAGCGGCAGCAGCGAGTGCAGCCTCAGGGAGAGAGGAGAAGCGAGCAGGAGCCACGCCCGGGATGGGATCCCTGAGCAGAGCCCGGATCCCACAGGCGAGTGCTGCGGGTCTGGAGCAGGGCATCCCGCAGCCACACAACCCCCTGCAGCAGGACTGGCCCCATCCCCTCACCATCCTTGTGGATAGGCTGAAAACAGCAGGAATTCTGTCCTTAACAGCCATAAAAAGGCTGCCAGAACGCCCAAAGCCAGCGAGCAGCCTGCACACCAGCCCTGTGGCACCCAATACTCACCTGCTGCCACTTCCGGGCCTGGAAATGGGGTTTGTCCCAGGGGAAAAGCATTTTAAAAAGCCTTTTAACCAAACAGGTGCTGGGGAAGCATCTTGTGGGGCTTGGGCTCCCAGGGAGCCTCTGTGGAGCAGGACACCCACGGGTCAGCATCAGCCCTCAGCTCCCAGTCCTGCTCTGGGGGGAACCAGCATTGCCTCCAAAGCAGCACCCATCAGCACCCAGGTGCCTTTGGCACAGGGCAGCTCACCCTAAACCACGTTGCTCATGCCCAAAACACATTGTTCATGCCCTAAAACACATTGTTCATGCCCTAAAACATATTGTTCATGCCCCAAAACACATTGTTCAAGCCCTAAAACACATTGTTCATGCCCTAAAACATGTGGTTCATGCCCCAAAACATGTGGTTCATGCCCCAAAACACATTGTTCTAGCCCTAAAACACATTGTTCTAGCCCTAAAACCCATTGTTTATGCCCTAAAAGATGTGGTTCATGCCCTAAAACACATTGTTCAAGCCCTAAAACATGTTGTTCATGCCCCAAAACACATTGTTCATGCCCTAAAACACGTTGTTCAAGCCCTAAAACACATTGTTCAAGCCCTAAAACATGTTGTTCAAGCCCCAAAACACATTGTTGATGCCCCAAAACACATTGTTCAAGCCCTAAAACACATTGTTCATGCCACAAAACACGTGGTTCATGCCCTAAAACACATTGTTCATGCCCTAAAACACATTGTTCAAGCCCTAAAACATGTTGTTCATGCCTCAAAACACGTTCTTTATGCCCCAAAACACATATTTCATGCCCCAAAACACATTGTTCAAGCCCTAAAACACATTGTTCTAGCCCTAAAACATGTTGTTCATGCCTCAAAACACGTTCTTTATGCCCCAAAACACATATTTCATGCCCCAAAACACATTGTTCATGCCCTAAAACATATTGTTCATGCCCCAAAACACATTGTTCAAGCCCTAAAACACGTTGTTCAAGACCTAAAACATGTTGTTCATGCCCCAAAACACATTGTTCTAGCCCTAAAACACATTGTTCATGCCCTAAAACACATTGTTCATACCCCAAAACACATTGTTCATGCCCTAAAACACATAGTTCATGCCCCAAAACACATTGTTCAAGCCCTAAAACACGTTGTTTATGCCCTAAAACACATATTTCATGCCCCAAAACACATTGTTCATGCCCCAAAACACATTGTTCATGCCCTAAACCACGTTGTTTCTGCCCACTGTGGTGTTTTGGATCTGGCCCAGTTCCGTGGCTGTCAATGAGCTCATGACCAGAGAGGGTTTTAAGAGCCTGCAATGCCAACCCAGTCACCTTTCCCAAGGGATTTACACCCTTTCCAGGATTCCTTTCCAGGATTCCTAGGTTCTGTGCCCACTGCACTGGAGCTGATGCTTTGACTCCAACTTCTTCCCCCCCCCCCCCCCCCCCCATCCCTTCTTTTCCTGCCCGGTGCAAAGAAAGGATTAAAAAAACACAACAAAAAGTGAAGAAATCCACTAATTTAATGAGCAGAGAAGCCCACAGACCACTAGCTTGGCTTTTTAAGTATGAGCAATATCATATCTGTGTCTTGAGGAGATTTAATTATTTTAACAATTAAAAGGACCTCCCCAGGAGGCTGCACATGGAGGGCACAAGCACCTGCAGGACCCATGTGCATCCCAGCCCAAACTTCCCATGGCAAAGGTGACTTTACAGGTGGCACAGAAAGAGAAAACCAGGAAAGGTCATTGCACAAGAGGGGCTGTTTCTCCTGATTTAAATACAACCCCACAAACCCACACTGTAAAGCCACAGGCACACCCAGAGCTGCAGCAAACACTCACCAGTGACCCTTGGGCAGTGATGCTGCTTCCTTGCAGGCAAGGAGAAAAATTTCCATCCTCCTTCTTAGTGTAGGGAATGACTCTATGGGGACAGCAGCCACCCCAAAGGCACAACCCTGGGACAACCAGCTCACTGGCAGGGTCAGATACCCCAGCTCTGCACCCATCCCTCCCCTGAGACACCCCCAAACCTCTGCCTCAGGCCTTTTACTGCCTTCAGGATAACAAATCCCAAAATCCCAGCGCAGCTGCCCCGGGAGGGGAAACAACACAAAAGGACACAAGCCCCAGGTGCTTAGAGAGCTCCAAGCCCCAAGGTGAGCATCCAACCACCTGATTGCCTCTGGAAAGCATCGTTGAGGTGATTCTCAGCAGAGGACACGTGTGGCAGCCCCGGAGTCTGTGCTGTGCTGGGGTGAGGCAGAGCTGCGGGAGGAGCGAGGGCGATGTGTGAAATCGAGGGGCGGCCACAGCTATTTCTGCTCCGTGTCAGCACCCACTGACAGCAGCACCCTGCGAACACACAGAAGCTCCAGGCAGCTTTTTTTTCTGAGTGAACTTCACCTGTACATGACTGCGCTTCCCCGTGAACCCCCAGCACTGTGAGGTGTGGAGCTCGCTGGTTCTGGGGGCAAAGCTGGGGGGTTTGGGGTGGCAGGAGCTGCTGGCATCCTTGACATCTCCACTTAGGCTCCTGAGATTCCCCCTTATCTGATGGGCAGAAGCTTCTACAAATCCCTTCTCCTTCCTTCTGCTCAGGGTCACTCTTTTTTCCCCCGTAATTTCTTGGGACTTGGAGCGAGACCCAGGCAAATGCGACTGATTGTGTAACGTTTTGCTCAGAAAGCTTCTTAAACAGTCACATATTTCTATTGGATTTCCCTTGCCCTTCACTGCTGATTACTGGAGTATTTATATATAAATAGAAGCTGTCTTCCCCATAATCTGCTTGTTTCTCCTAATTAACTCAGGGCTGCTCTCCTTGGGTTGCTCAGCCCTTGGGTTTTGGGGGTGCTAGCACCCAGCAGCTCTTAGTGAACCCAAATGCACCAAATTTCTGCTGAAATTGTTTTTTTAGCTGGTTTTAAAGATGCAAAACCCTCCCTTCCAAACTTTATGTGCTCAGTATCTGCCCCATCCTCCCAATTCCCAGCTCAGGGAAATGCTCAAATGTGATTTCTTCATCTTCCTCCATCCTCGCAAAACTTTCCCTTATTCAAGAAACGTCTCTATTTGATAATTATTTTAATCATTATTACTCATCTTTCCCCTTTCTTCCCCCCCTCAAAACTTCGTCCTGGGCCTGTCAATCACTTTAATAGCTGTTTACAACCTATCATCAAGTCTTGCATAACATCCACATGACTTCACTCAGATGCCTCCGACACCCAAAAGCTGCCCCTGGGCTCTATTTCAGGAGTGATGGAGCCCACGGCACCAACTGGCTGCATCCCCCGCCGGCATGCCCGGGGTCCTGGGATGGGGAAAATCAAAGCCAAAGACATGCCCGAAGCAAAACTATTTTGTAGTTAACACAAGACAGCCCCACGCTGCTCCCCGGCTCGGGTTTTGGGGGTGAGGCTTGGTTCGGGTTTTGGGGGTGAGGGTTGGTTCGGGTTTTGGGGGTGAGGCTTGGTTCGGGTTTTGGGGGTGAGGGTTGTTCGGGTTTTGGGGGTGAGGCTTGCTCCCCAGCGTTGCAGGTGGATGTTGCACCAATTTGGAGAGCTCGGGTGGATGTTGCACCAATTTGGAGAGCTCGGGAGCTGAAGGCATTGGAGCTGCCCCTGGATGGCAGCGTGGCCTCTGCCCTCCGCTCCCCTCTCAGCACTGGGACACAGGCACACCAAACATGGCAAATTCTGATTAAAATGTCATTTTCTAGCCGAGTTCTGCACCCCGCGGCACCGCCCGTCGGCGGGGGACGGGGCAGAGGCGCAATCTGTGCCGGAGCGGCTGCCAGCCCTTTTCCTTCGGCAGGCGGCGGCTGGCTCGTGGGGCGGGGGGGGACACCACGGCTCTTTTTTAAGCTCTCCCTCTGTCCTCCCCCTCTCCCTGAGATTTCATAACCCTTCAAAGCACGAAAAGGCTCCTCCGGTTCCCGGCTAATGAGCCCTGCGGAGGAGGAGCGCGGCAGCCAAACCTCCCCAGCGCGGTGGGACGGGCAGGGGGACACGGAGGGGTCTCTGCGGGGTCTCACCATAACCCCAACTTGGCCAATTGTCTCCCCAAAACCCCCTTGGCACTGGGCTGCCCGGGATGGGACGTCTCTCCCTCCCCGTGCAGGCGCTGCATGTGAATGTTTATTTACACAGCATTAGGGGGTTATTTATTAAGCCACGGCTGACAACTGTATTCGAATTAATTTCTCTTAATAAGGCACTTGCAGTCACCCCGGCAACAGCACCGGAGTGCCCTTCCTTAAGGAAAATACTTACTGGGGTGAAATCCCCTCAGATGCCAAGAGGGTGTTCTGAGGGGGCCTCTGGAGATGCTGGGGCTGGAGACACCAAATCCCTTCTTGAGACCTGCTCCATCACCGGAGATGCAGTCCAGAGGGAGGAAATTGGGCTAGAAGTGTCTGTTTTATGTGATGTATGTATAGATAGAGAGGTCACCAAAAGCAGGAGGGCATCCGAGGGGATCCTTGCTTGCCAAGGGGAAAATAAGGGATGGCAGAGCTCCCATGTCCTACTTTGGATTGGAAAACACAATGGCTGCTTTACCAATTCCTGAAATTACAACACTAATTAAGGAAGGTGTGGGATGAAGGCAGGATTCCTGTCTCCTTGCACTGACCAAGGTGAGAGGTTAAACTATGCAGAGAAAGACAGCAGATTTCTCAGCTCCATCTCTGCCTCAGAGAATAATCAAATCATATTTCCCCTGGGTTTTAAAATCCTGGATGCATCAGTTTACCAAATGCTGTGCAATTCAGGGTTTGCAAAACACAGCTCCCCAAAAGTGGAAGGAAGCTCCTCATCCCCTCTAAAACCTAGACCTAAACTCACATATTAAAATCATCACGGGGTTTTTTGGGGGGTATTTTACTCAACAGTCACACAGTGCTCCAAGCAGCTGGGGTGGCCCAGGGAAACCCACCAAGAACGCACCCCAAAACAAAGGATTCACACTGGGAAGTAGAGCAGGCTGTGATTTACTGGGACAACAACATTTCTGCAACAACAGAGAACACAACTGTGCCGAGGTGCCCGGCCGGCAAACCCGCAGCAGCACTGAGCACTGCCACACTGGGGACCTCAGAGAGGGGACATCAGAGACACTGGAGGGGTGCTCGAGGCTCTGGGGAACCCAGAGAGCTGACACGGAGAGCAGAGACCAGAGGGAAGCTCATGGAGACCCGAGAGAGGTGAAACCAGAGCAGGGAGCAGAAGGATAATCCTGGAGACCCTGGAGAGGCCACACTGAGAGCAGACACCAGAGGGGTGCTCATGGTCCTGGGGACCTTGGAGAGGTGACACCAGAGCAGAGGCCAGAGGGGTGCTCGTGGTCCCCAGAACAGGTTTCCTGCCTGTGTCACCCCCAGACACACAGACACGAGACAGAAGCCTGCTGGGACAGGCAAGGCTGCTACATGCCAAGGGAGGGAGCAGAAGGCAGGGGGTTCCAGGCGGGCTCCACGGGAGACAGTGGCACACAACTCCCTCTGGAGGCACTTGATCCTTCAATCCCGGGCACCCTGGCTCTGCCTGTGAAGCTCCAAAGGCACACGTTGGCTGCAAGGGATCTCACAAACTCCTGCTGGGATTGCAGAGAGCCTGAAGGAGCCCAGCCCTGTGTGGATGGGATGGGGTTTGGTCCCAGCCTCCAACTGGCCTGGCTGGACTCGATCCTCCTGGCTGTGACAGCGGGGCTGCTCTTCACATGCTCATCCCCAGCCCAGATTCCCTTTTATCCATGAGATGAGCATGTTGTCAGACCTTTGCCTTCTCTGAAAGCCATCTGAGATGGCAGGAGCCAGGCAGGAGCCTCAGGAAAGCAGGGATTTGGGGCTGAGGGGCTGCAGTGGGGGCTTGGCAGTGATTCAGAGCTGGGAAGAGGCATCTAAGCTAGGACAGGGAAAGTGGAGCAGGCCACAAGATCTGCCCTGGAAACTGGGCTTGGACCAGAAGAAACCAGAATCAGAGGGAACTGCTGTAGCTGGAAGTGCTGATCTAGTTGAAAATAAAAAGCATCTACTGCAGGCAGTGGTGGGTTCCCTTCCAGGGCAAAATCCTGACTGCTGAGTGCAGGATTTTGCCCAGGCTGCTGTGTGCAGGGATTGCTCTAATAAACACACACATCCCTGCAGCAGAGGAGATGAGCTCCTTGGAGGCAGTTCCTTAAGGATAGATCCCTGCTCCTGTGCCCTCAGTAATCTGCCCAAGCCTCCCTCCTCCTCCTCTTACACACTGCCTGGGTTGTAGCACAGCAGGTTGAACTCCAGGTTCTCATCCCAGTGCCGGAGCAGCACAAAGAGCTGCTGGGCTGCAGCTTTCACCGTGGCCAGGCTGGATCCCTGGGGGAAGTCCTGCTCGCTGAGCCACAGGCTGGCTTTGGCAGCCACCAGCTCCCACTCGATGAAGTAGGAGGCTGAGCTGTGCTCCAGCCAGGCCAGGGCCACCGCCGTGGCCCAGAGCATCCCCTCGGGCTCCGTCTGCTGCTGCAGCTCCACGTCTGAGAGCACAGCCTGCAGCTCGGGGCCGCCCTCGGTGTCCCAGGCGCGGCTGTCGGCGGGGGAGGAGAAGCTGCGGATGGTGATGGCCGGGGGGCGCAGCTCCTGCTCCTGCTCGGCTCTCAGCGCCCTGGAGATGCTCTCGGCAGCGCTGCCCGACAGGTGCCGAGGGCGGCCCGTGCTCAGCACTGCTCCCCCAGCCGGGTCTGCAGCGGTGGGGCCCTTCCCCTGCCCGCTGGGGACCAGCAGCTGCCGGGGGCAGCTCAGGGCTTTGGGCGCCGAGGAGGAGGAGCTGCTCCTCTTGCTGCTGTAGGAGCCGGAGGGGCTGAGGGACAGGCGGTGGCAGGCGAAGGGTGATGTCCACTTCAGCTTCTCCATGGGGATGTTGACGGCGTCACAGAAGGCTGAATTCAGAAGGAAGGCACCACAGGCCAGCTGCAGGGACACCTGCAAGGGATGGTGGGCACAAAGGGTAGCTCTGGCACCAACCACTTGTGAGTAGCTCAGGAAAAAGGCAGGTATGGGTGAAACAGCTCTCCATCTCTGAGCAGGTCACTGGATGTGGTTTACAGAAGCAGCAGGAGGAAAATTTGGGGGGGGATCCTCCTCTGCTCCCCTGCAGTGACCACACAACCCCAACAAGGCCCAGGGAGGAGCTGCTCACCAGGGGAAGGTAGTCCATGCTCTCACTGTCACCCTCAGAGCTGGCTTTGCTCCCTCTGCTTGGAGATTTACCCATGAAGCCCTTGGCAGCTCGAACCAGCAGCATGGTTTTATTGAGGGTCAGCCTGTGAAAGGAATAAAAGATATCTGTGACCTCTGTGCTCACCCTGACACCCACCTTCCCCTCCAAACCATCCCTGCTCCCCAGACACCAGCACCATGCTTAGTCCCAGCTCCGGCTGCTGTCCTTGGGGGTCCCTCCCCTCCCCCTGGCCTGTGCTCACATCAGACCCACACAGGTGAAAGGCACCTGCTGGGGTCAGAGAAGGTCGAGCTGGCTCATACCTGGCAGCAAAGAGCCTCTCAATGGATTTTTGGGCTTGTGCAGAGGAAGCAGACAGGCTGTGGAGAGGCCCTGGGGAGAAACACAGTGCTGGGGTTACAAGGTGCTACAGGGGAGCAAAAGGGAGCAGAGTCAACGTTCTGGCTTGTTTGGCTGCTGAATTTTTGGCAAAACTCTTCCTTTCCCCTTGCCTCATTTTTCCTATATGGATAATAAAAATTCCTATACCTTTAAAAAAATGTACCTGGGGGAGATTTATACGAAAACCCACATCAAGTTCCATCCTTTTCACCTCAGAATGAGTCAGGCCCTGTGCTCAGAAGCCTAGTTTTAGGTCATCAATTTGTATAAAATTCCCCAAAACTCAGCAGAAGCCCAAACCATGGATTTGATGGAGCTGCACGAGGTGCCAGCAGCTCTTCCCCTACCTTCAGGGCCACGGCAGCGCTCCCAGGCAGACAAGGACGGGGTGCTGGAGGGTGAGGGGCTCCTCTCCTCAGCATCTGGAATCAAGGAAACACATCAGCACCCAGCCAAAGCCAGCACCTTCCCTCCCACGGCACGATGGGGTTAATGAGCCTCTCTGGGGCTCTGCAATTCAGCTCCAGCTCTGACAGTGCCAGACAAGGTCCGATCCAACTCGTCTTCATTAGTGGAGGATTTGGTGACAAGTGAGTGTCTCACATCCCCCCTGCCTCTAATTACACTCGTTTCATCCTGCGTGTTGCCCACGCTACGGCTGCCAATTAACTCCTGAGCGCTGCCAGCAGCACCCCTGCCCTGCCAGGGCTCTGGGGAAATCGAAGCTTCCTCGCCCTTCAAGGAGATGAGCCCCAGCCTGACACGTGTCTGGTGAGCACCGTATGCAAAGGGGAAGGCAGGATTTAAAAAGGACCAGAGAAGGTGTCCCCAAACCACTGAGTGTCCCAGCCTCCTGCTGAGAGCAGCTTTCACCCCGAGCAGGCTGCACGGGCTGGATGGCTCAGTCCCCTTTGGGGACAGACTGCCTGAAACCCGAGCAGCTCTCAGCCCCTGGCTACCTCTAGCAAGCATAAGGGATATCAGCTCTTTAGTGATTATCAGCTCTCTTGAGTTCAGCTCTTTTGCTTGCTAAGGCATTGCTGGCTGGCTGGCAGACACACAGAGAGAGAGAAGGAGCTCTGGAGTACCACAGTGATGTCTGTACTGGGGGTCTGTGAAGGGTTGCAGCAACGTCTCTTCTGACCAGAATGGGTTAAAACAACCCATTACATAGGGTATAGGGGTATCCAGAATTGTCCAATAGCAGGGGTTAAGGGAAAGTGACCTATGGGGTTACACAGAGATAAGCTGGGGTCTGAAAGGTGGAAGACAGGAGCTTGCCATGACTTGGCATTTCCTATCTTTAGGCTTCTGCTCTCCACGGGGCCCTAGCAAGCCCAGGGCCTGCTACAACTGAGATCTCTAACAGCAGGAAGGAGATAAACCCCCAGGCAATCTTACTCATGCTGCTCAATCCAAGGTCTCCATTCTGGCCACATGCTGACTGAGGATGTCCCGGGGAACAGCCACGATGCCTTCTGTGTCCTGAACTCTTCTGTTTCCTCTGGTTGCTTTGCTTGGATGTTGCCCCTTGGCATGAGAGAAGAGAATGACCAGTTTTAGAGACAGACTGGCACTGCATGATGGCAATGAAACCACAGAATGAGCTTGGTCAGGAACTGGAGTGACAGGACAAGGAGGAATGGTTTCAAACTGGAAGAGAGTAGGCTTAGATAGGCTATTGGAAACAAATTCTTTGATATGAGGGTGGTGAGGCCCTGGCACAGGTTGCCCAGAGAAGCTGTGGCTGCTCCCTCCATGGAAGTGTCCAAAGCCAGGATGGACAGAGCTTGGAGCAGCCTGGGCTAGTGGAGATCGTGGCAGGGGGTGGAATAGGATGAGCTTTAAGGTCTCCTCCAACCCAAAATATTATGTGATTCTCTGGTCGTCCCTGGGTATCCAGACCTCGGAGGAGATCTTTTCTCTGGCCATGGGAAGAGGTTTGTGCCACCAAGAGCTTGACCACAGCCTTGGGTATGGGTCTGGTGCCAAACTGCTGTGGCTTCACAGGGTTTGCCCTGAGAGAAGTTTCCCAGTGACACCTTCCCTGCCAGGACAAGGTTCCACCCCTGTGCCAGCTCCATGTTACCTGTGTGGGTGTACTGGACCAGGGTGGGCAGGTAGGAGCTGATGCTCAGGTCCACAGGCACGAAGGCTGTGTACTTGCTGATGATGTTACAGGCCTTGCTGGTGTGGACAGCACTGAGTTGGAACCGGCGCCCTGACCCTGCCACGGGAGGGACAGCGGGGTCTGAGTCCATGGGCCCCAAGGGTCCCCCACCCCTCACACCCAGCTCCCAGACCCTACTAGAGGAGGGACAGCAGGCTCAGAGTCCAGGGTCCCCAAGGGTCCCCACCCCTCACACCCAGCTCCCACACCCACCCCCATGCCTGGGGATCCATGCCCAGCAGGGCTGCATCCCTTTATCTCTCTAAACTCTGCCTACTGCTGCTCCTGCTGTTATTTTACAAGGCCAGAGCACCTCATGGAGGACAGGGTTGACATGTGTGGCCCATGGCAGTGATGTGTGGCTGCTGCTGGAGTTGGATGCCACTTCCCAGCTCCAAGTGACCAACTCCTTAAAAGTAACCATGTTACCTCATGCATGAAGCAGAGGGATCACAGAATCATGGAACATACTGAGTAAGAAGGGACTCTCAAGGACCATCAAGTCCAACCCCTGTTTCTGAGGAGGAAGGAACATGAGTTCAGGAATGACCATGTGCAGCAAGGCTGCAGAAGCAGAAGAGCACAAGGCAGCTGAAGGGAGCTGTTATTTGGGAGTTGTGCGAGACATTCCCTAATATTTTACCACCAGCAGCTTTTGTTTTCATTCCAGAGGCTGCTGAGACTGCTGGAAAGCCCTCCCGAGGCCAAGCAGGGTCTGCCTGCAGCCAGCTGTGCATTACCATGCTCGATTTCACACTCCCTCTCAGCGAGCTGCTCCAGGTCCTGGATGAGTGCCTTGGCTGCCAGGTGGTGGAAGGTCTCACTCCACAGGTCTGTGTCAGCATCCTCGTGGCTCTCCCGCTCCCGGAACAGAGGGTGGATGTCAAACGTGACTTCCCACTGCACAGGCTCGTTGTTCCTCAGCCCCTTCACCAGTGCCCTGCAGAGGGTCCTGGGGGAGCGCGGGGAGCCGCAGGCAGCGCCCATCTCCAGGTCCTGCGGCTCCCAGTCGGAGGAGGTCTCTGTCTCACAGGTGAGGGATGGATGCTGGGCAGCCTCTGCAGGGATGGGAGAAGCAGATCATCAATCACCTCCCCGGGAGCTGAATTCCCCACTGGCACCACAAAACCATAATTAATGCTCCCCAATTGTCACACGGTGGCACGGAGTGCGATGCAATGGCACCAGACCCCGGCACGGACAGGGTGAGATGAGGCTGGCCATGCCTCCCTCTCCCACTCACCCACATCCCCGGGGCTCCGGCTGTCCGATGAGGAGTGCAGGCTCCTGATGGCTTCCTGCAGCCCGTCCGGGGCGGTGGCGCCGTGGCAGAAGGACACACAGCTGTGCTGGAGCAGGGCGGGGCGCCGGGCGCCTGAGCCGCGGATCCTGCCGGCAGAGCCGGGCGGGATGGCCGGGAGGGGCTGGGAGCAGAGCGGGGGTTACAGCTGGGTCTGGCTGCAGGCAATGGCACACACCTGCTCTGTGCCTCTGCTGCATGCATGGACCTGCTCTGTGCCCTCTGGTCCTGTCTGCTTCCTGCATGGACCTGCTCTGCGCCCTCTGATCCATGCATGGACCTGTTCTGTCTCCTCTGATCCCATCTGCTCCATGCATGGACCTGCTCTGTGCCCTCTGCTGCATGCATGGACCTGTTCTGTCTCCTCTGATCCCATCTGCTCCATGCATGGACCTGCTCTGTGCCCTCTGCTCCATGCATGGACCTGTTCTGTCTCCTCTGATCCCATCTGCTCCATGCATGGACCTGCTCTGTGCCCTCTGCTCCATGCTTGGCCCTGTTCTGTCTCCTCTGATCCCATCTGCTCCAGGAATGGACCTGCTCTGTGCCCTCTGCTCCATGCATGGACCTGCTCTGATCCTGTCTGCTCCCTGCATGGATCTGCTCTGTCCCCTCTGATCCCATCTGGTCCCCACCCAACCCCTGTGAGGGATGCCACCACCCAGGTCCTTCCCTCTGCCCACCCCTGGCTGGGATCTGTGCCCAGACAAAGCTCTCCACCAGACCCTGGGGTGTCCCCAAGGGACCCTGGCCCCAGGGGCTCCTTCCCCAGACATACAGAAGGTGAAATATGAGTTTCATCCCTCCAGACATTTTAATGACTTTGCTTGGGAACCAAAGAAAAGAAGAGAGACAGAAAGATCAAGGACCAGTTGCTTAGTAACGAAAGGAGAGAGGTGCAAGGGATGGGAGAAAGGAATTTTTATCTTTTTATCTCTTTTTTTTTTTTTATGAGACTGTTTCTCCACTTTCAGGAGACATGAATCCCCCACTCCAGCACCTCTTGTGCCACATTCCACAGAGATGCTCCCCTGTGCAAGGTCTGGGTTTCATCCCTGTCCCCAGGGCTGTGGGAAGATCCATCTAACAGACAGACTCTATATTCCTAGGACATCACCAGCAAAGAACAGACATGATAGAAAGTAGTGGATGGAAGAATGGAGAATGGTCTCTGAGTGACAGACATATATGACTTCCACCACCACCTAAATTTTGTTGTTCTGTGACACCACCAGCAAAACCGGGAGCCAGGTGGCTCCAGGCAGGATTTACCAAGCTAATATTGACACATCCTGCCAGACCCTTTCTGTTCCAAACCTGCTCCTTCTCCTGCCTGAGCTCTCTCCCAGCCAGGGGAAGCCAGATGGGAATGGAGCTGGAGGTTTAAGCTGCCCGTGGCTGCTGCTGACCTTTTCTTCCCAGCATGGCAAGCGTGGAGATGAGCTGCGGGCTCGGCTTCACACCCCTGAAAATGTCAAGCCCTGGCAGCAGGACTGGGAGCTGGGAGAGCTGCTGGGAGCCCTGGCAGCAGGAGGGATAGCAAAACCAGGCTGCATTTAATTAAGAGCATGCTGCGTGCTGTTAACCATTTACTGCCCCCCAGAAGGGAGTCAGCTCCACCCATGCCTGCACAACAAGGGCAGGAGGATGCTCTGAGGACCTTCCTAATACAGGGAATGCTGCCAGTACCCCTAAAAGCTGCTTGTTCTTGGTCACTGATGCTATTCACCACCCTCACTGCTGTAGCCTGAGGGCAGAGGTCTCATCCCTCCCTCTGGAGCCCTGGCCCTGCTTTCCCCTTTGCCCCCTCATCTCCCCTCCCAGCCCTCACCCAGTGATCTCTAACCCAGAGAAGAGGGGAAATGAAAGTCCCTGCTCTGAGTTTCCATGGGAACACAAGTGCTGCTGGTCCTCCCAGCCCTGCAGATGCTGATTGCAGAGCAGAACATCCCAGCAATGCCAAGGATGAGAGAAAACTATTCCTATCCTTCCCAAAGATCAGCTGAAAAATCTCCCCAGACTCCACCTGCTGCAGGTAGGGGACAAAACCCTGTTCAGCAGATGTATCATCACACAGGTACACATCTCATCCCAATGCTGTGTAAGGCAATGGATCCAGCTGGGAATCTCCTTTGGCACTGAATTCCTTTTCCCTGCCAGGCACAGAAGTGCCACAGCCATGGGCAGGTTTGAATCCTAAATTGTAGGGAGGTAAGAAGGACCAGAGGAGCAGCACAGGCTGCTAAGGAGAAGGGGAGCAGGAAAAAGCAGGCTCCCATGGGGAGGGACTGCTATGGGATATCAGGATGGGATATCAGGGATATCAGGATGGCACTCTGCTCCCTGCTCAGCTCATTTCCCCAGTGTTTGGCATGTGCTGCAGAGCCGTATCTATTATCTATATCAATATTTTAGAGCTAGTATGAGTCAGGCCCTTTCCTTCAGGCTCTCATCCACCTGATATTTTCCTCCTTCTCCTTGCTGGCTTCCACCTGCAGGCAAAGCCTCACCTACCTGGAAATCCACCTGCCAGGGCTCGGGGCTGAGCTGCTGCAGGTCCTGCAGGTGGGTTTTCCTCAGGGGGTTCCTCACCAGGGCAGTGCCAGGGTCGCTGGCCGTGGGCACCTTCCTGCGGGGCTCGTGCTCGGAGATGTGGGTGGTGCTGTACGCCCGTCTCCTGGACAGAGCCTTCACATCCATTCCTGAACGGTGGGAGACGGGATCAGCTCCACTCCACACTGGGAGCAGCCAGCAGTGGGAGGCAGGGAGCCCTCACCAAGGTCCTGCCAAAGCTCAGGGGGCCACACTCAGCCCTGCAGAGTTTTAGGCAAAGCAACGAAACCACAGAAGGAAATAGAAACGCAAAATTCCTGGGGAATGTCAAGAGAGCAGGTTGGGAAGGTTTTGTCTGAGGAGTTTTCAGCCGAAAAAAGCCTGACTGCATTTCCCCAAACCTCCCTGGAGAAGACAAAGGGTTTACTAATGAAATTTAATTAGTGCAGACACGCTCCTGTCAGAGCAAGACTGAAATTTGCCTTGGAAAGACATGATTTCTCATTGCTTTTGACAAGTTTGAGGGGATGCACAGTACAGATCCTCTTGGAACAAAAGGGAAGAACATCCCATGAGTAACAGAGGTTTCCCCACCTCCAGGGTGCAACCAGCTGCTTCATGCCACATGCTGCTGAAACAAACACCCAGGCAGGCTGTGGTGGGGAGGAGTGACACCCTGGGGAGAGGGCTTTGGACCCATTCTCCTCCTCTCCTGACTGGGAAGCTGCTTTGCAGGTACAGGGATGGTCTAGCAGAGCTACCCATTTGCTCACTCCACCCCTCCTCACACTGCTTGGGAAGCTTGTAAATAATTATGTGGCCAAAGCTAAAGATGCTTTGAAAATCTCCAGGGAGCACAGCTCACCAGGGCTTCCCTTGATTTCCTGACAGGTTTGGATAAAACATCCAAACCAAACAGACTTGCTCAAGCCTCAGGAGATCTGTCATCTCTCCTGCAAACTCCTCCAGCTCTTTGCAGCTGAAGACGTGTAAATCAGGCAAAAAAACTGGGGGAGCAGTGACAGGAGCTTGATTAGAGAGACAGGGCATCATGTAGAGAGGGAAATCTGACCTGTGTCCGTGTCTGACTCTCCCCCGGGGTCTCTGCCCACGCCCAGGTGCTCGGGGGAGCGCTCAGTGGGGCAGGACCCCTCCGAGTCTCTGGAGTGGTTCCAGCTCTCCAAGCCTGCTCCCTCCTCCTGGGAGTGGAAGAAAACAGAGCTGCCCGACTCCTGGGAATGCATCGTGCTGTACTGCCACCTCTTGTCCTGGGGGGAAGCACAGAGAGGGAACAGCTCCCACCACAGTCTCTGTCCACCTGAGCTGAGAGCAGCACCCTCAGCCACTACTGCCCCCCAAAGTCCCTCCCATCACCTCCCTTAAGGGCACAGCTGGGAAGCAGGGGACACCCCCTGACCATGCACAGAGCCAAGAGTGTTGTGTACACCCCAACACCCCCACTCCTGGGACAGACTCACAGCTCTGGGGTTGGACAGGTACAGGGAGGTGTCACAGATGACACTGTAGCTGACCAGGCGGTCACCAGGGAACAGGCAGCTGCTGCTGACAGGGGACACCAGGACCTCAGTGCTCTCAGGAAAGACCCACTCCACGGACACATCGCTCAGGACAGGAGCCATTGCCTTCTTCAGTGACCTGATCATCTGCAAAGGGCAGGGGAGAGCTTCAACACCTGCTGGACACAGTGGGAGCCACGGTGCACATGCCATGTGCTGCAGGGAAGGGGAACATTCCCTCTAACAGTCCCATCAGCTGATTCCTACCCTCTCCTGACAGTCTGCTTCCTGTTAGTCTACTCTGACATCCATCCCAGCACCCCCATCTCCTTGGCACAGTTATACTTGACAGAGCAGGGTTAATGGTTGGTGTTTTCCAACCTAAATGACTCCATGATTCCATGATTTTTACCATGAGCAGATAGTGATGGGGCACAGGGCTGATCTCACACACACACTGCCAGCCCAGAGCAAGGTGGGTGCTTATGGCCTGAGGGATCTTTCTCTGATGTGAGGCAGCATCCCTTGCTCCCCTCTAGCACCCAGGATATGCTGTCAGCCTTCACTGGTCTGAGCCCCAGCCCCAGCCCTTGTCCCAAGCCCAGCACTCACACACTGATAATTTTGGAACAGCTCATTGCTGGCACAAGCCACTGCCAGAGATCAGCAATGCTCTGCCTGTTACACATGTGGAGAAGACCAATATTCATGAATACCTCACGGGCAAATCTCCCATGGAGCCATCTACATGAGCTTCCCTGCATGCCAAGGGAACTGAACACCAGATTTAGAGACAGAACAGCTCAAATATTCCCCATTGTTCCCTGCTTTTTCACAGGCTCGGGAAGACACACCAGGCTGTGTTTTATAAGGCCATTAATTGACGCCTCAGACTGCTGAAGGCACCGAGCTGCACAGCCTGCAAAGCTCTTATTAATAGCTCTTATTAAACACCTCTCTCTTCACTGTCTCTGCTTTTAATTTACATCAGAAATGTTGATGCCATTCTGTCTTAGGTTTTTGTGTGCTCCAGGCTCCTGCAGAGGGTGGAGTTGCCGAACTCCTCCTTGAGAGATCAAGAAGGTAGAAGCTGGCTTTTTGGAGATATTTAGGAGCTAAAGACCCAATTCTCTCTGGGTTTAGTCAAGCAGCAGGTGACAGGCTGGGCTCTGCATTCACCAGGGGACAGAGCCATCCCTATGCCAGATTTCAAGCACACAGTTTTACTCTTCATGGGGAGAGAGGGAATGGAGAGGCTTTAAAGCCAGCTTAACAAGCAAAGCCATCACAGCGCATTCCTCTCGCTCCAACCCCGAGTCCTTCTCGCCTGAGCAACGCCAGGGCTGAGCCCGACTTCAAAACTAATTGGCTGCTTTGATGCCGGTCCCACTGCCCTCGCCGTATGTGAGGCACGGCTGCCTTTGAAGGCAGAGCCGCAGCACCGCGGTGCCCAGCCCCAGGCGGAGGCAAACGCACCCTCCGCTCCCTCCGGACACCGAGGTGCGCTCTCATCCCCTCCCGCTGGCCCACCTGCTGCGGGGGGATTGGGCAGACAGGGCCAGGATGGGGCATGAGCGCCCCGGGAGCCGTGGCCTCCCCCTCGCTGAGGCAGAGCATCCTCCGAGCCCCGGGGAGCGGGGCTGTACCTTGGGCTGCAGCCTCTCGCCCTCCTCCAGGAACTCGGAGACGCCCCTGGACACGGCAGCCAGACCCCGCACCAGCCTCCTGCAGGCGTTTGGCTCGAGGCCGAAGCTGTAGCACCTGCAAAGGGACAGGGAGAATCAGGATCCAAAGGAAAAGCCATCCACCAGCCCCGTGTACTCACACACTCCCTCAGGCAGAAACTCTCTCTGGCTTTTTGCCACTGCTGTGTCCAGCAGAATAAACCAGCCCCTCTTTTAGGCATGTGGCAGGAAGGTTGAGAACCTCCCTGTGCCTAAAGGGGCTCCAAGAGAGCTGGAGAAGCACTTTGGAAATGGTCGTGGAGTGACAGGACAAGGGGGAATGGCTTAAAGCCAAAAAAGGGCAGGGTTAGACTGGATATTGGGAAGAAATTCTTCCCTGTGAGGGTGGCCCTGGCACAGGGTGCCCAGAGAAGCTGGGGCTGCCCCTGGATCCCTGGAAATGCCCAAGGGTTTGGAGCACTCTGGGCTATGAAAGGGGTCCCTGCCCATGGCAGGGGGGTGGAATGAGATGAGCTTTAAGATCCCTTCCAATCCAAACCATCCTGGGGTTTGTGAACTGCCAGCCCCCTCCTCTCAGCAGACCCCAAACCCCTTCCCCAAAGAGCAGCCTTCAGCAGTGACACTCAGGGGTTCCCAGCAGGACCTCCAGCCTTCCCCTCCTCTGCAAACACAAACAAGCTGCTTTGCTCTCAGTTCAGCTCTTTTCCCTGCTGGCTGTGGTCAATAGCACTAAAGATCCAGTAATTATCTCTGCTTGCAATGAAAATAAACATTTTCTCAAGGAAGGATGATCAAGCCAGGTGAGGCTGCTCCCCCCTCCACTGCCAGGTCTGTGAATCAGGATTTGGTTTGGGCTGAAGGCTGGAAGCTGAGCTGGAGCCCTGGCAGGCAGGGAGGGCAGTGCTAGGTGGGGATGGATGTGCCAGGAAGCCAGGAGGATGGGAATGGGTGGGATATGGCATTTGGGCAGGGCAGGGGATTGCTGAGAAAGAAAGCACCTTCAGCAGCAAACTGCATCTGCACAAGGGGCTTTTCTCTTGGAGGGTTTTAATCCTCAGCTGCCTGCAAATCCTAGGCCAGCCTCACACCCCTCCTAAATAAGGCTCTGATCTTCTTTTAAGATGGGCCATGCCCAGCACTCTCTGTTCCAGGGTCACTGAGACCACACTCCAGCTCTGATTGCATTTAACCCTTCCAGCCCTGCAGGAGCCAGGAGTGGGAGGGTGGGAAACAACCAGACCTCTGTGCAGTTACAAACCCACAGAGCAGCTTCCCTGATAACTCCAAAGTCTGAGAGATGGAAGAGGAATCAGGATTTCTTACATTTTTCTCATGTTTTGTGCTCCTTAAAGAGGCAGAGGAGAAACCAGAACAGCCTGTGATCAGGGCTGGGGAGCCAGGCTGGGAGCTTGTGCACAATTAGCTGCTTTTTACATTGCTGCCTTTCAGCATATTCAATTCTGCACAGCCCCATCCTGGAAGCAGCTGGGGCCAACCCCAGATGTGCTTTAAAAAAAAATAAAATAAAAAAAAAGCGAGGAAGATTGTTGGCGTGTCAATCTCTCCTAGCAGGAAGCATCAGCCGAGAGCTGTGAAGTTGTCAGCTCAATTATCCTGCTTTTGATTGTTTAAAAAGCATCTGAACTTCTGGGATTCGTTCCAAACCCTTTGAGGTTCTCCCATGGCTCATAGCAGCAATCTCTCCTGCCTCTGTCTCTGAAGTGGGGACGTCTGTGAGAGGGAGCTGTGCTCAGGGGGAGGCACATGGCAGCCTGTGCCAGTTCCTGGCCCTGCAGGGCTGAGCTGTACCTGGTGGAGCAGGAGTGGTCCCGCAGCAGCTCCAGAACCTTCCCCGTGTTGCTGATGGCCCCGGCTGTCAGCACAAAGAGCAGCCGGGGGTGGCCCCTGTGGAGGGGCTGGCGGAGGAGCCACCTCAGGGGGGACAGGAGGTTGGTGGTGCCCATGTCAGCCCGGATCCTCCTGATGCTCTGGCAGGCGATGAGCAGGCTCTCCTGCCCAAAGGAACAGGGGAATTGTCAGCACCAGCACCCTCTGAGCACCAAGGAGAGCCATGGGAGAGGCTGAGGGAGTTGAGGATGCTCATCCTGGTGAAGGGAAGGTTTTGGAGAGACCTTAAAGCCCCTTCCAGTGCATAAGAGGGCTCCAAGAGAGCAGGAGAGGACTTTGGACAAGGGCCTGGAGTGACGGGACAAGGGGGAATAGCTTTAAGCTGAAGAAGGACAGGGTTTGATTTGGTATTATAAGGAAATTTTTTACTTTAAAGGTGGTGAGGCCCTGGCACAGGCTGCCCAGAGAAGCTGTGGCTCCCCCTGGATCCCTGGAAGTGTCCAAGGCCAGGCTGGATAGGGCTGGGAGCACCCAGGTATAGTGGAAGGTGTCCCTGCCCATGGCATGTAAGGTCCCTCCCCACACAAACCAGCCTGTGATTCTGTGAACTGTGGGTTCACCCACCTCACAGTAGGCCTGGCTGACAGGAAAGAGGGTCTTGAAGGTGGATCCAAACCCGATGATATTGAAGAGACACGCTGGCATCAGGCTCTTGAGAATGACAAACAGGGCATCCTGAGGGGTGGAAAGCAAACAGACATCAGGACACTTGGATCCTCCCTGGCTGCCACAACTTCACCAGGAAAAGCTCTGCCCAGAGCCATCCCATCTTATTCCCACTTTCACCTGACAACAAACCAACTGCTTCTTTCCCATGCCTCCATATGACCAAGCTCTTTTCAAAGTCCCTTGATGATATTTGGGACGTGAAGCAGTGAGGAAAATGGGGAGTCTTTGGGAAAAAGGACAACAAAGAACGGAACAATTTTTTCTGTTTGTTTTTAAGGGATTCAATTTGTGCTGGCAACACAGTGCTGCAGCACAGAGCTGGTGGGTGAGAAGCAGAGTGTGAAATTGAGAAGTGCGACACGCAATGCATCTCAATGCCTAAACTTGCAGAAAATAAACAAACAGCTTAAAGTTACACAAAAGGAAAAGCCTCCCCCATCCCCAATTCTCTTGTATTCATAGCTGGCTTCAATTAAAATAACTGGGAGACAACAGATTTAAGCTATTTTCTTTACCAGAGGTGGTTATCTAATGTGCCTATTCCTGGGCTTTACATAAGGCAAGAGCAACTTGAATTGTCACAGTGGTATTGTGGACAAGTCCAGGACAGAGCCTGCGATCACAGGAACTGGGCAAGAGCTGCTTAAGGAGCTCTTGAACTTGTAGGAGCAATTATGTGGCAGGAGAGGAGACCCATTTAAAGCAAAGTGTTTATTTAAAGCAAAATGTAAAGCAAAGTGCTCAGGAGCAGCTCAGTTCTATTTAAATGCTGATCAAGGCAGACTCCTGCCAGTCTGCCAGGGCAGCAGAAACCCTCTAGCCAGCCCCTGGAGGAGCTGCCAAGGTCAAATGAGCAAGAATTGCCTCCTTGAGTTGTCCTACCAGTGGCAAAGACCAAGTGACCACAGAGGGACACAGCGAACTCCCTGCCTGGGTCCAGCAGGGATCCCAAAAGCTCCTCCTTACAGGCTCCCAAAGCCTGTAAGAATCAGCAAAAAACTCAGAGCTGGAGCACTGAAAATCAGAGGAATAATGTACAAGAGCAGGGCTGCCCTTTAACAGGCTCTGGAGTACTTGAATGCAAGCTGTTATCTCAAACCTACGAGGATATATTTATACCACTGCTCCCAGATGGCTCCCGGGATGCTGGCTCTTCCAGATCTCAGTGCTGACATCCCATCTTGGAACTCATTACAAGGGAAAAAATACAAATTTCCAAATATTTCTCTTAAAGCATTTCCCAAAATGGGCAACCGATGCCTGCTTGCTATTTCAGCAAGCAGAAAGATTTATTGCTTCTTATGGTAAATATTGATCTTGATCCTGTTGCACTCCATAGCTTTATGGCAACTCAATAAGGAGGGATGTTTGCTTCTAGAAAAGTCAATTCCCAGTTATTAGTGCAGTTTTGCCAGCGAGCACCATCACAGCCTGGCTCCTCTCCCTGGCTCCATCAGGGTGGGAAAGGAGCTGGCTGCAGGAAATTTAAATCCCTGAATTTTCCACTCCAGCTGCTTTGGACAGGTGCCCCCCTGCTCTGCACAGGCCCTTCCACCCCATCCCTGAGTGCATCCTGAGGCTGCACAGCTCCAAGACCTGTCATGCCATGCATCCAGCCAGCTGAGGATGATGCAGGAGGTTCCACCAACCAAAACCCACCCAAACCCTCTCAGAACAGATCCTGCTGTGAGGTCCCTGGTGTCTGCGAGTGACAAACAAGGACAGGACACTCAAAGGAGGGACAGTGGGTTTCTCCCTTGAGGCATCTCCTCCAAAATCTCCCTCCAAATATTTTTTCCTGAAGGGGAGCCATCCTTTTCCTGTTTCTACAGCCCTCCTGAGATGGGGTTTCTATTTCAGGAGCAATCAGAGAAGGGCTCTGATCCTGCAGGTCCCCATCCCTAGGGGATAATCCAGCCTCCACAGAGGCTGCAGAGACTGTGGTGACCAAACCCAGCCATGCTGGGAGTTGGAATGCAAAAATCCATGCTGGGAAAAGATTCTCAGACTCCTAAAGATGCTGGGGGAAGGGGTTACAAGCCCAGAGATATCCTGTTCCTCCTGGGAACAGCCTCCCTATCCCAGGGGATGTGCTGCAGCCATCTTCAGGCTCCCCGGCATCCCAATCCTTTTTGCTGAAGGTGTCTGTCCTTCTTCAGCAGTTCCCATGGAAACAGGAGACAGATGGGAAAAGAGATGTGCTAGAAGATGGACAAGTTCAGGAGGGGGTCTGTGGGAACCTCATGAGGTTCAGCAGACCAAGTGCAGGGTCCTGCACCAGGGCTGGCTCTGGGTAAGAGCCACATCTGACAGGGGAACCTCAGACCCACAAAATATCCTGACAATGCTATTTTGTATTCAGAGCTCTCAACACAACTCCCATAACTATCCACCAGGCTGCTGGTGGCCA
Source organism: Ammospiza nelsoni (assembly GCF_027579445.1). Lineage (NCBI taxonomy): Eukaryota > Metazoa > Chordata > Aves > Passeriformes > Passerellidae > Ammospiza > Ammospiza nelsoni. The sequence continues at coordinate 6,943,957 of NC_080654.1, read as the reverse complement.
TTTGTGTTTGGAAAAGGGATGTCTCATATTTAAATCATTTCTGTATGTTCACAGAGATGTGAAAAACCTCTCCTAATGCATGGTCAGCACCTTGCTCGCCTTGGAGCTCCCTGGAGGTTTCCTCCTAGGCAGCCATCACCCAAAGCCCTTCTGGATACAGGAAGAACTGGAAAAAGGATGCACAAAACATGCCAGCAAGAGAGGGAAAGAAAATAATTTTGCATTTTATGTGCTGATAGGAGGAAGCAGAAGAGAACAGGGGAGAGTCACCTTTGTTGCAGGTACCAAAGGAGCACCACGGTTGAGATGACTGAAATGCAGCCTATAATTACCCCCCACGCCCTGATAATGAACAGTTATGCTCTCAGCAGCCCCACTGCTCTCTCTCACTCATCCCTGTTGACAGGCAGGTGCTTCCCCTCCTGCAGGTACCTTGGCACGGCTGATGCTCACAGCACTCATGCTCCTGCTGCGGTCCACCAGGAAGATGAACTCGCCCTGGGCTGTCCGGAGGCCTGGCTTCACAGTCCTCAAGTCAGGGCAGAAGTTGAGCATGATGACAGGGTGGTGGGGGATGTCCTTGTTCAGCCTCTTCCTGATGATTTCCGTCTGAAAGAAAGCAGGAGACAGCTCCAGAGGTTGATTTTGAGAGGTTGATTTTGAGAGGTTGATTTCTCCACCCCATTTCAATTTGAGGAGGATCAGAGCAGGGCTCAAATGCAGGTGCATGGCCTTTTGTGGGCCAGAATCTGCTAGTTCAGAGGTGACAACACCAGGGTGGGCCAATATCCAAGGGTCCTGTTCTGTCCATACCCACAGTATTCACCATCCCTGCAAGTGTCCAAGCTGGACAGGGCTTGGAGCAAGCTGAAAAAATGAAAGTTGTCCCTGCCCACGGGAGGGATGGGACAAGATAAGCTTTAAGGTCCTCTCCACCAAGCCATTCAGGGATTATATGGAGTAACTGCACACTCAGATAAAAGCCTGGAGAAAAAATCAAAAGACCTCGCCCTACCCAGCACCTTGCAAATCTGATTCTCCAAACATTTCATTAGATCCTTCCCGAAAACCTGGTTCATTAGCACAGCTTAGCATCCCACCGAGACACACCAGAGGTTTTCTCCATGGTCACTCACTAATGAAGTGTGAGATGCAGCCCTTGATCTGCTGCATTCAGCACTCCAATTCATTCCTGCCGCCCCTGGTTTGCTGCTTTTTCTGCCCATTTCTTTTATCACTTTTCTTTGTAGGGATTGAAAGGCTTTGGAAAGCTGAACCGTTTGCTCTGGCCATGGCTCTATAGGAACCTTCATGATCTCTGCACTGCACACAGCTCCAATTGCTCTCTGCATTTTCTCTCCTTCTATTTCAAGTATTCATTACAAATGGGATAAAATAAAACTGGTGAAAACCTCTTGTGTTGGGTTTATAATGTGCTGTTACGTGTGAATCAAGCAATAACGGGTTCATGGCCTCAGCTGCTTTGCAGGGAGCTCCAGGACCTCACATCAGCCCAGCCATGGCCTTTCATCCTGGGGTCTGAGTGGGGAAAAAACTCCTCAACAGCAGCTCGATCCTCAGGGGCTTTGTTTGCCTCTTTTCTCCTCTTTCTGGCTGCTTTTCTCGTTGGTTTCACAGGGAGTAAACCAGACCCCAGATAACTGGGCTTGTTTTCTCCAGCCATGAGTCACATTCCTCAGTTTATGAGCTGATGACCAACCTTTGTTTTCTAAAACTTACTAACTCCCTGTGGCTCAACACACACACACAAGCTCTGCTTTCAGCTCCTCTGCCTGAGCAAAGCTTCTCTGACCCAGTGAAAAGACAGGTCCCACTCAGAGGAACAAGCCAAGCTCCCGTTCATCCTCCTGCCTTTTCCTTCTATGCTGTGGGTAGAAGGGAAATCATAAATTAATCAGCTGCTGAGAAATCAAAGGGCTTTTTCCCTTTCAATTTTCCTCCAGCCACATGACATTATTTTCTTTCACAATTTTTCCAGTTTATCACATTCCAGACTAGAGTGGTCCTGGCTGCCTCTGTACAAATACTGAATCGTGGCCCTGGACCTATCCATAGAACTTCTTGGAAAGCTCTTGGATATCCATGACATAAATTTCCTGTGCAATCAAGATGAACCCATACTTTGGGATTTCTCACTGACTAGAGGGAATTTAGAGGCAAATCTTCAATAAACAGCTTCAGTGGAGCTGCTACAGGTTAGCCAGAAAAGAAAACATCTCCTCACCTCCCCTCCATTCCCCTTCACCCATTATCCAATTACAGTAAACTAATCAGATTTTGTTGAGTAAAGTTGATTCCAGTGAGCATCCATCCCCACCAACCTGCAGCTGACAGCATCCAAGCCTTTTGCATAACAAACAGAGGGAGGAGAATTACTTATCATTTACTGCTGAAATCTCTGGGCTAATTTAATTTAAGCCAAGAAGTGGCCAATGTCCTGCTCTAGGCAGCAGCAATTCCAGCCCATCATCTACCCCAGGTATTCCAGGCATTTTCTCTGCTCCCTGCCGTTGTTTCCCAGTCCTCCTGGGGCACAGGTGGCTTTCCTGCAGGGAAATGTCTCCAGAATGATCCCCCCTTAGATAATTTGACATGCTAAATGTGCAGAAATAATTAGGGAGCCATCCGAGGCGTAGCGTGGGAGTTTCATCTCGTTCCACCTGCCACACGCTGAACACAATTAGAGGAGACGCCTGCAGAGTCCCAGCCCTGCCAGAGAGAGTGGAGGGCAAAGGGAAGGGAGGAGAGGAGGGTTGACAAGTCTTTGGTGAAAGAAGAAATCTGAGCAGCACAGGGAGACACCCCTGCAGCAGGTCAGGGATCTCTGCCAAGATAGACCCAGGATCAGACACGTGGAGAAGGAGTTCAGGGGGAAATGAGCATCCCTGGGCACACAGGAGAGCCCTGGCTGTGTAAAACAGGAGCTGACACTGTCAGCCCCAGCTGTGGCCACACAAGCACAACCTGTCCCTTAGGAGAAGACGCCCACCCTGGAAATCCAGAGGGCTCTGAGCTGTCTGCTCCTCTCCGCTGATCCCAGATACACCAAAGAGTTGGGCTGTCACTCATTCCTTCAGAACTGCTGGAAGACAAGGCACAAATCCCAGCACAGATATTTTTCTCTTTGCTGCTCAGCAGAACAAAGAGAAGTCTCTCCTACCTTGTCTTCAGTTCAGCTCATTATTCCCAGGAAGATCACTTCTTTCTCTCTGACAGCTACCCAGAAACAGTAAACATTTACCGAGCAATTAAAAGAATATTTTATTCTATGTCATTGCAATAATTATAATACCCTTAATACTATCACAATGCACCTCTCTAATTATGCTATGCTAGACTAGCACTAATTATACACACAATAACCATCTCAGAGCTCCTTCCCCTCTCAGTTTATCAGCAGCACTGCTGAATTTCCCCCTCTTCCTCCACACAAGCCCCTCTCTGAGGGAGGATGCTGCAGGTCTCATTGGGACAATGTAATATCTGATGCTGGAAACATGGAATCATCTCCTAGCTCAGCTCCAGTCCATGGAAAGCCTCAGCTAACACCTGCAGCTTGTGTTTCTCACCTTTTTCTTGGCACTGGGGTCTTTCTTAGTGCCTTTAATGAAATCATTCTTCCCCTTCAGGTGTCGCTCGTACTCTGCAGGGGTCATGTCACCCTCTTCCATTAGGACGTGGGGCATGTGGGGCTCTGTAAATGCAGACAATTGTGTGAAGAACAGCTGTGGCTACACTTTGGGTCTGGCAGAGATGCAGGCAGCCTTGGTTGGGAAAACAGCAGTATCTGTGAGTTTGGAGAGCTCAGAAAACCCTGAGAGAGGCCAGGATTGGAAAGCCTAACCTTGACAATATTTGCAAAACCAGCACTAATCCAGCTGTCTCCAGAGCTACAGATGAAGATCCCAGGAATGAACAAGAGCAGCAGAGGGGAAGCAGAGCCCACCTACCACTTGGGTGGATCAGGATCTCCACGGGTCTGTCGAAGGTGTGTTTGTTGGCCAGTGTGATCACGATGCTCTTGGCAGAGCGAGCCGAGGGGTCGGCGTCTGCTCGGATCTCGTGTGTGGGGCTCTCAACTCCTGCAGGGAAAACGAGGTGCCAGTAGGGATTGAGGGTGGGGGACACCAGGGAGAAGGGATGACAAGGCAGTAGAGGACAGGAACCCACGTTAGCATCAATCCTGTGCTGGTAAATCCACCCCAGCACAGTTAAGTTGCCAACACAGATTTACATTGAGGAGGAGGGGGAGTGTGGACATTGCCTTAGGGAGGTGATAAATCAGCCTTGTGCAGCAGGACAGCCCCAGTGCTCCTACCTGCCAGCAAACATGGCCCCCGGATCTCCAGGTGGAAGCTGAATTCGTACTCAAAGGGGTTGGTGGGCTCACTGTCCAGCAGCTGAGTCAGGCAGAACCTGCTCCCTTGCTCTGGGCTCCCCAATCCACAGGGGTGCTTGTCCCTGATGGTGAGATAAATCCAAATAAACCCTGTCAACATGTTCTATGCCCCCAGGAACTGCAGGTCTGCCAGAGGTAAAGCCTGCAGCCACTCTCCAGCCTCCTGCAGCTCCTGCTTGTTCAGCCCTGCATTCTCCAGGATCAATCCCAGACAGAGCCCACCCCGTGGTTTTTCATACATTTGGAGCTGGTGGCTGGAAATGCTGCTGGCATTCTCCAGGCTGGGCTGGGGGACCCTGGGGACACACACAGCTGGCAGAAGGACCCTCACCACCCCGCTGGGCAGTGTCTGCAGCTCAGAAGAAGTGCTGATGAAGATGGAGACACTTTCCAGGGGAGGAATCATGCCCAGGTTGGCCACAAAAACAATCCTCTCCAGGTCTTCATCCATCATAAGCCTTCCTGCACAGAGATTGGACCATGCCAGGTATTGCAACCATGGAAAATGCTCCTTTCCAGGCCTCCCACAACCCCCAGCCCTGTATCAAACACCCAAAGCCGCCACCAATGCACACATATCAGCTTACTCTAAAGAGCCCCAGCTTCTGCATCACTCCTTTGGCTGCCCAGAAGCAGCAGTGCTTTCCAAGATGGATAAGACTGACACTTTTGGCATGAGCACCACAACCCCTCATCTTCCCAAAAGGAGCCCCCTTGGTGCAGCAGCATACACCAGCCAGCCACCCCCATCACCTCCCCACTCCCCTTCCCCTCCTTTTCTCCCTAAAACACCCTCAGCCCCCTCACCACTTCCATCACCAGCTCTTCCAGGGGGGAGGCTGCAGCTGTTGAAGTAGGTGTCATCCATCTTGGCTTTGTCTTTGATCTGCACTGTCACGGTGCGCCGGGACACGGCCGCCTCGAAGCCCACCACAGTTGTGCCCTCGTCCAAGGGGTACACAAAGAGACCTGCCAGCCAGGAAGGGTGTCAGCAACACCCACCTCTTCCCTGGACCCACCAGCCAGGTCCCTCTTGGCACTTCCCAAGTGGGAAAAAAGTCCCACTTGTGGGATTTTTCACACCTAAAAAGTTGTACACTTGGACACAATATATTTGGTTGTGCTTTCCACCAGCATCTAAAGGTTGAAGGCATGCCCAGAAACCCAGCACTGCCATATCCTGGCTTTAAACTTCCCATTCCAAGCTTCACTCCTTCAAACTTGCCTTCCACAGCCTGGGGGTCTGGGTTGTGGTAGGTGAGCAGGGCTGTCATCCCAAAGGCATAGCCACTGACGCAGGATGTCACCTCGGACGCAATGAGGGGCAGCCGGGAGAGGGTCCCACGGTCAATCAGCCCTGGCATCTTCCTGGGGGTCTCTGGGTGATGTGGGGAGCTGGAGAGAGAAAGGTGAGAATGGTTGTGGAGCCCTGAGTGCCCAAAATGTTTGCATGGCTCTGCCATCTCATTCTGAAACCCTGAGTGACCTGGGACAGGATGAGACCTGGGTTTGATGACTGCAGTGATGGGGATGAAGCAAGACCCCGATGGGAAGACAAGGCAAACCCTTGCCCCAAATCCCCATTGGGCACAAGGGAGGAGGTGCAGATGAAACCTCCCTGGCTGGGGACACAGCCCTGGAGGTGCATAGTCCCCACCTCCCACACTGCTGGAGTCTGAGCAGAAAAAGCAAACATCTTTTTCTGTCCTTCTTTCTCCTCATTATCCTCCAAACCAACAACTTTCTCCAGGATAAGACTATGATCATGAGAGTTTTCCTTTCTCCTGGGGAAGGAAGAGTAGGCAGGCAGAGCCATACACGCTGCTGCCCTCCCATGCCCTTGCCCATCCTCATCCTTGCTGATTACAGGGAAGTGCCATTGCTCTGCTGTCCTGCATCTCCAGATCCTTCCTGCACAGTCTGACTCATTCTTCCCTGTGCTCAGCCGACACATTCAGATGCAAAGTGACTCCTTATGCCAATTACATTCCAACTCTTTTCCCTAAGCAGGTTTTCCTCCATTACAGCTCCTCTCCCCCAGGCCTCAGGGTTTTAAAGGAGACTTTTCAGGTGGATTTTAGGGCCCCATCCTGCTCCCCCAGGGAACCAGGAGAAGTTGCTAGGCAGCAGTTCTCCCTGGCTGGCTCTGCAACGCTCTGTGCAGTGATTTACGAGGCCCGGGAGAAGCCAGCAGCACTGAAATACATCAGTTTCTCATTCCTGCGTTATTAAAACCCACCTTTATATGCAAATGCCACAGAAGACATCACGGCCACGAGCTGGGTGAGTGCTCGGGCAGGAAAACGGCGCTGAGAAAGGACAAAGGGAGAGCCAGGCAGAGCAAGAAGGGCTGTCCAGGATGGGGGAGAGCAGTCAGGGAAACTGAGCACAGGAAACAGCAGAGAAGATGATGATGATGGAGGGCAGTAATCCCAAGGCACGCCCCTGGATCCCGGCCAAAAACCTTAAATTCCCGATTTAATCCACCCCTCCTTCCAGCACAAACGCTGCCCAGGGAGGTTGGGGATGCATCCATGGGGATACAGCCCCCACAGTCAGGGGATGGATGGAGTCCCAGCTGAGCCAGGGGAGGCCATCCCAAGCAGGATGCTCCAAGCCATGCCAACAGGGCCTGGGAAGGCAGGAGCTGGCAAGGGTTCACCTGCCATAGGGAGACACAGTGAAGGTCCCCCCACTTCAGTATGTGGCAGAGGCCACCAAGGTATGGGGAAGTGATTAAATGCCAGGTGGGGGAGGAAGGAGGGAGAATTATTTTACCTTAGGGAAGAAATAATAACAGGAAGAAGCTCTCTAACAGCTTGGCACCACAGGAATTCATTATGGGACTGCCAGAGGGGTGAATTTGGGCTCCAGGAGCGTGACTTCAGCTTGGAACTGGGGACTTGGTACAGAGCCACGGGTGAGATCCAAGCCTCTCACATCTCCTGCACCCATGGAACACTGGGGACATAGCCCCCATGGGAGCCACTTGCCAGCAGGGATTTCTGCATCACCTGGGCCAGAACAAGCACTAAGGGACCCTTGGTGAGATGCAGAGCCCTGTGCTATCTCCTGTTTAATCCAGCCAGGAAAGCTGCACCTCTCCTGCACCTCTGAGGTGGCTCAGAGCCTGGCACCAGCTCTCACTGGTGTGTTAGCTGAAAACTTGGCCCCACAAGGACAGGGAGGGCTCAGAGGGCTCTTCCCAGCAAAAACCCTTTGACAGTGGACGCTGCCAGCAGAGCCGTGGGGCTGCTCCACACAGCTTGTGTCACCAACGCCATCAAGTGACTGCAGCATGGAAAGGGAGAGCAGCAGAAAGGCTGGAGTGAGGGAGAGCAGTGGGAAGGCTGGAATCTCTCCCCTGTGCCACTCAGGAGCTCAGCACTGGCCCCTTGCCTGCTCCCCATCCTGCCTTTGCTGCTCTGGGATGTGCACCCAGTCTCCGTTCAGGCCATGGGGCCTGGACTCTCAGGGTGGGACCTGGCAGGACCCTGCATTCAAAAAAAATTACCAACAGCAGGACCCTGCATCCCCAAAAAATTACCAACAGCAGGACCCTGCATCCCAAAAAAATTACCAACAGTTAATGCTGCACAGAGTACCCCTAGACACACTCAGTCCTCAGTGTGTCCCCTCACTGCCACCAAACGTGTCACACACAGCAGGCACAGGGCCATCCCACAGACCTGGCCAGGTGCCTCCCGACCTCGCACTTCATCTGGCATCCCAGGAAAAAGGGAAACCACCTTCAGCCCTCAAAATACACCTGTAATCCCACCAACTGGGGAGCACCTCAGGGCAGGGACAGACATTGTCCCTTGGCCAGCTGCGTTCTGGACCAGGCTGCTACTGGATTGATCTTTTTTTCCCCACTTCCTTTCCATGACAATCCACTGCTCTTCCTGGCCACGGAGGGGAGGGAGACACAGAAGTGTGATCATCCCACTGCAGGCAATACCCTCAACCAGACCCTGTGCCCCACTGATGGGGAAGGGCTGATGCTGCTGTGACATCCCCATGACACACAGGAAGCACAGGACTGGAGCCAGAGCACGGGCTCCAGCCCCTCACAGGGCTGCAGCGTCTGTCCCAGCACTCCCCAGAGGCTGGGGCTGGATTTTATGGGATAGGAAAAAGTGTTAATGTGCCTGGAAAATGGGGGTGGGGCTTGAAGCACTGCTTGGAGCTTCCTGGGTGTCCGTCTGTGTCTCTAAGCACTGATGAGCCCTCAAAAACTCTGTCTGAGCACGTGGAGTAAAGACAAGGGCAGAGTAATGCTCCTCTAAGGTGAATTTTCATGCATTGAAAAGGAAAACAGAGCAAAACTGTGAGCACACAGCCTGGCTTCTGGCAGGACATGACTCCCAGGAGTGGGTAGGGTCACCACAGGATCTGTGGCATCCACAGCCGACAACAGGATAGGGATAGTCAAAGCAGGAGCTGGGATAAAACCCGACACAGCTCCACCCAGCCCTGCTGCCTGAAGGGCAGAAATCAGTGGCAGCCCGGCTGCTTCTGCCCTCCAGGACAGGCAGGCTGCCGTGTCAGGCGCAGCCCTGGTGTCACACCTTGCATCAAACGCATTTTTGAGCAGCTGAATCACTGCCTCGCCCTGCTGTAACCCCTGACCGACCACAAGCTGGTTCCCTTGGAGATGTCGCCTCCAGGTCCCAGCTAGACGCGGGGCACATCCCCACTGCTCAGAGGACGCCTGGCTTTCTGCAGCTGGGTAAAATATTCCTTCCACGTCGTCTGTCTCAATCAACACTGACATCCAGTGGCTCGCCAGGATGACGACAGCCGGAGCGCCCTGTGGAGATGTACAGGTGGACAGAGCTGGCCAGGGATGCCTGTTGCACCACAGCCTCCCATCAGCATTCCTGAATAATCTCCACCGGGAAAAAACCACCCCCACTGTTTGCAAATCCAAGACAGGAGAAGCCTTGCACTTCCCAAACTGTCAGGGCTCTCCAGCAGAATCACCCTTGGGAATTCTCCCTGGTTTTCAGGGCCTCAAGGCTCAGGGAGATGCTGAGGCACCCCTGACTTCACCTACCCAATCCACATCACTGCAGGTCATGACTAAGACATGCAGGAGTCCTCCAGATGCTTTCCTCCAAAGCACAAGGCTCAAACCTGGCCAGGAAACTGGGATCAACCCCCTAAATATCTCTAGGAAGAGCAGGAAATGGAGTTTGAAAGAGCACCCATAGCACTGTCCTATCTGGAAGAGCCCTGGATCCACCATGGCAGACTTGTGAGACACTCTCAGCAAAGGCTACAGGAACTGTTCTCCCATCTCCAGCCTCCCCTTGCCTCAAACTGCAAGCAGAATATCCCACTTAATGGAAAACCAGGAAAACAGCCACTGCAGGCCCCCAGAGGGTGACAGCAAGGGCCCCCACTGCCACAGCAGCGACAAGGATTGCTGGCCCCAAGGACACCCTGAGGCCTCAGATATGGAAACTGAGGAAAGGCTAGGAAGCAACTTCTCCTGCCAGGAGCCAGTGGAAGCAGCCAGGTGCCCCTTCCTGAGGTGACACAGTGCCAGGTTGGGCCATGACTGACAGCCCTGGCAGAGACAGACTTTGGGGACTGTCAGCCATAACCCCGGCAAGTGTCTTGCACCACCAGTCTGGCCCCAGAGTTGGGTGTCACAGACCTGGATTCCTGTCCCAGGCCCCTTCCTAGAGCTGTTAATCACACATTTCTGACACAGGGGTTAATTAACCCCCACCTTGCCAGGCTCACAGCTGGGGGGAAGACCCCTGGGCTGAGCCAGAGGGGAGGTGTTGGCCCAGACACCACCAAAACCGACCAGGCAGGCGGCTTCCTGCCTGGGGTGCATCCAGATCCAAGGAGACACACAGGGCCCCCAGGAGCAGCACAGCCCTTCTCCATCCACCCCTGTCCTGCCCACCCCAGCCAGTGTGGTGGATTCCAGCCAGGTCTCAGTGTTTTGAGCCTTTCTGGGGGGATCAGCCCTCCTCACTCTGCCAAGGTCACTCCTCCTTCCCCAAACAGTGTGTCCACAGATGGGTTATCCCACTTGGCTGCCCAGGACAGCAACAGCCCATCACCCCCAGCATCATCCCCCCGTCCATCCCTGTCCTCTGCCTGCACTGAGATGGACACAGTCACTACTAAAGTCTGTACAATTTTTGGGGAGGGATGGGATGTTCCAGGACTCAGCATCCAGCTGGGAAAAAAGCAAGGCTGGGAAGCAGCAGCTTGCAAAGTGTGGGCTTGTGCCTGCACAAATATTATGACAGGGATCTTTACAGTGAGCAGCTTTGTGCTGGGATCGTGCACAGCCTTGGGAAGTGACACACACACACACCCCTCACACCCACCCCTGCGGAGCTAAAACGGTGCAAGAGCAACTGGAGAGTAGCCACTGCTTTTCTTACCTTTCCTGGGAGAGAGGAGGAGGAGAATGAAGAAAGGGATGGGGGGGTTGGAGCAACTTCACCCACTCTTGCAGCCCCTCTGCGGCTGGGCTGGGGAGGGCAGGAGGGGCAGGAGGAATCCCGAAGGCGGCAGGCACGGCTGCGGAGCGCTGTCTCTGGAAGGCAGGGAGAGAGGGAGATGAGGAGAGAGGGAAAGGGAGGGAGAGAGGGAGAGGAGCAAGCGCCGGGGCTTGGGGTGGGGGAGTGCTGCACCACCAACCACCTCAGCAACCGGTGGCTGCACCCCCCGGACCCTCCCCAGCAGCGGGGCTGGGGGAAGCCGGGGAGCCCGGGGGTCCCGGGGGGGCGAGGAAGGGTCTTACCGAACGGGCTGCAGCAACATGTGCCCCGGCGGGGAGGCTGTGCCCGGAGCCGGGAGGGGGTCTGGCTCCCCTGGGATGGGGGGCGTCTGCACCGCCAGGGTGGGGCTCTGCCCCCCGCCGCTGACTCAAAGTGTCCGGAGCTGTCTGGGTGACCATCACCATCATCATCACCCAGTGGAGCCATTTGTTTTGTCAGGGAGGTAACCATGACAATCCCCTCGAACACCCCGGCGCTTCCCCCTCCCCTCGCTCGCCTCCTGAGCCCGGGGGCTGCGGGGGAGACAACGGGCGAGGGGCGAAGCCCATCCGGGCGGAGGAGATGCCCCTGAGCTGGGCAGGCTGGTGGAGAAAAGAGGCTGAAACTCCCCTCACCCATGCCCACGATTTATCTCCTCGGGATTTTCCGCAGCAGCTGCCGGGAGGGGAAGAACCCACCGCATTCACCTTTGTCATCCCCTTTCTCTTTAAAGGAAGGAAAGCACCCTAAAGCCCCCCAAAATCAGCGTGCATCACTGCTCACTGGCCTCCAGTGCAGCCCTAGGCTGGATGTCTCTTCCAGCCTTGCTGTTGCCCCCATTCGAATCTCAGCTCCTGCACCCTCTCCCTCCCAGGAACCCCCAAAGCCCCTCAAGCACAGCCCCCACCCATGGGGGTACACAAGGACCCTCCCCACAGGAGCAATGCTGTCACTGGTGGGGTACAGTCCCTGCCCTGAGCAACTTACACTTAAACCCTGGAAAAACTTGTAGAAAGGGGAAACTGAGGCAGCTGGAGGGACACAGACTCGGACATTGTCCCAAAGCAGAGCTGGACACCGAGCCTGGGTCACAGCACACCGAAGGTAAAGCTCCTCTTTCTCCCCCTGGCCTCCAAGGACACATCCACACTGCAGGATTGGCATAACCAGACATGTGGCGCCCCTAATGACCCATCCTCTCCCCCAAGAACAATGTGTTTTGGAGGAAATGGCAAGAAACTCCACAAACAAATATCTGATCAAGAATTTTTTCCTAAGCCCAGCTCCCAGGGCTGACTTCAGCCTTGACCCTCCAGAATTTATGGCTCTTGCCAGACAAATAAGTCAGCCATGGCAAAACACAGGTCCCGTGTTCCCAGTGCCTGTAAATGTTTGTTTACCACAGCTTGTGGCTTCTGGGAAGAAAATAACATATGCCAGGAGAAATCCTGGGATTCAAACCAACAAATGTGGTAGCAGCAGGGTATTTGTTTAGAAGATAAAGCAACATCTAATAGGGTGGATGAGGCAAGTGTGAGACCTCAGGAAGACACACATGGAGTTATTTGGGGGGAATTAATATTTAGTGCTGATGCTGAAGCTGCATCACCACAGTGATCAAAAGTGCTGCCCAGAACAGCTCACAGGTGTTTGTTCCTCCTCATCCTCTCCAGGCTGGCTCTGCTCAAGACACCCCACCATGGATGAGGGCCAGCCCCTCCCAGGGAGCAGCAGTGGGGAATGGAATGGGTGTAAATGAGGCAAAACCAGGGAGGGGACAAGCTAAAAGTAACATTTGAGATCACCTAAGTGCCATCTCAATGCCTGTGGTTTTACCCACCTGGGGCCAGGCAACAGCAGCACCTCCAGCCACCACAGAGGAATATTCCCAGTCCTGGTTCATGCCTGGGTGGATTCTGGGACTGGCCAAGCACAGAACAGGTTTTCCAGGCTCATTACCAGCTCACTCAAGTGTGCTCGTGTGGTGCTCTTGTGCTGGGAGATTCACATGGGCTCAAAACTTACAAAAAAACCCCAAAACTAGAAAAAAACTAATACTAAACCAAATCTCCTGCTGGATGGGCAGCAACAAGCACTTCCCATGATCTCCATGTGTGTTCTGTATGTAAATGCCATTTTCCTCAGCCTGGAATGCTCTGAAGAAACAAATAATCACTCTGTAGGGAGACTGATGATTAAAAAGTGATAACATAGGGTTGGGCAGGGATTGCCTCCTCCTCCTCCTCATCTTTATCCTCCTCCTTTTCCTCCTCTTCTTCTTCTTCCTCTTCCTCCTCCCTGCAGCAGGTTTGTGTGTGGGCAAGGAACACTGACCTGTTTGGGGTGTAAGGACCAGAGATAATTTCAATGAAATTCCACCATCCAACCTCCACCATTGTGAGCTCTCTCATTCCAGCACAGCCAAAGTCTGCTGGTTTAAATAAATAAGCGTTTATTAAAAACAAATCTGAATATTTACCTCATGTTTAAATGAATAAATATGTAATTGTATGATAGCAGAGTCTCCAGAAAATTCAAGGACCCTGCATGGAACCCACAGGAAACCCACACCTCCAGGAGCCCATCCCTGCTCCAGAGACTGAGGAGGAAAGTCCTTCCTCATGGGCAGAACAGAGAAACACCCACCACAGTCACACTGACAGGCTGCACAGCTCTGAAAATCCCAAGGAATGATTGCAGCCAAGGCCAAGGAGCAGAAAGGAGGTGTTGGAAGGATCTGCCCCCAGCCAATGTTGTCTGATCACAGTTTTCTTCTCAGCACCTCTGTTTTCCCCTCTCTAAAATGGGACTAATCCTGATTAAATGTATTTATGGGAGGTGTGTCAGCAAGAAAACATTAAACTGAAAGCATGAGCCTGTCAGCCTCTGGGATTTCCCACATTCATCTTTATTTTTACCCTAATTAACTAATTAACATCTCAGACTTGCCTTTGGCTGCCTGCTCTGTTGCCATTGAAAATCTCCTTGTGTTCAGCTCCAGTGTTCAGCATCCTCCTGTTGCCATGGAAAAAAACTGCCATGATGTCACCTCCACAAATACAGCTCCAAATACAGACCCCAAAGTTCACGTGTGGGGCTGGGGAGGGATCCCCACAGACTGAGGGACATGGGGCCACCACCTCCATGCAGGAAACTGAATTAGATGGAAAAGTATCAGATTATAATATTTGATAATGACAGGGTTTAGTTTTAAGGAAAAAAACAACCATGGTTGGTGTAAAGAGAGCAACAGTGAAGGGTGCAGCCCCACCTGGGATAAGATTTCTCAGCACAGAAAGAAATAACAGCTCAGTTGGAAGTTTTAGGCTGTGAGAACAAATGAAGTGCCTCCATTAAAGGAGATGGGGAATACTGAGTCAGGGAAATAATCCTTGGTTTGGGAACTTGTGGCTCATGCCTGCAGGCTTGGCCATTTTGCTGGTTCTGCTGCATGGAATAAAAACACAAATTCAGACTGTCCTTGAGAGCTGCATAGTCAAACAAGGCTCAAGGAAAGGAATAGCAGCCCAGCAGGGAAATCCCACAGGCTCTTCCCACACTTCTTTCATTTCTACTTTCCCTTTTACTCCTCTTTATTGCAGGACCTTTAAAGAACAGGTTTGATACCAGGTCTAAGCTGGCTCCTGCCCTACAGCAGGAGACAGGACGGAAATTACTCTTACAGCTCCTGTCACTTCTAGACCTCCATGACTCATTCTCCTACCTTGTTTTCACCTCCACCCCTGCTCCACAGACGGAGCTGCGGTTCCCTCACAAATGTCACAGTGTCTGCGTGATTCTCCCCCAGCCCTGGCTCCCAAAGGGACTCCATTCCATGGGAAACAGAAGCTGCAGTCTCACACCAGATGGCACGGCAGGGCCTGACCCTCAGACTCAAACCAGACATGGGGAACAGCCCCACCCCACCCCACATGGAGGCCCTGACCCACAACCCCAAACCAGACATGGGGCACAGCCCGACCCCACATGAAGGACCTGACCCCCATAGATGGCCACATCACACAGGGGACTGAGCCCCACATCATGTGAGACACAGGCTGACCCCCAGATCATAGTGGGGTCCTGACCTCAGCCCCACAGCATTCAGGGCACCAGGCCCCTGAACACAGTGCCCCTCAACATACAGGGGACCTGAGCACCCAGCCCCACACTGCACAGGGCTCACAGCCCCACAGCACACAGCCATACCCTACACAGGGCACACTGCCCCACAGAGCTCACAGAGCTCACAGCTTCACCCCATACAGAGCTCACAGCCCCACAAGGCTCACAGCTCCACAAAGCACAGGGCCCAGAGCCCCACACCGCACACAGGGCTCACAGCCCCACAGAGCTCACGGGGCTCACAGCCCCACAGGGCCACAGCCTCACCCCACAAAGCTCACAGCCCCACAAGGCACACAGGGCACAAAGCCTCACCCCACAGGGCTCCCAGCCTCACCCCACAAAGCTCACAGCCCCACAGGGCCACAGCCTCACCCCACAAAGCTCACAGCCCCACAGGGTCACAGCCTCACCCCACACAGGGCTCCCAGCCCCAGAGAGGTCACAGCCCCACAAGGCACACAGGGCTCACTGCCCCACAGCCACAGGGCACAAAGCCTCACCCCACAGGGCTCACAGGGCTCACAGCCTCATCCCACAGCCCCACGTTGCACACAGGGCTCACAGCCCCACAGAGCACACAGCTCACAGGGTCACAGCCTCACCCCACCCCGTGTCCACCTCTCCCCACCCCAGACACCCCGCTGTCACTCCTCACCCCGTGTCACCCCTCCCTACCCCAGACACCCCGCTGTCACTCCTCACCCCGTGTCACCCCTCCCTACCCCAGACACCCCGCTGTCACTCCTCACCCCGTGTCACCCCTCCCTACCCCAGACACCCCGCTGTCACTCCTCACCCCGTGTCACCCCGCTGTCACTCCTCACCCCCCGCCCCCTCTCCCGCCGCCCCCGGAACGCGCAGTCCCCGGAACGCCGGTGCGCGGCCGCGGTTCGCGGGTCCGGGCGGTGCCGGGGCGGTGCCGCGGGCGCGCAGGCGCCGCTCCCGCCCGGCGCCATCGCGGCTGCTGCGGCCACCCCGGGCCGGCCATGGCCACCGACTCGTGGGCCCTGGCCGTGGACGAGCAGGAGGCGGCGGCCGAGTCGGTGAGTGCGCGCCGGGGCCCGCGGGGGCTCGGGATGGCGCGGCCCGGCCCGGTCCAGCGGCGCGGGGTCCCCCGGGCCGCGCGGCCCCCGCCGCCTCCTCACAGAAAGCAGCGATCGAGAAACGCTTTTCGCCCCATTTTCTGCCGTGGGGGCAGGGAGGGCCCGGGGTATCCGATTGTCCCTGGGCTTGGGCTCTTCTTTTATAAGCAAAACCCCCAATTTTTATTTATTTATATATTTACTTATTTATTTACTTACCATTATTTTAAATTTTTCTTCGCCTTCATCCATTTTTTGCGTATCCGAAGGGCAGAGACTTCCCTGCGATCCCACTCGCCCTCCATCCAGACACTACAGCGCTTCAGGCACTCACCCAGCCTCACCTCTGTCCTCCAGCATCCAAAAAAATTCCTCTTTCTCTCGTATTTTTTTTAATGAAAAGATGTAATTTAGTACCTCAGAAAAAATTGTTTTCTGTTTTTTCTGTGCTTGGGCACAGAACACTAACTGAGGATGTGGGGGAAGATCCTCAGGGCTGCTCCCCCTGCACATTTCAGGTGGTGAAACTAATTCATCCTGGGGCAGCTTGTGCCAGCCAGGAGAGGGCATAGATCCTATTTCCATCCTGGAATGCTGATTTTCTTCCATTTTCCATCAGCAGAGCTATTGGGGGAGTGGAGGGTACAGGACACAAAACAACCCTTTCCATGTGTTGTCATTACAGTTTAAAAAATTTGTATTTTTGTTTAAACTCCTGCTTAGAAATAGTTGTATTAAAACTCTTGAAATCAAGTTCCTCTTGTGTCTTCATCCCTTCCAGTTGACCAGGGTTTGTGCAATACTTGATAAATCCAAAGCTCAGGTTTTCCTGGCTGGGGAATTAGAATATATGGAGCTATATTTGAATTTCTCTGATTTTGTGTTTTCTTCATTTCTAGTTGAGCACTTTACACCTGAAGGATGAAAAAACCAAACCAGATGCCAATGGTGAGTCCCAGCTGCTCAGATGGGCTTGGAAAGGGGGGAATGTTTCCCTGTGGGGCTTCAGAGCACTGCTGCCAAAGTAAATTCCTGGTAAATCATGAGATTCCAGAAGAGCTGAGACTAAATAGCAACACAGACTAAATATTTTGGTGTCTCAGGGAGCTGGGTGAGCAAAATCCATTGGTGTGGTTGCTAAACTGCACTTGGGGGTGGTGCTTGGGTTTCCTGTGCACAGCAGTGGAGCAGGGCAGTTCTCCTCAGGAAAATGAGCTGTTTGTAGCTGTTCCCAGGATGTTCCAATCAGCTCCTCAGGAAAATGAGCTGTTTGGAGATTTTCAGGATGTTCCAAAGCTCTGGGGTGTGGGCTGCCCCCACACCCTGAGCTCACCTGTGCCCCCCTCACCTGTTCCCATGCAGGTGCCGTTGTCAAGGCAGATGACAATGTGGAGAAGACGGAGGATGAGGAGAAGGGTAAGTGCCTTCCAGAAAAAAAGCTTTGGCAAGGGAATTAATTTAATTTAAATTTAATTATATTGATTTAATATATACTTAAAGTAAGTCTGCCTTATGTCTCAGGAGCGCTGATCTTGTATCCTGCCCCAAGGACTTAATTGTAAGACATGTCCTTCCTGCATAACACTTTTAAAGGCATTGTGTCCTGTAATAACTTGGGAGACTCCTGGATTAGAGTGGAGAGAAATAAGGGGATAGCAGTGTCCTCAAGGCAGGACTGGATACAGGAGCAGTTGGATAACCTGGAGCTGGGATTGCTGTAGCAACCAACGAGTTGTGTTTATGCAGTGGCTGCTCAGAGGTGGGTAAAGGCTCACGTTCTTTCAGAAGGTGGTTCTAGGAAACAGATTTAGTAGCAAAACCCCAAAGTGCAGCAGTTTAACCTCATTTTGATCTCTGTTATCCTCAACCCTTGTGTTTCAGCTCTGAAATCTTTTAAAGTACCGTTTATCCTCAAACCTTCCTTAAAAATAAAACCCTGGGAGGTGTCTGCCCACATGTCAGAGTGAGGGTTGAGGAGGCCTTATCCTGTCCCAGGTAAATGCTAAGCTCAAAGAATCTTAATAAGCAGAGATCTGGATGTGTTAAAGTCTCCCTTAGAACAGTGCTTGTTTGATTTGTCTTCCTGGGTGTTAAATGGGGGAATCTCTGGGATCTCTCAATGTCTCATCCAGGAGGTTTGGGCTCTTCAAGCCATCACACTCTAATGAAGAATTTCAGTATTTGGAGGGATTTTGTCCCTTTTAAGTGGCTCAGGAGTTCAGTGGGAGCGAGGCCTGGAACAGGCTGTGACTGATGGATTGATGTTTTCCACCTCCTTTCCCAGAGGACAGAGCTGCCCAGTCCTTGCTGAACAAGCTGATCCGCAGTAACCTGGTTGACACCACAAATCAGGTGGAGGTGCTGCAGAGGGACCCCACATCACCCCTCTACTCTGTCAAGTCTTTTGAGGAGCTGCGCCTGTAAGTGCCTGCTGGGATGAGCCAGAGCCTTCTCTGCATGGAGCTGTCAAATCCTGGGATCAGATATATTAAATAGGCTCCCTTATAACTGGGTTTTGCAGTTTGTCATGGGGAGCCTTATTTGTAACTTCTGAGAGAGAGAAGTTTTGCTATAACTGCCAGAGCAGATATGAGTTTGGAGCCCATCAGGTAACTGGAACCTCTCCCTCAAAAAATTCCCTGGTGGCATAGGAGGTACCACTTAAAAGTACATGGGTTTGTGTATCAGGTTAATGCCAACCTGTCATTAATAAGTGAGTGTATCATTTGTATTATTTAAGTGCAAGGAGAGTTGGTTTATCTGGGTGCCTGATGGGGGTTTCCATCTGAAACAACAGCAGTGAACAGCACAAAGGGAACAGCTTCTCTTTTCCAGCAACACTGGATTTATGTACTGGAGACACCAGTATTTTCTGACTTCCTTCCCCTTGAAAACCTCTACCAGTGCAGCTTTCAAGGGATAACTGTGTTTAGGGCATGGTTGATGGATATATGTATAAATATGCTGAAGAGTGCATCCTGTTGGGATTGCTGTGCTTGTGTTGATCTCAGGTTTGTTGCTCTACAAGCTCTGCAGCAAAATGGGAGCTGAAGAGCCTTCTCCCCATGAAATGCCAGGGTGTTTTGCTTTGTTGGTGTTTGTGGTTGAGTGTCTGCAAAAAGAAGCTGAGGTCCTGCAGTGCCTGTTAGACTAATTCATTCCTGTGTTTCAAAAGGCAAACAATCCCAGGGAGCTAATGACAGGGACAGCCAGCCTAATTGAGTCTTCATTTTGTTATGACTCGGGGTATCCTTGGCAACTGGTGCAGAGTTGGGCTTTGTCTGTCCTTGCTTGGAGCAGCACAAGGTTACATTTTCAAAGGGCTTTTGTTCCAGCCATCATTGGAAAGCAATACAGGATTTTTGCAAAATTATGTTGTGCTGAATGGGAAGTTACTGCAGTGGGAGATGTGGGCAGGAGAGCTGTAACCTGCTTGGAAAGGAGAGCCCTTCTGAGAGCACTCACAGCATCCAGGGAGCACTTGAGGGTCATCAGCTGAGAATTTCCAGCACCATAACCCAGGTTTAGGTTGTTCTGGGGTCTCCTTGTCTACACAAGTGTCTGCTGAGAGCAGAAGGCTCCCTGGAGAGAAAGCAGCAGATGAGAGTTTGCAGGCCAGCAGTGTCAGCACACAGTTCTGGGTATGAGGGCTGGCTTGCAGGCACAGATCACAAGGTGTAGTCACAGCAAACCGAGCTAATTATCAGTCATTTACCTGAGCCAGCATTGCTCAGCTGTAGTACAGAATCCACATAACCTGCTGAAGTCCTTGCAAGGATCTCATGATCCCTTCATCCTGTTCCTCACGCTTTGTCCCACGTTTGAGTCATCAAGGAGTGATAATTTTGGCACCAAGATTAGGCCTGGCTGAGGAACTGGGACTGGCCTGAAGGGCAGGATTAACACTTTCTGCTCTGTGATTCCTGGATTGTCTGAAAAGCTGCTTTGGAACAAGCAGTGCTGGCCTTAGACACAGCTGGGACAGGCTGGCTGACTTATTAATAAAATCCAGGGGTTTTTGCAAAGCTCCTTGTCTAGACTTCCTGCTGTCACTTATGGTTCCAGATGCTGACCACAGTTGTTTCACAGGTGGGATTGTACCAGAGACTGCTCTAGGATGTCTTCTTGAGGGTTTTTCTCACCTTTTTGTACACAAATGAAAACTAAATGGACTTAAATAGGTCATGATATGAAAATTTCTCTTTTCAGGAAACCACAGCTCCTGCAAGGAGTCTATGCCATGGGCTTCAACAGACCATCTAAAATCCAAGAGAATGCCCTGCCCATGATGCTTGCTGAACCGTATGTACACATTCTTCCTACTCTCTACCAGAATAGAAGGATTTGAAAGGTTCAGTGTACTGCTCCTGAATTTTGGGTGGGAGGAGGGTGATGAGAAACTCTCAGGGTATGGAGAAAGGGTTCCCATGTCACAGTGTTTCTGTGGTTATTAACTATGTGCCAGCAGCCCTGGATTTGTCCTTTTCCTAGGGCTGGTACTGAGCATGCAGTGCTGTGGGGTTTGGGAGGTCGTTGCCATTTTCCTCATTAGTTTGGGAAGAAATAATACGAAATGGCTCAGAAATCTGGGTGGGTAGGAGTAGCTGAGGTGCTGGTTTTCCTCTCCACAACCCTGAGCTGGAACATGTGAGGTACTGAGACACTGGGGAAGAAGTGTGAAATGGGAAATTACTGAGAGACAACCACAGCTCTCCTTCCAAATCTCCCTAACCGAGAAACGCTGAAGGAGGGTGTTGGGCAGGAAGAAATCCCTGCCCCATGGAGCATAGCTGGTCAGGTTGGCCATGGATGCAGAGCAGGGGTAGATGTGACAGGATTCAGGTGCCCCCGTGGTGCTTCACCCTCTGAGCTGTGCCTGCTGTGCCCCCAGCCCGCAGAACCTCATCGCGCAGTCGCAGTCCGGTACCGGCAAGACAGCTGCCTTCGTGCTGGCCATGCTCAGCAGGGTTGAGCCCGGGAACAAGTATCCACAGGTAACCTGGGATGGGGCTGTCTCACCCTGGCCGTGCAGTGCCATCTAGTGAGGAACCTCAGCTGCTGGAGGCCTTCAGATGTAAATTCATGGCTTGATGGAGCCATGGTGTTATTTCTTCAAGCTGCTTAAAGGGGATGGGGGTTTGGGGATTTATCAATTCAGTGCAAAATATGTAGATTTTGCTCAAAACTTGTTCCTGTCAGTCCTTCCTGTGCATCACACAGGATGCCACTGCTCTGTGAGTGTATGAAGGGTGAGATAATACACGTTATAATTCACACTATCACAATCAGAAGCTAACTATTTCTTAATTACAATACATTATAAGCATTTCTTTACTTACCAGCTTATATTACACCATACTACAAATACCTTATACTAATACCAAATAACCAAATACCAAATAACTAATAATCTAAAATTATAAGTCTTACTCAATATATCTTTCATAGTTCTATTTCTCCAAAATATCTACTCTTTTATTCATAAAGTAATTTTTTAAAACTTTTTTCTTGTTCCATTTCTCTCTCAACAATGTTTATCCTATTTTATAACATTTTTAAGTAATGTATGTTTACATACAAATGTATACTATGTGAACCTTCTATCAAACGTTGAGAATTTTCTGCAAATCCATTTCCCACATGTGAGGAATTAAATTTTTCTGGGAGGACTTAAATCAGGGAAATAGTGCAGGCTGAAGAAGATTGGCTAAGTACCTTTGGGGTGGAAGAGAAGGTAACTGTGACAACATAGCAGAAAATGCCTGGAGAGGGACTTTTAAAATCAGATTTCCTCATAAGATGGTCGAGAAACTGTTCATCCACTTGCATATTTGTCTTGAAGAAAACTTCAACAAGGATTTTAAAAAGCAGGTGTGATAGTGTTGCCCTGCGTGTTGATCATCTCACTCATTATCCTTCTGTTCCTCCAGTGTTTGTGCCTTTCCCCAACATATGAGCTGGCACTTCAAACAGGAAAAGTGATTGAACAGATGGGAAACTTCTACCCAGAGCTGAAACTTGCATATGCTGTCCGAGGCAACAAACGTGAGTAAGGGGAGACACCACAAACAGGAACGAGGGAATGATTCTCTCAGGTGCACCAGGGCAGTCAGGGGGTGAAATGGCTCGGTCAGAGAGGGCTGGAACATTTCCCTGTGTGCAGAGCCCCCCTAGAGCAGCCCTTCCTTCTGTCTCGGCAGTGGAGAGAGGGCAGAAGATCTCGGAGCAGATCGTCATCGGCACGCCCGGCACCGTGCTGGACTGGTGTTCCAAACTGAAATTCATCGATCCCAAGAAGATCAAGGTGTTTGTGTTGGATGAGGCAGATGTGATGATCGCCACCCAGGGCCACCAGGACCAGAGCATCCGCATTCAGAGGTACGGAGGGACAGGGACAGTGGGGCTGCAGTCAGGACTGGTGTCCTCACCAGTGAAGCAACAAGATTGAAATGACAGATTAGCTCTAGTCCAGGGGGCTCACAGAGGCACAGTGTCAGGGGATGACAAGCAGTTTCATTTCACAGGATAACACAGAATCACTAGATTGGAAGAGACCTTCCAGATCATCGAGTCCAACCCAGCCCCAACACCTCAACTAAACCCTGGCACCAAGTGCCATGTCCAGGTTTTGTTAAACACATCTAGGGATGTTGACTCCACCACCTCCCTGGGCAGCCATTCCAGAACTTTATCTCCCTTTCCATATAAAACTTTTTTCCTAATATTCAACCTGTATTTCCCTTGATGCAGCTTAAGGCTGTGTCTTCTTAAGGTTAGGTGTCCTTAACCTTAAGGTGTCTTCTTAAGGTCCTTGATGCAGCTTAAGGCTCTGTCAGTGCTGCCTGGAGAAAGAGCCCAACCCCACCTGAGCACAGGCATCTTTCAGGGAGTTATAGAGAGTGATAAGGTCACTCCTGAGTTTCCTTTTCTCCAGGCTGAACACCCCCAGCTCCCTCAGTTGTTCCTCACGGGTTTGTGTTCCAAGCCCCTCTCCAGTCTCGTTGCCTCCTCTGGACATGTCTCAACGTCCTTCCCAAACTGAGGGCCCAGAGCTGGACACAGTGCTCAAGGTGTGGCCTCACCAGTGCCAAGTACAGGGGCAGAATGAGCTCCCTGCTCCTGCTGGCCACGCCATTCCTGATGCAGCCCAGGATGCCATTGGCCTTCTTGGCCACCTTACAGAATAAAAATCCTGTCCCTGGAGCAGAGTTTATTCCTCTTTAAGAAGGTATGTCTGGATGCTATGGTCCATGAGGGAGTGATCATGGGTGGATAAGATTGGTTTTAGTTTTTCCAGCCCTGGAAATAACTGGTTCCAGCATTGTGGTTTTCCTTTGCCTGTAGCATTCCATCAGGATATCATGAGATGACCATGTTGTATGGGAACCTTCCCTATTTCTCTTTCTCTTTCAGAATGCTCCCCAGGGACTGCCAGATGCTCCTGTTTTCTGCCACTTTTGAGGATTCTGTGTGGAAGTTTGCTCAAAAAGTTGTTCCTGACCCAAACATTATCAAACTGAAGCGTGAGGAGGAGACCCTGGACACCATCAAGCAGTACTATGTGCTGTGCAGTAACAGGGATGAGAAGTTCCGGGCTCTCTGTAACATCTACGGGGCCATCACCATTGCCCAGGCCATGATCTTCTGCCATGTGAGTGCTTCCAGGGAGTGCTAGTCCTAGTGACCCCTCAGAGTCTGCAAGTGCTAAAACCAAGCCAGACAGCGTTTCCAGAAAGGAGCTGAGAACAAAATTGCCCTTTATGGCTTCTCTGGCTCCATCTTTGAGGGAAATCCTGAAAGCCACATTAATACTGGCTGGTTTGATTTCCTGGGTTTGTCCATCCAGGAGACAACACTGGACTTTTTTATTCCTCAGTGGTCATTGTTATCTCTTAAATCCTCTGAAGGAAAGATCAGAGTAATGCACATTATTCCAAAACTCTGAACTGAAAAGAAAAAAAAGTAGGGTTGGAAAATGGATGAAAATAGGGCATAATGAGGGATTGGGAAGTCTTTTGCTTCTCTAGCTGATACAGAGCTGTTCCTGGGACTTCATTTCTCTCGGGTAACTGAGGATACACCTCTGGATCTCACTGTGAATCATACTGACTTGGTCTTCTTTTTCTGGAAGCTGCCATAGTAATTTTTAGTGGAAAATCAGTGCTGACAGCACCAAACAGCCAGGCAAAGTTTGCTCAGACAGGATGAGAGTGTTTGGAATCTGCTGCAGCAGTTTGCTTTTAGGCTGTCTCAAGACATAATTGGAGCTCAGAAAACTGTTTAATTCAAGGCTGTTCAGAGCTCTGGGATTTCACAATCACATTCAGGACCCTGCCATTTTCCAAACTGAGTAGTTGTGGTTTTGTGACAAGTTTCATGAGTTTTCAGTGTACACATGTAGTGTCAGTCTCCAGCAGAGTGAAATCCAAGGAGCAGAGCACAAAGAAAACCTGTCTTATTAATCAGGGGCTCCTGTGGTGGCTGAGGTGTATTGTCCTCTCTGATACAGTTTGTAAGGGAGACAAAAACTGAGCAGCCAGGGAGCTTCCAGTGGGCCCCCAGGGAGGTTCATTGTCACTTTCCAGCATTAGAACCCGTTCCAACCGTGGGGCTGGCTGTGTGTTGCAGACTCGGAAGACGGCGGGGTGGCTGGCGGCCGAGCTGTCCCGGGAGGGCCACCAGGTGGCCCTGCTCAGCGGGGAGATGATGGTGGAGCAGAGAGCGGCCGTCATCGAGCGCTTCCGCGAGGGCAAGGAGAAGGTGCTGGTGACCACAAACGTCTGTGCCAGAGGTAGGATGTGGAGGAATGGGGCCAGGTGATGCTCCAGGGTTTTGGCTTTCATACTTTTCATGTATTTGTGACCCTGCAGTTCTTTAGTGTAGAACTCCAAACCCCACACGCAGTGCCAGCTGCTGTTCTCCCGGTTGGGGCAGACACAACCATTCCTCTCCAGGCCTGGCTACCAAGGATACCTCACTGCCTCAGGATTTCATATATTCACTTAATATATTCTTTATAATTTGCATTTACAATTTTTAATTTGTACTATAACCCTGCAGTTCTTTAGTGTGTAACTCCAAACCCCACACACAGTGCCAGCTGCTGTTCTCCCGTTTGGGGCAGATACAGCAATTCCTCTCCAGGCCTGGCACTCAAGGACACCTCACTACCTCAGGCTCCAAGAAATTAAACAAAAGGGAGCTGGGGAGAGCAAATTTGGGGTAAATTATTTCATTACCTGAAGCTGTAATTGGAGGATTAACCCCCAATATGCAAATGAACCAAAGTTATAAAAGTGTAAAAACCCCTGACCCCGTGGTTCATTTTTGGGTTCAGCCCCTGGGGAGCTTCGTCTGCCTGAGATGTACCTGAAAGTCCTTCAATAAATACACCCACATTTTATTCCCTTTATTTTGTCTGGCCTCTGTTTTTTGGTGGCCTGAGAAGGCATCCCAGGGAGGCTGCAAGCAGCACTTCCTAAGATAACACATACCCCTGGCCAGCTCACAGGGAGAACTCACATCCTCAGGTGTTCCAGTTGGGAGGAATTGGTGTCCTTACACTGTGTGCCTGTGGGCAAACATGGGATTGCTTGTTGGCTTCCTGCTGCTTGAGATGGAAAAGTCCATCCTGTGAGAGTCTGGCACCAAGCCAGTTTGCAGTGAACCTGTCCCCAAGCACAGAAAACTAAAAACCAGTGAAATCCAGTTCACTATCCCAGTAGGAATTTGTGGTGTAATTTGACATCCTAGAACAGCTAAGACAGGATTGTACTTGGAAAAAATCAAGTGGTCTTTAGAGCTTTGCAGGGAAGGAGAGAGTTTCTGAAATACTTGAGTGCTGGTAGAATTTCCAGAATATTTCAGTCCCTTTGGCTGTTTCAGTGGGACTCTCTGCCCTAACAACTCAATAGCTTATATTTCCACCCCATGAGGGTACTGTGGAAAAGCTCCATTTCAGAGTGTGAGGAGGCTGTTCCTGCTGCAAAAAGATTTAAGTGAAGTTGTGTAACCTGATGCTCTCTTTTTGTCAGGGATTGATGTAGAGCAGGTGTCTGTTGTTATCAATTTTGACCTGCCTGTGGATAAGGATGGCAATCCAGACAACGAGACGTACCTGCACCGCATCGGCCGCACCGGCCGCTTCGGCAAGCGAGGGCTGGCCATTAACATGGTGGACAGCAAGCACAGCATGAACATCCTCAACAGAATCCAGGAACATTTCAGTACGTACCCTCAGCCTTTCTCCTTTCCCTAAGCTGTTGAATCACTGCAGAATTTGACTTGTTGGATGCTGAGCAGGTCTCAGGGTGTTTGTTGAGCCTTAAACAGGTGGCAGAGGAGCACAGCAGGAGTGTTTGGTGTAGCATCACTTGGGATTGTGACCTGCTGCCTGGGACAGGAACAGAATAAATCAGGCTCTGTTTGCTGTCTGCATGGATAGTCCTTGAAGTGGATGTTCTGGAGTACCCAGAAGGGCCTCTGATAAAAGGAAACAGTTTTAATTTGTATTTTTAAAACCGGACTGACTATTCACTGATAAACCAAAACTCAGGTCCAGCTGAGCAGCGTTCCCTTCTCTGCTCAGTGTTAAGAAATCTGACCTATTTCTCTTCTTTCCCAGACAAAAAGATAAACAAATTGGATACCGATGACTTGGATGAAATTGAGAAGATAAATAACTGAAATAGCTGCTGGAACTGGTGTGTGCCCTGCTGTGGAAGTTCTCCCACTACAATTGGATCAACGTTTGGATTGGCACAGCCTCTCGGCTCGTCCCGAAAAGGACTCTTCAAGATATGAGTACACAAAAATTACCTCATGTTCAAAATTGCAGTTGGACTTCAAATTGTGCAACTATGGGGAGGAAGAGGAAATGTTTACAGAAGCTTTTAACATTTCTTAGTTTAGCCTTAAAATGGGATGATCTTTGGAATTCTGAGAAATACACTTGCCAAAAGAGAGGCAATAGGGAATACCTAAAATTTTAAAAGGAAAAAAAAATACTATTATCTTTAATTGGGATAATGTGCAGCATTAACCTGGTCAGTTTAAATCCAACAGCTGAATATATAACGGACATAAGGAAAGGGAAAAAAATTTAAAAAAAGAAAACCTAAAAACCCCAAACAAGGCAGCTGGTTTTTGGCTAAATACTTAACTTGTACAAACTAGGATGTCACTCCCCTGAGCTCTTTAAGACTCATTTCTGGCTTTCTGATGGATTTGCCCTGCTTTTCCTTCCATAAATTGTCCTGAGGATGTCTCCAGTAGCTCCTACTCGCAAACACAGGTGCAGTGTGGCTTTGCTGGGCAGCATTTTCTTTTCCTTTGTCCTGGATTTGTTGGGATGGCCACTCTCCGTGACGGGGTGGTGGTGACACTACACAAGTTCATCCCAAGTGTTTAACCTGGCTGTGGTGTGGGTGGGTGGGCTGGGAGGGGCAGTATGAAGAGAACTGTACTAATGGATTGCCTGATTAAATTCACCTCTGTGAGTGAAATTCACCATCTGATGAAATGCACCATGCTGTGAAGCTCAGCATGGGTAATGTACAGAGCTGTTGGGCTTCACCCATCAGATACAGGATTACAAGAACCAACAAATCATGATAGCCTGGATTGACCAAAAACATGTACCCTTAGTACACCAAATTTACCTGTTGCAGTAGGTTTCAGTACCAGAGTTTTGAGTCAAATTGCTCAGCCAAATTGCAGGTGGGAAGTGCTCCATAGTGCAAAATAGGTTGTTGTTCCCTGCCCCGGGGTGTTCCATGGAGAAGGAAGGATTCACAGCTCCTGGAGAAGAAAGGAGATGCCTCCTGTGTGTTGGGACCACTCTTGTGCACACAGCTGGACACTGTGGGCTGTCCCCCAGCCCAGTCTCCAGGAGAAGGAGGCTCCTGAACCAGAACTTAGGGTGCACAGCTCTTTGTTGGGGGGGAAATGGGACATGCATGAGCAGCCATGGGCCTGCTACTCAGCGTGGGAATCATGTCAAAACAAATGTATAAATTGTAAATTTAAACTGAATTGTTTTCTTTGCAATTTTGGCCATCATATTCTGTTCAAAGACAGGAATATGGATCCTTTTACCAAGTAAAAAAAGGCTCATTTAAAATGTACCTAAAATTTTAGGAAACTGTGCACCCTTTTATCAATTTGTATAAAGGCTTTAGTGAAGAAAAAAAAACAGCTTAAAATTAAACTTTTTGTATTCTGGGGTGTATCTATTTTTATTCTGTTGGAATCCTATTTAAAGTGGCAGGTGAGTGAGTGCGTGTGGAGTGGAAGACTTGATTTAATCACCTACTTTCCTAGTACAGTTGAATGACCTGGTGACAGCAGAGTATTGGATTGAATTGTCATGGAAGCTGCTGCTGGTCCTGTGTGCTGTTTCTAATGTACTTTTAATTGGAATTAAAGAACACATACTGAACAATCCCTTTGCTGACTTCTTGCTTGAATACTTTGTTGGTGTTTAAAAGCCTCAGTAAGGACATTCTCAGCCAAAAGTCCTGATAAGTTTTATATTTGTGACTTTAATGCTGAAATTCTTAAAAGACTCCCACTAAGAAGTTTGTTAAATGATGCCACACAATAAATGAGGTCAGGCAAATATTGTTCTTCGCCCCGTGCTTCTTGTGCTGGACTTAGAATTGCTGCTAAAATCTCCCCAGAACAGTTCTGAAGGGAAGAGAAGAACTGAGGGAGAAAAGAGGTGTTTTCCCTGTGCTGTTGCTTGCCTAGATCAAGACTTGATACTTTTTGCCCATCTCTGGAGATGCTGTAGCCTGGGTGAGGTGATTAGAACCAAACTCATCCAGCTTTACCAGGAGGAACATCCTGCAGTGTGAGAAATCCACTGTGAGCCGAGTTACTCTGAATTGTCTGATGGTTCTGTTCTTGCTCAGAGCCCCTGTGCTCTCACAGCTGCCTGCTGCTCCCCAGCTCTGCTCACAGCTTGTCACTGATGGAGAGTGCTTCCTCCTTGGCTGCAGGCTTGTGCTGAGCACAGGATGCAGATCCAGACTTCAGGAGGGTGGTGTGGAGGGCAGCTGACCATCCAAAGGCTGATTTGGGCAGCCCCTGAGGTATTTGCCATCAAACTGAAGGTTTCTGAAGAGCAGGTGTGATGGATAAACTTCAGCTCATGTAAATCATTTAAAGTTCAAGTTTCAGCCTTAAAGGTTTTATTTAACACAGGATGGAAATACTCTGAAATACAGGAGTAATACAGTACCCACAACAGGCAGAAATAGGGAATTAACTACCTAACTGAAGGAAACCTGGAAAATGGTCCCTTTTCCTGAAACCAAGTGAAATACTTGTTGAAGGCATCCATATATCTCGATATCCAGGACTGCTGCTGAGTGATTCCCATGACCAAGAGCAGCAGGGACCACTGTTCCATCAGACACTGGTTTTACAAAGCTGCTGGACTCTGAACACTTGATTTAGCATCAGGTACCACACTCAGCCAGCACAGCAATCAGCTTTCTGCTCCTCTTGTGTTTGTGCTCCTGTGCAGAGTTGGTTTGGCACTTACACTGAACTTCAAAACAAATTTGGTTTGCCTCAAAACATTTAAACTCACTCATCTGTGTGGCAAGTGTCCATTGTTAAAGGAGATTAAAAATTACTGCCTTTGAAATTCCATTAGAAACTAGGAGATATTTCTCTTTTTAGCACAAGGACATTGTGTTTGCCTAAATCTGCCAAGTCACCCAACCAGCATTTTAATGATGGTGCAGTCAAAGATGGCTTACTCCTTGAGCCAGATCCCAGTCAAATCCCATTAGTATCTTATTTAAAATTCCCAAAGGAGCACTTGCTCCTTGGACTAACTCACTTGAGTGCAAAAGGGTTAAATGGAATTATCTGTAACATCCCTTCTTAACTATCCACCTCTTCTTACCTATGGATCACATGAGCCAAATAAGAGAAGAAAAACTAAGGAGAAAATCCTGTTGCTCCCCAAGACAGCCAAATTAATAACTATTTCTTCTTAAAAAGATGATTTAGTCACAGTTAAAGCTGGACTGAGGTTATCCAGAAACACCTGAGTCCTCACAGCTATTTTACAATGTCTTGCAATTTAATACTTCACAATAACTCATTCCTGTGTTACTACTGTTATTTGCAGATGGGTTTGGGGGTTGATCTCCTTTTCAGTCTCTTGAGAAGACATTTAGGATAATTACAAGCTACTGAAGGTGGTCCTGTAGCTAAACCAGTTCTGTTTCTAACTTCCCAAAACATGGAAAAGGACAAGAGGAGAGGTCTGGGAAACCTGAGTTTTCAAAGAACATCAGGAACTTCAACAAACCAGAAAGGCTGAAGGTTGGTGGTGCTGAGGCAGAAATTTGTGATGGCACAGGTGACACAGGCTGTTCTGTATGAATCAGGTTTATCCATCTGAAATACTATTCTCTGAAATACTATTTCAAGTACTATTACATATCCATAACTCTGCTTCCTGGGGATTTTGTGGGAGATAGAAGATTAAGAAGTAGGTGCAAGAAGCATCAGACTCTCAGTATTTTGGAAGAAGCAATGCAGCTCACTGAGCAGAAGCACCACAGTGTCTCTGTGTGCCTAAAGATCTGCTGCTGCATCGTGCTGCTTGTGCTGTCGGATGCACAGCACGGACTTGGGCAGGATCCTGCACTCCTGGAGGGACTTGGTAAGGTCAGAGAAGCTCCTCCGGGGCACCTCCATGGTTTCAACGCTGCAGTGTTGGTAGTTGGCCAACAGTTTCTGTCCTGCCACAGCAAGGACGGTCTGGAGGCTGTCAGAGGGCTTGAAGTGGTGCTCAAACCTCTGCCCAGAGGGAGAGCGGACAGCGAGCAGCACCTGCGGCTCTTCCAGGCCTGCAGGGAGCACCCAGGGGCTCTCCTGCCTCCCCTGCCCTCCCCGCTGCTCAGGGGCACAGAGGACACGGGAGCTCTCCTCGGTGGGAATGCCGCTTCCTGACAGTGTGCTGGCACATCCCTGTCCTCCAGAAAAAGCCTTGGTGGCTTTTGGAGCATCCTCCTGGCCCTCGCTCACTTCCAGCCGGTTGGTCCGTTCAGCCAAGGCTTCCACGGCGCTGCTCCCCGCCCCCTTCCGGCCGATGGAGGGCAGCACCCGGTACCTGTTCAGGGAGGAGGAGGAGGGAGTCTTCAAAGGCACCTGCTGCAGGAGCTTTGGGATCTTCCCAGGAGACACCTGGGCAGGTGGGAACGCCGCTTTTGTGAGCGGCGCTCTCCGGCTCCTTACTAATTCCCGAGGAGAAGGTGCCAGCGGGGAACCTGGCACAGGGCATGGACAGCCTTCCGTGCCCTGACGGTGGCTCAAGCTTGGCCTCTGTCCCTTGGCAGATTTGGGCCTGGAGACGTGCATGGTGATGGTGCTGGCCCACAGCAGAGTGGCTGTGCCCAGAGGGGAGCGGAGCTGAGCTGGTGCTGAGTCCTGGAAAGCCGCTGTGGCCATGGCACCTGTGGGGTGGCAAAGAGGGAAAAGTTACAGGAACTGGGCAGGAGCCCTCAGCCTCCCTGGGGCTCCCACACTGGGCTCTGGGGCAGGTAATGCCAGGTAAACCTGGGGTACCACTGCATGGGCATCACTGGGAATCAATGGGTATCACTGGGTATCACATGGGCATCACTGGGTATCAATCACATGGGCATCACTGGGTATCACATGGGCATCACTGGGTACCACATGGGCATCACTGGGTATCACTGCATGGACATCACAGGGCATCACTGGGTATCACTGGGTATCACATGGGCATCACTGAGTATCACTGCATGGGCATCACTGGGTATCACTGGGCATCACTGGGCATCACTGGGAATCACTGGGTATCAATCACATGGGCATCACTGGGCATCACTGGGTATCACTGGGCATCATTGGGTACCACATGGGCATCACTGGGCATCACTGGGTATCACTGGGCATCATTGGGTACCACATGGGCATCACTGGGTATCAATCACATGGATATTACTGGGTATCACATGGGCATCACTGGGTATCACTGGGTATCACATGGGTATCACTGGGTATCAATCACATGGGCATCACTGGGTATCACATGGGCATCACTGGGTATCACTGAGTATCACATGGGCATCACTGGGCATCACATGGGCATCACTGGGTACCACATGGGCATCACTGGGTATCACTGCATGGACATCACAGGGCATCACTGGGTATCACTGGGTATCACATGGGCATCACTGAGTATCACTGCATGGGCATCACTGGGTATCACTGGGCATCACTGGGCATCACATGGGCATCACTGGGTATCAATCACATGGGCATCACTGGGTATCACTGGGAATCACTGGGCATCACTGGGAATCACTGGGTATCAATCACATGGGCATCACTGGGCATCACTGGGTATCACTGGGCATCACTGGGTACCACATGGGCATCACTGGGTATCACTGGGAATCACTGGGCATCATATGGGTATCACTGGGTATCATATGGGCATCACTGGGCATCACTGGATATCACATGAGCACCACAGGGCATCACTGGGTATCACTGAGCATCACTGGGCAGCACTGAGTATCACTGCATGGGCATCACTGGGCAGCACTGGGCATCACTGGGAATCACTGGGAATCAATGGGCATCCCTGGGTATCAATCACATGGATATCACTGGGCATCACTGGGCAGCACTGGGCATCACTGGGCAGCACTGGGTATCACTGGGAATCAATGGGCATCCCTGGGTATCAATCACATGGATATCACTGGCATCACTGGGCAGCACTGGGCATCACTGGGCAGCACTCACCCTGCAGTGCAGTAAGGGCCGGGTCCCAGAGGGTGGGAGCTGTGCTCTGTGTAGGGACTGGCTTTGGCAGGGATTGTGCAAAGCTGACCCAGAGCTTTGGGGAGTTGTGCCCTTTGCCAGTGAATGTCAGTTTTTGATGGAAATAACGATTTCTTTCTTCTGAAGCTGAAAAGTCAGCACAAATGGGAGAGGAGTGAAGCTCAGAGCACAACTCTGGCCTTTGCACTGTTCCTGCAGGGGCAGATTCAGTGCCCATTGTGGATTTTGGGATAAGATAGATTTCACTTCATATTTTAAAGGTATCAAAACCATTGAAATTGAAAATCCCTGATTCAATACACAGAAACCTGTTCTGACTCTCCAGAGACCAAAAGCTTGGTCCAAAAGTGTCCAAAATTCTCTGTTTAACAGAGAATGATTTACCTGAGGGAACGGCTGGAGCTCTGCCAGGGGGGTTTAGGTTGGATATCAGGGAAAGGTTCCTCCCCCAGAGGGTGCTGGCACTGCCCAGGCTCCCCAGGGAATGCCAGCACACCTGGATGGGGCAATGCCAGGCACACCTGGGCTGGGGCAATGCCAGCACACCTGGGATGGGGCAATGCCAGGCACACCTGGGCTGGGGCAATGCCAGCACACCTGGGATGGGGCAATGCCAGCACACCTGGATGGGGCAATGCCAGGCACACCTGGGATGGGGCAATGCCAGGCACACCTGGGATGGGCAATGCCAGCACACCTGGATGGGGCAATGCCAGGCACAGCTGGGCTGGGCAATGCAGCACACCTGGGATGGGGCAATGTCAGGCACACCTGGGATGGGCAATGCCAGCACACCTGGGCTGGGCAATGCCAGCACACCTGGGATGGGC
Source organism: Ammospiza nelsoni (assembly GCF_027579445.1). NCBI lineage: Eukaryota > Metazoa > Chordata > Aves > Passeriformes > Passerellidae > Ammospiza > Ammospiza nelsoni. Next base: position 6,910,137 of record NC_080654.1, on the reverse strand, counting down.
AATGCCAGGCACACCTGGGATGGGCAATGCCAGTACACAGGGAATGGCTTCCCACTGACAGGGGACAGGGTTACATGCGATCTTGGGATGAAACTGTTCCCTGTGAGGGTGGGCAGACCCTGGCACAGGGTGCCCAGAGCAGCTGTGGCTGCCCCTGGATCCCTGGCAGTGCCCAAGGCCAGGCTGGATGGGGCTGGGAGCACCTGGGACAGTGGAAGGTGTCCCTGCCATGGCAGGGGTGGGACAAGATGTTCTTTAAGTTCCCTTCCAACCCAAACCCTTCTGGGACTCCATTCTAAACCAAACAGAGAGAACAGCCCCTGTGGCACTTCGCCAGGGATGTGTTTGTTATTTAACATTTCACTTCTCCTGCAGCTCAGCACGGCCAAGGCAGAGTCCCAGCACACCCTGCCCAGCCCCAGCTGACAGACCTGTCACACTGACAGACCTGTCCCTGCCGAGCCTCCAGGGAAGGGGACAGGGACACGGGCCCAGGTGACTCAGCCCAGCTTCCCAGGAGCCCGTGGGAGGGACAGGGGCTGCGCCTCCCGCTTGCTGCTGCTAACAAATAAACTCCAAGGCAACAAGGCACTGAGGCACAGCTCCCAGGGAGCACTGACAAACATCCCCAGCAACGCTGCCACTGCCAAGAATGAACCCCCAGCCAAACAAGCTGGCAGAACCCTGGTGGGGCCCTCCTGCACTGCCCCAGCACAGTGTGTGACAGAGGGGACAGGCTGGAAATGGGGTCTGCTGAGGGCTGGCATGGGGAACCACAACCAGGGAGGGCCGTGCCCACAGGTGCCCCCAGGGCCCGGGAGGTGGGCACTGCACACCCTGACCCACAGGATCCCAGCGGGGCCAGGCTGCAAGGGACAAGGGCAGCTCATGGGGTGCCACCTCCCTGACCCAGCAGGGCACAGGGCACCCGGCATGGAGCACAGGCACAGAGCATGCAGCACAGGGCATGGAGCACAGGGCACGGGGCACAGGCCACAGAGTACAGGGCACGGGGCAGAGGGCACAGAGTACAGGGCACGGGGCACAGCAGGGCACAGGGCACAGAGCACAGAGCCAGGGGCACAGACCAAAGGGCACGGGGCACAGAGCACAGAGTACAGGGCACAGAGAACAAAGCACAGGGCACAGAACACAGGGCACAGGGCATGGGGCACAGGGCACAGGGCATGGGGCACAGAGTACAGGGCACAGAGAACAGAGAACAAAGCACAGGGCACAGGACACAGGGCACAGGGCATGGGGCACAGAGTACAGGGCACAGAGCACAAGGCACAGGGCACAGAGGACACAGAACAAAGCACAGAGCACAGGGCACAGGGCACAGGGCATGGGGCACAGGGCACAGGGCATGGGGCACAGAGCACAGAGTACAGGGCACAGAGCACAAGGCACAGGGCACAGAGAACACAGAACAAAGCACAGGGCACAGGGCACAGAGCACAGGCCTGTGTGCGGATGGGTCTGGGATACCTCTGGCAGGGACACTCCACAGCCTCTCTGGGCAATGTGTTCCAGGTGTTTAAAGAAGTCCTTCCTCATGCTCAGCTGGAACCTCCTGGGCATCACTCCCTGCCCAGTGCCCCTGTCCTGGTGCGGGCTGGCCCAGCCCCAGGAGAGCCCAGAGTACAGGGCACAGAGCACAAGGCACAGGGCACAGAGAACACAGAACAAAGCACAGGGCACAGGGCACAGAGCACAGGCCTGTGTGCGGATGGGTCTGGGATACCTCTGGCAGGGACACTCCACAGCCTCTCTGGGCAATGTGTTCCAGGTGTTTAAAGAAGTCCTTCCTCATGCTCAGCTGGAACCTCCTGGGCATCACTCCCTGCCCAGTGCCCCTGTCCTGGTGCGGGCTGGCCCAGCCCCAGGAGAGCCCTCGGTGCCACCGCCCGGCCGGGCCCACAGCCGGGCCGGGAGCCGAGCCCACGGCCGGGCCCGCGGCAGGAGCGCAGCCCCGCCGGCAGAGCCGGGCGCTGTAGCGCGGCTGCAGAGCCCCAGAAGCCGCCCCCGCTCCCTCCCCCGGTGCCGGTGCCGGTGCCGGTCCCGCAGCGGCCCCGCCGCCCCTCACCTGCCCCGCGCCCGCCTCACGGCGCCGTTACCGCGGCCACCGCGGGGCTGCCGGCGCGCGCCACGCCCCGCCCACGGCACCGCCCACGGCACCGCCCACGGCACCGCCCACGGCACCGCCCACGGCACCGCCCACGGCACCGCCCATGGGAACGGGAATGGGAAATAGGAATGGGAACGGGAATGGGAATGGGAATGGGAAATGGGAATGGGGACGGGGATGGGGAATGAGGAATGGGGACAGGGAATGGGAATGGGAATGGGAATGGGAATGGGAATGGGAATGGGAATGGGAATGGGAATGGGAATGGGAATGGGAATGGGGACGGGGATGGGGAATGAGGAATGGGGACAGGGAATGGGAATGGGAATGGGAATGGGAATGGCAATGGCAATGGCAATGGGAATGGGAATGGGAATGGGAACGGGAATGGAGACAGGGAATGGGAATGGGGAAAGGGAATGGGAATGGGGAAAGGGAATGGGAATGGGAATGGGAACCGGGAATGGGAATGGGGAATGGGGAATGGGGACAGGGAATGGGAATGGGAATGGGAATGGGAATGGCGAATGGGGACAGGGAATGGGAACGGAGACAGGTAAAGGGGACAGGAGTGGGGACAGGGAATAAGAATGGGAAAGGGGATAGGGATGGGAATGGGGATGGGAACGGGATATGGGGAATGGGGAAGGGGAATGGGAACAGGGAACGGGAATGGGAACAGGGATCAGGAATGGGAGCAGGGAATGGGAATGGAGAATGGGGATAGGGATGGGAATAGGAACAGGGACAGGGAATAGGGATAGGGATGGGTATGGAGAATGGGGAACAGGGATAGGGATGGGTATGGAGAATGGAACAGGGATAGGGACGAGGAATGGGGATGAGAACGGGAACTGGGATGGGAATGGGAAGGGAACGGTGATAGGGAATGGGGATGGGACAGGGAATGAAAACAGGAACAGGGGCAGGGAATGGGGAAGGAAATGGCAACAGAAAATGGGAATGGGAATGGGAATAGGGAATGGGAATGGGGAATGGGAACGAAGATGGGAATAGGAATGGGGAATGGGGAATGAGAATGGGGAATGGGAACCAGGATGGCTGGAAACAGCGATGGGAACAGGAAAGGGTACAGGGATAGGAATGCGAGACAGAACAGGGATGGATGGGGATGGAGATGGAAACAGGCAGGAGTGGGGCAGTCGGGATGTCCCAGGACGGATCCTGGGATCGGGGGGAGAGGGGGAGGAATGGTCAGGATGTCCTGGGATGGATCCAGGGACATCCAGGGGGAAGGACAGCTGGGATGTCCCAGGGTGGCCCCAGGGCTGGGAATGGCTGGGATGTCCCAGTGTGGACACAGGGATGGGGCAACCGGGCTGTCCCGGGTGGATGGAGCCAGGGCTGTGCTGTCCCAGGGGATGTCCCAGGCTCAGGGACAGCCGTGACCCACTGTGGGCTCTGTGACACAGCCCCAGGCCTGGCGTGGCACAGGAGCAGCCCCGTGGCTTTGGGAAGGTTCTGGAAGCTTTGTCCTGCCGGACATGGAGTGGGGGGAGCAGGGGGTGCCTCGGGGCCTCTCACAAACCCCAGCCAGAGCTGACCCTGGCACTGGGGTGTCCCAGCCCTCCTGCAGGAATTCCCATTCCTCCAACTCAGCCAAAGCAAAACCACAGCAGTGTCACCCTGCTCAAACACCCAAATCTTTGGGGTTTAGCGCCAACAGTTTAAAACCAAGGTGCTACAGCCCCACCTGAGCAAATGCAGCAGGATAGCAGCACAAGACTGGCTTTAACCTCCCTGTGATTCAGTGGCCACTGAATCAAGCCAGACAAATAACCCCAAACTCATGAATTCTGAGGAAAACACCTTTTTAAAATTATACTTCACACACAAGATCACAAGGGGACCTAATGCAACTTTTTTGGGGGAGTTTCTTTGTGCTGGGAAAGGTGCAGCTGGGAGGGAGGGGGAGTCCTCCTGATCTCCCCCGGCTACAAATGATCCCTGAGTCAGTTTTCCTTCTGGGAAACATCCCAGTTTTCCTTCTGGGAACACTCCACATAGCACCAACCTTTTCCATCTCCCCCCATTAATCCCTTTCCAAACCCACTCCTCCTTAAGCAGCTGCTGCTCCCACTGACAGATGCCCATCGAAGGCAGCAAGACACAAGCAATAAATTTCCACCATAAACTTGGGGTCTCCACCCTGCAGGGTGGGAGGATCAAGGCCAACCTGAGCACTAAAAAGAAATAAAATAAGTGGGGGAATAGTTTGCTATCAGCTCACCCCAGCCCAGGATGTTTAGCAATGTTGCAGATCAAAGCATGCGGGGTATTTGCACTTCAGTAAGGGCCTGAGCAAACAGATGGGTGGGAGATACCCAGCTCTCCTTGCTCCATAGGAAGGCTGAAAAGTTCCACATTTCCAATGGGATAATAACTTCTACAGGTGGTTTTTAAGCCCTTGAGTTTGTGGGTTAGTTAAAGACAGGGTTTAGCCTCATGTGGGCACTCCCCTGAATGGGTCCTCCACAGAGATGGAGGGCTTAAAATGAGGGGATTTGGTTAAAACCAGGTGTGGATCCCAAATCCACATGATCCCAGCTCTCTGCTCTCCATTTATGTCTCTGGACAAAGCTTTCCACACAGATTTATCAAAACTCTACAGCAAAACCCCAGATTTCCCCCCCAAATCCAAGGGCCTGCAATGGCAAAGCAGGAGCAGCACAGACAGCAACTGCCACAGTGGGGAAAACCTTCTGCAATTTTGGAAACATTTTGTGGAGGATGGGGGAAAGGGATTGATTAATTTATTATTAGGGATGCCCTGGTTTTAAAAGCCTGGTGGGGAAAGCAGGGGTTGGGGTATTTTGGAGAGGTTTCTTGTGCAGATGGTGAGTGGAGAGGCCGGTGAGATGTCACCCCCCCATCCTTACCAGGCTGGGATGGGGTTTTATTCCACTTGCAGCAGGAAATAAAGGGTTGGAGGGAAGGAAAACCCTGGGACAGACAGCTCTGCCACCCTGCAGGGCAGCTGAGAGGTGACATCCCTTCAGTGTCAGCTTTGGTGGCTCTCAGGAATTTGAAAGATTTATTTTCTTAATTCCAGACCAGTCTGGAGGTCATTTCTTCACAATTCCCAGCCCCAGATTCCCTTCCCCAGGAGCGTGGTTAATCCCTGAGGGTGGGGCCCTGCCTGATACCTGCATTTGTGTCTGTGTTTGCTCTTGGCCCCGCGGCTTCAAGGGAAAACAGCAGCTTTTGTTCCTTATCTTCTCTGCTTTTCTGTCTCCCCCGTGTCTCTGTATCATGTTTGGGCTGTGGTAATTAAATAAACTGTATTCCCAAAGCATTCCAAGTTGGGTTTTCATGGCTTTTCCTTTCCTTTCACGGCTTTTCCAGCCTTTGCTGCTGGTGCTACAATTTCACAGACCCCTTGCCTTGAAAACCTGAGGGCAGAACAGGAAAACTGCAGACCCAGGAACTGCAATCCTGGTGTTTGCTGTTCTCCCTTGCAATTTGGATGCAGCCATGGATTTGGGGGGCAGTTTCAAGGAAGGAGCCAAGAGAAAGCATCTTTGGGGCTTCAGAGGGTGAGTTGGCAAAACTGGGGAAATACTGAGCCCAAAGTGCTGCCTCCACACCTGGAACAAGGATTCAATGGCCTCTGAGGTGACAAATCACTTCTGCCCCACTACTCCAGCCACCCAATCCCATGGATTTTAAAACCATGGCCATGGCCAAGGCCTTGAGTGGCCTCATTCAGGGATGGGGATGGATTCATGCCCAGTGATGAGCAGGATGATGGAGGAAGAGTTGGTGCTCACTGCAGTGGGAAAACTCGTGGGTTTTGGGGAAGAGAAGGATGGGAATCAGCTCCCTGCTCCAGGCAAGCCTGGCTTAGGACAGCTGACACCATCAGCACAGCCAGGAGGGGGTGGGCCTGGCAGGGATATAAACCCACCCTGCTGAGCTGGCAGCGCTGCACTGCAGGTCCAGGCAGGGTGAGAGGAGGGGATTTCACTGCCCTGGTGCTCCTCAGGCTGCTCAGGGCAGGGGGGGAAGGCTGCAGCTCCTGAGCTGCTCCAGCAGCCCCAGGCAGGAGAAACCACTGTGTCCCTGCCAAGCCCCACATCCCAAACTGGGGTACAGAGCAGCCAGGATTCACCTGGGGATGCTTCCAGGGCTGTGCACCCACAGGGACAGCAGTGTCACCTGAGGCACTGCCCGGGGGCACCCAGCTCCTCTGGAGAAGCTCCTGGATCATCACCCATCCTTGTTCCCTCCCCAGGGCAGCCCAGGATGAGGAATCTGCTCCTTGCTGTGCTCCTGGCTTGTGGTAAGTGCCCTGCTGTGCCTGGCCAGGCCAGAATCCACCCACAACCCCTGAGCCTCTGTGCACAGTTCAGGTTTTTGTTTAAATCTGGCGGTTTCTCTCTAGTGCTTCGTGCAGAGCTGCTGCAGTCCTGGAGGGCTGGGGAAGGGGAGACTTTGGGATGTCCAGATTTCTTTTGGGAGGCCCTTGGAGCCTGTTGTCACCTTTCCTGCCTGTGCCATGCCCATGGCTGATCCTGGTGATGGGGGATTGCAGTTTGCAGCACGGCAGAGCCGGTCTAGGGGGCAAAATATCTTGTGTCCAGGGGGCAAAATATCATTCACAGAGGCTGTGAATGCCAGACTGCAAAAGCCATCCTCCCTGAGAAGAGGCTGTGGCTGAGAGGAGGCTGTGGCTGAGAGAAGGCTGTGGCCCAATCCTGGCAGTGCCCAAGGCCAGGTTGGATGAGGCTTGGAGCAACCTGGGACAGTGGAAGGTGTCCCTGCCCATGGCAGGGGATGGAACAAAGCCAGATGGGCTTTGAGGTTCCTTCCAGGCCAAACCATTCCATGATTCCACCATTCTGGGGGAGAGGATAGAGCCTCTCATGGTTCCACTCCTGAAAGCGCCCGTTTGGGCAGTGCCAGCGCAGGGTGATGCCCGTGCCCGGTGCAGGGATCCCCGCGGGTCCCTGCCCTGCCCTGCCCAGCCCCGCTGTGCCCCCAGGGCTGCTCCGGGCCGGCGGCTCCGTGCTGGAGCTGGAGCGGATGATCCGGGCGGCCACGGGCAGGAGCGCGCTGCTCTCCTACAGCTGGTACGGCTGCTTCTGCGGCATCGGCGGCTCCGGGAGCCCCGTGGATGCCACGGACCGGTGAGTACCGGGCGGCCCCACCGCCCCCAGCCCCCGAGGAGGTGCTAGCTGTCTGCCCCCCAGCGCTGGGGGGTTTGCACCGCTCCCTCGCCACCTCCTCTCGCTGGTCGCCTTCAGTCTGAGGCTGGACCTTCCCCTGGCCTCCAGCTGTGCCGGGGGGCTCTGGGGCCGCGCTTTGACCTGGTGTCCCCGCAGGTGCTGCCAAGCCCACGACTGCTGCTACAGGAGGCTGAGGGAGGGCAGCTGCAGCCCCTTGATCACCCCGTACAGCTTCACCTCCAGCGACGGGAACATCACCTGCAGTGAGTACGGAGCGGGCAGCGGGCAGCAGCACCGCCCCCAGACCCATCCCAATCCCATCCCAGTCCCCATCCCCATTCCTATCCCAATCCCAGCCCCCAGCCCCATCCCAACCTTATCCCCATCCCATTCCCAATCCTCATCCCAATCCCACCCCCATCCCATCCCAATCCCAATCCCGTCTCCATCTCCATCCCTGGCCCAGCCCCATCCCATACCCATCCCCATCAGCATCCCTATCCCATTCCCAATCCCATCCCAATCCCCATCCCAGTCCCCATCCCCATCCCCATTCCAGTTTTCATCCAAGTTCCCATCTCCATCCCTGTCCCCCATCCCCATCCCAGTCCCCGTCCCATCCCAATCCTGTCTCCATACCCTTCCCCATCCCCATCCCCATCCCCAGCCCCATCAAAATCCCAGCCCCAGCCCCATCCCAGTCCCAATCCCAATCCCAATCCCAGTTCCCATCCCCATCCCACTTCTCATCCCCATCCCAGTCCCATCCCCATCCCACTTCTCATCCCCATCCCAGTCCCATCCCCATCCCAGCCCCCCGCCCCATCCCTTCCCAATCCCAGTCCCATCCCCATCGCCATCACAGTCCCCATTCCGATCCCCTCCCAGTCCCATCTACATTCCAGTCCTCAGCCCCATCCCAATCCCCATCCCCATCCCAGCCCCATCCCCATCCCCATTCCAGTTCCCATCCCAATCCCAATCCCCATCCCCATCCCCATCCCCATCCCCATCCCCATCCCCATCCCCATCCCAGTCCTATCCCCATCCCCATTCCAGGCCCCAGCCCCATCCCATCCCATCCCAATCCCATCCCTATCCCAGCCCCATCCCATCCCATCCCTATCCCAGCCCCATCCCATCCCATCCCATCCCATCCCAATCCCATCCCAATCCCAGCCCCATCCCATCCCATCCCATCCCATCCCATCCCATCCCATCCCAATCCCATCCCTATCCCAGCCCCATCCCAGCCCCATCCCCGAGCAGGGCACACACATGGGAGCTGCTGAATCCATCCCCGGTTGAATCCAGCCCCGCTGCCGCCCGGCCGTGCTGATTAAACGGGCACTGAGGGTGTGTGCAGGGCGAGTCCCGGCACACGCTGCTCTCTCCCCTTGCCCCGGGGGGATAAAGGCACCGCAGGGCCCCGTGCTGCCCCCGCAGGTACCGAGCAGAGCTGGTGCCAGAGGGAGACCTGCCTGTGCGACACCGCGGTGGCCTCGTGCTTCGCCAGCTCCCTGCCCTCCTACAACCACTCCTACCGCTTCTACTTCAAGCTCAAGTGCCAAGGCAGCAAGCTCCAGTGCTGAGGAGGGCGAATCTGCACACAGAGCTCCAGGTTTTGCTTTTCCCCAGCAAGAAAAGCTTGGGCTGGGGGCTCACTAAAGGCAGAGCCCCTGTGAGTGCAGCTCAGGGTGAGAAGAGCGCACACACCACGGATGGAGAGCCACCAGTTCCTGGAAAGTCACACCAGCTTCCTCTTTTGTGTCCCTTCCTCCTCTCTTGATTTCATTTCCCAGCAAAGATAACAGATACAATAAAAGGGATGCAAACAGGTTCTCCATGGTGTTTTTGTGTAAGGGCTGCTGAGATTGAGGCACTGCAATGGTGGCTGCTGAGTTTGGGGAGCAGTTCTGCATCCCTCAGCCACACCATCTCCTGACACCCCAAAACTGCCAACAGGGGTGTAATTCACACACCTATCCCAATGTAGAGCTAGAAGTTTGGGAAACAGGGTGCCCAAAGCAGCTGTGGCTGCCCCTGGATCCCTGGCAGTGCCCAAGGCCAGGCTGGACAGGGCTTGGAGCACCCTGGGACAGTGGAAGTTGTCCCTGCTCATCCCACTGGATGAGTTTTGAGGTCCCTTCCAGCCCAAACCAATCTGGGATTCAATGAATCTCCAATTCCCAGCTCAGAGGGCACATCTCAACAGCTTTGTGAGGAACGCTAACAGAACAGTCCCAGGAATGCAAGAAGAGGCTTCACATCACAGCGATTTCTAAGCTGGATGTCATTTTTCTGTTCCTCTTGTCCACCTGAAGCACAGCTCAGCACAGGGAGAAGCTCACGGGAGTATCCCCAGGATCTTCTGGGATGTTTGGCTTGTGGCACGTGAGGATTTTACTAGCAATGACACAACTGCTCTTTTATATCTATTTCCTGCTATAAACAATTCCATATAAAGCATTTCATAGAAACACATTTTGTTATGCAAACACACTAAAAGCAGGAAAACAGCACGAGTACATAAATTAATTGCAAATTATTAATGCTGCAGTAATTAGCCAGAGGAGTATTAATGGGCTGTGAGCAATTCAGATAAGCACAAGGCACATGCCAGCCAGGGAGCATCACTTGTGACACCAAAGTGGAGCCAGAATCAGGGCTTGGCTGAAAACTTTGTCAGTGGAGGACAACAAAAAACTGTTTTTCTAGCACAAAAGACACAGACAAGTCATCTTCCTTCCTTAAGTCACCTCCCAAACCAAATCAGTCTGGGATTCCATAACTCTTGGAAATAAGGGTTAAAGAGTAATCATCCACAGAGGAAGGAAGATTTCAAAGCCTTGATCACATACATTAGACAAGTGCTAATTTAGGAGGGCAGTTGATGACTGAATGGTTTCTGCAGGAGGGTGTAATGAGGGGGTGGGAAAACCTCAAGGAGAGAAATAAAGGGAAGTTGGGCTTTCTCACCTCAGAAGATTAATTTTGCTTCTGTTTTCTCATGGTGAGTGAGAATCATCCGGTGTCTGCCCAGCCTCGTGACTCTGGGAACTGCACATTTAGAGATGGTTTCAGTATTGCCCGCGGACTTTGCCCAAAGAAGTGATAACTCTCCTTGAGCCACCTTACGCCTCCTTGGAAGCCCCAAACTTGCTGTGTCCATGCCCAGCTTGAACCAGAGCTGTTCTTTTCCCCCTGCTGTGGCTCCTTGGTGCTGGGCAGGGCAGAGGATGAGGCATCTCTGGCTGAGATGCAGAGTGTGTTTGCTTCCTCCTCAGGCTGGAAGTGACGCTGCTTTTCCACCTCATCCCACCCAGCACCCACCCGTGCGTGGGGTCCGGGGCTGGGGCCTCGGGGGATTTCTGGCATTCCTCAAAAGGGGAAGGATGGCACCTTCTCCTCTGCAGGGAAGCCCAGTCAGTGAGTTTTGGGTCAGGCAGACAGGAGCAAGCTATATAAAGCAAGCAGAGCTGGCTGCAGGGCACTGCAAGCCAGCAGGGCTTTCCCAGGGTAAGTGGGGATGGAGGATTGCTTTCCCTCTTCTCCTTTCACCAGGAGCTGTGCAAGTGCCATGCTGGGAAGCAGGATTGAAGGAGATGCTGCTGAGATGCCAGTCCAGAAGAGGAGCAGTGGGTGCAGCCCTTGAGGGCTGAACATCCCTCCAATTTTTCTCCCTTTCTCCTGATTCTGCTTTTTCCCACCTCTCCCCCATCTGATTCCCATTGCTTCCCATCCCTGATGCTTTGTGCTGAAACAAGAGCATCTTTACCCCCTCGTTGCTCCTACTCCCCAGAGAGAGGGAGAACCTCTGCTCCTGGGTGATGAGGAAAGAAAAGAAGGGGTTGGTGTAACAGAGAATGGTTTGGTTTCCTCTCCCAGAGCCGTCAGAAGGATGAACTCTCTCCTCAGCCTCTCCATGCTCTTTGTGTGGGGTAAGTGTCTTCTCTCAGTACCAAGGCTCTCTGTGCAGTTACGTCCATTTAAATTAGGATCAGGCTGGTGATTTCTCCACCTGTCCCCATCACCAGCTCTCCAGACATGCCACAACTCTCCCATGCCAAGCTGGGAGCACATTTCCCCTTTGTTGGGTTATAATTCCTAAGACATCCCCACCCTGGTGCCAGTGTGGGGGCTGGAGGGATGGAGCTGCTGTTGGGGGGCAGGGAATCAGTGTGGTCTCCCTGATTTCCCCCCTCCAGGCTTGTCCCCAGCCCACGGGAGCCTCTTGCAGCTGCACCAGATGATCTCACAGGCGACAGGGAAAAACGCTTTTGTGTACTACGGCTTCTACGGCTGCTACTGCGGGCTGGGGGGCAGGGGGCAGCCCAAGGATGCCACAGACAGGTGAGAATCCACTTAAAAACCCATGCACGGACACCTTCTTGAATATTTTTGAATTTGTGGCATGAGGGGGCGAAGATGCCACTCCCTAAAGCTTCAATCTCCAGATGTTGCCAGCTGCACGATGCTTGCTACGGCAGCCTCCTGAGGCACGACTGTGATGCCAAGGCACGCCCCTACTACTACAGCTGGCACCACGGCAGGCTCTCCTGCGGTGAGTACGGCCCTGGAAGAGGGGGTGCCATCCCCCCAAGGCCGGGGCTGACCCTGGGCTCCCCCTGTCCCGCAGGTCAGGGCTCCCGGTGCGACTTCTTGTCCTGCGAGTGCGACCGCAGCCTGGCGCTGTGCTTGAGGAGAAACGCCCGGAGCTACCAGAGACGCTACAGGTTCTACCCCAACTGGCTGTGCCGGTGATGGGAGCTGGGATGCGGCCCCGAAACGCCTGGAGCCACCAGAAACGCTGCCGATTCTATCCCAACAATCTGTGCCCGTGATGGGAGCTGGGATCGCCCTCCATCCCTCTGCCTGTGCTGGCCACACCAGAGCCGCTGTAAATTAAACCAGCGCGGAAATAAACAGTGCTCTTGTTCAACATCCCCGGTCCTCTGAGAGCTGCTGCTGGGCAGGGAGAGAAATCCCCGTAAATAATCAACATCTTCCCAAAACTTTCCAAGAACTCGGGCTCGGCCCCTGCGTCACCCGCGGCAGAGGGGGCTGGCCGGGGAAGGGGCGTAGCACTCCCGGCTTGGGACAGACGAGTCCTCCTGGAGCTTCCAGCTGGGCTGCGCACGGAGGGCAGGCTCTGCCCGGCAGGACAGACGGACAGCGAGCCAGGGCCCCGGTGAGCAACCCGCTCCCCAACTCCGCTGCTGCGGGGAGAAAAATCCGGGGGGATGTTGGGAGGAGGCAGAGAGCGGCCCGTGCCGGTGGGAAAAGTGAGATCGCTTCCAAAGGGAAACGGTGCGGGGCTGCGGTGAGCGGGGAGAGCTGCGCTGGGTGCCAAAAGCGATGGGACGGGAGCTGAGAGGTGCTGAGGGTGGGACAGGAGCTGAGAGGTGCTGGAGGGGTGGGACAGGAGCTGGAGGATGCTGAGGGGTGGCACAGGACGTGAGAGGTGCTGGAGGGGTGGGACAGGAGCTGGGGATGCTCAGCAGGTGACACCGCTCGCTCTCGGCCAAGAGGCAGCAACGCTGGTGCGAGGGGGCACAGCTGCTTTCCTCCCTCCAGATTTTGGGGTTGATCCGATTTCAGAGGAAGCTTCTCACGGCTGCTCCTATCAAACTCCACGCTGCCTGGCTAAGCCTGTGCCCTGTTTCTCCTCCCAGGCCCAGGTGAGAGGAAGATGAAGGTCCTGCTGGTGCTGATGATGCTGTTTGCCTGCAGTAAGTGCATCCCCCACCCACAGACGGGAGCCAGGCTCATCCCCAAACTCCTCAGGGGGACTCCCAGCAAAGCCTCCTTCCCTCCCCAGCTCCCCAGGCCTCACAACAGGCACATAACTCACAAAAAACAAATCACATTTTACGGTCACTCTAGGTGTGTTTACAGCACACGGGAAACACCCACGCCCGTTCACACCGGGACTCGAGGGAAGCACCGTAGGAAACCTGACTGCCCATGGATGCTACAGGGGATGGGGCACCTCGAGGGCTTCGGTGGATCGGTACAGGCAACGCTGGTCCCACAGGGATAACGCTGCCCCAGAGAGCTAACGCTGGTCCCACAGGGCTAACGCTGGTCCCAGAGGGATAACACTGGGTAATCCCGGGGCTCTGCATCACCCCAGCAGCCCCCGCCGAAGCTTTGCAAAATGCAGACCGGGTGCTTGGCAGCAGCAGCAGGAAGGCATCAGGTTTTCGGGAAGCAGGGAAGGTGATGCAGGGCTCACCCCTAACTCCATCCCGGAGAGGGCAGGGCGGTGCCAGGGACAGCGCCCGGTCCGTGGGATGGCACCAGAGCAGGGGCACGTTCCTGGAGCCGGGATGCGGGGCAGGGCTTGCAGGGGGAGGCAGAGGCGTGGGAACGGGCAGGACAGAGGAGGCTCTGGGCGATGCAGAGCAGGAGGAGGCAGAGCTGGCAGAGCCTGTGCCAGCAGCCGGTGCCGCACGCAGGAAATGGATTTCTCGGCTGTCCGGGTGCCAGGCTCCCGACGAGCCCGGGCTCTGCTCCTCCCGCAGGTGCTGCCTGCTCCGAGCCTGCTGCTATGCCAGGCTGGCAGCGCGGCGCTGCCCAGCGGGACCGGCCCAGCCGCTGTCTGCGCCCCGGGCAGGGATCCCCGCCTGCAGTGAGTGCTCGGGACGCCCCTTCCCGCACCATCCCCCGTCCGCGGCCCCTGTCCCGGGCTGCTCCGAGCTCCCAGCCCGCTGTCGGTGCCCGCAGGTTCTGGGACGCGCTGCCAGCGAGGCGCCTGCAGGTGCGAGAGGGCGATGCTGCTGTGCCGGGCTCGGCTGGGCCGGGCTCAGCTCCGCCGCCGCGCCGGGTGCCGGGGACGAGCCGGGCGCTGCTGAACCGAGAACTCCCTGTGCGGAACCATCTCCGGGCTGATCGGCGAGGGGACGGCGCCGGCAGCGCCTCCCAGCCCCGGCGAGTCTCCCCCTCGGGGCCTTTGGGCTTCCAGGCGAGGACAGGAGCCCTCCGGGGCAGCGGCGCTCCCCGAGGTGCAGCACAGCAAAACAAGGGAGGAGGGGACCCCTGGCCCTGTCCCGGGATGGGGAGCGTCCCCCGGGCAGCCCGTCCGCTCCCTCCGCTTCTGCTTCTCAGCAAATTCCCTCCTGTCGCTCCAAAATAAAACCAGAGAGCCCAAAGCAGCGTTTGGCAGCGTGCAGTGACTCGGCTGAGCCCAGCGAGCGCCCCTCACTCTCAGGCAGGTTTCCTGTTGAAGTATCCCGCAAAAACGACGCTTGGGAGGTGACACATTCACCCCTGAACTGCCTCAGCTCAGCTCTAAACCTTCGGGCTCTGAAAATGCCCAGTTTTCCTGAGAGAGGGAGAATGGGGCTGGTGGAAGGGCTGGGGGCAGGCACGGTGCCGTGGGAGGGCCGGGCTTGGACCTGGGTGATCCTTGTGGGTCCCTTTCAGTGCGAGACATTCTGTGAGCCCCCAAATCTCTGCTGTGACACCACGGCCGGGAGCTTGCGTCACACCCAGCGCTGAGCAAAACAGAGTTCTCACCAGAAAAGAATGTTTTGGCCCGGTTCTGCAACAACCCTGAGCACATTCCTTAGAAAAAGGCAGCTCAGGCAGCGGCTGCTTCCCCCCACTTCAGCATCCCCAGGATTTGTGCCTCGGGGTGCTGACCCCGGCAGGTCTCTGGCTCCAAACCGCCTTAGGGGGGCTCAGCAAGGAAATAAAGCCACAGAAACAGCAACAAAACACTTTCCTCAGGGGCTGATGCCCAGCTGGAATTGCCACCCTGGGTTGCCCCATAGCTGCAGTCAATGGTACCAGGAAATAGCCCTGAAATCAGCGATGCTGACAGGGAATCTCCTGTGCAATCCCGGGGGAGAGGAGGAAGGAGCTCTCTGCCCGGCAGCTGATAATTGCAGGGCATAAATCAAGGATCAAACCCTCACCGAGAGCATGGATAGCCCAGACAGATTGCAGGCTGGGACACACTGCATCACCCTCTCCCTTTGTAAATTCTGGGTGAATTTTAACCATCCCTGAATTTTCCTGCTTGGACATCTGGCTGTACAAACCCATTCATAAAAATCCTCCAGATGCTGATGGTTTGGCTCAGATGCTGCAGCCCCTCAGAGCATTGCAATACACTGGGCTGCAAGAGTTGTGGTTTTCATACTATGAAACAAAATCCACAGATTCCCAGGAGGCATTTGGCTTGGGGGGTCTTATTTCCCTTTTGGAAAAGGGATCCTGCAAACCTCCCACAGGTAGAGGGAGTGGGGTGCAGAGGCTCTCAGTGGAGCTCAGCCAGTTTAATGGACAAGAATATCCCTTATTCCCTGTCATAAAACAGCTTGTGGACTTGGAAAATCCTGAATTACAGCAAATCCTGGTTTAGCCAATTAACTCAACACCACCCCAGGGGACAACTTAAATTAGCCCAGAGAGGTGATGAGGCAAAGGGCCCACGGCAGAGGGGGGAAGAGATTTTGCTGAGTTCCCTTCTCTCAGCATCTCTCTGATTCCCACACAAGTTGCATCCTTGTTCCCTGCCTCAGTTTCCCTACCAGCCCTGGGGGGGTTTCCTCCCCTGCCTCAGGGCCAGCCCATGCTGGGGTTCCCCAAAAAGCACCACAGAGCAGCTGCAATCTCTGCCAGAAGGTATCTGCTAACTGATTGCTCAGTACCACAAATTTAATCAGATTCTCTCCAAGCAAAAGACACAAGCAGCCTGTTTTCCCTCACCTTCCATCATACATCATCACTTGCATTTTTTCTTCTCTGCCACTTGCCTTATTTTGCTTCTAAATAAAGGTGAACCACACACCTCATGCCATGAGATATTTGAGAGTAAAACAGTGCCCAGCACACATGGGGAGAGGGATGGAGCATCCCCACATGCAGGGAGCATCTGGGCACTTAGAAAGCCCCACTAGCAAGAAAGCCACCAACCATGGCTTCTGCTCAGCTCTATCTCCAGCCACAGCCATTCTGGAGACCATGGGACCTTCCTCCCCTCAAAATGCTGCATCTCAGCCACTCTGGTAAGTTGGAAGGGGAGGAATCTTTGCTCTGGCTGCATTTTCCCCCTGCCCAGCTAAGCCAGGATGGAAACAGTAAAACACAAAACAGTGTTTTCTAGCCAAGGCATTAAAAAATCTGTCACCCAGGAAGAAGGTGGATCATGGAATCACAGACTCTTCAGACAACCTCATTCCACCCCCTACCATGGGCAAGGACACCTCATGCTAAGTGGTTCCTGTTCTCCCTCAAGTTCTTTCATTTCACTCAGGGAAGCACTGGGAATGCTGAGACACCCACAGACTCAGCCCCAGGCTGCTCCACACATCCCAAACCTCCTGCCAAGACCTCCCCCACACAAGGCACCCCACAGCCTCCAGCAGTGCCAGGACACCTGCACAGCAGCGGAACCAGTGCGGTGAGCATTGTCAATATTTGCCCACTCTGGGCTCCCCAGAGGAGGGGCCCTGCTGAGGGTGCACAGCCATAAAAGGTGGGACCAGCAGCACCTTGGGCTCACCAAACCCCAGAGCTGCCTCTGCCAGGATGAAGCTCCTCTCGCTGCTCCTCTTCTGTGAGTATCCCCCGGGAAAGCTCCCAGGCCCTGCCCACGGCCAGGTGGGCACGGTGAGATGCCCATTTTTGCTGTGGAAATGTGGGATGGGAGGTTGCTTTTCCTGGTGCTCTTAACCCACCTTCTGCAGTCCTAGGACTGGCCCTTGCCAGCTGCAACCTGGCCCAGTTTGCAGCGATGATTAAGAAGAAAACGGGGAAATCGGCGCTGGCTTACAACGGGTACGGCTGCTACTGCGGCTGGGGCGGCTCCAAGCAGCCCCTGGATGCCACTGACAGGTACTGGGACAAGGCAGAGCCCCCAGCCCTCCTCCCCTCCCTGGGTACAGCGCTGCAATCTCCTTCCTGCTCTTGAGGGTGGAAGCAGCAATGAGAAAATTGTTGCTCGTCCTTAAAGTCTCTGTAGAAGTGGCACAGCAGCAGAGATGCAGTGGGTGATGTTTTACCTTGCTGTCCCACCTGTCCCTGACCTCAGCTCTCCTGCCCCCAGGTGCTGCCACGCCCATGACTGCTGCTACAAGAAACTGGTGGCCGCCGGCTGCAGCCCCAAGACGACCACCTACAAATACAGCTTCCGAAAAAACCAAATCACCTGCGGTGAGAGCGGGGCGGGGGCAGCGCTCTGAGCGGGGAGCCACCCACACCCGGGGAGCCTGGCTTCCAACATCCCCTTTAGATCATCCTGGCCTGGAAATCACACACAGGGAAGTGGGTGGAAATAGAGGAAAAGTGCCAGGAATAAGGCAAATAAGCATCTGCTGGATTATGGTGAAGTGTCAGAGCTTGGAGACTTCCCAAGAGGCCAAACACCAAGGGTTTGAGAGGAGCCTCCCATGCTGGATGGGGACCTGGCACAGCTGCCCTGAGTGCTCATTGTTACAAAGCACATCCCAGAGATGCAGGCAAACACCCACAGACACATCAGAGACAAAGTGATGTGAATGCTCCACACCCCAGACACGACACCACCTGAGACACCCCAAACTCAACACAGGGGCTGTGGGGACGGTCAGAAAACACCCCCTGACCCTCACACCCTTCCCCTGCCTCCATCCTCCCCAATTTTCTTCCAGGAAATGGGAAGCCGTGCCAGAAGCGGGCGTGTGAGTGCGACAAGAGGGCTGTGGAGTGCTTCCAGAGGGCAGCCAGCTCCTACCGCAAATCCTACAGCAACTACCCCAACTCCAAGTGCAGGGGCAGGACACCCTCCTGCTGAGCATTCCTGCTCCAAACCTGCCAGGAACCATCACAACTGGTGGGTTCTGCCATGCCCCAGCTCCAAACCCACCAGGAGCCATCACAACTGGTGGGTTCTGCCATGCCCCAGCTCCAAACCCATCAGGAACCATCACAACTGGTGGGTTCTGCCATGCCCTAGCTCCAACCTGCCAGGAACCATCAGAACTGGGATTTCTGCCATGCCCCTGCTCCAAACCTGCCAGGAACCATCAGAACTGGAGGGTTCTGTCATGCCCCAGCTCCAAACCTACCAGGAACCATCACAACTGGAGGGTTCTGCCGTGTTCCTGCTCCAAACCTGGCAGGAACCATCACAACTGGCAGGTTCTGCCATGCCCCAGCTCCAAACCTGCCAGGAACCATCAGAACCGGCGGGTTCTGCCTTCCCTGTGGCACTGAAGAATTGTCCAGCGCCCTTCCCCCGAGCCTTAGCACGGGGAAATCCTGCTTCTCATGGTTGCATAACTCATAAAAATCAGGTAAAGCCTGCAAATAAAGATATGTTTCAAAATTGTGGCCAGTGTTGTGTTTTGGGAATCAGTGGTGGAAGGGGTAGGTAACAGCATGGACATTGAGGGCTGATTTTTTGAAGAAATGTTCCTTCCTGCATACATTTTTTCTTTAAAAATGATCAGAAGTGACTTTCTAGCAGCCAACCAGTAAATCTTAAGAGCTCCAGAGGAAAAAAAAAAAAGCCCACAGACACAGCAAGTGGCTGCTGCACCCTAACCCCAAAGCAGGCTCCAAGGCCAGCTTCTCTCCAGGAGCTCAGCCTCAATCCACAATCCAGCCCCATCCCACCTCTAATGACTGTTATAGCAATTAATGCTCACTGAAGGCACAGGGCAGCCCAGTGGTGGGGTGTCAATTTTTGGGTGGCCCTTTCTTGCACACAGATGTCTCCTCATGCTCCATGCAGCCACCTTGTCCCACATCACAGCTGCACATGATCCCAAATTAGCCCTAATTAAGTCTAACCAGCCAGGGCTGGCTGCACCCTGGGCCTTGATGGAGGCACCTCCAGCTGTAATGCTGCCTCTGAGATGTGATCTGCCTAAAATAAAGGAGTCTAAGAGTAATTTATTTGATTTCCACATCAGTGCTGAGGGCTCCTGCCTTGGTTAAGTGTTTCACTACAAGCAACAGCATCCCTGCCTAAAGCTCCTACAGTAAATGTGGTACCTTTATAACTCCAAACCACCCATTTCTTCTCATTTTCTACAGGCAATAAGGATTCTAGAAGCTGAGACAGAGCCAATGCTGCCTTCTAAGGCTGGTGCTTGCACCCAGGAAGCTCCAAAGAACCACCCCACAGCTCAACACCAGCACAAACCACCTTCTTTTATCCCACACTGGATTGTGGATCATTCTTCATCCCCAATTTCTCTCCCTTTCCTGTTCTTTTATCCCACACTGGATTATGGATCGTTCTTCACCCCCAATTTCTCTCCCTTTCTCTCCCTTTTCTGTTCTTTTATCCCACACTGGATTATGGATCATTCTTCATCCCAAATTTCTCTCCCTTTTCTGTTCTTTTACCCCACACTGGATTGTGGATCATTCTTCATGCCCAATTTTTCTCCCTTTCCTGTTCTTTTACCCCACACTGGATTGTGGATCATTCTTCATGGCCAATTTCTCTCCCTTTCCTGTTCTTTTACCCCACACTGGATTGTGGATCATTCTTCATCCCCAATTTCTCTCCCTTTTCTGTTCTTTTATCCCACACTGGATTGTGGATCATTCTTTATGCCCAATTTCTCTCCCTTTCTGCAGCTCCCAAAGCTCTGCAGGCATGGAGGCCATGGGTGATGTGAGATAAACCACAAGGCAGCTCCTAAGTAGGAACAAGGGAAAGGAGACACGGAGCAGCATGGGCAGAAACCCTTCCCATCCACAGCCATGCTTATGGAGCTCAGCCAGAACCTGCTTAAAACTTTCAGGTCAACTGAATTCCTGACCTGCAGGGGCAGGATTTGGGAAAATAATTCCAGGGAAGATGATGGAGGGAGACAGGAGGCAGGGACAGTGGTTTTCTACATCTTCCTGCTGTGTATTTGCCCTTGAGAGGCTCACAGTGACCCTGCTGCAGCAACAGCCAGAACACCCTGCTATGTGTCAGCCAGCTGCTAAGAACAAACAGTCATGCTCCTCAGAGCCCAGGGGAACATCCAGGGCTCATTGTCCACCCCTGGCCCGTGGATTACGGAGCACTCAGCTCCACCAAGGAGTAAACACACACCATGCATGAATCACGGTGTTGTCCTGCTCTGCTCTCTTGCCTCCCTTCCTCCTCCCAGGAAAACCCACCATCAGTTTGCAAAGCAAATTCACTGCATAAACTGAGTTTTGTGAAGAATGTTGCACAAAGATTCCCTAGGAAAAAAACATACATTGGGAAGGTGGAAATTTCAACAGGAAAAATGTGAAAGAGACAAAATCAGCTTTAACATCTTTGGATATGGAATGGGTGTGCAGGCACAAAGCTACCCTGGCAAGATAAAGGGAATTTGACTGGTTTGTCAAGATTTATGAGCCCAGCACATTAAGAGTTTATTTTAATCATGTTACACCTGGAAATGAAAGCATTTTCAGCCCCAGACTTTGTTCATGTATCAGAGGCCATGAGCTGTGGGGCACTCTCTCCCTCTGCTGTTGGTGCTGCTGTTGCAGACCCTCCTTTCCGCCTGCACACCATGGGGTGAGGTTTGGGTTCCCTCCTCACCCTCCACACAAACTCCCTTCACAGCTCTCAGGCTCCAGGCAACAATGAATGCCTTGTCAGCTCTGGCTCCACAGGACAAAACCCAAATCACTGAGATCAAACCTCTTACTCACAATGCACAACTGCAATTTCTTATCTCTTCAAACCTCAGAACACACCTGCCTTTCAGACCAAAACACAGGACAGGGCAGGACACGGGTGACACAGTCACCTGCACTGCCTTGCCAAACCTGCTGTCACAATTTATCACCCCCTGAAAGAATTTGCACTTTCTCCCCACTAAGCTGTGACTCACCTCCCTTCCCACTACTGTAAAAATGACTGTCTTGGAGAAAAAGGAATTCCTACACCATCAGTTCTTACAGGAGAGTCCTTCCTTCTTACTCTTCAAAAACCAGCCCAGTTCTTGGCAGTTCAGTAAAAAAAACATTAATATTTCCATGCTGATTTATAAACTTTTAAGCACAGACAAGTTTTTCAAATGCAACACTCCTTACTTTTAAAAAATCCCTCTCACCTCTGCCCTGGCTGAGGAGGTGTCTCAGTGTGTAAGTGCACACGTGCTTTCCTCAAGCTTAGTGCTTGTTACAAGCCCAAAAACCCGAGTGGAGCTGAAACACTGGGAGCTATAAATCAAAGGCTGATCAGTCCCACAGTCCTTTCACCTAAAATCCAAATTCTCAGTCCTACAGTGGAAAACATCACAGGAGTCAAGCTGTGCATCCTATTTGGTGACCTCACTAAAATGGAATTTAGGAAGAAAAAAAAAAAAACTACCCTGGAATAAAAGCTTGATTTATGAAGTGAAACAGGCAGGTTTTCCTGGGATCAATGCTGCTTGGGAGCTTCTTCCCAGGACTCTTGGTTGTTTGGCTATACTAATTTCATTTGGAGACTGACACCTCCTGACTTGGACTAAAGCCCTGGAGTAGCCCAAAAGCTCTGGAACAGGGCAAAGGGGACAAGATTCCAGGTGTCCAAGTAACACCACTCATCAGAAACTTGAAGCCTGTTCCTGTCACATTTTACCAGATCAGAAGAATCAGCTCTGCATTCTCATGAGTCAACTGGGATTATTGTTTTGGGTTTTTTTTTTTCCCTCCTACAGGTCTCATCATAAAGGAGCTGATCCCAAACCTCAGCAAGCATGGATGCAGCAATCTCCACCTCCCTCCATGTATTCATCACTTCTGAACCTGCTCAGTGCACTGCCAGCAGTTCCAGTGAGATTAAAACTTGTCACTGTATTCCTGCATGGCAAACAAAACAGGAATGTCATGTTTGAGACAGCAGTGCTGGCTGACACACTTTGCTTTGGAAAGGATTCTGGGACTCTGTTTTCTTACTTTATTTGAATTTAAATAGAAAAAGATCCACTAGAGATATTCCTGAGTTGAGATTTGTTAAGAGATTGTCTGACACCCTGACAGCGAGGTAAAATAAAGCTCCTCCAGGCATAACCAAATAAAAGAAAAAAAACAAAACAAAATAAAATCAGGCACATCAAGAGATGTCAAAATAAATCTGACACCGTTGTGTGAAGAAAAGGTCCTGACCTTCATGTAACTCCAAGATTACAGACCCAAGTCTCTACTTCCTGTTAAGTTTAAACAGCTCTTCTCACCACAGATTGATGCAGAATCAATGAGCATTTGTCCTCCCCACAAGCAAAGGAAGAGGAAGCTCTCTTGTGTTTGGAAATCCCAGCAGAGATGGATTTCAAGATAAACACGGGTGCCTGGAAATTCTCCTGGGGGAATTTTGTCTTCATCAGTTTTATTTGCTTTTCTCATCAGAGCACTGAGTCATATGTTCAGGGCAGCCATGGCCTTGACCAGGGTGACATGGCTGGCTGGCTCTGTCTCTGTGCTGGTGTCTGCACTGTCCCTCTTGGTGCCCAGGACCTTCTGCCTGTGCCTCTCCTCCTGCCGCTTCTTCTTCTCCAGCCGCTGCTGCTCCTTCCTTTGCCTCTTGGCCCCCTGCAGGGGAAGGATGAAAACACAAAGTTCAAACCACACGTGCTCTGCTCAGCCAGGGAAAAGTAATAAAGGAGACAAGCAGATAGCAAGGCAGCTGCCAGAGGACATTCCTGACTATTTATCAGGACTTTATTCTGAGCTGCATGTCACCAGGAAATGTTTGTGGCAGAGCACCCACAGCTGCAGCAGTGACAAACTGCAGCAAGCAGGAGCTCTTTTAAACTGAAAGGAGAAGAGAGCTGCTGGGTAAGCAGTGCTAAGGCATCCCACAACCACTGAAGGGTGCTCACATTGCTGCCAAACCCCTCACACACCTTTGGGTTCCTGCTGGCTCGGGTCTCTTCCCTGGATCCACCTTGTCCCTTGTTGTTCTCTGCTTCACCTTGATGCAAGCTCTGATTTCCAAAGATTCTTGAACCTGTTCCATTCTCTTCCCACAGTGTCCTGCTGCAGGGTTTCTGCTCCCTGCCTGGGGGCTCCTGCTGCTCCTCAGCACCTGCCAACACCAGAGGTTTCCTCAGACATGCTCTACCCAGGAGCTGTTGCACTGTCAGCCAATTCTTTTCCCCAGAAATCCTGGGGTTTATTGGAAGCTGGATTGAAGCTGCCCTCACTAACAACCTTCCTGAGCACAGGAGGCTGAAATGGCAGCACACAAACCCCACCCCTCTTGCTCCTGTCCCCAACACCAACATCATGGTCACCCAAAGCCCCAGGGGACAAACTGTGCACTCACCTATTCCTTCCACTTCCTTCATCTGCAAGATGACAAATATTGCAGACTCCACGTTGTAGTCCTCCACCTCAAGAATGTGGCTCACTAAATCCATGTCCTGTCCACAAGAGGGGAAGGAGAACACTGAAGAAGTTCAAATCTGTGACCCACACACACTTAACAACACCTGCACCACTGAGAGGGGGCTGCTGCTTTTATGATCATTCAGTTGGTCTGTGCTTCATTTCTGAAAGGGTGAGGGGGAAAACCTTAAATTCCTGAAGCTATCAGGAAAGAGGAATATGCTGGTTTCAGTGTAAGCTTCCCTCTTGGCCCTTTCTGTTCTGTGCATCTGCACAGTGCCAATAGCCAAAAGTCACAGATTATCCAATTATCTGGGATCTTCAATACCCCCAAAGGATTTCAGAACTTACAGGATTTGTTTCCAAGTGAATTTTTAGGAGAGCCTCAAAACAAACTTTCTAAAATTATCAGGCATCCACAAAAAAGCTGGCATTTCACCTGCATTAAAGGGCTGACTCTAGGATGAGATGCACCCTGACTGATGGCCATGGTACTCAAGTTTGTACAAGATGAGAGTTTTTTAGAACTTTTCCCAGGACTACGTCCATGTATCAAGGTTTGAACATTAAGCCCAGAAAGGTTCCTTGATACTTACTGAACACCCAGTTGCACTGCACACTTTTTGTACAGCATCTTCCACCTCAGTCTCAGCTTCAGAGTTGCCCTTCTGTGGCTTCACTTCCTCTGCCTTATTGGAATCGTTCTTGCAAAGCATCTGAAGAAGAGCAAAGCACAGCAGATCACACACCCAGCAGATCACACAAGCATGCAATCCAACAAAGTCTGACATCCTAACAACAGTAATTATCAAGGCACACTTTTCTTGGGAACATCCGTGTCAAGCCCTCTTGGAAACTGTAACTTCCACCATGGCTGAGAGCTTCCCACATCTCCTGCACTGCTGAACAAACTCCAGTGCACTACAACAACATGAATCACAATAAATGAGCTTTTAAACTGAGTATTTTTAATACAATACTGAGACATACTTTAAAGAATTTAGGGATTTTAGAGGAGCTGACGTTTAAGTTAGAGATAAGCTTTATTGGAGTTAATTAAAATAAATGGGTAGGCCTTGATGAAGTTAAGAGTTAGTAGTTAACTAATAATTGATTGCTTGTCAGCACAATGTTTGGTTAGCTGGGTTTATAATGAAGAATATAGAAACTGATAAATAGCTTTTAGGAACAAAGACAATTGTGGCCTCCTCTGTTCTGAAACCAACTGAAGACAGGGAGCAGTTCTACCAAGGGCTCATTTGTCATATTTGCATTGAAAAGGCAGAAAGGTCAGAACGAGGAACACTTCACTTACTTCCTCATTTTGGGACCCCTCCCCATGAAAGGGACCACCAACTCATTTTGAGGAACAAACTAGGCATGCTTAATGGCTTTTGAACTAATTACCATGGGAAGTGGGGAATGGGATGTACCAAAGTTATGAATATGCATTTGTATTTTGGATATTCAATACTTGTATAGATAAAAAGACTCTGTAATCACCTGTAAATCACAGGGTGTATTTGGGAGCTATCCCACAATAAACACACACTTCCTAACTTTAAACTGTTAGAGAGTCTTTGTCCATCACAGCTGGATATCAGTACTAGATCGATATCCATATTTTAATAAATCAATACCACACCTCAGCTGTGTGCAGAGAACCTCAAGCACAGCACAATTACTCCTCAGCATCAAAAAAGGAGATACGAGGAAGACAACTACATCCAGCTGTTGCATTTCCAGCTCTTTCCTCCCTCCCCTCTGTTTTTCCATTTGAGGTTCATGATTACACCTTTTAGATGAGGCTGCTTCCAGACAGCCCACATCAGAGCATCAGCTTTGAATTCATTTCCAGCCCAGAGGCTGAATCCTTCACAGCCCCTCCGAGAGAGCCAGCAGCATGAGCCACACCCTCAGGGCTTTGCTCTCCCAGCATAACACAACCCAGCTCCTCCCTCCCTCCCAAATGTGAGATGCAAAGTTGTGTTTCGTGTCAGGTACAAACAGGCGACGTGTGTACTTGCGAATGTGAAATGTGTGGACACTGACAATGGGATAGTTGTGAATTCTAATAATAACTGAAGAGAATAAAGCATAGAAAAAGGCCTTTGAACCTATCTTTTGTTTGCAATTAACCCTGGTTGATTTAGGAGCATTGGAATTAAGGTGTTAAAGATGCTGCTTTTTGCTTGCATTTAATCCATAAAGAGCTCTGCAATAATAACCTTTTGAAGTATAATTTTAGAATATTACTTGTGTCCTTGAAACTATAGCTTTGGAATATATATAAAGGAAATATGCTTATCTCATGCCTTATTGAAGCAGAGAAAAACAGCTTGAGAAAGGAAGATGAACATCACCTCAAGGGTTTATGGTTTCGACCAAAGGGAAGCTGGACATCGCTGTTATGAGATTTAGAGTCTCTGCAATTAAAAGGTGGACCCACATCAGGGGAGCTGGACCCCACCAGATGGGATTGGTCTTCCTTCTTTCCGAAACTGGACCATCACCATCTGGGGATACTCCTTTGAGATACATCCTGAGAAATTAAAATCACAATAGTGTACAGAATTGTGATGTAATAATTTGGAATAAAAATTGCTGATGAGTAAAAGATTGGAAATAGAAACTGCTGAAAAAAGCTGATAAGTACCCCTATAAATACCTGTAACCATCAATTATCGGTGCGCAGTTGAAGGGAAAAACTTCCCCCACTGTACCCAGCGCTGTATTGCTCATACTTTACCACATTAAACAATAAATTGCTTGCTGCTTGAATATTGGCCTAGTCAAGCTTCTTATTCATAACACAAACGAGGATGGAAATGAAGAGGCAGCACTGCCCAGCGCTGTGTGCCACCCCAGCTGGCCCATCCCACCAGAACCCACCTCCATCTGAAGGTGTGCCGGCGCCTCCGAGTCGTCGCTGAGCCTGCGGACGCTGTCGTAGTGCTCGCCGTGCCTGTAGGCGATGTGCAGCTCCCTGGCGCCGCTCCTGTCCGTGCCCCGGATCTCAACAAAAGAAACAAACTGCAAATGAGCATCTGCAATCGGCTCCAGCACCTGATTTCTCAGAGTATTCGTTTTTTGCAGCGATGGGAAGAAGGTAAGTATGTGGCTGCTGAGCATTTGAAACAGGAAGAGAAGAAGTATGAAAGCCAGATGCAAAATATTGGGCAGTTACATCAGAACAAACAAAATGTGGAATGAAAATATTTTTGTGGAAAGCTCAGAACTATTTCCTGAACTTTCCACTGGAGCTATCTGTTATCTGATCATCTTCCCAGAACCAGCTTCAGCAAGAGGTCCCAAGGAATGTACCAAGTCATTTTACTCTCAAACACGAATGGACCGTGTCATTTTACTCTCACACACGAATGGACCGTGTCATTTTACTCTCACACACGAATGGACCATATCATTTTACTCTCAAACACGAGGGAAGAGAGGCCATTCAAGTGACAGCAACAGTGGAAACAGAGTAAATTTTGATTTGCAGCTGGGACAAGATGCTGTTTTAACAGCATTCCAAGCAGCTGTGTATTGTTTTTAAAAGAAAGCAAATCCATGAAAATGTATTAACTCCATTCAGGAGCACTGTTAACAACCAAATGTTGCTTTGCTTTGTCAGCACCAAGTTACAGCAATTTCCACAGAAAATTCCTGCTCTGAGTATTATCTGTACTGATGTGAGATAGTTCCTACCCTGATTATCAGTGTCTTGAACTATTAGATAAGAGCTACACAGCATTCCAGCTCCTGCCAGGAATGCAGAAAGTCCCACTGCACTTGCAGACCAGCTTGGCCTGACCTGCCAGCCCAAGTTCACCCAAAGCTCTCCAGACGTCAGCAAGCAAAGGACCAGAACTCCTTGCTTAGGGCTCCAGAGTTTCCCAACCCTTTTACGTCTGTGAACTGCCTTATCTCAGCTCCCAGACCACACACCAAGGCACCTTTCAGCCCTGCCTGCAGTCTGTGCTGCACTAATGACATCAGGTTTTCCAACAAATAATTCTCCATTCATCTATTTTGTATTTTACACTTGCTCACCTTCAGGTTCCAACTCAACACTTGGTTACATTTAACTCCAGCTTTTTATTCTATTAAATTATTCCACTGTAGAAAGTTGGTAAGATTTATTTTAAACATTTCTCCTCTGCCAGAGCTTGAATAGGTATCTAACAAATCCCAAAGCTCTTGAAAGATTTGAAAATGAGCCAATTTAGCTCTCATTAGGGAAGCCTCTTTCCACTCTGGAGTGGGCCCAGAGGAGGTCACCATATTGATTTAGAGGGATGGAGCAGCTCTCCTGTGAGGAAAGGCTGGGAGAATTGGGATTGTTCAGTTTGGAGAAGGCTCCAGGGTGACCTAAGTGTGACCTTCCAGTGCCTGAAGGAGCCAACAGGAAAGATGAGGAGAGACTGTGGGCAAGGGCCTGGAGTGCCAGGACAAGGGGGAATGGCTCCCACTGCCAGAGGGCAGGGTTGGATGGGATACTGGGAAGGAATTCCACCCTATGAGGGTGCTGAGGACCTGGCACAGGGTGCCCAGAGCAGCTGTGGCTGCCCCTGGATCCCTGGCAGTGCCCAAGACCAGTGGGACAGTGGGAGGTGTCCCTGCCATGGCAAGGGTGGCACTGAATGAGCTTTAAGGTCCCTCCCAACCCAAACCAACCCAGGATTCTCTCATTCTATGAATACACTGAAACTGGTAAGTAAATTAGAGCTGCTGATTAAAAAATGAGAGAAAAAAAAGCCAGCCTGTTATCCAAAAAGCCAACAAATAACCTACAAATCTCAGCTAACTTGAGTACACAGCTGGACTCCATGATTTAAAAGGTCTTTTCCAACTTTAACAATTCTATAATTTACAGTCACTACAAAAAAGTTAAGGGGTGTTCAAAGACCAAAAAATTCCATGCAGAGATGTCCATCTGCAAAGAGCTTTTCATGATGGTACAACTACTCACAGTTCTCCTAACCCACACCATTCCCAAGGGCCTGAGACAACCCTTCACTAACAGCACTGCTCAGGCAGGACAGAACCTCATCACAAACTCTGTACTGACACCCTGACACGGTCACTGAGAGGAGATGAAAGAATCAAGGACATCAAAACTGCACTGAGGAACAACACATGAAAAGCACCCCTGTGACCTCCCCTGCAGGTACTTCACCCACCTGTCCCTCTGCCCATGGCTGCCCATAAATGAGAGTTTAAACTTGCTTGATTTCAGGAATCCACGTGAGGCTGTTTTAAATGCAGTTAAGAAGTCACTGACAGCTTTCATCTGGTTTTTTTATCTTTATTGCCCTGTTTAATCTATACACTTCATTGGTTCTGTCAGTAAATAGAGGCCAGAAACAATCCTGGCTTGAATACAGGTTCTCACGTGCTCAATGACCAGGGTGACTGAGCATGGACCTGTTCCACCTGCCATGGAAAACAACAACAAAGAGAAAACCAGGGACCTGATGGATTACTTGTTTCAGTGTCCCTGTCAGAGGAAACCACACCACACAGTTCTTTTCATGAGCTGACTAAACACCACTTTAAGGTTTTAAAAATTATTTTAAAACCTTGTTTCTCTATCTGTCACAAACCTTGGCATTCCACATCCCACACAGAATTGATGGAGCTTCACTCCAACACAGTGAGTGAACACAACACCCTGCTATACCTTCATTTCCACCTTCCTGAGTCTTATTGCACAGGATTCCTTAAGCCTAGCTGAAACTCCAGGGGCTGTGCTGCCCTTCAGAAGGACTCACCAGGTTGGAGATGGGCAGGGAAGAACCACCTGAAGTTCAACAAGGGCAGTGCAGGTCCTGCCCCTGGGGAGGAACAGCCCCAAGTACCAGCACAGGCAGGGGTGACCTGCTGGAGCATCTCTGCAGGGAGGACCTGGGGGTCTCATGGTCACTGAGCTGTCCTGGAGGCAGCAGAGTGTCCTGGGGGCCCTGGGGTGCACTGGGAGGAGCACTGGCAGCAGGTCAGGGAGTGACCCTGCCCCTCTGTCCCTCTGCCCAGCCCTGGGGGGCACAGCTGAGTGCTGTGTCCAGCCCTGGGCTCCTGGGGCAGGGCCAGGGGAGGCTGCAGAGATGAGGAAGGGCCTGGAGCATCTCTCTGCCCAGGAGAGGCTGAGGAAGCTGGGCCTGGGAGACAGGACAAGATGATCCAGTGTGGTCCCCTCCAACCTGACCCATTCTGGGATTCCTGGCAGCAAACTCAGCTCAAATGCACTCTGAGCTTCAGGAGACAGAGCATGGCACTGAAGGTCACAGCTTAAAACCCAACACATTGCTCTGCCCCCACATACCCATCTCATGCACTCACTGTTTTCTTTCTTTCCCTCTCCTCCTAACCAAAATCTCAAGTGTTTCCCCTCTTCAAAGACCAAGCATAGCTCTGCACCATGCCCAGATCATTGCAGCTAATGCTCTTTTTTAATAAATCAGGAATTTTCCACAGTATTTATATCCCTCAGGTAAAAATTAGGCAAAAATGTAGAAGCTTTGTGTCTCACCTGCCACAGTGGAGTGTTGAGCTGATGAATAACCACATTCATTTGATTGTTCCTTGCAAAGGCCACAATAGCATCATTGCCAGCAAAAGTACCAGGCTTGGCCAAATTGGCAACTAAAGGAAAAAACATTCACAAGAGTTGGAACCTGATTTCTGATACTTCCAAAAGCAGTGGAGGGATAACAAGGGGTGAGATTTGAACATGAGCCCAAGAAATTCTGGAAGGGAAATCCCACCTGTGAAACAAGAACTTGGCTGCAACATGAGGGGATGCATTTAGAGGACCACAGAAATCTCTAAAAAAGGCACTCCACCCTTAGACAAAGTAAGGCCTTCTAAGGAGGAGTGCCATGTACTGCATGACCAAACTACCTTTGTGCATCACCTCCATGGTTCCTGATACATCAAAAGCTGTATTTGTCTCTGGTTTGGATCCTCCCCTCGCTTCCCAGGAGGAAATACTGAGTGCCAAGGAGAAAGAAACCCAAAGAAATCAGCCACTCACCAAAACAGCCAAATACCCACCAATATTCAAGGAAAACTAGACAATTTTTCTTAAGTTCCTTTTGAAAACACCTAATTTTTACTCCTTGCCTTTTTGGTCTCTCTTTCCTCCTCCAAGTTTCTCCTAAATTTAAATAATGTCCAGGACAAATTCAATGAGGACTAACACAATTTTTACTCCTCGCCTTTTTAGTCTCTCCTTCCTTCTCCAAGCTTCTCCTAAATTTAAATAATGTCCAGGACAAATTCAATGAGGATTAACACAATTTTTACTCCTTGCCTTTTTAGTATCTCCTTCCTTCTCCAAGTTTCTCCTAAATTCAAATAATGTCCAGGACAAATTCAATAGGGATTAACACAATTTTTACTCCTTGCCTTTTTAGTCTCTCCTTCCTTCTCCAAGTTTCTCCTAAATTTAAATAACATCCAGGACAAATTCAATGAGGATTCCCACAGCACCACAACAGCCCTAAACATAAAGCCCCTGTTTCTAAAAACTAGAGAGGAGCCCTAAGGTAGTTCTGGGAGGGGGAACAGCTTAGTAAGGAGCTGCAGGACACAAGGATGCCTCCCAGGGAGCCCATACCATGCTTGTCAAAGGGCACATCATCCTCCACGAAGGGCTCGAAGTCGGCGCGCTGCCGCACCATGAACTGCACGGTCTCCTGGCGGTGGCGCAGGTGGTTGCGGGAGTGCCCCTCCAGCTGATCCCCCAGCGCCCGGAACAAGCAGTTCCTGCGGGGATGGAATGAGGGGAGGGAGTGCCTGGGGCAGCAGAAGGAATACAGGGCACAGGGAAAGGGGCCGTGCTCATTCTGCCCCGTTTAGTGAGGCTGTGAATGCGGAGGAGCGCTCGCTCCCTGTGCTTTGAATTTCCTGCTCATTCCCTGTGCCCTGAATGATCGTGTCATGGGAAAACTGCTGGGCCCAACTGTCCCACACTGACACCAGACAAGGGACATAAAGCACCAAAGGACAAACAAATGCCCCACTGAGCAACTACTCAGCAGGAACGTTTTCTACCTTTTCACCTTCTAGAAAAAAAGGGGGTGAAAGTATTCTGTAAGAGCATTTATGGCCTGTGACCGCGTTCACCGGGGTCTGAGGATGAGGATCTGACTCCATGTTTCAGAAGGCTTGACTTATTATTTTATGATATGTATTATATTAAAACTATACTAAAAGAATAGAAGAAAGGATTTCATCAGAAGGCTGGCTAAAAATAGAAAAAGAAGGAATGATAACAGAGAGTCCAAGCCAGCTGACTGTGATTGGCCATTAATTAGAAACAACCACACGAGACCAGTCCCAGATGCACCTGTTGCATTCCACAGCAACAGATAACCATTGTTTGCATTTTGTCCCTGAGGCCTCTCAGCTTCTCAGGAGGAAAAATCCTAAGGAAAGGCTTTTTCATAAAAGATGTCTGTGACAATGGCCCTTCCTGGGGCCATTGTTGGAACTGACCTGGGGGCTCAGTTCCGCTGGACACTGGTCCCTGGGCACCAGGGCTGGCACTGGCCGAGCCGTCATGCCCTGCAGAACCGCAGAGAACAGCAGAGATCCCTGAGGGGCACAGCGGGGAAATCCCCACCCCTGTGGAGCGCAGGGCTCACTTCAACCGGGAGGCGAAAACCCTCGGCCCCGGGGACACGGGCTCCCACCCCGGGAGCAATGAAAGCCCTCGGCCCCCGGGACACGGGCTCCCACCCCGGGAGCAATGAAAGCCCTCGGCCCCCGGGACACGGGCTCCCACCCCGGGAGCAATGAAAGCCCTCGGCCCCGGGGACACGGGCTCCCACCCCGGGAGCAATGAAAGCCCTCGGCCCCCAGGACACGGGCTCCCACTCCGGGAGCAATGAAAACCCTCGGCCCTGGGCTCCCACCCCGGGAGCAATGAAAGCCCTCGGCCCCGGGGACACGGGCTCACATCGCCCTGGGAGGAGGAAGCCCTCAGCCTTCAGGGCTGGATGCCGGGAGAGTCCCCGGGGTGGCGGGGGACACCCGTCGCGGCGCTCACCCATCTCCCGGCACCTCCCGCAGCTTGAGGCCGAGGGCCCGGAGCTGCCTGGCGAGGCCGCCGCCGCCGCCGCCGTCGCCGTCGCCGCCCGCAGCGGGGCCCGGGGCCGCTCCGGCGGGGGCCTGCCGGGGCCGGCGGCCCTTCCTGTTGGCGGGGACGGCGGGCCGGGCCTTGCCCGCCTGCTTGCGGGACATCCCCGCCGCACCGGGCACCGGCCGCGCCACGTGACCAAAACCGGGCGCGGCTCACGTGACCGCGGCGCCGGGACTCAGTCACGTGAGCGCCGGGGAGCCTCGAGGAGGAGGAGGATGGGGAGGAAGGAGAGAGGGGACAGAGGGGTCCCGGGGAGAAACTGAGGCTGCGGATGGAAAAGCAGGAGCGGCCAAGGGAAGGATGGCGCAGCCAAGCGCCGGGAGCGGCGTGTGCGTGGGGAAGGGCTGGGGAGGCGCCACAGTCACCGATGTTGTACCAAAAGCTGCCGGATTCCCCCTAATTGGCCTCTGCTGCTAATTGCACTGCCCCCGTCCAAGAGCATTTCCCTGCTGCCCAGCACAGCTCCCGGCCCTGACCTCACGGGTGGGCGCTCTGCACCGGACACGCCACCGCGTCTGCTCGGCCCCAGATCACCGTTGTTCAACCCCAGTCCCAGTGCTCAGCCCCAGTCCCGCTGCTCAGCCCAGATCACCCCTGCTCAGCCCCAGATCACCCCTGCTCAGCCCCAGATCACCCCTGCTCAGCCCCAAATCACCGCTGCTCAACCCCAATCACCGCTGCTCAACCCCAATCCCGCTGTTCAACCCAAATCACCGCTGCTCACCCCAAATCACCGCTGCTCAACCCCAAATCACACCTGCTTAGCCCCAAATCACCGCTGCTCAACCCCAAATCACCGCTGCTCAACCCCAATCTCACTGCTCAGCCCCAATCCCGCTGCTCAACCCCAATCCCGCTGCTCAGCCCAAATCACTGCTGTTCAATCCCAGATCACCTCCGCTCAGCCCCAATCCCGCTGCTCAGCCCCAATCCCGCTGTTCAATCCCAAATCACCGCTGCTCAGCCCCAGTCCCGCTGCTCAGCCCCAGAAATGCACCCCCAGCAAACAGGGAGCTGAGCAGAAGGAGTACCCGCGAGGTGGCACCAGGAGAGCAGGGCTGACAGCAGCGGCAGGGCAGGAGCCGAGCCGAGACAGCGATGATGAATTAAATGTGATAAGTGTAATAAAACTGAGGCTCCGCGCCTTGCTTCCTCTAGCACTGAGGCAGACGCCTCACAGGATGCTGGAAATGGGTGATTTATCTGGAGCAGGGCTCTTGGGGAGGATTCCCTGCCAGCCTCCTGCTCTTTGGCTTTCCCGCGTGTCCCACAGGAACCGGTTAAAGGAATCACCCAGCAGCAGCAGCCACCAGGGCATCGCTGTGCCCGTGACTCTGGTTTGTCTGCTGGCATCGTGACAGAAACTGCCTGGTTCTGTCAGAGCTGCAGCACGTGGAGTCCACAAGAGGCCAAGATGAGCAGAGGGATGGAGAACCTCTCCCATGAGGGAAGGCTGGGAGAATTGGGATTGTTCAGTTTGGGGAAAAGAAGGCTCCAGGGTGACCTAATTGCAGCTTTTCAGTACATTTCTCGTCAGGGAGCTGACAAGAAAGATGGAGAGAGACTGTGGAAAAAAAGCCTGGAGTGTCAGGACAAGGGGGAATGGCTTCCACTGCCAGAGAGCAGAGATGGACGGGATATTGGGAAGAAATCCTTCCCTGTGAGGGTGGGCAGGCCCTGGCACAGGGTGCCCAGAGCAGCTGGGGCTGCCCCTGGATCCCTGGCAGTGCCCAAGGCCAGGCTGGACAGGGCTTGGAGCACCCTGGGACAGTGGAAGTTGTCCCTGCTCATCCCACTGGATGAGTTTTAAGGTCCCTTCCAGCCCAAACCAATCTGGGATTCGACGAATCTCCAATTCCCAGCTCAGAGGGCACATCCCAACAGCTTTGTGAGGAACGCTAACAGAACAGTCCCAGGAATGCAAGAAGAGGCTTCACATCACAGCGATTTCTAAGCTGGATGTCATTTTTCTGTTCCTCTTGTCCACCTGAAGCACAGCTCAGCACAGGGAGAAGCTCACGGGAGTATCCCCAGGATCTTCTGGGATGTTTGGCTTGTGGCACGTGAGGATTTTACTAGCAATGACACAACTGCTCTTTTATATCTATTTCCTGCTATAAACAATTCCATATAAAGCATTTCATAGAAACATATTTTGTTATGCAAACACACTAAAAGAGGGAAAACAATGTGAGTACATAAACTGACTGCAAATGATTAATGAGACAGTAATTAGCCAGAGGAGCATTAATGGGCTGTAAGCAATTCAGATAAGCACAAGGCACATGCCAGCCAGGGAGCATCACTCGTGACACCAGAGACAAAGCGGAGCCAGAATCAGGGCTTGGCTGAAAACTTGGTCAGTGGAGGACAACAATAAACTGTTTTTCCAGCACAAAAGACAGCCAAGTCACCCTCACCCACTGGTAGAACACAGAGCAGATAGACATGGAGCATAGATTCATCCCAACCAGTTCTAAACTTTTTATATTGGGAGTGTATTTGTCCCTCTTGGTGTCTGTTCCAACTTCCAACATCTGCAAGGTGTTTTTATATTTTTCTAGCAATTACAAATCAGGAGATTTTAAGACATTTCCATTTTTGGCATGGGAAAATATGAAGTTTCTAAACTATTGTAATAATGGTAAGTCTGTTTTCTGCTTTCCCAGATCTTTTTAACACCATGAACTTGCTGACAAAGAGTTATTTGAAATGCAAAAGAAAATTTTCTTTTTAACGATAAGTGAGTCTTGCAGTTCACCAGCCTACTTCCAGACATTCCTGCACTTTGATACCAGCTTCTGCAACCGAGAGATACTCAGGCTCCTAAAATTTGGGGCAATCCAAAAGTCCATCAAGCACCACCATATGCCACATCAGCAGAAACACAGAAGGGCTCAGGCACTTTGACGAAGTTTGCTTACGACAAACCTTCTATTTCTCAGCAAATAAGAACAAGTTCTTCTCACCTCATCCCCCTCCAGCGAGTTCATGAGATTAGAGCCTTCCTGAACTCCTTGCCCTCCTCATCTGTAGTGTTTCATTTCTTTCTGCTGCTCCTCTCTGGGAGGGAGGGGCTGAGACTTGGGGGCACGGGCAGTGTGAGCATTCAGGTGCACTTGAGGCTGCCAGTGTGGTACTGTGTGTCTTCTGCTGCTAACACTGACCTCATCTGACTTTTTGGGATTAGGGATCCTTCCCTTCCTTCTTTCATTCCTTCCATGAGATTCTTGCTGAGAAACCATCTGTATTTTACTGCTCAAATTAAAAGGCAGAAAGAAATTAGAGACTGAGGGATTTTGTTCAGGCTTTTTTTTCAGATGAGATGAATATTCACAAAATCACTCAAGAAGGGCATTCCCAAGTGCATGAGGTTGTTTGGTGAACACCACAGGAAAGAAGATGGTCCCACCCTCTAGGACACTGCTCTTTTAGTTTTCTGATCTCTTTCATGGACTCTGAGAGATCCTGTGTGGACCTCAGTCATGCTTCAGTTTGTACTGGAAACCTTCTGATTACTAAAACAAACAGGACAAACGAGTTATCCTAGGCTGAAAAAAGAGATACCCTAGGATAAAAGAGCTAATAACAATTGGACATTCAACAGTCAATTTAGTAATTTCAATCTCATTCTTCACTTGGTGCTGTCAGGTAGTAAGTGTTTTTAAACCAAGAGCAAACTTCCTACCCAGAGAGCCCAAAGCTGTTGATACATATGCTTTAATCAAAGCACTGCATTCAGCACACCAATGTCAGAAACAGGTAATTCCCCCAGGCCTGTCACTGTTTGGAGAACAATGAAATTGTTTTCATCTAAGAGAGTTCTAATTTAATAATCATGGTCGTGTCTGGTTGTCAGAGTGGTCTGCTAATGCCATGGAGTCTGCTTCCGGACAGGAATTGCCCACTGATATTATCAGTCATTGTAAACTGTCTTGGCTGGGAAGTCAATCATTAACTCTGGTCCCCATGTCATAAAAACATCATATTGTAAGAGCATGACTGGCTTAAGGCTCTCACTAATCAATCAGGCATACAGCAGGAATACAGCAACACATAAAAGGAGCCAGAGACTCAGGAAATCCTTCAGCTAAGGTGCACCAAGGTTTATCTCCATGGAGAAATCCACTGACAAGCCAAACAAGGAAAACAGATTGTCAGCTCCTGGAGCACTGCAGGCTGAGGCAGACAGTCCAGCGCCCGTGGCAGGAGGTACTGCAGAAATGAGCAGAGCAGGATCCGTAACACAAAACTCAAAACATGAAAAGAGAGTGGGATTCACTGAAGAGTGTACTGAAGAAATGGAGAGACCTTCAGGAACAGAGAGAGACAGTCCTGCTGCCTTTAAAGCAGCAGGTTTGGAACAAGACTCTCCAAACTCACAGCCGCTTGCTGTGCTAACGGACACAAACTCTCCTGAAATGAGCACGTTGGACCTGAACCTGCAGTGCTCGGACACAGCCACCCCAGACATGGACTGCATGATCTGCTTCAACAAGTACAGCATCTACAGAGTCCCAAAGCTCCTGGACTGCCAGCACACCTTCTGCGCCGTCTGCCTCAAGCTGATCCTCAGGAAAGAGGGGAGCACCTGGACAATCACCTGCCCTCTCTGCAGAAAAGCCACCTGCGCGTCAGGAGGGCTCATCCGCACACTCCGGAACAAAGAAGACATCCTGGAGCGCTTGGAGAGCCTGGACTCAAACCCTGAGGTGTACATCTGTGCCATGGGGCTGGATGGCAACAACAGCTGGACTCAGAGCAGCCAGGACGTGTTGAACGCAGAGGAAAGCAGCCCAGCACACAGCAGCCTGGCTGTGCAGAGACTCCTGCTGCTCCTGCTGCTCGGGGTGATCCTCGCCCTGCTCATCCTCCCCTTCATGTACTCGGGGACCGTGAAGTGGGTAATTTGTCTCCTGCTTACTTTGGGCTTGCTCATGTCTATGGTGCTTTGCTGCACTCCTAAATTCCACTGCAGGTGCAAGAAGGACTCCCCTGCCTCCTGTGACAAGGAGATCCACATTGTTACTGTGGCCTGAGACAATTAACCTGCCTGTCCCACAGATCAGGGACTGGGCCAGGGTGCACGCTGGGCACACCAGGGAGTTTTGGACCTAAAAACAATCTCTCAGAGAATAAATTCAACAGTTGGCTGAGCTGGCTCAATGCCAGTGCACACTGTTGTTAAATCTCATTACTGCAAACAAAATGAACTATTTATATGTTGATATTTATGTTTTCACACTTTTTTTTTTTTTTTTTGTAATTGTGTTGGTTTGCTTTTGCTATTTTGTTCATGTCTGTGTCCCCTCCTGATCAGCCCTGCAGGATGTTATCTGGGACACCTGGGAGGTGATGTCCTGCAAAACCCTGGGGTTGCTGCTCCCACTCTGAAAACAAGGACACCTTTCTTTGGGACAGAGTGGGAAATAAGGCTGCTAAATCAGGGAGTGGGTGTTTGGAAAAGAGTTTTTTCAACCCAGATTATCAGCTCAGTCCCTGGCAGGGATGGGGAAAGGGGATGTCATTTGATGTCATTTGAAGTTACATACAAAATTGGAGAGGAAGAGGCAAAATCAACATTCCTGATCTTGGTTTGTGGCTTGCAAAGGGCAAGGCTCAAAAACCTCATGACCCTCCAAATTCCCCACCTTATTTAGCACTGAAATAGTTCCTCTCACCTGAATTCCTTTATCTGGCAACCTGCAGGACCTCTCTTCTTTCCCCCTTTACATTGCCCTTGAAGATGCTCACGGAGGTAAACAGAAATCCAGTGACTGCTGCGCCACACCATGTGTGATATTTTTAAATGGAATGTCTCCATTAAATTTAAATAATATGAATTGCTCATTGACTTCTTGGTTTCAATTCCTCATTGACTATGTCAAAACAATTCCTAGTTTCCTTATTGACAGTATTAGAGAGTCTGCAGAGCTGAGCTGGTGAGTAAAGCAAAGCAGTAAAGTGTTGGAGTGTTCCTTCATTTAAAAAATAACTTAGTTGCTAAGAAAACACCCTGAAACCCAACTAAAATTAAACTGAGGGAAAAAATAGATTTCTCTAGTTAAACTGCATGTTTAAGAGTGTTAAGGATCTCAGGAGACCTTGGATCAGGTAAATATTTGTGTTTGATAAGAATGGAAACTGATGTCCTGCAGTTGCTCAGTATATAAATACACAGAGTGTCTCACAGCAGATAAAACAGATTAGACTAAGAGGGTAGGAGATCTTGTGCAGCTAAAGTCTTGGAAAACACAGCTTTGTTTTCTGCCAGGAACAGGAGCCTTCAGGGGATACAAATCCTTAGGATTTTCTCATCTCTTTGGACAGCAACAAGCTTACTGCAGAATATATATGACATTTGCTAATAACCAACCAGAAAAAAAGCAGGTAGTTTTAAACCCAAATACTGTATTATTCCAAATATAAAGACTGGATCAGATATTTAGCTGCACTGAAAATAATTTTAGAAACCCTGGGCAAGTCTTAAAGCTCACAGAGAATATTCTTGTCGAGTTCCTTTCACCAACACCAGTGGGTGACTGGTACTGTAAGGGTCTGTAACAAATTGATTTATATTGGCCTGAACACATCACCCCACAAGGGATCCTGCAAGCCCATGTATGTTTTCAGCACATGGGTGTGAAGAAATGAAAACAGAATGAACATGCCCAGTGAAATCTCTTATTATTCTTCACCCTGCCCTTCCAAAAGAATTGTTGTATTACACTACTTTCTACAGAGCCAAAAAAAAAAGGTCAACAGGAAAGGGCAGCATACAGAAATGTGACTTCCAGGATGAGACTGGCCCTCTGAAGGAATCCTTATGGATCCACAGAGTTCTAGTGCAGCACCTTCCAAGTTTTCCTTCAGCAGTTCCACAGAAATGTTTTTCAGCCTGAGAGCCATTAACACCAGGTGATTCAGAGTTCACCCGTGCTGGTGGCAGTCATGAGGCTCTGGAACCTGCTATCTTTTGAACACATTCCCATCGGACAAGAATATTAGGCTCAATAACCATGCAAGACTCTGAGCGGCAATTACATTTATGGAGAAAAGGCTAATGGGAATATGATCCTATTCCAAAATGTAAAGGATTTGCCTGCACTCAAGTTTAATTCATGCTGGTCATTTTGTTAAGAAAATTTCAGCTCTGAAGTCCCATGCCCTGCTTACCTTACCCAGCTAGCTCCTGATTTCGGACAGTGACTGGGTAATACAGTGTGCCCTGATAGAGAGGGAATTATAAAGATAAATGGGGCTGGGCAGCATCACCTCATCCCTCGCCATGCCCTCAGGCGATCCTGGGATCAGCTCGCTTGGTTGGAGCATGGTACTGACAACACCGAGACAGTGGGTTTGATCCCTTCTGTGGCCCATTCACTTCAGGAGTTTGGCTTCATGATCATTTCGGGTCCCTTCCAGTTCAGAATATTCCCCGATCCCCTCAGTGCCCTCCATGCCCTCAGCCCGGCGCAGCTCCCGCCCTCCCCACGCCGATGGCGCAGCGCCGGCGGCCATGCCGGGCCGGGCCGGGCCGGGCAGGAAGGGGCGGGCGCTGGCGGCGGTAGTCGGTGCTCGGTTCCCGGTTCGCGGTGCTC
Source organism: Ammospiza nelsoni (assembly GCF_027579445.1). Taxonomy (NCBI): domain Eukaryota; kingdom Metazoa; phylum Chordata; class Aves; order Passeriformes; family Passerellidae; genus Ammospiza; species Ammospiza nelsoni. The sequence goes on along the minus strand of NC_080654.1, from coordinate 6,869,763 downwards.
GGTTCCCGGTTCGCGGTGCTTGGCCGGGCCGGCGGCAGGTCGGGACCGGGCAGGTGGGAGAGGGGCTGTGCGGGGGCAGCGGCGCTGGTTGAGGTGCGAGCGGGCGGGACCGTTCCCTCAGGCCGCTCCCTTGCTGTGGCAGCTGCTTCCCTCCCCTCAGCGTAGCCTGAAGCGCCGCTTTCCGTAAATAAGTGCCTGTGTTGGAGCCGCAGAGACTTCAGACGTGAAGGACTTGTGGTAAATGTGAGCACGGGCATGGCTGTGGCGGTGTCCGCCCTCACAGCTTCCCCAGCTGAGGTGCTGCCTTCTCGCTTCTCAATGTGCTGTTCCCTCTCCGCAGCTTTGCTCACTTCACTGTGAGGACATCGCTTCTCAGCGGCTGCTGTGCCAGCCTTAGGATTAACTGAATTAAACACGCTCACTTTTCCGACTACTTAAGCTTTGGGCTTCTCCGTGTCCCTGTCCCCTCGGGCTCTGATCCTGTGGCCCATCTATAACGCATTCATGTGTTCTTGCATTGAGACAGAACTGAATTAACGGCATTCCGTGTTTATACCTCGTATCTACAGATTGAAAGCAGAGGCTGTGGTGCTCCCAGCACCTCTGGAGCCGTGTGCAGGTCACCAAAAAATCTCATTTGGCCAAATGTTTCCACAGTCACAGCGTTGTGTGTGATGTGTAACCACAGCTGGGCTGTGCCGTCCCCGCTGTGCCTTACACAGAACTCTTTGGCCAGCCCCGTCTGAATAATTACCTACAATCGCTCCTCTGGAGTTAATGAGATGCCTCATTAACTTTGGGAGGTTGTGGAGATGATGGCTTGGTTGCCTTTGTCACAGTTTAGTACAAACACGATGCCAGCCTGTCTCTATTTCCTCTTTCAGCTTACGTGTATCGTAAAGCTTTAGATCCCCAAAGGAATTCTCTTTCAGCTTTCCAAACAGGATTGTGTTATTTGCTGTATAAAATACACAATTTCTCAAGAAAACAAAGGGCTTTGTTTGAAAAATGAGAGCTGAAAGTGATAAAAAATTCTCTTTCAAGTGACAGATTATGGCAATGCTGTTGATTGCTGAACATTGTTTGAGGCAGAAATCAGAATTCCGGTGCCATGAGACTTAAAAACTTTTGGAATAAATAACTTTTGGAATATGTTTCTAACTCTCAATTCCCTCATCTTAGATTTGTGGCAAAACTTCTTGTCCCAAGTTTTCTTTAGTAAATCACACACTGCCCTTTTTTTATGTTGTATGTCTGAAAATCCCAAGGCCATTTTTTCCTACCTGTTTATAAGGAAAAAGATACCTGTGTAGAGGGAAGTACATTGATCTGAACATCTTCAGAGCAAAGCCTTCCAGAAACTTTCTCTGGGTATTTTAGCTACTCAGCACTCTGAATTATTTGTTGCATGCCAGGAGCCACTGTGGTGTTGCTCCATTATTGCTCCATATTTGATGTAATTAGGAAATTAGGTTAAACAGTTGTACTGCTCACGGATCTTTTTTAGCTGCTTCACTTTTCGAGCCCAAGTTAAGAGATCAATAAATCTGTCAGGGAAGGGGGTTTTATTTTCAGTGCTGTCTCCTATAATGTGACCAGAGGTGAGCAGACATGACAAATAATTGTAAAATTATTGCAACTTTAGTGTTAGATTATTCCTGGGAAAATTGATCTGGAAGTCTGGATGTTTAGGGTTTCTGAGTGTGAAGGCAGGACAGACACCTTTCCTAAAGGACCATGACAGATGGCAGGCAGATAATAAATTCTCTTTAAAAAGAGCAGCTCCTGTTGAAGTTTTTTTCTTTTAGGGCTCTAAAATGATCCATAAATGGTCGGCATCCCCTGGGAGTCACTTGTAGTGTCACGGGCTCCTAATTCCTATTTAGCCAGGGTGTGGAAGAAAGGAAACATTTTAATTTGAACTATAAAATGAAATGGGTGATTTGGGCCTCTTAGAAACTGATTGGATCTTAAGGTAATCAGTAGAAATTTCAGGTGATGGAAGTGAGCCCTGGACCAGGTTGTTACCCAGGTTGAATTTGAAATGAGCTAAGTGTTGTCACCTCTGTCTGAGGTCTCAGTTTGCTGCTGGCACCATCAGGGGAGCAGCTGGGAGCCCATCAATTGGAAGTGTGTGCACATCTACAGTCTAAAAAATAATCCCTTGGCCCAGCTTACAGTCCGTGTGGTGCAGGGATCTTATTTTTAGGGAAAGAGCAGTGGTAGGTTGTATAGAGGAGGAATATTACAAACAAAGCTCAGCAATGACTGTGGGACACATCCAAGTCCTTCTCAGAGGCTGCAGCTGGACTCAACTTTCCCAATGCTGTCAGCAAAACAAACAGGAGCAATTTGGACTGAGGATGAGAAAAGGAAAATTATTTCCCAGGCAGCTGTACTGGTCCCTGCACCAGGGGCAGAACTTTTATTTTCATGTTATTTTTGCAGTAAGTGTAGGACTGGTAGGCCTGAATGGAGCCCAGTCCTTTTGCATCCCAAAGGGAACTTGTCCTTTTGCAGGTTGAGATATTTATTGTCAGCTAATTTTGTGCAAAGTTTGAGAATTGATGAACAATTGGATGAATTGTTCATCTGTGTCCTGTTCCTGTGTCTTCTTTGGTCACAGCAGTGTGTTGGGGACAACAGACAGGCGGGATCTGGTATTCCAGCAGCAAGTGTGGCAGTGAAAACAAAGGCAATTTGTCTCCTCACTTCCTGGATTCTAACTGTTTGTTGTTGGTTTTTTTCTGCTGCTTTTTCCTCCTTGACCTCGCAGGCGAAGATGGCTGCGGAGGAGAAGGGGAGGCGGCGGGAGGAGCCCGAGCCCGGCGGGCAGAGGGAGCCGGGCGCTGTCCTGGGCCGGAGGCTGCCCGAGGCCGGCAGGTTCGCGTACGCCGCCCTCTGCGGGATTTCCCTCGCCTGGCTGTTCCCTGAAAACGAGCAAAGGTACAGCCGGAGGCAGGCCTGGGCAGGCCAGGGGGAGTTTGGGTGGTGGCTCAGCCAGAGCTGGTGTCACACTCTGTGCGGGGTCCTCTGAAGTTGCGGGGGTGGAAGAGCCTTTCTCTCTTGCACCTGTAAGGCTTTTACAGTTCAGCACAGAACAGATCTGTTAACACTGCAGACATCAGAGCATGTTCTGAAGCAAGGTCTAGTCCTACTCAGATTATTTCCTTGTTTATTTAGCCAGTTGGTTTAGCAATTCACCTTCATCTGACTCCTGATGCTTTGATTTTTGTTTGAACTGATGTTTGAAACCAAGGACTGCTCAAAACTTCCAAAAATACCCAGTTGTAAAGCCTTGAAATACCCAATTGTGAAGCCTTAACTGCTTCTGTTGCCTTACAGCTCCTTCAGGACAGAATTCATCGAGGGCTTTGTGAAGTGGCTGGACCTGCCTGATGCTGTCTTACCTGCCATGACAGCCTTTGCTGATGGCTTGGGAGGTGAGGGCACAGAAACTTTCACTGAAATTTTGCTGAAGGATCCCATCTTGAAAGAAAATCCACTTCTCATTACCCAGGTAAGTCCATGTGCTCCCCTCGCCCTTGTTTGCTTTGCAAAAGAGGTTTGCTATATGTGTCTGCAGCTGAAGTGATGTTTATGCAGTCAGGGAAATAAAACCAATATTTCTGATAGGCATTTATTTATAAGCAGCTGTAGGGAGACTGGCAGTCTATCCATAAAGACTTCATGGAAATTATGAACATGAAGCGTGGTCACTGTCTGCTGAGTTCTGTCTTTGATGGTTTCACTTTACAGAACAGAGAACTGAGAAAGTTTTTACTTTGATTGTGTTACTGCAGTGGTCTCCATCCATACACGTGTTGTACAGATTTTAGTGACACCCTGAACACAGTAGACACGATTCTCACTTGTCTGAAAGCCCCTTCACTCTATATGTATCACAAACCACCTCCACACACATGCTCCAAGAGCACAATTTCCAAAGTCTTTTTCCCAGAGTACATTTTGACCAGAAGGAAATTATTGTGACTTTATTTTCTTTTACTGAGGAAGTGAAACTGGGACTGCTCCATAATGTTCTGCTGTAAAAGCTGGTGGAAAGGTAAAAGAGGTGAAGCATTTTGGCAGCATTTGCTTTTGCTGGGGAAGATCTCTCCTCATCCAACCTCATGTTATGCCATGCAGGGTGAAGAGAGCATTAGGCTGCTGCTGGTGTCCCATGGAACGTGGGCACTGTCACCCTGGGCCAGACACCCCAAGGGCACCCAGTGCTCTGATATTGGCTGAGTAAGGGCTATCACACACTCACCTTGAGCAATGGCCTGGAGAACAGCAGATGTGAGAACTCAGCTGTGCATGGGGAGATAAGAGAGCAGTGAACAGCTCTGGTCACCTTGACTGGCTCCCATTTCTTCAGCCACCTTTTTCTCTCTCCTGTCAGTCCATGAAATGCCTCAGAGGATCTGCTCCTGGTCCAAATGTTCCAGTGCCCAAAGTCCTACAATAGTACAAGGACAGCAACAGAGTTCTTAATCTTAATAATTTAGAGCAGATCTTCTGAAATAAAAGTGCCTCTTTGGATGCTGTTTCCTCAAATTCAATACATCCACACTCATTCTTTCTGCCTTGATGTTCTTCCTGCAGTTTCCCTCATTCTCTCTGCCTCAGGATGGATTCCCTGCATTGAGGCAGGTTTTCCTGCTTTGCTGCTGAGTTTATTAAGGATGGAATTTAGCTTGTGCTTGCTCTGAGCTTGTGCTGCATGAGGCCTCCATGTGGCTCTGGATCTGCAGGAGCACACAGGAGTTTGCCCTGACAGGAAACTGAGGATATCCCCTGGATTTTGGTGGAATACAGAAACCATAGACAACTTTGATCAGTTGAAAGCAAAGATAAGGAATAACTATCAGTTTAATGCCACAGCAGCAATGCCTAAGACATTCATTTGCATGTGGGCAAGATGATTGATTTTGTAAGAGGAGAGGCAGAATGAAAGACTTCAGTAGAGCAAGGCAGCAGAGGTGTGCCTGGAAAAAACCCTGGTGTGTGGCAAACGTCAACGATAAGCTGAGATCAGCTTTCTCCTTCTTACCTGCAAATAAACAAGCTAGGGGACAAAGCTTTATGAATTATTGATCTTTTGCTTTATGGTTCTAGTGCTCCTTTGTATTCAGCAGCTGCTGATGCAATATTTACTGTTTATTAAGTATCTGCTTTAATTGCTCAGCATGTTCAGTGCAGGGCCTTGCTGGCACTAATGCTGCATTTTTTGAAAGCTCTTCATGTCAAAGGAGCTGAAGAGATGATCCATGAAGTCAGGAGATTAGATGTGAGCTCACCATTGATTCAGTGAACATCTGAGGATTATGGATTGTTATCTTTGTGTCTTTTGTGTCATTGCAGATGACTAACACACAGGCAGATGGTGGTAACTGAATCCTTTCAAGATAGTAGTCATAGCAGGCTATGGGTGTTGTATGGGAAGGCAATGTAATAAAAGAGGTGTAGAAGCTGTGATAGGTGATTACATGTTGAAAATTCTTATTATAAATATGTTTTTTCTCTCAGCATACTTGGAATACCCATAATCCAGTGGTTTCCTACCCACATTCACTGTAATGTGGATTTGGGCCTCTCTGTTTTTAAGGAAGTGGGTTTTGAACTTGCATCAACTCAGAAAAAGCTGGCAAAGACTGAATAAAGACTCCCTTCTTTTGTAAGGCTTCTCAGTCATATGGGTGGTTGTCTTGTCATGGAGTTTTCATGGAGATTCAAAACACTGACTTCACAGTAAGGCTGCAATATAACAACTGCTGCTTAGGGAGGAAAACAAACCAGTTGTGAACTAACCTAATCACTGCTGGTAGGATTCCAGCTGCCTGCATGTGCAATACGAGCACAGCCTAAACTGCAGCCTAAATTTGAGTTTGCTGACTGGCACAGGTGCTGCAAAAACAGTTGTTGCTGTTTATCACCTGTTTACTTACGTGCCTCCCTGACCTTTTGAAAGGCACATGTGTACATGCTTAGGCCAGATTTACGTGGGGTGGTGTGATATGAGGTGCCACAGGTGATACTGGGCAGGCAGGACCTCAGTCACAGCCTCACTCAGGGAGGGTTTATTGCCCACAAGCCATCACCTCTTCCAGAGGCTGCTTATGGCAGTCCATGGAGAATTGTGGCAACAAGGTCACAAGCTTCACCTTATTCCAGACTCAAGGCCCTTTGCTTGGTCAGCTTTTTGCTCAAGGCTCCCAGCCCTGCACCTTCTGCTGGGCTTTGACACCTCTGTGCCAACCCTCCCCCCAGGAGGAGGTGATGGTGCCCACATAGTTGATCCCTGGGCATTCCCAGTATTCAGGCTTTGGGAAACCAGTTACATCCCTCCCTCTGTACTGGCGCCTCCAATTCCCACACCCCACCAGCCAGCCTGGGGAGCAGCCTGCAGTTTGTCCCTCTTCTGGTTGGTTCAGGATGGTTTGTTCTGCATTCTGCACTCCTCATGTGTAGGACTCTCAGGTTAGAGACGTTTTTACTATACAAACTGTGCTTGGGAGCTTACAGGACTAATAATCATAAACTCTTTGGCAGCTTCCTACATCTTTGGCTGCATTTTTTGTGTTCCCAGGGGGCTGAAAGGATTCTGTGTAAAATTCAGCTGTGCTGTGTTTGTGTGTAGGAGAGGGAAGCAGCTCAACTGAGCTGGTGCTTAATGTAGTCACATAAAGAGCTTAGAATTTGTCCAGTGGCAATAAAAGAGGAGAACACAGTTGTAAAAACACTGGCCTCTTTTTCATGGATTTATCCATAGAAACCATCTATTGAATTGATTTGTTTTTCCATTTTTTTATGGTAAAGAGCCAACACAGGAGTCAAGTCCCTCAATATTGACAGATGTCCATAAATTCTGAGGTTTTTTAACTCACTTAATCCAAAAGAACTTCATGCCAGTTCAGCCTTACTGCCTAAGGCTGTGAGTTCCCAGAATGCCAAAGAAAATAGGGGCCATTAGAGGAACATTCAAACCTGTTAGTGATGCATATGTGACTGTAGGGAGCAGAAGGCATTAGAGTGGGAGGATTAGAGCCCTGCTCCTCCAAACTTTAAAGTCTGGTGTAAGATCAGGGTCATAACAAAATTTTAAAAATGTAGGATGCCTTAGCATATACCAAGCACTGTCTGCTTCTGTCCAGCCCTTTGTACTGGCCTTCAGAGAATTTTGGACTGCTTTTGCTCTGTGCTGCCTCACTGAATTGGAACTTTCTGCTTCCCTCTTATGAACTGAGCTGCTGCAGTAATTCAGTCAGTGTGATGGGTTTTATGCCTCAATTTTGATCCCTCCAGACCTACATCATCAATTTTAAATTGAACATTATTTGTTTTTTCTCTCTCTTTAGGACCTTTTGTCGTTCTCTCTTCAAGATGGTAAGCTTACTTTTTCTTTGTAAAAATAATGTAGTTGAGTTTACATCTGATACTTTGAAGTGCTCAAAAAGGTGCTATCCTATTTCATCTCAGCTTCCTCTGTGGCAAAAGCTGCACACTCCTTCCCTGCATCCCCTTCAGGAAAAACAACTCTTCTTTTAGGAATGGTTCATAATACCCACTGAAAATTAAACAGCTCTTCACCTCCTTACCTTCACCCACCATCCATTGCCAAGCAGATGTAAATGATGGTGGAGTGGGGTGGTTTTTCTCCAGTGTTTCCAGGGAATCAGGTGATCTCTTCCTTTAGGAAGGCAGTAAAGCTGTTATGAAAATCTCAGCCTAAAATAGTTTCTGCTGGTTGCCTAAAAGAACAAAAAAAAAAAAAAATCAGGGTATAAATTCCAGAGTGTCCTGTGAAGCCCATTATAAATAAATGTGATTTTTCTCATATATTATATTACACATAAAACAATTCTCTGGCTTGCAATCCATTACATGGATTAGTCTGATAAAATTAATGAAATAAAGACTGTCTGCTGAACAGAATGTTCATTTCTAAAAGAAGCCTGGATTCTATCACTACTTGCATTTTTTAAATCTCAGTGTTTTAACATGTCCTCACAGGAAAGAACTCACTGGTTGCTGATAGCCTGTTGCACTGCAGAACAAAACAAGTTTTGTTCTTGCTTTGTTTTTAATGGAAAATTGACAAGTCAGTTATTGCAAAACCGCTTATTTTGTGAAGCTGGAATTTAGGAGCAACCTCTTTCCAAGCCTTGCTGCCTTCCCACCAGGCTGGTGAGGAGGAACCCAGCAGTGTCAGCAGACAGAAAAAAGAAGGGGGCTCGTTCCCCCTGCCTGGCCTTGCAGGACGTGCCGCATTTCGGGAAGGAGTGAAGATAAATCCTGTCCTCGTTTCTCAACTACGCACAAACCTGACCAAGGGTGTCATTTAAAGCTATGGAATTGATTTGGTATCTTGGTAATGATGGTAATAAATAAACAACCCTAATAGATTGCCCAATGCCCTGTTTGATCTACGTGCAGCGGGTATCACGAACACTCTTTGTAATTGTGTCTTGCTGGTATCTTCACCCACCTTGAGAAAAATTTCCATCCCAGAGTGCACCAAGAACCCTTTATAAAAGCCAAACACCAGGAAGTAGTAGATGCTGCTGAGAGAAACACATTAAAAAAGCAAGAGTTGGCACAAATAATTTAAAATCTATAGCATTTAAGATATTTTTTCTTCTAAGATGTCTTTTCTTGAAGAACACCTGCTTACAAAACCAGGAGTATTGAGTATAACAGATAACAACAGTTATCTGCTGTTGTCTGAGTGCACTGCTGCATCTCCAGCAGGGAGTGTAAAAGCAAACATTTGTCCGTGGTGCTGCTGGGGGAGCTAGTGTGCAGCTTTACACTCCTGAGTGCTTCTTGCTGCCACCAAAGGAGAAGACAAAGTTTTTGCATGGATTTTTTTGCATTTTTACAAAATGCCAGTTGAGGTGGGCTGTACCCAGTTACCCACACAGACATGTTTGATATTTCCAGTTCGCAGTGGTCCTGCTGCAGCATTTCCCTGTTGCAAAATTGCCAGCAGGCTTCTACCCCAGAGGATGGAGACCAAAGGATCTGAGATCCTTTTCGTGCCACAGAGGCATTACCTGGTGTGGTGGCTCTGTTTGCAGGGAAGAAGGATTTTTCATTTATCAGTCTCTTCTCGTGTTCCTGGAATAAAAGGAGGACCTGGGGGAAGGTGACACATTCCTTGAGTACTCTGCTCCTTAACTAAACTGTGGCAGCAGACTGATCAGGCTGATTTCCTGGGCTTTTCTCTCCTCAAGGATCCTATGATGCTCGAGCCAGGGTGTTGATCTGCCGTGTCAGCTGGCTGCTGAGAATTCCCTTGGAAGATCTGGAAGTCCTGGAGGAATCTCTGCTTGAGAGCCTGAAGGAACAAAAAGAGGAAGAGTCAGAGTAAGAACGTTTGGGTTGATATGGGATCAAAAAACACTGCCAGTGCTCAAAAACTTAGCAGTAATTACTTGTGCCTAAGTCCAGTCTCTGATTATTCCCCACATGGCTTTTGCTGTAATCATTTATGGCTTGATTAGGGTTGCAGAGCCCTCACAGCACTGACAAGAAGAAAAGCTCAGCATTCTTAAAATCAGAGCTGAGATCTGGCCTTGCACACTGGTAAAGGCTGTTCTGCTCTGGGCTGCCTCCTTTCCTCTTTCCAGTTGCTTCTCAGAGACTGTAGATTTTGTATAAATACCTCACACAGATCTTGTTGTCTCTTGGCCCAATATCCTTCAGCTAGAACTGCCTCTTGCAGAATGAAGTTCCTACAGATAATCAGGGTTAGATCCTCAGCTGTTCATTGTCTCTGGATCTCTCTTTAAGCATCTTTAAGAGACAGCTGGATAACTCCTATTGAAGGGAGATTTCTGAGGGCAACAGGCTGGATCTTCAGATATGTACAGACCTGGCTCATGATTCTATGTTATTAACATGGAATTAGTATTTATAATTCTTGGTATCTATAAGAAATGTAGTATCTTTATATTCCTCTCATCAGGCAGGAATTGTATGACAGTTTAGCAATATTTAAGGCAGTAAACATGTCTGTAGTGGACTTTCAAGGGAAATATTTTCATCTGTCAACTCAGCAAACAGGTTATGAGATTACCCTGAATGCTAATAAAGTTTTTAATCAACACCCTTGCCATGGTCAGATGATTGCCATGGAGTCCAGCGTGTGATGGGTATCTTCCAGTAAGAGCTGTGTTTAAATAATGCTTAACTTTATAGCACACTGTAAAAAGGAAAAGTCAGAATAATCTCAAAGATCGTGGACTTCTAAACATTTGGTGTGCAGGAGCAAGGGTTGGTAGTAATGGGGACTGTTTTGCTGTAGTTTGTGCAAGCAGACTCAGTGCTGGGCCTTTAAGCTGTGTCTGATAACAGTGAAAGAACAGTGTGGATTTCAAACCCTGCTGCCAGCCCTGTGGGCTTCCTGTGTGTCTGCTGTGGGGTTCCTGGCTTGTCCTCTGCACAAATTGCAGCCATGGGAGTAAATATCTACTGGATAAAAAGAAAAGAAAAATCCTTTTGGTAAGAGGGGCCCAAGACCACAGTGTGAACACAGTTTTGTTGCTCTGCTTAAACAAGGCTGAGATTTGTGGGGAACTGATGACCCTTTCTTTGGTTTGAAGTCAGGAATCAGTGGGGAAAGGAAGCAAAATATAAACCTGTCACCACCTTGACCTCACAGATTTTGGGGCTGGGAATACCATTATGTGCTTGGGATGCTTCCAGCTTTGACCAGCAAGAGGTTTTGGAACAGAAATAACCAACCAGGGGTTTGGCAGCTCCTGCACAGGTATTTTTACTGATATTTGTTAACAGGAGGTTTGCTCCTGCCTTTGCTGCTGTGGATATGTTGGATTGAGGCCCAGAACCTATGAGATTAAATGTACAATACTCTAAAGAATAATGCTCAAAATACTTAAACTGTGTTAGTTAAACCAAGTGTGCTCTGACCTGCAGGTGAGAACCTTTCTTTTGTACACAGTTCTGTAAGAAACTGGAAAACATCACAACATTCGCTTGCTGATGTGTGCTCCTGCACCTTTCCTTATTGGAAAATCACCTGAAATTCCCCATAACAATCTCTCTGAATATAATTTGTGATTCAGGCAAGAAGCTGCACATCTGAGCTCAGTGAGGGTAGAGAAATACCAGAAGCAGCAGTTAATTACCACAGTGGATAAAAGCAGCCTGGTAATCCAGTGATAATGGTAATGGAGGAGCCATTAGGAAGCAGTGACAGGCAGAACTTCTCCTTTTATTTACTGCATCAGCAGGCAGGATTTAGCTGCCACTCTCTTTGTCCCCACATAACTCTAACTGCTCATTATTCCAACTGACTCCAAGTTAGGCATGTTCCAGCTCTCTTGTCATTATTGTCAGCCTGAGACACACTGCAGTGACTGTGAAAGCTGATGAAGCTCATGTAGAACAGAAATTGCTGGGTATTGCCAGCTTAGGTATGAACAGCCTGGCTGCAGCACTCGTATAAAGAACTCCAGGAGCAATTCTATCCAAAGCCAAGCATTCAGACTGGTGACTAAGGCACTAAGTAGAGCATTTGGAAAGGATGAGAGGAAATGGCCTCAGGCTGTGCCAGAGGAGGTTCAGGTTGAATCAGGAGGAATTTCTTCATGGAAAGGGCTGTCAGGCATTGGAAGGGGCTTCCCATGGAGGTGGTGGAGCCCCCATCCCTGTAGGTGTCCAAGGAACAACTGGACATAGCACTCAGTGCTCTGGGCTGGGTGACAGGGTGGGCATTGGACACAGCTTGGACTTGATGGTCCTGGAGATCTTTTTCAACCTCAGTGATTCCATGATTCTCTGATAAGCCAAATCCTGCTTTGTCTGTAAGGCTGTAGAAGTAACTGTGGCTGTGCAGAAATTGGAGAGGTGTTGCTCTCAGTACCTGGTGAGATAATAGAGCAGTTTATACTGAGTGTCATCATGTAGCATCTACAGGATGGCCAGGGTATCAGAGCCAGCCAGCAGGGGTTTAGGAGGGGTAGGTCATGTTTGACCAGCCTAGTCTCCTTTTATGACCAGGTGACCACCTAGTGAATGCAGGAAAGGCTGTGGATGTGTCTGTCTGGACTCCAGCAAGGCCTTTGGCAGTGTCTGCCACAGCACACTCCTGGAAAAGCTGCAGCCCAGGGCTGGGACAGGAGCACTCTGTGCTGGGCTTAGAACTGGCTGGATGGCCAGCCCAGAGAGTGGTGGGGATGGTGCTGCATCCAGCTGGCAGCCAGGCACCAGTGGTGTCCCTCAGGGCTCTGTGCTGGGGCCAGCTCTGTTCAATATTTTTATTGACCACATGGATGAGGGGATTGAGTCTTTCATTAGTAAATCTGCAGATGACACTAAGCTGGGAGTGTGTGTCCATCAATTGGAAGGTAGGAGGGCTCTGCAGGGAGACCTGGAATGATTAGACTGAGTCTTAACAGGATGAAGTTTAATAAATCCAAGTGCTGAGTTCTGCATTTTGGCCACAATAACCCCCAGCAATGCTCTGGGCTGGGGATGGTGTGACTGGACAGTGCCCAGGCATAAAGGGACCTGGGGGTACTGCTTTGTAGCCATGATATTTTCTGAAAAATCCTTTCCTTAGGATTTTTCCTCCTGAGAGGCTGAGAGGCCTCAGGAACAAAATGTAAACAATGGTTATCTGCTGCTGTGGAATGCAACAGGTGCATCTGGGATTGGTCTCATGTGGTTGTTTCTAATTAATGGCCAATTACACTCAGCTGGCTCAGACTCTGTCTGAGACAGAAGCTTTTGTTATCATTCTTTCTTTTTCTATTCTTAGCTTGCCTTCTGATGAAATCCTTTCTTCTATTCTTTTAGTATAGTTTTAATATAATATACATCATAAAACAATAAATCAAGCCTTCTGAAACATGGAGTCAGATCCTCATCTCTTCCCTCATCCTCAGACCCCTGTGACACGGTCACACTGCTTGACAGCCAGCTGAGCATGAGCCAGCAGTGTGCCCTGGTGGCCAAGAAGGCCACTGGCATCCTGACCTGGATCAGGAATGGTGTGGCCAGCAGGAGCAGGGAGCTCATTCTGCCCCTGTACTCAGCACTGGTGAGGGCACACCTTGAGCACTGTGTCCAGCTCTGGGCCCTCAGTTTGGGAAGGACGTTGAGACACGTCCAGAGGAGGCAACGAGGCTGGAGAGGGGCTTGGAACACAAACCCTGTGAGGAACCACTGAGGGAGCTGGGGGCGCTCAGCCTGGAGAAAAGGAGACTCAGAGGTGACCTTATCACTCTCTATAACTCCCTGAAGGGTGGTTGTAATCTGGTGGGGTTGGGCTCTTTCTCCAGGCAGCACTGACAGAACCAGAGGACACAGCCTCAAGCTGCATCAGGGAAATATAGGTTGGATATTAGGAGAAAGTTTTTCACACAAGGAATGATAAAATATATAAAATGTTGGAATGGTCTGCCCGGAGAGGTGGTTTACAAAAAGACTGGATGTGGCACTGGGTGCCAGGGTTTAGTTGAGGTGTCAGGGAATGGGGTTGGCCTTGATGATCTTGAAGGTCTCTTCCAACCTTGTGATTCTCTCTGCAGGCACCACGTTTGCAGCTGCACAAGGTAATGAGCAATGGTTTTTTGGAGGGGCTCTGTGGAGACAAAGTCTCCATGACGTGCAGGTCCATAGGAGTTCTGCCAGTGAGTGCAGTGACTCAGGGATTTCACCCACTGAGCTCCATTCCCCTCCTGCTGCGCCTCACAAAGCTGCATATTGTTTGGGACTCGTGTAAAATTGTGTTAATCAAAATTACAGTGTGCTTAGGGGGTTCCAGGAAAGATTAGGCAATTATATGGATCATGAAAATCCAAAATTAGGCTAGGATTAACAGGGAAAATATCCAAGTTTGGAAGCAAGATAAATGTCACATTTCAAGGCCTGGATTAACTGCTGTGTAAACAGGCCAGAAGGAGCCTTCATCTTGAAACAACTTACTCCAGTATCCTCTGTTTCTCCCACTTTCCTCTGAAATGGAGTCACTTCTTGTAAGAGAGAAAGATGCTGGAGAGAAATCAAAAGTAGTGGCTAATAACTGGTATTTGTTCCTTTTTGGTTTATTTACCTCTTTCTGATAAGCTTGTTAAAATACAGCTTAAATGCACACTTATGACTGTGTTTAATTCCTATTATATTATTATATTGTGATGTGCAATTAGAAAGCAGCTTGTAGTAAACACTGCTTTTGCAAAACAGTTTAATTGCATCTTTGTTTGTCAGTACAAATTACCCCTATTCCCTTTTATTTCAAACACTTTTCCCTGTTTCTTCTTAGCTTTCTTGTGGTTTTTTAGACACTTAGGCAGCATATAGTTAATGAAATGCTTTTGACTTTTTGTTTCTTTCTTTTTTTTTTCACAAGCTTCAGCCCTATTAGGAAGGGTTTTCTGAGTAAGTAATATCTGTTGGCTTTTGTCAGCAATTAAATTGTTTCAATTTAAATCTGTGGTCCATTTAATCCATTCAATTTAAATCTCTAAATCCATGCTCATAAATCTCACTGTGCTGTCACAGTCCACACCTGCATGTTCCTTTTTATGGCTCCTGGGAGGGAAGTTACACTGAAGAGAATAAAAGCAGATTTTGATGCAGCATTGGAATTTTCTCTTTGTTTTTGTACTTTTAATCCCCCCACAGAACTGCAGAAGTCTCAAGAAAAAAGAAGGAAAAAAGGAAAAAGCTGAAAAGATACCTGCTGATCGGTCTGGCAACTGTTGGGGGTGGAACAGTGATTGGTGAGGCTGCCCTTGGCATTCTGGGGACACAGCCCAGGGACAGAGAGGGGTCTGACTCCAAGAAAAGTATTTTCAGCCCCACAAAAATAAACATGAAAGAGTTCGCTGGAAAAGTTATCCCAGTGTAGCTTTACTAGCTGGGGGAAGTATTAAACTGAGGTTGTCACCCCTTAAAAATGCTTTCTCAATTTTTGCTCTCATAAGAGGATCAGATCTTCAACTCTGAAATCAAGAGTGTGAGATTAGATCAATGTTTCCTGAGCAAACAGAGCACAGCTCACCCCAAAGTCTTCCTTTGACTTAGAAATTATTCTTCCTTTATCTGAAGTCAGTCAAAGAATTTGGGCAGAGAATCAGGGCCTGGGGAGGGTCTCAGAAAGCCTCTTTATTGAACATGCAAAGAGTTCTTCCAGCAGCAGCAGCAGCACTCTCCCAGCACAGAGGAATGCCTGCCTGGGGTTTTTAAGGGATGATAGTTTGGTGATATCTCTTGCTGCATCCTCAGGTCTGACAGGAGGCCTGGCTGCCCCTCTGGTTGCTGCGGGAGCTGGCGCGATCATCGGGAGTGCTGGAGCAGCTGCTTTGGGATCCACTGCTGGGATTGCTGTCATGGCATCCCTTTTTGGAGCAGCAGGAGCTGGTCTTACTGGTAAGAGAGTGACCACACCATTCTCAGCCACTGGGGCTGAGAATCACATCTGTAAATACAGTTAATGACCCCACTGAGCTCTCTGCAGAGTGAGGGAAGCGATTTGAGGTGGAATACATGAGATTTTTGTCTCAGTGCTGATTAAGGTACTGTGTAGCCCCTGGTGACCAAATAGGGAAGGAATATTTGGTATGTGGTTAATGAAGGAAATGAAAACTTCCTGCTTTGGGTTAGAAAGATGCTGCCATGGAGAAAAACACCTGTTACAGCAAAAAAAACCCTTCTGCTGGATTCCCTCAGATCACATAAGCTCAGAAAGATCATGTTGGCTCCTTACTATGCTATAAGTAATGCATGGGCTGACTGAGGGTTTTGGAAAGGAAAAAAACCCTCTCCCAATTACCCAATTAATTTCTTAACGAACTCCTGCTGTCAGCAGAGGGTGTCCTTTCTGTGCCATCTCTGAGCCGTGTGTTTCTTCCTGGCTCTGTGTAGGATACAAAATGAAGAAACGTGTGGGAGCCATAGAAGAGTTTGAATTCCTCCCACTTACGGAAGGGAAGCAGCTCCACATCACCATAGCAATCACTGGATGGCTGTGCACTGGCAAATATGGTAAGAGCATGATGAGAAGCTGAGAGGAGCTCCAAGAGCTGTGGCTGTGTCCTGCTCCAGGCTGTGTTTGTGCTCACAAAGCACCATATCTACCCCACATTTCCATGGCATGGTAACTGAGCCACATCAATTCTCACCATAAGACTTTGCAACTCAATCTGCAATCCCAAGCAAAGAGAGGAAAAAAAAGAGGGCATTATGTTGGTGGTGGTAGCAGGACTGGGAGCAGCCATAGCAGGATTGTTTCTGGTAGGAACTGTTGCATGGTTTTGCCAGAAAAGATCTGTCTGGAAGATGATTGCCAGCACTAGTACAAAGTATCTCTGAGACCTTATGTTTATCCACCAGGAATTAAGAGAAAATAGTGTGGTTTTGCTCTCTCCATGTCTGCCAGCTAATGAGGTTTATTGGCAAGAAAGTTCTGTCAAGTAAATCCTGTTAAGCACAGCACTCTGGAGGTGACTTACAGGGGAAACCTTGAAAGGTCTGTAGTGCTTTGTTTTCCAGTGCAGCTTGTCATATAAAATATGTCACCTGTCTGCTAATGTGCTCAGCTTCAGCTGACTGAACAGCTGCCAGTTTATTGAGAAGCACCATAATTAACTCTGGATATCATTAATGCAGAAGGGTGCCTCACCCTGTCACTTCCCAGGCTGCAGCTTGCTGTCACAGGGAACTTCTCACTTGGCAGTGCTGTGCTTTGGCTTCTCTCTTCACTTGCCAGAGGTCCAAATGCTCAGAGCTGGAGGCTCCCAGGCAGGGTTAGAGAGGCAAGTGTGTCCCTCCAGGAACATTTTGTGTCTGTTTGCCCATAAAAGGGAGTTCCAGATGACACACATTCTTCTTCCATAACTAGCAATCTGCTAGAATGTTTTAAAGAACAAAACTAGGGTTGTCATCCATTTTCCTCCTTACAGCAGTATCTGTCTGTGCACACACTCCTTCAAACAGAGGGACTGAGGACAGGAGTTTTATGGAATTTGCCACCTTGTGGTTTTGGAGCTGCAAGTAGTTGCAAATCAACGTGTCCTCAAATAAGACAGACCACGGTGGGGATCTTGTGACACTTGGATCAGCAGCTGCCTCAACCTGCATTGTTTGGGGAAGAAACAGTGTGGGAAGGCTTTTAATTAATTAAGATGACAGTTCTGCTCTGCCCTTCAGTGTTGATCTGTCATTAATAGCATTGCTGGAATATTCCAGTGTCCTGCAGGTTTTGTTCTGATCCTCTGTTGGGCTCCACTTGCCATTGTGTTCTCTCCCAACATGAATTCCATCTTTGCAACCTTTCCCAGGGAGCTTCACAGCCCCGTGGAGCAGCATGCTGCACTCGAGTGAGCAGTACTGCCTGGCCTGGGAATCCAAGTACTTGATGGAGCTTGGCAACGCCTTGGATTCCCTGCTGAATGGCTTTGTCAACATGATGGCTCAAGAAGCCCTAAAATTCACTGTCTTGTCAGGTAAGAAACTAAATCCTATCAGATCTGCTTGAGTAGCTCTTGTGCAGTTTCAGTGTTAAAGGAGCTTTCCCAAAGAGGGAATGTTTTGGAGGGGGGAGTGCTGGCATTGCCCAGAAGTGACCTGAGAACCTCCTCTACCACACCTGTAATTTAGCTGTGCTTTCCTGGACTGCTGAGCCACCATAACATTGCATCATTCTGTTAAAGTTACAGCTGGAAACACCTTCCTTCACCTGGGACTCTTCATTTCCCTCTATTATTACACATTTACTGCTCTACAGAAACAGCCCAACACGTGGGTTGCACTCATTCCCCCTGTGGCAGAACATCAAATTCTTTCTTATCTTTAGTCCAGCAAAGCATTTCTCAGCACAGCTATTAAGAAAGAAGAGCTGGAAATGACATAAGCTCCTAGGCTTAGCCTTTAATTTCAGTGAACTCTCTTGCTTTTGATGTTTTCTAAGGAACCTCTGTGTGTTGCAGGAATTGTGACAGCCTTGACTTGGCCAGCATCCCTCCTGACTGTGTCCAGTGTCATTGACAACCCCTGGGGAGTGTGCCTGCATCGCTCTGCTGAGGTGGGCAAGCACCTTGCACACATCCTGCTCAGCAGACAGCAGGTGAGTGGCCACACTTATCCAGGAGTAACAGCAGGAAGGGACTGGCCCAGGGAGGTGAAGTTCTATAGTCATGCTGGTTAAATGGCATCTTTCTAATGGGCAAAAATTAATAAAACAAAAACACAGAGAGTGCTGCATGAAGGTGACCAGCAGATATTTGGCTTACTGGGGAAAAGGAGGAGGTCCCAAGTGGATCAGAGAAATCCTGCTGAGATTTGTTCCATTTAAGCTAAAGCTTTTCTCAATGAGGAAGAAGAGATCCAGGTCATAAATGACCTATGGCTAAACCATGTCACAACACAGCCAGGCCCACTCACCTAGTGGAAGTTAGAGAGCGGGAGGTGAGGATGGGTAAAAAGGAAAGCAGAATACAAAGTGTTAAAAATATTTATGGATCATTAAGAGGCACCTGCAAAACAGCCTGAGAGAAAAGTGGGTGGCAGCCAATGCCCAGTGGCTCTGCAGCTTTGCCTGCAGAGAAGGGGAATGGGCTGGTACCTGACAGAAGTAACAGAAGTCTCTCTGAAAAGGCTTGAAAAAAGGCATTTCTGCCCCCCAGGAGCCTGCCATCATTTGCTGGGCCAGAGCTGGTGTTTTCTGGCCATGTGTTTGTCTCACACCAGTCACTGCTGATCACAGAGGAGCCCAAGGGGAGCTGTGGCCCCAGAGCTGTGTGTCCCAGCAAGGTGGAACAGCAGAGGAGGGACAAACTTGATTTCTCATAAAAACCCAATCCTAGAAAATTCAATAAACTTTATTTCATACAAGCCCTTTCTTTTGCTATGGGGCATTTGTTCCTGCCTGTTAAGCATTTGCTGTTGTGAAAACACACATTCCAGTATGCTGGAGAGTCTAAAACCAGTTAATGAGATGTCTGGGGTGTCCATTGCACACCTGCTCCCTGGATATTACAAAGACCATTTTTCATTGATGTTGGGATTAGGCTCCCTTTAATCTTACAGAAAATCTTATTAGGCTGTTCAAAATAAAAGCTTAAAGCTTAAAAGCCACCTCATCTTTTATAACCATCACATGCTGCTGTCACTCAGCCTGAAATCTGGACGTGGTCAGTATTTTTGTATTGCAGCTTCTTCTTCTGTGTATTGAAAACATTTCTAGGAAAATTTTGTTCCTTGAATAAGGTTTTCATTTGGAAATTTCAAACCAAGGGCAGTGTCTGTTTTAGTTCTGTTTGAAACATCCCCTTTGTTGTAACTTCTGATCACTAGATTGTTTTCAGATGATTTTCTAAAGATGAAAAATACAAAATACAAATATGTAGCATTCTCCATACTGAACTGGGCATAACTTTGAGGAGACCTGATCCCTTTGAAACCAACTAAATTGCTCCACTATTTCAAAGGTGATGCACAAGCAGGTGCTCTGTGTCTCAGGCTCTCAGGGATCTCCAGCCTGATCTCTTTCCAGAGAAAACACCATTTGGTGGCATTTTTTCCTCTCCTTCTTTCTCAGGGCCAGAGACCTGTCACACTGATTGGCTTCAGCCTGGGTGCCAGAGTCATTTACTTCTGCCTGCAGGAAATGGCTCAGGAAAAAGGTAACATTCACCTTCTAACCATTTTTTCTTTTATTTTCCTTACTCCTGGTGGAGAAATTTTTCTTCCAAGAGGAAGAATACAGCTTGGCTCTTTTAGGATAGGAATAAAACAAAACAAAAAAAAAAAAAAAAAAATCCACTGTATTCACTTGAGGGGTTTCAGTGGGGCATTTTGGTCTGTGAACAACAACGTGACATTTGTGATCAGTCTGGAGCTGCCCCTGCACTGCCTGATTCCAGCAGAGGATGCTTTGCCTTTCTTGGGAGCTCTCTGCAGCTCTTGCATCTGATTCCCTGAGTCCTGCCTTCCATTTAAGTCTCTGAAATGCCACTGTCATCTGCTATTTTCATGGTAATTTTCCCCCAAAGTCAAGTATAAAACCATCTGCCAATTTATTACCCATTGTGGTTCTGTTTATTAATAGATTTCTATTTTTAATTTAGAAAAAAAAAAAAGAGTAAAATCATTATGATCAGTTGATGAAAATTGTATCTTGGAGTTGAGTCAGCAGTGAGTGTGTGCAGCCTGCCTTCCCACCACGTTGCAATTTAACTCATTAACCACTTACTTCACAATAAATCATAACTAGGGAATTTTATAAAGGAAAATGTCCAGTAAAATCCAAGAAGGTGGGAACAGAGTCAAGTGAGGATGGAGAAGGTCAGGACTGACAGCTGTGTGCCAGAACTTCACTTCTGATTTAAGATAAAAGTCTTCAAATACAGGAATTCTGTTCTCAAAATAAATATAATCAAATCCAGAATAATCCTTAGTGAGTTACACCGGAGCCAGAACCCAGATCCTAATCTGGCCCTAGATCTACACGTTTTGTGTCCTGAGAATGCCAAGGGCTGAGGAATTTCCAGGTTTTTATTGCAGTCTGCAGGCTCTGGAATGACACGAGCCCATAGCTTAGGGAGGAAATCCTTAGGGGTCTGGAAGGCTGGCTGCCACTGCAAAGAAATCCAAGTGCTGTGGTGATGTATCAGAGCAGCTCCCACCATACACTGATTTTTCAGCTCCTTAATTGAATTCTGCAAGCTGAGCTGTTTGTGAGATGAAAAGCAGCATGTTTAGCACAGATTGCCAAGGCGTTCTCACAGGCACATTCCAGAGCAAGCCACAGAAGGAGCAGAGCGGGGACCTGGGACAGCTGAGACTGATTTGGGTTTGGACTTGGATGCCTGACACGAAAGGAACACACGGCCTCCTCATGCAGGCTCTGCATCCAGATGGCACTGGCATTTCTGAGGACAGAGAGCTAATGGTGGATTGGCCAGTGAAACACCATGGCAGGAACACAGATTCTGTTCAAAGGCTTCTCTGCAAAGCAATGGAACAACCTTGGGGTACTTCAGCACGGATCACTCCGGCAGCCAGAGCTCAGCAGGTTTCCAGAAAATGCCATTGTGGCAGGAGCTGGAGTCAATGAGCCATCAGAGACACGTGGGAGGATCATTGCTCTGATTTCTTCATCGTGATTCCCATCGTGATTCCAGAGACCAAACCTTGAGACCCAGCTGTGTGTGACAGGGGTGAGGTGTCACACACTGGGTGTTTGGGACTGATCACAGCTCATGTGACCATTATCCCACTGGGCTGTGATCCCTGCTGTGCTCAGCCCTGGGAATGCTCTGCCCTGGAACATCTGTACACAGCCAGGGCTGCATTCAGTGCTGTTCTCCCTGCAGTCAGGACTGATGTGCTGAGGTGCTTTCCCTTTCCCAGTGAGTTCCATCCCTAGGGCACAGCAAAGCCCAGCTCCCAGGACTGGTTATGGTGTCTGGGACAGCTTCTTTCTTCCACACCTTTTCTGGAGAAGTCATCTTAATCAGGTTTGAATTTTGGCCTCTCATTCTCACTCCATTCTCACCTGCTTGGACTTAACTGGAAATTTTCCTTTATAAAACTCCTTATTCATTAGCCACTCTCTATGAGGGTAAATGGTTAATTAAGTAATTTTTTTCCACTGCTTTTACAGACTTTATTGTTCATCATCATCTAAAAGATTTACAAACTGTGAAATAGATTTCATTTATCTCAAGCCTCAGCTGCTCTGCAGGCCAGTGATCTGTTCCCAGGTTTCTATCCTGTCAACATTCAAAGAAAATGAACATTTTTCAGCCAAGGCTAATTTTTTTTTTTTTTTTGTTCTAAGCAAGCAATAAACTGGACAAAGGACTGGAGAAACAAAAGCTTCCAACACCTTGCCCAAATATTCAGGATCCTGATGAATTAGCTGCTTGTTTATTCACTTGGCTCACACCACAGACATGGAATTTAGAACCTTGGTTGGTTCAAGCTTCCTGCAAGACTCTGTGCTTCCTTTTCATTGCCCATAATTATGGGAACAGGACTTTATTGCTCACAGATTACACTCACAAAATTGAATTGCTCTTTGCTCTTTTTGATTGGTGCAAAAATTGCTCTGCAATAAGAAATAATTCCAGGAGAGCTCATTTGGATTTGTCAGGCACGGGATTTACACGGCAGAAAAGGAGGCAGGCACTGCAGGCAGCTCCAATCCTTTACTGCTATCAGGGAAAGGAAGCTAAGGGATTTAGATTTGAAAAGTGCCTAGGCAGAACCTCTCCCTCAAATGTTGGGTTTGGCTCAGGTCTGTGGAGCCTGGTCTGCCACAGGTGCTGAGGATGGATTTGGAATGTTCTGCTCATGAGTCTTCCATTTAACTGCTGTGGCATCAGAGCCTTCATCTCTCTTTACAAAGATTTATGGAAGATACTGATATATTGTTCAGGAGTTTAGGAAAGTAGCAGGGCTGCCCAATATTTCTCATTCAATCATTATTCCTCCTGAAATTGCCCAGCTGCAGCTCTTTGGTAAGTGAGGAGGATTTATTATGCTTAAAAAGTTAACATGCTGTTCAGCAAATCAGGCCCTGGGCATTCATGTTACAGGAGAAGGAAATCAAAGAAGTTTGATGGATCTTCACTGGGTATTGGCAAGTTGTTGCTACTTCCAAATCAATATTAACAATTTGGGATTTCCCCTTGCATGTTCAGGTCATGTTTTTCATAGAATCAGCTGTGGGAAGAGCTCCTCATGCTTCATGTAGAACAACATTTGCTCACTCTGTGGGATCTCAGACTCCTTCACCTGTTTCAAAGCTCTGTGCAAACCCACATCAGTGAGTCTGCAGAAAGACCTTTCCAGGGGTTTCCAGACTTTCCCAGGGGTTTCCAGCGCCTTTCTGGGCAGAGGCCAGCCCACTTCTCCTTCCCAGTGCTTGGTCCTTTGCACTGTCTGAGAATCTCAGTTTTTCACATTTACTAACTCCAGGTGAATTGTGGACACTTTGAGATGTATGCAAAGTTTTATTTATGATCCTCCTTTCCATTGCTTCTGTCTTTCAAGCAAATTGATTTTCACCTAAATTATGATTTTTGTGCACATCTGAACACACTTCACATAAGAATATTTTCTGATCCATCTTCTGAATCTGAACTGTTGTGCTTTCACCTTGACAGACTCACAAGGGATCATTGAAGACGTTGTCTTACTGGGAGCTCCAGTGGAAGGAGAAGCCAAGCACTGGAGAGCTCTCACCAGAGTGGTGTCAGGCAGGATCATAAATGGCTTCTGCAGGTCAGTGTGAGCTCAGTGCCCAGCCTTGTTAGCCTGCAAGTGGTTTGGGGCATTTATCCCTTTCAAGCACTTTGTGAGCGCTGGTGAGGACATTGAGCAGTGTCAGAGCCTCGTCCCTCCAGGCCTCTGCCTCAGATCCATTTGAGATGGCAGCTTCAGGAGGCACCTGGAGCTGTTTGACAGAGCTCTTTGGCTCTTTGTGCCACTGGAAACCTGTGTTCATAGAGGGACAGAGTTCTACCACTCACAGCCTAAAGTGCCTGGGTTTGTGTGTGTAATCTGATGTATTCTGAAGGCCCTTTAAATCTCAGCTTTGTGTGAAGGACTGTAAATACAGCAGTTAAGTTTGCTGACTTAAAGATTGGGAATTAGAATCTATAAAAGCTTTAAGATGCAGTTCACTTGGGGCTTCTTATGGGGAAAAATATGTGAAAATCACAATGGAAGGGAAGGAGCTCAATCAAATTGAAGGGTTTTATATCTGGAGTGAGTTTCTGGTCAAGATAGTCCACATGAACAAGATATTTAACTTGCAAAGGAAGAATAACTGGAATAGCTGTAGCAAATTTAGTAAGGATATGAAAGAATACAAAGATTGCCTTCAAAACAAATACCAGCCCTTTAAAACCACATTGAAAAACATTTTAGAAATAAAAGCAGACAACTGTAGGGCAGAGTTATGGGAGCTGCTGAGTGAGAGGAGGGAGGTTCAGAGGCCTGAAACAGCTGAAGCAATCTCAGAAAAGCTATTAAGTAGTCAAGTGACAGCTTCAAACCTAATGACTATGTCTTGGAAGATAATCGTGGCAGGAACACTGCTTACCAGCACAATTAGATAAGGGGAAATTAAAACCAAGGAATAAGCGGGGAAGACTAAGAACATGGGGAAATAAATTGAGACATAACCAGGCAAGAAATTTAACAAAGAATCTTCAAGTCAAGACAGTTTATAAAGCTATGAGCCCTCAGGTCAAGGACAGGTGAAAATGCTGCTGCTGTTTTCCATGCATGCATCCATATGGATGCCTACACACATACATGGAAGGTGGGGAAGTGCTGTGTTACTGTGATTCTAACAGAGTGTTTTAACTTAGAATGAATAATTAAATAAATTAATTTAAAGTCTTCAAGGTTAAAACAACAAATTATCAGTCCTATCTCTCAGCTAGGCTGGGAATTGTTGCTTTTGTCCTCTTTGGATGCCAGGATTTTCAGGGATGCCAGATGTAAACACGTCTTGCAGTGTTTCTTCCTGTGCCATAAGGAAAAGCTGCTTGCCTGGGAGTGCTGTGAGTTCCTCCAAGAAATCATAATTCATAGAAATCATTGCATATAACTGAGTTTACCCAGAAAATATTGTTCCTGTCTGTGTTCTACAAAAATAAATTTCACTGTATTCACTGCTCAGTGTATCCATTTCCTGTAACACACACACACACAGACACAAAAAAGATTTTTACAGTTTCTAAGCCTGCCTGTGCTGTTGGAATAAAATACAGTGTGGGTGTGTCCAGAGGGTTATTCAGGCAACCTGAGGGGCAGCTAGAGGAGGGAATTGAGAGATTTGGGGAATTTCTGTGAGGATTGAGGTAGAGAGAAAGATTCTACAAACATTTTGTGGTAAGGCCTCACCTGATTCTGATTTCTCTGGTCTCTTGCTTGCACAAAGGGTGGCCTCATTCTGTCACTTCAGGAGTAACTCTATTTAGGTTGGATGAATTACACTGAATAGAATTCCTGTGAGATCAGATTTGAGCCCAGCTGCTGAGCTTCAGTCCTTGTTCTCCTTTGGCTTTGGAATATGAGGGGACAGGGTGAGTGAGAGCCCTGTCAGCTCTTGGAGCTGTCCCCTTCCACTTAAACAGCAGGGCTGCAAATTCCCACTGGGAAACCTCACACAAATCAGTTGGACTGGCTCAGCTTTTGAAAGAACCAACACCTGAGCAGTGTGAATGTGTTATAAGGTTTTGCAGGGCTCTGCATAGACTTACAACTCCCAGTATGGAGTATTTGGGAGTAGTCAGGAATGGGCACCTTTGCCAGGAGCACTTCACCTGCTGCCATCACAGAGCACAAATCTCACTCATGTCCCACTTAAATCTGCTCTGTAGAGTACAGTGGCATTTTGGTACCCAGATTTTATGTTGTTGTTCAGCTCAGAAGAGTTTTGTGTTTCCTTCTCTCCTCATGCTACAGTCTACCCTGAAACTGTCACAGTGACTTATGGCACTGCTTTAGAGTGGGAACAAACCCTTCCTAGTTCTGTCACTGAAGCCATGTATTTCTACAGCACCTATAAATCAGGAGCACTCCCAGGAGCTTCACAGTTAATATTTATGTCCCAACATCAGTGTTGTAGGTCTCATCACTTTTACAGCTTTATGGCCTGGAGAACATAGCAGTACGTTAAAAAGATGAAATATGTCAATGTGCAAACCCTGAGCAAACATAGAAATAAACAGAAGGGTCAGATTTTTAAACTCCCTGCAGGTAAAGACACAACAGCCATGGATCAGGATTCAGTTCAGACTTACAGCCCTGTGTCCCAGGGGTCTGCCCTGAATCCAGCAAGTCCTTCCTGTGTGGTTGCTACATCACACAGACCTGCAGCAGGTCTTGGTCCAGACATCACTGTGCTTCCCAGCACTTCCACTCTCCTCATGGTCTGAGCAGTAACCCACTGGAAGTGTTCCAGGTCAGGGTGGGCAGGGCTTGGAGCAACCTGATCTAGTGGAAGGTGCTCCTGCCCATGGTGGGGGGTGGAACAGGATAAGCTTTAAGGTCCCTTCCTCCTCAGACTGTTCTGGAATTCTTTGATTCCACATGGCATTGCTTGGGCAACAAGATTATTCCCACTCTTCTCTGCTTCCAGGGGGGACTGGCTGCTGAGCTTTGTTTACAGAACCTCCTCTGTCCAGCTCAACGTTGCAGGCCTCCAGCCAGTCGACCTGGATGACAGGAGGATGGTGAACATGGACCTTTCCTCTGTGGTAAGTTCTCATATTCTCATTTTTTCTCCATCATTCTTTGCCTGCAGCACTGTAACCCCACAGTGACTGCCCTGGAGAAGCTGGGGACTGAAGAGAGCCCCTCTAGGTACATTGTCCCTCTTTCCTGAGTTTGAGAGAACTCTTTTCCACACTTCCCTCTGGATTTTGTTGGCCCAACTGAGCAAAACAATGAGAATCTGCCTCTCGGATATGTTTGGGGTTTTTTGGTTCTGACATATCTCATAGTGGAGATAGAAAATGCTGTCATTCCTCAAGAAGGGCCTTGCTGTCAGAGAATCATGGAAAGGTTTGGATTGGAAGGAGCTGAGTGCCAGGCCCTGTGAGTGGGTCCTGGGGAGGTGGGATCAGCAGCTGGAAAACGTGGATCTCAAACACGCACATGGCAGGTGCCAGCCACTATCTTATCTTGGTGGAGCCTCCACAGTGCTCAGGTTCATGCTGGGACGGGCTCCTGGCCCTTGTACCTTGGTCCCCAGGGCTGTAGGAGCCAGAACTGCTCTGGAATTACAGAAGCTCTGTGACAGCAATGGTTGGTTTGCCAGGTCCTGCTGCCTTTTCAGAGTGTGTCTCCAGGAAACAGGGAGCGAATCACTGCTATATCTGGGAAACATTTAACTTCCTCAAAGCTGGCTGGTGTCATTAGTGATAAGCCACTGTTAGAACATCTGGCAATATATCTAAGCAATATTCAACTCAGTTATCTTACACTCATCACCACGTTGTTGGCTCTTCCACAGAAGAAGTGAGCTCTTCCACAGAAAACCAGGCAGGGCTTATCTTGTGCATCCATATCCACAGAAATCTTGGGCATGCCATTGTGTTTTTTCCATATCTTAATGTTTTAATTATTGTTTACTCTCTGCAAACTGGAAGATGCCCAACACAAAGCTTGGGATATTTCCATGGTGATCTCTTCTTCCCAAGTGCCCCCACAAGCTGGCAGGGACCATCAGTGCTGCTCTGGAGCTAAAGGCACTTGGAAGAGCTTTTAGATTTTCTGGAGCACCAGCTTGCTAAGCCTATAAATACCCAACTGTTCTCATCTCATTTCATTCATGGTAACTGAGCTCTGCACAGCCCCTGGCAGCACACGCAGGGCTTGGAGCTGAGCAGAGAGAACAGAGCCTTGGAAGAACAAAACAGGGGCTTCCCAGGAGGAGGGGGTTCGGTGGAGGCTGTTAAACAGGGCCCATGCATCTTTGCATCTCTCTGGGCTGTCAGCATTTCCACACTCCCACATCCATTTTCTCACCATCCCAGAGCTGCCAGTACTCATTTGCTCTCTGGCATCTGTTGCTGGCATGAAAATGGCCCAAGATGCCAAGTGGTGGCACGGGGGTGACATTTCCTGTCAGTCAGTCCATGCCACCCCTCTCTTTTTGAGTTCTCTTCAGAGACCCTCCTTCTCGTGCCCCTCTGCCTCCTGAAGAATGAAACCCCCTGAAGCCCTGCACACTTTATCCTGCCTGGATCACAGCAGCTTCTCCACTCCCCTCAGAGGAGCAGGATTTACATTTCACTGAATGAATAAGGTTTGCAGAGCTGCTCTCTGCTCATCTCCCAGGGCTCTGTGTCTGCATCCTGGCTGCCTGCTGCCAGCAGTCAGTCCCAGTGCTGCTCTCCTTCAGAAGGAATTGACACTTCCTTCATCTCACTGCAAAGCTTTGGGGAGGAAAAATGTATGTTAAGTAGGTGTCATTGCCTTGATCCATTTTCCAGACCAGGGGAAGAAATACAGTGCATTCTGGTGAACATTTTAGAAATAAAAGGAGCAAGAATGGGGAAGGAAATATCCACAGGCAATATTTTTTAAAGTGGCAAGAAAGCAAAGATGGATTTTGCTGCAAGTACAGTGCAGTAGCAGAACAGAAAAATACAAAGTGATATTCAGAGATATGTAGAGATACAGGTATTTTCTTTATGGGGACCAGCTCCACCCCTGCAGTTGCCCTTGTTGGAGGTCCCTGTGAGTGCCCTGCCAGGAGAAGGACAAGCTGTGAAAGAACAATAAAGTATTGCTGATGCAAAGGTGCTCAGCATGAAAATATTATGAAGCACCAGCAGTGGTTTTGGCATCTCCTGGTCCATTCATAATGAAAACTGGTCTGTATCCAACCAGCTTGGTTCTCATTGGTGCAGCACCAGAATCCTCAAAAGAGTGGAGGATTAGGAGCCCTCAGTATAAACAGCAATTCACCTCCAAGGCCTCCATCTCATGTCTCTCTTGATTAGTGTGATTTTATCTGACTGTCAGTAAAAAAGCAGAGAGAAAAATATCCTCCCACTCAGCAAATGCAGTTAGAAAATCCTTCCTCGTGGTTACAAAGGGGCTGATTTATTCTGTGGATTTATTTGACAGCACCTGTTAGAGACCAAAGAAGTTGTGGAGCTGCAGGGGATTATCCTGATTGCTGTTTGTTCCCAGAGGAGTTTGTTCAGTGCAATCTGAATTAATATTTGAATATTGCAGAACTGCTCAAGGAGCACCTTCAGGGAGGCTCAGGAGTCAGCAACAAGTCAGGAATGGGCAGTTTCACAGCAGCAGCAGCTGGGGATGAACTTTCAGGTTTAGAATCAATGAGAATGCATGGCTGCAAGTCCAGTGGAGAGCAGGGATGGATCTTAGAATTGTGGAATTGGTGAGGGGGAAAATGCTTTTAAGAGACCCTTGAGGCCATTTGTTCCCCCAGCACTGCCAAGGCCACCACTAACCCATGTCCCCAAGTGCTGCATCCACACAGCTGTTAAATCCCTCCAGGGAAGGGAATGCCATCCTTGCCCTGGGCCAGGGCTGAAGAGCCCTTCCCATGGAGAAATGTTCCCTGATATCCCTGATATCCAATCTCAATGTCCTCTGGCACAGACTGAGGCTGTTTCCTCTTGTCCTCTCACTTGTCGACTGGGAGAAGAGACCAACCCCCCCTGGATCCCCCCTCCTGTCAGCTCTCAGAAAAGGGACCAAAATTCCCATTATGAGGGAAGACAGCTTCAAGGCAGTCAGGTACATCAATACCACTAGCAGGTGGAAAGTCTGAATTTCATGAAATCCAATTGATTTGGCACTTCTGTGAGTCAGGCTTTTTTTCTCCAAACACATTAAATTGTGGCTTTTCCCACTGTATTCCCAAGACTTGCAGCAAAGAAATAATTGTGGTTACAAAATATGGATTAATTAAGAACCCTGGGGAGTTGGAAAGGCAAAAAGAGGTTGCCAGTGTGTCACTGCTCCTTTGTTTGAGTTGTGAGCAGCGAGCAGTGCCACCTCCCCAAGGGCAGGATCAGAGCAACAAGAGCTTGGAGCAGAGCTTGGCTTCAGGGAGCTGCCTGGAGGAGCTGGGAGAGCCCCTCTCCCCTCAGGACAACATGCAGGGCCTTGTGGAAACAATTCCATCTGCCTGTTGGGCTGTGAGGTCACAGGGATGGCTTTCACAGCCCTGGAATCATCAGTGGCTTCATCTTCTGTGCTCCTTGCTACTGATGATTTGGGAGCTCCAAGAATCCCACATTAAATACATATTCAATATGGTTTTTTCCCTTTGGGACACAAGCAGAGAGTGCTGGCAGTGTCACTGTGTTAGAACAGAGGAAGAAACTGAAAAAGCTTTTCCAAAAGAAAAGTGCAAAGGAGGCCATTAATAACTTGCAGTTTGTTTTTGCTTTGTGGCTGACAAACCTCAGAGGCTTCTGTCCCTCCTCACTCCTCACACAGACTGCTCGAGCTGGATGTGCTTTGTGGGAGCCTGGGGGTGCTCAGCTGCTTCTAAAGGCAGAGAGAACCATTTTACAGGTCTCACATTTCATAAGGTTGGTGCCCAAATGAATTCCCACAACCAGGAACAAGCAGAGAGCCACAGTTTCCTGCAGATCTACAGGAGGGATTTTCCCATTCCCCCTTGGTGCCTGGAACAGGTGTGTATCCTTCCACAGGGGATTCCCACACCATCTGTGGGGTGTGTGGAGAGTGTTCACAGCCCCCAGCCACCCTGGGCAGGGCTGAATTCCTGGCACTGCAGCTTCTCCTCCAGCTCCAGAAGAGCTGAGGGCACCAGTGCCACCTTTGAGTGGCTCACAGGTGGTCTGTATTGCCATCAAACCCAGCCCAGCAGAGGAAATTCACTGCTCCTTTGCAGAGCCAGCAAAGTTGTGATGCCAGTACATCTTCCTCTTTTGGAACATAATAACTGGCATCACAAATCACCTTTGACAGATATTCTGTTCCCCCTTAGAGCACTTTGTATGTGGAAATGGGACAGTTTGCACTGCATCCCTGTTCTTTCCTGGTTTGCAGTGGGCAGGTCTGTAGCTGTTGGCTTTGCAGGCAGCTTTACCCATCCCACCCCTGGTGGAGCAAAGCTGTGGGAATTTTCCCAAAGTGCTGCTCAGCTGGAATCTTCAGGAATGGCCACACAGAGGCCAGACAGGTGAATTAAGGATAGAAAATTAAGGATAGAAATTTCAGCTTTTCATTTCCTGTCTTCTGCTGGAACACAACACTGATTCTGTTTTATTTCTCTGCTCCCTTTGAGCTCCCATTCTGACCTTCTCAGCTAACATGGAAACAAAATCCCAGGGCAGCAGGCAATTAGAAGTGTTAATCAGGGGGAAGGCTGACTCTGCTGACTCCTTGTGCACATCATGGGTTTGAGATGCTGCAATTAGAGCAGCTGAATTATTGATAGGAGCTGAATGTCACTGAAGTGCCACGAAGGTGTCACTGCCCTGGTGACACTGGGGGAAGGGGAGGGTTTAAACCTCCTGCAAATCCCCATGAGGTGGATTTATAGGATATCACATTGCTGAGGAGAGACATGGCACTGCTCCACAGCTCTTGGAATTTCAAAATGCCCAAGACTTCTTGCCCAGACACATGATTGCCATCAGCTTATGAGGGATGAGTCAGAACAGGTCACTGTCCCCAAAATCAGCAAAAGTTCCTTTAGTTAATCTCAGGTGATCTTGTTTTGTGGGGTTGGGCTGAGAACTCGTTTGAAAGCAGCAGAGATGGTGATGTTTGAGCTGCCAAATCTTGTGTATTCCTGGAGCAAGATGGGGAGAGGAAGGGTGACAGCCCTTTGGGTGTTGCAGGAGCCATCCTCTGCTTCAGGCTGGTCCTGATGCTTCCCTCTGGTTATGGACACCAAACCTCATCTCATGTTCTTGTGTGGAATCCTGAAGAATTTTCCATAATCTTCCATATTTTCCATAATTTTCCATAAAAATACTGATCAATATGTCCAGTATTTTGGGTCACTAGTGGCCTGCTGTGGTTTCTAGTGGCAGACACCTGGATCCCCAAAGCTCTTTTTTAGGATCACTCCAATTCAGTGTATCAATCCAGTCTTTATTTTTGGGATCTCTTGTCCTCAATGGCCCAAGACATTATGTCCAAATTATTTCCCAGTGATAATTATATGCACAGTTTATACTGGGTCTTTTAAAACACTCTTTAAACCATTGAATTGAAATAATTTCCACTTGGATTAGCACCAAAAAATGAGTATTTAATTGTAGCTACCTTATAAATGAATGGCAGTAGTTGGGAAGAGCATCAACAAAAACCAGCCAACAGCAGCTCCACAAACAGCTGAAAAATCAATGGAAGAGCTGTTTCCTTCAGGGGGATGGCTTGGAGTGCATTTCTGTCTACAAAGGGACATTTCTGAAGGCACATTTCCCTTGAAATTCTTTCAAGGACTCCTTTACTAATTCAGAATATTAATTCCCACTTTTGTGCTGCCTGTTGTCACTAATGTACAGCTGCTCTCCATTTGTCCCTTAGACCTTCAGAACTTGATTCCTCCATTTGCTCCCTGGGTTTTCTTGTGATATTCTGTATTTTACTCTTCTCCATCTTCCTCTTGGAATTGCTGAAAGTAAATTGAGCATAAAGCTGGCAGAGATTTTCAGCAATGGATGAATCCAGCAAAAGCCAATGATTACTCAGAATTTTCAACATTGATCACAAAACATATCGAAGTTTGGTGGAAAAAAACTCTTGGAAAAAACTCTTGCCTTGGTGTAGAATTGCCTGAGGGTGTCTGAGGGAAACATCCCTCAATTACCAGCCCAGAAGTGACAATGACTGGATCAATCTGTTGTGGCTGAAAGATGATTGCAGGAAAAATTACAGTCTGGCTCAAAAAATATCACTGCAATGAAAGGAGAACTTTTACCAGTCGAGTGAGTTTTGAAATGAGAAGAAAAATAAGAATTGAGTGACTTATTCTGTCCACAAGGACTGTGATTGTGCAAAGGGATGATGTGAAAGCGAAGTGTCTGAGCCTCAGCAGAATAATTCTTTATTCCCTCAATTTGGCAGAGCAGAAATAGAAACATTAAAGAGGAATAATGTAAATGGCATTGTCAGGATTTCCAAAATAAATTCAGCTCTATCAATTTTTCTTCAAATATATTTTTGATTAGTTTCTCAAGGACTGCTGGTGCCCAGGATGCACCATTGCTGCAGGTGCCAAATTGAATCAATTTTTTAATAAATCCATTTAAATTGTAGCTTCTGAATTATTGGATGCATTCACTATCCTCACTTTGACATTGTTTCCTGAGGATCCAAACAGAAGAATTTTATTCCTATTCTAACTTCATTCAGCACAGCCTGTGTCAAGGTGTGTGGAATGGTTTCTGTTTCCTGCTGTCTCTGGATTTGCCATCTCCTCTGCCCAGGCAGCATCAGGGCTTTGCCATGAGCTGTCAGAAAACTGTGGGGAAACCCAGGACATTTTCTGCCAGGCTGACAATGGGGATTGTTCAGCCTGGAGAAGAGAAGGCTCCAGGGAGAGCTCAGAGCCCCTGCCAGGGCCTAAAGGGGCTCCAGGAGAGCTGGAGAGGGACTGGGGACAGGGGATGGAGGGACAGGACACAGGGAATGGCTCCCACTGCCAGAGGGCAGGGCTGGATGGGATATTGGGCAGGAATTGTTCCCTGTGAGGGTGGGCAGGCCCTGGCACAGGGTGCCCAGAGCAGCTGTGGCTGCCCCTGGATCCCTGGCAGTGCCCAAGGCCAGGCTGGGCAGGGCTGGGAGCAGCCTGGGCTGTGGAAGGTGTCCCTGGGGCAGTGGAAGGTGTCCCTGCCATGGCAGGGGTGGAATTGGAGGATCTTCAAGGTCCCTTGCAGCCCAAACCACTCTGGGATTCTGTGGATGCCCTCTGTGATGCAGGATGTAGCCAGAGTCTCACTTAAGGCTTTCAGTGACATGTGGGAATATCTGTGACTAGGGGAGCCTGCCAGCTTGGCACAGCTGACTGGAGTTTGAGGGACAGCCTGGCAGAGCCTGCAATCCCTCAGCCTGTGCCACCATTTGGGCTGTGTGGGTTCTGAGGCAGCAAACAGAACTGAGGAGTTTTTGGGAAGCAGCAGGGACATCTGAGCTTCTTCCCTTGTGCACCAGCAGCTCCCAGACCTGGCAGCTCAGTTCAGAGCAGGGCTGGACTCCAGTGCTTGTCCTGGACATCACCTTCACTGTAGCTTTGGGAAAGGGAGAGTGGAAAATAGCAACACCTGAGGGGCTGAGCTGGCTGTGCCCTTTGTGTCTCTCTGAGTGTGACAGCCAGGGCAGGTGAGGGCTCCTGGGAGGTGAGCTGTGATTATCCACTGAGCTCCAGAGCCTTCAGCTCACTCCAGGAACTCCTTCAGCCCCCATAAAATACCATTTGCTATGAAAACAGACAGTGTTAGCCAAAAGGGAGTCCTGAAGGATTCCCCCCAAGGTTGTTGCTGCTCCTGCTGAAATAACCAAGCTCTGCAGAGGTGTTTGAACTTAAGGGGATCTTTTGCTGTGGAATAAGGTTGCTCTGTGGAGGATTTGATGGGCTTAAAACACATCAAAAGCAGTGAAATTCTCAGGCGTATGAGTGACCTGTGCATTCCCCAGCACACTGCTGGCCTCCACAGTGATTCCCTGTGAATCCAGGGGGGTTTGGTGAGGGGGAGCAGGAGGAAGGCCCAGCTGAGCTGCCCTGCCCACAGGGAGCAGAGGGGTGAGGGACACTCAGCTGAGCTCTGGCAGTTCCACAGCCCTGCAGAGCATTTGGAGCCATGTGCACTCCTGTGCTGGCTGCTTGGGATGGGTGGAGGAGCTTTTATTGAAGGGCACTGGATGGGAGCTGAAGATTCTTGACTCTGGAGTGAGCAATGAAGCGTTATCTTGCTGTACTGAGCTTGTCCCTGTGGCGTCATTTTGTGACATCAGTGCTGTGGTATCAGAGTTGTGATATCAGTGTTGTGATATCAGAGTTGTGGTATCAGTGTTGTGACTGAGTTGTGCCTGTCCCTGAGTCAGTGGAGTCCCAGGATCACGGGGAATGTCTCCTCTCTCCTCTGCCCTTCCCTTGGCATTCTGGGCAATGTCTCCTCTCTCCTTGCCCTTCTCCTGCCCTTCCCTTGGCAGCACCCACTCCAGGACATGCCAGGTTCCTGGCAGTGAAACCAGGGAGAAACCAGAATTCTCAATCCTCTGTATCCAACAGCAACACTGCCCTGGCAGTTTCATCGTCACAACTGATTGTTCTCAGGGATTTTTTTTTTTTATACTTTTGGGTGTATTTGGACTTAAAAACCTTTCCAAACATGCTGAGCTGACTGGCTGGTGGATCCCCATCAGCTCTGTCCCCTGGAGATCCTGGTGTGGCACTGGAGTCCTGCAGCAGCAGTGCCAGAGGCAGCTGGCTCGTGGCTCCCAGTGAGTCAAAACAACCATAAAGTCAAATGGTTGACTGGGATCAGTCAACCAAGTATGTCTGGGGCAAGTCACCTAAACAATCCCAGTAAATCCACCCCACTGCATTCCTTAAAACAAGCAAAAATGTATTTGCTCTGGTGCCAAGCACACTTCCTTTTGTCCTAAATTCCCCCTGCACTTTGTTCTGACAAATATAAATGTAGCTCTTTATTTGCCTTTTAAGTTTTTATTGACAATGTTGTCGGTGTTCCCCTCCCATCTCCAGCAGAGGAATTCAGCCTTTCAGACTGAAGATGAAAACAGGCTTTAGTGAGTGGGATTGCTGGGGTTTCCCACTTTAAAGAGGCAAGGCAGTTTGTTTGCTGCTCTTTTGCTGGTGGCTCAGTGCAGCAGAGGAGTCCTCCCTCCTCTCACACTTCTCAGGGGCTGCTCTGGTCCAGCTTTATGGAGTCCTCTCCCCTGCTATCCTGGAGACAGCAGTGAGTGTCCTTGGAAGAGGTTGAGCAGAGCTGCAAGAGGGACAGACTCTCAGGAGGTCTCAGCTTTTCTTTCAGCTGCATGAGCTCCTCAGAATGGCTCACACCCAGCATCTCTCAGGGATCATGGTGCTCAGAGAAGAGGAATTCCCTGTTGTTTTAGTGGAAGCTGCTGGATACTGAGGAGTAATGAAAATCGGTCCTTAGGGTGGCAGAGGAAATTTGTTGTGTCTGACTAATGAGTCAGTAACAGCAGGCTGATCATTCCCAAGGCAGGGCAGGCAGATGGTGTGACTGGAGAGGTTCTGAGTGCAGCACACCAAGAGCCTTCAGCCCCTGCTCCCAGTAACTCCAGTTCCTTCCTGTCTCTGCCCACTTTGCCCAAGGCTGTGCTCATTCCTTCCTACAGCCCCCTCAGTGAGAAGTAAAAGGGTTGTACTTTTCTACAGCTCCCAGCCCTTCCATGGTTAATTATTTTAATTAACTAATCTGTTCAAAACATCCAGAGCCCGTTGAGCCATCTGGACAGATTCAAGTCACATATTTGTATTCCTGATGTGCTGATTAAATCCTTCCGTTTGCTCCAAGCCCTCAGTGCAGCCAAATGTGCCCCTCCAAAGCTGCTTCACACAAACAGCTCAGGGGGTTGGGGGTTGGATTTGTGGGGGAAAGGTTGTTTTTAGCTTTGGGAGAGGTGTGCTGGAACCCTGGTGTTGGCACAGCCCTGAATCCCACAGTACTTTGGGCTGGGAGGGACCTTAAAGCCCATCCAGTGTCACCCCTTGCCATGGGCAGGGACACCTTCCATGATCCCAGGCTGCTCCAAGCCCTGTCCAACCTGGCCTTGGGCACTGCCAGGGATCCAGGGGCAGCTGAAGGATTGCTCTGGCACCAGGCAGGAGATGAGCAGAGGGCCCAGGGCTGGGGTCTGTACAGAGCTCTGTGAAAAGCTCTTACCGTCATCATCCCTTCCTGGGGGTGTCATCCCTGTGTTGAGAAGCAGGAATCCTGGGACTGAGGTTATGGGTATTCCCTGCCATGGAAATTCCCTAATTACCAGCAAGGCTTGGAAAAATAAAAGGCCAAGACAAATCTCTGGCTGGGTCAGGAAGATTTAAACTGCTAAAAATTGGATTTACCAGAGAGGCTGAAGTATCTGGGGATGCTGTTGGTACATCAGCACTTGGGACACCTGGAATGGGGAAGGAATTTCAGCCTCTCCAGCCACGTGGCCTTTGGTATCAAGAACAATGACGTGCAGAGGAGATTTCCTCTCCTCCTGTGCCCTGATTGGAAGGAAACTTTACAACATCCATCTCAGAAGGGGTTATCTTGTCGTGGAATTCATTTTACAATAAAACTGTCTGGGTTTTTACACATACTGTTGACCTTTAATTGGTATATGAACCCATAACTCCTGGGCTCCCAGTTTTATACAGGGCAGGATGGATCAGTGCAATTCCTCAGCTTGCGAGTTGTGTGAGCTTTAATGACTCTGCCTTAATTTAAATAAGATAATCTTGGCTTTTGCAAGGGAGCTGAGGCACCTGGAGGACACCTTTTGCAAGAGCAGGCAACTGAGCTAAGAGAACTCTCCTGCCTGGGTGTCTCTCCCATGGCAGAGCTCCTCCTTTACCCCCTGGCACCCAGGATTTGGGGGGTGGAAAAGCTTTTAAACCTCTCAGAGGAAAACTCATCCAGCACCAAAGTGCCCCAAACACTGCAGCCACTTCAGGCTGGTTGATGGACGCTTACCCAGTGGTGATTCCACCACTCCTGGAAACATAAAACATGTGAATGTGGCACTTGAGGACATGGGTTAGTGGTGGCCTCAGCATGATGGACTTGATGGCCACAAACATCTTTTCTAACCTTAACAATTCCATGATTCTGTGATTTTTTCCAGCCTCATTCTTTCCATGTGTCAGAGCCAAACCCAAGTCTCTCGGTGGTGGTGGCTGTTGGGATGAAGGGCTTGGCTGAGCTGGATCCCTGTGGGTTCCTGTCATAGACATCTTTTGTGAAAAATCCTTTCTTGGGATTTTTCCCCCTTCTGAGAAGCTGTGGCCTCAGCAACAAAGTGTAAACAATGGTTATCTGCTGCTGTGGAATGCAGCAGGTGGATCCGTGATTGGTCTCCTGTGGATGTTTGGATTTACTGACCACTCACGGCAGAGCTGCTCTCGCTCTCTGCTGAGACACAGATCTTTGTTATCATTCTTTTCTATTCTTAGCTTAGCCAGCCTTCTGAGAGCTTTCCTTCTATTCTTTTTAGTATAGTTATAATGTAATATATATCATAAAATAATAAATCAAGCCTTCTGAACATGAGGTCAACATTCTCATCTATCTCTCACCCTGAAAACCCTTGTGACCACTGTCACAGGTTCCCCCTCACAGGATCCTTGTTCCCTGCAGGTAAACGGCCACCTGGACTACATGAAGCAGATGGACACAATCCTAAAAGCCGTGGGCATTAAAACCAAGGACTGCCAGCTGGAAGAGAGGGGCAGTGGCAGTCTGTTTTCCCCTCAAGCCAGGAAATCCCAGCGGGCAGCTGGCAGCGAGGCTCGGGGAGAGGAAAACACCAGGAAAGAGGAGGAGGATGAGGCTGGGAGTGAGGCTCTCCCAGCTGGCTGTGCTCACCGACAGAATCCCTCCAGCTCTGCCCTGGGAGAGCCCTCTGCTCCCTGCCCAGACTGCTCACACAGCACAGACAGCAAGGACCAGGCAGTGGGGAAAGGAGCAAACTAGGGCAGAGCAGCTCAGCCAGCACAAAAACCGCTGTCAGCACACCCGTGGCTCCGGGATTCCCAGAGGATGGAGCTGCAGCTGCAGTTTGCAGCCCCTCCGGAGCAAAGTGTGGCACTGCCGTGGCACCGGATCAGAGGCTCGGAGCAGCCGCCCACGGCACCTCCCCGAGGCGGGAGAGGGCACATTCCTGCCTCAGCCTGCCCTGCTCCAAGGAATCCGAGCCAGATCCCATCCAAATCCTCGCAGGAAGCAGCTGCGCCCCTCGGCACCGTGTCCCTGCTGCGACTGGGGGAAGCAGGTGGCTCTGAGGGGATTTTAAACATTTCACAGAGAAGGGTTCATTATAGGAAATTAAAAACAATTCTCCACTGGAGATGAGTTTGGTTTGAGGATCTCAGGGGTGTTCCAGGCTCTACCTGCCCCACTCTGGACAGATGTGGATCTGCTCACCAGCCCTGCTGACCAGGAGGGGAAAGGCTGGGGCTGCCAGGCTTCCTTCCCTGCCTGCTGCAGGTTTGCTGCCAGGCCTCAGGCACTTTCCCAAATCCAAGATGGTTTCCCTGTCTCCAGGCTGAGGTTGGTGGGTGTTGGAGGCCCTGTTAGAAACATGTTTGGGACCCTGGGGGAAAGCAGCAGGAAAACCAGGGGGGTTTTTGATGGTTTATGAAAATCCCGGGTTCTCCAAGTCAGCAACCCACTGAGACTTTCCTTTTGTGTCCCACAGACATCTCCAGCCTTAAAAGCTCCATCCAGACATATTTTTAATTGGCTTAGAATAAAACCAATACTTGGCACAGGATAAACATGGATCTGTTTGATTTCT
This sequence comes from Ammospiza nelsoni, assembly GCF_027579445.1. Lineage (NCBI taxonomy): Eukaryota > Metazoa > Chordata > Aves > Passeriformes > Passerellidae > Ammospiza > Ammospiza nelsoni. Next base: position 6,830,739 of record NC_080654.1, on the reverse strand, counting down.
ACCTCCTTCCATAAAAGTGAGTTGGCTCCACTCTCTTCATCCCCAGTCTCAGAGCAGAGGGAAGGACCCAGCCCTACATTCCCTGCCAGCACAGCTCCAGAATGATCCACATCATGTGGATCATGTGGATCATGTGGAAGATGTGGGAATGATCCACATCTTCCACAAAAGCCCCTTTTCTGGCCAGTGTTGCTGCTGAGCCCAGGCAAGTGCCTCAGGCAGGAGTGTGGCAGGAGGGTGATCACACTCTGGGGTTTTATGCTTTGCCACAAGAGAGGGTTCAAACTCTTCCACCCCCATCTGGGGGTCCTGTAGACTCATGAGAGGGAAATACTGGGATTGCACCTTCCAGTTTTGGTTCATACAGGGCTCTCCCCCTCCTCCCCACTGACCCAACAGCCATGTTAATCCCCCTCCCATTCCCAGCTTCCTGCAGACCTTACCTGCAGATCATTCCTCGTGGAGTCAGGCTCAGCTGGGTTTGGGGTGATGCTGTGACCCAGCAAAGCACCGTGGTTTGGATGCAGTGCCTGGCAATTCCTGTCCCTAAATCCATCATCCCAGGGGCTCAGACCTGCCCAGCTCTGCCCTGAGGGGTGCCTTGCTGCGGAGATGGGAGGGACTGGCTGTGGGATCCCACAGGGTTGGGGCTGTTCAGCCAGCTGCTGTTGGTGCTGCAGGATTGGGATGGGATTCTCTGCTCATCCAAGGCTTTGTCCACAAGCAAACACCCAATCACACAGAACTGCCTGCATGAGACAGGAAAGAATTATTGCTTTTGAACATTTGGCTTGAAGAGGTGACTCTCCCTCTCTCTCTGTCCATTTCCCAAGGCTGATTTGGTGCCTAACACACTTCCAGACTCCACAGTACCTTTTTCTGCTCCTTTTTAACTCGGGTTGTAGTCCAAGCTTGTATTTATATTAAGCCATTGTGGGAAGATGCACATCTTGATCTGGGTGCTCAACACCAGCCCCAAGCTCCATCTGTGGCAAAATTCATTGAACAGTTTGAGGTTTGAGCCTGTGCTTGGCCCTCAGTGTGTCCTGGTCACTCATCCCAAGGGATCTGTGGCAAAGAAATGCTGGGTTGGTCATACAAACTCCAGTTCAGTTCTGGGACACCTGTGGGCAACATGGAAAGAAAACTGAAAGTGGCCTGGCTTCTTCCAGCATCCTGTATCCAGGGATGCTCTGTGTCCATTTGGGTATCAGGGAGTTCGAGGAGAAGAGAACAGTCTTGGAATTAGGCAGAAGGCTTGGAGTGAAGGGTCCAGGGAGGGCACAGCAGCCAACTGCCAGCCCAAAGGCACTTGAGAAAGGATTTACTAAAATAATTTCTTTTATTGATTTTTTTAAGTGCCCACTTGTCACATTTACTCAGTGTTCCCTCTGCTTATGGCTCTGGGGGAGGGGGTTGGCATTGTCATTTAAAATACAATTTTCCTTTAGATTCTCATCTGAAGGAGGGAAAAAGTGTATTTTCTAACTGCATCATCAAGGATGTGATGGATTGTCAGAGGGAAGGGGGATGGTCCTGTGCCAGGAGTGGGCAGCTGTGGGATGGAGCTGATCCCATTGCTCCTGTGAGACACGCATGGAGCCACTGTGAGTCGCACCCCACACCCCCACTGAACACCCAGACATCAGTGTTGGACATTCTGCACCAAGCTCAGCCCCCACAGTGCAGCTCTGCGTGACAAACCACGGCGGTGTGCTGAGCTGGAGTGCGCTGTGTGACAGCAACCTGAGACAGACACAGCTCCAGCCAGGAGATCCAACCCCAGCTCCAGCCAGGAGATCCAGCCCCAGCTCCAGCCAGGAGATCCAACCCCAGCTCCAGCCAGGAGATCCAACCCCAGCTCCAGCCAGGAGATCCAACCCCAGCTCCAGGGAGGAGATCCAGCCCCAGCTCCAGCCAGGAGATCCAACCCCAGCTCCAGGCAGGAGATCCAACCCCAGCTCCAGGCAGGAGATCCAGCCCCAGCCCTAGGCAGGAGATCCAGCCCCAGCTCCAGCCAGGAGATCCAGCCCCAGCTCCAGGCAGGAGATCCAACCCCAGCTCTGGGCAGGAGATCCAGCCCCAGCTCCAGGGAGATGTGATGTTCATGGGCTGAAGCAGCCCCAAACCTCTTGCCCATGAGCCACAGGATGTTTTTCTACCACTCCCCCCAGTGCACTTGGAGGAGATCTGCTGAGCTCTGTGTGTGCACAGCCAAGGCTTGGCTTGAGGTTAGGGAGACACAGAATCTGGAATCCGAGGTTCAGACTCACCAGAGGTGGAAAGGCCACAGGAAGGGTTAGAGCATGGTGATGGTGAGCACAGGAGGGATGAAAGAGAGAGAGACAAAGCAGGTTAATTCAGCAGCCACACCTGCCTTTGCAGGGTTTGATCCTCCCTGTGACAGTGCTGGGGCCACCATCCCCTCCTTGAGCTGCACCGTGTGCCGGACCAGGGATCTGGGGAGATGGCTTGTGGCAAATCAGCTCCCTCAGGGTTTGTGTTGGGCCCTGGGATCCCTCCTGTCGCACAGAGCCGCGTGTGCCCGCTCAGGCCACGGGGGTGCTGAGCTCCGTGCCCGGGGGCTCCGTGTCCCAGAGGCTGACGGAGCGGGCGCCGGGGCCCCGCGGCGCCGGGGGCAGCCTGGGCTCGCTGCCCGGAGCCCCGGAGTCCATGGAGTCGGTCTCCGCCTGCAGGGTGAGCACGTTCTTGAGGGAGGTGGCGGCGCGGGCCGCGCTGTTGGAGTTCCTCATGGACAGGGAGATGGCGCTGGGCCGCGGCTCCGCCGGGCGCCGGCAGCAGGGCAGGAATTTGCCCATGGCCCTCTTGAAGTCCCTCATGAAGAGCGGGTAGATGATGGGGTTCATGGTGCTGTTGCAGTAGCCCAGCCAGGTGAGCACATCGAAGAATCCGGCCGGGACACAGTCACAAACTGCCTGGGGGACACAGCAGGGATCAGCAGCCTCCCGCCTCAGCCCCAGCCTGTAGCAGACTCCATGGAGCTCGCTAGGCCCCCATGGCGTACTGAGATTTAACAGTAGGAACTGCTGAGACAGCAAAATAGGCTCCTGTCTTCTGCCTCTTGAACCCTAGCTTATCTCTGTAACCCCACAGGCCACTTTCCCCCTAATCCTTACTAATGGGCAAGTTTAGATCCCCCTTTACCCTATAAAAAGGGGCAGTTTTAGCCCGTTCAGGAGAAGAAGAGCTGTCACTGGAACCCTTCACAGACACCTCAATAAACCATCGCTGTGGAACCACCAGGACCCTCCTCCTCCTCTCTCTCTGCTTCTACCCCCAGCCCTCTGGCGCTTTTGACAAGCACGAGCTGAAATCCTAAGAGAGCTGCTAATCACTAAAGAGCTGAAAATCACTTAGCTTGCCAAAGGTAGCCACGGCTTCCAGCAGCATTCGGGCACTCTGTGTCCAGGAGGGACTGATTTATCCAGACAGGACGGCCTTGCTCGGGGTTAAGCCTAATCTGAGGACCTGTGGGTCTTTTTCACCAACATTCCCCTTTCAGAGGAAACCTTCAAATCCTTTTTGAAGGGTTTTTTCCTTGCTGTTGCTCCCTGGGGAATTGCATCCTTGGTCCCAGAGGTCCAGCAAGACCTTCCGGTGCCTCCAATTGAACCCAGCTGGATTCCAAAGGGAAAACTTCTGGAAACCCGACATCAAGCCCTCGCAGGCTCTTACCTGAGCTACGTTGGTGACAAAGAAGGGCAGCCAAGCCACGAAGAACATGCCCAGGAGGATGCCCAGGGTCAGGCTGGCCTTCAGAGCCTTCTTGCTGTGCTTGTTGGTGAACCTCCTGCTCTCACTGCTGGCCAGGGGCTGGCTCGGGGCACGTGGGACCTGCAGCCAGAGACAGGCAGGGGTGGGCAGCTCTCCCTGGCACCAGCACTGCCCTCTGCTCAACAAAAGTGGCATTTGGTGCTCCAGATCCTGCAAAACCCCTGCCAGTAATTCCCTTCTCTGTTCAGGGCTTTGCAGACACCACGAGCCGGACACACACCACGAGCCCTGAAGCACAAATTAGGAAGGGGAAGCAATAGAAACCCTCAACACTAAGGGTATGATTTTATTTACTGTAAAATAGTGTGTTTGTCATTAGGCTGCTCTTTAGAGAAAAACCCAGCTCAGTCCATGTGAGGATAAAGCCTGCCCTAAACAGGCAGCTCCAGCTGCTGATTACAGCAGCAAACTAATTATGGTTTTAAAAGGAGGACATGAAACATTTCAGCCTCCAAACACCATAACCCAGCCCTCCGTCCCCTCCTGCAATCTAAAATTAAGTGATTATCTCAGCCCTCCCCTGTAATTAAATGATACCCTGTTGCAACTCAGCTTCCAGCCCAAAAAGAGAACAAAAATCTCAAAAATTAGATTAAGATGTAAAAGGTTAAAAGATGAATCTGAGGGTTCTCTGGCTGACGCCTTATTCCTCAGCCAATTTGGGTCTTCAAGGAACGTTTTGGGCCTCAGCTGAATGACAGGGGGATGGATGCTGCTCTTGCATGGCACAGCAAAGCCCTGAACATCCCCTGACTCTGTGGAGTCCAAAAACCTGGCAGCCTGTGAGGAAATAAACAATTTATGATATTGTGTGTTTATTCTTTAATTCTCCTTTTCCTTTTGACCGTCTGGTGCAGCTTATCACGTGTGGGAGAGCTGGCCGGAGTCCTGGCTCTGCTCTTGGAGAGAATAAACTCAATCAAGGTATTTAAAGGCAATTAAGTTTGCTTTTTCCCTGTAGGATATGAGGTCAATAAAGCCTATTACAGGGAATTAAAGCTGTTAGATTTAGTGGCAATTACCTTCTCCTGGAGAAATACAAACAAGTGCAGCCACGTTTTTGTTATAAAACCCACACACTCCGGTTCCACCGGCGAGCACACGAGGAGGGCTTTGGCAGCTCCTGTTATAGAGCAGGTAACAAAAATAGAAGCTTCTGTTCAAAATAAGGTGCTCTCGGGAATCTGGCATTTGCTATTAGTTAAAATCCTTCTCCCCCGTATGTCTCACACCCACCACGGCCAAGATTTGTGAGTGGAAAGTCAGATAAGATTAAACCCCTCGGGGATGACGCCAGCCAAGAGAGGGGGGAAACTGCGCTTATTTTGCACTGCTGAGCATTTTTGCCTGAATCTTATTTATTTCTCTGCTTGTGCTCACGCTCTTTCTGTGCTCATGAGCAGCTTCAGAGCTCTCCATTGCTGGGACAAGGCACGGGGCACCTCAGAGGATGTCAGCGAGGTGGATGTTGCCCAAAATCTTCCTCCCTGCAGTTGTCAAAGCTGGCTCCAGCCCCGAGGCCATCCAGGAGGCAGAAACAGCCCAGGCACCCAAATTGTGGGATCTGCCAGAGGTATCACGTCCCTGTGGGCTCCTTACCTGTGGCGTGGCCTCATCAGCAGTGGCCACGTTGGAGGCCAGGGAGGCCACCTGCACGGCCTGCTTGCGCGCCGCCAGCAGGATGCGGCAGTAGGTGAAGGAGATGGCGGCGGAGGGCAGGAAGAAGGTGAGGCAGGAGGCCACCAGGGCGTAGGGCAGGCTGACCCGCAGCCGGCACTGCTCCTCGTCCCCCCGGCCCCCCGTGACGTTCAGGGGCTGCACCTGGAACTCCAGCTCGTGCCAGCCCATCTTGATGGGCAGGAAGGAGGCCAGCGCGGCCAAGGCCCAGGCGGCCAGGACGAGCGCCAGCGCCCGGCAGGACGTCATGCGCAGCTTGTAGCGCAGCGGGGACGTGATCAGCAGGTACCTGTCCAGGCTGATGAGGCACAGGTTGAGGATGGAGGCGCTGCAGCACATGACGTCGAAGGAGGCCCAGAGGGAGCAGAAGTCCCCCCGCAGCACCCAGCGGCCGTAGAGCTGGTTGAGCATGGCCGGGGGCATCACCACCAGCCCCACCATCAGGTCCGACATGAACAGGGACACCAGGAAATAGTTGGAGGTGTTGCGGAGGGAGCGCTGGCTGACGATGAGGAGGATGAGGAGGAAGTTGCCCGCCGTGGTCAGCAGGATGATGAAGCAGAGGAAGGCGGCCACCCAGCTGCTGCCCACGAGCAGGGAGTGCTCTCCCAGCACGCTGGCATTGGGGGCCCCCAGGTCCCCCTCCATGAGGAGCCAGGGGCAGGGCTGGCTCTGGGCTGGGCACCTTCTCCAGCGTGGCCCGTGCTACGTGATCATCACCAGCGCTGGGGAAGGAGGATCATCTCTCTGCTCTGTGTCTGTCCTCCCTCCTCCTCTCCTCCTCCTCTCCCTCTCTTCCCCCACTGTCTCTCCTCACTGGCATTCAGGGCAGGCTGACATTCCCAGGAGCCGATCAGCAGCACCAAGGTTCCCTCCCCATTACTCACAGCAGTTCCTGTAAATCCCCCTGCTCTGGGGTGTCCCTGGATGCTGCTTCTGGACGCTGGGGACGAGCTGGAAGGCAGAGTTCCCAAGGTGCCAGGGATGGCAGGATGCTCTGGATACCCTGATGCTCTGGATGCGCTGGACCAAGGAATAATACAGCACCGAGATGCTCTGGATGCTCTGCACTTCAGCTGCTGGGGATGCTCTGCATCCCAGGATATCCCAGGTGCCAGGGCTGCTCTGTACCCAGGGTACCCTGGCCGCTGGGGATGCTCTGGACTCCAGGATGCTCCAGATGCTGGGGATGCTCCGGCCCCCCGAGGCTCAGCTGCCGCCCCCCGGCTGGGCTGGGCGCCCTGCAGAGCTCTGTGCCCGGGGTCCCGGAGCTCCTCCGCTGCTGCAGCCGGAGCGTCGGGAGCGGCAGAGCAGCCTCGGGCGAGGAGGACCGGGATGCTCCCGGCCGAGCCCGCCCGGGAGGAGGAAGATGCGGGGTGTGGAAGGGATCTCTGCCGCGGCACAGCAGCGTCCAGCCCACAGGGAGCGGTGGCAGTGGGTGTGTGCAGGTGCCAGCCCGACTTTCACCTGCTGCTCTGGATGCGCACAAAGGATGCAGAAATGCCGATCGAGGAGGTGGGGCTGGGGGGGAGAGGAGGAGATGAAATGGAAGCGCTAATGAAAACAGGGATCTGGACTAAACTCCACAAAGTGGCAGCCAGAGAGTTCCCGTTTCTGCCTTAAAGAGACAGCCCCGTGCTCTGCCATCCCTGCTGGAGACACCTGGGCCAGCAGCTCAGTGGCCAAACCCGGCTGGCAGCTCCGAGTTCCAGGCTCCACCCTCCACACTGGGCAGGAAAAAGCAAAATTTTGCAAAGTCAAATAAAACCACAACGAACAGCTGCCCACAACAGCCCCCAGGCAGCAGCCCCAGGACTCACTGGCAGATATTGCAGCAATCTGCAGCCAGGGATGGAGGAGCAGAGACAAGGGAGACCCTGGCCCCTCTGCCCCAGGGTTATTTGGAGTGGCTTGGGGCAGCCCAGCTCCCTGCCTGAGGGGCAGTCCTGGATGGCCCCACAGCAACAACGGAGGGGACCCAGCTCAGGAAACCCTTCTGAGTCTCTGTGTGCTGCTGGGGATTCTGTGCTGCCACCTCCATGCTCAGGGCAAACACCTCAGGGGGCTGGGCAGGGACTGCTTGGGGTTCTTTACTTACCCAGCTGCCCAAAGTTGGGGTTCTCCAACCAGTGGCTGTGATTTCTGCTGGGGCAGACCAGAACTGAGGGCAATGGCTCCAGCACAGACCAGAGCTGAGGGTGTGCTCCTGGCACCCACCCTGTGCTCCCAGGGCCAGCCCTGCCCTCCCCAAGTGCCCACTGGAGCTTTCCTTGGCACGCCTCCCTGGGCAGTTGTGCTGCAGATGTGTGGGTGAGAGCCAGCTGTGCACACCACACCCCCAGCCACCACCCCGGGACAGAAATCAGCCTCTTCACCACGTCCTGCTTTTCCAGTCACCTTTCCAACACATTTGTTGTGCTTTTCCCAGTGCCTGAATGGGCATTCCAGGCCTGGAAACCATCTGTGAGCAAGGCAGGGGAGGTGGAAGGCAGGGACCCAGACAAACACACACAGATTTATCCCCCCAGATCTCTGGGTCAGGCTGCCACTGGCAAACTGCTGCTGCCACTTGTGCCAGGACAAGCTCTGCTGCCCAGGACCCTCCCCTGGATGCTGCCACCAAACCTCCCTGTCCCCCTCAGTGTCACAGTGTGCTGGCAGCAGTCCCAGGGCAGCACCACGTGCAAGGCTCTGTTTGCAGCAGGAGGTTTCCTTAGAAAAGACTTTGCCCCAGGAAAGCCTCTCTGTGCTTGGAGCAGAGAGAAACCCCACCCTGAGCAGCCTCAGATTTATCCCAGCTGGATGCACAGGGAGGAAATAATGTCCCAGTGCAGGGCCAGCCTTCCTTCCCAGCCCTGCTGCTCACCAGGAACACCCCAGATTGTCTGCAGAGCTTTTGCTTCTGAGGGGGAGACTGGGTCAGAATCATGGAGTCCTGGAATGGTTTGGGTGTGGAGGGGCCTTAAAGATCATTCCATTCCCACCCCTGCCATGGCAGGGACACCTTCCACTGTGCCAGGGTGCTCTGAGCCTCACCCAGCCTGGCCTTGGGCACTGCCAGGGATCCAGGGCAGCCACAGCTGCTCTGAGCAGCCTCTTCCCAACACCCACAGCACATCCTCCACGCATGGGAGGCTTTGTACACTTGGTTTGGATGTGTTTGCTGGGGCAGCAAATCTGAACTGATTGAAACAAAATGTGTTTAAAAAAACCTGCCTTAAAATGAAGACCAAATCCCGCCATTGTCCCTGCAAAAGCTTCTCTGTGCTGGCAGCTCTCCTGGCCTGTCTGTGCTGCATTTCTGGACACATCTGCAGAGATCATGGACTCCACCAGCTCTGCTCTCCAGCACCACTAGCAGGGAAAGCAAAACCAGGTTGTCAACAGCCACCCAAGTGTCAACATGGCAAAAAAAAAAAAAAAACAAAAAAAAGGGTGAGACAGGGAGAGTCAAACTGGGAGCTGAGAGACTTCAGTGAGTCCCCAGCAGTCCAGGGCTGAGCACAGAAACATCCAACCCTGCAATGCTCTCTCGAGATGTCCTTCAGGCTGTAACTGGGGTGGCTCCCTGGGTTTGAATCTGGGCAGAGCCTGGCTAACTACCTCAGTTTATGGTTTCATCTGCACAGCAGCCCTCACTGCCTGCCCCTGCTGGAGTTCAGCTTGTGTGGAATGGAGGTGGAGATGTCCTGCTCCAAACACCTGGAACTGCAGCTCCTGGAGTTCACAGGAACAGCCCCCTGCTGAATCCAGCTTGTTTCCACTGTACACCAGCAAAGGGGCCCCATGGTGGTGCTCAGTGACCACCATGGTTTCTCCACCTTTGCCAGGCTCTCAGGTAAAGCTCCCTTCCTTGGGAAGACACCTCACAGCCTAAAAACATCACAGTAACACCCAGAGCACCTCTAGCCCTGCCAGGCCCTCCCTGGTCAGCCCAGCCCCTCTGCTGTGGCAATTCCTGCCTAACACAAAGCCTCTCCCACTTCCCAAGGCACAGACCTGCTCTCCCAACCTCTGCAGAGCCCCCAGAGCCCCACAGAGGAGGGCAATGAGAGCTGAGCTCAATAAAGGGGACAATGAGAGCTGAGCTCAATAAAGGGACACTCAGAGCTCTCTGCTGGCCCAGCACAGCCTCTGGCCCCTCCAGGAGCTGCTGGACCTTCCCCAGGGCCAGGCTCAGAGCAAGGAGCATCACTAATCCTTGCTCAGGGCACATCCACGCTGGCACCACTGGGACCAGAGGTTTGCATGGGCACAGGGAATGCCCGATCCAAACCCCCTTGGGAAGAACCCGCTGGCTCCAGCCACGGTGCCCCTCCGTGCCCCGAAGGGATGTCCTGTCCTGTTCTGTCCTGTCCTGTTCTGTCCTGTTCTGTCCTGTCCTGTCCTGTCCGAGCCGGCCTCCCGGAGCATCCCGTGAGCACGGGGATGCCGGGGACACGGCGGAGCGAGGCTGGCACCTAGTGGCTGTCACCTACGGCTGTCACCCTGCGGCACAGCAGCCCCGGAGGCTCCCGTGTGTCACAGACATCTGTTAGGAAAAATCCTTTCCTTAGGATTTTTTCCTCCAGAAAAGCTGAGAGGCTTCAGGGACAAAATGTAAACAATGATGATCTGCTGCTGTGGAATGCAACAGGTGCATTTGTGATTGATGTCATAGAGTTGTTTCTAATTAATGGCCAATCACAGTCAGCTGTGGGAAGGAGCCACAAGCCTTTGTTATCATTCTTTTCTACTCTTAGCCAGCCTTCTGATGAAATCCTTTCTTCTATTCTTTTAGTATAGTTATAATATAATATATATCATAAAATAATAAAACATGGAGTCTGTTCCTCATCTCTTCCCTCATGCTCGGACCCCTGTGAACACCATCACACTCATGCACAGGCGGCTCCCACAGCTCCCCAGGCAGCTCCCCCAGCACATGCAGCCCACACCCTCAGTATTTGGGCTCGCTTTTCCTCCCAGCAGCTCTCTGCTCCCTTTCCCAGCTGGAACACGGCTCGAAGCTGTGGGAACCACGGCTCTCCCCTGCCCCAGAGCCTCCTGCCTGTCCTGGCCTCAGCACCGCCAAAAACCAGACAGGCGGCACAGCACTGAGCAGTGGAAGTCAGAACTAATTTATTTAAGAAAAAAAAACCCCAAAACTTGTCAAAAGGAGGGGGAGGCATTCGATTACAAGCTCTGGAAGCTCTTGTCAGGACAATGCCAAAGAATCAGCAGAGAGAGGGGCAGCAGAGGCCGTGCCCACCCCGACCTCCAGCCCTGCCCAAGCACTCCCTGCACAGGGACGTTCCAGCCCTCAGCCCCTTCTCCCTCCACCACCATGAAAGTGCAGCAGGGAGAGGGGGGACAGGGCTGGAACCTCCCCCAGACCCCCCTCAGCTCTTGGCCTTCCCCTGCAGCCCCAAAATGTGAAGTCCCAGTGCTCACAATCCAAGTCCCTCATTCCCAGGGAGCAACGTGGTGGCCCTGGGGACAGCAAGGTAAGGGTTGTGACCACCATGGCTCCCATGCCCCCAGAGGCACCTCCTGGCGCAAAACCCTCCCCAGGAGCCACCTGATACAAAGGGTTGGGCTCGGACCAAGACCCCGTGGGTGCCAGGAGCGTGCCCACACTGAGCCCTTGTGGGCAGGCAGGGGGAGAGGAGGCAGGAGGGTGCTGCTGGTCCCACCACCCCAGAGAGATGTGGGTCCCTCTTGGGGCTGTGGAGAGGCTGCTTCCCTTCCTCCTCCACGCTGGGCATGAGGAGAACCCAGCAGGACTCAGAGGGATCCCCCCAGGGCCAGGAGCCTGTGGAGAGCCCCAGCCCCTGCTCTGAGCCAGAGCCCCTTATGCCACTCCTCTCAATATATTATCATCATCATCATCATCATTATTATTATTATGTGCATCTGGGAAGGCCGAGCCCTCGTGTCTCAGCCTGCAGCTCCAGCCTCAGCCCTGCTGTGCCCCCAGGGTCGGGGACAATGCGAGGGCAGCGATTTGACAGGAAAGACTCCAGCACCCCCCTCCCTCCCCAAAGCCTGGCCCAGCCCTCAGAGCCCTGCCAGGACAGTCCACAGGGTCACTCCTCGCCCTCCTCCTCGTGGTGGTGGTGGCTGGAGGGCGGCTCCTCCAGCTCCTGCTGGTGGTGGGGGTAGTGGTGGGGCGCGGGCCCCTCGTGGGCCATGTTCTCCTCGGCGTTCAGGTACACGTTGAACAGGGCTCCCTCGTGGCTGGGCTCCTTCCCACAGGCCTGGCAGCTGCAGTGCAGGATCTTCTCCACCAGCTTGTCCACCCTGGGGATCTCCTCGTTGCCTGGGCAGTCCAGAGTCACCTGGGCAGCAGGACAAGGACAGAGCAGGTCAGCACTCGGGCTCCCGTGGTGGAAGGTGTGACCTGCCCCAGACCCTGCAGATTTGGGGTGGTTTTAGGGCACATGTGATGGGTTTCTATCCATAGAAACAAACCCCTGGTCAGTCTGCAAGGTGAGAGTTCTCTGGGAATGTCTCGTTCCAGACATTCATGGAAAATCTCAGAATTATCAAGAGACCTTCAAGCTCATCAAGTCAAACCATCAACCCAGCACCACCACAGTCACCTCTAAACCGTGGAATCACGGAATCATTAAGATTGGGAAGGATCTCCAAAACCATCAAAACCAACCTATGACCCATCCCCACCCTGTCACCCAGCCCAGAGCACTGACTGCCCTGTCCAGGCATTCCTTAGGCACCCCCAAGGGACAGGGACTCCACCACCTCCTTGGGGGACCTTTTTCCAAAGCCTGACCACCCTTTCAGTGACATTTGTTTTCTTATATCTAATCTGAACCTCCCTTGGTGCAACCTGAGGCCATTTCCTCTCCTGAGACATGGCAGGAGAGACCAACCTCTCACTCCCACCCTTCAGCACAACTCCAGCAGGACTCAGCTCCCAGGCACTGCTGGCACTGGAGTGTCCATGAGACAGCAAAGGCCACCCACAAGAGGTGATGCCAAGCAGCCCAGTTTGGGCTAAACCCTCTCATCAAATGTGAGCTGGAAGGAAGGCAGAGGGCAGAGCCAGTTCCCTGGGCTCTGGGCTGCTCTGGGACCTGGGTGTATGGCTCTGCCAGGATCAGAGGTGACACAGAACTGTGAGGTCTAAGGATGAACTGCTGGACATCAAGCACAGCCAGATCTCCCAGGGGGGTGCAGGTGGACAAAGGGAGCAGTGGAGACAGCAGGAATGTGGATAAGCATAGGGATAAATAATGCAGGGACTGACAGGATGGTTCTGCAAATAGAGGATAATAAATCATCCAGCAGAGCTTCCAGCAGCTCCTTCCACCCAGGCATCTCAGGACATGGTACAGCCACCTGAGAGATGCCCTGGGAGGAAACTCAGAGTGGGAAAAGCCCAGAGAAGGAGGAGGAGTGGCCCTGAGGGGGTGTCAGAGCAGAGCTGGGCCCCATGGAGCAGAGCAGGATGGATACTCACGATTTCCCACATGGACTGGGCTGGCATGCAGGAGTCACAGTGGACCAGGGACTCTGTGGACTGGGGGAAGGTGTTGGGGACGCTGTAGCTGAAACACTGTCCCAGACAGGCCCTGCAAAGACAGCAGGATGGGGCTCAGGGAGGTGCTGCCCTTCCCAGGCAAGGCAGAGGTGTGACCTTCCCTGGCACAGAGCAGGACACCGTGCCTGGTGCCAGCCACAGCCCAGAGGCACTGCAGTGCGAGCAGTGCCTCCAGCCCTGCCTGAGGGCAGCTCTGTACCTGTTCTGGATGGATTTGGACTCGCAGCCGCTGTGCCCCACGATCTGGGTGATGTTCTTGGCCTCACACCAGGCGCTCTTGTCGGGGAAGAGGGCGAGCTTGTTTATGGGCGGTGGGGCAGCCAGGAGCAGCGCTGGGAACAGGGCCCCCACCAGGAACCATAACATCATGGCCAGCTCTGCCAGAATCCTACACCTGCACACGGAGAGCACAGCGTTAGCAGCAAGCAAAACTGGCCAAGCAGCCCAATTTCCCTACCCCAGGGAGCTCCTGGGTGTTATAAGCACAGGTGGTGGTTTTGATCAAACCACTGGTTTGATCTTGCAGCATGCAAACTGGATTTCTTCCTGCACAGTAGTAATGCTATTTCCTAATGCTGTCCTCAGCACTGCAAGTTTCATTGTAAAAGTCTGTTGTAATTAGATCACACTGCTGTATGTATAACCACTATGTATAACCAATTTGTCACTTCTGCTAATCAACCTATTCACTGTCTTTTGCTTCCTTGCCTTAATGATGCCAAGGGCCCTGCTCTTTTGTCAGCCTGCCTGGGGGTTTAAGCAGAAGGCTTAATTAATGTCTTCAGCTGTGATCTGGAAAATGCACTCTCTCACAGGCAGTTTGGATAGGTCCCTAAAATCCCCCTCCACAGCTCCCAGAACTCTGCCCAGAGTGGGATGTGCTGCTCTGCCTCTTTCCTCTTCCAAAGGAGCTCTGGGCCAGTCAGGGACCTGCCTTGCCTCTCCCAGGCTTTTCCTCACGTCCCATCCAAAGCTGGGCTGGGAGAACTTTGCAAACCAAAAGTGTCACCGCCACGAGCCGAGCCGGGCTGGGGAAGTCCCACAGCACAAAAATGTTTTTATTTGAGGAAGGCACGAGCTTTCCCCCTTCCTTTTCTCGCAGCTGGGAAGCCTTGGGGGTCCCCTCTCCTCCTGGGAGCGCGCAGCAGGTGTCGCTGCAAGGCAGCAGCAGAGACACGGGGAAACCTCAGCCCAGGGCTGGGAACCCGCAGGGAGGAACAATACAGCGTTTATTTACACAGAGCACTCAAATTCTGCTCAGGGTTATTCCGAGGACGGGACAAGGGGGGCCTTGTCACAAGGACACGAAGGTGGTGGGTTTGGAGGTCGCTGCTCACCCTCAGAGAAATCCCCCCGAGGTTTCCTTGCTCGGCTCTCCTGAATTGACACCCCCAATTTGCTGGGGAAAGGCAGATGGAAAAGCAGCACAGAAACAGGGAGATTTTTTCCTGTGTGGGGTTTGGATGGAGTCATGGTGAAAGGCATTTATACTTCCTAAAATATTTGTTAGAACCATGTTATTTGTTATTTCCTTCTATTTATTTATCCAGACGATGATGCACAGCCCACACTGGAAAGACTGCTGTTGATTCCCATGGCTCCTGGGCCCAGCCCTCTAACACTTGCTGGGAGGAAAGGAAAAATGCCCCGTTCCTCTGGAGCCCTCATCCACACCCCCTGGGCTGCAGCACCATCAGATTTATCTAAATGATTGAGACACCTCCTGAGCACTCAGGGATTTTAAGGTCGTTATGGGATTTTGCCCTGTTATCCCTCCACTGGATCTGAATCAAGAGACAGACCAAAAAGATTCCTCCCTGCCTTCCACCCCATGGCACACAGAAAAGAGCATCCTCACTCATGGGATCTCTGGAGGAATCTTGTGGGGTCTCTTGCTAAATTTCCTCATTTTCTGATGATATAAGAACCACAGTAATACAATGCAGCAGCACCTGCAGAGCCCTGGCTTTGTAATCCTCCCAGCAGCTGTGGGATGTGGATCCCATGGCTCCCTGGTGGGAATACCTGCACAAAGGAGACCTTGCAGGTGCTGGCTGGAGATAAGCAGAGGGTTTTAACTCCTGAGCTTGCACCGCCACTAATGAGAGTTGTGGGGTTAAATACATCTGTCCCGAAGAGGACTCTTGTGCCTGAGGTTTTTTCTCATTTCAGTGGGGGAATTCTGCAATTTCTGAAGGATGAACATGGCTAAGCTGCACACACAGACTCACACACACTTGGTTTGCTTTCTGAAACAAGCATCACTCATTCCTCAAATGCCAGCAGCTCTGTGCTGAGGAATCCTGCTCCCAAAGGCAAGTCCGAGATCAGAGCTGGGATGTGACCCAGTGAGCAATCTCAATCCCCCGGGGAACAACCCAAATTCCTCTGGAGCCAGCACACAAGTTCACTTCCACATGCCCGATTAGAGAGCAATTTCCTTCTTTCCTAAGAAAGGTGGGGTCTTTCCAGGTTTCTGTGCATCTCTAGCCAGCTGCAAAGAGACAAAATTCCTGTCAGTGCTGGGGTCCTGTTTCCTGGGGTCTGTGCTCCATGGAGGTGTTTCTGCTGCTCAGAACAGACCCACAGGCACGAGGGATCCTCTCTCAGCATCCTGTGAAGATGAGTGAGGCTGTGCTGTGCTCCAGCACAGGACCTGGCCTGGATTCAGGAAAGCACTTAAACATGTGCTGAGCTTCTCCTTTCCTGAGCAGGGCGCGTTTGTAAGCAGGGCCCCATGGCCGCTGTCCCTGTGCAAGGGGTGGGGAGGAGCTGGGGAATTCCCAGCAGGGGAAGGGGGCACCCCTTTGGAGCTGGAGCAGTTCCAGAGTCCCCCATTGCTCAGGGCACCCAGCACTGCCGTCCCCCAATGCCCTGCAGCCCTGAGCACACCACATCCCCTGCACATGGTGTTTTCCTTCTCCCAGGAATGTCCTGGAACCCGCAGGGCTACTTTTCTAGTAAGTAACGAGGTTTATGCCAGTGCCTAGGAAAACATCTGATGCAGCTGAGTTTGGGAGGGAGCCGGGGCTGGGAGCAGCGTGTCCATAGCTCAAAGCAGTCATGCGGACAGAGCTGCCACCAGCACCATTCATCTGACAGCGGCCACAGAGACAAAAGCACCGTGTTCCTTCTCCCCCCAGCCTGGGAAGGAAAGGCAAAAAGGAAGACGAGGCACCCGAGCAGGTTTGCAAACTCCCGATTAAATAAAGGCATTGAGCACATTCCTCCGTGACAAGCTAAATTACACGTTGCAGCCCAAAGGAACAAGTGTGTTCCCCGGCTGACCCGGCGGGAGCAGCCACTTCCCGGCACACAGGGGCTTCTTTCTCTCCCCCGAACCCAGGCACATTTTTTCCCCCGCTAGTCAAAGCTCTTCAAGCAGAAAGTTCAGCTCAGTTCCGGCAGAGCCACCGGCCCGTGAGGGGCTCCCCCCGCTCCCTCTGCGGGAAGCCCAGGGCAGCTTCCCTTCCATCCCTCCGGCAGCATTTGGGAAAGAAATGACTCAGCCCTGAACCTGGCACATCCCAGCTCCCGGCACAAACAACCGCTCAGCGCAGCACAGCTGCAGCCCCGTGCTCCGGGGCCTTTTCCAGCCGTGCCCGAGGAGCTGAGGGGCGGCTGGGACCGGTGTTCCACCCCAGCACCCCCGAACTGGTTCCACCTCAGCACCCCCGAACTGGTTCCACCCCAGTTCCACCGGCAGCTTCCTAGCATGGAGATCTCCTGGCGCCACCTCAGATGTTCTGTGTCACCTAGAGGAGCTCCTTCCTCCCATCCCAGCAATGCCAGCACTCTCAGGAGTCCCCCCAGCAGGACAACACCAGCGCCTGGGAGCAGCTGGGAAAATCTCCATCGTTCCATGGGCTGGAGGACAATCCCTGGAATTACCTCGGAGGCCACGTTCCCACCATCCAGCCCACAGCTGTTCCCAGACATTTGGAAACCAAACACTTCTGGAGGAAAATAAAACAGATCTAATCAGTTTTACCCTCTTTTTCCAGAGGGAAGTTTACACCATAACACAAGACAGGCTTGCAGGTGGACATGGGGAATGTTTCACGAGTTGTTTAATGTGTTTATAGGTATTTTTCTTATCCAGGATCTTGCAATGCTGCCAAATACAGAGAACCACAAACACAGGTAGGTTGTGCTCAGGGCCACACACGAGGCACCACAGGCTCTGAGAGACAAGAACCCCCAAAGCTTTCCAAACACCACTGGGGCTCCCAGGCTGTAAGCACAGCACAGACACAGGGGTCCATTCCATGCTGTGCCTCAGGGATCCCAGCCCTTACACACGAGCTCTCAGCAGAGATGGACAGAGGGAAGGTTTGGGCTCCTAGTCTGGGTCAGAACTGGGATCCCTTCCCCTGGACACAGGGCTGTCCTTCCTTTCCAGCTCCCCACCCAGCTGTGCCCTCGCTGGGCCGAGGAGTGACCCCAGGCTGGTGTGGGACAGGAGCCCTCTGTGTTCCTCTGGCTATTTGCGCTGTTTGACAAGAGCTGCCTCACAGAGCACAGGAGGGCCCAAAGGTGCTCTGTGCCTCAGTTTCCCTGGCTGCAGGAGGAGCAGGGGAGCTGGTGGGTGCACAGGGAGGTGTCTGAGACCCAACTCCCCTGGAGAGAAGGGGCTGCCCGGGCAGCAGGGAGGGCTGGGCTGGTGCCAGAGCCCTCAGCCCACACCCCTGGGTGCACAGGGCAGGTGGGAGCCAGGTGGGCACAGCCAGGTGTGGGGGAGTCACCCCGGGACACGGCGCTGCAGGCAGGGCAGGGAGCGCTGCAGGGACTCTGTGGGATCTCTGCTCTCACTGCAGGGAATGCTCAAAGGAAAATTATTATTGAGGCACCTAAAAGGATGCAAAGCCAGAGTAAAGTGTCTGCTTGGTGGCAGCTGGAAAGAAACATGCCTGGAAGATCCAGGGCACGGCTCTCCTCAGGGGCAGGATTAGGTCTGTAACTGCTGAACACCACTGGGGACTGGCTCTTAGGAAACTCAACTCAAATATTTGCTTACATGGAACAAAACAACTTATAAGCCAGCAGTATTAAGAGGGAAAGCTTAAATCTCAACTGCTAAAAATGGAGAAGTCACAGTGTATTGAAAAACATCTATCAAAACAACAGATGTTATTTAATACCTATTATTAAATACTTCCCCCTTTTTGAAATTTGCATTTAGCTAAAACTTTACAGTTTTGGGGACCCTTACTGTAGTGACTGTAACAGCCCAAAAGAATCTAATTGAGGTATGATATGAGCAGGAGAGAGGGAAGAGAACTCTGCACTGAGAATGTCTGGAGGGAATTCTTCAGGACAGCAGGACACAAGAGTGCTTAACTGAGCACAGAAATCTCTCCAAGCTCAGAGCCCCAGTCTTGCTTCGCTGAGCTGCAAAATCTGGGGAGAAATTACAAAAAAATAAACAGGGAACCACCACAGGAAGACATTTGATATTTAACAACCACAAGAATCCATCCTAAGAACTTTTTGATAGTGGAGAAAAAGCTGTGTTGTTTCTCACTGTGGACCTGGCTGTGTCTGCTCCTTTCAGAAGCAGATGTTAGAGCTTCCCTTTCTGTAACATATTAATTTCCACTCAAGCATGGTTGAGCAAGTTGCAGAAATAAAGAAAAGCAGTGCAGCATTTTTAAAGCCTTCTGCCCTCCCCACATTGGCCAGAATGTGAAAAGACGTTGGTACATTGGGAGTTTTAATCTGGCTTCTCATCCATGCACTGAGCTCTTGGGAAACTCATTTTTTGCAGCTGAAAAAAAAAACCAAAAAAACAAGATGCTTTACCTACAAAATTCATTGGAAAGCTACCTCTGGACTTGGGCTTAGGATGGGGTCCTGAAGGAGCTCTGCTGGAAAAGGGACACACTAATGGCCTGTAGAAGAGGCAAGAGTCATATAAACAGTTTCTGGCAATTTATTTCAATTGCTCCATTTCTTCAGCATTGAGAACAATCACAGCCAGGAAAATGCATCAACCTAAAGCTCAGGAGCACATCCTGGCCCCACACCTACACTGCCCCTCTTCCTGAGGCATAGAAGGCTCTGCAGCCCCCAAGAGCAGCTGGAGGAGTGGGATGGGAACAAGGATCAGCTGTGTGGGGAGCTGGAAAACGAGCCTGGGACTAAATCAGCTGTGTGGGGGGCTGGAAAGGGAGCCTGGGACCAGATCAGCTGTGTGGGGAGCTGGAAAACGAGCCCAGGATCAGATCAGCTGTGTGGGGAGCTGGAAAACGAGCCTGGGACCGGCCTGCAGTGGCTCCGGGAGCAGCGGGCTGGGCAGCCCCAGCTGGCCGGGCAGAGGGTCCGGGCTCTGCCCAAGCCCTTCACGGTCCAGGACCGGTCTGGAGTCGTGCCTGGAGCGTTCCCAGCCGGATCGGGCCCGGTGCAGCTGATCCGAGCCCAGCTGGGAGCAGCGTTCCTGCCCCGGGCTCGCTCGCATGCCCGGGCCTGAGCGGGACCCGGCCGCCTCCTGCTCTCCCCGGGGCTGGTGCTTCCTCAGAGCCGAGGCTGGTGCCCCATAGAGCCGGGGCTGGGGCTCCCTCAGAGCCGGGGCTGGTGCTCCCTCAGAGCCGGGGCTGGGGCTCCCACAGAGCCGGGGCTGGTGCTCCCCACAGAGCCGGGGCTGGGGCTCCCCACAGAGCCGGGGCTGGGGCTCCCTCAGAGCCGGGGCTGGGGCTCCCTCAGAGCCGGGGCTGGGGCTCCCCACAGAGCCGGGGCTGGGGCTCCCTCAGAGCCGGGGCTGGGGCTCCCTCAGAGCCGGGGCTGGTGCTCCCTCAGAGCCGGGGCTGGTGCTCCCTCAGAGCCGGGGCTGGGGCTCCCTCAGAGCCGGGGCTGGTGCTCTCCACAGAGCCGGGCCGAGCCCGGAGCCAGCCCGGGCCGAGGGCAGCCCGACGGGCACCAGGGTGTCCAACAGCCCGACGGGCACCAGGGTGTCCAACAGCTCCTTCGGAAATCCCATGGGTAACAGGGATTGTCCTGCTCTCTCCAATGCTATCCCCGACCTCTGTGAGTTCCCCACCCAGCGTGGACAGGAGGATCTTCCTCCTCCCCAGCACATCCCCGCCATGGGGAGCCGGAGCACCCCCCAGAGCACCGGGCTCGGTCCCTCGGGTCTCCGCAGGCACAATCTGGCCCGTCCCAGCTCTCAGGAGGGCAGGAAAGCCCCGGAGCCTCGGGAGCCGCGGCTTTTCCCCGGTGGATCTGCGGGCAGACACCGGGCACTGCCCCGGGCAGGGAGAGCTTCTCCCAGCAGGGCCCGTTCTGCTTTCGCTTGGAGTGAGGTAAACTGGGACCGGCTCCTCCAAATGACTCCACTGGTGCAAATGAGATCAGAATCTGGCACCGCTCGTCTTACTCAAAACAAGCCTAACTGGAACCAGATAAAACCAGTTCCAGTGCAGAGTGGCCACCAGGATGATGATTTTTTTAATTCCTGCAGGCAGCGAGGGGAGCTGTCTCAGATGCCAACCACGCTGGCTTTCCCTGGCTCGGTCATTCATTACCAAACTTGCATAAAATCCCAGCGCAGCAGGGTTGCGCCTGCAGGATCAGGTTCCCAGCTGCTGGAGCAAGAAGGGGACGGAGCAAAGGAGAAAAGAGCTTGTGGATGGAGCTGTGGATCTTTCAGGATCCTCCCTGCTGTCTCCCTCTCCCTTCATACCCGTTCAGGCCATATCTTGGTCACAGCAGCAGAAATTCACTGACCTGATGTGTTTTTGCCCTCTTTTAGTCTCTGCTTTACACCACAGGAGCCTCCTCAGTTCTGATGGCACAAACCCAATGTCTGTGTTATTTACCCATGGCACTGGCCAAAGCAGAAAAACACATGGAAGTGCAAGGCCAGAGGGGTTTGGAGGTAATGTAACAGCCCATGGCCCAGCTGGTATTTTCAGTCACTACCAGGGCTGACCTCACACTTGATATTTAGACCATTTCTCCAAAAACTTCAGGATTGGGCCCACAAAGAAATCCCACTGGGACCCCAATAGCACTCCCTTCCCCCCTCTGGACAGGTTGCCTGAGCTCTGTGTCAGAGAAGAAGGAGGCTCAAACCACATCTAAGAGTGACCCTGGCCAGGGCTCCATCCTGACGTCATTTCCAAGGCTCAGCTCCGCAGGACTGCGATCCTGGAACAGGGAAGCAGCCCAGCCCAGCCCAGATCCGCAACTGCTTGATGGGTGCTGGGCTGTTCCCTTCCCACCCTCGGTGCTAATTTATGTCCAGGAAAGCCCTGGCCCCCACGGCCCTCCCTCCCTAAACAGCGCTGCACAAGAAACAAAGGTCTGGAGAGCAGCGAGCACAGCCCTGCCAGGGCTAACAGAGGACAGACCACCCCTGGCTCTCACTGCACAACTCCCCCAGAAGGACAATTTTATCAGCTGCTCGGGTTTTTAAGAGTCTGGTTTGAGTGTGTGTGAAGTTTCTTTGCCCTCAGCCATGCTGGACCCCTGTTACTGAGCTCCTTGCTTTGTCCCAGGGGCTCCCTGAGCCCGTGCAACCACAGAGGAGGGTGGATTTTTCCAGCGGACTTCAAAACAAAAAGAGCAGGAGCAAGGCCCAAGGACGGAGCAAGAACCTGGCTCTGCCCGCCCCGTGGTCGGATATGGGCTCTGGCAGAGGAGCTGCTGAAGCTGTAATGGGAACAGCACGGAGTTTGGGCAGGAATAACTGCCCAGGAGTTTCCTCTGCTCCTTGGGCAGCTTTCCCATGGCTGCACCAGCCTGATCCGCAATGCCAACGCGCGCCGCAAGCAAAGTCACTCCAACACAGGCAGCTCTTCAAGGCTCCCTGAAAAGCACTTTGGCTCAGGGCTTGATCCTGCACCTCCAGAGCACCCAAAATTCCCTCCAGCTCCACTGTTTTCCCTGCTCCGGAAAGACGAGCGGGCACTCGGGAGGACTTTGCTCGTTTGCCCTTTTTGTGAGACCGCAAACTCCCCGAGCTGGAATCCAGCGCTGGGAGGTCACGCCAAGAGCCCGGATTCTTCTCAGGGCTGTTTGCAAACACTTGGGATTTTTATACTGAAGGCAAATTCCATTTCCCATCCTGCGGTTTGCAAATTTGAGGCAAGCAGCCTTTTACGAGATGGGAGCCTGCCTTCAAAAGGCAGAAGTGCCCAGTGGATGCAGCTGATTTTTGGCTGGCTGGACACTGCAAAGAAAGCACCGAGTTCTTCGGCTAAAAACACAAGGGAAAATCTGGGTCTCTCCATCTCGCTAGGATCTTTCCCACTTGTTTAAACAGGGTTCAGATTTTTCCCAAAAAAAACCTACATGGAAAAGCTACCATGTCCTAAATCCACCAACACTTCTCACACACAGGGTGCATTTTTAATTTGATTTGGCTAATCCTACATGTAAAAGTTAGATTGTGGAGTGGAGCAGAACTTGCTGGTGCCCTTGTAAGAGAAATGTTAGTAGGAAATAAGGGATTGTCCAGATCAACGGTAATGCAGCCCAAAAGCAAGCTAAAGCATGTTCTGTTTCCAAAACACCTACCAGAGAAAAAGAGAAATCCCCACTGATCTTAAAATGCAGAGACTATTGTACGGAACAAATAAAAACTGCTGCAAATACTGAGACAAATTGAAATGCTACTCTGGGGTTCAAAAAACAGGTAGGGATATATCGGATATAAGCTTTACAGTAAGTGCCTAAAGTATTTCCATGAAACAAGGATGTAAATTAACCACCGGGATGAACTTTTCAAGGAACAAAAGTTTACTGCCTTGCCATCGGGAAAACTTCTTCCTTTTATGATCGTTGAACTACCCTGCGTCCGCTGTGGTGTGGTTAATCGATACTGAGCGTTCCCGTTCTTCCCTCGGCACTTTTGTTTCAAACCCGACAGGGATGGGAAGGAGGGAAGGACTCTGTACCACAGATGTGCGACCGACACAGCGCGGCTCCCCGGCTCCCAGGCTTTTATTCTACTCGAGCCGAAGCGGCGGTGGAAATAGTTTAACGACTGCAGAGCAGATCCCCCCAAGCCCGCCTCATCTGCAACCCATTTCTGCCCGTGGCAACATCCTCATCCTCCCGGCCATCCATCACCGGCGGGGGGGGAGAAGAGGAGCGGGAGGAAAAGAGACGGAAAATCTGGTGCGGGGGAAAAGCGGCAGGTCCGGGGCGGGGGTGGGGGGCACACAAAGCCAAGGGCTACTCACCAGCCAGGGAACGGCGGGCGCATCCCATGGGGTCCGGGGCCCGGCGGTGCCCGGCGGCTGCCGCATCCCCGGCGCGGCGGGGCGGCCACGGAGGAGGCGCGGGGCGGGCGGGAGCGGCCGCCTCCCTCCCCCCGGTGCCGGGCTCCGGGCGGTGCCGCCGGCCCCGCCGCTCGCGATTGCACAATCGGGCCGCGAAGGGAGAGGAAAGGAGGGGAAAGGAGGGAGGGACGGCCGGCGGGAGGAGGGAGCGGCGGCAGCGGCAGCGCCCGCCCGCCCCGCCGGGCTCCGGGCGCACCGAGAGCCCCGCGGAGAGCAGAGCCGGGACCCCAGGAACACGGGCACGGAGCTCACCCACCGACCTGGGCCGTGGAACCCCGGCAAGGGCTCGAGCTAACGGGGAGAGCCCGCTGGAAACGCCCGGGCACGAAACGAGGGGGCTCTCTCAGCCAGGAGAGCCCACGGGAATGTCCCAGCACTTGCTCCTGCGGTGGCAAAAACAGTCCGGACTGGGCTCACTGAACGCCAGCAACTCTTATTGAAACATAATTCGTGATAGAGAATCCGTGGGGCAGAGTCCCGGCTGCAGAAAAGACTTTGGGAAAGGTCTCCAGCACTAGAGACGACGGTTTTCTCTTTTACTTTTCCTTTTTTCCCCCTTCCTCTTTCTCCTCTTTTTCTCTTTCTTTTTTCTTTCCCTCTTTCCTCTCCCATTAAAAAACAGCCAAACCCCAGTGAAGCCCCATTCACGGCTCTTTCAGATAGGATAATTGCTGGAGACCAAGGGCTCTGTTTCTGTTAAGGCACAATTAATCTGAAGAGGCCCCCACATTAAACACTACCCAAATCAAAGATACCTGCCAGGCTTGGCTGGGTTTTGCTGGCTGCTGTTGGTGCGAGGATTTGCATAGAGATCAGAAAAGCAGGAAGGGGAGATGGCAAGAAGCAGCAGCTGTGCTGGGAGAAGTGCTGGCAGTGCCCTGGCAGCAGCTGTGGGGAGAGGCTTTGGGGGTGGCTGTTTGCTGGAGGAGGCTGCAGGCTGCCACGAAGGAATGGTTTCCTGCTGCCCAGTTCCTTCCAGCTCCAGAATAACAGGATTTGTAAACAGGGTGGCAAAAAAACTGCTTCCAATATCACTTTCTTATCCTGCTAAATGCAACCTACCCAGCCCTGAACTGTACTGCACTGGTAAACTGCAAAAGGGCCAACAAGAGGAAAAGCCTCTAGCCATGAGCACACACCCCAGCAGGAGCCAAAATCTGTTTTCCCAGCATTTTCACCCACTGCTGAACCCAGGCCTTTGACCAATGCTCTACCTGCTCCCCAGGGCCAGCCTGACCAGCAGTAAACTACTGCTTTATTCTGAATAATATGAGTGAAATAAGAGACATCTGAGACTCTGAAGCAAGTTCTCACAAGGAAAAGTAAGATGTAGCTGCAACCAGCTACACAGCAACAGACCATGGGCATTGTGGTGAAATTCAGCTGAGTGTTTGGGGTCCATGGCTCAGTGTTTGGGGTCCCTGGTTCAGTGTTAGGGGTCCATGGTTCAGTGTTTGGGGCCATGGTTCAGTGTTTGGGGTCCATGGGTCAGTGTTTGGGGTCCATGGCTCAGTGTTTGGGGTCCATGGTTCAGTGTTTGGGGTCCATGGCTCAGTGTTTGGGGCCATGGTTCCATGTTTGGGGTCCATGGCTCATGGTTCAGTGTTTGGGATTCATGGTTCAGTGTTTGGAATCCATGGTTCAGTGTTTGGGGTCTGTGGTTTAATGTTTGGGGTCCGTGGTTCAGTATTTGGGGTCCATGGCTCATGGTTCAGTGTTAGGGGTCCATGGCTCAGTGTTTGGGGCCATGGTTCCATGTTTGGGGTCCTTGGTTCAGTGTTTGGGGTCCTTGGTTTAGTGTTTGGGGTCCATGGCTCAGTGTTTGGGGTCCCTGGTTCAGTGTTTGGGGTCCCTGGTTCAGTGTTAGGGGTCCATGGCTCAGTGTTTGGGGTCCCTGGTTCAGTGTTAGGGGTCCATGGCTCAGTGTTTGGGGTCCCTGGTTCAGTGTTTGGGGTCCCTGGTTCAGTGTTTGGGGCCATGGTTCCATGTTTGGGGTCCATGGCTCAGTGTTTGGGGTCCCTGGTTCAGTGTTTGGGGTCCATGGTTCAGTGTTTGGGGTCCCTGGTTCAGTGTTTGGGGTCCCTGGTTCAGTGTTTGGGGTCCATGGTTCAGTGTTTGGGGTCCATGGTTCAGTGTTTGGGGTCCCTGGTTCAGTGTTTGGGGTCCATGGTTCAGTGTTTGGGGTCCATGGCTCAGTGTTTGGGGTGCATGGTTCAGTGTTTGGATGGGATTTGTGGGATCCTCAGCACTGGGGTGTGATTGCTCTGCAAGGAGCTGTGAGCCAGCGTGCAGTTCATTCACTGCTTCCTACTATTCATCCCTGTTCCAGTTCTGTAAACAGCATGAAAGGGAAGCAGCAATCAGTGGATCTGGGGGTGGGGAGGCAGGAGGAGCAGGGCTCAGCTTTTCTGGTGTCAGGAGGAACAAGCAGAGGTGCTGTAGGACAGAGCGGCTTGGCTGGGGGATGAAAGAAGCTGCTGAAAGGCTGTCAAAGCCCTGGGCCAAGACTTTTCCCTTCTCCTTGGCAATGTGATATCACAGCCAGAACCAGGAGTGATGACCTGGTGCCTGCAGATGTCTTTGGACAGACTGAGGTGCAGAGCAGAGGCAGATGCTCTGCAGGGAGGGCAGGAGCCGAGCTCAGCCCCTCTTCCCCAGCCAGGGCTCTGCCCTCAGCAGCAGCTTTGGGCTCCTGCTCCACACATCACCCAGTGTTTTATCAGCTCCCACTCCTCTCAGGCTGGGGGGGTGGTTTGCTGCCTGCCCCTGAACAGCCAAAGCACAGTGATGTTCTCCCACAGTGACACAGCTCCTCTCTCTCCCTCACAAACAGCCCATTCCATGCTGCTTTTCCCCCAGGTACTGTACAGGATATTTTGTGCCCCACATCCACACCCCCCGTGCCTTCCCCTCCTCAGCCCCTTCCCTGTTGCTGGATCACCAAGGACACAGCAGAAATTCTGGATGTCCCTCCTCACCCTCTGCTGCTGCTCTGGGCTGCTGCCAAACACCCACAGCGCCAGGGGCTCCCCGCTTGTCAGGACAGGACCTGGCACTGTGGGCATGAGAATGAAAAGGGTGAATGTGTAAGTCAAAAATAAAACCATTTCTTTTATTTGTGTCAGTGCAGAGCCCAGAGCTCCCACAGTGGGAGGCAAGAAAACACATGGGGGGAAGGTGGGTGGGAAGTGAGAGGGGACAGAGTGTGTGTGCCCATGAAGGGCTGCAGGGTGGGGACAATGGCCCTGCACTTATCCCACAGCTGGGCCTGAGTTCCAGCTCCTCCCCACTGGTGCTTTGCTCACTATCCCTGAGATGAACCACACAGGGTCCAAGGAAGGGCTCTCAGGGGATAAAGCCCCTTGCATGACCCATGAGGGATTTGGGGGCCATGGACCACCCTGCCCACATCAGAGCAGCTCCTTTCACCTCTGCATCTGATCTGCAAATGGGTGCAGAATGGTGCAGCTGCTCCCTGAAATAAGGACAGCTCTTTATCAGCTCCCTTCTGAGGGAGGTTGGATCAAAGTTGGTCAAGGCCAGGCTGGACAGGGCTTGGAGCAGCCTGATTCAGTGTGAGTGGCATCCCTGCCCTTGGCAGGGGCTGGAACAAGATGATCTTTAAGGTCTGTGCCAACCCAAGCTGTTCTGGGATTCCATTCCATGATTCTCTCACCACACCATCACCTGCTGGGGTTAAACTCCAGCTTTTTGGTTCCTAAATAAACAAGAACACATCTCCAAGATACCAGGGCCCCAAACTGGTGTGTAGGGGCATACACACCCTGGGTGAATGGAGCAGCACTCCTGCCAGAAGAGAGACACAAAGATTTAACAACCAAAAAGCTGAGGGTTGTTTTCCCATCTCCACCTCAGGTAGGAGGAGAGAGGGACAGTGGTGGCAGGGAGGGCGTGAGGGCCACATGCTCTCAGTGCTGCAAGCCCAAACCCTCCCATCTGTGCAGCCCCAGCACCCAGGGCAGGGCTGAGCCTGACCTTACAATGACAGCTCTTGCTTCCTGAGGTTCCCCCAAAACCTGTGGGTACAACAGCCCCCACTGTAAAAATGGATTAGAAACTGTTGTAAAATAGTTGATAGATCATTAAGCATGTACTGGTAGTTTGGTTGTTATATTGTAAAATATATATTGGTTGTTATATTGTAAAAGGAGTTAAAGGGTAGTTATAAGAAATCCAGTACTCAGTGTGCCACTACACACCTCAGTAAAGTGCACCACGAGCCAGCCTGGACAGAACTGTCATGGCCAACCAAGCACCTTAAACCTTCATGCAAATGAAGGATATAAAAATAAACCAATCCAAAGGGACTAAAAACAGGATAAAAAGGGGCATCTGACCCAGGGAAGCTGTGCTGTTCCCCTGGAGCATCGGGCACATCACTGCTGAGCAGCCCCAGCACCAGTGCTGCTCCATCCTCCATGGGAATGCTCCTGCTTGGCCCGGGCCCCCTTGCTTTGGGCCTTTCTTTTTCTTATAATAAATGCTGAAATCACTTTAGTACCAGGAGCCTGCTCTCCTTTTTATCACCCACTGCTCCTTCAGACCCCCAGAGCACTCCCTGAGCTTCACAGCATGCAGGGAGGGAAGAAGAGGCTGGAGGGGAGGTTCAGCCTGCAGGAATTGTGGGGAGTAATGGAGGGAAGGTTCAGCCAGGGCAGGAATTGTGGAGCCATTCAGGGAAGGTTCAGCCATGGCAGGAATTGTGGAGCCATTCAGGGAAGGTTCAGCCAGGACAGGAATTATGGAGCCATTCAGGGAAGGTTCAGCCAGGACAGGAATTGTGGAGCCATTCAGGGAAGGTTCAGCCATGGCAGGAATTGTGGAGCCATTCAGGGAAGGTTCAGCCATGGCAGGAATTGTGGAGCCATTCAGGGAAGGTTCAGCCAGGACAGGAATTGTGGAGCCATTCAGGGAAGGTTCAGCCAGGGCAGGAATTGTGGAGCAGCCTCCATCAGGTTGAGCAGCCCAGACTGGAGCTCTGTGCTGGTTCCCCCGTGCAGCAGAGGAAAGGCAGCAGCCCTGAGGGAATCTGGCTGGATTGGGCAGCAGGGTCAGACCTGGGGGCAGACCTGGCTGCCAGGGACTGCTCAGGAGTGAAGGAGAAGGTTTCTCATCGGGCCCATTAGCAAACATCTGGGCTCGGCAGTGCCCTGGAATGCGGCTGGGCAGCGGGGTGCTCCTCTCCTGCCCGGCCGGGAATGCAGCTCCTGCAGCTGCGACTCCAGCCAGCTGCTTCCTCTAATCCCATCAGCCCTGCCTTGCCCTGCCTTCCCCTCTGCAGAGTCCCGTTCCCTCCCCTGGTCACTGCCATTCATGGTTTCTCTCTTGTGCTGTGCCAATGCATTGTGGGGCCCTGGGGCAGCAGTAAAAACCTTCCCCTCCCATCCAGAGCACGTCCAAGTGTGTTCAATCACTCCGTTTTCCACCTTGCCCAAGCACTCCCAGGCACTCCAGGCCCCTGCATCCCTCTCTCCTTTGCTTCCCCAGCAGCTCAGGCCGTGCAGAATCCTCCTCTCATTCAGTTCACACCTGCAGGGGCAGTTCTGAGCTGTTGGGCTTCATTTTCAGGTGCCCTCATCCCTATGAGTTCAAACAGCTTTTTTTCCTTTCTACTTCAAAAATAACCAGTTTCCTCCACCTCCATTGCAACCAGTTAAATCCCTTCTGATAACCATCTTATTCTCTGCTGCACAACTTCCCCCTGCTGCAATCACCCAGAACCTCTTATTATATTAATTATTTTTCTTGCAGCACTGCCTGAAGGCCCCAGCCAAGCTCAGGCCTCGTCACAATAGGTGCTTGTGTGTGTTCAGAGACAGTTCTGGCACCAAAGCTCCTCCAAACTGTCAACCAGCAGGACAAACTTAGAACATCCACATGTGTGCAGGGAACATTTTGCACATTACTGAAAGGAAACCAGCGCCCGCCTGAAAGGGGGTGACTCACAGAGCAATATTGCACTGCTCTTGCATGGGAACAGCCTCATGCACAAACTCCCTGGCCTTGAAGAAAAGCACCCAAAATCAGAGACCTTAAAGTGCCAGTTTTTAAAAGTCCTGCTACAGCAATGCGTCAGTGTTGTTTAGACTTAGGATGACTGAGAAAAAAGAATATCTCTGCATTTGTTAGCAGATTAAAGCCCTCAGCTCACAATTCCCCCACCTTCCAAATACAAATGAAATACTATTCTCAAAGTGATAATGTGATTTTCATAATTTAAAGGGTCTGGTTCATAACATCAGAGATGTGTGACCCTGAGAAATCTGCTTATTGCCTCCCTCTCCTCCTGCCCTGGAGCAGGATTGGGATTTTTGATACTATAACTGCAGCTGATGAGGAATAAAATGAAAGTGACCATGAGTTCTCAGCTTATCCCAGATTTCCTGAACAGGCTGAGACATCTGTGTCAGACCAGCTTTGCATGATTCAGGTTTTAATTGTGGCAGCAGTGGCTGCTGCAGTGCACGACAAGAGTTAAATGAAATAATCGTGGGCTCATCCGGTGCTCGGAGGAGTCACAGTGACCTTGCCTCTATCTGCCAGCCTACCTCTATTTATACCTAATATGGATATAAAATCCATGACTCTGCAGATAGTAAACTGGAGCCTCCCACAAGCATGTGGCCTGCTAGGATGCTCCCAAAGATTTAAAGGAATTATTTCTCAGGCCTTAAAAGAACCCGGTGCAGTCACTTTGCCTGCCCAGCCTGTGTGCAAACAGCAGGACACTGTGGGCTTTCCCTGCACCTCCACTCCCATCCCAATAACCCCCTGCAGCTCCAGCCCCAGGCCTCCATCCATCATCCAAAAATGTATTTATTGACATATGAAAAAGCCATCTCTTGACAGATTATCTAGGGAACCATGGCATCTTCAGAGAGAATGAAACAGAAAATGGGCCCTGTGCCTGAAAAAAGGAGTGAGGGGAGCTCGCACCATCAGCCATTCCCTCAAACAAACCCAAGGAAAACAGTCCAAAAGGGAGGAGCTGAGGAACAAAGCAGCAAGAACAGCACAGAAATAGGTTGTGTTCCCTCTGAGGTCCACAGCAGGGACATCTTCAGGGAGTGTCTAACAAGCAGGGTCCTCCAGCTAAAATCACTCTGCCTTTAGTTCAGATTAAGCCACGGGACAGAGAGCAGGAATTCTGCAGGCAACCTTTGTGGCCTTACAAGTTTTGGAGAATTTATGGCCAACAAACACAGTTGGATGATCAGATCTGGGTCCATGTGTGTTACAGCCATTTGATTTCACCCAGTCACTCCCAGGTGGAGCTCAGTAACTTCCATTTAAGACCTTGGGAGTTGGAAAATCTTCCCATGGCTCTCCCAGCTCATCCCAGTCTGTAATTCAGTGCCTCACTGCTCATCTGCAGGGGTCAAGCCTCAGCCTCCATCCTTGCTTCTCACTGTGCTCTCCCTGTTTGCAGCAATCCCTTCAGCTCCCAGGGTTCCATGACCCCCAGGCTGTGCCATCTCCAGGTATTATCAGTGTTTGTTGCACCTGGATGCTGAACTTCACATCTGTCTGGGCCAAAACCTACATTGCCCCACTTTCTTTTCCACTTACACAGCATCCCAACCAACAGCAGTCATTTATCTGCCACCCTTTCATATTTATTTCCAGATAATTAGTTAAAATTACAAACACAGCCTGCTCTATTGCCTCCCCACCCTCACAGGGTAGAATTCCTTCCCAAAATCTCATCTAACCTTGCCCCCCTTGTCCTGGCACTCCAGGCCCTTGCCCACAGTCTCTCTCCATCTTTCCTGTTGGCTCCTTCAGGCACTGGAAGGTCACACTTAGGTCACCCTGGAGCCTTCTCCATGCTGAACAATCCCAGTTCTCCCAGCCTTTCCCCACACTGGAGCTGCTCCATCCCTCTGGTACCCTGGGTGCCTCCTCTGGGCTCTCTCCAGCAGCTCCAGGTCCTTCAGTCCAAATCCAGAGGGAATGCAGAGCTCAGGGGAGCAGCCATGGCTTTGGGTTTAGCTGTTTATCACTGCTAACAACTTCAAGTGCAGCACTGAGGGGGAGGAAAAATATCCTCTAAAACCTCTAAAAAGAAACACACTCCTTTGCATGATTTATGAACTGAATTTGAACTGATCAGGGCGTGACCTTTTCCAGGAAGGGGCATCCACTCCTAACGCAGAGCTGGAGGCTTTACAAGCACCACCAATAAAGCCTGGAGATGAAGAGTGATTTATTAGTCACCAGCAACTTTCTAAGCATCTTTATAAGCTCCAGGAGTGGGTATCCAGCAACATGAGGAAAATGCAGCTCCAGCAGCCTGCAGTGCTGTACAGCAAAGTGCTGACAGCCAGAAGGCACAAGAGCACGGCCATCCACAGCTGAATTTCCATAAACTGTGCTCCCATTTAGCTTCAGTCTCAGGGAAGCATTTCACTGTGGGTGGGCTATAGGCTGGACTCTCAGAGCACTACAGACACATTGCATCCAGCTGCCTACAGAGCTGCCATGCCAAAATTTGCACCAGTCTTACTTCCAAAGGCAGGAGTGGGGTGGGAGAGGAGGAGAAAGTTTATTTCTTACTGGGGGTGTGTGTGGTGTGGGGGTAGGTACCAAACCCTGCCAGCTCAGAGTGGAAGAAGGGTCAGAACCTGCTGGAAAATGGGGTTTTCCCAGCAGGTCACTCATGGATCAGGGACTCCCCAGCTCCACAAGCCTCTCCCTTCCAGCTGCAGCATCACCTCGTGGCACATCACCACCAACAACAACCTGACACCTTCAGTCCACTTGTGCACCCACTGTTTGCATTTGCAAACCAGCACCTTTGTCATTTCTTTTGCATTGCTCCCAAACTCAGAGGGAACCCAAGAAAAGACTGGATGTGGCACTTGCTGCCATGATCTAGTTGAACAGTTAGAACATCGGCTGGACTTGATGATTTTATAGGTCTCTTCCAGTCTTGAATTTCTGTGATTCTGTGAAAAACAGGAAACCAATTCCTCCTCCTTTGGAGAACCATCCCTGTGAACTCTCTGGAAGAGTTGGGTTACACCATCACTGCTCTGTTCCCACTGCTGGAGAGGGACTTTGGACACGGCCCTGGAGTGACAGGACAAGGGGAATGGCTTCAGACTGGAAGAGAGCAGGTTTACATTGGATACTGGGTGAAATCCTTCCCTGTGAGGGTGGGCAGGCCCTGGCACAGGGTGCCCAGAGCAGCTGTGGCTGCCCCTGGATCCCTGGCAGTGCCCAAGGCCAGGCTGGATGGGGCTGGGAGCAGCCTGGGACAGTGGAAGGTGTCCCTGCCATGGCAGGGGGGGTGGCACTGGATGGGCTTTAAGGTCCCTTCCAGCCCCAACCACTCCATGATCCAATGGTACTGGAATGCTGCTGTCTCCTTGATCCTCCCTCTTTCTCAGTCTGTTGCCTAAATTCATATTTACATTTACTAAGGCATTGACTTCCTCCTGGTATTGTATTTATGTTCTGATAACACAGGAGTGTCCCTGAGGCACAAAGGACTGGGAATACATTTCAGTATTTTCTCAGTTTATCAGATTCAGATTATCACCAAAGTCAATATTGAGGATCACAGTGGTTTACACCTACCAGTGATTCCATAAGATATCAGCCTCTGGACAGCAAAACATCATTCCAAACTTTCTCAGGGGTTTGCCAGTAAGAATTTGGGGCAATTTAAAAATAGCAAAGGGTGGCACAAACACTTTTGGAGTCTCCCAGTCTGTGAAGGGCAGCCTTCCCCTGAGACTCCACCACCACGTGAAAAACCAGTTGGGAAGGATGGGCAAGGCTGGGCTGCTGGACTGCAGGCAGGGCCTGGCTGCACCCCACATTCCCTGCACCACTTCTCCCTGACCTTGCCTGCAGCTTCTCCCTTCTCCAGAATGGGAATTCCAAACCCTCCTACCTCCCTGCAGCCCATCTGTTTGGTTTGTAAATTCTCCAGGGCAGAGGCTGGTTTTTATTTGTGTGTACAGCACCACATCCAGCCAGGTCCTGCTCTTGGCCACGGCTCCAGGCAGGACTGGAACACAAAGCAATGACGGTATCTTGATCAAACATGAACAACTCGCATAAACAATACAAAAGCAGCTTGATATGTCTTTCCCCGCTGTCTCTGCTTTTCCGTGACTTGTTTATTCATCTCAAAGCCTCAGCAGACATCTAATCAAGCTGTTAAAGAGGCAGATTTGTGGTCAGTCGAGCACTTGGGGAGTTGTTAAACGTTCAAAACCAGTTCTAGTCAGCAAACAGCTTCTTTTTTTTTTTCCCCCCTTCTCCTGGGTAGTGATATGGTTTCCTTACTCACTGTATACTCCAATTACAATTGGGATACAAGTTCTCTCCTAAAAGGTCTCATTAAGTCTGGGTAGGGACACCTGCCTTTTTCAGCCCTATCTTGTTTGCACTTTTTGGTCCCGATCCAAATCACGCCACAGATGAAGCAATGATTTCAGCAGGCTTAAGAAAGAAGGAAAAATGTGATAGTTTCCAGATGAGTGTATTATACTAAATTTAACATGCCTTTTGGTACTTAGAATTTCCACTTTTCCCCCTTCCATTTATGCAATTAGAAATTAAGAGGCAGGAAACCATTCCTACTCCAGCCTCAGCTGGGAAGGGCACAGGCTCCATCCCACAGAAGGAAAAAGGAATATGAAAAATACGAATTTTGCACAGCTTACATGGACAGGTTCAAAAATAGGTTTGTGATAATACATCTTTAATTAAATAAAGCAAAACAAATACAGACTCTTCACGTGGTAGTTATATGTGCATATACATATATATATATATATATACATACATCAACACAGACAACAAGAAGCAAGGCAGCTGTGAAGAAAACCAAAAAGTTAAGCTTTTATCCTATTTAAAGAGCAATGACAAATTTAAATTCCACTTTTAGAAGTGTGCATTTTTTCCACACTCACCCATGTTGACTTGATTACCTTTGTTCTGACTGTTCTCACTTTAGCAGTAAAGGACACACTGGGAATTGATATCTGCCATGGCTATCTCTGAGTTCCAGGGCCACAAGAACCACCTGCTCACAGGCCAGAGCAGCCCACAGTAAGAATTAACTCAGGGAAGTCACATTTGGGCTGGAGCAGAGCATGTAAGGGCAGGATGACTCGTTACCAGGGACACCAAATAAAAACTGAACTCATCATCAGCCTGAAGGACAGAGCAGGAGCTGAGGCTCTGTCTGCACACTGACAGTCACTGTGTGAGGTGTTGCCACCGCCTTTGGTTCTCCTGGGTCTTGCCCAGGCTGCTGCTCCTCTCTCCAGCAGATCCCAATGGCTTCCCAGGCTGCAGCACACACACAGAGAACTCAATAAAACCCCTTTCCAAACCACAGAGGAGCTATGGCTCCAAAGTACATAGCTCAAATTAAAAATTGGGGCCGGATAAAATGATTCAAAATTGGGAAGAAAGCAAGATATCCTGTTTTCAATAAGCTGTTTTGACCTGACTGATGAATGCAGTCCGGCAAGGGAGGAGGTGGAAAAACAAGGACATGCTGGAGCAATGGTCCTGGATGGTATCATGCTCTGACAATCTTAATGCTGCTCTGGCACTGGAGCTCTTTGATTTCACAAGTGCTTTGCTCCAGGCGAGCTCCTCAGCTCTGTTGACTCTGGGCACAGCTCAACACGTTCCTCAGAGCACAGGATCCAGAGCAGTGCCCAGGAGAGGTGGGGATGCAGGGCTGCAGCAGCACCCACACCTCAGCCTGGCAGATCAGGAGTTTCTCAAGCCCTCTGAACTCCAGCTTTCCCCTCAGTCCATCCCCTTCCTTTCCTGGCACGGTTTAACAAACAACTATCACACAACTTGTTTTCCTTTCTCCCATTTGCTGTGCAAAACAGGAGGAGCTGCTCTGTCGCTTTCCCATCTCTCAGCACTCAGCACGACAGGCTCAGTGCAGGGAGGTTCTGCACCGACCTGCAGCACTGCCCTTCCCTCTGGAGGCACACACTCACTCCTTGTGCTACATGGACAGCACACAGCGTGGCACAAAGAAAAGAGATCCTTGAGAGGATCTCCAGAGCTAGGAAATGGTGCTGAGCAAAGCAGTGCAGACAAGCTTTGAGGCAGGGGAAGAGCAGCAGAAATGTGCCAAAAAGGACTGGGGGGATGTAAAGAAGGGAGTGCTTGGAGCAGTGTCTTTCCAAGGCAATGAAGAGCTTTAAGTAGTTGTGACCCATTGCCAGACACAGAAACCTCTCTGCTCTCCCCCAGAAGAGGGGTGCAAAAACAATCAGCCTAAAGGGTAAGCTGAGAGCCAGATGGCACGAGGATGTGTTTAACTCACCCACTGTCCTGGGGAGTTTCAAACAGGGGTCACTCCATGACCCAAAGCTACAAGAGACAGCAGGGCCTTGCTGCATCCGTCACAGTTTGGATTCTGCCCTTCTGAGAGGACAAAATTCCAATTTTAAAGGGCAACTGTACAAACAGGACATAGGAGTATTTATATTCCTCTCCAAACAGCAACACAAGCAGCAGGGGTCTAGTGGTGATTTATGAGGTGGGGATGCTTCTTTGAACTGGATGTGGATGGGGGTTGCTCTCAGGACCGGGAGGAGCAGACCAGGCTGGCTTTGCTGAGGAGCTCTCCC
Source organism: Ammospiza nelsoni (assembly GCF_027579445.1). Classification (NCBI taxonomy): domain Eukaryota; kingdom Metazoa; phylum Chordata; class Aves; order Passeriformes; family Passerellidae; genus Ammospiza; species Ammospiza nelsoni. The sequence goes on along the minus strand of NC_080654.1, from coordinate 6,794,794 downwards.
AGTGGCCCAGGTGGTCCCAGCTGCTGGCCACTCCAAATGAAGCTCTCTCCTTCCATTCTCCCTCTCTCTCACTCACATACAAACTCAACACACCAGAGAAGGCCATTTTTCTTTTATTTATTTCCCAGAAGAGCTCTTCCTTGCACTTTTCAGACACGATACAAAACAAGCAACAGATCTTTGTTTCATAGACAGAAACAGTTTGTTGGAGTATAAAGAGTTACTGGTGATCGTTACTGAAGAATGTTGGCTTATTCCAGGGGCACTTCAGTATTCCTGAGGAATAATCATTGATTTCTCCTTCCTTCCCACTGGGATAGTCTTAGCCATTAGTCACTGTTCCTGTAAAGCAAGAAGGCTTAAGATTATTAAAAAGCCATTTGGGTTCCTTACATGGAAGGTGCTGCAGGATGTAAAGCAAGTCACAAAGCTCTGTAACATTTCCAGAGGGTAAGGGAGAGTTTCACCCTTTGCTAAAGCAAGAGGTTGTACATGGAGGAATTAAGCAGCTGTTTTCATGCATAACCCTCCATTCTGATAAACTGAATACTTCAAAAAAACCCACATTATTGGTCAGGTTAACTCTTCACAGGCTGAAGAGAAATCAGACTGAAATCAAAGCCACAAAGAGCAAGAGGAAAGGCTGCAGTTGCCTTCCTGTGTTCTTGCACATCAATATAAATCCACATTCCTATCAAAGCACAAGATAGTGAGGTTTGGGTGATAATACAGGCTAAATAACCTGAAAACAGGATATTCTCCATTTTGCAAGGAAATCTAGGCTGTGTAATTCACAGCCATAGCATTTTAAGCCTTGAAATAATTGTGACATGTTGATTTTAAATCCTGCTGAAGTCACTGTGAAAACCACTTGATCAAATTACTTAAAAAGCCTCAGAATATTCTGACCACAAATTAGAACTCTGCTGCACTTTAAGTATTCTTCTGGTCTAGATGAATGGCTCCTGCACTGGGGCTGGGGTTTCATGGTGGAATGTCTAACCCAATGGATGGGCAGTGTGATGACCCAAGTTACAACAGCTGCAAAGTCACTGTGACATGATTCAGGATCTTGAATGTGCTCTGTCCTCTCTCATTCTGACTCAGGAGTCAGAATTAAGAACCTGATCCTGAAGAATCAACAATCCCAGCTGAGTTACCTGCTCTGACCTCACAGCTAACCATGACCTCCCTGAAGTCCTTTCCAACCCGAGATCTCCTCTGATCCTGTGAACTTCACAGGCTCAGAAAACTAGAAATCATTTTGACCAAGTTACTCCATGTTACATTTCCCTCTAATAAAGGCAATTTTCTTGCAGATTCTATCTTTTTGACAAATTAGCATTTGAACAGAACTCAGCTTTGTAAAGGAAATCCTACAAAGTTTAGTTATAGCAAATTTGTCTAGGGAAAAACCAGATGAGTGATAATGCAACAATATCTTCCATGTTTCTAACCGAGAGAAATGAAATAACTGTGTTGTAATAACCCTGGAGCCATTACCTATGACATGACATTTGGGAGGGAATTAATGACATTAACCATTTAGATGCCTTCATCTGTGTTTTCCCTCTCAGCCTCTTTGTGCCAGAGAAAGCCATGGAGACAGTGCACTGGAAACTATTTGTCCTGTGCCATGCACATCCTTGCAGTTAGCTCATGTTCCAAGGACCTCCCTGCTCCAGATTAAACCTTAATCCAGAGAAAATCCCTTCCTGGGGTGACTAGACACTGTTTTGGGCTGCCCAACCTCCCTAGGAACAAGCATCCCTGAATGATGCTCTCAGAACATGTGAGCAGTGCATTCAGCACTCACATGAAGCCACAGACTTGTCACTCCAGCTTTTTTTTGGAGACATGAACTGCAGGAACACCCTCAGGATGGTGTGGATTACTAACACATTTTAATGTTAACACATCCAGCCAGAAGAACTACAGATTTTTTATTTTGGGCAGTAGCTGGCAATGCTGATCAGCTGCATCCAAGGCAGTTTCTCTACACTGCTCTCCAAAGATTTTAATGGTTGGAGAATCTTGTTACTGTTTCCCTTTAACAGGCAGCTGCAGAGAACATTTGCAAGCAGGTATTTCTGGTGGGGCTGCAGGAGGCTGGCCAAAGCTCATCTGCAAAAAAGTAAAAACAGGAGGACTGTAAAAAAAGTAAAAAAGCTCATCTACAAAAAAAAGTAAATCAAGGAGGACTGGGCTCAACTTGCAGCTCTACAAGCACCAGGAGAAGCCTAGAAATGCCTGGAGGCCTCCTGAGCAGGCAGAGGAGTCACACAGGAGGGGTTTCTGCACTCTGGGCCCTGCATGAGAAGCTCCTGACAGAATATTTTACCTTGGTACTTTCTGAAGTATCTTAAAGTTCCTTAAAGTAACTGTAAATATGTGCTGGTAATGCCCCTGCACCAGAGGCACTGAAACCATTTAACCAGGCCATGGCACTGTGGATCCAAAACACAGACTCACATATTCCTTTTGTTTCCAGGTGCCACAGGGATAAATTACCATGAGAACAGCCCCAGCTCTGACACATGAAGAAATTAAGAAAACACTAATGGAGTCAGTTTGTGGACTGGTGCACTGCAGCCAGTTTGTCACTGCACAAATGGTTCCTGCTAATTAATCCATTCTCAAAAAGTTTACTTCAGCATGGTAAAATATTTTAAAACATTTTACTTCAGTGTTAATACTGAACTCATTGAAATGATCCTCTTCAAAACTGTACAAGTACTGAGTTAATACTGAACTCATTGAAGTGATTCTCTTCAAACCTGCTTACAGGGCACAACTACTACATTACTGTGCAGATAAGCCACAAAACTTACAAGTGATCAGTGTCTTCATATTGAAAAAAAACCAAACCCAAAACCCAACAGAAGATCAAAGATCTGCTTCCACAGGCAGATCTACCTGAAGTGCCTGATGTGAGTCTCAGTTTCATTCCCAGCTCATCTCTTTTAAAGTCTGAAGAACCTTAATACCAGTTTAGTTTTTCTGCTTTTCTGACATGTATTTTTATTGTGTTTTCAGGTTGTGGGAAAAGCTACCTGCAGGATCTGTTAAACTTATTCCATTTATTCAGTGTAGTAAATCCACTGTTAAACACAGCAGATATCAAAGAACAGGGGAACATTCCAGCTCTGGCAACACAAGTTTCTTCCTACCAGCACTGCTCTGGGAAAGGCAGAGGAATATCCATGTAAATGGATAATCTGACCTGTAATAAAGCAGTCACCAAGCAGTGGCAGCAGCATTGTGTGGTGGTTTTGCACAGCCCGGTTTTGGTAGCAGGGAGGGGGCACAGAGGTGGCTGCTGTGAGGAGCTGCTGGAAGCTTCCAGTATGTCCAGCAGAGCCAGTCCCTGGTGGCTCTGAGGATGGAGGGACAGGCTGCTGGCCAGGGCTGGCCAGTGAGAGATGATGGGAATGCCTCTGTGGTAACAGACTTGAGAAGAAACCAAAACAAAGGTGCACAGCTTTTCTTCTAGCCAGAGGAGAGGAGGAGGTGAGAACATGTGAGGGAAACAACATGGAGACACCAAGGTCAGTGGAGAAAGACGGGGAGGAGGTGCTCCAGGTGCTGGAGCAAAGATTCCTCTGCAGCTGTGGTGAGGCCAGGCTGGAGCAGCTGTGCCCTGCAGCCCCTGGGGATGCAGGGAGGATGCAGAGATCCACTCACAGCCTGTGGGGATCCAGGGAGGATGCAGAGATCCACTCACAGCCTGTGGGGATCCCTGAGGGATGCAGAGATCCACTCACAGCCTGTGGGGATCCATGGGGGATGCAGAGATCCCCCCACAGCCCATGGGGATCCACAGGGGATGCAGATTCCCCCCACAGCCTGTGGGATCCACAAGGGACACAGAGATTCCCCCCCAGCCCGTGGGGATCCCTGGGGGATGCTGAGATCCCCCCCCCCAGCCTGAGGGGATCCATGGGGGATGCAGAGATCCCCAGGGGATGCAGAGATCCACCCGTGGCCTCTGGGGATGCACAGGGGATGCAGGGATCCCCATCAGCTCCTGGGGATCCCCAGAGGATGCAGAGATCCACCCCCAGCCCATGGGATCCACAAGGGATGCAGAGATCCACCCCCAGCCCATGGGATCCCTGGGGGTGCACAAATCCCCCCCCAGCCCCTGGCAGAGGTGCCCACACTGCACTCGGTGGATGCCTGGAGGGGGCTGTGCTCCAGCCCATGGGTGTGGGATCTCAGCACCTCAGGATGGAGGTGCAGAGTGGCCGAGACCACCCTTGGGGGGCTCGGGAGTCCTGGAATGTTGCCAGAAGTGTCTGGTGGCAGGGCTTTGATCCTACACAGGAGACGACACCTGTATGAGGATGGGAGGATTTCACTGGGTGAATGGTGAAGGGATAAGTTAATTAGAGTGTAAGACACAGGGTTTACGATTTTGGTACAGGGGTGTCTAAAGAAGTAAGATGGAGGAATTGGGGCGTGTCCTGTCCTTCTTCTTCTTCTTCTTGGCCTCCATCTTCTGTGGTGATGGTGGCACTTTGGGATTGGTTATTACTAGAAGTGCACCGGTTAATAAGGGTAGAAGGTATTGGAGAAAAATGATAAATATTGTACAGGTAACTTCGGGTATAAAGATAAGTGACCGCCCAGGGGTTTGTGCAGTGTGCCCATGGCTGACTGCTGTGCAGACCTCTGTCGGGCTGAAAGAAAATCTTTTAGATAAACAATTAATAAACACCGAGACCGAGACAAGATCAGAAGTCTCTCCTCGTCCTTTGAAGCGCCGGGCTCTTCAAGGCCATCCCTGGGCCTTTCCAGGCCACCTAGACAGCACAGAAAACTTACACATGGGGAGGGCCCTGCTGCCAGGCTGGAGCTGCCTGTCCTTGCAGGGCTGCACCCATGGCAGAGTGACCCAGGCTGCAGCAGTGCTGGGAGCACTGTGTGCCCATGGAGGGACTCACAGTGCAGAGTGCTGGGAGAACTGCTGCTCATGAGAGTGGATCCATGCTGGAGAGGTTCATGGAGAAGTGTCTCCTGTGGGAGGGACCCCAGGGTCTCACAGGGGAAGGGATGAAAACCTCGGGTGATGAACTGACCAAGATCTCCCCCCTCCTGTCCCCCTGTACTGTGAGTGGGAAGGAGGAGTGGGCTGGGGGAAAAAAGGTGTTTCAAGGCCTCATTTTACTTCTCATTATCCTCCTCAAATTTTGTTAGTAATAAATTCACTTTCCAACTTGAAGTTGAACTTGTTTTGCCCTTGAAGTGTTTTTCTCCCGCTCCTTATCTCAACTCATGAACCTTTTGTTATGTTTTTCTCTCTCCTCTGCCCAGCTGTGACAGGGGAGGGTAACCCAGGCTCTCCTGGGTGCCTGGCATTGGGCAGTGCCAAACCAGACACGCTGATACTTACTTTTACAAATTTACCATGGAGAAGATATGGAGACTGGAAGTCGTGTTGACAATTGGAATAAGCCATTCCTAACCCCATCCCTGACCCAAATGCAATAGGCCATGTCCTTCCTGTGGGAGAGGCAAGCACAGAGCAAAATGTGAAGTCAAGGAAAGCTGTTGTTATATATTGTTCTGTAAGCACCAAGAAAAAATAAATTACTAGAAGATGCATTCTAGTTCTAAAATCCTCCAAACCAGCCCACTACAGAAGAAGAGGAACAGTAACGTGTTCAGAATTTAACAGAAAGTAATGTGTGAATTCAAGGTATTACTGAAACTGATTCTGTTTTAAAGCCCTGGTGAGGCTGGCACAAACTGATGTCTGGGCACAGCCCCAGTGATTTGGCTCAGGCTCAGCCATTCCAGGATCTGAGCTGAGCACAGGAGGAGCTCAGGGAGGTGCCATGGGTAACAACCTTGTTACACAACAGCCAGAAGTTTTGGGAACTCCATTTCATGGAAAAGACAGGCCAAACAATGGCAGAATTGGTCTAACAAGCTGATTAACTTCTATTAAGGCTCAAAGGCTTCTAGCTGGACCTCCAACAGATGGACAGAGGGAAGGCAGGCAGCCAAGATTAATGCAGGGCACTTACTCTTGAAGAAGATGACTGAGAAAACAATTCCTAGTCCAAATCCAGCACCTGTAAGAAGAAATGCAGCAGGTGAGGACAAAAATAAAGCAAAGTCATGGAAAATGATTTAGTTCTTTACAGTAAGTCTTGATTCCAACTCAGGAATATCAGACTATGACTATCCAGCTACATGTTATTTCAGCACACCCAACCAGAGAGTTCTTACATAACAAATCTGAAAAAACCAATTCTTGTTTTCTTAAGTAACTGTGAGCAGCTTTAGAATCCCACATATGTAATAAATACATTATCAGAAATCCCAACATATGAATAAGTTCACATTAGAATCCCAACATATGTAATAAGTACATTATCAGAAATAGCTGAGGAAAAAACAGACTCTCATCCTAGAGAAAGTTCCTGAATTTCTGTCACCATCTCCAATGTGGAATTAAAATTTATTTGGCTCATTGTCAGCAAATGAGAAACACTTTAAATGAAAACTTATTGTGTCCTTGAGCTTCACATTGTGCAGATGAATATCTCATTGTATTTCGTTTATCTCACTCCTTTAAGTGCTTCAATGTGTGTCCCCAGGGCAGCAGAACTTTGAAGCTTTGTGTTACCCTATACCTTACAAAGAAAGCTCCAGGCTGCTTATCTTTCACATCCCCAACATTCATTATGGAGCATATTTAAACACATTAGGAATGAATGACTTTTCACATCCTTGTATTATACACAGAAATAACTGCAGCGGTTGAAACAAAATTATTCAGCACCACTAAAAAAACTCAGCATATTTAAAAATAATCTTTCACTTTCCTTGAAGGTGAGGTAATGATTTTGTGTAAAATGTCAGGCAAGTCTGCAAACTCCTCTCAGACCCAATAAATATCATAGTGAGAACTTCAGGCTGAGTGGGCAAATTCTACCTTTAATTATGTCCAGTGAAGAGAAGAATTTTAGATAAGGCACGGAAGTACAAAAGTTTGAAGAAAGAAAAAAAAAAAAAAAATCAGTCCTGCACATCCTCATTAAAAAAACAAACCAACAGCTTCAGGTTTATTGTGCAGCAAACACATCCTGCTATAAGTTTCAACTCTCTCCTTTCAATACAAGAAATGAAATATTATGAGTTTGCTACTTAAAATACATCATTTTTTTTATATTCCTAAAAGCACATGGTCCTGTTGAATGCATTATTCAGCGGGTTGAGTACAGAACAATGCCAAGGAATCCTGTACTCTCATGGCATATAGGATGCTGGGGTTTTTTTATGTTTCTTTGTGCTCTTCAATTTTTTTTTCCTTGTAAAAAGTACATTGATAGTTTCTAGTGAAGAACAGATTAGCAAAGAATACTTGACATCCTCAGTAATTAGGATGCACCACCTTGTACATTAACTAAGCATCCCACGGTTTTTGTTGAGGATAAGCCCCTGAATATCAGGACAGAGGTAAGCAAACGTGATCTGAGCAAAGCACCCCACCTTCACTCTGTTAGCACCTTACTCTCTGTATTTACTGAGAGCTGGAAAAAGGGCTGCAAACCCTTTTCATTTTACTACAGATCTGCAGTTGTGCCAGAGGTAACTGCTTTACCAGGTCATTACAATGTGGAGTAGGCTTACAAAACATGCAGGGAGAGCTCTGCCTGCCTGCCAGGCAATCCTGACATAACTCCCCAGACATCCCAGAGCCCAGTGCTGCACTGAGGGTCAGGCTTTCACCCTGATCAGTGCACAGCTCAGAGCCTGGGGGTTTGTGCCTTTCACACTGTGAGGGACTCCTGGAGCAGCTCGTTCAGAGCTGTGCACTGAGCAATGCCCACCTGGAACAGACATCGGGCACAGCTCAGCCTGCAACCCCAGCAGAGCCCTCCTGCCCTCCCAGTGCTGAACCCACAGTGTTTGTGCCACCAAGATAATGACCATCCTCCAGGAGCCACCCTGCTTGGTGCCCTGGATCCTCTGCCAGCCCATCCCCACAGCCTGAGCTGGTCAGCTTTGGGCTGCTCAGAGATCCACAGGGGATCCTCTGATGAGGATCTGCTGGGGGGATTCTCTCTGCTCACACAGCACCAGGACTGAAGTTCCCAGCTCAGTTTTGGGCTGCTCAGGGCTGATGAGGATTTTCTGGAGGGATTCTCTCTGCTCACACAGCACCAGGACTGTCTGAAGTGCTCAGCTCAGTTTTGGGCTGCTCAGGGCTGATGAGGATCTGCTGTGGGCATTCTCTCTGCTCACACAGCACCAGGACTGAAGTTCCCAGCTCAGTTTTGGGCTGCTCAGGGCTGATGAGGATCTGCTGTGGGCATTCTCTCTGCTCACACAGCACCAGGACTGTCTGAAGTGCTCAGCTCAGCAGCCCTGCCATGAGGGAGCAATCCTTGTCCTACACTTCCTGTCCCTACAAGATCCCCTCTGCCAATCCAAACAGCTTAGCTAATCAATGAGAAATGATTTACAGGATGACAAATCCTGCATCATCTCCATGCAGAGCCTGGGCAGTTTCTAATGTCACCACATTTTCCATGTCACCAGTCAAACCCACACTCCTCTCACCAGCCTGGTGCTGAACTGCTCCGTGCCTTAACACAACCCTGCATTAAGGAAGCAGCTATAATTAATACAGTTTCTTTCCATTTAATTATCATTATCTTGTATTCTCTTCACCTCCCTGAGATGTCCTCTGACATTACAGCCCCTCTGTAAGGGCTGCACTCACTGCCATCAATGCTGCTTCCTGTTGGCCATGGGGGAAGCTACAGGATACACTTAAAAGGTGAAGAATTTATTATTTCTGTCAACTGCAATTCAGACTAAGTCTAAAACACAAACTAGGCCTTCCCCCACACCAACACCACTGCTAAACAGATGTGGTCCAGCATCACTGGCTTAGGAAAAGCTACTCTGCCTTAAGGAAGCTTTTTCTGAAGCAGCTCATTTGAAAGGATTGTTGTTCTTCATGCAAATGCATTTTTGTGCAATTTCAGAGGCTATCACTGCACTTTATTCCAGCTGTAAGGAGTCTGCACCAACAATGAGTATCAAAAATGATGGGAGGACAGCTAAGACCTTGCTTTAAGTAATGAAAATGCTACAGAGAAGTGAAGGAGGAGATCTGACAGCTAATGGGTTCTGGCCTTCTGTGCAGGAAAACAGCTTGAAAACAAAGCCAAAAAAGCACCTGAGCTTTCCTAAACTCACAGGCAGCTTGGGTCACCCCTGTCCTGCCTGAGGCACAGCCTGTGATCACAACACCCTGACCATGAGGAACACCAGCTCTCCCCCCACACCAGGCACTGCATGCACAGATTTTGCTCTTTTTTATTTGTGTTGAACAGTTAGGAGCTGGTTTTAACTCAAAACCAGAGCCTTCAGCTACATTTAATTCCTCAGCCTGTCTGGCTAAGAACCTCTTTCTGTGGGAAGTTTGTCACTCATCCTCATTCCACTAGAAAGTATTTGTGGTTATGTGGTCATTTCCTGTGTCTCCAAGACCAAGGGGGAGCAAAACCATCTTGCCTCGGGAGCAAAGCAATGCATTTCACTTTAATTCTATATAAAGTTACAGCAGAGATAAACAATGGCAGAGCTGCTGATGAGTTTTACAGGTTGAAGTTCTCACATGCTCCATTTCCTCTTAAAGAGGCAACATGTCTCTTCAAAGAGCCTCCCACCTGAGCAGGGGATGCTCCAGCTGTTCCTCCTAGAGATCAGCACCTCCAGGCCAGCCTTTAACTCCACAACAATAAAACATGAAAGGTTTATCTTACAATGAAAACAAACGAACACGGCAAAGCAAAGGGCTTGATCCACACCAGGCACATTTTCCCTCCCTTTCTTGCCTGACAGATTTTGGAGGAAAAGGCCACAGGAAAGAGTACAAGCCATTTTTCACCTTCTCTGACAGTTTAAAATGTTTAACTAGAAAAACAGCCTCTTCCAGCCCACATTCATCACTGCAGCCTAAACTCATTTACAGTGTCAACAGGGGACAGGACACTTGTGTGGACACCTCAGCCCTGCTCCCCCCATGCAGCACAGCCACCTTGAATTGGCATTAGGCAGCAAGCCCAGGCACCAAAACTTTTTCTTTCTCCGTTTTTGGCTCCTCCACCTTCCAAGAAAAACCTCCCAGTGCCTCCAATCAATCTAACACGCAGGAGAGCACACGCTGTATACCCAACAGGACATCATAAAAGTGTCTCAGAGAGAAACACAAATCTTCAGGATGGGCTCCTGCCCTGCAAGAACATCTGGGAAAAGCTTTTTCTATAAATTTAATCAGCAGTCACTCCAACAGTGATACTGCACGGTTCTTCCCTAGGCTACCCAAGTAGCTGCAGGCTGAGGCAGCCACTAACACAGCCACACCTCGATGTACTCTGCTTCAACAGCCTGAAACTGAAAATAGAGGGATTAAAATCTGCTCACTGACACCTGGCAGATGTGCTGCTGTTACTATAGCAGCTGGAAACTTTTCAATTACTTAATCCCAAAATGAAAACTCTTCTTTTCCTTTGTCATTCCACACACACCAATACAAAACTGAGAGCTTCAGCCTCCAATCCCACTCTGACAAGGTCCAGAAAGAATTGCTCTGTAAAAATGTGGAGGGAAGCTGCCTTCATAACCAGGGCCCTCACAGGGCAGCACTTAGCACCAGTTAGAAATCCAAGACCATGAAATCACTTATTTACAGAGAGAATTCATTTTAAGCAGACTCTCTGCAAGGTCTTAGTGGCAGGAATCAGATTTTCTTCAAACACCAACTCTGAAGCTTTCATTCCCATCTCCCCTGTGGTGTGGATTGTTTGCAGAGCAGACAGAAAAATGAGCAGGGACACGAGAAGAAAACACAGTGAAATTGTAAACCAAGTACCCAAGAAAGAAGCAGAAAAAAAGAGTTTTGTTTTATACCAGCATCTGACTGCAGTAACAGAGAAAAACTGGAATAACAAAATATTAATATCCAAATATCATTGTAATCAAAAATCCCAAGTTGCTTTCACCCTGAAGCACTCAGGGTCAGGCCAAGCGCTGCTCAAAGGCAAACCCTGGGTAACAAACAGCAGCACTGCTGCAGGGGCACAGGCAGCAGCACCAAGGGACATCTGTGATGTCCCAAGGAACCACAGTGACACCAGAAACTCCAACCTCACAGCCCAGGGACACCAGAAACTCCAACCTCACAGCCCAGGGACACCAGAAACTCCAGCTTCACCCCACAGTGACCTGTCGCTTTCAGGTTTCTCTTTGCCGATTTATGACCGGAGATAGCTCAGGGATGCCACTTGCTCGGTTTCTCGGCTGTTTAGGCTTGTAAGTTTTCTGTGAGCTGTTTAGGCTGTTTAGGTGGCCTGGAAAGGCCCAGGGATGGCCTTGAAGAGCCGGCGCTTCAAAGGACGAGGAGAGACTTCTGATCTTGTCTCGGTCTCGGTGTTTATTAATTGTTTATCTAAAAGATTTTCTTTCAGCCCGACAGAGGTCTGCACAGCAGTCAGCCATGGGCACACTGCACAAACCCCTGGGCGGTCACTTATCTTTATACCTGAAGTTACGTGTACAATATTTATCATTTTTCCCCAATACCTTCTACCCTTATTAACTGGTGCACTTCTAGTAATAACCAATCCCAAAGTGCCACCATCACCACAGATGATGGAGGCCAAGAAGAAGAAGAAGAAGAAGAAGAGGACACGCCCCAATTCCTCCATCTTACTTCTTTAGACCCCCCTGTACAGAAATCCTAAACCCTGTGTCTTACACTCTAATTAACTTATCCCTTCACCATTCACCCAGTGAAATCCTCCCATCCTCATACAGGTGTCGTCTCCTGTGTAGGATCAAAGCCCTGCCACCAGACACTTCTGGCAACATTCCAGGACTCCCGAGCCCCCCAAGGGTGGTCTCGGCCTCTCTGCACCTCCATCCTGAGGTGCTGAGATCCCACAGCTTCACCCCACAGTGACCCTGCACCAGAAACTCCAACCCCACACCACAGACTGGTGAATGAACTGTGACACCTGAAGGCACAAATGTTTTCTCCCTCCTTTAAAAGGGGAAGGGGACAGGAGTGGAAGCTGCTCTCACCCAGTGCAGCTCCCCTGTGAAGGTGGCACAGATTTCCCAGAGAAGCTGGGACTGCCCCATCCCTGGAAGTGTCCAGGGCCAGGTTGGACTGGATGAGCTTTAGATGCCTCCCACCCCAAACCTTTCTGGGATTCTGTGATCAGTGATGCACCAAGCTTTTAGACAAATCAGGGCTGTGCTTGCTTTAGAAGCTCCTGGATAAGAAATCACCAATTTTCTCATAACACAGAAAATGCCCCTCTGACAGGAAACTTTACCTTATCTTACTGCAGTTACATGTTCTGCTAATAAAAATAATAACATTACTGAAAAGAAGGATTTAGCAGCAGTAAACTCCACTCTCAGGGCTTTTGCAGCCCAGCTGGCAGTGCTGCTGCCTCACAGCCACCCAGCACAGGCTGGCCAGCACTGGTGTCTGCTGGCCCAGCTCAGAAACAGAACTGGGAGCAAGGGGAGTTTCAGGGGTGTCTCACTGGCAGGAGTGAAGGGAAAAGGAGCCTGATCCTTCTCAAACCTCCCCCTGTTCATTTATTGTCACCAAGGATGTGCCAGCAGCCCTGAAAGGATTTTCTCAGATAATTGTTTCTGATATAAAAACCAGCAAAGTCTTGTTCCCACCTAGAGCTGTGAGTTCTCAAGGAGCAAACTCCAGGATATCACTTGGCTGCAGTCCCTGTTGTTGGAATTCATAAAATTAGAGGGTTTTTAAGAAATGGTTAAAAAAGAATAGGCTTCAGACTGAAGTTTTGTTAGCATTGCATGTCTCATGTCACTAGTCCAAATTGTCCTGTTCTGTCCATAATTAGACATAGTTGCCACAGCAAGTAAATTGCTCAGTAAGTGTAAAACATTGGACACCTGTCCCCTGGGCACTGCCACCGCATGCCACCTCCACAAAAGGCAGAGCTGGCACCTCACCAATGCTGAGGTTCAGGAAGTTGGGGTGTTCTGGGCTCATTTCCCTGGAGCAGAGCTCAGGTTTGGGTTTTGCAGAGGCTGCAGGGGCATTGTCACAGCTCTGCTCTCGTTGGTGGCTCCAAGTGCCACCCAGAGCAGGCTGGCACAGCTGGAGGGGCACAGCCCAGCAGGGCACACCCAGAGCCAGCCAAGGCAACAGCAGGGCACAATGCACTCAGGGGACACCTGGGCTCCTCAAGAGGTTCCTGGCCTTTCCTTCCAACAGAAGATAATACCCTAATTTGTAAATGGACACTGCATTCAGAGCTCTGCTAACAGCATTACTAAAAATTGCTGTCAGATTTTGGACTAAAAGCCTGTTCTCAGAACAGCACTGCCCACCTCTTCCAAGGAAAACATTTTTTATTGTCTGTGCTGCCTCCCTGCACAGCCTGAGCCATGAGCAGTTCATATTTACACTGCTGGCTCTGCTGCAAGACACAACCAGCAGAGCTGGATCTTCTGTGAGACCAGGAAAAGCTCACACAACAACGCAGCTGTGTGCTCACAGAAAATCCACGTTCTCCAGCACCAAAAACAAAACCCCAAAGGAGTTTGGAACAAACCTTCTGGCCTGGTAGCCAGGACTGGATGGCCATGATACAACTGCCAAGCAAAGAAACACTTCAAAACAGGAATTTCAGGATTTTTGTATATTTAGACAAAGTCTAATCCAGTTTTCAGAAAGTGTAATCAAGTTTTATCATTATATAGACTGACTTTATCCTACTCATAACCATATGAAGGATTATTTAAAAATACTGACATTACAATCCATACAATGATTCTTTCTGAAATATCCAATCTGTGCAATGACACAAACAATACAATTTCATCCCTGCCATTAACAGAACAGCTTTTCAAGCAGACCAGATGATGAAAAGCAGAAGAATTCATGTTAACAGTTGCAGAATTCAAAGTGCCCTTTTCTTTTTAAAAAAAATCCCTATTAAATGGAAATTAGAAGCATTTTATTTTCAGATGTCAAAACAGAGGATTAGAGGAAAATGAAATCACTACACTGGGTTATTTACAAGCTTCCAGGCTGAATTCTGGTCAATCACAGATATAAATCAAAACATTTCTGTCCTGAAAAAAAAAATGAACTTCAACACAGCAACTTCACACACACACAAGTCAAGAAGCAAACAGTTTCCCTAGGATTACCTCCAGTATCAGGAAAATTACAGCCTTCAACTCATTTAAAACAACAACAGCTTCAAAACAAACCAAGGCATGAGGGCACATAAACCTCCCTCTCTTCCACACTGCTCTTTATGGCCTCTCTGGCCCCTGGAAACAGCACATAATAATAATTTGTCCAAAATTACAGCCTTTCAACAAAAAAACACCTCTGCCAATCTTCTGGGAGTAATTGTCCTTCTAAATAAACAGCCATGAACTATCAATCAGTTAAACAAACCAACCAACCCTTTGAACAGGGTTTGGAGCCTGCAGGGTGGAGGAAGACCATGGCAGTGTTTACTTCATCAGCCTCCTCTGCAGAGCTCTACTGAGGAAAAGGAAGAATTGGCTGTGAAGGCTGGAGAGGACACAGGGACTGAGGAGGGTTTGCAAGCTGGCAAGGAAAAGAAAGCCAGGCCAGTTCAAGTCTCTGTTCCCACCTGCCAAACAACCAGGTTTTCTGTAAGAAAGTAACAAGGAGTTTTCTGCATCAAAATCAGAATGACAAAAAGGAACAGAAAGTTAAATTATTTAAATGACTGCTGGGTGAAAAGCCCTGAGGATGGTGCAAAGGCAGCAGGACCTGGCTATCAGAAACCCCCAGGTCAGCTAAGAAAGCACAAGCCAGCCCTCTGCACACAAACACTGAGCTCACAACTACCTCTGGAATGGCAGAGGAACAAAACCCCCTGGGTACAGCCTCATCATTAGCAAAACAAATAAATATCATGCTAATAAAAACGAGGTGACCACCAGCTCCATGTGACAATGGCTCAATGTTCTGAGCAGGCATCAAAAGGTTCAGCTCCTCTTCCAATGAAATCCTGTCCTAACAACGCCGGACAACATCCTCTGTTTGGAGCTAACAGGAAAAAGTTAATACTAAATTACAAGATCCACACAGGTAGTGACCAAGAGCTCAAAACCATAATACAGCATTTCAAAAGATGCAACACAAGATAAATATTTATTTTGGAAGCTTTAGTGGCAGGAGATCAAGTTTTTTTCAGGAGCCTGGTCTCCAACTAAAACAGGATTGCACAACTCCAAGCAGAGCTGAGGACAAACCCTGCCTTACCCAGGGAATCCTGATGGGCTGAGGACAGGCAGCACAGCCCCAGCTGGAATTTAAAGCACATTTTTGCTTTAAAATAAAGCCAGCCTGGGAGCTCAGCCTCCCCTTCTCACCCTTTTCTGTTTGCCATGTCCCACCAGCCCTCAAACCAACCTGTCGCAGACATTTCTCCACAGAAATCCTTTCTTTCACATTTCTGCATCTTCGGGAGGCCAGGGGCCCCCGAAGAGAAGGTAAACAATTATTATCAGCTGCTGTGGAATGCAATAGGATTCACCTTGATTGGCTCATTTTCTATGTTTATAATTAAGGGCCAATCATCAGTTCAAGCCAGGGGACTGAGTCCTTGGCCACAACTTTGTTGTGGGTTCTTTTCTATCTCTTCTTAGCTTAGCTAGCTGCTCTGCAAAACCTCTCTCTATATTTTTTTAGTATAACTATAATGTATTATATCATATATTAATAAATTCAGCCTTCTGATCAAGATACAAGATTCACCGTCTCTCTCTCACCAGCAGCGACCGACACAGGTCGTTGTAATACCAACCCACAGGAGTTATCTGTCCACAGCTCTCACAGACACTGGGAAATGTTGTGCATGCACAGCTCCAGAAATTCGGTGCTTTATTTAGAGAATCTGCAATGGGAAACACTGGGCTAATCACAATGATTGGTTTTGCTCCCTGGCTGTGGCACTTGGGAGGGATGTAAAGGAGTGTTTGGGAAGGAAATTGTGGCCACCAAAGGGAAAGGCTGACAAAGTTTACCAAGCCCTGTAACAACTAAATCCTCAAGTAACAAATTAATTTCTTTCCTTCCTTCTTTCCACCCTTGGTAATTTATATTGGAAACTCCAGCAAAGTTTGCAGTAACATTACAAAACCAATCAAGCCAACCACTCACAGTTTTAATGTCCCAGCAGAGAAAACAATCATTCCCACTGGGATGCCACAGAAAAATGTGTGTTGTCAGCACACCATTCATGCAGGAGGCTGCCAGCACAAATGCTGCAGCTACTGATCCACTGCAAAAGCACACAAACCAGAAATGGGCCCTGACACAGGAACAGAACCACGTGTGTGAGCCCACCCCCTGGCTTTGGGGAAAATAAAGAGATGCAGCACAGGGGACCCTTCTGGGCAGCCTGCTGGAAAACAGCAATTTCACTGAGATCTCTCCTCAGCACCCTAATGATGCCAGCACTGGGAATGCTCAGAGCAGAGCCCAGAGCACGAGGCAAAGCAGGTTCTCGTTCTTGTGCTGCCCCTTCAGGCTGGAGGAAATCACCAAATCCAAATGAAAGGACACAGCACAGCCAGGAGTGCAGGGACAGACACCAGGGTGAGGGCAGGGGACAGGGGACAGGAGGGGACAGGCACCAGGGTGAGGGCAGGGGACAGGCACCAGGCTGAGGGCAGGGGACAGGAGGGGACAGGCACCAGGGTGAGGGCAGGGGACAGACACCAGGCTGAGGGCAGGGGACAGGAGGGGACAGACACCAGGCTGAGGGCTGCACACACCTGAAGGCCAGGGCTGTGCAGAGGGAGCTGGGCAGGCTCCAGGAGTGCCCACGGGAATCCCACGAGGAGGATTTCCCTGCAGGAGGCTCAGGACAGCCCCCAGGATGAATCCAGGCTGAGGGATGAAGAGGAGCCCAGGAGAGGAGCAGCTGGGGGTGCTGTGGGTGAGAGCTGGGCACAACCCAGGCACAAACTCCTCATGCCCTGGGTCAGCCCCCAGCGTGGGCAGCAGCAAAGGGGGTCCCTGCCCCTCTGCCCCACTCAGGGGAGACCCCGGCCCTGGAAGGACCTGGAGCTGCTGCAGAGAGCCCAGAGGAGGCACCAGGATGAGCAGAGGGATGGAGCAGCTCTGCTGGGAGGAAAGGCTGAGAGAATTGAGATTGTTCAGCCTGGAAAAAAAGAAGGTTTTGGGGTGACCTCATTGCAGCCTTCCAGTACCTGAAGGGAGCTGCCAGCAAAGAGGGAAAGGAACTGTTTGCAAGGGCCTGGAGACAGGACAAGGGGGAATGGCTTCCCAGTGACAGAGGCAGGATATGGTTGGATAATGTGAAAAGATGCTTCCCTGTGAGGATTTCCCAGAGCAGCTGTGGCTCCCCTGGATCCCTGGCAGTGCCCAAGGCCAGGCTGGAAGGGGCTGGGAGCACCTGGGACAGTGGAAGGTGTCCCTGCCATGGCAGGGGTGGGACAAGATGAGTTGTAAGGTCCCTTCCAGCACAAACCACTCTGGGATTCTGTGAAATCAACCCTGCATCCACTTCCTTCAGCCTCCAGGGCAGAGGATGCACAGGATCCTGACATGTACAGCTGCAGCATGGAACAAGTTCTTGTTTATAATTTGGCATACTTAATATTTTATGATAAAGCAACCAATGCTATGGAAACATAAACATGTCCAGATATGTTTGTCAGACAAACCTGAGTAGAATTTAATAAGGAAAAACACTGCTCTGGAGCACTTGACACTTTTCAAAGGTCTGCTATAAACAATGGAAGTTTCAGTTTACTTAAAATTATTAAACATCTTTTCTAATGGAAAAGTATTAGGCAACTAAAACCCCTGAGCTCCTCATCAGCTTTCAAGCACAAGGCCCCTGCAGCCTCAAGAAATAAACATTCACATTTCCCAGATATTATTTATGGTTCTAAAAGAGACATCTGCACCAGCAGGGAACGACACGTTGTGTCAGACACTGCATTTGAAGATTTGGCTTTGTAAACACACTTTGTGAAGCCACAGGCTGTGCCTGGTGTCACTCCGCAGGCGGTCACAGGGTGAGCGTGGTGCTGCCACCAGAGCCACCACCCCTACACCTCACAGCGCTCGGGGAAACCTCGGCAATGCTTTGCTGCAGAAAACTGAGGCACATAACTCTCACTTTAAGGACAAATAAATACGGGAAAAAAAACACCAGAACTGTTCCCCTGCTTGGCGAACAGGCAGAGTTACAGGGCTGGGACGGGGACGGCGCCTCTCAATGTCACACTCCACACGCTGTACAAGTGACACGTGCCAAAGCCCTCAGCGTGTCACGCTGCCTATTGCCTTTAACAAACGCAGCCCCTCGCACACAGAGCGGGGGGAGCAGCTCCGCACACACCGACCCAAAGGCACCGGAGCGGGGGGAGCAGCTCCGCACACACCGACCCAAAGGCACCGGAGCGGGGGGAGCAGCTCCGCACACACCGACCCAAAGGCACCGGCGCCGCAGAGCCGGAGGTCGGGCACGCCGGGAGCCGTGGGTGCCTGCCCGCCGCTCATTCATTCCGCCCACATCTCCTCGGATCCCGAATTGCCGCGGACACCGCTCGCCCTCAGCACCGGGAGCGGCCCGAGCTCAGACCCGGCCGGAGCGCGGTAAGCCGGGGCCGGGCCGGGGCGCAGCAATGGGAGCGGGCCCGCCAGGGGTCCGAGCCCGCGGCCAAGGTCACCTTGCCAGGCCCGCGGCCGCCGGCTCTGCCCGACGCCGGGGGCAGCCATGAGGGCGGATCCTCCGCCACCCCGAGCCCCCCGCGGGCTCACAACCGCCCTAAGGAGAACCCGGGGCGGCGGGGGACAGCGGGCCCCGCGCCGCGGGGACACGCCGGCGGCGGCTCACGCGGGTTCGGGGAGCCCGGGGGGACCACCACCGCTCTTCCCCGGGCCCTCCCGCTCCGCCGCGTCCGCACCGCCCTTACCCAGCTTGACGGCGGAGTCTGCCACACACCGGTCCCACTTCCTGCCCAGGTCGCCCTCCGACGCCATCTTGCCCGTCCCCTCACCTCCTCCCCCGCGCAACTCTCGCGAGAGCTCGTGCTCCACCTATCGGCCGCACCGGCAGGTCTCGCGAGGTTTCGCTGCCGCTGCCATGGTAACCAACCGGAGGGTGTCATGGCCGCCGCGCCCGACCTTGGGCTCGGCCCAAAATCCCCTTTCTCCCCGTAGGATCCGGCCCAAACGCCATTTACCCCCGTAAGACCGGGCTCGCCACGTCCCCAGCTCCATCTCTCCGTCTAGAGCTCCCGCTGTGTCCTTGTTAGCCCTCGTCTCCCTCAGGCTATGGCAGCATCCCTCCCTCCTCGCGGGCGCCTGTGCTGGGCCCGCGCCCGCCGCGCCCCTGCCCGCAGGGCTCTCGCCTCAGCCATGGTAAGAGCCGGGCCGTGCTGCAGGGCCGGGTGTTCACTGCAGCGGTGGGTACAGCACTGCACACACACTCCCTGCAGGGTTTCCCTGTCCTGCACAGCTCCTGTGTCCCCTCAGCAGGACAATGACACCCCGGGAGGGTGGCAGAGCTCCGGACAGGTGCGCAGGGAGCGCGGGGAGTTTCCCTCGCTGGAGACATTCCAAAGCCACCCGGACGCATTCCTGTGTCACCTGCCCCAGGTGTGCCTGCCTTGGCAGGGAGGCTGAAATGAGTGATCTCCAGAAATCCCCTCCAGCCCTAATAATTCAGGGATTTTGACTCTCTGGCCTCGGCTGCTCTCCAGGGCCTGAAATGAGGTGGAGGTGTGTCACAGCTGGTGTCAATCCCTATCAATATCTCAGGAAGAGCAATCTGGGCCCCCCACATTCTTGTTTATTTGAGAAAAGGAGCCAAATAATTTCAGCAAGATCATTCAGTCCCATGCAAGAAGTTATTCCACACAATAGGTTGATAATGAGAATCACAGAATTGCAGAATGGTTTGGGTTGGGAGGAATATTAAAGTTCATCCAGTGCCACCCCTGCCATGGCAGGGACACCTCCCACTGTCCCAGGCTGCTCCCAGCCCCATCCAGCCTGGCCTTGGGCACTGCCAGGGACCCAGGGGCAGCTACAGCTGCTCTGGGCACCTGTGCCAGGGCCTGCCCACCCTCACAGGGAACAATTTCACCCTAGGTATATTTTTATATATTTTAACTTCACTCTATAGGTATAAATACCTATATATTTCCTAATAAGTACCTAAATATTTCCTAATTTTGGGGGAGGAAGTTGTGGGAAGAGTTCCCACTGATCTCTGGGGCTTCAGCCCATCCTGTTACAGCTTTGTGGGGCCAGCAACAACTCTGGATGTCTGTAAACCTCCTAAAGTGAATTCTTGTGGTGCAAATGGTGTGTAGGCTGCCTGGCAGGCATCCTCCAGAAGCCTTGTGAAAAAAACCCAGGGTGTTTGTTGAGTGCTGATGTCCCCATTCACACTGGGAGGCAATTTTTAGCTGTGATTACTTGTTTTGATTTCTGCAAGTTCAATTTTCTTTATGGAGGTGGAGGAGGCTCTGCTGCTTCATAAAACTGGAAGTTCTTTTGCAAGTCAATTACAGACCAAAGCCACAAACAGAAGAGAAAAATTCATGAAGTTGGCAAAAATTTCATTAAGTTATTGTTGGTATAGGTCTAATTTATCTTAAAAGTACAACTGGTTTTGATCTAGGATGGAAAGGTTTTACTTTTCATTGGTTTGGTTCAATTCCTTCACATATCACAATCACAATTAACCAATTAATTATTTTCTCTTCCTTATAAAACCAAAATGGCTTTTATAAATTTATCTTTGATCTGGGATGGAAAGGTTTTATTTTTCATTGGTTTGGTTCAATTCCTTCACATATCACAATTAACCATTATTTTCTCTTTCTTACAAAACCAAAATGGCTTTTATAAATTTATCTTTGATCTGGGATGGAAAGGTTTTATTTTTCATTGGTTTGGTTCAATTCCTTCACATATCACAATCACAATTAACCATTATTTTCTCTTTCTTACAAAACCAAAATGGCTTTTATAAATTTATCTTTGATCTGGGATGGAAAGGTTTTACTTCTCATTGGTTTGGTTCAATTCCTTCACATATCACAATCACAATTAACCATTATTTTCTCTTTCTTACAAAACCAAAATGGCTTTTATAAATTTATCTTTGATCTGGGATGGAAAGGTTTTATTTTTCATTGGTTTGGTTCAATTCCTTCACATATCACAATCACAATTAACCAATTAATTATTTTCTCTTCCTTATAAAACCAAAATGGCTTTTATAAATTTATCTTTGATCGAGGATGGAAAGGTTTTATTTTTCATTGGTTTGGTTCAATTCCTTCACATATCACAATCACAATTAACCAATTAATTATTTTCTCTTCCTTATAAAACCAAAATGGCTTTTATAAATTTATTTAAAGGCACTGTTTAAGTGAGCCCCTGGAGGTTCAGGAGGTTTCCCTGGAGAAGGCAGCCCTTGTTCTGCAAGGGGATCTTCCTTTTCTCTTCCTCCCCCTGCAATTTGCTCAAATCAATCTGCATTGCTGCATGGTTGGTATCCAAAATAGAACCACTCATTGAGTTCCTTATAAAAATACCAACACGATCCAGCAGTTTTTTCCCCAAATAGCTCCAGAAGTGCTTTCTGAAACCACATCCCCAGCAGTGCCAGCTCCACCCTCCCATTTCCAAACAGCTCTGGAAAATATCATGAGGGGAAAGATAACTTGAAGCCTCCAAAATAATTATTTCATTTGCATCCTGAAAATTAAATTCCAGAAGGCAGGGTTTCAAACCAGCCCAGAAATGTGGTCTTGTGTTGGCAAAAACAAATGCTCAGTGTAGCCTCACTTCACACTTACTCATTTTCAGGCTGCTGGGTCCCTGGAAAATGCAGATTTTTGGGATGAAGGAACTGGTGAGCAGCTGCATTGTGAGGCACTTCATAAAGGCTTGTGTTGCTGTGTCTCAATGGATCCTGACAGCCTCACCTCAGGACCTGGTGCATTCAACCTTTCCAAGGGGAGGGAATGGTTCAGGGTCATTGTTTTGAATGTTCAGCTTCCTTTGGAGAGTTCACTCTGCTGCTTTCAAATCCCAGAGTCATCAGAGGGGGCTCTGGAAAACGTTATCCATGAAGGATCTAGAGCACATTCTCTGCACCCCTTCCCCACCCCAGGGACAAATTAAGGCAGGAGGGAATGTGTCCAAGGCCAGGCTTTCCTTTTCATTGCTATAGTTACTTGGCAGTGGGGCCCTTGCAGTGTAATATCAAGTATTTATTATTGTGGGACTCCAAGGTGATGTTTGGAACATGTGGTTTTGAAAAACCTTCCTTGCATTTTACAGCCCAGGATTCCTTCCCTCCCTTGTGCTCTCCTCTCCTTTCTTTCCAGTAAATAAGTGTAGGAATAAATGGAGGAAATGAAGGCAGAAAGGTTCAAAATGAGCCCTGGATTTCTCTGGTGGAAGTCACCTTCTGGTTTGAGCAGGTTCAGCCCTTGGATCCCCAGTTTTGTTAACGATACCTGGCTTAAGAACTGCTCACTAGGAGTTAGGCACAGGTTGGGTTTGCAGCAGAAGGCCATCAGATAAGGCAGAGGCAGCACTGGGGATCTCAGATGAATTAGCACCATTTTTATTCTTCAAATTGCTGTTTCCTTGTGTCCTGTGGCAGATCCCTGCATAGGAGTGCTGTGGAGTTCTGGGCCCTCACCACTGGAAGGACCTGGAGGGGCTGGAGCGTGTCCAGGGCAGGGAATGGAGCCCCAGGAGAGGCTGAGGGAGCTGGGCAGGGGCTCAGCCTGGAGCAAAGGAGGCTCAGGGGGCCCTTGTGGCTCTGCACAGCTCCTGACAGGAGGGGACAGCCCAGGGGTCGGGCTGTGCTCCAGGGAACAGGGACAGGAGGAGAGAGAACGGCCTCAGGCTGGGCCAGGGGAGCTCAGGGTGGACACCAGGAGGAATTTCTGCATGGAGAGGGTGCTCAGGCCTTGGAACTGCCCAGGGAGGGTTGGAGTGCCCATCCCTGCAGGTGTCCAGGGAACACCTGGAGGTGGCACTGAGTGCTCTGGGCTGGGGACAAGGTGGGGATTGCCACAGCATGGACTGGATGGTCTGGGAGGGCTTTTGCAGCCAGAAGGGTTCTGTGGTTCCATTGCTGCCTTGGAGGTGAGGAGCTCCTCTGGAACTGCACAGCTGGAATTCAAACCCTTTCCACAGAACAGATTTCCTTTCAACTCTTACCTCTGGTTTGTCCATAGAGCAGGGTGAGTTTTTGTTTCAAAAGTTCCCAGCAAGTTTCTTTTAAATCTTGAACCTTCCCCAGCATGAGAATATCACCTCTTATCCTACTTTTTCAAGCATTCCTTGTGTCATTTCCCCACTGGCTACCAACACACTCTTGCTCTCCTCTTTTCCAAAGAATACACATGCAGCTTCTCCCATAGATTTAAATTACATGAATCACCTCCCACACATCTATTTTTTATTTATTTTTCTGCCAAGATCTGCACAGGAAGGCAGCAGTGTAGGAGTTATCTGCTTGTAATGGTTGACACAGGCTCAGTGTGGGCCCCCACTCCCTGTTTCCTGTACTTCCAGAACAATTCTTTCATGTTACAGAGAGCTCAGACCTGGGTGGGAACCTCCAGCTCTCAATCTCCACTCTGCTGTGTTGGGTTTTTCCTCCAAACATAAGGCACATTCACCAACAGACACTGATGCTTCTTTCTCTCTTTGAAAACCTTTTAGCTCTCTGAGCAACAAAAAAAGTCTGAGGAGAAAGAAACCCCTCCTGAGCAGGACTTTGCCCTGGGATGGGAAAGGTGCCAGCAACTCCATTAAGCCTCCTGTGCTGTCCTTATTGATTTTCTGTGGGCAGCACGTGGATGCTGTGGGGTGAGCAATGCTCTGAGGCTGAGCTGAGTGCACCAGCAGGGACAGCCTGTGCTGCACTGCAACATCCCTCCTGTCACAGACATCTTTGATGGAAATTCCTTCCCTTAGGGTTTTTCCTCCTGAGTGTAGGAGCGTCGGGGGCAGGATGGTGGGGATGGATGGAGAGCAGAGATCTCTGCAGCCAGGTCAGGAACTTGGGGTTTATTGCAAAGGGCCAAGTGCAGGGACCTGCTGGGAGCTGCCAAACACAGCTGGAGCAGGAGTGAGAAGAGAGAGGGGGAGAGAGGATGAGAGGGTGAGAGCAGCAAGAGAGCAAAAGGGGTAAGAGAATAAACGGGGTAAGAGGCAAGGGAGAGAAGTTCCTGTTACAATACAATGAATTATCTTCTGTGTTGAATATTCTAATTCTCACTAACCAATCCAGTACAATATACAAATCCTACAGCATTTCCATACAGCTTATAAGAATCACTACATTAGCATACTGTGTTACATTTTAAACCCTAAAAACTCCTCTTTGGCCCCTTCTGCCAAGCTGTAGGGTCTGCTCTGACCCTTGGATTTGCTTGCAAGCAGAGGGCCTTGTTTTATCAAAAGGGGATCACCTTCAGCTGGCCACACCATTGTTTTTTGGTTGTTCAGTAACTGAGGGATCTCAAAGCTTGCTTTCATTTCAATCTCGCTTATAATTTCAATATTCTCAAAATCTTTTGCCAGACAATCATATTTATAAGGCTTTCCTGTTTCATCTTCCCCAACACTGAGAAGCTGAGAGGCCTCAGGAACAAAATGTAAACAATGATTATCTGCTGCTGTGGAATGCAACAGGTGCATCTGGGATTGGTCTTATGTGGTTGTTTCTAATTAATGGCCAATCACAGCCCAGCTGGCTTGGACTTTGTCTGAAACAGAAGCTTTTGTTATCATTCTTTCTTTTTCTATTCTTAGCCAGCCTTCTGATGAAATCCTTTCTTCTATTCTTTTAGTATAGTTTTAATACATCATAAAATAATAAATCAAGCCTTCTGGAACATGGAGTCAGATCCTCATCTCTCCCCTCATCCTGGGACCCCTGTGACGCCGTCACACCCTCAGGCTTTGCATGGGGCCACACCACATCCATGAGCACAGTTTGTGCTGCTGCATTCCCACACCACTCTGTGGGATTGTGAGTGTGTGCTGTTCATGGTTCCAGCTGTCAGGTGTGGCTGCTTGAAGCAGAACTTGGAGAAATGGGACAAGATGTGGCACAGCTCCTTGTGCTAATTCTGCTCCAGGCTGCTTTTGCTGTGAACATGAGCTTTGCCCCAAAAAGCTCAGCAGGAGAGCACTTGCATGGAAACCCTGACCTGAGTTTTTGCCAGCTCTGAAATTCCAGGCAAAAGCAGTGCTCTGACATTTCATGTCTTTATTTTCTGTACTATTTTGTGGTCATTTTTTAGAATAGCAGAAAGAGAAACCTTGTGCTGTATTGATGAGGTTTTCTAATGAACCAGCCCATGAACAAGTGCTGGGTTTTAGCCTTGCAGTATGTTTTTCCATTCTTCCATGTCTCTGGCTAATTCCACACAGATTCTAACTACTGAACCATGACCATTGTATTAAGAAAGAATCCAGGCAGGCCATTACAATTCTTTTGGCTGGTATATTAGCAGGCTTCAAATGAACTGCAACGTGTCAAGGAAAAAGTAAGGGAATGGAAAGTTTTGTTTCTTTCTGCTGTGTTTAATCAGCTTCTCCTTGATTCTTTTTTAATGAAAAGCCACAGACATTATTGCTAGTTAATGACCAAGTTTGACAAGAACGCCCTCAATCCTCTCTTTGCTCAGGGTAAAGACTTTGTCTGTCAAGTTTTCTGAGCTGAAAATACAGAGTTAAAGGAGCAGCTGCAGGAAGAGGAATGAACTGTGTCCTGGGAGCTGCAGCTAAGCTACCACTGCAGTCCTGCAGTGTTTGGACACCTTGGGTGCTGCTGGCTTTATCCTCTCCATTAACAAAAGGAGCAGATCTGCTTGGGTGCTGCTGGAGTGGAAAAAAGTCTGGTTCGACATTCTCAGTGCAGGGAGGGGAATGCCTCAAACCTCCCACCAAATGGGTGAGATGTTGTTTTTCATTAAACCTGGTATTTGGAGTTACTCATCAGTTCGTGCAGGAAATGGGGAAACTCTAAAAACTTTAAATTCCAAGAACACACTCAGCAAAGCTGCTTTGGATTCAGGATGGGGCACTTTTTTATTGTTTGTGTGCTATTTTGACACTGTGTACAGAGATCTCCATAGTGAGAACTATCTGTGGCTTGAACATAGAATTCCAAGACATTGGGTAGTGTTGGAGGTACCTTTTTCCTATATTAGTTTCCAAGAAACACTTGGTTTTCAGCCTCAAACCAAGTGATGCTGCTGTTTTACTGACTCTGACTAATAAAACCCAGCAAGCTAAACTTTACCATTGCTGGAGGATTCTTGCAGCAATAAATTCAATTTATGAGAACTCCTAATAAAAGTTTACATATCTTTCAAGTGCCATGAAAGAAAATGGGCAATCTGACCAAAAAAAAAAAAAAAAAAAAGTCAAGATTTTGCTTTTTTTATTACAAAAAATGACTATTCAGTGAAGCATGAAGGTTTTCTCTCAGACCCTGTTCCTCAGCATGTTCTCACAGTCACCCTTGGTCCTGGATAAATGCTGGAATAAACAAAATAAATAGCATTTCACCACACATGCAGGAGGATAAAATAAAAACCACATCGTGCTGGACCACAAATGCTTCAGGAAGTTCTGGCTGAATGTGAAAAGCACTTTTTAATGCTAATAAGTGTTTATCTTTTTCCTTCCTCGAATGTAATCAAATGTACAGGGAAAGCACATGGCTTTTAGAGCTGCTGATTGCAGGATCAAAAGCTTTGTTATTAATTGCACATGAATCTGATGTTGTGGGGCCATTGTCATCTGACATCATTGTTTGCTTCCTTTGTTTATGGACCCTCCTTTCAGAGAGGAGGGTGCCTGCAGAGCCCTTTGGGGAGCTCTTTGCTGGAGTGGGTGATCCATGTCCAGCTCTGGGAATGCTTGAGGCACAGGGAACTCACAGCTTGGATTATGGGATATCCCTGAATTCGGTGTTAACCCTCCATAAATCCCACAGCAAGTGGGATGGGGTGACAATTATGGACCTTCTGCCTGTTGGGATCCACTCCCCACCCCAAACTGCAGCAGGCTGGCCCTACATCTTAATAAACAACAAAAAATCCCTGAAATTGGCCTGCTCTAAACAAGCAAAGCAAACAGCTGCTCCTCATTTGAAAAAAAAAGATGTGACATCCATTTCCAAATGAATCTGCAGATCTTCTTAATGCAAATGTTTTTGGGAAAACAAAAAGCAGCTGTTTATTCTTCTTCGTACCTATTAGCAGGAGAACAAAATCCAGGATGCTTGTATTCCTTCCACTAAGAAAAACATCCTCTTGGCCTCCAAATTCATTTAGAGCTCAAATTGTTTGAAATACACTGGGCTGCCCAATTCTGCTATTGCTGTGCTGCTCCAGCCAGCAGCTAGGAGCTGTTTGTGTTCAAACTAAAAGCTGCTACAAGTGGAGTTGTCATGGAGTACTTTGCATGAATTTTGTGACTGAAAGAGAGAATTTTAGAACAGGCGTTTCCAAATTTATCAGTTCTGGCCTCCCAGCCCTGAGAAGCATTAGATGTGTGGATCCTTGGATAAAGAATGAATAATTTGGCCTGTAATGAACAGGTTTGCTTTTCTTAATTACTGCTGGGAGGCAGCTCAGAGGGAATGCAAGGGCTGGAGGAGGATCTGGGAGCTGCAAAATGGGAGCCATTTGGGATTGCTCCATCTTACAAAGCAGAGTGAAGGAGGTTAGGCTGAGGAGTGGTGGCAAAGAACTGAATTTGGACTCTGTTGAGCCTTCTGAGGTCATGGGGCTGCTCTCCCAGACGGGGAAGGATAATTTCCTAATTCCCCACCTTTGGGGTTGTTTGGTTGTGGCTCTGGATGGAGTTCGATGTGGTTTTGTGTTTCTGTGCAGTAATACAGCTCCTGTTTTTCCTGACATCGTTCTCCTGTTTTCTCTCCGCCCTTCCGGGCTCGTTTATTCCTGCCACCCCTGAGAGCTGTTCTGTGTGCAGGGGCTCCATTGTGGTGCAAATCCGTGTGCTGCAGGCCTGCCTCTGCCTTTGTAACCCGATCCGGGGCCATCTGTGTGCTTCCCTGGGAACGGGGCTGTCTGTGACACCAGGGGACAAGCTGTGTGACACCCCAGTCTGTGACACCAGGGGACAAGCTGTGTGACACCCCAGTCTGTGACACCCAGGGGACAAGCTGTGTGACACCCCAGTCTGTGACACCAGGGGACAAGCTGTGTGACACCCCAGTCTGTGACACCCAGGGGACAAGCTGTGTGACACCCCAGTCTGTGACAGCCAAGGGACAGCCCTGTGTGACACCCCAGTCTGTGACACCATGGGACAAGCTGTGTGACTGCTGTGTCTGTGACACCCAGGGGACAAGCTGTGTGACACCCCAGTCTGTGACACCATGGGACAAGCTGTGTGACTGCTGTGTCTGTGACACCCAGGGGACAAGCTGTGTGACACCCCAGTCTGTGACAGCCAAGGGACAGCCCTGTGCGACTGCCCTGTCTGTGACATCCAGGAAAAGCCCTGTGTGACACCCCAGTGTTTGACACCCCAGGGACAGCCCTGTGTGACTGCTGTGTCTGTGACAGCCAAGGGACAGCTCTGTGTGACACCCCAGTCTGTGACACCCAGGGGACAGCCCTGTGTGACACCCCAGTGTTTGACAGCCAAGGGACAGCCCTGTGTGACTGCCCTGTCTGTGACATCCAGGAAAAGCCCTGTGTGACACCCCAGTCTGTGATACCCAGGGGACAGCCCTGTGTGACACCCCAGTGTTTGACACCCCAGGGACAGCCCTGTGTGACTGCTGTGTCTGTGACAGCCAAGGGACAGCCCTGTGTGACACTCCAGTCTGTGACACCCACAAAAAGCCATTTTTCACCCCATGTTGGCACTCCCAGCTCCTGCAGCAATCCCAGGGAAGAGCTTTTGGCTCCCCAGGGCACATCTGCAGCACAGAGAGGCCCAATGGGGTTTTTTGGGGTCCTGGCAATAAAACTGGGGTGAAACCTGGCCTGACCTGTTCCAAAAGAAGATGCAGAGGAAGCTCTTGGTGCTTAATGGATTTTTATGTTTTCCTGAGATCATTGTCTGGTGTAGCTCTGAGATTCCCATACTGAGGCCAGGTCAGGAGTCTGCAGTTGGGATGTCTTACCTGAAATCACTGTAGTGGGAGTCACCCCAGTAATAGGAAAAAATGTTTTATTTTGGGGCAGTCTGAGCAAAATAGAAATGTTTTATTAGTGCATATACCCTGTTTTTGGAGATCCTGCTTCAGGTCTCCTCCAGGGCACTCTGCCTTGGTGGGGGTTGGATCAGGTGTCCCCTGAGGTCCCTTTGTGCCCTGACAAATCTGAGATCCCGTTATCCCTGGCACAGCAGCCTGTGTCAGCACCTGCCTGCCTTCCAGCAGGCACCTCCCATCCAACACACATCCTTTTAGAAATAACTAATAATTCCTTTTAAAATAATCTATCATTTCCTTTTAAAAATAATTAATAATTACCCCTGGCCTTAAGCAGCTGGAGGCTGCTCATTCTTCCACATCACTTCAGACCTGGCAGATGCATTACAAGCATGTAAAGTGCAGTTTACCTGTGTAAAACGCACCTTTAGGGTTACGAGTTTGCTGCTCGTTATCTTTTCTGGGCGGCGTTTGCCGTGCAGCCCGCCTGCCTCGTGCTGCCTTTGGTTTAAACTTCCACAAGTGCATTTAGGGAGCGACGTTCCCGCGCAGAGGCTCCGGGACCGACTGAGGGCCGGGCCCGAGCTGCGGGCGCGCCCCCCGCAGGCCCCGCCCCCGGGCCGGCCCCCGGGCTCTGATTGGCCGTCGCCCTCACCCCCGCGCCGCAGTTGGTGCCGCCGTGCGCCGCGTCCCCCCCGCGCCAGTGGCGTGGTTCGCTCCGCCCCGCCCCCCCGCCCCGCCGCCGCGCATCCATACTTGGCGATGGCCGGCGAGCCGCGCGCTGATTGGCGGAGAGCGGCGCGGGGGCGGGGCCGGCCGCGCTGACCCGGATGTTCACTGCCGGGCGGCGGCGGAAGCGGACGGGCCGCGGCGTCGAAGCGACAGGGACGGACCGGGAGGCGCCGCCGTTCTACCGCCCCGCGCACCCGCCCAGCCGACATGGTGAGAGCGGGCCGGCCCCGCGCCCCCGCCCGCGGCCCCCGCCCTTCCGCACCGCCCCCCGCGCCGGGTCCTGCGCCCACACCGCCCCCTCGCACCGGGGGGCCTCGCCCGGCCTCCCCCGGGCGGTGGGGACGGAGGGAGGGACGGCCCGGGCGGTGCCACCGGGGCGCAGGGAGGGCTGACCCGGCCTGAGGGCGCTGCCGGGGGGGGTTGGGGCTGGCGGAGGCTCTGCCCGGCGCTCCGCAGGGCCCGGGGGCGGGGGGCTCGCCCGGGGCTGCGCTGCCCGGTCACTGCCAGCCCTGCGGTCCCGGTACCGGGCGGTGCTTTCCGGTACCGGGGGAAGGATGTGGAATGACACGGGCAGTGCTTCCGCTTTGGCGGAGAACGGTGCCGCCTGGGGCGCTGGGAGCGCTGGGCCGTGGCCGTGGCTCCCGTGCCCGAGCCCGGGCTGTGCCCCCCGCCTGGCCCGTGGCTCCCGTGTCCGTGACCGGGCTGTGTCCCCCGCCGGGCCCGTGGCTCCCGTGTCCGTGACCGGGCTGTGTCCCCCGCCGGGCCCGTGGCTCCCGTGTCCGTGACCGGGCTGTGCCCCCCGCCGGGCCCGTGGCCGTGGCTCCCGTGCCCAAAGCAGGGCTGTGGCTCCCGAGCCCGGGCTGTGTCCCCGGCCCGTGGCCGTGGCTCCCGTAGCCAAAGCCCGGCTGTGTCCCCCGCCGGGCCCGTGGTTCCCGTGGCCGGGCTGTGTCCCCCGCCCGGAGCTGCCCCTGCCCCGCGTGTGCCGGGCTCGCCTGGAGCTGTGAAATGTGGGGAGCAAAGGGGCTGCAGCCCTGGGTGCTGCTCCTCCTCAGGGCTGGGAGCTTTCCCTTCCCCCGGAGAAGCCCCGGTTTGCTCAGCCGTGTGCCCTGATCTGTCTCGCTGTGTTTCCCCAGTGGATTAGCCCGGGGCACGAGACTCTCGATTCCCCTTTGGTGCTGTGCAGAGGGAGCAGCTGCAGCCGCTGCCCGGGCCCTGCTCTGCTCCCGGCCCGGTGCTCAGGGGCTGTTCCCGAGCCTCCTCAGGCACTTGGAGGGAATCACATCGCTTCATGCTCCTGGGGATTTGTGAGTCAGGGTTTCCAGCAGGACAATTCAGCAATGTTCAAATGTGTTTAGCTCACAAAGGAACACCCCGCAGCCTGGCTCTACAGCAGTTTAACCACACCAGTGTAATCCTTTACTTCTTGCCTTCATCCATAGGAATTCCAGAGGCAATGCCTTATGTTCTTTCTCTGGAGCTGGAGCCAGCTGTGTCATGCAGGATAAAGATTTTAATGTCAGGTGAAAGGTGAAGAACAGTTATGATCAAAGTTCTGTTCCGTGTTGGTCCAGACAGGAGCAGGTGCTGCACCTGAGTCCAGCACAGAGCATCTCATTCCAGCTGTGGGCCTGATTTTAACACACTGACATCTGTGTGTGCAGGACCTGCCTTGGAATCTCAAACTGGGATTCCAGCAAACTCTCCTAACTTATGCCACTGCAAAAATTGTCACAGGAAAAGAGCTCAGAGAAAACAAGGAGGCTTCAAGGAAAGTAACAACAGTGGTACTAACTTTGAAGGGATATAAAAACATCCAGTCAGGGTTTAAATGTAACTGTGCCAGTTGTTTGGAGGAGGTGCAGCACAAATCCTTTGGAAATTTCCTGAGTGTCACCAGGTTTTGCTGCCTTCTGTTTTTTTTTCATGTTTAGTTGTGGAGACCACTGGGCATAGGAGAAATTGGATCAGAACTTCCAACACTCTTGTGGTGGTTTCCAGTGTTAAAAGGACTCCAGGGATGAACCTGCAAGCCTCCATTTTCAGCTCATGTGCAAACCCAGTGTTTGGGGTTCTTCCAGGAGCTTTGCTTTTGGTGCTCTGGGAGCAGAAGTGGAGCACTGAGAGGATGGAATGGCCCTCCCACTGCAGAGAGCAGGTGGTGTGGTGCAGGATATTGGGTGAAACACCTTCCTGGTACCTCAGGGTTACCAACATCTGTGTAGAGCAGAGCTTTGTCTCCTTGGAGAGCTCAGAGCTGTGCCCACATTTCAGTCAGGTGCTCAGGGAAACAGGGCAGGGCAGCACATGGAGCTTGAAAACTGGATGGATGGATGGATGGATGGATGGATGGATGGATGGATGGATGGATGGATGGATGGATGGATGGAGTCTCCTGTGCTAAAAATAAATGGAATGCACAGTTCAGGGCAAAGCAGCACTTGGGAGAGTGGATCTGCTGAGATTTCTGGAATTGTGGGTTATGAATGGATGGGATCCAGTTACTCTCTGTAAAAATAAAACCCTTCATTTCCAGGTTATGTAAACTGGCCTGATCATGTTAGCAAGGATTTCTTCTGCTATGCAATTCTTGGGGGAAAGGAGGACAATTTTAGCAAAATTTATGATTTAATCATCCATAAATTCAGGCTGCCTAGTGCAGTGCTGGCTGGGCATCATCCATGTAGGATTTGTGAGGCAGATAAGGAGCAGTGAAGCCCAGCCCAGGGTGTGTGATGTGACAGTGACACCAACACAAACCTCCTGTGCTGCTCAGAGTCACTCAGATTTTCAGGACAGGATTTGTTTGTTTGGAATCAGAGCCCATCTGTGACCTGGTCATGTCCTTTTTGTACCTCCACCGTGTTCTGTGAGGGTGTGGGGATGTTTTCAGTACCCACAGCAAGTCCTGTGCACCTCGTGCCTTTGAGAAACACCAACTTCAGCTCTTTTGTGGAGTCTGTGTTGGATCAGGCAAGCCAAGTGTGTGAGCTTAGCTCAATGTTATCTTAAACTGCAAATGCCCAAAATAATCAAGTCAGAGGGGATCTCTGGGAGGGGGGAATGCTGCCCTTGCAGTGATGCTTCAGCTGTGGTTTGCTGGGCAGGGGAAGCATTCAGCAGCTGAAGTTGTTCAAACAGGATTTCCTCATATGGTAAATATACATGCTGATATGAGGCTAGTTCACATCTGGGAGTGAAACAGAATGAAAGTGCAGCTCAGCTCTTTTGGGGGGCTATTTTTAGTCCTTGTTAGTGGAGTTGAGTTGAGAAATTACGTTCTTTGGAAAAGTGACAATGCTGCCCTTCTCAATTTCTGCTTCCACAGCTGTCAGCTTTGCTTTCCATCCATCCCTGACCTCCCTGGTGAAGGATGGCTGGGGTGCTCATCATCATCATCATCATCATCCAGCACTGCCCAGTGCTCTCTGCTGCTCCAGTTTGCCATTGGGGCATCAGAGAATGTGGAATGGTTTGATGTGGGAGGGACCTTGAAGCCCATCCCATTCCATCCCTTCCACTGTCCCAGGCTGCTCCAGGCCCATCCAACCTGCACTTGGACCTTGGGCACTGCCAGGGATCCAGGGGCTGCTCTGGGCACCCTGTGCCAGGGCCTGCCCACCCTCACAGGGAACAATTTTTCCTAAGATCTCACCCATCCCTGCCCTCTGGCAGTGGGAGCCATTCCCTGTGTCCTGTCCCTAGTCTGTCACCATCCTTCCTCACAGCTCCTTCAGGCACTGGAAAGCCCCAGTCAGGTCACCCCAAAGCCTTAAAATTCAAATTTAGGCTCAGGGTACTTCTGTAGCAGTATCCTGTGCCCCTGTTTGTCCTTGTGCCTGCCCTTTGAGGGGGTGTTTGGTCAAATCCAAGGAGCTCCTTACCCTGCAAAGTGAACTTGTAGAGAAATGTTTTGCTGCAATTTGAGCTGGTTCACACCCTGACAGACACACCTCAAAGTAAAATAAAACTCTTTTCAGTGCCTGCTGAAGGGAGCAGCTTTACTGGAGAAATGTGAGGTTCTGAGAGGTGCCTGTGCCTGGTTTAGGGCTGTGAAATCCCAGGATAGTTTGAGTTGGAAGGACCTTTAAGGCCATCTGGTCCAGGCTGGTCCATGCTCAGCCCTATTTTACCCTGGTTTGATCCAATGTGCTTTAATAACCTCTATTTCCAGGTGAAGGAGGTGATTGCACAAGTAGAAGATACTCAAAGGAGATGCTGATCTTCTGTTTTTATCAATATGTTTTAGTCAGTCCCTTTCTAAAGTGATTCATAAACTGATTTTTAAAGTGCATCATAAAATTTCCTGCTTTCCCACTGATTCATGCTGGGAGTCCTGAAGAATTTCAAAAGCCTCAAGCAAATAAATTTTTGTGTCTCTCCTTAATGCAAGGAGAAAGGCCCAAAGCTTGTGTATGCTTCAGTTCTTCCTGAGCCTTTGCCATTTCCAGGAATAAGGGCAAAAAAACCCTCACTTAAAAACATGGGATTTCAAATTTGAATTTCTTTGCAGCAGAGGCTTCATCCCTGAAGGAGTAATTAATGTATCTGACCAACACAAGCTTTTCCCAGGCTTCCTGCTCTCTCTAGTTGGGCTTTAGCCCAAATTATGTTTGCTGATAGGTTGTGATAATTAAAAAGCTTCTCTAAGTTGAAGATCAGGAGCTCAGGGCAGTGCAGTGGGGGTGAGGCCACTTCAGAGTGGAGTATAAACTGATCCTTTTCTTCATCTTTGGTGTGATGCCTTCTTAAATATTCAATAGTCTGTGACTGAGGGGTTCCTCTGAGCAGTGACCAAGTGCTGTGGTGGGAACCTGGTTAAGGTGTGAGTGAAACACTGGGAGGGTGAGAAACTCTTGTGATTTGACCTCAGTAATTCAGGGGTCCTGGACCTGATCCAGAGGCCAAAATTCCCTTCTTAGTCCCTTGTCCTAAGGCAGGATGGGAGCAGATGTTGCAGACAGGCTGTGCTGGGGAGTTGCAGCTCTTGCCTGTGTGCTAGATGAGACATTTGAGACTTCCTTGGTGTGGCACGAGGGGAAATGTGGTATTGAGGAAGTTTTAAAGCTCTGGTGGTTATCTGAGAGGGTTTATCATTTAAGGAAGGAGCTTGGCTTGTTTCTCAGCTAAATCATTGTAATTTTCCCCTGTAATGGCAGATGCAGTGGAACCCTGTCCTTCTCTTGTGTTTTTGATGCAGTGAAGTTTTGAGTGAGGCTCTCTTCTGTTGTTTTGTGCCCAAAATTATCTTCTATTTAGAATTACTTTAGTTGCATTAGGTACCACCTGGTGCTGTGTTTCCTAGAGTGGTGGTCTGAGCCTTGGCACCCTGAGCACTGGATTAATTTCCTTGTATTCTCTGGTGCTGCTGTTTTGCCCTCCCTCCCTCTCTGAGGCTTTAGAAGGAAATGTGCAGCTTGCTTTGAGCTCCTGCTCTTTGTGCCACACCTTCCAAGCCGGCCTGAAGAATTAGGAAATGGATTTGCAGGCACTTGACTTATCTGGCTGCCCTGCTCAGAGGTTGCCTTCTTTATTCCTGCTCTGTGCAGATTAAACCTCACTAAGTTCCTATTTCATCAGTGGAGCTGCATTATTCCAGTGCAGGCTTGCTTTGGGAGCCCTGGCTCTGGGTTTAACCCTGGGGACAGGAGGGCAGGGGTTGCAGCCCTGCTGCTGCAGAGCCTCCCTGGCTCTGGAGGGGACAGGACTGTCCTTCCCTGATCTGGAGGGGACAGGACTGTCCCTCCCTGGCTGTGAAGGGGACAGGACTGTCCTTCCCTGGCTGTGAAGGGGACAGGACTGTCCCTCCCTGGCTGTGAAGGGGACAGGACTGTCCCTCCCTGGCTGTGAAGGGGACAGGACTGTCCTTCCCTGATCTGGAGGGGACAGGACTGTCCCTCCCTGGCTCTGGAGGGGCTCTGTCCTTCCCTGGCTGTATAGGGGACTGTCCTGTTCCTCCCTGGCTCTGGAGGGGACAGGACTGTCCTTCCCTGGCCATGAAGGGGCTCTGTCCCTCCCTGGCTCTGGAAGGGACAGGACTGTCCTTCCCTGGCTCTGGAGGGGACTGTCTGTCCCTGATGTGTCCCTGCCTGACTCTGGAGGGGACTAAGCTGTCCCTCCCTGGCCCTGGAGGGGACTGTCCTGTCCTTCTCTACCTCTGAAGGGGACTGTCCTGTCCTTCCCTGAAGGGGACTGTCCTTCCCTGGCTCTGGAGGGGACAGGACCTGGCTCTGGAGGGGACAGGACTGTCCCTCCCTGGCTCTGGAGGGGACAGGACTGTCCCTCCTTGGCCCTGAAGGGGACAGGACTGTCCCTCCCTGGCTCTAGAGGGGACTGCGCTGTCCTTCCCTGCTTCTGGAGGGGACAGGACTCTCCCTCCCTGGCCACAAAGGGGACTGTCCTGTCCTTCTCTGCCTCTGAAGGGGACTGTCCTGTCCTTCCCTGAAGGGACATCCTCCTCACAGAGTGGAGCCCAGACCTTTCCTGCTGTGCTCCCTTGGAATTTCAGTCACGTCCTTGTTGCAGTGGGTGTGTTAAGGGCCTGGGTGAAAGCAGAACTCAGGAGCTCTCAGTTTTAGCAGCATCAGCTGAAACAAGGCTGGAAACAGCACTTAAGTAAGAGGATTTTGTGAGGAAGGAAAAATGTTTGAGACTGCACTGAAGGCAGAAGCTTAGTGGTTGCCTGAAGCCACCATAAATAAAATACTCTTTATTCTCTCAGGGAGTTCTGTTTGTGTTTCTTTAGGTGATACTTTTTTCTCTTTTCCATTAGACAAACTGCTGAGTTTGACAGTGATGTTGTGTTACCTGCCTTCCCTGAACACTTTTGCGGTGGTAAATACCAGGATTTAAAAAGCTTCTGTCAGGCCTGGCTGCCAGCCTGGGCTTGCAACCTGAGACACCTCAGGAAACAAGAGCTGGGGCTTTTGGTGTTAATGCAAGGGAGAGAAAGGCATGAAATGGAGGGATGAGGTACAATATCAGCTGCATTGTGCTGACTACAGCTGTATTTATCCACCAGGTGCTGCCACCCCGCAGAGAGAGGTTTGGGTGTGATCTTGGCTCAGCATTGATGGTGCTCCTCTGGGTGGCCAAAAGCAGCTTCAGGTAGCCATGAGTCCAGGCAGGGCTGATGCAGAGCTTGGGAAGGTGCAGAGTGACCAGGTGGAATAACTGTTAACTTCAGGAAAAACCTGCTGGGGGTTGAAGCTGGCACAGGTGTGCCAGGTGAGCCCTGCTGCCGCAGAAAGTGTCACCCTGCTGGGAATGGCCCCAGAGCCTGTTGGAGCTGGCTGCCTGTGGGCTCAGGTGGGTTCAGAAGTGATGAGGAAGGCATGAAAAACCTGCAGGGATGGGCAGGTCTGGGAATTCCAGCAGAGGAAGGAATTGTGGCAGGTGTGAATGTGCTGTTAGGTGTGATATTCCTATGGCTGTAGGTGTGCAAAGCCAGGAGCTTCCTGCTTTAAACCTGGAATTCCTGGGGCAGAACTGGGCTGAGAATCCCTTTGCTCCAGCTGGGAAGGGCCCTCAGCCAACCCTGCAGAATATTTGGGGTGTCCTGAGGCAGAATCCCCTTTCCCCAGCTGGGAAGAGCCCTGCAGGGCACTCACTGAGCTATCTCATGTGTGACCCAAGCACCAGGCATATTAACCTACTTTCCTGACCTTTGAGGAATGGCAGAACTTTGAGGGAAGAGGGCTAATGAGAGATCCTCTGTCCCCCGCCTGCCTTGCCAGGCATCCGGTTACTCGCCAGAGTTATCTCCTGAATTTACAACCCTGGCTGCAGCCTCCAGGAGCTGCAAAGTGCTGAGTTGGCACCTAAAGCCAGGCAGCTGTTGGCTCCACAGAGAGCTGGGATAGAGCAAATCCTGAATTTGGGATGTAGACACTGTTAGTTCTGCTGTCAGTAAGCACAGTCACCTTCAGACACAGTACCTGCTCCATAGTGTGTATTTTCTCAAATGTTTTTGATGTGATTTCTCACAAAACTGCATTTAAGTTGCAGTTGACTGCAAGGAGAACCTGGATCTGCCAGGCCAAAACCAACTTGCCCAACTTTGCTCTTTCTGCACAACAAAAAAACTTCTCAATTTTAATTGAGCAGGTCTAAAACTTCTGTGACCAGCCTGATTGGAACATGAAGCAAACAGGAATGCATAGAAGAAAAGAGCATTTGAAAAGGTCATTGGGCATTAGCAGGATTAAAAGAAAGCATCGCAAATGACATGTTTGCAGATGGTCAGGATGGCAAATGGCAGTGCTGAATCTCAGAGCTGCTGTATTTGTAGTAATTATGGTTTCAATTAAAAAAAATGAAAGAAGTGACCCCTGTAAAAATTAGGCAGCCCTTCTCTAGGGATGGATTTGGGCTCTTCCTCAGAAGATTTGAGTGGAAGGCAGGAAGACAGTGTGAAAAACAGGTCATCAGGCTTGTGAACTGACTCAGACCTACTGCATTGGGTGATTTCAAAACATTTTGGGGCACAAACACGTTTGTGTTCATCTCTCCTCGTAGTGAAACCAGGTGTTGCAGCTGCCTCAGGAAAGCTTGCAAAATCAGGCCAAGTTCTTGTCCCTCAGTGCTGTGCTCTAACAGGTTATTTGCATTTTGTTTAGCTAAGATTTCCTATCTCTAGTTAGAGCTAACAAAGAAAATGTTATTTTTGTGAAATCGAGACTTAAAATGGGGAAAATCCCCCACTGTACAGTAACATTAATCATAAAACCTGTTGGCAAAGTTGTTCGGTTCTACAGGCAACTTCAATGTCTTTAACCCATTTATTAGAAGTTAAGCATGGGTTTTTTTTGCAATCTGTGCAACTTTTATCTGCAGCCCCACTTTCCTCTTTCATGTGGGGCTAGCAGATTGCATAGTCACTCACTGCCACGATTTATGGGGAAGTGACTTTTTGCAAACTTTATGCTTCACAGGAATTCTTGGCACCAGATGAAAGCCAGTAAATTGCATTGTCATGTTCAATGACAAGTTTAATAAATAAAACATTGTTTCTGTTACCCAGAAGACAAATGCTAGTGCAGAAATCATTAGTGATCCTGGCAAAAGGTCGGGATGAGAAGCTGTTCCCAGAAAGCCTTGGTGCTGCTCCATCCTGCTCTCCTGTTGGTGTGTGATGCCTCTTTTCCTTGGGCACATGATGGAGACCTGCCCTGGATTTGTATAAACTAAAGGGATACATTAGTTTTGAGAGTAGACCCAAGTTTGTGCCACCTGGAAATACATCCTTGCTGGGAAGGAGGTGCCAAGGAATTGTTAATTTTTCTCTGTAGATGTGCTAACAGGAACTGCATCTGGTCAGAGAACACCTTCAGAAAACACCCACAGCTGCAGAATGTGCTCCTGGAGATGCCTGAACCTTACTGGTAAACAGGGAGTTGCAGACAAGTGCCCTGCTCCAGGCTCTCAGGGGTTGTAGCTCCTCCTCCCTGGGTGTAAAATGTTTTGAACATTATTGTGGATTATTTAGAGGCTCATAGATGGGAGTGCCTTCAGTGTATTAGAACCCACTTGATGATTGTTTTAGAGTTGGGCTGGGGTGTTGGGGCTTGTCCTGTGGGCAGGGAGCTGGCCTGGTTTGGAGGTGGGGATGAGGAAGGGAAATCAGACACAGGATGCTTGGAAGAGCTGCTGGAGGCTAAAGGGATAACCAAGATTTGGCAAAACACTGATCCTTGAGCTTGTCTGAGGAGGAGAAGATCTCTGTGGTGGCTGCCCTAGAAGCCCATTGCTGCTCCTTTGATCTGTGCAGGACTTGCCCTGGCTGTTTTGGCAGCCTGGGATGGTGAGAAGTGTCCTTTGTCAGCAGCACTGGTGCCAAAGACAGTGAATCTGCCTTGCCTCTCTCCTGCCCATGGATTATTTTAGTTCCTCCTCATGAGGCTGCAGGGCAGATGGATGAGCTGCTTGTTCCTAGAGAACCTCTTCTAAGAGGTCCCTCTTGTCCCTCTGAACTTCACCTGAGTTCCATTCCTGGAGCAGTGGAGGACAAAAGCTGCTCAGTGTTTTTGTGGGTTTTTGGCTGTGTTTGCAGTGTGTACAACACCAGCACCTGAACTCAGGGAACAAGTTGTGAGAGTGTGTTCTGTCATTAACTGGGGCTGGTGCTGCTCAGTTGTACTCAGAAGCTGGAGCACTGCAGAATGAGGTGAATAATGTGCAGGAAAACATCTCCAAGGAGGATCTGCTGACTCAGAAGCTGTGACGTGACTGGTACAATTGCTCTGTAAATAAATACAGATTACAGGGGACCTGGGGCAGCCAGAGCACAGCAGCCTCTGCTAAAGCCTTCTGATCCATCACTTCTTGCTTTTATTTTAATCTCTGATCCTTCTCACTTGGTATTCCTGGGAGGAGTGGTGGCAGCACTTGGGGCTGTTTGGGCTTGACCACAGCAAATTGGGCTGAGCTGGTTCCTGAGCATTCCATGTGCTCAGAAGTGTTGGAGATAATAAAAACCACTGCACACCCCAACCAAAACCAGACAAAGGCAAAAGTGGCTGGAGAGAAGGAGAATGAGGTCTGCATCAGTGTCTTGTTTTTTAATAATCTTTGACCTTTTATGACAGTCCACAGCAGAGTCTGTGTTCAGGTTTTATTACCTTTGATTGTTTCCTAACTGTGCTATTGCTGGTCCTCCCCAGCACACCTTGCTGTCCCAGAGCTGTGATTTATGAGTCCATTACAAATGGTTTTAGATAGGATCTGCCAGAGGAGGGTTAATAGTCAAGGGAAAAGTCATATGGAAAACCAGATTGTGAGGAATATATGCAGCTGATGGAAATGTCATGAGTGCAGAACTTCTCTGGGATTTCCCAGGTCAGACAGTTCCCATCTAATATCCTAAAAAGTGAATGCTGACAGCTGAGAAGGGAACCTTGCAACCTAACATACTACTGTACTTTTTATTTCCCAGGGGTTACAATAATTCAGGCCTTGCTGCAGCTTCTAGCAGTTGTGTGTCTATCCAATTGTGTCATTGGAAAAGGGAATCTTCTGCCCTTGCAGCTCTGCAAGTTGGCAGGGATTAAAATGACAAGCAGGAGAGGAAGCTGGGTATCTGTTTCAATTAAAAAAAACTTAGTGCTGTAGTACCACAAAGCTGAAATATTAGTCAGACATTCCTGTTGGGAGAACTGACAGGAAATATGTGATTTACAATCCTGGGTATGTCTGCAGCTTGAAAGGAAGGAAAAAGAGTCATTTGCTGGTTGTGTCTTTCTGGCCCTGGATTAATTTACAGAGATATTTTGCCTGCAAACTGACCAGTGACCAGAGTGCTCTGGTGTGTGCTTGCTTTGAATTGCATGGCACTGAG
Source organism: Ammospiza nelsoni (assembly GCF_027579445.1). NCBI lineage: Eukaryota > Metazoa > Chordata > Aves > Passeriformes > Passerellidae > Ammospiza > Ammospiza nelsoni. The sequence continues at coordinate 6,753,427 of NC_080654.1, read as the reverse complement.
CAGATGTTCTGGTTGCAGTGTCTCACGGGGTTTTTACCTTATATTTTTGCTGTCTGAACATTCAGATGCTGCCTGTACTTTGAATTTGGGTAACCTTTCAAATGCTGCTCTTGACTGGAACTTGGGTGTGAATTGTCCCAAGATGTTTATCTGCCACATCAGGGGTGGGGCTTTTTCACTTGAGTAATTTCTGGGTCCCTCAGTTGTTCTCAGCTGATATCAGAGATGGAAAAGGGAGTTGGGAGCACCATCATGCCTGGAGCAGAAATGTTGTACTGGGTTTGCTGGTGGAAAAGAGTAGGTGGCCTGAATTATATAATAATTATAATATAATGTAATATGATATTATATGATAATACATATGATATTGTATATGATATTATAGATGATATTATATAAGATAATATTATTCAATAAATTATATTTTAATATATTATATGATTATATTATTATTATTATTATTATTATTATTATTATTATTATTATTATTATTATTATTATTATTATTATTATTTTATGGTGGAGAATATTTGGAGGCCCAAATTATTATTTTTAATTTTATTTATTTCCCAGGAAGGGCTGAAGTGGGAGGAGCTCCCACTGCTGTAGCACGGAGCTGTCTCAGCTCTTGGCTCAGGGAGTTGCCAGTGGGGCTGGTACAGAAATAGAGTCCAGAAGTGAAACCAGCCTGAGTTTCTGTTTGAAAACACTGCCCAGCTCTGTTTGTGCTCAGCAGGCTCAGATGAGCAGGAGTGTCCCAGCAGAGGTGTGGAGGGAGATTCAGTCCTTTGTGATAAAGGGAGCAAATTCCTGCTGAGTGCCAGGCCAGGAGCTTTAAATGAGTGTTTTACCTCCTTTCAAGTGGAATGGCCGTGGGAGAGCTGCAGGTTTGTGTAAGCCCTCCTGGAAGATGGAATATAGGTGAAGTCTCAGGTAGCTGGCAGCAGAGAACTGTCCATTGCCACGCTTGGGAATGGAGCCTGTGGGTTTTTGTAAGTGTGTGCTGTCAAAAGCACTTGTAAAAATATTTTAGAAATGCAGAATACCTGTAGTAACTCAGCCAAGTGCTGGTGTCTGTGTAAAGAGCAAACAGGTGAACACTTCAGTGAAGTGTTCCTGCTTCTGCTGGGGCTGGAGAGGCTCTGGATGTGCCTCCTGGAGCAGAAGAGCTCCTTGGCCAGTGCCAGGGCTGTGCCAGGGCTGCAGGTACCAGGAGCAGCTCTCTGCTCCCAGCTTTGGGTGGGTTGGCTCCGCTCCTGTTTGCTGGGGGCTCCAGCACACCCTGTGCCCCAGGAGCTCTGGGCTTTGGACATGGCAAGTGGAGTCAAAAGGAAGTCCAGCTTGTTGCCTGTTTCATTTATTGTGATTTCCATACCTGTAGTAACTACCTGGCATTTTTTTATTTGTGTTTTCTGCGCTGAATGACATCTGCCCACACTCAGCCTTTAAAACTAAGGTGCACAGCTATGCTCCTTTACAACTGCACATTTATACAGTTATTGTTATTAATTTTTCAGCGCATTTGAGCTTTAACACACAGTGCCCAGATGACCTGTGGCTGTTGTGAGAGGGTTTCCCTTTTGTAAATAAGCTAAATACAGCAAAGAGACCAAACATAAGAGGAGGTGCAGACAAAGGAAGCTGTAAAATAACCAGTACAGACATCCTCATAACCTTTTTCCCTGGGGCAGTGCCATGGGAATGCTGTAACAGGTGCTTAAGTGGAGATTCTAGATAGGCAAACATCTTTAAAGGAAACTTATTAAAGAGCTTTCATCTAAGCTAATATTTTTAGACTTTTGAGATTCCTATGATCTCTAAATCCTTCAGTGACTTCAGCTGTAATAAAACCTCATTTGGAATTTCTGTCTGAACTCCCTGCTCCTCCACAGGAGGTTCTGGGCTGGATGAAACAGGAATGGTGGAAAGGGACCTCCTGTCAGGTAAACACTGAGCTCATTAAGTGCTGCAGGCTCAAAGAGCTGGGCTGTGGGAGCCAGCCTGTCTGATCCCCTGCCCAGAGAGCTGCAGCCTCCCCTGGGTAAAGGCAGAAATCCCATGGAAATGTTCTGTCTGGAGGCCTGGTAGGAAACCTGGTCTTGATGAGCATGTGGTTTTACAGAAGAATTAAGCAAATGGGAATCCAGGACAGGTGAAGTTGAGAGAAATAGGTGGGGTGTTTGTGAGAATCTTGACTCCATGTTTCGGAAGGTTGATATTATATATTAGATATTATACTATACTATATTATATATTATTTTATATACTATATCTTATATATTATATTATAATTATATACTAAAACTATACTAAAAAGAGAATGGAATATAATGTAATGTAATATAATGTTATATTGTATTATATTATACTATGCTATACTATGCTATATTAGTACTATACTATATTATCTTATATTAATACTATACTATATTATATATTGTAATTATATATGAAAACTACTAAAGAAAGAGAAAGGAATATAATATAATGTAATATAATATAATGTAATGTAATGTAATATAATGTAATATAATATAATGTAATATAATGTAATATAATGTAATATAAAGTAATATATAATATAATATAATATAATATAATATAATATAATATAATATAATATAATATACTAAAACTGTACTAAAGAAAGAGAAGGGATTTCATCAGAAGGTTAGAAAAAAAATGAATAATGAAATCTTGTGACTGACCAGAGTCTTGACACAGCTGGACCATGATTGGGCATCAAGTAAAAACAATCCACATGAGACCAATCAAAGAGGCACCTGTTGGTGAAGCATCTGCAGACCACATCCCACAGCCATCAGAGAGTTATTGTTTACATTTCTTTTCTGAGGGTTCTCAGGAGAAACATCCTAGTGAAAGGATTTTTGTGTCAGTGGCAGTGGGGTTTGACATGTCCCGAGTTCCCCAGAGCCCCTTCCTCTGATGGTTGTGGGGGACTCTGGGGGGTCTCAGCTCCTCTGATCCAGTGCCACTCTCAGAGCTGCAGTGGCAGCACAGGCTGGGATATTCCCCGTCTGTGACACAGTGTCACTGTGTGCTGCTGGCACCTGGATGCGCTCCCTGTGCCTGCGTGTCACTGCCTCCATCTCCTGCAGCTGGGCAGAGGCTGAGCCAGAGGCTGGCTTTGACCACACTCCTGCCTTTAAATCCTCACCTGCATAGAAGGAACCAGGAGCAAAGATCCTGGTTCACTTCCCTGCTCAGTTCTGAACTAGGATGTACCCCAAGGTACCACTTTGCTCTGTGATTTGTCAGCTTGTGTTGCCTTTCTGACCATTCCAGCTGGATTTATGCTGGATTAAAGTGGCTGAATAATCATGGATTTAGGGACACAACTGCAGCAGAACCTGCCTTTATTTTGGTGCTTTAGGAGATCTGCTGGCAAGCTGTTTAATTACCTGAGTGCTCTGTGAGAAGCTGAGGAGTCCTGCTGCTCAGTCTTGCTTTTCCCTCCTGCTACCAGGGAAATGCACTGTACCAGGCACTGTATGGGCCTGCATATTTTTGTTTTTCCATTGCACACAGCCAGGGATGTCAGCTGTGTCTGAACCCCTTGGAGGATCTCTGCCTTAAACAATCCTGCTCGTGTATTTCACAGCTGTTACTGAATATTTTGGGTAAAAATGGTCACTGCAGGTTCTCCTGGTTAATCCATAAACACTGCAAGTGTGCATTCTCCTCCATGCTGTGTACCTTATTTTCAGTTTGCTTCCCTGTAAAATACTCACTCTGGGGTTGCAGCTTTAGTGGTGGTTTTTAACATCCTTCTCCAGGCTTTTTTGTCTTTTAAACAATTCCAGCTGGCAGAGGAGGGCAGAGCACTTCCCTGAGTGTCCCTGTGATCACAAGTGAGGAGCAGGACCCTGTGGCAGTGTCTGTGACCATGTACCAGTTTCCTTCCTGGGTGAGGGGACAGCAGGAGGTACAGACAGTACCTGGGAAGGGAGATCCCTCCTGGCATGGCTGCCCAGCTGGGCAGGCACAGGCCACCTCCAGAGTCTCTGTCCTTGTGGTCTGGGTGTTCAGTAGCTAAAAATTCCCTTCCCATGGCCATCTAATGGACAGCTTCCTAATGGATGTCCCCAAAATTCCCCCCTTCCCTCATTCTACAGGTTTGCCTTAATTGCAGGAAACTCAGCTTCCTGTTTCTCCCTGTCCTGGGGGCTGCTCTGTTGGATAATGTGATAATGGAACTGTGTTAGTATTGGAGCTGTTGTTAAATAAGACTTTAGGAGCTTGGCAGAACACGGGAGGGTGAAATTAAACCTCAGCTGGTGGGATTTGGGTGGCTGGAAATGGCAAAGAGAAAAAGGAGGGGGAGGAGCAGTGAGAGCAAACTGGTTGTGCTTCACCTGACCTGGGATCAAAGGAACTTGGGCAGGTTTTGGGTGCTGTTAGGTCAGCAGGAAAGTGTCTGTTTGTGTCTGTTGGTGGAAAGGACAGCTAAAGGTTATGTCAGGACCATGGTTCAGCTCCTCAAGTGTCTAGTCACATTTTCTAACACTGAAGTGGAGTTTAAGGTTATTTCTTTGTGTCAGCATTGGTGTGAGAGCAGCTACAGTGAGCCCTTTGCAGAAAGCTGCTGTGTTGGCTCTAAATAAATAACTGATCCCTGATTTCTTAGACACAGGCAGCTCTTGGTGTGTGCTTTGTAGGAAGAAGGAAATAATGGATAATGCTTTATGTACATGTTTCACTCTGGTTTTCTGATAAAGCTGCAGGGCAGAGGGAGCTCTGTGGTGGAACAGAGTTTGCCTTGGATGCTGGTTATGTCAAGCTGATCAGTGCAAAGGAGGAAGTGTTAAACCTGCTTGGGGAGAAGGAACTTTCAGTTCCCTAACCCAGGGAACAACACAACAACACAACATTAAACACTTTCAGAAACATTGGAAGGAGTTTGGTGAGGTAAAGACTGCCCTCCTTTCTATCAACTGCATGGTGTTAAATTGCCAAGTCAATAATCCACAATCAAATGTAGTGAATTCTATTTGTATTAATGCAAAGCATGCTGCTGCTGGAGCTGTGTGTTGTGTTTCCTGAACACCTTGTGACCAAGGGCTCTTCTTTTCTTGTTCCTGCAGAGTGACCAGCAGCTGGATTGTGCCTTGGATTTGATGAGGCGCCTGCCTCCACAGCAGATAGAGAAGAATCTCAGTGACCTCATTGACTTGGTGAGTACTGGCTGCTTCCCAGGAAGTGCCTGCTGACAAAGGGCTGGGATGTAAAAACTTCTCTGGGGCATCTGGAATGTCTGGTGTGGTATTTTCAGGGTCCCCAGGACGATGGAGGAATTGAGAATCTGACTCCATGTTCTTAGAAGACAAATTTATTCCTTCCCTTCCCTTCCCTTCCCTTCCCTTCCCTTCCCTTCCCTTCCCTTCCCTTCCCTTCCCTTCCCTTCCCTTCCCTTCCCTTCCCTTCCCTTCCCTTCCCTTCCCTTCCCTTCCCTTCCCTTCCCCTATACTAAGACTATACTAAAGAATAGAGAAAGGATATTTACAGAAGGTTACAAAGAATGATAATGAAAACTCATGACTGCTTCCAGAGTCCTGACACAGCTGGCTGGGATTGGTCATTAAGTCAAAACAATTCACATGAAACCAATCAAACAAGCACCTGTTGGATAAACAATCTCCAATCACATTCCAAAGCAGCAAAACACAGGAGAAGCAATCAGATCATTATTATTTTCATTTTTCTCTGAGGCTCCTCAGCTTCCCAAGAGAAGAAATCCTGGCAAAGGGATTTTTCCAGAAAATGTGACAGTGGCAGTCTGGTGATGTGTCTGTCCCCTTGTCTTTGGGCAAGGTTGAGCAAACAACCACTGGCCAAGCAACGTCAGGAATGCAGGGGTTGTTTGGGGCTGTGTGTGCAGGGACACGGAGTGAGTGTGAGCAGTCATTAGCAGCTCTCCTAATGAGCTCAGCCCAGGTGCCAGCTTGGAGGCTGCTGTTGGAATTTGGGACAGTGAGTGCAGATGGGTGCAGGCCTTGCACCTGGGTATTATCTCCTGATAAACAACCTGCTGTGTGCAGCTCTGGGAGCTGCAGTGGCTGTGCTGCCCCACAGGCTGCAGAGACGCTGCTGAGAAGGGCTGGGCATCTGGAGAACACCCAAATCTATTTATAATTTGTGCTCTCTCAGATGTTCTGCAGTCTAGTGTCAAAAACCAAACCTGGCTGACCATTTTGTGTCTGATATCTTTTATTCTGCTTGTCCCTGGAACTTTTGTTGTCCTTTGCACACTGCTAGGGAGGAAAACTGATGTAAGAAGGATTTCTAGGCTCCTTACAAGTGGCCCATCCTGTGATGCATATTTGGGCTATAATAACCTGGTCAGTGCCAAATGTCCCTTCAAACAGAGCGTGGCACAGTTGCCTCTGAGTAACTGAAGGTGTTACTGAAATATGGATTTAATCTGTACAGAGTCTGCTAGTGGGAAACCTGTATTCTATTGTCCAGTCCAAATGCATTGCTTATTTCTAAGCTTCTAAATTTGTGCAGAAGAGCAGCTGCTCACCATGTAGAGGTTTGGTTGGGAAGTGCTTCTAAAGCTGGTGTTGGTAAGCTGTGGTCAAAAAGTTGTGGCTGACTTCAATTTATCAAACATTTCTTTTACTTATGTAAGCCAAGGTACAGGTAAGAGAGCTCTGGGGGTCAGGAAAGAAATTATTCCCTGCAGGAAAGGATTATTTCTCTCTCTTGAAACCATTTAATAATTGGCTACATCTGTGCCCCCAAAACCCTTGGCAACCTAAAGCATCATTTTTGTGGCTGTGGCTGGAGGTGGGACACAAGTAACTAAATCTCTGATCTGATCTGGTGTGACATGGTTGGTTTTGTGATGAAATTGGGAGGACTGAGCTGGTGTTGGGGTCTGAGGGGCTCCCAGGACCACTCCAAACAAGGAGTTGTTTGGTCAGCCATGGTAAGCTTGATGTGTAATTGGTCTGAGGTTTTTTAATGACTCAGAAAATTGCTGGGTACCTCTAAATGCTGGAATTACTTTTGGATGGTGCTCATTAGTGCTCTACATGCTTTCCATCAGCAACATACTCCCTGGGCTCCCTTTCACAGTGTAACATGAACCAGAGCAGTTTGGGGGCTGTTAGGAGGAGGGTCTGTGTCCCCCACATGAGGCATTGCAGCCCCTCCTCTGGGGCTGAGATGGAATAATTTATTAAATCCAGCACAGTTCCTTTATTGCTGAGACACCTCTAGAGCTGTTCTGCAGCCACTCTCAGCCTGAGCTCCTGAAGTGTGCCCTGGTTAGACAAGAGCAGTGTGTGCTCTGCCACCTGTAAGGCTCCAGAAACACCAGGAGCCAGACTGGAGTAAATAGATTTTTGACCTTTTTTTGGCAAATTTTATCCCAGCCTTTACATCTGTCATTTTGATTTTGCTGCCTGTCCCATTAGCAGGCAAGAACCTCCTTGAGGAGAAAGGGCAGACTCCAAATGCTCAATGAGTATGAGCAGGTTCATTAAACTGAGGGGAAGAACTGTAAAACAGCTCTTGGCTCCCTTGTGCTGGGTTTCTGTCTTGGTTTGGAAAAACAGGTGTCTGCTAAGGAAGGCAGGAGCCTCCCCTGACATGGAGAATGTAAACCCTCCCCACCCCTCCCAATTGCTGTAAATTTTAAATTAAGGGGCTCTCAGGCAAAAATATGGGAGCAGGAAATAACAGTTCTTTAATAGGGAAAAGAAAAAAAAGATAAAATAAACAATGCAGTACACTAGAACAACACTGACAGAGTCAGAACCCAACCTGACACCCTGTGGGTCAGGCTGATGGCAGCAGTGCCACTGGAATTGTGGCTCAGCCCTCCTGCAGTGTCAGGGCTGGTTCTGCTGGAGCAGGGGGATCTGTAGAGAAGGATGTTTTCTTCCTCTGAAGATCCAGTGGAAGAAGAGGCAGCTGCTGTTCCTCTGGGGAATCCTGGGGAGAAAGCTGTGCTGGTGTCTCAAAAATCTCTGGATTATATCTGGGAAGGAATGCTTGGCTCCTCCCTCTGGGTGGAGCATCTCACAATGGGATGCTGTAGTTCTTATCAGCCATGCAGTGACATTCAATAGCTGTTATCAGCAGATGTCCCCCCCCAGGGAGGTGTGAATGTGGTCACTCAAAGAGAGAGATAAAGCAAACTGCCCACTTGACAAAGGTAATCTGCCATACAGATGGTAATGGAAAACAACTTGCATTGCAATCTTCAACAGTTTCCTTGCTCAGTCCACTGCCACAGTGCAGGAGGTGGGAAGCAGAGGCTCATGTCAATATTTGGGGTGAAGTTTAGGGTATTACTTGAAGTCTGAGCTCAGTGAGCCGTGGTGTTTTCATAGGATTTAATCTCCAGCTGATGGTGGCTGCTTGCTTAAGATCCACTGAAAGGAGAGAAGATGGCTCAGAAATGTCATTGTGTGTAACGAGTTTTCCAAAACTGACACAGTAAGGAGCAGGCATCTCCTTCCCAGAGTCCCAGAATGGTTTGTGCTGGGAGGGACCTTAAAGCTCATCCAGTCCCACCCCCTGCCATGGGCAGGGACACCTTCCATGAGAGCACCTCACTCCCAGCCCTGTCCAGCCTGGCCTTGGACACTCCAGGGATCCAGGGGCAGCCACAGCTTCTCTGGGCACCTGTGCCAGACCCTCACAGGAAGGAATTCCTTCCCAATATCCCATCTAACCCTGCCCTGTGGCAGTTTAAAATCACTTAAAACACTGGGCTGGTGTTCTTGCTGGGAAGGATAACCACACCAAGCTCCCTTCCTGAGGTCCCTCTTACTCCATCCATGTTATGCTGCCTGTGGCTCATGCAGGAGCATCTTGGTACCCAGCTGAATTCATGGAGTACATCCAGGGCTGTCCATGACTGCCCCCAAGTGTTGTGCTGGCAAGGGAAATGGCCCAAACTTGAACAGAAGTAAAAGGGTGGGTGGAAAAAGAGAATTTTTGGGTCACTGGCCCTCATCAGCCCAGACACTTTTCATTCATTAGCAAAACAGTTTGTGGTTTGCCCTTTCACCACATCTGTTGTTGGGTTTTTCAGACTGCTGAGGCTTCAATTAGAGTTCATTAGGGACCTTGTCAATCACAGCCCTCAGAAGTCTGCCTGAAAGAAGCTGTGCATGGTGCTGGGAATGGGCCTTGGCATGGAATGCTCTGCTCGGGGTTCAATTAGTCATTATTTGTAAATGCCCTGCTCAGAGGCTGTCAGAATGTGCAAGAGGACTTCTGAATCTCTACAAAGTTTGCTGCAGGCACATGCCTTTTTAAGGACAACTAATTTAAACTGGAATAATTTTCCGTGGAGCTCCTCTGGGAACTGTGAGCCTTGGAGCAGCTACCTGTGGGCCAAGTCCAAGCTGAAAGGAAGATCCCAGAAGAGGAGAGAGGAAGGTGATTGCTCTGCTCTTACATGAGTTTGTTGTGAGGATGCTCCAGGTCAGAGGTTGTACTTGATGAACTTCAAGGTCTTTTCCAACCTAAATTATTCTGTGTGTAGTGACAGCACTTGGAGCATTAGTTCAGATGTTAAATGTGTCACAAAAATGCTGTGTCACCTCCTTGCTGCCTCACATTGTCCTGGAGCTGCTGATTCACTGTGCTCCCCAGGGAACCCTGCTGTGGATCACATATGTTCTCAAAACCTGCTGGAAAGGGACTCTGGGGTCTTCTTTGCTTGGAAATGTCCTGGGACCAGCTGAGGGAGGTTGGTGTGGCTCATGGAGTCACTGTGAGGGAGGGAAATGTCCTGGGATCAGCTGAGGGAGGTTGGTGTGGCTCATGGAGTCACTGTGAGTGTCAGTGAGGGAGGGAAATGTCCTGGGATCAGCTCAGGGAGGTTTGTGTGGCTCATGGAGTCACTGTGAGGGAGGGAGATGTTGTGGGATCAGCTCAGGGAGGTTTGTGTGGCTCATGGAGTCACTGTGAGGGAGGGAAATGTCCTGGGATCAGCTCAGGGAGGTTTGTGTGGCTCATGGAGTCACTGTGAGGGAGGGAGATATTGTGGGATCAACTCAGGGAGGTTTGTGTGGCTCATGGAGTCTCTGTGAGAGAAGGAAATGTCCTGGGATCAGCTCAGGGAGGTTTGTGTGGCTCATGGAGTCACTGTGAGGGAGGGAGGAACCTGGTGGAGCTCACTTTGAGTGGCCAGCAGCTCACCCTGGAAGGTCAGAGCAGTCCGTGGCAATTGCTCTCCTGCTTCCTTCTCTGAAGGTAGCTGCACAGAAGGTCAGCCCTCTGTGCTTTTAGCTGGGCTCTTTCCAGGAGAAACCCCAAAGAAGGATCAGCTCCTGGGCAGTGCTGCCATGGAGGGTCCCTTGCTGGGACAGCCCAGGACGAGGTGGGTGAGGGTGTCTCCAGAGTCCTTTTGGGGTATTTTCTTCACACAGCTTCAGTGACATCTTTGAGGGCTGAGGTGGAAGGAAAGTGGATTTATTGTCCTCATGGCCCATGTGCAGCACATCACAGATCTGTGACAGGATTGCCTTGGGGCTTTGACTGGAGTGTGGAAGTGGATGCACTCTTTGTGACAGTGATCACAGGGTCTCACATTGAGGGAAGAGATGAGGATCTGACTCCATGTTTCAGAAGGCTGATTTATTATTTTATGATATATATTATATTAAAACTATACTAAAAGAATATAAGAAAGGATTCCATCAGAAGGCTGGCTAAGAATAGAAAAAGAAAGAATGATAACAAAGGCTTGTGGCTCAGAGAGTCTGAGCCAGCTGATTGTGATTGGCTGTTAATTAGAAACAACCACATGAGACCAATCCCAGATGCACCTGTTGCATTCCACAGCAGCAGATAACCAATGTTTACATCTTGTTCCTGAGGCCTCTCAGCTTCTCAGGAGGAAAATCCTAAGGAAAGGATTTTTCATAAAAGATGTCTGTGACACACTCTTAGTCTTGGTGAGAGTTAAGCAGGTTCCCTTAGCAAGTACAAATTTCCTGCTGAGTGTTTCATTTGGATGTCTGCCTGGGTGTGTATAATACAAGTTAGATGAAGAATCTAGCTGACTCAGGAAAATCAGCTGCCTGGCATGAAGTGGGGACAGAAAATGGTCCTCATAGGATGGACAGGCTGGCCAGGAGAGGGAGGGAGAGTCGCTCACAGCCTCAGCTTCTCCCTCTCCTCCCCCAGTAAGCCTGGTATTGGAGCAGCAGTCATTCCCAAAAGTGGAAGCTTTCCTGAAGAACAGAACCAAGCAATGCTGCCATTGAAGAATTAAAGTGAGAGCTCTTTAAAGACACAGCACTCATAACTTTGCTTTGGTTATTTTTGAAGGCTCTGTTTGCAATTAAAGATCTGGGAGGTGATCAGCTCTCCTTTCTCATCACAGGGGAATACTGAAGTTTTTTTAGTAGAATGTGTTACTTTTTTAGAAAATCCTGGGGTGATGAATCTTAAAATGTATAAACTGATGATTTTGAAATATTTGAACACAGTTCAGGCTGTTGCTTCATGTGAGCTCCAGGCAAGTCCCAAATCTGCTTGCATGCCTTCAGTCACTGAAGATATATGAAGCTACAGAACTTACCCTCAGGCAAACTGCACTGCTTGGGCTGCACACACCATAAAGAACATGAGAATGTGACTGGAGCTTTTTGTGTTTGGAGTCCAAGAGCCTGAGCACTGAGCAGCATTGCAGGGAGAGATAAAATAATTGGATGCAGATGGCCAGCTGGGCGTCTGGTGAGGCTGGAAGATGTTTTAAACAAAAAATCAGATCCAGTGAAAGCTGAAAAAGAGGTGGTGGAAGCAGAAGTGCTTTGACAGCCCTGTGGGCTCAAAGCTGAGTCTTTGACCTGCTGTTCTGCTTGGACTTGCTGACCTATGGGATGAGCTCCCAGCAGCCAGGCAGGTTTCTAACATGAAGATTGTTGGCTAAAGAAAGGGGCTCTGGCTCTCTAAATAAATGTATGGTGGTTGAGAGCCAGTTTTTCCATTTGGTGAGTGGCTGTAAGCAGGAGCTTTTCCAGCCAGCAAAGATTACCTTGAATATCTTGATGGTAGTTGGAGATAGCAATTAATATATGTAAACTGTTAATGTGATGCTTGGCTTAGAGCTAGCAACCCCATTTCCTGGCATGACATTGGAAAAGGGAGTTTCAATTTTGGCCTTATATCATTTATTCTTTCTATTTTTAAGCCTTTTTGTCTTCCAGGCTCCTGCTGGTGTTAGAGACACTTAAAATATCAGTTTAAATATCATTGGAAGGGAGTGTGTGTGAAGATGGAAACCTCCCTAGCCTCTCTCTGAAGGATGGAGGGGAAAGCTGGGATAGAGAAATACTGCAGAAATAATGTCCTGCATATCCCTGAATTGTTGCTGGATGTCTCCAGCCCCAGCTGGACCCTTCACAAACACTCAGGATTTCCCAGGACACTGATAGCCTGTGATGGCTCCTGGGGCTGGTAACAGGATCCTGGAGCTTCACCTGCAGGTCACAGGCACAGCCCAGGGCACTCAGCTGTGCCTGCCAGATGGCTGCCTTTGTTTCACAAGGGGAATCCAGCAAAAGCCCTGTTTTATCCTGCGAGGCACAGGAGGAAAGCCAGGGATCCTGTTTTATGAATGGTTCTCACCTTTTTAAATGTAATATTCTGTAATTAATGTGACATGTCTGCCATGACACAGTTAGCTGGACAAACCTGGATTTGCAACATCTGTCTTTCCAGAAAAGCTCATTTGGTTTAATTTTGGTTTTGCCAGTTCTTGCAGTGCTGGAATTCAATGCAAGGACATGAATAACACTGAGCTGTTTCCAGTATCAATTATATCTTGTCTGAACACAAAAGTCCATTTAAGTGCCATTTCCTAAACAAAGCTTGATGGTTGTGTGGCCTTTGGACCTGTGATGGATCCAATTAAGGTTTAGCACTGTGTGGATTTGTGGGAGTGACTTCACTGGTGGCTTCAGGCCCAGGATGAGTGGAGCCAGGCTTCCTTCTCGAGTTCCCACAGCATTCACTGGGCTGTGCCTGCCTTCTGCAGGAGCAGGAAACTCTGGGGCTCTGCAAGGACTCTGAACCATCAGAATAATGCTGTATTAGAGGAAGGATCTGGGCTGGAGGTGTGCCAGAAGGGTTATTTTGTGAGAGGGTCAGGGAGCTTCCACGGGCTCATCTGTGTTTGAGTGGTTTCCCCAAATACAGGAACAGCTCTTCTGACTTCCTTTAATGTTGAAAATTCACAAGTGATCAAAATCCTCACCTTCCTGGTGGGATGGGGCTTTCTATTAAAAACTGCTCTCCTCACAGGCATGTTCAGATTCCTGCAGGTTCAGATTCCTGCAGGTTCAGATTCAAAACAGGATGGATCTGAGTGGCTCCTTAGCTAATTGAAGTTTGCCTCATCTTCCCAGAATTGTAGAAATGTTTGTGTTGGAAGGGTCCTTAAAGACCACCCAGTGTCCCCTTGCCGTGGCAGGGACACCTCCCACTGTCCCAGGTGCTCCCAGCCCTGTCCAGCCTGGCCTTGGGCACTGCCAGGGATGGAACAGCCACAGCTGCTCTGGGCACCCTGTGCCAGGGCCTGCCCACCCTCACAGAGAATTTCTTTCTAATTTCCAAAGTAAACGTAATCTCTTTCAGTTTGAAGTCATTCCCTCTTGTTCCTTCAGCTTCTTTAAGGAAAATAATGTATAATCTTTAATTTTGCTGCATTTAGCAGGGTTTTCCAGTGTGTAAGGTTCCTGTGGAGGTCAGTAATGCTGACCTCTGAATAAACATGGAAAAAGACTCTTTCTTAGGACTGGTACACCAGGAATGTTCCTGTTTCAGTGCTAGATGTGGTACATTTCAGTCAAGGCTGCAGAAGAAAACAGCCCCTGGGTGTGCTCAACTGGAGTGGGCACAGCCAACATTGGCTGTCCTGAGTGTGTGAAGTGCAGAATTTGATGCAATTCACTGTGGTCAAAGCAAGGACAGGGACTGTGTGTCACAGTGGAGAACTGAGGTATAACTCCTCTTTCCTCTTTGAATTTGTTTTTAGATATTGTTTAAAAATACTTCAAAAAATAATGCAGAAGCAATTGTTTAATTGCTAATGAGCTCCTTGAACCATGAAGTGAGTCCAGAAGGAATGGCTGAGCTTAGCTACTCCAAAAAGGGTATGGTTTCCACTTGGCACAAGTGATTATTTGTCTTGATAGCAGAGCAGTTGCCTTAATTAAAACACTGTCCACATACCTGGGCAGCTCTGCAGGAGAGTTTGGTTTCACAGGACAACAGCATCCTTGTTCGACACGTTTCCCTCACTTTCTCATCCAGGTTTTCTTTCCTCTGCACTACACACCCTTTGTGTATCTCCTTGGAAAAAAATATCCCCCAAACACTGTGCCCTGTTCCTTGTGAATGATGCTGCTGTTCTTCAGGCTGAGCCCCAGTCTCCTCCTTTTTTTCTTTCCAATTTACAGTGAGGGTGGTCTCACTCCCTGAGTAGCCAGAGGAGATGGCTGAGAGCTGATCTGGGGAACAAGGGTGCCCTAGGGCCAGGTGACATCGATGCTGGCCTCTAGCTGGAGATACAAGGTGCAGATTGTGTTCTGCATGTGACCTTGCAGTGCCTGCAGTGGGAACAGATTGTGTCAGAACAAAGGTGGGAGCCCAAGCTTTGCTTTAAAAGAACCTCAGCCTCCAGTGTTGGCAGCACAGTGACATTTATTTGTAGTGCAGTGATGAATGGAACCAGATCACTGCTTTGCTGTTTCAGTTTACCCTGAGCAGTGGCTTAATTGTGTTTCTAAATTGAAGTCAAAAATCCACATGTAATGACTGCTGTAGATAAGTGCTCAGGCACCTGAGTGAGCTCTGGCTCTTCAGTTAACACAGAACAACCTTAACAAGAAAAATTAACAACACAAATCCACTGTTGATGAAAACTGAGAGCATCAGATGCCTTCCAAGCAGAGTTGCCTTTGCTGGGATCAGAAAATAAACTGAATCCTGCAAGAGTCTGAATGTGCACAACAGTAATTGAAATGTTTTAGTAAGATTCAGTTTAAATGTTTTAGTAAGATTCAACACTCGACATGGAAAAGAATCCAAAGGACCTAAATTCAGTAGGAATCATAATCTCATGAACATAAGCCTGAAGTGTTTAAAGCTGCAAATTACCTTGTTCAAATTACTGCCTTTGCCTTGTAAGCAATTTTCAAGAGTAGAAGAGGAAAGGCAGCGGGCATAAATTGTAAATTCATTCTTAGAAAGTGCAGTTGATGTAATAAATGGTATAAAAATAACATTCTTGGGGTAACTGTACACACTTGGGTGCTTTTGCAATAATTAGAATTACACCAATAGTTCCATCAGCTGGAATATCTGTTCTTTTTATAAATACTGTCAAAATTTTCTAATATTTCCAAACTAGATGAGTGGGTTTTCTTGTGTTTTATTCTGAAAGATGAGAAGAGGAAAAGAATAGATTGCCTGAAGTCCTGTGGAGTGTCTGTACAAGGAGATGGGGTGTACAGCTTGTTTTACAGTAGAGGTTATAGTACAGAGCAGTATTATATTGCAGTAAGTGTGTGATATAATGCAGTCACTGTTATGGCTGTAGGAATAACCACAGCCCTCAGAAATTGGGAAAGACCCTGCTCATAAATATTTGTTACCAAATCACCCACAGATAAGTTCAGTTCAGTAGATTGCATCTTAAAAAAACAATGGGTTACAAGTTCCTTCTAGTCAATATGGGATTGTGCTCTGAGCCCTGCAGAAACCCCACACCAGGCATGTGCTGTTCTTAAAAGAGAGTTAAATCTAGAAGTTACTTGTGAGGGTTTTTTTATAAGGGCTGTAAAATCAGCTTTTCTGCAGGGGAATCATCTCAGCCTCAGGTTGGGGTTTTTGTGAGAGGCTTTGTGTGGGTATTTGGGGTTGGAGGAGTGCACAGTGAGGCTCTCCTGCTCCCTTAGCACACGTGGGGTGTGGGCTGTGCCCAAAGAACCACAGTGGAAGCAGAGGCTGGGGAAAAGCCACTTCCCCCAGTTGTGTTTCCATCATAGCTGCTCATCCCAGAGGCAGAGTCTGTCCCTAGGCATGTCCCTGTGCTGGGGGGCTGCTGGCCAAGGGATGTTCCGCTGTCACCTCTGCACCCAGCTCCAGGGCTGGGCTCTGTCTGAGGCCAGGCAGGCACATTGAGATGCTCTCAGCCCAAAATGAATGGTCAGTGGGGAGGAGAAGGAAGGGACAGAGGGGATTCCACCAGATGTGCTCACAGACACTGACTGATCATCTCACCTGCCTTGTGCCCACACTGCTGATTTGGATCAGCCCCTGGAAGTATTTGGGGTGTCTGGTCTCAGGAAAAGAAGGAATTTCCCTAAAAGCTGCTGTTGCTTGTCCACTTGTGTTTACCCAGGAATGTGTTGAGGGTTTGAGGCTTCCTCAGCCAGACCTGCAGGTACCAGAGGAGGAGCTCTGAGAGCCCTGAGCTGAGTGAAACCCTGAACTGCCCTGGGCTCTGCAGTTCTCACTCATGGCCATGTTACAGCCTGCAGAGAACAAAATAAAACATTCAGATGAATATTGCAGCTTTTTCAACACTTTGCCAACCATGTCTTTTTTGCCTCTGATTTTTTGTGTGTTTAAGGATTGATTGTGGGGGTCAGGTGTTGCATCACTTGCTGGTCTCATCTTAGAGCCTTGGAATGGTTTGGGTTGGAGGGACCTTAAAGCCCATCCAGTGCCACCCCTGCCAGGGGCAGGGACACCTTCCACTATCCCAGGTTGATCCAGCCTGGCCTTGGACACTTCCAGGGAGGAGGCAGCCACAGTTTGTTTTGTCATTTCCATTTAGGATTTTTTTTTAATTTATTTTTCATAGTCACATTGGTTTATGTATGTCCCTGCTCACTCTGACTGTCATCCTCTGTGTGTTGCTGCCTTGTACTTGGGATTAGGAATGTTTTTGTTCCAGGCAGTTTGATCTCCTCTGTCCTGTCTGGTGCATTAAAATCATTTCGGGGCTGTTGCACCCCAAATTTGTTTTTTCTCCTCCAGGCTTCTTTCCTTTGAAATGGTGCTAATCCATTCACTGAATCAGTGGCTTGAAGAGAAGAAAGCACATTTCCATGTTTTCTTTATTCCTCTCTCCCTCCCTCCCTCCCTCCCCTTTTCATTTCTTATGAGTTGTGAATTCATCACTCCATGATTAATTTTGCCCTTGATTGCCTTTTGTGCTCATCTCTCAGTCAGGTTTTCATCTCTGTGATGCAGAGTGATCTGTAGAGGACATTCCACACTGCTTATTCCTTTCTTGTTTTATTAGCAATAAATTGTTGCTTTATTGTTACCAATCTGTTCAGGAACTTACCAGTTGTGCTGTGGTGTCACAGACATCTTTTATGAAAAATCCTTTCCTTAGGATTTTTCCTCCTGAGAAGCTGAGAGGCCTCAGGAACAAAATATAAACATTGATTATCTGCTGCTGTGGAATGCAACAGGTGCATCTTGGATTGGTCTCATGTGGTTGTTTGTAATTAATGGCAAATCACAGCCCAGCTGTCTTGGACTTTGTCTGAAACAGAAGCTTTTGTTATCATTCTTTCTTTTTCTATTCTTAGCCAGCCTTCTGATGAAATCCTTTCTTCTATTCTTTTAGTATAGTTTTAATGTAATATATACAATAAAATAATAAATCAAGCCTTCTGAAACACGGAGTCAGATCCTCATCTCTTCCCTCATCCTCAGACCCCTGTGACACGGTCACACTGTGGTCCTGTTGTGTTGTTGGGAAGGGACATTTTGCTCCAGTCCATTTCCCTGGCAGTGAGATCTGGGCTGTGTTCCTGCAGGATTCACACCTGCCCTGGCTGTTTGATGGCAGCAGTGATTGGTGATTGGTGCTGGTCCCTGGGCTGGGCACAGGGTGCACGTGGCCTGAGGTGTGTGCAGGACAGGGAGCCCCATGTCCCTGCAGGGCATCCCAGGCCCTGTGCCAGGCTGGGAGCAGAGCTTGTCTTTGTCCATGGGCAGGGCAGGGGGGCAGCTGCTCCTGGATCCCTGAGGAGCTGTGCAGGATGCAGGAGGTGTGTGGGATTTGACATGTGCACACACAGAGACGTGTTCATTCTCCTTAGCCAGCCTGGTCGTGCTTGGCCACTGGAAACTGCTCTGAGAAATGGGAGATGAGCTTGGGGATGGTGGATTCCTTCAGCAGCTCCCTCATTCCCACTGCTCTGTAAATATTTACCTTTATCTACCAGCCCTGGACAGTCACTGCCCTGGCTGCCGTGGCACAGAGTGAATTGGAGAGAGTGTGTGTGTCTGTGTGTGTGTGATTGTATGTGTGTGTCTGTCTGTGTCTGTCTGTGTGTCTCTGTGTGTGTATGTCTATGTGTGTGTCTCTGCAACTGTATCTGTGTGTCTGTGTGTGTGTGATTGTATGTGTGTGTCTGTGTGTGTGTGTGTGTGTGTGTGTGTGTCTGTCTGTCTGTCTGTGTGTCTCTGCAACTGTGTCTGTGTGTCTGTGTGTGTTCAGGTGTGCTGGGCCACACCAGTGCTTTGGTCATGACACCTGAAATTACTGGAGATGGGAGCACAGGGATTTGTTGTGAAATGATTTCTTGAACAGTTTTGGCTTTGGGACAGATGTGGGCTGTAAATAACTAAATCTGTTCTTAGGGGTGCCAGTGCCTTCCAACGTTAACGTGCTGCCCTCTCTCCCCTCCCTTTGCTTGTCCCCCCCTGCAGGTCCCCAGCCTGTGTGAAGATCTCCTCTCCTCTGTGGATCAGCCCTTGAAGATTGCACGGGACAAGGTGGTGGGGAAGGATTATCTATTGTGTGACTACAACAGAGATGGGGACTCCTACAGGTGAGTACCCAGAGCTGGGGCTGCCTGCTGCTCCCTGAATGGCACCCATGGACAGGCCCTTCTCCCTCTTCTTTTCAGCCAAAAAAATATCAGTCACTTAAAGATTTAGAGCCCAAAATGTGCTGTTGTTATCGTGCTAAAGGGGATGAGTGATGGATTTCTCTTTGTTTTCTGTATTCTGGATTGAAACCAGTCAATTCTCTAGCAGAAATGGCCTTGGTAGGAAATGAGACCATTGCAAAGTTATAAAATCTCTGGAATGGATAATGACAGAAAAGAGATGATGCAAGCTGTGGGTTTAAACAAAATCATCTTCAGCTTGTACAAAACTGGGTGGATTTGCTAGCTGGGAAAGGCTCTTTCACTCCATATTTTACAAGGAAAAGACTGACTTTGGACTCAGTGTCATTAGTTCTGTTTGAAAATCTTGGCCCAAGTTTTTACCAAAGAAAAGGAATCCCCATCTACCAAAATAGCTGATATATTCTGAGGACTGGAGACAAAACCAATGGAAATACTTGAACCCTATGAGCTGTGTATAATTATAATTAATTTTGGAGAAGGAGGGACTGCAGTGCTGGAATGGTACAATCAGGTTTCAGTGTTTTGGCTGCCACTTTGAGCACAGTCTCTCTTTTAATGTGTTTTCCTCTACCTTGCCATTAGGATGATGTTTTTCATTGATGTTAAAATCATCCCTTCCCTTTCTCACATTGCTGACTTTCCTTAATGGCTGTAGTGACAGTGGCAGAGTTCCAGATATTTAATATAAGAATAATGAGTTTACAGGCCAGAAACCTTTGTGACTCCTGCAGCACTTTTATTCTTCCCCTTAACAAAGGGTGCTGGGCTGTCAGGTAAGGAACCCACTCATCTCCTGCCCTGAATTACCAGCTCAGCCATCCTGCTGCTTCTGGGGATGATTCTCAGGCTTCCACTTGTCTCTCCTTTCATAATTTACATTTTAGTGCTTGGAATTATCTCCAGGAAGAATCTCACTTTGCTCTGTGTAGATTTGATGTAGGGTTTTACATTCATCTGGCAAGAATGTTTCAAGAATTGTGTTTCAAAGTGGAGATTCAGAAAATATTTTTTAACAAATCTTTTTTCTCTGGCTCAGGCATGACTGTAGAAGCAGCTGAGCTTGCAGAAGATTTGAGATGAATTGGTTCAGTTGCTGAGAGTTGCAGGGAAGGTCCCTCTCTAATGTGAAGCACGTGTGTGTGGATGATTTACACAGAGAACATGCTGAGATACATTTTGTCCTGGAAACTAGAGATGGAGAATGAGAATGGATGCAGAGTTTGACAGTGCCTCTGGATTGTGGCTGAGTGTAAATCCTATTGAGTTTTTAAAATATAACCTATTGCAGGGGGCCAGCAAGTGAGCAGGACCCCAAGGTGGAGTGTCACTCACATTCTTTAGGGCAATTATCTCATATTTAGAAACTATTCCAATCTTCCACAGAAGAGCCTGGTGCCTTCTATAAAAGCATTTTGCATTAATTTTGTGTGCCCCAGCTGTTAGATCCACATTAGCAGCTACTTGCATGTTATCACTTCTGAATTAGTAAATAAAATCAGAGTTCAGAGCTGATGCACCCACAACTGCAGCCCCTCTGGCAGGAGGGAGAATTAAATCCTGAATTTCTTGTGGATCCTTCAAGAGATGCTTTCTCCCTGAAGCTGTGATGTTTCTTGCAGCCCCTTTGCATCCTGCTCAGGCTGCTGATGTGGACACAGGAAAGGCACTGGTTAGACACTAATGGGACATTGTGCAATCACTAATGACCCCTGTGTTTAATTATGGCACATGACAGCCCTTCCTCTAAGGTCAGTGTCACTCTTGCCTCTGAAATTTGCTCCATCTCTTTCTCAGAAGGTATTAAATAGCTGCAAGGAAGCAGGAGGAATTTGCTTTTTGAAATCACTTTGAAATTTTCGGGACTTATTAAGTAATGAGGTTTCAGAAAAGCTCTTTCATTTGTTCCTCCAGAACAGGCACCACGTGTTAATTGCTGGCAGGGAAGAATCCTGCTCCTAAGGCTTTTGATTCAGGCATTCTGGATTGAAGTGATTCTTCCTTCTGGAATTGATTGGTCCCAGCTCTGATTCATGGAGTAAATTCTTTCCTTCAGCACACAGCAGAAGCCTTTGAAACCCCAGCAGCACTGCCCTGTGCATGTTAATCCCATTCTGTGCCTGTGTCCAGACACTGCTTCACCTCATCAAATCTGCACTTGTTACTGGGAAGTGCCTCTTGCACTAATTTAATCAATTAGGCCAAGGTCTAGGAGGAGTTCACTGGGCTTTTAAAAGCTTTTGATATTTCCACAGCCATTTTCCAGAGCCACACGCTCGATTAGCAGTCCCAGGGAATGTTGTTCCCTGCCTGACACGTGCTGCATCCCCAATTCCTGCACTCTCCCAGCTAAACACCTTCCCTTCCTATTGGACAGATTGCTAATTGCATTTCTTTTAGCAAGAAATATTTTTAATGCAGGTATTTCCAAGCACTCCCTGGTCAGCTGAGCCTCACTGTCCTTCAGCAGGAGAGGTGGGGCTGGGTGCTCAGACTTCCTCATGGGATTCCAGTTTTACAGGGCTGGCTTTTTCCAGTGGCTTTGCAATTTCACTGGGAATTTGCCTGGAAAAAATGCTGCTGTGGGAAGTGAATATCCTAATGCTTAGCCCATCACAGTTTAGTCTTTCCTTATGTTTAGACAGACTTGGTTTGCTCCATGACAAATGTGGATCAGACTGAAAGGTGGATTTTGGAGTCTCCTTGAATCTTCATAAATAGATAATTTTTATTTTCTTCATATTATTAAATCCTGCTTGTGGGAGTCTCACAGGTACTTCTGTGAGTGCTCCTGGAATAGCAGAGGTTTTTGAAGGATATCAAACAGTCATGGAATCCACATTGTGAAGTCAGAGCTTTTATTAATTTTATTTTTTAATATTAGACTTCAAGGTCCCTGACTTTGTCCATACATTTCCACTTGAAGCGTGTTTGATCACTCTGTTAAATGGAATCCTTATGGGGAATTTGGGGCCAACAACACTGAAACCTGTTAGCTGAAACACAAACCATTCTCTTTTGGGGAAATTAGAGGTCTGACTTTTGAAATTTAAGTGCTTGTCCATCTGTCTTTCTTCAAATAGCCTCCAGTTAAGTGTTTAAATGTGTTGTGAGTGCATTTCCACAAAAATAAAAAATACAGGGCTGTTTTAGGAGGTTTTTTTGTTGGTAAAGCTGCTGCTGGCTCCAGCTGGAATGGGATGAAAATGGCACAAGCTGCTGGCTGGCAGGGTCTGTTCTGGCTGCCCCCAGTGCCATTCTGCAGCCTGGGGAGAGTTTGGTGTTTGCACTTGGAGCATCTCCCAGGGGTTCTGCAGGAGCTCCTGCTCACCCTGTGCAGCAGCTCAGCCACCTGGGAGCACCAGGGTAGCACCAGGGGGGGTTTATGTGAATCTGCCCCAGATTTCAGAGGTTTTAGGAGTGAAGAAAGAGCTGAGAAGGGAGCAGTGTGTGTCATCCCTGTGTGTCCCTGTCTGCAGGGAGGGCTCTGAGCAGGCTCTGCTCCCTGGGACCAGAGGAACGGGCAGGGACTGATCCAGGGAGCTCCAGCTGAACATGAGGAGCAGGAACTTGGCACACTGTGGGACACAGTGCCCAGAGAGGCTCTGAGTGTCCCTGCCTGGGGCTGTTCCAGACCCATCTGGGCTCAGTCCTGAGCTCTGGGCTGGCCCTGCTGGAGCAGGGAGCTGGCACCAGGTGAGGCCCTGTGGGCCCTCCCAGCCTGACCCAGCTGGATCCTGTGGCTGGTGACTCCTCTCCAGAGCAGCCACATTTTATGCAGCTGTTTAAAATCACAAAACCCCAGAATTACTGAGGTTGGAAAAACTCTCCAAAACCATTGAGTCCAACCTTGACCAGTCCCCATCTCAGAGCTCTGAGTGCCATGTCCAGTCTTCCCTGGACACATCCAGGGGTGGGCACCCCAAAACTCCCTGGGCAGTTCCAAGGCCTGAGCACCCTTTCCATGCAGAAATTCCTCCTTGTGCCCACCCTGAGCTCCCCTGGCCCAGCCTGAGGCTGTTCCTCTGCTCCTGTCCCTGTTCCCTGGAGCACAGCCCGACCCCTGGGCTGTCCCCTCCTGTCAGGAGCTGTGCAGAGCCACAAGGGCCCCCTGAGCCTCCTTTGCTCCAGGCTGAGCCCCTGCCCAGCTCCCTCAGCCTCTCCTGGGGCTCCATTCCCTGCCCTGGACACGCTCCAGCCCCTCCAGGTCCCTCCTGTGGTGTGTGCCCAGAACTGGACACAGCCATGAGATAGAACCATGACCTGAAAGCATCACTTGGGTGGATGTGACACAACTCCTCCACTTTCCCTGGTGTCCCCTTTCCTGTCAAGTGTGTTTGGCAGGAGTTGTGGGAGCAAAGCAGAGGCTGGGGCTTTGTGCTTTGCATCACACAGGTGCCAGACCCCGCTGCCTTTCTGAGAAATGAGTGACAAAGAGAAAAAACCTTTCCCTGTGGCCAGGACTGGGACCCGGTGCTGCAGCCAGGGGCTGGGAAAGAGGAGAGAAAGGGTAGAGGAGCTTTTCTCTGAGCCAGCAGTGTGATATGTGTAAGTTGGTTACTCCAAGGGGAAATGAAAAGCAAAATGCAGGTTTCTAGAATGGGAGTTATAAAAGCCTCAAGCAGATGGGCAGAGGGTTCCATTAATCTTTTAATACCAAATCTTTCATTAAGAACACAAAAATCTCTTCCACACCTGCAGAAATTGTAGTAAAACCTGCAGCTTTAAAAAACCCTGTTAAATCCTTCAGACTGTTCAAAGGGTTTCTTAATGTTATGCTAAAGGTAGAGTTTATTTCAAAGCAGAGTAGTGGAGGAAAATGTGGACCTTAATCATAGCCAGGAGTGTTTGGCTCAAATGCTGTCAGATCCCAAATAAACTACACAATCGATTTGTATTTGCATGAAAACAGTTTTTAATATATAATGTTCAACATCTGAAGCCTTGTTGTTGAATAATATAAGTATGTGAAGGAACAGATTGAAACCTGATATTTTTAATATAGAAAACCTGAAGCCAGGGAATGGCCCCCAGGTGAGTTCTGAGGGCTCAGTTCCCCCTTTTTGCCAGTGTTGGAAATGGCTGTGGAGAGTGCAGCTCTTACAGGTAGATTGCTCTGGGCACATTTTGGGTTTTTGTGGAAGTTCAGCATCTGTGGATGAGCTCAGACCCATCAATATTAAACCTTTCAGAGCCATGGAATACCCTGAACTGGAAGGGACCCCCAAGGACCATCCAGGCTGACTCCTGGCCCTGCACAGACACCCCAGCAATCCCTGGGAGTGTTTCCAGATGCTCCTGGCAGCTCTGGCAGCCTCGGGGCTGTGAACAGGCTCTGTCTCCTTGTCTCAGTTTGGAAAGCCAGGTGTCTGCTGAGGAAGGCAAGAGCCTCCCCTGAAATGGAAAATGTAAACCCCCTCCTTCCAAATTATTATAATTTTGAAATTATGGGACTCTCAGGTAAAGATATGGGAGTAGGAATAACAGCTCTTTACTAGGAAAACTTAAAATACAAATGTTATAATACAAATTAAAAAAAAAAATATGGGCAGAGTCAAAATCTGATCTGACAGCCTGTGGGTCAGCCCCATGCCATGGGGGCTCAGCCCTCCTGCAGTGCCAGCTGTGGCTCTGCTGCAGCAGGGATCCTGCACAAGGGGGGAGTTTTCCTCTGCAGCTCCAGGGCTGCTGCAGATGGGCCTGGGCTCCCTCTGGCCATGCAGGGCAGCACAAAGCTGCTCCCCTGGGAATGCAGGGGGCAAAGGCTGCCCTGGTGTCCCAAACCTCAGATTGTATCCAGGTAGGAATGCTTGGCTCCTCCCCTGGGCGGAGCAACTCCCCATGGGATGCTGGAATTGGATCAGCCATGCAGGGACACTCAGTGGCCATGGACAGCAGAGATCTCCTGGAGGGAGGATTGGTTGTGGGAGAGATAAATTAAAACTGCCCCATGAACAGAAGATAACTGCCCCACAGATAGGAATAGAATGCACAGCCCCATTTCCAGCCCAAGACCCTGCTGTCTGTTTTTCTGTCCCCTGGTGTGTCACAGACATCTTTTCACTAAAAATCATTTCTTAGGATTTTTCCCTTCTGAGGAGCTGAGGCCTCAGGAACAAAATGTAAACAATGGTTATCTGCTGCTGTGGAATGCAACAGGTGCATCTGTGATTGGTCTCATGTGGATGTTTGGATTTAGTGACCAGTCACAGCAGAGCTGGCTCTCATTCTCTGTCCGAGCCAGCTGCCTTTTGTTATCATTCTGTTCCATTCTATCCTTAGCCAGCCTTCTGAGAGAAAACCTTTCCTTCTATTCCTTTTAGTTAGTTATAATGTAATATATATATATATATATATATATATATATATATAAAATAATAAATCAAGCCTTCTGAACATGGAGTCAACATTCTTGTCTCTTCCCTCACCTGAAGAACCCGTGTGAGCACTGTCCCCTGGTGTGACTGTCCCTTCCTCTGTCCCTGCAGGTCACCGTGGAGCAACAAGTACGACCCTCCCCTGGAGGACGGTGCCATGCCCTCGGCTCGCCTGCGCAAGCTGGAGGTGGAAGCCAACAATGCCTTCGACCAGTACAGAGACTTGTATGTCAGTCCTACCCTCTGGGCCCTGTCTGTCTGTCTGTCTGTGTCCCCTGGGGGGAGGCAGAGCTGGGTTTGTGATGCCAGACGTGATGAAATCTGTCAGCTGGTGCTGAGGTGCTTTCCCACCTCCTTCCCCCTTGAACAGATTGATGGTGTCTCTGTCCTGGCATGACCTGGCTTCTCTTTGATCTCTAAGTTCTGGCTTAAACCATCTGCATTTTCCATTCCCTCAAGGCTGTACTCTTAAAAAATCTCTGTGTGCAGCAGCAGCTCTCACATGTCCCAGTGAAAGGACAGGCACTGAAGGGCAGCAGCTGGACAGGGATTGATGTGCTCCTGCTGCAGGGTGCTTGGTTCAGGCCCTGTCCTGTGAAAGAGGTGTAAAACAAAGGAATTAACAGATCCTGTGTGGGGTCAATGTAGATTGGGCAGTGGCTTTTTAAAGCAGCAAGAGGAAGCTGGCTGGGTGAGTTACCAGTTGAACAATTTTCTGTAAATTGGGGCTGTGCTGGTCCTGCACTGCACTTACCTCCACATCCTTGGGATGGGATCAGCTTCAGCTGTGGGCTCTGTGGTCTCCTGAGCAGTGCTGGGGTGGAAAGTGATGCTAAAACTGCACAGCAAGTGAGTGTTGGAAAGCAAAATGAACCAGTGTGTCCTTCACTGGGACACACTCTTAGGGAGGTGCCTAAAGCCCATGAAAAAAGTGAGCAAACTTCATTGCGGCTCTTGTTGCCTGAAAAGGGAGATAAAACACAGCCTTAGATGTAGTTCATCATGTTACAGTGCTGGCAGAAGCACATTAAAAGGGACTTTCCTTGCTGGGTTCTGTGGCTCAGTGTAAATACAGCCTGTCCAAGTGTGTTAAGCATCACACTTCTGTTACAGGTATCAAATCTTTACTTTTCATGCATTATTTTCATAGCTCTCCAACTCGTCTTGTAAGTAACACTTGTTATTGGTGTCTGAACTGAGTGGAAGAAAGGAATTTTGCATATTCAGCAAAGCCAAATTTGCAGTTACTCCCCAGATGCAGAACAGAGCAGGACCAATAAGATTTTTAATACCCTGAGACAAAAATGGGGAGGTTTATGGAACCAAGGTTGTCTTTTTAAATCCCTCTCTGCTCAGATGACCATGAAGTCATGGCTGGATACAAAAACTTCTTTGAACAGCTTGGATTGGCTGAAAGGCAAGCACAGGACAGGTTTGTGACTGAGGTGAATCTGCTGAGCCCTGCTCAGCGTGGGGTACAGCAGTACCTTTATATAACAATCTCCATGTATTGTGTGGAAGGGAAAGGTGTGATTGTTCCAAATTCCATCTTTCTGTCTGTCAGTGCAGCTTTTACAGGCAGGAATGGTCACAGGGGACCCAGGAGGGATCACAGCCAGGAGGACAGGTCAGACCATGGGCACAGGTGCCAGCACAGAACACTTCAGTGCCTGTTGTGATCCCAAAAGTGGAGGAGGAAAAGAGGACAGGGGTGGTTTAATGTTTGGCTGTGCAGTGTAAGAAAATTGTGGCATTTGTGGAAAGAATTTGCAAAGTTAAGGAAACTTAACCTCAGTGTCTGAAGGGTTTGTTGTGCTTAAAATCAGGATTTGTACCTTACCTCCAACAGAGATGTAGAAACAGGCTTTTGTTCTTGCAGTTGGGCTCTGCAGGTTTCTGAACAAGACAATAGGATTTTTGTATTTTGACAGCAGAAGCTTAATTTTTACTTGGAGATCAGAGGGTGGAAATTCGGAGGTTGCAACAAATGGCAGCTTCTCTCAGTGCTGCTCTTGCCAACAACACCTTGGGTGGGGAATGGCTGCAGCAATTCCTCATGGAGCAGTGCTGGAGCTGCCTGGGCAGGGCTGTGGTGGAGAGGTGGCACTGGCAGGGGTGTCACTCCACGGGTGGCCGGGATGTCATTCCCTGGGTGGCAGGGATGTCACTCCCTGGGTGGCAGGGGTGGCAGTGGCACTGGCAGGGATGTCACTCCGTGGGTGGCAGGGGTTGCAGTGGCAGGGATGTCACCCCATGGTGGCAGGGATGTTGCTCCCTGTGTGGCAGGGATGGCAGTGGCAGGGCTGTGGTGGAGGGCTGGCAGTGGCAATGGCAGGGATGTCACCCCGTGGGTGGCAGGGCTATCACTCCCTGTGTAGCAGGGATGTCACTCCCTGGGTGCCAAGGATGTCACTGCCTAGGTGGCAGGGCTGTCACCCCATGGGTGGCAGGGTTGCAGTCACTGCCTGGGTGGCAGGGCTGTCACTGCCTGGGCAGGGCTGGCACTGGCAGGGATGTCACTCTGTGGTGGCAGGGGTGTCACTGCCTGGCTGCTGGAGCTGGCAGCTGTCCCTGGCAGTGTCTGTAGAGCAGCAGTGGGGCTGGGCCAGGCAGGGTCCATGGAGGTGTCACTGTCCTGGCAGTGTCACTGCCCTGGCAGCTCCTGCAGCTGGGCAGGGAGGGCTCAGGGCATCCTGGGCCAGTGTCCTTAACAGCTCCAGAGCCAGGCACAGCAGAGCTTCTCCACTCTGGGAGATACTTCAGGCTCCTTGATGGATTAATCAGAGCTAAGCGTGCTGGCAGCCCTCAGGACTGTGTCTCTTGTGGAAATTCTGGTTACTGTTAAATGGTAACAGTATTCCAGGTTCACCCTCCAGGAACAGGGATCAGTCTGTAGGCAGTGTGCAGAAAATCTACATTTTGAGTTGTCCTGCAGGGGCTTTCATTGTTTCTGCTCTCTCTGGTGAGGTTGCCTGCCCACACAGATCCTTCACTGAGGACACCAGGCTAATTGATACTTTACAAATTCTTTGAAAATGCCAGTTTAAGTGCAGTGGCTGCAGATGAAGAAGAGGATGAAAATGGTGCTGAGGGAGAAGCCTCAAATCTGACACATCAGCTCCTCACCAGCAGTCCCTTAAGAGGCTCTTCTGTCCCTCTGTGGGGCAGAGAATGTTCCTGAGCTGCCTCTGTAGCCACAGCTGCTGTTTTATGAAAGAGAGGTAACAGTGAATACAAAATTAATCACAGCACTCACAGGGAGCACCACATCCAGCCTGCCTGAATTTCCTGGGCTGTTCAGGCTTTTTATTCCTATAATGAGAGTTTCTGCTGGGTTTTTCAAAGCAAGTAGTTCCTTTGTGTCCAGACTTGCTAGACACCTTCCACTGTCCCAGGCTGCTCCAAGCCCTGTCCAGCCTGTCCTTGGGCACTGCCAGGGATCCAGGGGCAGCCACAGCTGCTCTGGGCAGGGTCTCCCCACCCTCACAGAGAGGAATTTCACTCAATATCTCACCAGCCCTGCCCTGTGGCAGTGGGAAGCCATTCCCTCTTGTCCAAGGTGTCTCTCCGTCTTTCCTGTCAGCTCCTTCAGGCCCTGGAGGGCCCCACTCAGGTGACCCCAGAGCTCCTCTCTCCAGGCTGGACAGCCCCAGGTCTCTCAGCAGTTGCTGTGCACAGGGCTCACTCCCCTGCTCCAAACACACCTGGTGCAGCTCATCCCAGCATCTGTAGATAAATGAGCATTTTTGGGAGCATCTCCATCCCACTCTGCTCTCCCCCTGTGGTCCCAGCCTCCCCTGGATCAGCTCCCCTTTAGCACAGAAAGTGCTGATATCTCACAGGATTCATCTCAGGCCTCTCCCAGCACTTGAGATTGCTTCAGTTCTTCCTTGTGTCAGTCCCACTTGGCCCACACACCTTTCCTTTTTAGATTTCTCTTTTCATCAGGTGTGGTAAGTCTCCACCTACGTTCAGTGAGTCACTGCATTGTGTTTGCCATTTCCCAAGGGGCTGGCACCTGCTGCTGTGGGTGTTTTGAGGGAAACAGCCTGGCATGGGTCTGTTAACAGTTTGTGTGCAATAATCCACTCAGATTTGACTGTTAGAGACCTTAATATTCAATTTTGTCCCCAAAAGCTTAATGGCCACTGAGTGACTGTAGTGTGAAATTGAGTTTGGGGAAGTCTTGTAGTACTGCATGTAATAAAGTCATGAAAGATGCAGAACAATAATTCTGCTGAACCTTCAGTTCCTGTGAACCAGTGCTGAACTGGCCTTAAGTGCCTGTTTCAGTGTACATACTACCTTTAGTATCTCTGGAGTTTCCCACCTTTCCTTTCTGGAGCTATTTGGGTTAAAGAGGAATTACACCAGATTTCAGTTCCCTCTCTGTCCTCTGTGTTAAACAACAAGCATGTTTCTTGGTTATCTGTTTTACCAAAATCCATGTCACTTTCCCAAAAAACAACTGTTCCATTTCCATCTCCTGCTGCCAGCTTTAACTCCAGCAGTGCCTGGAGCTAATGCTCTGGCATGTTTGTGTTCAGTAGGTTATTATTCCCAGATGGAAGTCTAATATCTTACACCACTCAGTTAGAGCCTTGGCTTTCCACTTCCAGTATGGTGAAGATAATTTCTTCCAACACATGGTTGTAATTTATTGCCCTTTGCTTGACGTGTGTGTGCTTGATTGAAATCAAAGCATAATGAGGACCAGGGCAGCTGCTTAAATCTCTCTATTTTAGATTCTGCCTTCTCTTGTTTTGGGTTGGAGATAATCAGGCCTTTAATTAAGTAATCTAATGGCTCTTTGTTGTCTGGAAGAAATAATTTCTGAAGTGATTAAATAGACCTCCCCTGGGAAGGATGCTGCTGATCTGTCTGCAAACAGGATGAGCTTTGGCAACTTTGGACTGGTTTAGTGACTGACATACATTTAGAAAGCTATTCCTCCTTTTTTCTGTGGCTTAAATTGGATTTATTGGTCTTTTGATTTTTAACAGCTTTAGAAAAAGATAAAACATCATCTTAATCATTCTGTTCCTGGAAAATGTTTGTATTGATTAAGATTTTGAGTTTCCTCAACAGAGTGAGAATGAAACCTTTTGAACTTCTGCTTCTGTCTCTGTTTTGATGTTGATCCATTTTCAGTTTGTTATATTAGAGCTCTGGACCAGGAATTTGGTAGGAGTGGAAGGAGGTCTGGGAGAGGATTGACCTCTGAAATGTCTTTGTTGTGTGTAATCCTTTTATTATTGAATTTTGGTTGGAATCTGGTCCAGGACAGTTATCCCAGTTTTGGACAGTGTTAGCAGTGCTGAGGTGGCACCCAGGGCTGTGCTCTTTGCATGGGGACATTCCTGTCCTGTGGATGGAACCCAGGGATGTCTCTTTGCAGCCAGGTGAGCACCCAGTGCCTCTCCCTGCTCTGGAGGAGGAGTTCCTGGGCCCTGGCCTCAGCAATGTGTGGGTTTAGGAGCCTTTGACCAGGTACAGCAGTGAAGTCCCAGTGACAGATGAGTTTGCCCTTTCGTTTTTAGAGTGCTCAGGGCTAGGTGTATTTTTCATTTTTAATAATCTGTTTAATCTCGTGGAGCAGCCTGGCTTTGCTGGGCTCAGGGATGTCTCATTTTGTGCCATCATCTGCTCTGAGCATGTTCACATGTCCCATAAACTACTGGATAGAGTAAAAACAGCTAAAGAAAGTTGAACTTTTTCCTGGTTTATTTTGGATTGTGTGCTTGAACAACCTCTGGCACTGCCTTAGTCCACTTGTCCTGATAAGAAAAAATGGAAACCTCTGTTGGTGCTGCCCTTGGGCTGTGGCTGTTCCTGAGATCTGCTGTGGTGCCATTGGAGTTCTCCTCCCCTGACAGACCCCAGGATTCTCTCAGAGGAGCCCAGGCCAGCTCACAAATTCCTCTGCACTTCTCCCAGGGTTTGTATGAACTGCTGCATCCATCTGTGACCAGCTTTGCTGTGCTTTGTGCATGGAACAGCCCCAGCTCCACCAAGTAAAGAGCAGATGCAAGAGGTGTGAGCAGGGGTTTTCAGCCCAGCCTGGCCTGGCACAGGGTGCCCAGAGAAGGAAACTGTGGGTGCCCAACCCCTGGAAAGTGTCCCAGGCCAGGTTGGATGGGGCTGGAGCTCACTGAGGGCTTTAGGCTGTGAGCCCTTTGTGAGCCCTGTGCTTGTGCTCAGATGCAAACCTGGGCTGCCTGGGCTGGAGCCCCTGCAAAGCTTTGAAGTGACTTTATTGCCATCAGCTCCCTGTTCCTCATTACTGCTGCAGCCCTTTGTGCTGCCTTTCTCCTGGGCATGGGAGTTCCTGGGGCTTGCACAGCCAGGGCCCTGCAGATTGAATCCAGATGGGTTTGTTGTGCATCCCAGCACTGAGGAAACTGCCTGGGGATGTGCACCATGGGCTGGGGCAGCAGGGGAGATTCCTGCCTTGGGCCAGCCTAATAAGAGTGAGATGAAATCTCCTAAGACAGGTCTAAACCACCAAGACTTTCTCTGCTTTCATGTCTGTGTGCTTTTACAGTTACAGCCATGCTGTTTTCCCAAGGAAATTATTTTTCCTTGGGTTGGGATCCCCTCCTAAGCGTGCCCATGGGCAGTTCAGAGCAGAATTAATATTGAAGTTCTTGATAAATATTAGAGAATCTTCTTAGAAAGAGGGGAAAATTAAATGTACTGGCATGCTGGAAAACGAAATCAGTTGCTTTTCATCTGATTTTTCTTCTTTGGGAGTTCCATTTTGGAGCAGCTCTGCACACACTGCATTCTTATCTTCTGAATCCGAGATGTTGGATGGAGGAGGAGTTTTTCCCTTGGGTTCCCAGGGTTCTCTGTAATTACATAAAAACTGAACACTTGGATTAGGAGGTCAGCACTGATGATGCAGCACTGTCCTCAAACACTGCTCTCTGAAGGCTTTAAATCCCTAGGAAGGAATGACTTACATTCAAAAAGGAGATGGAATTTTGAACTGTCAGTTTGTTGTGAGCTGGAATTTTTGAACTGGTTGTCTGTAATAATGAGACAACCAGTATTGTATGGACAGAAATTTACCTCATGCCCTCACAAATGTGCAGTGCTTTAATGGTGGAATTTGAGGACAGAGCAACTTAAACAGCAGCAGCCTTCTTGTGGCAGACCTGATACAGAATTGTGTCACAGAACTGATGTCATGTGAGATCTGCAGCCTCCAAAGATTTTGCCAGCCTTAAACCACAGCACAGAAGATTTCTGCTGTCTGTTCCCTGCTGTCCACGTTTGGGTTTCAGCTGGCAGAGTGTGGAATGTGGCACACTGGGGGTGGCTGGAGCAGTGTCTGTGCTGCCCAGGGATGGCCATGGGAGAAGGGTTTGGGATCAGTGGGAGATTCCTGCAGGTAATGAGGCTCTCCCTCCTTTGGGCACGTACAGAATAACCCCTTGTCCTGCTCATGGGACAGTTTCCAGGTGACTTCTCCAAAGGGATTTGGTCATTCATTTCCATCTGCCAGGAGCAGTGAGATGGGAAGGAAAATGTGAGCAGTGCACATTCATTAAATAATGAAAGGTGCTAGAAAGCACAAACTGGGAACTTCTGGGAGACTTTTAGCCTTCAGGATCCTATTGTTTGGGTACTTTGTCCTTCCTTGCTGAGTTCCTGCACTTCACAGCTCTGCTGAGCACTTTGAGTCATCCCACCGTGGTCCAGATGTGCTTTTAAGTACAACTGGCATTGAAGTTACACATACCTAAGTGGATTGGTATGTTTGCTCCAGGGATTTTTGCACCTGTGTATGCTGGAAAGAATTCCTGTAAAATACCTGTACAGAGCCCCCAAGCATAATTTGGGCTGAGTTCATCAAGTGGGGTGTAAAACCCCTGGGCTGTGCACAGACATTTTACCTTCTTCATTTTAATCTCTGGGTGGGATTGTGGAGGGGCTCCCCAATTGTGCTCCTGGGGCCAGGGAAGGAGAGAGGAGCTGTAAATGCCCTGGACTTCCAGTGTCACATCCTGCTCATTCCTGTCCCCTCATTAAAGGATCCTGAGCCTCAGCACTCACAGCTGGATGGAGGCTACAATTATTGAGGGACAGCTGATGTCCTGAAGAATCTGTTCCTCCTCCTTGAGTGTGAGGTTGCAGGGCATTTGTTGAACACCTGAGCAGTGTTTGGGGTTTGATGAAAGGTGGGTTGCTCAAATTTGCCACTTCCTTCATATTTCAGTTGTGATTCCTGTGCTGGCTGGAGGTGACAGGGTGGGAGTTGTCACTTGGCACTCCAGTTCCTGCTCCCAGGAGAGCTGGAATGTGCTTCCTCACCTCAGCATTTAGGAAATGTTTTGGGTTGCTGTGAGACACCAGCTGCTCACGCTGTGACATCAGTCATTGTCACTCTTGTAAAAACATGTGAGCTGAATGCTCAGTATTTTCCTTTGGGGTAGGATTTTTAAATGCCAGTTTTCTTGGAAGTCTGTTGATGTAAATAGCTGAAGACTTTTCCCTTTCTGTGCTGCGCTTCTGGAGCTGGAAGAAATAACTAGGTGACCTTTAGGGAATAAAAGAAAATATATTTTTCTGCTTTAAATGAGCCAGTTTGAAACCCTGTGCAAGCTTTGGAAGGTTTCAGAGCCAGGCTGAGGTTCCAGGTGCTGGTGCTTTGGCATCAGGGGGTTGGGAGAGCCATAAGCCACAGACTTTTTGTCTCTGGCTCTCAGCTTCTTTCTGGAAAATACACAAATGTTTTTATGGATGAACGATTTGGTTCTGAGGTGTAATTGAAAGTCAGAGCTTGTTTTTATTGCTGTGTGGTGGAAAGTCATTTTCTCCACACAGTGGCCAGGATCTCTTGGTGAGGCTGGGAGGGGAGGAACATTATCAGGAGGGTCATGGGGCCTTCCTGGGCTGTCCTTCAGTGCTAAACCAAAGTGATTAATGTGCCCTGCTTCCCTGAGGGCTGTGCTGGGAGCTGGGGATTTCCTCCCCTATCACATCCCTCTTGAAGTTGCAGCTTTGTTCTGGCCACAGCCTCTATTTCATGGGTCCAGCTCCTGCTCCTCAGACAAGTTTCCATCCTGTGTCTCCACCCGCTCCAACTTCAAACACTTCATAAAGCTTTGGATCACTCTTAGCTTAAATATTTTCTTTTATTCTTGCATTTGTAAAGTAGGTCAGTCTTAAGTGTGACATTTTTTGTATAAAACAGCTTTTTCCAGGAGTTCTGTGGTTGATGAGTAACAGGTATAAAACCTCAGTGTTTGATCATGACATTAAAACTATAATTGATTTTGAGTGAACTGCTGTTCTGAATTCTGTGAAGAGAATGAATGATTGCTTTGGGCCTTTTGCCTTTTAGTCACCTTCCTGGGCAGCCTTATAAAAGTTATTTTCCCAGAGATAGAGCACTGGCTGTCCTCTCCAAGGACAGGGATGTCACTTGGGCTTGATGATCTTTTGAGGTCCTTCTAACTGAACCCAACTATGATATCATTTATCATAGTTATCAACTATGATATCAGTGTTTTTCTTGTTACTAAAGGGATATGACAACCATAAAACAAATTTTTCATTGTTTTATAACAAAGTTTTGTCTGTAGGTAAAGCCTGATTGATCTTGATTGAAACATCCTGGGCTGATGGTGTCCTTAGGCAGAGAGCAGTGATTGCTCTGCTCTGAAGCTGTCCTGTGAGAATGGTTTGTCCCTTGGGGTGTTTCTGAGGTACCACAACAGGAATTGCTCCTACTTGAGGCCTCCTGAGCATCCCAAAAGCATCTGCTGGTTGTTTTGGGAGAGTCAGTGCAGCCATGTGGGGGTCAGTCTCTTCTCCCAGGGGATAAAAGGAAATGGCCTCCCAGCTTGTGCCAGCTCCTGGAGGTTTAAGTTGGATATTAGGGAAAAAAAATTCAGGGAAAGGGCTGTAAAGCACTGGAACAGGATGTCCAGGGCAGTGGTGGAGTCCCCAGCCCTGGAAGTGTTCAGAAAACCTGTGGGGAGTATGGGTTGGTGCTGAACGTGGTGGTGCTGGGCTCACGTTGGGCTTGGTGACCTCAGAGGGCTTTTCCAGCCTCAAGGATTCTGTGATTGCAGCTCCCAAAGGAGACAGATTGCCTTCTCCAGGCACAGCTGTGCAGGAGGACCAGGGCAGGGACATCTCAACAGGACACTGAGGCAGGAGATGTTCAATGCAGGAGCTGTGTGCGACTCTGGGGCTGTGCCCTGCCTTCTCCATCTGTGTCTTTACCAGAGAAGGTCCCAGTTTGTGCCTTCCCGGGGCCTTTTCCAAGCTGGTTCCTCTCCTGCTTGGATTTTAGTGTGTGCTGCATTTCAGTCCATGGTGAAGGGGTTTCTTGGAGGAAGCCCAGCCCTCCTGCAGCAAATCCAAATCCACCAATGTCAATTTAAATTCCTCCCAATCTATCATCCCGTTTTCTATTATGGACCAATTAGCCTGTGGCACCTCTTTATTTTTACTTAAAAAAACCAGGAATGTTCCCTTATATCCAACAGTGACTTTCAGAGGTTCAGAAATCCCACTCCAGTGCTGTTTGAAGGTGACAGGCAGTGCAGTGATCAGTTGTATTTATTCCCTCCCCATGAAGGAGGAGGGGATTTGGGAGCCTTTGGATAATGTAAATCCTGGCGTGCCTTGGATTCAGTCACTGGCATTGTTGCTCCAGCCTCCAGTTCCTGGGCCTGGCCATGGCAGAGCAGCTTTATTGGAAGTGCATGTTGGTATTTAAAACAATATTAATTCTATATTTGATTCATTAGATCTCCAAAGGCACTGAAAGCGTTTCCATGTGTGCGCTGTTGGTTCTGGCGGGAGGTTCCTCTCACGGCTTCATGTGGTTTCAGACAACATTTTAGCACATTCTTAAAATACCCACAAAAGCCTTTATGTAAAATCTCATAAAGGTGAACCACATAAAGATTATTTTTTCCTGTTTCATGTCATTAGGATCAAAGTACAGTAGGTAAGAAGAAATTTCCCAAAACCTTGTTTCGGTCCCTCTCTTAATTGATGTTTCATGCTCGTAGCAAGGTCATAAAGTGGGTAATGGGGAAACTGTCTGTGCACACTGCAATGTTCTCAGTGACTGCCAGCTCATTTGGAGTGAATTCACTGATTCTGTGTATGAAAAAGGATATATTATATATATTTGTTGAAAGCAATCTGCCTCTGAGAAGGGACAATAGCTGCTTCTCTCTGGCCTCTGATTCCCACTGCCGAAGGAAGGGTGGCTTAGGTTGGAGCTGAGGTTCACTGCAGAACTGGAATTTAACTGCATGAACCAAAATCCATTTGTGAATTCCCCAGGGGGTGTAAAGAGGGTGTGTGTTGGTTTCTTAGGTTGAAGTTGCCTGGTGGAAGCCTGGCTTTAGTGTGGCTGGGCTTTGCTTTTCCAGTGCTGTGTTATCATTGCTTGGCAATGCCCCAGGACAGTGGGTCCTGAGCTGCCTGGGCTGGGCTTGGCCAGGAGAGGCAGAGCCACCCATTAGAAATAAAAGGCTGTGGTGAGTTTATAGGAAATTATTTACCTCCCTGAGGTCAGCATTGGTTTGGGTGTCTGCAGTTAAAGGGAATTGGGGCTCTTGGGTGACTCTGCCCTCTGAAAACAAGGGATTGAGCTGGTCTGTGGGTGCAGGGAATGTGCTGGAAGTGCTGGAAGTGTCACTGGAGTTCACTTCCCGTGCCTTTTCTCCTGCCTGCTGGCAAGGGAGGGGTTGGTGTGCTTTAATCCATGTGCTTAGGGGTAATCCATGCACTCCAAATTGCAGAAAATTGACTTTTAAGCACCAGTCCCACCTGGAAGGCCCAGGGTTAGGAAGGAGGAAGCACAGAGTGGGAAGGGTTGATGATTTTTTCATGAGGGATGATTTCCTCTGTGGCAGGAGTGATGGTCACTGCCAGGTGTGTGTGACAGGCAGGCAGGATGCAGACAGGTTAATCTGCACTCCTGGCTGCTCCTCATGCCTTTGGATAATGAGATTCTGCCCTCCTGCAGGCAATGAAAAGTCTGACTACCAACATTTTGTGTTGTTGATGAAGTTTATAAAGTTTCCTCTCCCCCTTTCACATGATCCTTGTGTGCCATGGTCACCCCTGAGATGTGAGAGTTGTGTGCCATAGAGTTTTTATTCTTCCCTTTTCCTTCATCCTCCTCGTGGCTTTGCTAAATTGAGAATGGAAGGGATAAAATGCTGTGGTTGCAATTCCAGTTTTCTAGAAGACAGAATTCCTCCTTTCTTCCAACAGATGGGTTGTTTACCATTATTTCATGAAGTGCATTTCCATCTGCACCAGTGTCACCCAGAGGGAATGGGGCTCTGCAGATCCCATTTTTAGTTGGTTTCCTGAGTTACTTTCAGCAAAAGACACCTGAGATTGAGGCAGTCTGGCTTTTCTCTTGTTCCCCATACCTGATGCTGGAATAATAAAACTTCAACAGCATCTCTACATTTCTGAGATCCCTGGTTCCAGTTCAGCTCCCTTTGCAGTAAATCAGTGTCAGCTTCACACAGACTTTTGAGGCAGCAACATAAAGTTACTTACTTGCTCCCTTTTGTCTTAATTAGTGAACTTTGCTGTAAAGAACTTCCAGACTTTGCCAATAGCAAGGGAGAAGAGGGGAAAAAGACCAGATTGTAAAATAAAGCCTTACTCTGAGCCCACTTTGTAGCTCGTGCTTTTAGC
Organism: Ammospiza nelsoni; assembly: GCF_027579445.1. Classification (NCBI taxonomy): domain Eukaryota; kingdom Metazoa; phylum Chordata; class Aves; order Passeriformes; family Passerellidae; genus Ammospiza; species Ammospiza nelsoni. The sequence continues at coordinate 6,715,422 of NC_080654.1, read as the reverse complement.
AGCTGTTGTAGGTAATTGGAATCAGAGGAATTGTTTGCTCAAGTCCTGTGGAAATCTGTAAATAGCTCTGGTTCTCCCCAGACCTTTATTCTCCTTCAGAGACATGTGCAGTTGTTTTGTAATTAAAGTCTGCATTATGAAGTGATTTGAAGTGCTGTGTTTCTGGGTGTGTAACTGAGAGAGTGTGCTGTCCTGAAAGAAAAAACAAATCTGGATTAGGACTTAGAAATTCTGCTTATTTAAGGTGATTATTATTGATATCTGACTCTCCTGCTTGCTTTTAACTTGCCTCTGGGTTGCCTCCTGCAGGTATTTTGAAGGTGGAGTCTCCTCTGTCTACCTCTGGGATCTGGATCATGGCTTTGCTGGGGTGATCCTCATTAAGAAAGCTGGAGATGGATCAAAGAAGATTAAGGGATGCTGGGATTCCATCCACGTGGTGGAGGTTCAGGTACAGCCTCTGGGGAGCTGATACACCCCAGTGAAAACAAAACCCAGTTAATTCCAGACAATTAAGGAGCACAGGTGTTCCACTGAACAATGCAGGACTGTGTCAGGCCTGTAAACTTCTTTCCCTTGTTAATTTTTGAAAATGCCCAGAAGCAATTTGGATAGAGATAAGTCAGGGCTGTAATCAAAAAGAATCCCAGAAGAATTGAAAGTATGTTACTTTCTGTGCATGTGATCCTGAGATGTGGGGGTTTTTTTAACATAAAGAGCTACAGATAAATATCACTAATTAGGTAATAAAAACAAGGTATTAGGAGAGTGAATTGCTCTAACTGGATTTACTTTGGAAAATTAGAGGAATGAGCACACTTAGAATTGTCTGTAAGAGCCTGTGCTGCATGAGGGGGATTAAATTTACCTGGCCTGTTGTTTGTGGGGCGTGCCAGCCCCCATTTAGCTTTAGGGGGGATTTCAACCTCTGTCTGTGTCCCTCTTTGTCCCCTTGCACTTGCAGGAGAAGTCCAGTGGCCGCACTGCCCATTACAAGCTGACCTCCACAGTGATGCTGTGGCTGCAGACCAACAAAACTGGCTCTGGTACCATGAACCTGGGGGGGAGCCTCACCAGACAGGTAAGGCTGTGTCCTCCTCACACCTGGGCAGGCACAGAGCCCTGGCTTTGGGAGGTGCTGCACAAACACCTCTGCTCCTGCTGTTCTGCAGCCCAGTGAAATGGGGAATGCAGTGGGTGATTCCCAGAGAGCCCCTTGAGCTGTGCTTGACACACAGGGGCTTGCAATTAAAAGTACAAAACATCCAGCAGGAGTTCAGGCTTGCTTGTAAGTCTCAGTGTGTCTTTTGGTGTTCCTGAATTTTTATTCTTCCATGTGTGTTGCAGATTTTTTTATCGGTAAGATTTGCCCACTTTCTCACTGGAAGATTCCAACAGGACTATAAAAATACAGGATGGCATCTTTCCTTACTCTCTTTTAAAAGCCAGCTAAACCACTGAGAACAAACCTGTATTTTGCACTGACAGTAAGATTTTTTAAGGACATCAATTACATGGTGTCTTCCTTTAGTGCTTTCTCCCTGCAGTACCAGAACACTGATTTAAAAAAATCTAAAAAAGTAAGATAAGTCTGTCCTGAACATCTGGGGGTTTTCTGCCGGCATTAATGACTCTGTCTGCCTCCTGAGAGCTGCTTTGCAGCAGGGAGGTTTCCCCAGGCCCTGGCAGGCAGGATCTGCTGAGCTGGGTGCCTTGGGTGGGCTGCTCTGCCCCACCACCTGCCAGGGGCTTCTCCTGCTGCTGATGAGCTGGGCTTGCTCTGGGCTCTGCAGTCACTGATGGAGCAGAGTAATAAACTGTGCAGGACAGGAGGCACATTGTAAGGTCATGAGTGACTGGAGAGATTGGCAGCAGCTGAAACTCCTTTATGAGCCTTCCCAGGGCAGGCTGGGGCTTTCCATACAAAGGACAATGCAGACTCTGTTCAAAACCTCCTGGTTCTGAGCAGGTTTGAGCCAGGTGAAGCCAAGGAGGGTCTGGGATTGCAGAGAGGGACTGAGGCTGGGTTAGTCTTGCACAGCTTGCCCCAGCCTGGGTGATTTTTCTTTCCACGTTGTTGACATTGAAGAGGCTGATGGAAAAGCAAGTGAAGGAAAAAGGCATCTGGAGACAGTTTTGAGCCTTTTTTTGACTCTTTTTGCAGTAATTATACCCCAGTTATGGTGACCCGGACAAATATTTAATCCCAGTCCTGCTGATGCTGGAAATGGGAGCTGTGAAGTGCAGGCCAAGGGCTTGACTCTGGCCATGGCCCTGAGCACAGCTGGGCCAAGGCAAACAAGGGCTGTGCACAGGGCTGTCCTCAGTGCACCTTGGCCTGAGTGCTGGCCCTTGCTTGGTTTGGCTTTCCTGTCCAAGCTGCAGTGGAGATTGATGCCCCTGCCATCATTCCACAGCAGAGCCTTGGGTGCAGATGTGGTGCAGTGGCAGGAGCAGTGCTGGGGAGGATGCACAAACAGGGGCCTGGGGCACATCCCAGCCTGGGCTCTGACAGGATCCTGCAGGCACTGGGGACTGGAACTGCAGAAACTTCACCTTTCATTACCTGCAGAAACTTCACCTTTCATTACCTGCCCTCTCCACACTGCCTGCAGCTGTTCTGGGTGAGGAGGAGCTGTTTGTCCCCAGCTGAAGTTCACCTGCAGCTGGACTGAACTCCTGAGTGCAGTGTCACTCTGGTTTTTGAAGATTTTCTAAGCCTTCTGATGTTGACATTCTTGTAGTGAACTTTCTCACTTTACACTTTCTGTAAATAACTCCTTGTTTTCCATTCCTTTATGGAGGAGGAGAAAGTTGATGGACTGTTGGTCTGTCCAGTGTCATTGGAGAGGTGGCACTGTCACCCTCCAATCCACTGTCACTCTTAGAAAACTATAAATGTTGGAGTCAGAAAATAAACTTCCCTTTTTAATTCACCTTGAGAGCAGCAGTGTGAGCTTGTGTTCTCTCATGTCCTATAGTGACAGGGCAGGGCTTGGACTTGGCTCTAAATCCACTGTGCCACATCACCCAAGCTCTGCAAGTTTTACTTCTCCTTTTTTGATCAGCCTTTCATGCAGCCTGCAGCAAAATGAGGCACCAAGAGCTGGTTTTAGTTTCCTCTTGAACTGTCACAGTTTCACTATGACAGGTATCAGTGATGTTTTGATAAAACTTTGTCCATGGTAAATTTACATGGTTTTGGTCAAATCAGCATTTGCTTGGCCACCTTTGATCCTAAATGAGAGCAGCAGATGTGCTTGTGTTTGGGAGGAAGCTTTTGAGGTGTTGCTCACAGCTGATGGCACAGCAGCCTCAGTGCTCTGCTCAGAGCCAAAAGCTTTGGTTCCTCCAAACCCCCTGTGGCCTCCTGGCTGCAGGCAGGGCATTGCTGGGTTTCCATCCATTGCTGAGGGAGGATTGATTGACCTGGTGGCCAGAGGAGCAGCTCAGGGAGTGCCACGTGCTGGGGCTGGGCTTGGAGCTGCAGTGGGGCTCTGGAAAAAGCTGTTTTCTGCAGGTGAGATTGCTGCCCTGCACCCACACAACCAGGGGGTTCTGTTGCCTTTGTCAAGGCCATTTGGAAAAGCTCTGCCTGTCTTGAACATCCCCAGGCTCCTTCCTGTAAGGCTCCACTTGGGCTGTTCCTAAATGTTGCACTCAGTTTTGAAAAGGATTTTTTCCTCTCTCAAGACCCTGTGTTGTTGCTGTGGCTGCCCCTGGATCCCTGGGGGTGCCCAGGCCAGCCTGGGTGGGGTTTGGAGCAGCTGGGACAGTGAAGGTGTCCCTGCCATGGCAGGGGGGGCACTGGATGGGATTTGATCCTTCAACCCAAACCATTCCAGGGATTCTCTTGGGGTGTTCCTGCAGCTGCCTTGGGGCCTGTGCTGGTCCCTCCTGGGCAGGTACTGAGGTCACATCCCTGGCCTGTGTCTGCTTTATTTATACACTGGGAGTTGACATCTCCCTTCCAGTGCCTTGAACTGCTTTCCCTTGGTTTCCCCAGTGCACTTTTTGTCTGCTACAATAAGAATTGTCTCTGTTTATAAGGAAGAAACAAACATTTTGCATTTGTGAGTGGAGAGAATAAGGAAAGGGGGAGACATAGAGGATTCAGTTTTGGGAAGCTGAAAACTCCCCTTGGTGTAGCTTTAATTTACTTGACCTGGTGGATTTTGGAATTTCAGGCTTTGGCTGTATCAGTTCAATTACAGAATTTCAGATTCTGTCCTCATGCAGTAGAGCAATGGGTGTTGATACACACACAGGAGGTGCAGCACAAACCCCTGGGTGCTGTCACATCCACTCCTTTGCACAATTTACCTGTATAAAGGTTTATACAGGTTTATACACACACAGGAGTGTGCAACACAGACCCTTGTGTGCTGTCACATCCACTCCTTTGCACAATTTACCTGTATAAAGCTTTATACAGGTTTATACACACACAGGAGTGTGCAACACAGACCCTTGTGTGCTGTCACATCCACTCCTTTGCACAATTTACCTGTATAAAGGCATAATTGGCATAATTGCTTCATGTGTGTGCAGAGGTTCATTTACCTGCAGAGAGTGAGAGCAATTCTTAGCCAGCTCCAGGCACTCAGGATCCCTGGATTAATTCTGCCCTGAAAACTTTGGGACAGTTAAAGCTGAGGTGACACTGGAAGCTCATGATGTCCTGGCTGCAGAGTGTGGCACAGCCTCCCCTTTGCCCAGGGGGTTTGGCTGGAATTTTTAGGAATCAGTGCTGTTCAGCATGAGCAGTGCCAGAGAGGAGCAGGGAGCAGGGCTTGCAGGGAAATGAAACGTGCCAGCAGCTTTTCAATTACCTTGCAGTTCTGCAGGTACCTCCCAGCCCTGCTGATTGAGGCCAGATGTTTGGCAGATGTTGTTCCCTGGCAGCTCTGGGGCTCCTGGCCCTGTGTGTACCTTGGAGCTGCTCGTGTCTCTTGCAGCTCATTGGGCTGCCCTTTGCTGGGGGGCAGAGCAGCTGTGGGATCTGCTTCCCTTGTGCACAGGAGATGGGGAGGGTTCCCCTTCCCTGGCAGGCTGTGCACTGTGCTGAGGGCTCTGCAGCCCCTCCTGGCAGGAGCAGCACCAGCAGGTGCCTCCTGAGGTGTCCCTGCACAGAGCCTGGCTCTGTGTCCTGGCCAGGAGGAGCCTGGGGAGGTGAATCTGCTGAGCAGGACCTTGGCTCAATCCTGGAGTTTATGGGGAGATGTGGGAAGGGGAGGGTGTAGAGTCACAGGGAACTCAATAGAGGAACTGAAAGAATCCATTCCTGAGGATGATGATGATGAGGAGGCTGATTCCTGAGGCCTGGCATTTGGGATGAAGGGAGCACAGAGGTTGATTTTTGAACTTAGAACTCTCTCTAGTGAGGGCAGAAGGTTTTGCAGAGCTGGATGAAGGCTGGGCTGTGCAGACAGAGCAGTCCCTGGCCTGGCATCTGCTGCTGCTCAGTGAAACCCCAGCAGAGCCATTCTCCATTTATCACCCAGGGAGATCCCTGTGCTCAGCAATCAGGACACTCATCCATTCCCATCGTGGAAAAGCCCATCCCACCGACTTCCAGATGTTGTAACTTTGTTTTTCCACCACTGGGATCTTCTTGTGATCCTTGAGCTCCCCCTCAGCAGTTGCAGTGCCCTGGAGTCTCTGTAGGGCAGGGACAGCAGGGATCTGCTGCCAAGGCTTGTCCAGGGAATTATTTCTGCCTCCATCATGAGGGTGGGCAGGCCCTGGCAGCTCCAGGCTGCCCCTGGATCCCTGGCAGTGCCCCAGGCAGGCTCAGAGCCACTGGCACAGGGAAGGGGTCCCTGCCATGGCAGGGCTGGCACTGGGTGGGCTTTGAGCTCCCTGTGGGTCTCACAGAGGTTCAGTTCTGTAATAAATGAGAAGAAGGGAGCAGAGCAGTGGGGGCAGGTGAGGGTTGTGCAGCATGCCCAGGTTTGCCCCTGGTTTTGCCTGGACAGTTTGGCAAAGGGAATGGGAAATTTGGTTACTCTGTGGAGGGGTGGGCTCAGTCCTCAGCTGATTCCTACAAGGCTGCAAGCCCTGCAGAGATCACAGCCTTCACTTATTGCCTGTAGTTTGAAATGAGTGCTGCAGGGGCAGGCCACATTTTGCCTCACTGATATCCAAATAATTCCACATATTTTCCACCTGGAGCCTTCAGCCTGCCTGTGGCTTTGGGAGCCCCTGGCACACACTGCTGTTTGTGTTTCATTAAAGGGATTTTCACTCTGCTCCGTGGCCAGAGCAGCTGTGGGTGTTGTTGGCTTTCCAGAGCAAAATGGAGGATGAGTTCCCTTCTACCTTTGCTGGTGTTTTCAGACACTTTCACGATGAAACAAAATGTTTATCCAGCTTAAACGTCCCTCTTCACATTATTCCTCCACATAATGTTTACAGAAAGCCCAGGCAGCTGCTTTATTCCGTGCAGGGAACATCCCAAGGGAGCAGGGAGCCCAGAGCAGTGAGATTAGTGAGGGTCCCTGTGAGTCAGCCTGGAGCAGAGGGCTGGGGCAGCCAGGAGAGAAATCAGGGCCTGGGACTGGGCTGAGGCTGGCACTGGGCTGAGACTGGGCTGGGCTGGGACAGAGCTGGGACTGGGCTGGGATTGGGCTGGAACTGGGCTGGAACTGGGACTGGACTGGGCTGGGACTGGGCTGGGACAGAGCTGGGACTGAGCTGGGACTGGGCTGGGCTGGGACTGGGCTGGGATTGGGTTGAAACTGGAACTGGGCTGGGACTGAGCTGGGCTGGGACTGGGCTCCCCCTGGGCTCCGCCTGGGTTTGGAAGTGGGCAGTGCCTGAGGGAGAATGAGCTGATGTTCCTGGGAGGATGAGGATGAGCTGATGTTCCTGGGAGGATGAGCTGCTCCTAACTCAGCCTGCAGAGGGAATTTCCCCTCAGAGCAAGCCCAGCTTTATTTAAGCAGCAGAAATTCTGCTGCTGCCTGAGCAGTGCCAGCCACAGGAAGGAACCTTTAAAAGCCCCAACAACTCAACAAACCCCAACTGTTTGTAGGACATGGGTGATCCTGACTCTGCACTCCATTAAACAGCCTCTTGTAACATCTGGCCTTCCAGAGCACATAAAAATGTTTTCCTTCTGGCAGCAGTTTTTATGGAGATGTAATAATATACAGGTTTTTTTTATTAAAAAAAAATCTATTTTCAGATTCTGCTCCTTAAGCAGAGCTGGGCCTGGCCAGGTGTGAGGAGGCAGGCAGGGAGCCCGTGGCAGTGCTTGCCCCTCTGCCCCAGACTGGGGCACTTTGCTGAAGGTTCCAGCTCCCCATGGATGTGTTTGTGTGGGTCAGGTCTGCACTGTCCTGCAGTGCTGCTGCACCCCTTCTCCAGGCAGTGTCTCCATTCCATGGAACAGTCTGAAGGCAAAATGAAACGTCCTGCTGCTCCTTCTCCCCCTCTCTCTCCCAGGTTGTCCTTTGCCTTCAGGGGTCCAGTTAAATTACAAGCTTCCCCAAGCCTGTTCCAGCCTTGGCTTATTAGAACAAACCTGTGGCTGGCCCAGGTTTTAAACTGTGCCCTGAGGGAGGGATAGGAGCAGATGGATGAGAGAATTCAGTGGGATTAGTGAAACCCTTTGAAGAGTGTTCTTCCCACTGCATTTGTCTCCCAGTGTTGTTTTCTTGCTGTCTCAGCAGATCCTGCTGAGGTTCCTGATGTTCACAGTTCAGCACTTGGCTGTGTCCTGGCCACAGGAGCTGGGCAGGATGGACTTTGCCGAGCACACTGTGCAAACCCAGGGCACCACAGGGAATATTTCTGTGTCTGTGCCCTGACCCCCAGGGCAGCACTGACTCTGACCCTCATTCATGGAGAAAGTTTCCCAGACTTCAAGATAGACTGGAATCCACAAAAGTGTGAAATAGATTATAGAGAGCAGTGTAGGTGTATCACTGGGTGAGAAATTGAGGGTTTGGGGTTTTTAGTATGTTGTGGATGGCAGCAAGATGGAGGGCACAGGGTGTTGTCCTGGGTTTGTTCTTCATGCTTCTTCTTCCTCCTTCTCCGTGGGTTTGGGTGGCATTTTGTAATTGGGCAGAAAAGTCCCCATTGCAGCTCTGTGGGATCAGTTATTGGGTTAAAAGGGAAAATAATCCAGGTGTCAGTTCTTAATTGGACAGTTTAGTCTTAAAAGCCCTTGCATCAAGAGATTGTTGGCCATTTTGTGCCTTCTAATGAAAAGCTGCACAACTCACAGTACTGAGACTGTTTTACTGATCAGAAATTATAATAAACACCTGAGTGTGAACATGAATTACTGACCCAAGTGCCTTCAATGCAGAGCCAGGGAAACCCAGAACTGGTGCACCCAGAGCACACAGGCCATGGCAGGGCAGGGCAGGGCTGGGTGCTCCATCAGGCACAGTCAGATGGAATCAAGGGGATGCTGCAGCTGCAGCTCCCAGTGCTGCTGTTGGGCTGGGAGATCTCAGCTGCCTCAGGAGCAGAGTCCTGCGCTGGGGCTGTGCTGTCTCTGCACTCCTGAGTTGTCCCAGCTCTGAATTTCCCCTGCAAAGGACACTTGGCTGTTCTGTGGTGGGGAGGGGGTGGCTCTTGTGGCCCTCTCTGCAGCAGGGACTCTTTCCATTCCTGGTTTTTTATTCCCCACATCTCCCCTGCCAGCCTGTGCCTGTGGGGGGTGCTGGGGTTTCTCAGCCCCTTCTGCTGTGTGTGCACATGGGGGAGGTGGTGATTGCCCCTGTCCCAGCCCTGCCCCAGGTCCCTGTGATGGATGGATCTGTGCTTTCCTTTGCAGATGGAGAAGGATGAGACTGTGAGTGACTCCTCCCCACACATAGCCAACATCGGCCGCTTGGTAGAGGTGAGTGCAGCTTCTCTGCCCACAGCTGCTCCCATTCCTTGAATTTTGTTACTAATAACTTACTGATTCCTGTTGTTGCTGGGTGTGTGGTGGCTCAGTGCTGCTCCTTCCATCCCCCCGCTGTCTGTGGGTACAAGGCCACCCCAAAGCTGCCCCTTGTCTCCTGCTCGGCCCTGCAGTGGTGAGAGAATGGGTGTTCCCTTCCTGAGCACCAGTGAACAACTTCCTGCCCTCAGATTTGCTTTTGCAGCCACTTCTGGGGGGAATTATTTCTAACAGGTTGCTACAGCACTGTCCCTTGGGCTGAAAGTCCAGTGTGTATCGAGTGCTATGAAACCCCCTGGAATTGGGTTTGCTGTTGGGTTTTGTGGCAGCTCTCAGCCCTGAGGCTCAGCACAAGGAGTGCAGCTGCTCAGAGGGTGCAGCACCACTTTGTGTTTCACTGCACTGTCCTGACTGAGGGTGTTCCAGATTTCCTTCATTGTTATGGCCAAGAAAGGAGGAAATTCTCAACTCTGATGCATTTTTAGGGAACTGGGAAGTTAAAGAAAGGCAGCTGCTTATTTTTTAATCCCTTTTTAAAATTGTTTGCTTGAGTGAAAGCAATGAAAAAAAAAGCTGCTTTGTTGCAAGATCTCTCTCAGAGCTCTGTGGGGCAACTGTAAAGAGCAAGTCAAGGATTCCAAGTCACCCTGAGCACAGAGCTCTGGGCTCTTGGTTATCCTGGAGGACTGGCTGAGCTCCTGGAGCCGTGCAGGGCCAGGCAAGGCTGGGCTGGGCTGGTGCATTTCCCTGTGTGCAGAGCTGGGGAGAAGCTGCCCTCTGGTGGTGCACAGAGCTCCCATAGCTGGGGAGAGCAGGAGCACAGCCCTGAGGGGTTTGCTGGGCCCCCAGGACCAAGGAGGAGTTGAGAAATCTGACCCCGTGTTCTTAGAAGGCTAATTCATTATTATATGATATATGATTATAATATATTATATGTTAATATATTATATTATGTGATGTCATGTGATATATTATATTATATTATATTATATTATATTATATTATATTATATTATATTATATTATATTATATTATATTATATTATATTATATTATATTATATTATATTATATTATATTATATTATATTATATTACATTATATTACATTATATTACATTATACTATATTATACTATATATTATGCAATACTCAAACCATACTACAGAATAGAGAAAGGATACAGACAGAAGGTTACAAAGAATGATAATTAAAACTTGTGATGCTCCAGTTCTGATACAGCTGATGGTGATTGCTCATTAAGTTAAAACAATTCACATGAAAACAATCAAACAAGCACCTGTTGGATAAACAATCTCCAACCACATTCCAAAGCAGCAAAACACAGGAGAAGCAATCAGATAATATTGTTTTCCTTTTTCTCTGAGGCTTCTCAACTTCCCAGGAGAAGAAATCCTGGCAAAGGGATTTTTCCAGAAAATGTGGCAGTGACAAAGCCCCAGTGCTGGGATGGGAGCAGGGGCTGGGCCAGGGGTCTGGGCTCTGGGTGCTGGGAATGCTCAGAGTGGCCCTGGTGCTGCAGCAGCCCTGCAGACAGAAATCTGAGGGCACTGAAGAGCTGCTGTGCTGTTTTCTTTTCCAGGACATGGAAAACAAAATCAGAAGTACACTGAATGAGATTTATTTTGGAAAGACAAAGGACATCGTGAATGGGCTGAGGTAAGGGACCTGCAGTGGGTGGGGACCCTTTGCATCCCTGCAGTGCCACCCCAGCCTTGGTTTTCCCCTCCCTGTGCTGTGGGACAGTTTTTGTTGTGTGGAGTTCAGGGAACTCCTCTGTTGCAGAAATCTGAAGCAATGTTTTAATCCCTTGTTTCCTCACCAGGAGCCAAACAGCCCAACTAACACTTGTATTTCTGGATTATTTTTCATTTGTTTTAATCTTCACAGTCCTTAAATTCTGTCTTCTTTTTCTACTGTCCTTAAAAATAGTCCCAGAATTAAGTCATGACACGAGTGGTTTGTGGTATTTAGAGTTTGTTTTAAATTCTGTCGTTCTCTCAACACCACTGGCCAAAATACAGTGTATGAGAAGAGATTAAATTCCCTGTGCCTTTCTGTGGGGAAACTGTGCTGTGCTGTTCAGCCCCTGCTCATTCCTGGACAGGAGTTGGACATGGAGATCCCAAGCTGGTAATTCTTGTGCTCACAGAGGAAATCACTGTGATGCCAAATCACTTCATTTTAAAGTACAGAGAGACCTCCCAGCACAGTGTGGTAATGTAGAATAACCAAAGGGCACAAATAAATGCTCTGCTCTTCCCTCACACACTGAGATGTGGAAGAAGAGAGAAAAAATGGTGTTAATTCAATATTGGTGCTGCTGTATGGGCAGAGCAGGACCTGTGGGAGGGTTCTGGGTTCTGCCCCAAGCCCAGGTCAGACCAGCCTCAGTTTCCTTTGTGCTGAGCAGGGTTCAGGAATTAATAATTAATAATTAAAGGAAGCTTTAATTACACCAGAGGGAATCTGTAATAGGACCTTTCTCTTGTGAATGTTGCCTTGAGCTGCTGTGGTTGGATCTCTGCTGTGTCCCCATCCCTCAGAATCCTGGCCCTGTGTGCAGGAACCCCCCAGAGCCCCTCCAGCCTGTCCCTGCTCCTTCTCTCCTGTGTGTGTGTCCCCTTCTCCTCCCTGGAGCTTCCCAGGCCCCAGCTCTGTGTTACCAAGTTCTTCTGACTGTTCTTTTCCCTGTTTGCTCCCTGGTTTCCCACTGCTCTCTGTAGATCTATCGATGCTATTCCTGACAACCAAAAGTATAAGCAGTTGCAGAGGGAACTTTCTCAAGTGTTGACCCAGCGCCAGATCTACATCCAGCCTGATAACTAAACCAATCCAGGTACCCCTGCTGCCTGTGAGGTGTGAGCCAGCACTAAACCAGGACTCACCAGCCCAGCCCCTGCATGGTAACGGGAAGAACTAACCCCTAATCCCACAGGGAGCAGCCAGCCCAGCCTCCTGGGGCTGCCTCAGTGCTGGCTTCTGTTTTCAGTGTTTTCTCCTCCCTCATGGAATCCTCCTGGGGCTGCCTCAGTGCTGGCTTCTGTTTTCAGTGTTTTCTCCTCCCTCATGGAATCCTCACGCTCGGAACTGGGGCAGGATTTCCCACTTTGCACTCTGGCTTGGGAGCAGGAAAGGAACACGTGGAGTGCTGTGGGATTGGGCTGATCCCATCCAGCATTCCCAGGACTCTGCCCCTTGGGCACCAGCAGTTTTTACACCTCTGGTATTCCACTTCCATGAAGAAATTCCCTGTAATCCCAGTGTGCTCCCTGCAGAGTGAAATCCTGGGAGTGTCACAGTTTGGAAATAAAAAGATTCTGGTTCTTGCCATGAGTTCAGAGTAAAGGTGTGCTCACCCACACACCTTTTCCGTGAGCCTGCTGGGGTTTGAGCTGCCTTGGAGCTCAGTCCTGCTCAGGCTCACTCAGCCATGGGCAGCCTCCCCTGCTCGTGCTTGCACGGCCTCCAGAGGGATCTGGTGCTGTGCTCGTTGCTCTGGAGCTCTGAGTGTCAGGGCAGTGACTAACCTGAGCCTCCTTAACCTTCCACTCCCCTTCCTAACCAGTTACAGATGTTCTTTCATCTGACAAAGGGGGAAACTCACTATTTGTTGATGGTGGCCAAGAACTACTTCTTCAGCCTGTGACAAATGCAAATATAAATGTATATGTTTTTATTAAAGCAGCAGAAGTGTCCAGAGACAAGAGAATGGAAATACTGTTACAAAAATGGTTGGAAAATCACCACCACAAAGAGCAGCCTTGTTTACAGGAGACAGCAACCAGGGAAAATGAGGTTGCTCTGAATGACAGAATCCCAGACTGGTTTGGGTTGGAAGGGCCCTTAAAGCTCATCCAGTTCCAGCCCCTGCCATGGACAGGGAGCTCTTCCACTCTCCCAGGTGCTGTAAAGGCTGTGAAATGTGATTTAAGTGGGGAGAAATTCCACCCAACTGCATCCTACCACTTCTCTGTGGTAGCCGCTCTGGAAAAGTTTGGTCCTGAATAGAACCCATTCTATCAATTTATTTAAGAGGGGCCTTTTTAAAAGTGGAAATTTCTCATTGTCTTATTGAAATCAGAGGTTCCTCCACAGGCATCTCCCAGGGCAGCGATCCCAGGTGATTCCTGACAGGTGGAGCTGTTCCTCTGTACTTCAGGCAAAGGGAATCCCTGCAATAACCCTGTGACAGTGTCTCTGTTCTTCTTCAGCTGCTTTGATCACTCATTCCTTAGGGAAGGTACAAAAAAAGGCAGATTTGAGAGCAGAACCTCCAGCTGCCATTTCCAGCGGTGCAGAGGCTGGTGTGGGTTCTGGGGTGACCCTGGGTGATCAGAAGGGTCAGAGCTCCCCAGCCTGGCCCTTCTCTGGGTGGGGCTGGGTTCTCTCTGGCCCTGGGGGCAGCAGGAGCTCTGACCCCCCTGGCTGTGTGGGATGCTGGGCTCTGCAGTCTGTGACAGAAACCTTGGGACTCTCCTGTGGCAGCCGGGGCCGAGCGGAGCTGCTGGGGCCGCCTTGGGTGCCTTCCTTGCCAGAGTGAGTTTGGCTTTGTGTTCTCAGAGTGGTCATTTCTGCTTCCTGGGCTCCAGCAGGCACAGCTGAGCCTGGCTCAGGGGCTTCTCCTTCCTCCTGACTCCCGTTCTGCTCCCAGCCCTTCCCTGCCTCTGACCCCCTTTCCTTCCTCCCCACAGGTCTGTGCAGACTTTTGCAGACAAATCAAAACAAGAAGCTCTTAAAAACGACCTGGTGGAGGCTTTGAAGAGGAAGCAGCAAAGTTAAAGTCCTGTCAGTGCTAACCAGCCATGCCATGCACTCGTTAGATTCCTTTCCTAGAGAATCATCCCCGCCCTTTTCTGTTGGTCACGTCACGATTTGCATCCAATACTCTCCATGCAGCGCCATCCTCTCCCCATGAATAAAGCTGTACAAACTTTTTCAGTCTCTGAGGCCTACTTTGCACCACATTTTACTATTAAGACCTTAGGCTATGTTTGTTCCTGTAGAAGTCCATGTATTATTTTTTTTTTCTCCTCCCCCCTTTCCCACCCTCCCCCATTTATATGCATCACCACAGATCATTGTTTGTCTTTTCCTCCCTCACCCCCTCCTGCCTTTTGTTACATTGGTGTAAAAAATGTAAAACAAAAATTTATTAAATACCGTGGTGTGTGAAAGAGGAAGAACTGGAAAAACAAAAAAAAAAAAAAAAAAACAAAAAAAAAGAAAAATAATCTATTCCACGTATGTTTGGGGGCTGGGCACAGGGGCTGGCTGGAGGGAGGGAAGAGAGGGTGTTCTGGGGGTTGTACAATACTGAGTAACCCAGATGTGCAGGAGATGGTGATTTCAAGACCTGCTGAAAGTTCTGCTCTTCTATAGCCTCGTTCCAAGGCGCTTTTCTGTCAATTTTTATGGAATGCAAAAGGGGTTTTTGTTTTGATTTTTTGTTTTTTTTGTAAAGCTTAAATTGAATCTACATCTGATACTTGAGCCTCCATACTAAAAAATGGAAAAAAATAAAAGGAAAAAAAAAAGACTAAAACAATAAAAACAACAAAAAAAAATCCCAGAAAGATGTTTGTGTGATCGTGTCCTCCTTGTTTCAATTTCCTTCCTTGCAGGGTTACTTGGGGTTTGGTTTTTTGTCTCACTCCAGAAATGTTTGTGTGGAAGGGGGTGTGATGTCCCCTTCCATATGATGTTTATATTTATATATAAAATGTATATATAACCAAATTCTTTCTTATGGCAGAGGTTCTTTGTCCAGCTTTAAGAAAAGCCAATATGTGATAATTATTCAGTGTTTTGAGTGGCAGAGATGAGGGATTTGCTCATGGTTTGGATTAAAACAGGATCTGAATTGTTCTACAGGACAGGAAATGCTGCTGCTTCAGGATGAGGTGAGCAGCCCCTGTGCCTGTGAATCTGGAGGGGCAGAATTGTGAATTCTTTTCTATTGCCAGAGCAAAACCATCCTGCAAACCCACTTTCAGTTTCAGCCAACTGAGTTACCTTGCTGCACTTTCTTGCTTGTTTGATTTTCAGTAATTTATATAAATGTGGATAACTGGAAGAAGAATTAAAGGGGAGAAGTCTTACAAATTTCCTCAACACAAGAACCACATTTTGTTGTCCATCCTATGCAGCTACCTGAGATAAAGTCTGTTTGCAAACAGAGATGTGGGATTTGTGAGGTTTGCTGACTCTTGAGCAGGCCCATAGAAGTGCTTGAAATGTGAAGTGAAAATGCCCTGAAATGTCTGAAATCCTGCAGCAAACTGTTCCTGAATTTTGGAGAAATCTTGGAAAAGTTCCCTTTCCTGTGCCACCTTCCTAGACTCTATCAGTCTCCTGGAGAATAATTTGGCCCTAAAACAGGAACAGCCCCCAGCCCCAAAACACATGGTGGGGTGCAGGCTGGATTTTTGGGATCACAGCACCCAGCAGGGCATCCCCACCCTCTCTCCCATCTCCCAGGTTTAGGAACTGGCTCACCTTTGCTCCAAGCTCATCCCCAGGAGCTGTGAATTAACCCAGTAAAAACTCACTCACTTGTTTCAGAGGGCTCAGAGAGAGTGTAAAATACATTTCCTTTCTGAAGACAGCTGAGTCAGCCCCAAGAACTGCCCAGTTTGTGTTTCCATGAACCTGCAGCTGCAGCCTGGGGGGAACTGAGCAGCTGGAATCCCATTTAATGTGAGATCCGGGGATTGGTGTCCTCAGTGTGAGGACAAAGCAGAGCAACTTCCTTGGGAAGGACAAATGGCAGGGACTGGCTGAGGAATCATAAATTAATGATAAAGCCAAAAGGGACACAATGCTGGGTATCAGGAGGGGAACTGGAGAGGGGAAGGGAAGCAAAAGGAAGAGCTGATAGGAACTGCAGGAAAAGGAAAGTTCTGGTTTTCACAAGGCCAAGCTGTGATTGTTTTCCTGAAGGGTCTCCAAGCTTTGGTTGCTTTTCCTCATTTTCCCAGGCAGACTGAGCTGCTCATCCCCAGCAGAGGAGCTCAGCCCAAGAGAGGGAGCCTGGCTACAGCTCCACTCTCTCCTGCTGGGCACACAGCTTCTGCCAGCCCAGCCCAGCACTGGCTGAGCTCAGGGCCCCCAGAGGGGATAAACCCATCAGTGTGGCAGATAAACTCATCAGTGCCAGGGATAAACTCAACAGGTTGAGGATAAATTCATCAGAATGAGGATAAAATCATCAGACTGAGGATAAACTCATCAGACTGAGGATAAATTTGTCAGGTTGATAAATTCATCAAGGATAGAGGGCAGGAACTGAACAGCAGAGTGAGCAGCTCTGCTCTTCTGCTGGGGAACAGCAATGGAGCAACTTCCCCAAGGAATCCATGCAATTGAAACATGGGTGAGGCAAAAAATGACAAGTCAGAGAATGGGACTGTGAGACTCATTAGGAAAGAGGCAGGAGCTGCCAAGTAAAGCAGCAAAATGAAACCAAGGCAGGCAGGTGGGGAAAGATGTGTTTTATAGATGGGTGAGCCGTGCTACTTAAAACAGGTGTGGACTGAGCACTTTGGTTCTGCTGCTCCTTCCCCACTGGATCCAGCCCTGTGTGTCTCCAGAAGGAGCTGAGGGGGCAGCTGTGAGGCCACAGGGCTGTGGCTGTGGCAGGTCAGTCACTCTGTCCCCTCCCCACGTTTTCCAGCACCAAGGAAGCTCCAGATCACCCCTGGCAGACACAGCAGTGCCCAGGCTCAGCTGTGGGGCACTGGAGCAGCAAAGAGCAGCTGAGGTATCCAAAAATTCCCTTTTATCCTGAAAGCATCTTTGGTATCAAAGAGGCACCAGGTGTCCCAGCAGCATCCTCTGCCACCACCTTGGCAGCACAACGTGTCACCCACAGGCTCAGGGCCTCTTCTGCCAGGAGCCACCAGGATGGAGGGGCTGGTCTGGCCAGCCCTAAGGCACGTGCCTTCCTCATGTGCATCCTCCTCCTCCTCTCCGTGCAGGGCAGGTCCCTCTGTCAGCTCTCTGGGCTCTCCTCTGGCTCCCCCAGGAGAGCCCCCCTCTCCTCGAGGCTGCCAGGCCGTCCTTTCCTGTAGGCCAGGAACTGGAAGGAGATCTGGGGACAGGTCAAGGCTCTGCACACTCACAGGGGGAGCTGGGGATGCTCTGGGGGTCAGCACCCCGAGATTGTGCCAGGAGAGGTGGGAGCAGCACAGGGAGCTCAGTGCAAAGCAGGGGCTGAGCATTTCCCAGCCAGAACAGCAGCACAGATCCCTGAGGGAGCAGCAGCACACATCCCCAGGGAGCAGCAGCACACATCCCCAGGGAGCAGCAGCACACATCCCTGAGGGAGCAGCAGCACAGATCCCCAGGGAGCAGCAGCACACATCCCTAAGGAGCAGCAGCACAGATCCCCCCAAGGAGCAGCAGCACACATCCCTGAGGGAGCAGCAGCACACATCCCTGAGGAGCAGCAGCAGCCCCCTCCCTCCTGCCCAGCCCTAAATCCCACTCCCTGCAGGCCCTGCAGGATGGATCCAGCTCAGGGGAAAGGATACAGCCACATCCAGGGCCAGCACACCCAGGCTGCCCACCAGCCAGGGCAGGTGGTGCAGGATGTAATCACCTTGGCCCTGGCCTGGCTCTGGGTTCTTCAGGAGCACACTGAGCCCATACAGGGAATTGCCCAGCATCACCAGGGCAAAGAGAGAGTAGGAGACCCCACTGGTGGACTTCCTCTTGTACTGGGAAAAGAGGGAGAGGAGAGGAGCTTGGGTGCAGCTCTCCTAAATCTCTCTACAACTATTAATTTAATCATGCTATTAATCATGCTCATCCCCAGCAGTAAAAAGAGAAGTGGTGACTCAGTGCTGGGAGTCTTTTAGTTCCCCTTTGGCTTGTAAATGAGACAAAATGAAAGCCCCACCCTCAAAATATTGCTAGGTTAAAGGGAGGGGAGAAAAATAAATACAGAGAAGTGGTCCCTTATGGAATAGTCAGAGATGGGGCCTGGGACCTCAGAGCAGAGAGGAGAAAGGAGAACTTCCCCCAGGGAGAAAGGAAAGTCCCCAGCCCCCAGGGGGTGCCAGGTGAGGAGCCCCAGGCTGGGCACTCACGTTGGTGCAGATCTGGGGCACTCGGGAGCACAGGTAGAGCACGGAGGAGACGGAGCCGATGGTAAATCCGATGATTTCAGTCCTGGAGAAAGGCTGCAAGGCAGGGGCGGGGACAGGGACAGGGACAGCCCCCGTGCTCAGAGCCACAGCACGGCCACTCCCACCCCGCGTGTGCCCCGCTGCCCTCCTCTGACAGCCCCTGATAATTACAGCTGCTAATTAACATTTCACCGCGCCACAGGAAAATACCCAGGGCAGTCTGTTATAACGGGAATTGGCTTTATTTGCTTTGCTCAGAGATCCTTTTCTATTGCCAGAGCAGAACTATCCTGCAAACCCACTTTCAGTTTCAGCCAACTGAGTTACCTTGCTGCACTTTCTTGCTTGTTTGATTTTCAGTAATTTATATAAATGTGGATAATTGGAAAAAGAATTAAAGGGGAGAAGTCTTACAAATTTCTTCAACACAGGAACCACATTTTTGGAGACTGTTTATCCTATGCAGCTACCTGAGATAAAGGCTGTTTGCAATGTGGAAATGTCTGTGGGAAATGTGAGGTTTGCTGACTATTGAGCAGGCCCATAGAATGCTTGAAATGTGAAGTGAAAATGCCCTGAAATGTCTGAAATCCTGCAGCAAACTGTTCCTGAATTTTGGAGAAATCTTGGAAAAGTTCTCTTTCCTGTGCCACCTTCCTAGACTCTATCAGTCTCCTGGAGAACAATTTGGCCCTAAAACGGGAACAGCCCCCAGCCCCAAAACACATGGTGGGGTGCAGGCTGGATTTTTGGGATCACAGCACCCAGCAGGGCATCCCCACCCTCTCTCCCATCTCCCAGGTGTAGGAACTGGCTCACCTTTGCTCCAAGCTCATCCCCAGGAGCTGACAGCAGAGATCTCCCTTTGAAAGCCCCTGGAGCCTCGGGGCTGGCACTGCCCAGGAGGGAGAGGCTGGGCAGGGACCCCACGGAGAGGAACACAAAGGCTGCATTGATGGGAGCAGGGACTGCAGAGAGCAAACAGAGCCTGGTCAGGGAGAGCCCAGCAACCCCAACAGCCCTGGGGCTGCCAGGACCCCCTTGGGGTGAAGAAACCTCCAAGCTCCCCCTTATCTCACCAAGGGACTGAGCAACCTCTGATCTCTCCCTTATCTCACCAGGGGATGGGGCAGTGGCTGCTGTGGGTGCTGGTGTGATTTATCTGCCAGGGATGTGCCCAATTTGTGCCTTATCAGGGAGGAAACTGCTCCTATCTTGGGTTCTTTGGGTTTGGGGCTCTATAGAATCATCCCCACTAGAAAATTTCACTGTCTGAAGTCACTCTCAAATCATTGCCAGAGCAGGGATTCATACTCCTAACCCTAGCAACAAATAAGCCCTGCTATGGATTATTTATTACTAGTAATTTCCTATTTTTCAGTAATTTTTAGCGATTATATTCAGTAAGCAAGCTCCCCACCTTAACAAAACCATGGATCTGATGGGTCAAATACCAACTGGCAATAACTTTACATGTCTTTTCTAAGTTAAACAATCACTCCAGTTCCAAGGAGCCTGTTTGGGGTTCAGCAGTGCTGGAAAGGAGATTTTCTCTGTCTGTTTAAACCCTGCAAGAACTACTCAGGTTCCCTTTTCACTCCAGTTGAACAGAGAGGAAATTCCTGTCAAGTTTTGGCCTGAAACAGTGGGGAAAACTTCCCCCATTCCCTTCCAGCACTGCCTGAGTCAGGAGTTCTGTGATTCCCAGCTCTGAGGAGGAATCACCACGTAACTCTGGGGGATTTATTTGTTTCTGTACCCTCTGAGGCTCATGGGGGGTTGTTTGCAGTGGGGGTTGCAGGGTCTGCAGAAGCCCCAGGCCCAGCCTGGAGGGGTTTGTTGGCTTTGCCTCTCCTAGGGGCTCAAATTATCCAAGGGAAAAAACCCAAAACCAAACCACCAACCCAGAAGCAACAAGAGGCATCATCTGCTGACTGTGCCTGGAATCTCCCAGGCTCCCAGAGAATTCCCCCTCTCTGCTCCCAGTGCCCAGGGCAGCAGAGTCCTCCCCTGTGCCCCAACTCACAGGCTCTGCCCCTGTTCTTCACCCGGTAGTAGCAGTACAGGGACAGCATGGCCAGGTCTGCCAGCACGTAGTAAATGGCCGTGTACACCTGTGGGGAGGGGAGGGGACAGGCTGGGGACACCCACGGGGAGCTGGGGGGCTCCCACAGGGCTGCTCCCTGCCCTCCTGGGGGAGAGGGGAGTGTCCTGGGGTGGAGGGAGAAACCCTGTGAGAGAAGGAGGTCCTGGGGTGGAGGGAGCAACTCCAGAGGGAGGGAAAGGAGGAACTCGGGGGTGAAGAAGGGAGAATCCCTGGGAGAGAAGGGAAAACACCAAGAGGGGGAAAAGGGAGCATCCCCGGGGAGGAAGGAGGGAACACCCCTGGGGAGGAGGAAAAAGGGAGCATCCCCATGGGGGAAGGAGGGAGCATCCCTGGGAGAGAAGGGAAAACACCAAGAGGGGAAGAAGGGAACATCCCCAGGGAGGAAGGAGGGACCATCTCCACAGGGGAAGGAAGGAGGGAGCAACCCCAGGGAGAGAAGGGAAAACACCAAGAGGGGAAGGAGGGAGCATCCCCATGAGGGAAGGAGGGAGCATCCCCGGGAGAGAATGGACCACACCCGGGGGGGAAAGGGAGCAAGCCCAGCATGGGAAAGGGAAGCATTTCCAGGGGGCAGAGGGAGCACCCCCGGCAGTTTTGGCTCTGCTCTGGATACAGCAGCTGCCAGCCCCTCCCTCCTCCCTGGAGCTGGGCTGTTTGAGAGCCAGCCCAGTACCTGCAGGGGCAGCTGATCAGCCAGGAAGGAGCCGATGAGGTTGAGGAGGTCTCCGCCCAGCCATCCCAGCAGGAAATAGATGGAGAGGGCCTGGTCCATGATGCCCGTTCGGCAGGCCTGGTAGAACTGCCTGCAGGGCATTGGGCAGGGGAACAAACATCACCTCAGCGCCTTCAGCGCTACCTGGGAGCCATCCCCAGGATTCTGTGCATCCCAAAGCAGTCACGGGAGGAAAAGCAAGGCCACACGCTCCCCTGGCCCCAGGGAGAACTCCTGAGCCCCACCGGCGCTCACTGAGAGCCCTGTGGGAGGAGCAGGAGGATGATCCCAGGCAGGGGAGGATGATCCCAGCTGCAGGATCCTCCCCTCCGGTTGCGAAAGAGCCGTGACTCCTCATGTGCCTGTCTGCCACCCCTGTGTCAGCAATTCCAAGTACCCCAGGGCTCCTGGGGACGGGACATTCCTCCTGCAGTGTGACCTGTCCTGCCGGCCCTGCACGTGCCTGACGTGGGACATTCGGGCACGGCGACAACACCGCGGCCACCGCCGGCCTCTGGGGCTGCGCTGCTCCGGGGCTGTGCTCCCCTCACCCTGCCGAGCCCTCGCTGCTTGTGCCGTGGGGATTCGATGATTCTGGCACCTTGTGCTTGCCACAGGGTGTCTGCTATCCCCGGGAAGGGCTGCCCGGGATGAGGGGGCGATACTCGGGGATTTGGGAGCGGCACTCGGGGATTTGGGAGCCATACCCATAAATTCGGGAGTGGTCCCCATAAATTCGGGAGTGATACTCAGGGATTTGGGAGCGGTACCCAGGGGATTCGGGAGCCTCACCCAGGGATTTGAGAGCGGTCCCCAGAAATTCGGGAGAGGTATCCAAGGGTTCCGGAGCGGCAACCATAAATTCGGGAGCGGTCCCCAGAAATTCGGGACTGATACTCAGGGATTTGGGAGCCTTACCCTGGGATTTGAGAGCGGTCCCCATAAATTCGGGAGAGGTACTCAGGGATTCGGGAGCGGCACCCATAAATTCGGGATCGGCACCCATAAATTCGGGATCGGTACTCACGGGAAGGCTGCGGCGATGAAGCAGCCGATGGAGCCCAGCCCCAGGACGATGCTGGCGACATCCCGGCTGTCCTGGGCACACTCATGGAACACATCCATGATCCAGCGGGAGCCGTTGGGACAATCGGAGAGATTCCCCGAGGGGAGACCCCTCCAGCGCCGCGCAGCCATGGAACTGCCGGGATAACGCTGGGGAAAAGGGAATAACACAGGGAAAAATTAATAACAATGGGGAACGAAAGATCTGCGGGAGGGACAGGTCTGGGGATGCTCCGGGTACTGGCTCATGTTGGAAAAATGCATCGTTAGTGGATAATTCACCTTTATTGGGTTTGCTGCCAGCCTGGCAGCGTCTGGCCTCAAAGGAGAAACAGAAGGAATTAAAGAAGAAGAAGAAATAAAGAAGAAAGAGAAGGGAATAAAAGGAGGAAAAGGAGGGAGGAAGGGAAAAAAATTGAAAAAAAAAAAAAAAGAAAGAAAAAAAGAAAAGGAAAGGAAAAAAGGCAATGGAAGGGGGAAAGAAAAAAAAAAAAAAAAAAAAAAAAGCGGAAGAAAAGGAGAAGTGAAAAAAAAGTGGGGGGAGAAAAATAAAAGAAGCCGAAATCGACCCAACCTGTTCTCGCAGCAGCGGCACTCGCCTCCTCACCGACGCGGTTCGGAACTGTATTTTTCCTTGAAAACCCGCTCTCTTTGAAACTTGGGCTGTTTTTCTTTGCGAATCCACAACTCCTCAGACACCCGCCGGGTTTCCTTCGCCGCTGTCCCTTCGCTGCTCTCTCAAACCCTGCCGGGTTTCCTTTAACGCTGTCCCAGACCCGCCGCTCCTCGGCCGCTTTCTCAGGAACTTGCCGCACACCAGCAATTTTTCACAGTGTGAAATCAGCGAGCCTTTTCACAAAGTCCTGCATTTCCCCGCGGTTTCCCAGCCCTGCCTTTCCCAAAGTTGCTGTTTCTTCCCGATCTCGGTGAGCCCGGTCCCGGCCCCGCCGTGTGAGGGGCCGGGCGGGGCGGGGCCGCGCAGGCGCCATGGCGGTGCGGGCGGCGCGGGCAGCGATGGCGGCGGTGACGGGCGGCGGGGCCCGGCCCGCGGTGGTGCTGGGCGCGATGGAGATGGGCCGGCGAGCCGGGCCCGAGGCGAGCGCCGAGCTGCTCCGCGCCTTCCTGCGCCGTCGGTACCGCCTCGTCGACACTGCCTTCATGTACGCGGGCGGAGAGTCCGAGCGCATCCTGGGCACGCTGCTGGCCGGCGGCACCGAGCCCGGTAGGGCGGCGGAGGGCGGGCTGCCCTCGGGGGAGAGGGGCTCCCCTGAGAAGGGGCTGCTGTGCCAGGCTGACACTGTCCTTGAGAAGAAGGGACTTAGCCAGGGGTCTCCATCTGTGAGGGGAGGGGTCTTTCCTGAGGAGAAGGGATTTCCCTGAGGAGAGGGGACTTCCTGGGAACCGTGCCCTGAGGAGAGGGTGCTCCGTTGAGGAGGGTCGTGCCTGACGAGAGGAGCTCATTTCTTCTGCCAGGCTGACACTGTCCTTGAGGAGACGAGGCTTGGCCAGGACTCGTTCCCTGAGGAGCAGGGTCTTCCCTGTTAGGCTATGCCCTCCCTGAGGAGATGGGACTTCCCTGGGTCTTCCCTGTTAGGCTATGCCCTCCCTGAGGAGATGGGACTTCCCTGGGTCTTCCCTGTTAGGCTATGCCCTCCCTGAGGAGATGGCGCTTCCCTGGGCAAGGAGAAAGAGAAGGGTCTTCCCTGCCAGTCTGAGGCCGTTCCCAGCGACAAGGGCCCTCCCCAGAGTCCATTCCCTGAGGACAGGGATCTTCCCTGTCTGGCTGACTCCCTCCTTGAGGAAAATGGAGTTGCCCCAGGCCCATCCCCTTAGGACAAGAGTTTTCCCTGCTGATTCCATGCCTGAGGGAAAGGGACCCCTGTGCTAGTGCAGAATCCCAAAACCTTGAGGAGCAGATCTTCCCTGCCTGGGGCAGACCCTCAGTCCCTGCAGAGAAGAGCCCCTTTCAGAGAAGAATCCCCTGATGGGATTCCTGAGCAAAGGCTCCTTCCCTGAAACACCTCAAACACTTATGTCACTTATCCCCACTCCCCTCCTCAAGGTGGAAACATCCTTGCTCATTCCTCCTCTCTCTGCCAGTGGAAGTGGCCACCAAGGCCAACCCGTGGGACGGGAAGACGCTGAAGGCGGAGAGCGTGCGCTCCCAGCTGGACACGTCCCTGGAGAGGCTGCAGAGGACGAGTGTGGAGCTCTTCTACCTCCACGCTCCTGACCACGGCACCCCGGTGGAGGAAACCCTGCGTGCCTGCAACGAGCTGCACAAAGAGGTGAAGTGCAGAGTCCAAGGCTGGACAATCCTTGATTCCCTCCTTCCCACTGCTTTTTTTAAACCAGGGCTGCTTGTTGTGCTCATCTGCAGCTCTGGGTTTGTGCAGCTCTGTGAAGGGGAGCAGAGCTGAGCAGCCACTGTTCTTTGTGTGCTCACGTGGTGCACTTTGTTCCCAAGAGCTCTTGGAACATCTGGACTTTGCTTCCAGCCCTGTTAACAGTCTGGGTTAAGATTAGTGCTGGTAATGGGTAAAGAATTCCTGAGTTTCATTTATCTGGTTATATCATTTAAACTAGAAGGTGTGAATTCCAAATGAACAGAAAATGGGGAATATTTTTGTCATGTCTTAATAATTCATAGTCTGTCAGAAAAGGGAGACAGGAATTAACCCTTCTGGACTAAAATTTATGTCCTTTTCACTGTACCCATCTTGTGCTGTCTGGGTCCAGATGAACTTTGAAACACTGGCTGTGAATTCCCTTTTATTCCTCTGCAGGGGAAGTTTAAAGAGCTTGGCCTGTCAAACTACGCCTCATGGGAGGTGGCAGAAATCTGCACCATCTGCAAGTACAACAACTGGGTGATGCCAACTGTGTACCAGGTGAGGGAGGAGGGAGGCTTGGATCTGGGCTCCCCAAATCTAGCACCAGCCCCAGTGTGCCAGATAGAAACACAGAAGGAATCTGCTGCAGTTTGTCTGGGAAGTCACAGAGTCACTGAGGTTGGGAACAACCTCCAGTCCCAGCTGTGCCCAGTGCCCACCTTGTCACCCAACCCAGAGCTCTGAGTGCCACGTCCAGGCCTTTCTTTGACACCTCCAGGGATGGGGACTCCACCACCTCCCTGGGCAGCCCCTTCAAGGCCTGAGCACCCTTTCAGTGAGGAAGTTCAGGAAGCTGAGGGAGATCACTGCTCAGAAACAGCTCAGTGTGTTCATTGCTGGAGCCAGCGACTCCCCTGCCATGGAATTTCAGTTATTTACAGTCCTTCAGGGAGTCTGTTCCCAAGCAAATCATCACCTTGTGGGACCTGAGGCTGCTCTCTGGGATGGGCATTGCCAGGGAAGGGTGGGGAGGGGCAGCAGCTGTGCCCTGAGCTCTGTGTGAGGCCTCTCCCACCCCGTGCAGGGAATGTACAACGCGACCACGCGCCAGGTGGAGGCCGAGCTGTTCCCCTGCCTCAGGCACTTCGGGCTGCGCTTCTACGCCTACAACCCGCTGGCAGGTACAGGGACAAGGCTTGGGACAGAGCTCTGAGGAGTGAGGGCTCTGCAGAGCCAGCCCAACCCCAAAACTGCTGCTCCCTTCCCTCCCAGGGGGGCTGCTGACCGGCAAGTACAAGTACGAGGACAAGGACACGCGCCAGCCCACCGGGAGGTTTTTTGGGAATGACTGGGCTCAGGCCTACAGGGACAGGTATGTCCTGAGCTGACAGACAAACAGGAATGGCTGCATGAAAAAAACACTCTGATAGTCAGCTGAGAAGAAGCAGAATTGACCAGAGCTTGGGGTTGTGTCAGCACACGTGGCTGGGGCTGTGGTGTGTGACTGAGCTCTGCAGGGTGGGCTTCAGGCTCAGCTTCCTCACAGCTCCCAAGGGAGACTGCAGAAGTCCTCAGAGGCTACAAAGAGTTGTATGAGGCTTCCTGAAAGCCTTTTGATTGGAATATAGATGTACCACTGACTAGAGATCCCAAGGGCAGTAACAATGATTATTTTTTTTTGGCAGGTACTGGAAAAAACACAATTTTGAGGGAATTGCACTGGTAGAAAAAGCTCTGAAAGAGGCTTATGGCTCCACTGCACCCAGCCTGGCCTCTGCTGCTCTGCGCTGGCTCTACCACCACTCCAAACTGCAGGTGAGAGCTTGTCTGGGCACTGCTGCCAGCACTGGGCACTGCTGCCATGACCCACAAACAGAGAAATTTCAGCATAGGTGTCTTTTAATCCCATGGCATTGTGGCATTCCAAAGTGAATATTGCTGTACAGACTCTGGCAGGCAGCAGGAGTGAGGCAGCTCTGCCTTTTCCCATGTGGTCAGAGCTGGAACCTTTAAGTGGAAGATTTTAGGTGCCAGTTACTGGGATCCTGGCTTCCCTGCAAGGAGAGGACTGACCTTTCACTGGACTAGGAACCTCATGCTTAGAATTCCTGATGTTCCCCAAATGTTCTTCCAGCCCATCATAAAGTAGGATTTGGCAGCTTCTGAGGATTTGGGGTGCCTTGGGAATGTCCTGGCCTAGTGAGCAGAATTTGTGGTGTCAGTTGCTTAATTCCTGGAGCACCCCAAGGAGATGGGTGAGATCAGCTCCAAAACCCCAGACCTGGTTCCTGAGTGGGTTAATCTGAGCTGTTTCCAGTGGAAAGGGAAGGCATTCTGCAGAAACCTGGGGGCTTTACTCAGCCTTTGAACAACAGCACAAGGACAGAAGAAGTTCTAGCCCCAGCCCAACAAGGACAAAGGTGTCCCTCAGGTTTTCTCCAGCCCCAAATGCTGCTCTGTGTGTAGAACTGTCCCTCAGGAATCCCAGCTGCACAGCCACCCCAGCCTGGCCCTGCTGTACCTTTCTTCAGGAGTTCTTTAGTGGAAAGAAATGCTTTGTTTGGCCCACGGTACTCAGGACATGAACTTCCTTTTGGGATCAGCAACCCTTCCCATGTGTTCCCAGGGTTCTCTTGGAGATGCAGTGATCATTGGCATGTCCAACATGGAGCAGCTGGAGCAGAACCTCAACTACAGCGAGGAGGGGCCGCTGCTGCCGGCCGTGGTGCAGGCGTTCGACCAGGCCTGGAACCTGAGCGCCCACGACTGCCCCAACTACTTCCGCTAGGGAGGGAGGGTTGGCACACCTGGCACAGGCTCAGGACAGGTCCTGCCCACCCTGCCCTCCCACCCACGGCTGGAGGGCTCTGGGGGTTTCCTGAATCAGTGAAGCTTTGTAGGATCCACGCCTGTGCCTTATCCTCCCTGCCAGCCCCTCACTCAGCCCCCCCAGCACAGCCTGTGATTCAGGATGCAGCTGATCAGGAAAATGAACACCTTAACGAGGGGAAGGCCCCTGTTCTGCTTTAATGTGAAATCTTAAATAATTAATAGAAGAATAAAATCTCTTTCTAGTGCAGAGCCCATGTCTGACCTGTGCCTGGAACCTGGCATCTCTTTGGCAGCCCTTGGGGACTTTGAATCACAGAGTATCAGGATGGTTTGGGTTGGAGAGTCCTTAAATCCCATCTTGTTCCACCCCCACACCTTCCACTATCCCAGGGTGCTCCAAGCCCATCCAGCCTGGCCTTGGACACTGCCAGGGATAAGGCAAAATTCCAAGGGTTGAGCTAAGGATCTTCTGTCTCAGAATAACAAACCTCAGGATCTTTCCCTTTGTGCTCTATCAAAATTCCATTTCATTTACGCCCTTCCTGCCCAGTTTTCATGTTTGAGCTGGCATTTCCTTGGATCCCAGGATCCACCATCACTAACAGGAGCAACAGCAGCAACAACCATCTGAAGTTTCACATAGATATTTATATAAATATAAAAAAAGCATAGGTAGGTAATTTTCAATAAAGATCATCCCAGTCCAGGTGTAACCAGGGAAGGGAAATATCCTCCTTTTTTTGTCCCTAAAATAGAACCGTCTGGTGTCCAAGCTGTTAGTCCTCATTGCTATCATCATCATCATCGTCCTCCTCTTCCTCCTCCTCTGCTGCATCTCCCACGAGCTTCTGGAAGTCTCCTGTCTCAGAATTCCACAGAAACTTCATGGTGACTTTAAATTCTGCCATCTCATAGCCAAAGAGTTTCTAGGAGAGGACACAAATCCATCATTCCTGCTTTACTGTCTCTTTGCCCAGCCCAGCAAAACATAAATTCCGCTTCCAGGGGGGAAGTGGAGCAAAGCAGGAACCAAAATAATTGCTGCTGGGTTTTATGAGATGTGTTAATGAGTTATTTTGTGTCAGGGCTGCTGTTACTCACCAGCACTCGGGCCTGTTCTGGGGTGAGAACATCTCCTTCCTTGCACACTTCATAATCCGACAGCAGCATCACCACTCCTGCAAGCAACACCCTGAAATGGCACCTCGGGCACTGGGGGCTCCACAGGAAATGGGATCCCAGGAACTGGGGGACCCTGAAATGGGACCCCAGGCACTGGGGGCTCTCCTGGCAATTGCATCCCCTGGAAATGGGACCACAGGCACTGGGGGCTCCCCTGGAAATGGCACCCCGGGCACTGGAGGACCCCTGGAAATGGGATCCCAGGCACTGGGGCTCCCCTGAAATGGGATCCCAGGAACTGGGGGCTCCACAGGAAATGGGATCCCAGGCACTGGGGCTGCCCTGGCAATTGCATCCCCTGGAATGGGACCCCAGGCACTGGGGCTCCCCTGGAAATGGGACCCCAGGCACTGGGGGACCCCTGAAATGGGATCTCAGGCACTGGGGGCTCCACAGGAAATGGGGTCCTAGGCACTGGGGCCTGGAAATGGGATCTCAGGCACTGGGGGCTCCCCTGGAAATGGGACCCCAGGCACTGGGGCTGCCCTGGAACATGGGGCAGAGCCAGCACTCCCTCCAACACCACCCACCCCTTGGAGCTGACACCTTCCCATGCAGCATCAGAGCACCCCAAGGAGAGAGATCATCTCCAAACCCCCACCCCTGGTTCCTGAGTGGGTTCTGAGCTGTTTCCACTGGAAAGGGAAGGCATTCTGCAGAAATCTGGGGGCTTTACTCAGCCTCTGTCATGACTTTGGGAACAGCAGCACAAGGACAGAAGGAGTTCTAGCCCCAGCCCACAAGGACAAAGGTGTCCCTCAGGTTTCTCCAGCCCCAAAGCTGCTGTGTGTGTAGCAGTGTCCCTCAGTGTCCCCAGGTGCACAGCCACCCCAGCCTGGCCCTGCTGTACCTTTCTTCAGCGCCGTGGGCAGCCCCAGCTGCCGCAGCTGCGGCTCCATGGAGTGGGGGAACTGCTCCAGGGGCCCCGTGTCCAGGCTGACCCCGTAGGGAGCCTTGTTCCCAGCACGGGCAAAGTCCAGCTCCCGGAACCTGGAGAACCACCTGGGACACAGGGGGGCAACAGGAGCTTCAGCTGGGGCAGGAACAGCCCTGGGCTCACACAGGGACTGGGGCACGGCCTCCTGTGAGAGTCTGCCTGAATTTTCCCTCATCTGCCTCACGATCATCCTTGGGAGACCACTGAAGAGAAGACCCCCCCTGTCTAGAATATCTGGCTCTGAAGGAGAAAATCACACGCCAAAGGCCCTGAGACCTGAAAGCTCAGTGTTAAGTTATTGCTTTCAGAGGTGTTGTTTGCTCTATGCTAAGAAGGGGGAGCACAGTGCCCCATTTGCAACAATAGCCTTGGAAGCTGTCCCAGCTCTCGGCCTGGCTGGACTTCTCCTGAGTTTCGGGTGTGTCCCACAGCAGACCCTCACCTGTTTTACAACCACCATGACAGACAGACTGGGATGTAAGGAGCCTCTCCATCAAGGACTGAGACATGAAACTCCTAAAAGACCCCTTTCCTCCCTCCAAGGACTGGGAACTGAGACCCCAAACCTGGGGGAGGTGTGTGGGGGATGCAAGCTGACCAAAGCGAGATGTTTGCCTGCAGGATGTGACCACTGGAGCAAGAAAACAATGGCTCTCATTTACTGCTGAGAACATGGACTACCTGTTACATCTGTTCCCTATTGTATCTGTTTCCCCCCCCTCACAATTTTCAGTAATAAAAGCCTCTGAGTTAGCTAGAGCCTTCGAGATCTCCCCAGCGTAGCAGGCGGACCCTCGGCTGGACTGGACCAAAGGACTTCGTCTCTGTGTTGGTAGCTATATCCCCACCCTCTCTCTCTCCTCTCTCTTTCTCTCTCTTTTTCTTTCCCTTAACCCCTCTCTATTGCATTTCTGCTGTGGTTATTTCAATAAAACTGCATTTGTTTTGATTATCACTACAAACCCCCTTCTACCGTGTTGGTTTTTGCACTCTGAGATCACTCCTACAAACCATCAGGTCATCTGTTCACTAGGACAGATCCTGACACCTCCCCAGGGTCTGCTGCTGCTTAGGGAGGTTGTGCTGCCCCTGCATCCCTGGAAGAGCCCAAGGGGGTGGAATGAGGTGGGCTTGAAGGTCCCTCCCGGCCCAAACCCTTCCATGGTTTCTGCTGTCAAAGGAGGGGCTGGGAAAGGCCCATGAGAGCATCCCTGCTGTAAGGGAAGCAGCAGGGCTCATTGGGGTTTTGTGGCAATGAAAAGGCTGTGCCAGGCTGGTACTCACTCATCCACCTCGTCCCTGGTGCGGTTGGTGAAGAGCAGCCCCACCTCCCCTCTGAGGTGCTTGCTGACCTGGAAGAAAGGAGCATCCATGGGGACAGGGGAGCAGCAGGGACTCACTGCAGGGCTCAGCCCTGCACTGCTGCACCCAACAGAGCCCTCCTGGCAGGGCATGGATGGACCCAGTTAGCGCCCCCACAGAAGGGTGACCCCAGGATGTGATTCCAGGATGTTCCCCAGGATGGGGAATGCACCAGGTGAAGCTCTGGGGCACCCAGAGGAAGCTCAGCAGGTACCTTGTGCAGGTTCTCCTTGTACTCGCTGCTCGGCTCCCGGCCCAGCGCCACCATCATCACCTTGTTCTTCCCGAAGAAGATCCTGCCCGGGAGGAGGAGGAGGAAGATCAGCCCTGGAGCTTCCCCCCTTGGGCATCCCCACCCCGCAGCACCCCTGCCCACCTGCTGTGCTTCCAGGCGTTCCGCACATCCTTCAGCTTGTTGTTCCTCATGTTGGCCACCGAGAACACGAAGATGTACTTGTAGGTGTCCACACAGCGCCGCAGCTGCGGGGGAGCCGTTACCGGGACCGGGATGGGCACAGAGCACGGGGGGAACGGGCAGGGCAGGGAGAGGGGACAGGGGAGAGGGCTCGGGGCCAGACTCACCTCGGCGATCAGCGCCTGCTTGGCTTCCAGCCCCTTGCGGGGCGTCCGCGTCAGGGACACTGCGGGGACAGCAGCGGAGAGAGCGTCAGGGATGGAGGGGGGAATGAGGATGCGACAGGGGACGGAGGATGGAAGAAGGGATGGAGGTGGGAATGGAGAATGGGAGAGGGGACCGGGAGGGGATGGTAATGGAGAAGGGAGCGGAGATGGGCAAGGAGATAGGGATGGGGTAAAGGACAAGGGAAGGGGACGGGGAGAGGGAATGGGGCGATGGATGGGGCCGAGACATGAGAAAACGACGGAGAAGGGGACAGGAGTAGGGAAGGGGACGGTGAAGGGGGCGATGAGGGATGGGATTCAGGAATGAGAAAACGACAAGAAAGGGGGCAGGAGTAGGGCAGGGGACAGGGATGGGGAGGACAGGGATGCGCCCCTCGGGGACTCGGTACAGCCCCGCTCGCACCCTTGCGGTCCCGCTTGGACTTGGGCATGGCTCCGCCGTGCTCCGAGGCCCCCGTGCCGCGCGCGGGCTGCCGGGAGCGGCGGGGCTGCCCCACGCGCTGCCTGCGCGCTTCCTGCGGCGCTGGACGCCCTTTCCCCGTTCAGGCGGCGGCGCGGGCGGCCCCGAAGCGCAGAAGGCCCCCGGGCGCCGGGGCCGCTGTCATGGCGGCGGCGCTGCAGCCCGTCTTGCTCCTCTTACCTTTCCTGCTCCTGCTGCCCTTGGCCGCCGCCGTCTATGAGGACCAAGTGGGCAAGTTCGACTGGTGAGTGCCGGGGTCCCGCCGGGTTCGCTCCCCGCTCCCGCGGACAGGCCCCGGTCCCATTTCAGCGTTGCTGCCGTTCCCTCTCGCAGGAGGCAGCAGTACGTGGGGAAGCTCAAGTTCGCCTCCTTGGAGGCCTCGCAGGGCTCGAAGAAGCTCGTTGTGGCTACGGAGGAGAACGTGGTGGCCGCCCTGAACTCGCGGAGCGGCGAAATCCGTGAGTGGCCGCTTTGAGGGTCCCTGCGGGGTGCCGGGGTTTAACTCTGAGGGTCACTGAGAGGTGCCGGTGTTTAACTCATGGTCACTGTGGGGTGCCGCGGTTTTACTCAGGATCCCTGCGGTGCCGGTGTTCAACTCCGAAGGTCACCGCCGGTGCCGGTGTTTAACTTTGAGGGTCACTGAGGGGTGCCGGTGTTTAACTCGGGGTCCCTGCGGTGCCGGGGTTTAACTCTGAGGGTCCCTGCGGGTGCCTTTGGTTTAACGCTGCCGTGCGGCCCCGGGGGCGGGAGCGCTCGCCCGGTGGCTCACAGCCATGTCTGAGGGCTGGCTCCCTGAGCAGCAGGGTTTAACCCCTGTCTGAGGGCTGGCTCCCTGAGCAGCAGGGTTTAACCCCTGTCTGAGGGCCGGCTCCGTGAGCAGCAGGGTTTAACCCCTGTCCGAGGGCTGGCTCCGTGAGCAGCAGGGTTTAACTCCTGTCTGAGGGCCGGCTCCGTGAGCAGCAGGGTTTAACCCCTGTCCGAGGGCCGGCTCTGTGAGCAGCCCGGGTTTAACCCCTGTCTGAGGGCTGGCTCTGTGAGCAGCTGGGTTTTACCCCTGTCTGAGGGCTGATACCGTGAGCAGCAGGGTTTAACCCCTGTCTGAGGGCTGGCTCCGTGGGCAGCCCGGGTTTTACCCCTGTCGGTGAGGCAGGAACGCCTCTGCCGGCACAAACGCCCTCCCCTTGCTCTGTCTCTCGCAGTGTGGCGCCATGTGGACAAAGGCACCGCGGAAGGAGCCATCGATGCCATGCTGATCCACGGGCAGGGTAAGGCTGTGATAGATGAGTAATGCCGTGATTGATGCTCACAATTAACAGACAAATGTAATGTATACATGCTAAGAAAAGTTTTATAGATTTATATTTTTACCCCCTAGTGTGGTTATCAAGGAACAGCTGGGGCTGGGACATTTAGAGGGGTTGTCACTATGGAGCACCTGAGCTCCAGTCATGATTTGAGGAAGAGATCTCCACCACTGGACAGCGAGGAAGGGGTCGATGGACAGAACTTTGGGAGGGAGGGGTTAAAGGGTTAAAAGGCCAAACCCTCATTGTGTGGGTGAGCACACGGTGGGGAAAATCCTTTGCTCCCGGGGAAAATCCTCTGCTCCTGGCACTGTAGCCTTTTCTCTATTCAGCCTTCTGTTGTATTTTTGATAAGGTTTAATGAACCTTTCTCAGTTTCTGCAAAGTGAGTGTCTGTTTCTCACAGTGCCAGGGCTGGGGGGGCTCCTGGGGTGTGGAGCCAGCCTTGGAGCACAGGCTGGACATCCCTTTGCTGGTCCCTGCTGGGTGCCAGCCCCTGTTTGTCCCCTCCCCTCCTCCCCAGATGCCATCACCGTGTCCAACGCTGGGCGGATTCTGCGCTCCTGGGAGACCAACATCGGGGGCTTGAACTGGGAAACCTCCCTGGACACTGGCAGGTGGGAGCTCCTGTCTGCAGGGTTTGCTCTCCTTGGAGGGCTGCTCTGGGAAGGAAAAAACGGGTCATGGACTCAATCTGGGCTTGCATTGTAGAGAAAGATTAGTCAGATGTAAAGGTTCCAGAGCAAATTTTGGACGAATTCTTTGTGAATGGCTGAACCTTGCAGAGAATCACTGAGGTGGGAAAAGCCCTCCCAGATCATCAAGTCCAAGCTGTGACAGTCTCCACCTTGTCCCCAGCCCAGAGCACTGAGTGCCACATCTAGGACACCTCCAGGGATGGGGACTCCAGACCTCCCCAGGCAGCCCCTTCTAATGCTTGACAGCCCTTTCCATGCAAAAATTCCTCCTGGTGCCCACCCTGAGCTGCCCTGGCCCAGCCTGAGGCTGTTCCCTCTCCTCCTGTCCCTGTTCCCTGGGAGCAGACCCTGACCCCCCCAGCTGTCCCCTCCTGTCAGGAGCTGTGCAGAGCCACAAGGGCCCCCTGAGCCTCCTTTGCTCCAGGCTGAGCCCCTTCCCAGCTCCCTCAGCCTCTCCTGGGGCTCCAGCCCCTTCTCAAGGGTAAAATAGGAAAATAATTCCCTAACTGCTGGTGCCTGTGCTCAGTTTCCAGGGGGCTGCCCTGGTGGGGCTCCCTGAGGCAGTGAAGTACGTGGCAGTGCTGAAGAAGGCAGCCCTGTCCCTGCACTACCTGTCCAACGGGCACCAGAAGTGGGTGGAACACCTGCCTGAAAGGTGAGAACCCCTCCAGTGAGAGCTGTGAGCCCCTGGCACGGGGCTGCCCCTGCCTTGTGCTGCTGCAGACTGCAGTGTGAGTGGGAGGGTGGTGCTTCATGGCTGCTCCTGTGTTGCAGTGAGAGCACTCAGTACGAGCTGCTGTACTCCCGTGGCACCGGGGTGATCCACGTGGTTGGCATCGTCCCCCAGAGCCACCTGAGCGTGCTGAGCTTCAGTGTGGAGGATGGGGAAATCACCAGACAGGTAGGGGAGCCAGAATGCTCAATGTAGGGGGATAGAATATAGTAAATAAAGGTAGTATAGAAAGTAATCTTACCCCCTAGAGTTGCAGCTGGGTTAATTATTGAGGATTAGGAGCAGGCCTGATGTTAACAGGCCACAGCTGTAGGCAATAAGAAGAGTGTTGTAAAAGAGTGGATTGGGTGGTTGAGGGGAACTGGAGTCAGTTTACTGCAGGGACAAGGAAGAGTCAGTGCCTAGAGGAGCTGCCTACAAGAAACATCAAAACTCTAGCAATATGGAACCCTTGCAATGTAATCACAATAGAACTCTTGCACTATAGTGACAACAGCTGGATTTGATGTGAACAAATGCACTTCCAACCCTGTGGTGTGGTGGGCAGAGAAATCAATTGTTGTGCCACAGAGACCCCTCCCTTTCCCTGAGGCATTGCCTCCACACCAGGGATTCCATGGCTGAATGCCCTGGAAGCCAAACTGAGGCAGGCTGGCAGCTGTTAGCCAAGATTACCCACAACCCTCAGGCTGACAGGTAGTTTTTCTCAGCTGGGACTAAAAAGAACTGACTTGCCTTGCCCGTGTGTGCCCGTGGGTGCTGTGCAGGCTGTGTGCTGTGCAGGCTGTGTGCTCTGAGCTGGCTGTGTCTCTCTGCAGGTGAGGGTGGCAGCCCCGTGGCTGGGGGCTCTGCAGGGCCCCTGTGCCGTGGTGGGGGAGGCTGTGCTGGTGTGTGTGGACACAGCCACACGTTCCCTGCACGTCTGTGCCCTGGACACGGAGCAGGACATGAGGAGCATCCCTCTGCAGGTGAGCACTGCTGGCATTCCTCACCCAGCTGGGGCTGGTTCCCTGTGGTGACAGCCTGGTCACAGAGAGACAAAGCTAGATAAATAAATAAGTTTTCCTGGAATCAGCCTGGGAAATGTGAGGGAGCTGGAGAGAGAGAATTCTAAACAATCTGCACCTGGTGTTTGTAATAAGCTGTGTTGCCCATAGGTTTGTTTACCAAAGGGTGGCTTCTTCCCATTAGCTAATGGGATGGTTTTTTGATTAAAGGACCAATCAGATCCACCTTAACGAATTAGGATATAAAAAGCACTGGGTTTCTTAATAAAGTGAATTAGCCTCTGGGTTTCTTAATAAATTAGCCTTTTGTGAATGTCTTCAGAGTCTATGTCACTCATTACCTGGTCCTGACCCATTGTGGTGGCATCTCCCCAGTCTGTTGGTGAACTGGGGGGTGATTGGAGATGATGGGTCATGCTCTGTAAATTGAGGGGAGGGTGGTAAATCTTTTTGTCTATTCTTCCTTCTGGATCAATGTCTTCTGAGCTTTGCTCCAGTGGAGCCTCAGCCTTCCCTGCTCCTGCTCTGCCCCCTGACTCAGGGGATCTCTGGCTGCTGCTGAGGGAGGGAGCTGTTGGTCCCACTGCAGGATGGCTCCCCAGCACATGTGCTTGTCTCCCCTGCAGTCCCTGGAGCTGGAGTTTGCAGATGACTTCCAGGCCAGGATCTTGGCCACTCAGCCCAGTGTCACCGGCGCCTCACGGACTCAGTTCTTCCTGCAGCTGTCCCCAAGCCACTTCTCCCTGCTGCAGTACAAGCAGGGGCTGCTCAGCCACCTCCGGGACTTCCAGCAGGTGAGAGATGGACCAGGGACAGGGCCAGGGGCAGCTGAGCATCCTTCACCCTGCTGGGCCAGCTGGTCTGCAAGTCTCAGGAACTCTGGGAATCACGGCTCAAAAACCTTTAGCAGCTCAACTGCTCCCATCTTTAGGAGAAGTAGAATTTTTCCTGTATATACAATTTTAAATTTGACAGTTCATCTGCTTTTAATTTCACTGTGGTTTTATTTACTTCACAAGTACTTTTTCGTGAGGTTTAGGGGTTTCTTGATTTTTTTTTTAATGATTTCTTGCTATTTTTTTTCCCTTTCCAGGCAGCTCTAGTGAGTTTTGCAACGACTGGGGAGAAGACGGTGGCTGCTGTGCTGACATGCAGGAATGAACTGGTGAGCACAATTCCTGTCCTCTGGGAGCAGCCCAGCTCTGGGGATGTGCTCTGGGGCTGGGCTCCACTGGGGTTTCACAGGCCCAGGGATGGGGAGCCCCTTGAGGAAGAGGAGAATTTGATAAGTTTCAGTGATAACACAAGCAGGGCTTGATTATGTCCAGCTCAGTGAACATCCCGTTTCAGCCCTGTGGAAGGTGGGCATGTGCCAAGGAATTGGCTTTCCTGATCCACAGAGGATTTCAGTTCTTGGGGATATCAAACATACTTTATTTTTACAGAACAGGGCAGAGCTGTTTCCTGCCTGATATCACAGGCAAGCTGAGATTTGTCAGGCAATTGAAAACCTAATTTTTTTTTACTTTACTGGTGTCTGAAGCCATGTTACATCTCCTCTCACCCTCACTTCAGAAACCTGGAATCTCTGATGGGCTCCAAGCTGGCAGCACTCTGGAGGATGCCCGCAGGCAGGTATGGGGTGCTCTTGTTCCCAAGTTCTTGTCAGTCCATTTTATTCCTTCACCTGCAGGAGCAGAATGACAGAGCTCTTACACCAGCTCTACAACCTAAAAGCACAGCCTAAAAATATCCTGAAGCCCCAGTTTTTGGTGGGGATGGAATCCTGCTGCAGGATTTGGTGTGGTGTGGGTGTAACCCCTGTTTTCTGCCCACTGCTACAGGATTCCTTAACCTGCTCCAATCAAACCTACAACATAAACCTCTACCTGGTTGAGACTGGGCAAAGATTGTTGGACACCACAATCACCTTCACCCTGGAGCAAGGAGGGGCCAAGCCACAGCAGGTGAGCAGGGAGGGGTTATTTCAGTGTTCCTCCTTCCCTGGTTTGGCAGCCAAGGGGAAAAGCATTCCAGGGATCTTGGAATTTTTCCAAGGGAGAAAGCATTCCAGGGATTACAGCATCACTTTGCTCTGGTTTCACCTGATTTCTTCTGTCTTCAAGGAGATGATGTGATCATTAATTTTGCTGTTTCCTTGCCTTTGTTTTGTTTCTTTCCCAGCTGTACATCCAGGTTTTCCTGAAGAAGGATGACTCCGTGGGCTATCGAGCCCTGGTGCAGACAGAGGACCACATGCTCATGTTCCTCCAGCAGCCAGGTGACTCCCAAAAACAGCTTCCTCCCTTTGTAACAGTCACCAGGAGAAAATTCTGTGTTCTCAAGGGTTGTATTTCATCATTACTTTCCTTGGAAACTGAAAAAATTAATTTGACTCTCCTGAGTCTCACAAAAGACACAGGAGACTCTTTCACCCTCACCTGGACAAACAATTCTGCCCTGCTTTGTGTGGGCAGAGCCTTTGGATTTCAGAGGCTTTCTGCAAATTTCAAAACTCTTTTTGTAGGATGAGAGTGTAAGTTCTGTTGTGGATCTTCCTCAGAGATTTTCAGAAATCTCATGGCAAAAATGTTAATTTGCAGAAAGGGTTGAAAGTCCCATCTCAGCAACAGGAATTTTGTGGGGCTCTAAAGGAATCCAGGGGTTCACACTGTGAATCTCTTGTTTTAAATAGACTCAATGACTGAACCCTTTTAAATCACCAGATTGCTTTTACTGGTCCTGAGGTTTTCTTCCTAGAAGTGGCTCCTGTTGCATGAAGTATTTATCTTTTATGAAATAATTAAGTTAATTATAGTAGATATTAATACACTTTTTGCATTTTATTTAGAGGTGATTGCATTTCAGGGTTGCACTGAAAGATACTCTAATACTGAGTGAGTCAATTCCCAAATATTGAGTTGATGTTTCCAATATTCTGCTCTTATTTCTTTGCAGGAAAAGTTGTGTGGAGTAGAGAG
This sequence comes from Ammospiza nelsoni, assembly GCF_027579445.1. Lineage (NCBI taxonomy): Eukaryota > Metazoa > Chordata > Aves > Passeriformes > Passerellidae > Ammospiza > Ammospiza nelsoni. The sequence continues at coordinate 6,677,013 of NC_080654.1, read as the reverse complement.
GAGTCACTGGCAGAGGTGGTGAGCTTGGAGATGGTGGATCTGCCTCTGACAGGAGCACAGGCTGAGCTGGAGGGAGAATTTGGAAAAAAAGCAGGTAAGTTTAACAGAGTTACCTCTGTGAGTTGGTTTTCTTTCCTAAATAAATGTGTTTATTGTTTTCTTTTTACTCTGAGATGAGAGATTAATTTAAATCTCTACTGATGCCAATTAAAATGAGCAGAAATAAACCCTTTTCTGTCTAAACTTTGGAAATCCAACCCAGATAACATGAATATATTACATTGTTACATTAAAAAAAAATCAGCAGCAGTAGGAGGGATTTTTGGTCATGTCTCCTGACTGTTTTTTGTGGCTCTTTCTGGAAGACTCGTTTCCAATAGGTTTTTTTTTGCTTTGTTTTGTCTTTCCTTGCTGTCCTGGATGCAGCCATCCAAGGTAACCCCACCCTGCATGGAGTGTGCTCTGCTCCTGCCCAAAGCTTCTGGTGCCACTGCTCCCCTCTGCTTGCTCTCCTCAGGGGTGAAACAGAGTTGAAATCTGGTGTTTTGGTTACTTTAAGAATTTGAATACAAACCCTGATTGGGCAGAATGAAGGATTTTTAATTGCTCTGAGGGATTTCTGTAGAGGTGGGGGAGCTGTAGGTGGGCACAGTGAGAAGGAACACAAAATCCTCTGCATGAAGGTTTGCTTTCAGTCTATCAGGGCATATTTTGCAATGAGTGTGGAGTGGGAAAGGTTGGGAAATGCCAGAATCTGTGACAGAAATGGCAACTGTAACTCACTGCAGAGGGGGAGGCAAGGAGCCAGCCCAGGTTTGTGCATGGCAGCGTTTGACAGCACAGTTTCAGCTCTGGGGTGGGGTGGGTGTGATTTCCCTCCTGCTCTCACTGTGGTGCCCCTTGCAGATGGTTTGCTGGGAATGTTCCTGAAAAGACTCTCATCCCAGCTCATCCTGCTGCAAGCCTGGACTGCCCATCTCTGGAAGATGTTCTACGATGCCAGGAAGCCCCGGAGCCAGATTAAAAATGAGATTAACATTGACAATTTGGCCAGAGACGAGTTCAACCTCCAGAAAATGATGGTGATGGTCACTGCCTCAGGCAAGGTGAGGAGGCCAGGGCAGGAATCTGTTTCCAGGCTGGAGCAAAGCTCTGAATTGGGCAGAAATTATGGGAAGATGCAAAGGATGTTTGTGGTGGCTTTAAAGGGAGACTAAGACTCAGCTTTCTTAGGGATGTGACAGAGAAGGATGTCATGCTTGAATGGGAGAGGTGTTTCCTAAACTTTGGCTTTCCTATGTTTCCCATGTGTTTTTCCTCAGCTTTTTGGCATTGAGAGCAGTTCTGGCACCATCCTGTGGAAGCAATACCTCAGGAATGTGAGACCAGGCTCCTCCTTCAAGCTGATGGTGCAGAGAACAACAGCCCATTTCCCCCACCCTCCACAGTGCACTCTGCTTGTCAAGGACAAGGTGAGGCCCTTTCCTGCCCTTCCACGGGCATGGAAATTGCCCTTGGATAGGGCAATAAAACCATCTTCTGGGGCATCATCTGCTTGTCACTGATGTGGGGATGGCAGGGGAGAAAGATCTGGAGGGAAGCAGACACAGAAGCCTTGGTATGATCGTGGCTGTTGTGGACAAATACAGGATAAATGTTTGGACAAATGTGTGTTTCCAAACAGATTATTTTCAGGATGGAGTAGCTGAACACAGAGTATGAATTGTCAACAACACTAGCAAGTAAGAGTTAAAAAACTACTCTTTTTTTTGGACTTAAACAGGGCAAGTTTTGCCTCTTTTTTTCAGGAAACCAAGATGAGTTTTCTGTACGTCTTTAACCCCATCTTTGGGAAGAGAAGCCAGGTAGCTCCTCCTGTTCTGAAACGTCCCATCCTCCAGACTTTGCTTCTGCCCATTATGGATCAAGACTATGCCAAAGTGCTGCTGCTGATTGATGATGAGTACAAGGTAAATTACTTTGCCTGGAGGCAATTTTCTTTACATTCAGGTTAATTATTCCCCTCCCTTTTGGAACAAGATATGGAAAAAAATGCCAGTGAGCCACATTTCACACAAAACTATGAGGTTATTCTGGTAAGACTGACCTTATCTTGATAAACACGTTAGAAATGATCTTTCTGGTTCATTCTGGGGTGGAGGTTTTGTCTGTATCAGTTGTTTTTAAGCTAATTTTTCTTTTCCAGGTTACACCTTTCCCAGCCACTAAAAATGTCCTTCGCCAGTTAGAAGAAATAGCCCATTCCATCTATTTTTACCTAGTTGATGCTGAGCAAGGAAAACTCTCTGGATTCAGGCTGAAAAAGGTATGGAAGGCCCATTGCACTTCCCTGAATGCCCTGTAGATAATAGCAGATCTCAGTTTCCTTCATAGAGCTTTGCTCTGCTGAACCTTCAGCCTCAAAACACACTGAAGGAATTGGGAAATCCCAAAGCAAGGGGAAATCTGCATCCTGCTGGTGGAGATGGTGTCCTTGGAAGGTGAGATCCAAGCTCCCACATGCTTTTTCCCTGCAGGACCTGAGCACAGAGGAGAGCTGGGAGGTGGCCATCCCCACGGAGGTGCAGAGGATTGTGGCTGTCAAGGGGAAGAGGTCCAACGAGCACGTGCACTCCCAGGGCCGCGTGATGGGCGACCGCAGCGTCCTCTACAAGGTGCTGCTGGCTTTTTGTTGAGGGTTTATGCCATGGGAGGATCCCAGTATACCATTCCCTACATTGGGATGAGCTGCCTGGTGGTGCCAGTTTTCTTTCTGGGCAGCAATGTCTCTGTGGAAGAACGCTCACTTTGATATTTTAATGCAGCAGTTAAGTCAGTCAAAGTCTGAAATTGTGGAAATAGCAGCTTGATTTCTTGAGGTGATTTATGCTAATTGGTTCACGACATGCCCAGTGCCAGATGAAGAGAAGGAAGGAGGTGTCTGTGGCACTGACAGGGGGTCTCAGCTGTTTCTCCTCCATCCCTAGTCCCTGAACCCCAACCTGCTGGCCGTGGTGACCGAGAGCACGGACACGCACCATGAGCGCACCTTCATTGGGATCTACCTCATGGACGGGGTCACGGGCAGGATCATCCACTCCTCCGTGCAGAAAAAGGCCAAGGGGCCCGTGCACATGGTGCACTCTGAGAACTGGGTGGTGGTAAGCTGCTGCTTCTTTGGGGTACCCCTAAAATCACCTGCTGGAGAATGGTAAGGTGGTAAAAAGCAGTGACCTGTAATGAAGGTCCTTCATGGTGCAAATATGACAAAATACACGTGTAATGGCAGATCTGACAGTTTTGTAAGTTCAACAAATTAGCATACTGTCACAGTTTGACACTGGCACAATGGCAGTGCCCCCATGGAAATACATTCTCCCTGGTGTCTGCTGTGAGATGTGACCAGGAATAGAGCAAAGCAGGCTCCAGCTTAGGGATAAAGAAAAAAACTTTTTTAACCTACAACTATATGTAAAAAGAATCACACAGAATATTCAAATCTGAACACCTATTGGTTTGACTACAGCATCCCAAAAAACTCACGTCCTCTCAAACCAGGACACATGCTTAAAAAGTTAGAGGGTCAGTGAATGAAGTAATCCCTCCCTTTCAATTCTGGCCTCACTGAAGCCCTCCCTAGCTTCTAGCTCCTCATTTATTATGGCTGTGATAGAGAATGAGATGTCCTTGGGTCACTATGTGGCAAAGACTAAATAAGATTCCAGCAAGATTTGCTTATTGTTCTAAAACCTAAGGGAGGAGTAGGAAGGTGCTACAGTTGCTTAAGGAGCTATGTAACTATTTAATAGTAATCTACAGAGCTACATTTATATGGAAAACGGATAAAAAGCAAAAATCTTTGTGGCATGGAGGCAGTTTTTAGTGGGATTATTGGATATTCCCTGATCCCCCTGGAACTCCTGCTTGCAGTACCAGTACTGGAACACCAAGGCCCGGCGCAACGAGTTCACGGTGCTGGAGCTCTACGAGGGCACAGAGCAGTACAATGCCACAGCCTTCAGCTCCCTGGACCGCCCCATCCTGCCCCAGGTGCTGCAGCAATCCTACATTTTCCCCTCTGCCATCAGTGCCATGGAGGCCACCATCACTGAGAGGGGCATCACCAGCCGCCACCTGCTCGGTGAGTGCCTGCTCGGGGAAAGGGGAGCTCTGAAATCCAGCAAAATGCACTTTGCTGCCAAAAAGTCCTGCCTGGGGTTGTGCTGGACTCGTGGAAGTGCAGGGATAAGCACCAGGAGTGTGTCTGTGTTGGCTGTCAGAAAATGCTGGCAGGAATGGCCGTGAGGTGCTCCTTCCAGAGCAGCAATGGCCATGAACTAAAACCCAGTGAGCTTCACCCCAATATGAGGAAGAGCTTTTCCTTGAGTGTGGCAGAGCAGTGGCACAGGTGCCCAGGGAGGGTCTGGAGCCATTCCAAACCCACCTGGATGCATTCCTGAGTCACCTGCTCCTGGTCCACCCTGCCTGGGTGATCCCTAGAAGACCCTTCCAACCCTGGCTTTTCTGGCATTCTGTGATTTTTGTGATGCTTTTCCTTTAATGCACAGTTGGGCTTCCCTCTGGGGCCATCCTGTCCCTTCCCAAGGCCCTGCTGGACCCTCGGCGCCCGGAGATCCCCACGGAGCAGAGCAGGTGGGGAGGGATGAGAACCTTCTGGGCTCTGGGGAGGGATGAGAACCTTCTGGGCTCTGGGGAGGGATGAGAACCTTCTGGGCTCTGGGGAGGGATGAGAACCTTCTGGGCTCTGGGGAGGATTGAGAACCTTCTGGGCTCTGGGGAGGGATGAGAACCTTCTGGGCTCTGGGGAGGGATGAGAACCTTCTGGGCTCTGGGGAGGGATGAGAACCTTCTGGGCTCTGGGGAGGACTGAGAACCTTCTGGGCTCTGGGGAGGATTGAGAACCTCTCTCTCTCTTCTGGGCTCTGGGGAGGGCTGGATTTGTATGAAGAGGAACAACCTGTCCTGCCTGGACTCAGAGGAGTCTTGGCACAGAATGAAGGGAAGCTCCTTCAGCTCAGAGGTTGGATTTGATGATCTTGGAGGTCTTTCCCAACCTGGAGGATTCTGTGTTTCTGTTCCCAATCTGTGGTGATGGGATGCATTTGTCTGTGTTACAGCAGGTCAGTGGTTAAACCAGCCTGGTGTCTGTATTCTCAGGGAGGAGCACTCAATGGAAATGGATTTTTGAGTTACACTTACTTGTAAAATTTTACCTGATACATCTGATTTTCATCATGCAGCAGTAATGAACCTGCACTGGGAAAAGCTCCCAGATTTGCTGGTTTAGGGTAACTTTTGGTAATCAGGAGACACTGGTGGCACCTGCTGTGTGCTGCCTGGCTGGGGTTTGGTGTCTCATGGTGCCTTGCAGGGAGGAGAACCTGATCCCCTACTCACCAGACGTGCAGATCCACGCTGAGAGGTTCATCAACTACAACCAGACCATCTCCAGGATGAGGGGCATTTACACAGCCCCCTCTGGCCTCGAGTCCACCTGCTTGGTGAGTGCAGGGGGGAGGGAAGGTGCAATTTGGGGGTGGATCTGAATCCTGTAACTCCCATAACAGCTGCTCACAGTATAACCATCACTCCTTTCTGTTCTGTCACCCTGAGGGGATCATTTGGGGTTTTATGCTCCAAGCTGCACCCCCAGCTCCTGCTCTGCCTCCTGCAGGTTGTGGCCTATGGGCTGGACATCTTCCAGACCCGGGTGTACCCCTCCAAGCAGTTTGATGTGCTCAAGGATGACTATGACTACGTGCTCATCAGCAGCGTCCTCTTCGGGCTGGTCTTTGCCACCATGATCACCAAGAGACTGGCCCAGGTGAAGCTGCTCAACAGGGCCTGGCGCTGAGGGAGGGATCCCAGCCCCCCCAGGGATGGACCCACAGGCCTCTGTTCCACTGGGCTGGAAGAGATTTGTGAGGAAAAGAGATTCGTGAGGAAAAGCTGCTGGAGGAATGAAACCCGCCCTGCCCGCGTGTGTCCTGCGAGGAGAAATGGAAGAGATGAAAAATAGAGACTTTTTAATCTGGTCTGACTGAAAAAGGAGCTCCCAAACCTCCCTGAAAGCCCCAAAATCAGTGTCTCCCTGGTGTTGGTGAAGAGAACCCTGAGGATGTGTGTCCTGCTCATTCTCAGCTCACCCTTGCTGTCAGCTGTGCCTCACATCTGGCAGAGAGAGGAGAGTTGTTTGTGCCAGGTGTGCCCCACATCTGGCAGAGACAGGAGAGGTTCTCCTGCTGTGAGGAACAGACCTTGGGTGATTTCTGTAGGAAAATGTTGGGATTTGGGTGTCTGGCAGTAGGAAAGGGTCTCATGGAGCCACTGACAAAGCTGCAGAGTGAGGGAAGAATTTGAACCTAAAGCCTCTCTATGTTCTTTATTTATTATGACAACATCAGCTCCTTGCCATTTGTTTCTAAGTTTTCCTGCATTTTTTTGTGTCCAGAAATGATGTTAAGGTGGGGTGGTTCAGGGGGAGGAGCCTCTCAGCGTTTCCACCGGGCTCACAGCTCTGAGCACTGTAAATTTTAGTTGTTAAGGTCCGGTCTAACATCGAGTTTGTCCCCGGGAGTGGCTGTGTCCCCCACACCCCCAGGCTCCAGATCCCAAAATAAAACTGCAGAGCAGGGAGCAGGTTTGGGCTGCTGAAGTGTTTCTTGGGCTATTTGAGGGGCTCGGGGGGTATTTAAGTGGGCATTTGTGGCTTTTTGAGTGGGTTTGGGGGATATTTAGGTGTTTTCTAGCGGTTACTTAGGTGAGGTTTTTTGGGGCTGTTCAGGTGGGGGTTGGGGGTTCCTTAGGTGGATTTTGGGGATATTCAGGTGGGTCTTGGGGGGCTGTAGAGATGTTTTCTGGGGAGCACTGAGGTGGGTTTTGGGGCTGTTTAAGTGGTTTTATGGGGCTATTTCAGTGGGTTTTGAGCTACTTAAGTGGAGACTTTTGGCTGTTTAAGTGAGGTTTTATAGGTATTTACGTGGGGATGGCGTTGTTTCCTTATTGAAGTGTTTTGGGGTACTCCTGAAGCGGTTTTTTTCGCTATTCGCTGTTTTTTGGGTGTTTGGACGATCCCTCGGGCCGCTCCGAGCCCTCCCTTGCCCGGGGCAGCCGCGGGGGCGGGGCGCTCGCACGGCGCATGCGCGTAGCACCGCCCCGCCTTCCCCGCGCCGCGCACGCGCCGCGCGCCAAAAGTTGCTGACTCACGCAGTGCGCACGCGCACGCGCCGCGGGCCAATGGGGCGGCGCGACGTTGCGCGGTCGCCGCCCCGCCGGCAGGGGGCGCTGTGCGCGCCGCGGCCCCCGGCCCAGCGCAGCCCAAGATGGCGGCGGGCGGCGCGGGGGCCGCGGCCGGGCCCGGCTGGGACGTGGCCGTGCGGCCGCTGCTCTCCGCGTCCTACTCGGCCTTCGACATGAAGGAGCTGCCGCAGCTGCTCGCCTCGGTCATCGAGAGGTGAGCGAGCGCGGGCGGGGGCTGCCGCCCCTCGGGGTCGCCCGCTCGGGGGCAGCGCCGGGGGTGCCGCTGTGGGAGCGGCTGAGGCGGGGCCCGGCCGGTGTGAGGGGCTCGGTGCTCGGTGCCCGGCGGGGCTGCGGCTGCCCGGGCAGAGCCCCGAGCTCGGTCCCCGGCTCCTGCCGGTGTTCCCGGAGGTGCCCTCGGGCCCCATAACGGGCTCAGGGTGCTCGCCCGGCCGCAGCACCTCGGACCGGCGCCCGCCGAGAGGCTTCGGGACTGTTCTTGTGGTTTTGCTTTTGTCCAGGCGTGTCACGGTTTGCCCGCTTGGGCCGTGGGAAGTGTTGGCTCACCGGGCTCGGGGCTGACCAGACTCCCCTCTTGAGTCTTTTCCACTGCAGTGCTTCTCCTGTTTTAAGTCGAAATAAAGCAGAACTAAATCAAGTCTGCCTTGTCTTAACCGCACAGGTTGGAGTCAGTTCATACGAGTACCCACTGCAGCTCCTTAATTCAACTTACAGCTTGTTTTATGAGCTAAAACACGAGATGTGAGTGCCACAGCACCATGCTCAGTTACAGAGATATAACCCCGGCCACAAGAAGTTGTTAGAAAACATAAAATAACCAGTGCACTGAGGAAGGTGGTAAAATAATGCCTTGAGGTGTTTTATTTAATGCACAATGGCTGAGTGTGCAGTGGGTGATGCTTCAGGTTCAGAGCGAATTGCAGGAGTTCTGTGCCTGCTCACAGAGCAGTTGTTCCCCCCGGAGCTGCACCCTCGGTGTCCATGGGTTTGGGCAGTTCTTTGGCCATTCTTTGTTTTAGGGACCATTCCAGTGTCACTTTTCCCCAGCAGCTCTGCTCTCCCTGTGCCTGAAGCTCATCAGTGCAGTGTTCCATCCGAGCATCCCAGGGACACTGGAGTGGATCCACTTGAGTTCTGGGAGAGGGCTGTTTCCTCCTTCAGAGGCTCTGAACCTTGGCTCTGATTTCCACTTGAGACAGCAGTTTGTTCCTCCAGGCAGCTCTGCCTGGGGCTGGGGTTGTGTGTGTGGTGGTCTGGCAGGATTTGGATGGTATTTTCTGTTTCATGCCTTGGTGGGGTGTGCTAAATGACAAAGGAATAAATACAACTTGTCTGGAGCTCTGCCTTTCTGTGCTGAACAAGAATCTATGTTTAGATTTCTCACAGAAAATCTTTTATGTGCTCAAGTTATTTTTAGGAGGCAGTTGTTCAGCTCTTGATGGTGTCAGCCAAGCCCAAAGTGGCTGGATTTCCCCTTAAATAAACTTGGTGCAATGACAGGGAAATCACCAGTATTACTCTTTTCAAAATAAAACAATAAACTCATTTTTAACTACTGTGGTATTTCATGTATAAGTTTAAGCACCATGGAGTTACCAGTTAGCAGGTGTTATCAAGAAGGAGGAGTTACCAGTTAGAAGGTGTTACTAACTGACAGAAATTGGGCCTTTATTTGACATAAATGATGGAAATTCTGGCTTGGAAAAGTGCAGTAGAGGGGAACTCCAGGTCTGTGGAGTCTCTCCAGGCTGGTTTTTGGGGAAGGGGTTTCCACAGGAGGAACTCACCTGGAGCAGTGCATTCCCCAGGAGGAGGAGGAGGCTGCTTTGTGTCCCCTGCCCCAAGGACAGGCTGTGTGTGGGGCTGGGGACAGGCTCTGTGTGGGGCTGTCAGGGCTGGGGAGCAGAGCTGAGGCAGGAGCTGGGGTTTGGTGCTGATTAACTTGTACAGTGACACTCAGACTTCTCTCACTTCTTCCCACTGAGCTTCCCTGGGAAGCAAAACCCCTCCGAGCAATAAACTACAGTCCAGAGGCTGAAAATTCATCATTAAAGCTCTCTGTGTGCTCCAGCACATCCCAGATTGAGCTGTTATCTTCTGTCCATGGTTATTTGCAAGGATTGATGGGGACTTGACTGCTGCCTTCCACTTTGCATTATCATAACATCCACAGTGTGTTTAACTCCAGCCTCCCATTGCCCAATCCCTATCTGGTGCTGGATTCTGCACCTCTGTGTTCTTTACACCCTCTGGGCACTGTGTGGTGCTCAGCTTGACCTGTGCAGTAATTTAGGAGCTGTCAGTCTCTCCTGTACTCTGTTATTCCCACATTGTTCTCATTTGTTCTCCTAACAATGCTTACATACATCTGCTGCTGCCTTGGAGCTGGGCTGAGAGGAGGGTGAGCAGAATGAGTGTGTGAACAGAGAGAGCTGAGGCTGCTTTGCATGGTCAGAGCCTGGGCTCCTTCCTCACCAGGGCACTTCTGGCAGGGAGGGTGAGCTCAGGCCTGAGGTGTTGGAACTCGTGTGTGACTCTGCTGAATATACTCCAGTAAAGCCTCTCTTTATTTTTTATTTTTCTGTTTGTATTTCAGCTTTTTAGGCAGACTAAATAAAAATTCAGACCTAGGAAATCAAGCTAAAGCTGACGAGTATTTATTTCTGCTCGTTTTTGTGGAGCAATGGTTCTGTTCCAGAGTTGTTTCTGTTGTAGCTGCACCTCCTGTTCCAGCTGGGAACCACGGCTTAGGGTGCATGAAGGGAAGGTGACTGGGCATAAACTGGGCTTTGTTCAGGTCAGCAGGGAATGGTGAAATCGTGGCTGGAGCTGGGTACAGCCTGTGCCAGGGGCTGCTGCCCTCCAGCAGTCACCTTTGGCCTGGAGGGAGACAAACCTGGCTGGGTTTGGAGAGGCAAAGTGACTCTGATAGTCTGTTCTTCCAGCCTGCTTGTTTCACTGCATGAAAATGTGAAAGAAAGCAAATTGAATTGATTGATTAGGAGGCAGATATGCACATCCCTTTGACTTGTCACAGGAGAAACAAGAGCAAAAAGTAGGTGAGGGGGCAGAGCAGTTTGTGTTCTGTGTCTGTGCAGCTGGGATGTGCTGGGACACCTTAAGGTGTCACCTCTGCCATAGAGGGCTGATCTCTGAGGGCAGTGGGTGTAGCTGAGGGGCCTCAGGGACTCTGCCTTACCCACATTCCCCAGGTGGTGCCAGGTGCTGTGTGTGCCTGTGTGTGCTGTGTGTACTAAGTGTGTGTGCTGTGTGTGCCTGTGTGTGCTGTGTGTACTAAGTGTGTGTGCTGTGTGTGCCTGTTTGTGCTGTGTTTGTGCTGTGTGTGCCTGTATGTGCTGTGTGTGCTGTGTGTGTGTGCTGTGTGTGTGTGCCTGTGTGCGCTGTGTGTGTGCTGTGTGTGCTGTGTCTGCCGTGTCTGTATGTGTGTGCGTGCTGTGTCTGTGTGTGCTGTGTGTGTGTGTGTGTGCTGTCTGTGCGTGCTGTGTGCTGTGTGTGCCTGTGTGTGCTGTGTCTGTGCGTGCTGTGTGCTGTGTGTGTGTGCCTGTGTGCGCTGTGTGTGTGCTGTGTGTGTGTGCTGTGTCTGCGTGCTGTGTGTGTGTGCCTGTGTGTGCTCTGTGTGTGTGTGTGTGTGTGCCTGTGTGCGCTGTGTGTGTGCTGTGTGTGCTGTGTGTGTGTGTGTGCTGTGTCTGTGCGTGCTGTGTGTGCCTGTGTGCGCTGTGTGTGTGCTGTGTCTGTGCCGTGTCTGTGTGTGTGTGCCTGTGTGTGCTGTGTCTGCGTGCTGTGTGCGTGCTGTGTGTGTACCGTGTGCGTGTGTGCTGTGTGTGCTCTGTGTGCTGTGTCTGTGCTGTGCCTGTTTGTGCTGTGGTTCTGCTCTGACCCCTCTGATCTGCAGCCCTGCACAAGCTGCAGTTGGTGCCATGCTGGGGAGGGCATGCCTGTGCTCCAGGCCTGGCAAATCCTGCCAGCCTGAGCAGAACACACAGTCCAGACTCTCTGGGCAGCTGAGTTTAGAACAACTTAAAGGTTAATGAGCCTCTGGCAGGGAGTGTGGCTGGTGGAGCCTGACCTGTTGGTGCTGTGGAGGAGAAACACTGGCAGCACAATATTTCCTTCCAGTTCCTGTGTGGGCAGGGGTGCTGATGCCATGGTGTGGCTGCTGCTGGAGCTCTCAGCCCTGGGGACACGAGGGTTGTGTTCCCAGAGCTGTCACCTCGCCTTGCCCCTGTTATGGGGCACATTGCGATGCTGGGTGGTGCTGCTGCTCTGCTGGGTCTGGCTGACCTCTGTCCCCTTCTCCCTTGCAGTGAATCTGAGATCCTGCACCATGACAAGCAGTATGAGCCTTTCTACTCCTCCTTCGTTGCACTTTCCACACACTACATCACTACTGTGTGTGGCCTCAGTAAGTGTTCCTCTGCTTCTCTTGCTCCTGTGGAATGACTGGATGCAGTACAAGTAAATCAGATCTGTTGATTTTTGTATTTGTTTTTTACCCTCTTGCTGAATCAGACTTTAGAGCCAGCATTGCTGCCTTTTGTACCATGAAATGTCAGCTCTGATGGAGAGGGAAGCTTGTTGATGGGAGTGTTTGGCCACCAACTCCTGGACAGCTTTGCCTTTTTGGCTGCTTATTCATTGACCTGACTGAATTTTTGGCCAAGTGTTTAAATCAGTGTTCAGGCATTTTAGATTATCCTTCAGCAGTTAGAACACTGCCATGGTTATTTGCAATCCCTGGAAATGTCCAAGGCCGGGGTGGAAGGGGCTTGGGGCAACCTGATCAAGTGGAAGGTGCCCCTGGCCATGGCAAGGGGTGGGACAGGATGGGATTTAAGGTCCCTTCCAACCCAAACCATTCTGTAGTTACGTTACTGTGTTGGAGTTAATGATCAAAACATTGTGACTCAAAATATTTTCTGTTATTTTGGCTGACAATTTAGCAATTTCAACAAAAAAATGGGCTTTGTGAACTTGTTTCATGTTCTTCAGAGCTTCTGTCAGCATTAAATAATGTTGCTGGGGAAACTGCTTTATCTGTCTGCATTCCCCTGTCTGGCAGGAGGAATTATCCTCACTTTGCTGACATTTCTTGGGTTACATTGTAATGAGGCTCAGTTTGTATTGCGTCTGTGTTAGGCAGGAGAGCTTGAGTGTGTGTGTACCCACACTGCAGAGCATCCTGCTTTATTGACAGCTTTGGGAGCTTATTGCACTGGGCTGTTTTACAACTTACTCTGACTACAAGGATGTGCTTTTTTCAGTACCCAGGAACCAGCTGCAGTCAGTGGCAGCTGCCTGTAAAGTCCTCATTGAATTCTCCCTGCTGCGGCTTGAGAACCCAGACGAAGCATGTGCTGTTTCACAGGTGAGACAGGGCTGGGCCTCCTGGGCCAGCCTCAGTGGCAGATGGACTTTGGGCTCCAGTTCTGAGATACCTGTTCTGATGATGAATGCATAAAGCAAAATTAATGAAACTCTTAAAATATTTAAGGTGTACACTTTGATAGACTCTGATTCCTGCCCCTTTGCATTCTATAGTCAGAGTCAAAGCTCGCTCACAACCTCACAACTCGAAATAAAGGTGACCTGAAGCCTTGGTTAATTCAGTTTGTTTCCTGCACTCTGGTTTGGTTTTGTGCAACAGCCTTGGTCACAGCTATCTGTAGAGTTTGTAAAGATGTTTTTTACCTGCTTGTATTTCTGTCTTGTGGGAAAATTTAAATATATTTGAAAGAGGGAAGGCCAGTGAGGAGTTCCTGTAATGTTGTGTGTCACAGCAGAGAGAACTTTTCCAGGTGTTTTCCATGGGGAGAACAGCAGTGTCAGGGACCTGGATTACCCGCACTCAGGGATGTGTCTCCATCCTTGGGGGAGATCAGAGTGGCTCAGGGCTGTTGCAGTGGCCTCACCAGCTGAAGTTGCTTTACTCTTAATCCATCTGCTTAGAGTAAATGATATGGAGGAGGGATTGGAATTGAGAGAGTTTAAATGGTCCTTGATGTCTCTTTCCTGCAGAAACACCTCATTCTGCTGATCAAGGGGCTGTGCACGGGCTGCAGCCGCCTGGACCGCACAGAAATCATCACCTTCACAGCGATGATGAAATCAGCCAAGCTGCCTCAGACTGTCAAAACCCTCTCTGATGGTAGGGAGGGGCTTCAGCTGTGTGTGTTTCACTGCAGCACTGGAGTGGGGCACAGAAAATCTGAGGTTTGCTCTCTGAAATGGGGGTTGTTGTTTTCCCTGCAGTTGAGGACCAGAAGGAATTGGCCTCCCCAGTGAGCCCAGAGCTGAGACAGAAGGAAGTGCAGATGAACTTCCTCAACCAGTTGACATCAGTCTTTAACCCCAGAGTCTCTTCATCACCATCAATCACAACAGAGACACAGGTAAAAAACCTTCTAAAACAGAAACAGTTTGAATTTCAACATTATTAACACAATGCAGGGAAGGACAGAGGGCTCTAAGTGGTACTTTTTGGTACAGGTGTAAAGAGAACCTTCCTCAAGTACATAAATCCTGCTTGCATGGGATAAATGGCAAACAGCCAAGTACTGATTGTGCTGCATTGGCAATACTGGATTTGTTTCCTCATGGAATGCAGCATTCAGTGACATCCATGGCTGTTTGGACTTGTGCTGCTGATACACCTTGATTCTGTATCAGAGACGTGGAGAAATACTTAGAGAAATTAGGATTACTTCCTTAGAGAAATGCTGTGTATTTTTAGTGCTTCCATAATATATTTAGTATGTGCTTGCTTTAGGTGGAAGGCGAGAGCGAGGATCAATCTGCCACAGATCAAACCTCTGCAACAAAGACCAAGAGCATATTCATTGCTCAGAATGTGGCCAGCCTGCAAGAACTTGGTGAGAATCAGCTTTCTAGCTTGGGGCCAAAAACGTACTGGAAAAATGTCTCTCCAGTGTTACATCTCACAGCTCTGAGTGGGAATAAACTCTGACCTGAAGGGTTCCCTGAGTTGCTTAGTCACTCACCAAGGGAGGCTGGAAGGGAGTTTTTATTGCAGTGTGTTTGTGCTTGGAAGGGTAAATTAGGTGCACAGTATGAAATACCTTATGGGATGGATTGAGTAGATGTGGATTAGAATCACAGGATTTTTAGAGACCTTTGGGATCGTCAAGTCCGTGGACACAGAGCTTGGTGACCCCCGTTTAGAAGTGTGGGCTGCAAACTTCAGCAGCTGCTGTTGCAAAGCACTCTGTCCTATTCCCTCACCTCCCATGGCATTTTCTCACCCCCAAGAACAATTAAGTCAATGTCTGAGGGCCCTTAGGGCTGGCTGAAGCAGTGACACAGCCCCTGTGCTTGGCAGGTGGCTCTGAGAAGCTGCTGCGCGTGTGCCTGAACCTGCCCTACTTCCTGCGCTACATCAACCGCTTCCAGGACGCCGTGTCCGCCAACTCCTTCTTCATCATGCCAGCCACCGTGGCTGATGCCACGGCCGTGCGCAACGGGTCAGTGCCACCCTGCCCGGGCTGTCCCCTGGCGCCAGGGGAGCTCACTGTGTCTGCCCAGGGCTCACCCTGTGTCCTGCCCGCAGGTTCCACTCGCTGGTGATCGATGTCACCATGGCTCTGGATACGCTGTCCCTGCCCGTGCTGGAGCCCCTGACGCCCACACGCCTTCAGGATGTGACTGTTCTTGCTCTTAGCTGTCTCTATGCAGGTGAGTGGATCTCCAGAAGTTTTTTGGAGCTTTTTTTGCATGTTCAAGGCTCACCCCACAAGCAGCCTTTATTTCTCATGAATTTGAAGCTCTGCAGCACAGTGTGGTGATCGGGTTAATACTGAAACTGTTACTGATGTGTTCTGCCCCTGTTCCTGTCAGTATCTAAGACAGACTGACTCAACATTTTCTTAACAGCCTGTAATTTCTGCTCTTTCTTATTATATTCAGAGCATAATACATTTTTACTTTAGGCTTCATCTTAATTTGTCATAGCCCCAAATCAGCCTTGTTTCCCAAGAGTGGTTTAAGCACACCAGAATCCTGAGTGTTTAATTGGTGTGGGGGAGACTTTAAGGAGCTGTGGCACTCGAGTCTAACAATTGTCTTAAAAATGGTATTGAATTACATGGTGAAACATTACCTCCTTTAACTGCTCCCATGTGTTTCTGTAGGGGAAAAATTCACTGTTTTGAGGGTACTAAAGATTTTTTAATCTTTCACTGTAATACTGAGCATTCCCTGCTCCATCAAGTTGATGGACACGTTCAATACACATGTCTTAATGTGCTAAGTAGGAACATTTTGTGCCAAGACTGGCTCTTCCTAAGAATGTCCCTGCACTTGTTTTCCCTGAGGTGTGAGTGTGGCCACCTGCATGGCCATCCTGCACGTGGGCAGCACCCAGCAGGTACGAACCGGGTCAACGAGCTCCAAAGAAGAAGATTATGAAAATGATGCTGCTACTATTGTACAGAAATGTGTAAGTGAACCACAGAGTGTTCATTGTTTTCCTCCTCAGCAAGTGAAGAACACAGACTTTGTGTTTATTTGCATTGCAATACACAGCTATGATTTTGGGACATAGCCATCGCTGGTAAAGGAGTTTAAGGGATAGAGGGTAAAATACAATTGCATTTGGAGTTTTTATTTTTATTGCTGTCTGGTGGGGTGCCTTACTACGGTTTTGGCTTTATTTGCAGCTTGAAATCTATGAAATGATTGGACAAGCCATCAGCAATTCACGCCGTGCAGGGGGGGAGGTAAGATTTCCATCTCAGTACCTTTTTCACCCTTTTTGTGCTGATGTCCTTTGGCCTTTGGATTGACGGTGTTTTGTCTTTTTGGTGCTTTTTTTCTCCCTGCTTCCCCACAACTTTGGGCATGATAGCATTATCAGAACTTCCAGCTGCTCGGGGCTTGGTGTTTGCTGAACAGCCTCTTCCTCATCTTGAACCTCAGCCCCACGGCCTTGGCTGATAAGGGGAAGGAGAAGGATCCCTTGGCTGCTCTTCGTGTCAGAGACATCATTGCTCGCACTAAGGAGGGCGTGGGGTCTCCCAAGCTGGGACCTGGCAAAGGGTAAGTGACACCCCTGCAGGGAGCACTGGCCAGAGGTCTGACCAGCCCCAGCAAGCAGCTACTGCAGAGTCTTGTTGGTCTTGTGAAGTTTTATCTCTATTTGCAGTTCAAGTCCTGAGTCTTGGAAAGAAGTTGTTGTCTCGAGTTTAGCAAATCAGTAATTTTATTGATTATTTATTAATTTATAATTTTCCCCCTGAAATGACATTCTGTCCTTTCTGTTTCTGCAGGCATCAAGGGTTTGGAGTGCTGTCAGTGGTGCTGGCAAATCATGCCATCAAATTGCTGTCATCTCTTTTCCAAGATCTGCAGGTGGAGGCGTTGCACAAGGTATGCAGGTAGCACAGGCATTGTCCTGAGGCATTCTGCCTTCTCCACAGATGCACACTTGGAACTCTCCTACCAATTTATTTTTCTTTCAATTCAATTTGAAATTCTGTCCTCCAGGGCTGGGAGAGTGATGGCCCTCCAGCAGTGCTGGACATCATGGCTCAGAGCACGTCCATCCAGAGGATCCAGCGGCTCATAGACTCTGTGCCACTCACTAATCTGCTGCTGACTCTGCTCTCCACTTCCTACAGAAAGGTAGGAACTGGCACACAGCTAGAGAACTTCTGGAGCTGAGCCACTCCAGATGGTCAGCACTTAACAAATGGGCTGTGCTGAGAAGGTACAATTCTTCTTTCAAAAGTCATCAGCCAGGGCCTTTCTCTTTCCTCTTTTCAGAGATGTAAATTTGGCAAACTTGTGCTAATGAAAATGCACTTTTTTGTATGTTCAGTGGTACTGGTGATTTTAGTGGGAAGGTGAAAAGGCTGCATTGGTAACAGATCATTTTGTATTAGAGCTGTTATTTCAAGTGTTGCTTATGAGCTTTGGTGTAGATTGTTTCTTTTCAACCATCCTGTGTATTTTTTAGTACAACTTAAACCTTGAAAAACTGTTAATAAATTAGTTGAGACAAATTTGCTAGAAGACAATTAAAAGGCATGAGGAAGTTACTCTTATTTTCAAATTACTCTATTTTATAATCCCAGACTTTTCCTGGTTGTGCTGTTCTTTAGGCCTGTGTCCTGCAGCGCCAGAGGAAGGGCTCCATGAGCAGCGATGCCAGTGCCTCCACTGACTCCAACACTTACTATGAGGATGATTTCAGCAGCACTGAGGAGGACAGCAGCCAAGGTAGGAGAGTTTGCAGCAGCTCAGGGTTTTACACCGCTTTTTACATTTAATGGAAACCTGGCTACTGTGCTGTTGCCTTCTCAGACTATGGCTTGTAACACTGAGAATACAGAGCAGTTTGTAAGGTCTGTGTGGCAGGAGTACTGCTGACTGCACTCTTCTGTGTAAACTGAAGCCTGAGTGGCTGGGATTTGACAGTATTTGCTTAAGAGGAGAGTGGAAATAATTTCATTGTGTAAATTCCTGCTGGACCTCTGTGAAAGGGCTTTGCCTTGTGATTTGGACAGAAGAAAAGAAGCTAGCAGACACCTTTAGGCTGCTCAGTGAAATTCTGTTTTAGGCCTTTCTCAGGCTGGGTAATTTTGTGAGGTGTTTGCTTTTAACAGTATGGGTTTGTTGTTCCTGCCCTGTGTGCTAGATGACGACAGTGAGCCAATCCTGGGGCAGTGGTTTGAAGAGACAATCTCTCCCAGCAAGGAGAAAGTGGCACCACCACCACCCCCTCCACCCCCTCCTTTGGAGAGCTCGCCGAGGGTGAAGAGCCCCAACAAGCAGAGTGCTGGGGAGAACGGGAACATCCTGGCCAGCCGCAAGGACCCCGAGCTGGTACGGCCACAGCCTGCCCTGGGGGCTGGGGGGGCACTGCTGGGCTGGGGCACCCTGCTCCTGCCAGGGACTGCCCCTGGCACCTGCTCCTGCCAGGGACTGACTGCCCCTGGCACCTGCTCCTGCCAGGGACTGCCCCTGGCACCTGCTCCTGCCAGGGACTGACTGCCCCTGGCACCCTGCTCCTGCCAGGAACTGCTGGGCTGGGGCACCCTGCTCCTGCCAGGGACTGACTGCCCCTGGCACCCTGCTCCTGCCAGGGACTGACTCCCCTGGCACCCTGCTCCTGCCAGGGACTGCTGGGCTGGGGCACCCTGCTCCTGCCAGGGACTGACTGCCCCTGGCACCCTGCTCCTGCCAGGGACTGCCCCTGGCACCCTGCTCCTGCCAGGGACTGCTGGGCTGGGGCACCCTGCTCCTGCCAGGGACTGCTGGGCTGGAAGCAGCAGAGACTTCTGATGCTCTGCACAGGGAAATCGGGGAGCATTGTGGCTGTGGAGAAGGATCCCTCTCCCCTCTCCCCTCTCCCCTCTCCCCTCTCCCCTCTCCCCTCTCCCCTCTCCCCTCTCCCCTCTCCCTCTCCCTCCCCCTCTCCTCTGCAGTGTCTCAGGAGTTTTGCTGCCAGGGAAGCAGAGGCTGGAGATTTTCTGTTTGGGTTACAGAGGGAGAGGGAAAATGGGGGCAGAGCTGCAAGTGAGTGACTTGCTGATAGAATGCTTTTAGCTCCAGCTCCATTGGGTAAAGACAAAAATAAGAACTGCAGTGGAGAAGTTGGAGGCCTCCAACCTTCTCAGAGAGTTCTGGAATCAGTCCTGGTGCAGACCACAGTGCGGGGAGCTGGATTGCCATGAGTGCACCTTTCCTCCACTGCAGGGGGGTGAGGTTTAAGTGACTTGATTTATTTTGCTGGTGGTTTAGTTTATGTTTAATGTTGTCCCTCTGCTTTTGTTGTTTCTATAGTGTGTTTCTCTTTTCTTTTCAGTTTTTGAGCCTAGCTTCAAACATTTTGAACTTTATCACTTCTTCTATGCTGAACTCCAGGAATAACTTCATTCGCAACTACCTGAGCGTGTCCCTGTCGGAGCAGCACATGGCCACGCTGGCCAGCATCATCAAGGAGGTGGACAAGGATGGCCTGAAGGGTGAGTGAGCACACCTAGCTCTGGTATAGCCCAGAGGTGTCTCTCTTTTTTTTAGTTTCATGTCAAAGTTTTAGATACTGGAGAGCAAAGGTGGTAAGGGCTCTCAATCCCTGTCTTACAGGCACGTCAGATGAGGAGTTTGCTGCTGCTCTGTATCACTTCAACCATTCCTTAGTGACCTCAGATCTTCAGTCCCCTGCCCTGCAGGTGAGCTGGGATTGAATGCATAAGTAAAATGAAGAAATGTTGGTGTCTGTTTATGCCTCTATATGGGTTCTCCACACCTTGAGTAGTGTGTTGGTTGTTCCATTTGGCCTTGAGTATATTCTGCAAAACCAGCTTGGAATATCTTGAGTCCCATGATTTGAATGACCTTTGCAGTCATCCAGCACAAAGCATCCTGCACAGTGTAAACTTAACATTTAGAATTCAGACTAATCCACTGGACTTTGAAGGTGATGAAAGCTGAGGAGGAAAAGAGTTTGTATATTTTGTCTTGGAGAGTTGCCTCTATCCATGAGTTTATCAAGAGACATTCCTACAGATTTGCTCTGATGTCAGGACTCATGCCAAAAGGCCTTGGAATTTCTCAGGAGAGAATCAACTTAATCCTTTTGCTTTCATGTCCTAACTTTGTAGCCTCTAGGTTTCTTTGCTGGGTCATGGGCTGACCTGAGTTAACCCTGTCATGGAGGTTATGAATCTGCTTCACCATCACTGAATTCAACCCATATACTTTGTGGGCTGTTTTCTACTATATTAGAAACCACTCTGTTGTTTGTTAATTTTTAAAAGCAGTTGGACTTTTCATTACATTTATTTACTTTTTTTTTTTTTTACATTTTTATTACTTTTTTTTTTTACTTTTTATTACATTTGAAAATAAGAAAATATTGCTGTGATCAGCCAAAGGGCTCTTCTTGCATATTCACAGGTTCTGAACAGAGTAGCATAGTCTCTCCTGCTCTGATATTGCAGTGAATGAGAAAAACTCATTAATGCCATTTTTTCTGCCTTGGTGTTGAGACTTTGTTGTGTTTAGGTGGTGAAGTGACAGGGTGTCACTTTGGGTGTCTCTCAGCAGCTCTGCCCTGTGTCTGAGACAGGAGAGGCATTGCTGTGTGAGCAGAGTCGAGAGCCCTGCTAGTTACTGTCAACTGTATGCTCAGATCATACTTGTAATTAATTAAAGCATCAGACAGGACTTGCCCCTTTCCAACAAGCCTGTTTTGTTCCAGAACACCCTTCTCCAGCAGCTGGGAGTTGCCCCTTTTTCTGAAGGTCCATGGCCTCTCTACATCCACCCTCAAAGTCTGTCTGTGCTGTCCCGACTGCTCCTGATCTGGCAGCATAAAGCCACTGCCCAGGGAGATCCCGATGTTCCAGAGTGCCTTAAAGTCTGGGAAAGGTGAGATCATTTCATGTTAAGCTGGAAATCACTCATCTCTTACCTCTCATTTCCTGTCAAGTGAGAATTCTCTGGCCCCAGCATTCCGAGTGAGTGTGTTCACTGATCTGGGATCCCTGGGGGGAGCAGAGGGTCAGTGCTGTGCTGGGAATCCTTCACCCAGAGCCCTGGAAATGATTCCTGCACTCGGGAGTTTGGTGGGAGGAGGCTGAATTGCAGCAAGGCTGGCTGTAAAAAGGGAAGGAGGATCTCTTATTTTTCAGCAGGTTTCTGATAGGTCCTGGTAGGATGGTGCTGAGATTGTTCCCCTCTGCCATTACCTGACTTTCACTGATAGGGTTTAGTTGGTTTAAAGCTCTGATGAACAGGTTTGAATCACCCCTTCTCCATTTGAATGATTGTTCCTGTTTTCCACTAAATATATTTGCCACTGATTTAATTGAGGTTTTACTGCTCACACAGTCTCATTCCAATACATAATTTGTGAAATTGCCAGTATTAGAACAATAAGCAGAAAAATAAAATTATTTCTGATTAAAGAGATTTTAAAGAGGAAAATAAACTTGGCAAACTTCCTCTCCTGCTGCCAGGTTTGTGGGCACCCTGAAGCAAAACGCCTTGCAGGGGACTCTCCCCAGTGACACAGAGGATCTGAATGTGGAGCATCTCCAGCTGCTGCTGCTCATTTTCCACAATTTCTCCGAGAGGGGCCGCAGATCCATCATGATGCTCTGTATCCAGACCATTGTGGAGCTGACAGCAAACATGGAGATCCAGCAGTGCTCTGTGCCCCTCATCGTGGCACGGCTGCTGCTGGTGTTTGACTACCTGCTGCACCAGTACTCCAAGGCCCCCGTGTACCTGTTTGAGCAGGTAAGGCTTTGACAGCTGGATATTGAACTGGTCACCCAGCAGGAATCTGTGATGGGCACTCATTTGGTGTGTTCCCTCCATTACCCTTGTGGGTAAATCAGTTTTGATGTTGTTACCAACCCTTGGAGTTCCAAGGAATGATTAATTAAGTTCCTAGCAGCAGGTTCAGTTGAAGTGTAAATTCCTGGTGTGACTGGTGTCTTAATACATCCTAGCAAGGACAGGATGATTGTTCCACCATATCTTTAAAATCTCGAGTATTTGGCTGTTTATTTCATGAATACCTTTTGTACTTTCTGTGATTTAATGTTTGACCATTGAGGTTTTTGGGACTGTCCTCATTAATGGGACAATATGGTGCTTTGTGCCTGGCTTTTCCAACTGTAGGAAGCTTGGCCATGGATTTAAACTGCTCAGTCCAGAATAAAAACCATCAGGGAGGGTCCAGGCCTTCCCCCAGGAGAGTGGAATATTGTGTTTTGAGTAGGACAGTTTCTGTTTTGTGTTTCTTTCCCTGTGGGGTGGTATTTCCCCCCACTCCTCAGTGACAAGGATGCCATGGGTTGGTTTTGTTTGTTTTTTTTAAATTCAGGTACAATATAATTTGCTGACTCCACCCATTGGCTGGGTGAGTGGATCCCAGGACAGCAGCAGACGAACATCTGTCCCACTTTATCATGGCTTTAAAGAAGTGGAAGAAAACTGGACCAAACACTGTTCATCAGGTAAGAAAGAAAATGTAAGGAATTTTTTATTGCAAGATTTGCTTTTATAAATAAATGAGAGCCTTTTCTGTGCTTTGGTTTGAGCATCTTTTCCTGCTTTTAATGGCCATAGTTACAATAAAAATACATGTCATAATGCAAGAATTGTTTTATTAAACAAAATTCAAAGTTGTTCTCTCCTAGGAGTATGCAACAAGTAATTAAAAATAAGTCTGTGTTTATTTTGCCAGGATTGTAGGAGTAGGAAAGCTTTGGCTGCCTATCCCACAGCTTAGAGCACCTATAATGGGTCAGGGAGCTGGCTTGGGATCTGCTAGGGGTCATACAATGGTTGTGGGGATGGAGGAGAGGGTATAACACAGTGTGGCCTGTTTAAACTGCCACTTGAAGGTTATTTTTTGTTCTCACATTGCAGACTCTGCTCCACAGCCCAGGTTCTACTGCATCCTGTCTCCAGAAGCTTCTGAGGATGATCTGAACCGTCTGGATAGCACGGTATGGTGCTGCTGGTAGAGACTTTCTGCTGGGCCGTGGGGGTTTGCCAAGTGCCAGGGAGAACAGACAAGAAGGGAAGACTTGGTTAAAAAGAGGGACCAGGAATCTTTCACTGAATGGGTAAAAGAAGAGCGGCCACATAAGACAACATGGGATTCCTTCTTACCCCTAGTTGGATATCAGAGCAGTCACCGTGCAAAATCTGTGAAGATCTGCTGTAGTACTTGCAGGAATGTTTGGGATTCAGACAAAGACACATTAGAGTTTTCTCATCACTTTGCTCCAGCTTCTCCCTGGGTTCTGTTACCGTCAGGGTTATGGGCTCTCCTGCCTGCTCCTTATCCCCAGTCCATTGATCCTCAGTCCCAACAGAACCTCTCTCTGAAGTTCATTTTGCAAGGTTTTGGGCTGTGGGTGTTCTGAATGCTTAAAGAGCTGTGCAAAGCAGGGTCCTGGTTTCTCATCTCCTGCAGGTGTGTGAGGTCCTTTTCTCCAGGGCTACGAAGTACGACGAGCTCTACGCAGCCCTCACCTCATTACTGGCTGCTGGCTCCCAGTTTGATACACTCAGGAGGAGGGAGAACAAAAATGTCACTGCACTGGTAAGACTGTCTCGCTGCCTGTGTTGAGGAATAACAGGTTTTCAAACTTAGTATTTTCAAGCAAAGTATTTAACCAAAGTATTTTGGACTGTGCTTGGAGTAACGGGGAACTTAAAAATCTCATAGCTGACCATAGTGTTTGTGGTGCCTGCACATCTCTTGAGCTTTTAATTCATAATGTGCTTCAGACTTGCTGTAAGTCCATGGTAATTCCAGGAGATGTGGCTAGAACACTATTAAACAGGAGAAAATTGTATCATTTTTCTTTTTTCTTTTCTCACTCCTGTGTTGCATATTTTATTGTTTAATATGACAGAAACTCAGTCCAGAATGTGTTCATGTGATTTGGCACGTGCAGGAGTGTGGAGCCCCTGAGGAGATATTTCAGTAGCTGTAATGATGGAGACTGGAATCTTCTGTACTAATTTTTCCACCTGTTCTCTGTTTAGGAAGCCTGTGCCCTTCAGTACTACTTCCTGATCCTGTGGCGCATCCTGGGGATTTTGCCTCCCTCCAGAAGCTACATGCACCATTTGGCCATGAACACCCCTGAGATGAGTGACTGTGACCTCCTGCACACCCTGCGCTGGTCCTCCCGCCTGCAGATCCCCTCCTATGTCGTGTGGATCAAGGTACAGCCTCAGCTCCATGGGGTGGTGACAGTGACAGTGACAGTCCCTCCGTGCTGACTGCACGTGGGATTTGTTTTGGGGGAACTTGTTCCTAATTGCAGAGCACTGTTCAGGTGTGATGCATCTGGGTTTTGGCATTTGTAGGATCACCTTATCAAGCAGGGCATGAAGGCTGAGCATGCTACTCCTCTCATTGAGCTGACCTCCAGCAAGTGCATCTCAGTGAAGTACGATGTGGAAATAGCAGAGGAGTACTTTGCTCGACAGGTGAGGTGTGGGAGTGCAGCTGGACCTGCAAACTTCTGTTTCTGTGGGATGATTGCACTTACTGCTCCATCTTCTGTGTTTGCAGATCTCTTCTTTCTGTGCTGTTGACTGCACAACCATTCTCCAGCTGCACGAAGTCCCCAGTTTACAATCCATTTACACCCTTGATGCTGCCATCTCCAAGATCCAGGTTTCTCTAGATGAGCACTTTTCCAAGTCAGCTGCAGAAACTGATCCCCAGAAGTCCTCAGAGATAACCAAGAACCTCCTCCCTGCTACACTACAGCTCATTGACACTTATGCTACTTTTACCAGGTACAGTCCTTGGAATTTCCAGCAGGAATACAATTTCTTGCTGTGCTTTGTGTGCATTTTGTGTGTTGTTTTCTTAGAAGTGCCTGGGCGTTTTATAGTCTGAAGTAATTACTTTGTGTCCTCTAAAGGATCCATTGCTTTAAAAGAAGAATAACAAGTAGCTTCTCAAGCCATGCATGGGACTTTGTTGTTTCTGAGTAGCCTTCTTGTCTGATCTTCCGAGGCTTCCTTGCAAGTTTGCAAAACCAGCTTTTCCTCCAAAGATAAAACCACCCTCTAGGATAGTGCTACTTAGGGTTATTTCTCTGGCATAGTACTGAGGGCTGTCAGACCATCAAGAAAGAGAAGAGTGGTTAATTCTTACATTAAAAAAATATAAATTCTTCCAAACTCTCGTTAGAACCTGTGTAGAAGAAAGCAAAAGTAAATCAGCTTTTTCTTTTTGGGCACTTCTCCTGCTAAGTAGCTTAAAGGGGATAAAAGCCCAGAAGTCCCTTAGTGGTGTGAGATGAAGTGCGGGGCAGAACTTCAGAAATTTGTGTTTTATCTGTCACTCCAGTGACACCCTCAGCTGTGAGCTGCAGAGCTGAGGTGAATCCCCTCCCTCTCTCCCTCCTGCAGGTCCTACCTGCTGCGGAGCCTCTCGGAGGAGGCGAGCTCGGACAGCAGAGGCTGCGAGGAGAAGCTGCGGGGCTACGCCGCCGTGCTGGCCATCGGCTCCGGCCGCTGCAAGGCCAACACTCTGGGTGAGTATTGGAAAAAAGGCTCTCAATATTACCAGTTGGATTGTGCCTGGGCCGGTCTGACTCTCGCTGCTGGGCCAAAGGCAGCAACTGTGGTGTATCACCCCAGAGATACCTTGGCTTGCTGGTGGTTGCAGCTGGGCACTGAACAAGTCCAGGCTTGTTAGGAACCCCGTTTACCTCAAGAGGAATAGCTTCAGGTGATGGTGAAGAGAAAAAGGAGAGGATTCTGCTGGAGGGTTTAATGTCCAAAGGTTTATTCCATGGTTACAGAGGTCTGAACGTGAGCAACTGCTCCAACAGAATCCCGGCCACATGGTCTGATCACCTTTTTAAGCTCAGGGACAGGGGGAGGGGAGGTACAGGTGAGCCACCCAACCAGGTGAGAGGGGCAGGGTCTCAGGGGAAGATGACACCCAGAAAGGCCAATGACCCCTGGGCCTGAGGGGCATCCTTTGAACTTGACCAACCACACGACGCCTTGCTGGAATGTTCAGCCTGATTGACAGGACTCACTCAGCATGGGGGCAAGGGGGAAGGGAGAGAGGTATAGGCACACCTGGGAAAGTGACCTGGCAGGCCAAAATGGGACATTACAGCACACCACAACAGGTGAGGGCAGGGCACTGCTGGCCTTGGGGTGCATCTTCCCACAATGCTTCCATCGCTCTACAACCACACCCAAACAGACATAGAATTAACCCCAGAACTGCCCCCCGCCCCAAAAACCAAACAAAAATACAAACCATGATGATAAATCATCGACCAACCACCCACCAAATTTTACGTTCTTGTAGCTTATAGAAGGCATGACACTGAAGATGTCAAGATGGCTGCCACACGCACCCAAGGACAAAAGGCTTAGTCCTAACCTAACTGTTAGTTTTTGCTAGGTATATACAAAGCACACTGCAAAGTCTCTTCAGTATCCTACCTGAAACAGTTGGGCAAACCTTGAAAGAATTGTGAGCTCCTCTGGATCAGTGAAATGTTTTTGTAACCATATTGGAGCTGGTGGCATGGAATAACAAGGGGAACTAGGAAATGTTGGCATTAGTATTTGTGCCATGTTTTCTGCAGTTTTAATGAAGCGAATGAAGCTAGGATGCTCTTAAACACTTAGGGATGATTTTTACTTGTAGACTTTTGCATTTATTCAGTGCCTGATTGTTCTGTGTAACTGCAGGTCCAACCCTTGTTCAGAACTTGCCATCAGCTGTGCAGACCCTGTGTGAATCCTGGAACAACATCCACACCAACGAGTTCCCCAACATCGGTTCGTGGGTGAGTCCAGGCTCAGGGCCTGCTGTGGTGTGAGTGCAGCTGCAGGCACTGCTGGGATTGGGGGCAGTGTGTGCCCCTGTCCCAGATCCAGACTCTGATATGTGTTTGTGTGTGTGTTTGTGTGTGTGTGTGTCCCTCCCCAGCGCAACGCCTTTGCCAACGACACCATCCCTGCAGAGAGCTACATCAGCGCCGTGCAGGCTGCTCACCTGGGCACCCTCTGCAGCCAGAGCCTGCCCCTGGCAGCCTCCCTCAAGCACACCCTGCTGTCCCTGGTCAGGCTCACCGGGGATCTCATCATGTAAGTCAGGCCTTGTGTTACACTGTGTGTTCCACACTCTGCTGGGTGCTTTGCTCTGTGTCTGTGCAACACTTACTGACCTGCTGCTGGTTCTGACATAAACCTTCCAGTTCACAGCTCCAAATACCAAATGAGTGACAGACAGTCTTTCTGTCTTCTATGGTATCTCCAAAAGTCCAGCTCCCTGAGGGAAACCATTTTATCAAATATGGACTTGAAGAAAGGGGGATATAAACTGACATGATAGGAATCTAACTAATTCATTTGTGTTTTGTTATCATTCACTTGTGTGAAGTTTTTAATGTTGAAGGAAAAGTGAAATTTTTTTCAGGGACTTAGTCTAAAGTACTCTGAAACCAAAAAGTAGTTGTTGACACTGCAGACAAGCCCCAAAGCCACAATGTATGATAGTGGGACTGTCTAGGCAGATGCTGTAACTGTATATATACAAAAGTAACATGTAGAATTTTCCAAAGAGTGGCTTTTTTTCTGAGGGGGAAAATGGCTGGGCCAGTGTTTTTATCCCACCTTTCCAAAAAGAGTTTCATCACTGACTTCCATCCTGAGTTGTGCCTCACTTAATGTGAATTCTGGTTTCCAGCAGGGATGATCTGTGATACATCATGCAAAGAATTAACTTGTGTCCTTTTCTTTTCAAGCTGGTCAGATGATCCCAACCCACCCCAGGTGATCCATTCCCTGCTGCCCCTCCTTCTGGAGAGCAGCACAGAGAGTGTGGCAGAAATCAGCAGCAACTCCCTGGAAAGGATCCTGGGCCCAGCAGACTCAGATGAGTTCCTGGCACGTGTTTATGAGAAGTTGATCACGGGGTGCTATAACATACTGGCCCATCACTCTGACCCAAACAGGTAACAAAGCTGTGTGCAAAGATTGGCTACAGCAGGGATGCTTCTGGAACAGAAAAAATCTGCTTATTTTTATCTGTTGAAAGCTTCTGTACTTGTATACTTTAAATATGAGATAGTTCTTTCATATTACCAGAACTGTGGAGTGGGGGTGTGAGCGAGAGAGAATGGGGAGGAGTAACAATAGAAGAGACTTAAAGTGTAAAAGGAGCAGCTCTTTATAGGAATTTGTGTGTGAGGTGTCAGAAAGGTCTGGGTTATTTTAGGTTTCTGACTGGGACTTGCTTTACAGCATCATTTGTCCCTTTGTTCTAACTTGGTGGATTTGTTGGTGTTTATGTAAAGTTGTTCATCAATTGTTTTTCTCCTGTCTGTTGGAAGAATTGTTCCACTTTCAATTAGTGGAACAATTACTGGAATTGTAATGGCAAATATATAACTTCTGGCCTCTCAGAACTGTTGTGATTGTTGAAATTGTTTCTAGATGTTCTTATTTCATCCTCATGTATTTGATCCTTATCTATTCCTCTTTTAATCCTCAGTGGCCTGGATGAGTCCATCTTGGAGGAATGTTTGCAGCACCTGGAGAAACAGCTGGAGAGCAGCCAGGCCAGAAAAGCCATGGAGGAATTCTTTTCAGAAAGGTGAAGTCACCATGGAAGTTGTATTCCAAGGACTGCATTTCTCATCCTTGTTCTGTTAGCTTGTCAGTGTAGACACCAAGGTGATGTTAATGCCATTGTGCAGGAAAATACAGACTCTGTAGAGCCAGGATATCCTTCAGGCAGTTCAGGAGAGTGGGAGGAGACTCTGAGGGGGTGAGGACTTGGATCTTTGTCCAAATCAAATACTCAGTGAGGCCTCAGTAATATCAGTGGGGAATCTTGCAGGGTGATTGTTCTGTCAGAGCAGCTTTGTGAGAGATGCTGCTCCAAGCTGCAAACTCCCAAATTCTTCAGTGCTTCTGTGGAGCTGCAGGTTGATAATTTTAAGAGTGGGGAGGGGGGTTAGAACCATAAGGATAAATTGTGCTGGCAGCAGCCTAGAACAGCTGTGATAGAAACAGCCTAGCACAACCACAGTGTTCTGAGTGTGAGGTGAGCAAGAGGAAAGGCTTTCTCCATCAGAAAGCTGACCATTGCCTGGCTTTTCTCTCTAGCTGTTGAATAGTTCAGAATGAAAGCAGCCTGGTGGCTGTACACTGTTAGTATGGAAGAGAAAGATAAGCAAGAAAATCTGTTTTGGAGCCAGTTCAGGCCCTTTTGTGACTGGATATAGTCAGTAGAGAACACTGAGATGCTACTGAGGAGCCCATTTATGAGTTTTCTTCTGGGCTGGGCTTGCTGTTTGCCTGAAAGCTGTTTCTGTGGTTTGGCTGCTGAGCAGTGCTAACACAAACTCCTGCCAGTCTGAAACGTGAGGGTGGAGAGAAGTGGAGCCAGTGGGAAAGGGGAATGGGCTGCTCTTTACAAAGCTGATTTAATCCTCCCCTCTGTACAGCGGAGAGTTGGTGCAGATCATGATGGCGACGGCCAACGAGAACCTCTCAGCCAAGTTCTGTAACAGGGTGCTGAAATTCTTCACCAAGCTCTTCCAGCTGAGTAAGTGCCAGTAGCATCTCCTCCCTCCTGCCTTTCCACTTCACACTGTTCTTATGTTGCCTGAGATTGGAAGGTGCTTGGAAGAAAATCTGTGGGAGGGAGTGGGATCACAGCTTCATGCTTTCAAGGAAAGCCATTTCCACACGTGTTCCTTGGAGCATCTGTCAGTGACAGTCCCTTTCCCCCCAGCTGAGAAGAGCCCCAACCCCAGCCTGCTGCGCCTCTGCGGCTCCCTGGCCCAGCTGGCCTGTGTGGAGCCTGTGAGGCTGCAGGCCTGGCTCACCAGGATGACCATGTCCCCACCCAAGGACTCGGACCAGCTGGATGTGGTGCAGGAGAACAGGCAGCTGCTGCAGCTCCTCACCACGTACATTGTTAGGGAGAACAGGTAAAGCACAGCCCTGGTCCTGTCTTGTGTGTGCTCTGAGTTCCTCTTGCTCTCCAGAACAATCTCATGTGAGTTGTTGCTGGTTCTTGGTGGTACCTGTGTGAAACTCTCCTGTTTTTGCTCAGCCAAGTGGGGGAAGGCGTGTGCACTGTTCTGCTCAGCACTCTGATTCCAATGGCAACGGAGATGTTGGCCAATGGGGACGGCACGGGCTTTCCTGAGCTGATGGTCGTCATGGCAACTTTGGCCAGTGCAGGACAAGGGGCAGGACACCTCCAGCTTCATGGTGCTGCTGTGGACTGGCTGGGCAGATGGTAAGAGTGAGCTCTGTACTGCTGAGGCTTCATTTGTGGGAGTTTTTTAACATTGTGGTGTTTTGGGGACAGAAATTTGTGTTTACAGATAATCCCTTCTCTCTTAGTTTATTGTTTGTTGTTTGGGATACAAAGTGTCTGAGGGAGGCAGTTCTGTGTCCATGTGTTCCAAACAATCACGTTTTGTTTCTTTACTCTGGATGGTTTAGTTACTGCAATTATGCATTCCCTGTTGTTAATCTAAAGCAAACTGAATGCTTGAAGCAGTTGGTCAGGACTGAGTTTATACTTCCCAAAGGCTGTCAGCTGGAGTGAGGGGTTTTTGGACTCCCCATGCCAGGGAGTGTTCCAGACCAGTTGGATGGGGTTTGGTCCAGCCTGGGATAGTGGATGGTGTCCTGGCCCATGGCAGGGGTAGGATGAGATGGGCTTTAGTCCAGCCTGGGATAGTGGATGGTGTCCTGGCCCATGGCAGGGGTGGGATGAGATGGGCTTTAGGGTCCCTTCCATCCTGAACCATTCTGTAGTAATTCCCAGTGTTGTGTGTTGCAGCAAGAAATACCTGTCTCAAAAGAACGTGGTAGAGAAAATGAATGCCAACGTCATGCAAGGCAAGGTAAGGCCTGTGCTGGTGCTGTGCTTGCTGGAAGGACTCCCAGGCCTGGGTTCAGCTGTCCTGGTTTGGTGGGACAAAACCTGGTGGGAATTTTCAACCAATTTGGCCAGAGGGTGTCTGTCCTCTATTCATGCCCTGTAGCAGCTGTTGTGAGCTGTGAGCTCTGGGGCTCTGATTTTCCTTGCCTTTGCTCCCCAGCACGTGACAATCCTGGAGTGCACGTGCCACATCGTGTCCTACCTGGCCGATGTCACCAACGCCCTGAGCCAGAGCAGCGGGCAGGGCCCCAGCCACCTGTCTGTGGACGGCGAGGAGCGCGCCATCGAGGTGGACTCGGACTGGGTGGAGGAGCTGGCCGTGGAGGAGGAGGACTCCCAGGCTGAGGACTCGGTAGGCAGCAGGCACAGTGGGTGCTGCAGAGGACAGGAGGGTTTGTTTGGCACCTCCCAAATCACTCAGTTTATCAGCTGAGAGTTTGTGTTCACTGAGTGAAGGACCCTACATGTCAGGTCTGGAGGAGAGGATCTGTCATTCCTGACTAGATGTGTTGGCTTTGTGATGTCAACAAAAATTTAATATTTATTTTATAAAGATTATATATTTCTTTTCAGTAATATTTATAAATATTATTTATTTATTTTTAATTAAATTGAAGAAATTTAATAAAATGGGTTTGTTCCTACTGGTTGGCTGGCAGTTACTAGTTTTTCTATCAGCAAGCAGCTTTGATTAATACTTTAAGTACTGTTGGGTGGTGAAAAAAAAAGCTCTTAGGGTGTATTCTTTATTTTTTATGAATATTTTTGTTACTGTTTCTTTTTCTTGTTAACTATTTCACCTTACTACAATGTGTCACCATCTCCTCTCTCCATGTGGTTTGATACCAGCTGCTTTCTAGCTCTGTTGCTAAAATTTGCTGTTAAAATGTACCTTTGGTTTCTTGGGAATTTATTCTGTACATGTACTTCACTGTAGCTGCAGTTGTGACACCTTTCTAAAACAATTTTCTTTTGGATAGGACGAAGATTCTCTCTGTAACAAACTGTGTACCTTCACCATCACACAGAAAGAATTCATGAATCAACACTGGTAAGAATCTTGTGTTCAGAGTTTTAGCCTGGTATTTCTGGCCATTGGGAAAGAAACCAGTGTGGTTTGTGAGCCTCAAGGCACTGCCTGTCAAAACTCACCTGGCTTATTTTGGGCAGGTACCACTGTCACACTTGCAAGATGGTTGATGGGGTTGGTGTTTGCACAGTTTGTGCTAAAGTTTGTCACAAGGATCATGAGATTTCTTACGCCAAGTACGGATCCTTCTTCTGTGACTGTGGAGCCAAGGAGGATGGCAGCTGCCTGGTAAATTCTTTATGTCTTCAGATTTTCAAGTCCTTTTCCATTCTGCAGTAAGTTATGTCAAGATTTATGGATGCAGGAGTGCTAAGACTTGAAGGCTTTGACTTTATAATGAACACTCAGAATTTACAGCTTGCCTGGAAATTAATTTTTTTTGCACCAAATAAGAGCATTGGTAAATCTGTGTCCTAGTGACCCCTGGGATTCCGCCTGTCTTTACAGAATTTGCTGCACAGCAAAGAACACCTTTTCCCATGTTTTCCACTAGCAGCAAATGAAATAATTATACCTTAAATATGGAATTTTTTAATCCTTGGGTGGAGAGTCACATGCAGGATGTTAGTTCTTTAGAACTGTGCTCAAATTGCTGCTCTTACAATCTGTGTTCACTTCATCAGTAGCCAGGTTGAGCCTGGTTTGGGGTTTTAGTGCTACTCTGTCATTCCCAGGCGCTGGTGAAGAGAACTCCCAGCAGTGGGATGAGCTCCACCATGAAGGAATCAGCGTTCCAGAGCGAGCCCCGCGTGCCCGAGAGTGTCATCCGCCATGCGAGCACGTCCCCAGCTGAGAAGGCCAAGGTCACCATCAGTGAGGGCAAGGGCCCTGATGAGGAGAAGCCCAAGAAGAGCAGCCTGTGCAGAAACGTGGAGGGCTGTCGAGAGGAGCTGCAGTCCCAGGTATAATTGTCAGCTGCTAAACACAGACGGGTTATCATGAGCATCTTGGGCAGGCTGGGTTGGCTGTGAGCTGAGATGAGAGGGTCACAAAGGGGTGTCAGGCTTTAAAAAGCAGTTTATGTGCAGCTCCCATCAGGAGCATCTTGTTCCTCATTTGCCTGATCTGTTTCTTGTAGGCCAACTTCTCCTTTGCACCTTTGGTGCTGGAGATGCTGAATTTCCTGATGGATGCCATCCAGGTGAACTTCCAGCAGGCTTCAGCCATGGGGAGCAGCAGCCGTGCCCAGCAGGCTCTCAGCGAGCTCCACACTTTGGACAAATCAGTAGAAATGACAGATCAGCTGATGGTATGTACAAAAGGAATTAACAGAGTGTGGATGGGGGGGAGTGGCTTTGGCACAGAGACATTGCAGTGGAACAGAGACGTTGCAGTGACACCCTGTGGATGCTTTCCCTGGCTCAGGTCCCCACGCTGGGCTCGCAGGAAGGCGCCTTTGAGAACGTGCGCATGAACTACAGCGGGGACCAGGGCCAGACCATCCGGCAGCTGATCAGCGCGCACGTGCTGCGCCGCGTGGCCATGTGCGTGCTGTCCTCGCCCCACGGCCGCCGCCAGCACCTGGCTGTCAGCCACGAGAAGGGCAAGGTGAGCCAAGGGAGCCCTGGGCTCATCCTGAGGGAGTGGAACGGTGCTGGGGCTGCTGGGCTCCTCCTGAGGGAGGGGGAACCGTGCTGGAGCTGCTGGGCTCCCATGGGACATGGAGCAGTGCTGGGGCTCCTGGGAGAAGGGGAACGGTGCTGGGACTGCTGGGCTCCCACAGGGAATGGAGCAGTGCTGGAGCTGCTGGGCTTCTGAGGGAGGGGAACAGTGCTGGGTTCCCAAGGGTCATGGAACAGTGCTGGAGCTACTGGACTCCCATGGGAAATGGAGCAGTGCTGGAGCTACTGGGCTCCTGAGAGAAGGGGAACGGTGCTGGAGCTGCTGGGCTCCCACAGGGAATGGAGCAATGCTGGAGCTGCTGGGTTCCCAGGGGAA
Organism: Ammospiza nelsoni; assembly: GCF_027579445.1. Classification (NCBI taxonomy): domain Eukaryota; kingdom Metazoa; phylum Chordata; class Aves; order Passeriformes; family Passerellidae; genus Ammospiza; species Ammospiza nelsoni. The sequence goes on along the minus strand of NC_080654.1, from coordinate 6,643,237 downwards.
ATTGAGTAGTACTGGATCCACTGGGTTCCCAAGGAAAATGGAACAGTGCTGGATCCGCTGGGCTGTCAGAGAAATGGAGCAGTTCTGGGTTCTCAGGGAAATGGAAAAGTGCTGGATCCTGGGGTTCCTGAGGGAAGTGGAGCAGTGCTGGAGCTGCTGGGGTCCCAGGGAAAGGGAACAAGTGCTGGAGCTGCTGGGTTCCTAAGGGATGTAGAACAGTGCTTGGAGCCATTGGGCTCCCAGGGAAATGGAGCAGTGCTGGATGCACTGGGTTCCCAGGGAAATGAAGCAGTGCTGGATCCTGGGGTCCCCAAGGGAAGTGGAACAGTGCTGAGGAACAGGCTGTGGTTTGTTCTGTGCATCTTGAGATCTGGTGTGAAGTGTTGTGTAGCTATGCGGAACCTCTTGTAGGGAAAACCGTTAAAGAAAAAGAGTTCCTGCAGCAGGAACAGTGAGAACAGCTCACTGTCATCACCCACCTCACTGCAGCCACCTGAGAGGAGGCTGGAGTCAGGTGGGGGGCCATGATTCAGTGAAAGGACAAGAGGAAATGACCTAAAGGTGCACCAAGGGAGCTTCGAATTAGTTACTAGAAACAAAAATTTGTCTGCAGGAGTGGTTGGTTAGACATCGGAATAAGTTCCCCAGACAGGTGGTAGAGTCACCAACTCTGGAAGTGTTCAGGAGGTGTCTGGACATGGCACTTGGGGACGTGGTTCAGGGATGATTATGGTGGTGCTGGGGTGATGGCTGGACTCAGTGATCTCATGGATCCCTTCCAGCTTTGATGATTGTGTGGTTCTGATTCAGAATCAACTGAATAACTGTGGGATCTGGAACTGAAATGCCTGACTCCCTTCAGTTACAGACAGATAACCAAGTTCAGTCTGTGATTCTGTAACTGGGATCTGGAACTGAAATGCCTGACTCGCCCCAGTTACAGTGACATAACCAAGTTCAGTCTGTGGTTCTGGCTCTGTAACTGGGATCTGGAACTGGACTGCCTGACTCCCCCCAGTTGCAGTCAGATAACCGAGTTCAGTCTGTGGTTCTGGTTCTGTAACTGGGATCTGGAACTGGACTGCCTGACTCCCCCCAGTTGCAGTCAGGTAACTGAGCTCATTCTGTGGTGCAGATCACAGTGCTCCAGCTCTCAGCCCTGCTGAAACAAGCTGACTCCAGCAAAAGGAAGCTGACCCTCACCCGCCTGGCATCGGCGCCCGTCCCGTTCACTGTGCTGAGCCTGACTGGGAATCCCTGCAAGGAGGATTACCTGGCTGTGTGTGGGCTGAAGGTGAGTGCCTGCCAAACCCTGTTCCAGGGAGCTGCAAACATCAGCTGAAAGCCAACTGTGTTTGTTTCCTCTGAGGAGTTAGCACAGAGCTGCCTCCAAAGTTCTGTCACTAATTCAGCTCCTGATCCACTTTCCTACTAGACAGATAAGGTAAAAGAAGCAGGACCTGGATGAACAATATAATTAATGAGACAGTGCCTTGAAATAGTATTTCTTAATTTATTCAAGCTGATTTTGTTTTAAGACAAGAGCCAGTGTTTGGCTCTTGTCTTACAACAAAACACACTCACACTTAGTGTGTTAAAACTAGTCTGTAACAATTAGTGTTCTTTGGCAAGAACTCCTCTTGTTTGTATTCCCCCAAATTTAGATTCAGTTTTCCCAGTGCAGAATCTACAGATGTGTTATTTAGCTGAGAAAAAGCTGGGCTCTCTGTGGCTTTTTCTTTTCAAATCTTCATGTTATTTATCTTCACTGCAGGAAATTGAGATTTAAATTCTCTGAATCATTATTTGCCGTAAGAGAAATGCTGAGTTTTAACTCCATTCTTGGCTTCAAATATTTGTGAACACTTTGTTTTAATATTTAACCAATTTTCTCCATTACTCCAGGATTGCCATGTGCTAACATTCAGCAGCTCTGGATCAGTCTCTGATCATTTGGTGCTTCATCCCCAACTGGCCACTGGGAATTTCATCATCAAAGCCGTGTGGCTGCCAGGATCCCAAACAGAGCTGGCCATTGTCACTGCAGACTTTGTGAAGGTATGTCAGGCCACGAGCTGGTGATTATACAGCTCCTGGCAGGCATCAGAGTCTGGATCCTCGAGGAGTTGCATGTGGGAGAATGTGGTAATATTCTTAGAAATGAATTGGAAATATAAATTTGGGATATTTCTTGCCAGGAAAAGCAAACCCAAAGTACTTAAAGAGAAAAAAAACCCCAAACTATAACATGTCATGGGGATTCCCTCATCTCAGCTCTTGTTCATTTGCACTGTTTTGTATCATAGCAGTTAATTACTGCCTTGATAATCATTGTGGTTAATTATTTCCTTGGTTCTCCCCACAGATCTATGACCTCTCAGTAGATGCCTTGAGCCCAACTTTCTACTTCCTCCTGCCGAGTTCCAAAATCAGGGATGTCACGTTCCTGTTCAACGAGGAGGGGAAGAACATCATTGTGATCATGTCCTCTGCTGGCTACATCTACACACAGCTCATGGAGGAGGCCAGCAGTGCCCAGCACGGGCCCTTCTATGTCACCAATGTGCTTGAAGTCAACCACGAGGACCTGAAGGTGCTGGTGACTTCCCTTTCTCTCTTTTTTCCATCTTCCATTTGAAGGCAGAAGTTTCCTTCTTTTTTTCCTTCTCCTTTTAAGCCCCCTGATCTAGATCAAGGAGCTTTCTCATTCCTCTAAAGAGAGAAATATCCTTACAGTAAAAGGAGGTGGGGGTGAAAATTAAACCCCTTGATCCTTTCATCTAGAAAATGGAGCATGTTTTCCATGGCTGGCTCTGAAGTCATGCCCAGCAGGATTTCTCAGCAGGGAGATGGCTTCAGAGCAGTGCTGTTCTCAGAGCAAGGCACTCCAAAAGTGCAGGAGCAGAAGGGATAAATCACCATGGCTGGGGCTGGAGAGCTGCAGTCAGCCTTTGTTTCTTCTCTTGAGGATGACCTTTAAAATCTCTCCAGTGTTTTTACCCTAGCCTGCTTCAAAACAGGAATAGATGAGAAGGAGGCTCTCAGGAAGGTCTTTTATGAGCTGGGCATCCAGGGGATGCTCCATGTGACACTGTCACACTGAGCTGAGGCTCACAGCTGCGGGAGCTCAGGGTGTTACCTACAGCCTCTGGGTGTGCAGTCTCAGCATCCCCTCCCAGAGCCTTTGAAGTGTCTGATGGATGAGTTCACCCAGGAGTTCAGCTTAGAAAATTGTCATTTAGGGCTCTGTTCTCTCACTGCTGGGGAGGAGGGGCGGCTTTGGGAATAATTCCATCGCAAATGTAAAAGCCTGACAGAGTGTGTGGGGATATTTGTGTTTATGTTAAATGTTGGCATTTCTCTGCATCCCCCAGGACAGCAATGGCCAGGTGGCAGGAGGGGGGGTGTCAGTCTATTACTCCCACGTGCTGCAGATGTTGTTCTTCAGCTACTGCCAAGGCAAATCCTTCGCAGCCACCATCAGCCGGGCCAGCCTGGAAGTGCAGCGCCTCTTCCCAATTAACATCAAGAGGTGAGGATCCTGGGGGACACTCCCTGCATTTTTATTGCTTTCTTTTTGTAATAAATATTGTTTATTATTAAACATCCCAGCTCTGAATGGCCAAACTGTGTGGTGAAAATTCCCTGCTGGCTGATGATTTCTTGCTACTTTTCATGTTCCTTCTGTCCTAATGGACTTGGATGATCCTTGTGGGTCGGGAATTCTATGATATCCCAGTTGCAGGATAATTAGAAACCAAAGCTGTCTGTTTCAGCAGTGGGCCATGCATGCATTTTGTCCTCCCAGCAGGATTGCAGAGCAGAAAGGTGTCTGCAGAGCAGTGGAGCTGCCCAGAGTGAGCTGCCCGAGGTGCAGCCGCTGGAACCGATGGGATTATCCGCCCTCACCCGGGCGGCCGAGGAGGGAGCCTTTGTTTCCTTTCAGCACCACTGCTGCAGTGGACCTTGTGCATTGTGCATGTTAAGGCTGATTTTCAGACTCCCTTGAGGGAAACCAATCTCTTACTCTATGAATGTGGCAAGAAAAAGACAGTTCTGTTGTGTGTTCTGATACACAGTGCTGGGCACTCAGGCCACAGACTGTTCACTGGCCTGGCACAAAGCCACTGTCACCAGTGGGCTCTGAAGGAGGTCAGGTTCCAAGAGCTCCTGAACTCCAGTTGAGTTTGGCTTAGTCTTTTTGCAGCTCTGTTTCCACTTTTTCCAGTGAGCAGACACTGATTCTCTTGCATTCTCTTATTGCTGCTGGGTGTGTTGAAACATGAAACTGTTCATCTGTTCAGATAAAAACATTGCTGAAAGCCATTTATAAATTGCCTCCTTGATTTGAGGCATCAAATGCAACACTAAGCCAGTTTTTCCTTGAGTTTGCAGGGTAGGGATCAAGGCTGAGGACTGGGATGCTTGTGGTTTCTGCCCACTGTGGTGACTGTTTCAGGTTGCTCACCTGTGAACCAGACACTGTTCATTGATGCAGTGCTTGAACCCTGCTCAGGACAAAGCTTTAATTGATTTGAGCACAATGAAATTTGTGTGGTTTTCCTTGTGCTGCTCCTGAAATGAATGTCATTGTGCCCTTCGTCTCTCACAGTTCCAATGGTGGCAGTAAGACTTCTCCAGCCCTGTGTCAGTGGTCTGAGGTGATGAACCACCCTGGCCTGGTGTGCTGTGTCCAGCAGACCACGGGTGTCCCACTGGTGGTGATGGTGAAGCCAGACACCTTCCTCATCCAGGAGATTAAGACCTTGCCAGCCAAAGCAAAGGTTAGTCAGGGTTCCCTGTATTTTTGACTCTTAAAATTTGGTTTCTTGTTCTTGTCAACCAGATCTCCAGTCTTGGCAGCTTTTCTAATACAAAAAGTTTGTTCCTCCAAGCGAGAGTCGCCAAGCCCTTCCCTTCCCTTGCCTTGCCTTGCAGATCCAGGACATGGTGGCCATCCGTCACACGGCCTGCAACGAGCAGCAGAGGACCACCATGATCCTGCTGTGTGAGGATGGCAGCCTGAGGATCTACATGGCCAACGTGGAGAACACGTCCTACTGGCTGCAGCCCTCCCTGCAGCCCAGCAGCGTCATCAGCATCATGAAACCCGTGCGCAAGCGCAAGGCGGCCGCCATCAGTAAGGGCTCCTCACATCACCTCACCTTTGTCACTCACTGTCCTGGACTGCAGGATAAGTGTGTGCTCTGTCTGCCATCTGTTAGAGGTGTGGCAGTTATCTCCTGGTAATAGAACAGGATCAAGGCACCAAAATCTGTCTTGGTTTGAAAAGATAGGTGTGTGCTGAGGAAGGCAGGAGCCTCCTGAAATGGAAAATGTGAACCCCTCCCACTCTGAATTGTTATAATTTTGAAATTAAAGGGCTGTCAGGCAAAGATATGGGAGCAGGAATAGCAGTTCTTTACTAGGGAAGAAAATAAAAAATAATTAAATAAACAATGCAGTAATACAAAACAGCACTGACAGAGTCAGAACAGGACCTGACCCCCTGTGTGTCAGGGTGGTGGCACAGTCCCATTCCATGGTGGCTCAGCCCTCCTGGAGTGACAGATGTGGTTCTGCAGGAGCAGGGATCCTGGAGAAGGGTTGAGTTTTCTTCTGAAGATTCAGTGGTGATGTAGATGGGCATGGTCTTCCTCTGGAAATGCAGTGGGCAAAGGCTGCTGTGGTGTCCCAAAGCTCAGATTGGATCCAGGTAGGAATGCTTGGCTCCTCCCCTGGGTGGAGCATCTCCCCATGGGATGATGGAATTGGATCAGCCATGCAGGGACACTCAGTGGCCATGGACAGAAGATATTTCCTGGAGGGAGAATTGGTTGTGGGAGAGATAAAGAAAACTGCCCCACGAACAGAACTGTTCCACCTCTAACAGATGGCAAATAGAATACACACTTATCTTGCAATCCAGGGCACTAACGGAGATGTAAAGATTGATCTACATCATCTAAATACTTACAACACTCATTCTGACTATTACATAGATACTGGCTAAGTGGATAAAATGTTTCCATAGATGGATGTTGGAACCCTGGTTACTGAGAATTTTAGGCTTTCTGTACTGATAGGCACTGACCCTCAAGAGAACACTACATTTCACCTGAAGCTGTAGAGAAGGCTTCCAAAATTAAATAACAAAACTAAAATTATTAGTGCACAGTTTAAATAAAAGTGTATGATATCACATAGTAGAAAACTTAGAGTTTAAAATTTTAAAATATTGTAATATCTATAAACAAGATAGAAGTTTTAAGACAGACAGTAGTCCTTCTTTTTCACCTTCTTCTTCATAAGTTTGAGTAGTAAAAAATCCAACAGATGCATACAGAAATACTTTCCAAAGGAGGTGAGTTGTTTCTGCAGGATTTTTACCACAACTTTGCCTGTTCAGAACATCTTTTGTCACAAAGATCTCTTTCCCCTTTTAGCAACTCGCACATCCAGCCAGGTGAACTTCCCCATTGACTTCTTTGAGCACAACCAGCAGCTGACAGACGTGGAGTTCGGGGGCAATGACCTGCTGCAGGTGTACAATGCCCAGCAGATCAAGCACCGCCTCAACTCCACGGGCATGTACGTGGCCAACACAAAGGTGAGTGGGGCAGTCTGGGGACTCTGTTGGGCTTCTGGGTGACATTACTGTTCATGTTGTCACCATGCCTTGCCTTAAGGAGTCTGCTTTGTTCAAATGACCCCACACATGTGCTGTACCTGGGGGTGCTGGGTGACAACAGACTGAACATGGGCCAGCAGTGTGCCCTGGTGGCCAAGAAGGCCAATGGCTCCTGGCCTGCATCAGGAATGGTGTGGCCAGCAGGAGCAGGGAGCTCATTCTGCCCCTATACTCAGCACTGGTGAGGGCACACCTTGAGTGCTGTGTCCAGCTCTGGGCCCTCAGTTTGGGAAGGACGTTGAGACATTTGAGTGCATCCAGAGAAGAGTGACAAGGCTGGTGAAGGGCTGGGAACACAAACCCTGGGAGGAACGACTGAGGGAGCTGGGGGTGTTTAGCCTGAAGAAAAGGAGACTCAGAGATGACCTTATCACTCTCTATAACTCCCTGAAAGGTGGTTGTAGGCAGGTGGGTTGGTCTCTTTCTCCAGGAACTGACAGAACCAGAGCACAGTGTCTCAAGCTGCATTGGGGAAATATAGGTTGGATATTAGGAAGTTGTTTTTCACAGAAAGAGTGATAAAATATTGGAATGGTCTGCCTGGTGAGGTGGTGGAGTCACCATCTCTGGATGTGTTCAAAAAAAGACTGGATGTGGCACTCGGTGCCATGGTTTAGTTAAGGTGTTTAAGGCATGGGTTGGACTTGGTGATCTTAAAGGTCTCCTCCAACCTGGTGATTCTGTAATTCAGTAAACAGTGGGGTCACCTCTGTACAGCGTCCTTGGCTTCAGAGACAGTTTTTGAGCTGTGCTTTTTTCTCTGCAGCCCGGGGGTTTCACCATCGAGGTGACCAACAACAACAGCACGATGGTGATGACGGGCATGCGCATCCAGATTGGCACGCAGGCCATCGAGCGAGCGCCCTCCTACCTGGAGATCTTCGGGCGCACCATGCAGCTCAACATGACCCGCGCCCGCTGGTTCGACTTCCCCTTCACCCGCGAGGAGGCCCTGCAGGCTGACAAGAAGCTCACCATCTTCAGTAAGGCTGGGTGCCCTGCTTGGTCTGAGCAGCTGTGGGCTGCTTTGGGTGGGATGGAGCTGCTTCACCTCACAGCTGGGAGCTGCCGCAATCCATTCGTTTGTCCTGGCTGTGAAAACTGTCTGAGGGGGGAGCCCTGAGCATTTGGTGACTTTATTTATGGCCCAGTTTTGTGCTGCTTTGAGTGAATGTTCAGTAGTTCAACTCAATGATTTTGTGCTGAGGTGAGAGAAGGAAAGTGACCTTGCAAAGGAGATGGCACTGTCTGTGATGGTGTTCCCAGGGGTCTTAGGATGAGGGAAGAGATGAGGATCTGACTCCATGTCTCAGAAGGCTTGATTAAAATTATTAAATCATTAATATAACATATATAATAGTATATTAATATATAGTTATTAAATATTAATATTATTAAAATATAATATCTATTTAATGATATATATTATATTAAAACTATACTAAAACAATAGAAGAAAGGATTTCATCAGAAGACTGGCTAAGAATAGAAAAGGAAGGAATAACAGGCTTGTGTCTTGGACAAAGAGTCCGAGCCAGCTGACTGTGATTGGCCATTAATTAGAAACAACCACATAAGACCAATCACAGATGCACCTGTTGCATTCCACAGCAGCAGATAATCATTGTTTACATTTTGTTTCTGAGGCCTCTCAGCTTCTCAGGAGGAAAAATCCTAAGGAAGGATTTTTCATGAAAGATGTCTGTGACAACTGTCAGTGGCTGTGTATTAATGACGGTGTAATTGCTGTCCTGGTCCTGTGAAATGAGGCTGGTTTGTATCCCAAAGCAACAGTTCTCTCAGTTTTTAAGAAATGTCTCTCATCACCACAGTTGGAGCTTCTGTGGATCCTGCTGGAGTCACCATGATGGATTCCATCAAAATTTATGGCAAAACCAAGGAGCAGTTTGGCTGGCCTGACGAGCCCCCTGAGGATTTCCCATCTGCTTCAGTGAGCAACGTGTGTCCCCCAAACCTCAACCAGGGCAATGGCACTGGGGACACCGAGTCAGCTGCCCCTGCTGCTGCCAGTGGGACTGTCCTGGAGAGGTATTTCCACAGTCTTTCCCTTATTTCTCCTTGGAAATGGGTTGTTGTTGTTGTGGTGGGCACTTGGGTGCACTTCTGTGCTTTTCCTGACTTGGAGAACTGGAGGGAATTAGTGAGTTGTTCTCACTGCCTTCCACAGCAACAGCTGAAAACAGGGGTTGATTATCTTGGTAGGAGGGTTTGTGGTGGCTCTTGGTTGATCTGGTGCAGTAGCTGGGTAGATCTGTGTGCTTGCTTGTGCTGCCTAGTTCATGTTTCAGCAGTCTCGAGGAGCTTAAAGCAATTCCTGCTGCCCTGGGACATTCTCTCATTTCAAGTTGGCCCTTTTTTGGTCTCTGGAGCTCACAGAGGTCAGGCTTCTCGGAAGCTGAGCTCAGTTTTGAGGAGGGCTTTGTGTGTGACCCTGCTTTAGGCTTGTGGCTCCCACAACTTGCCTTGTAGCCCACGTGCCTCAGGCTGAGCTGTTGTGCTGGGGAAGGTTTTGAGTTTTCCCCATATCCCTGCTGAGAGCCAAACCCCAAGGGTGACCTGGACATAAATTTAGTGAATAAACAGAACTTGTGTTCTTTCTGATGTCCATGCTGTGTTTCCTTTGCACTCATACAGTCTGTATCATAAGGGTTGTAAAAGCAGCAAGGACAGGAGGGAAACAGCTCAAAGAGGAACTGGTACTGCTGAAAAATGAGCATCTCAGGGGAAACAATCACTGCTCAGCTGTGAGGAAGTGCTGGTTAAGTTTGTCTGACTGAAATTCTCTGGTAGAGGCTCAGGGCTTGAAGTGCCACTTAGGCCCAGTTGAAGGACCTGTTCAGCCATCCTTTAATATTTTGTCTAATAGTTCATGGGATTTTTTTCTGTGTTTATTTCCCTCTCCTTCCCTCCTCTGCTGTGACATCCCCACAAGATGTCCCTCTCAGCACAGACATGCTCTCTGGTTTTTCAGAGCAGTGGGATTATATTCTAAAAATTCAGATATGAAAAAAAATATTCTTCCTATTTGGTGTTACCTTCTGAAGGGCCTCTGGAGTAGGAACAGCTGATGGCAGGCAGGAGGCACTTTTCTATCCAAGTGTGGTGTCTGCACTCCAATTTAGGCCTGGGTGGTGCTTTAAGTGGTGCTTGGCTTCTCTGTGTGAGGTGACCTGGCTCATCTCTGTCTTTGTTTTGCTCCAGACCAGTGTGTGCTGCCCAGGTAGAGACCCTGCTTAGACTGACGCTCCCCCGGCTTCCTGATTTCCCCATTTAATTTGCCTTTTGCTTAGAATGTGTTCTAGGGAGTTTTTCTGTGAGCTTTACACATTTTTTTTTTTTTTTTTCCTTTTTCTTTGCTCCCCCAAAGTTCTGACACTGAGTCCCTAACCACCCTGGACCGGTTAGTATGGCATCCTTTTCTCTGCACGAGTGAGTGTGTGTCAGAGACAGAACACATGGTGTGGCTTTTGGTGACTGGGTTTTTTTTTGTTTTCCAAGTGACATTTGCTTCTTTACATTCTGGTCATTGCATGGCAGATGGTTTAGCAAATGTAAAGATGAGGTGGTTTGCAGATTTTTGCTCTACACAGCATAACTGTTGCTTATTTGACAGACTCCTCTCTGCTTTGTTCCTTCCTTGTGCCTTCTTATCCCACTTCTGTTCCCTCCAAGCTTTGTGAGGGTGCCTGTGGGGAGGGGGATGTTATTTATCACCACCAGACCAGACAATTGTTTCTTCTGCCTTCCAATCCTACACTGCTATTTTTCCCCTTAATGCTCTCTCTTCCCTGCTTTTTCCTGTATCTTCCTGCTCCTTCTGGTGTGTCAGATGGCATTTCAGGTAGTTCCACCTGGGGGCATGGAGTGCTGCTACAGGGACTTTGCTGCCACTTGTAAATCAGGTTTTCCCTGGGGACAAGTGTTTTCCCAGCCTGCTTGAAACCTCAGCATCCCTCACTTGGGGGTCACACCCACTCCTCTGAGTTAATTTTCCTCTGGAATATTTTGTGCTGAAACTCCAAATTGGAAAGAGCAACCTGTGTGAAAATAGCAAGCGAGTAGAACGTTGCTCCCTGAGCAAAGTCGGTTCCGCTTTTTCCCATGTGTCATAGCCAGCCTTGATCTGCAGTCATCTGTACGTCTGGGGGCCATGGTGAATTGGGACTGTCAAGACAATCCAAGTTATCCCTGCTGCAGGCTGCGTAAGGAAATGTTTTATCCTCTTTGGGAGAGAAAAGCCCCTGTCTTTCAGCTGTGGATTATTAAAGCAGTCCTAAGTTTGTCTGTGAGCGTGAGCCAGGTTTAACTCTGGTCTGTAACACAATGAAATGATATGCATGGTGCCTGTGGCAGGTTTTATCATGCTTTGATTTTGTACTTGGCATTCGTTAGCTGTCTCTGAGCTACTCATGACTGTAGCCCGCATAAAGCAAAGTGCTAAGGAGAGAGAAGGGTTGCTGTACTCAAGCCTGCTTTCCTCTCTCCCTCCAGGCTAGTTGTGAGTTCTTTAGAAGCGCTGGAAAGCTGCTTTGCTGTGGGACCAGTCAACGAGAAGGCAAGTAACTTTCTGAATACATTCCTGAGCTTTGGAGCCGGGGGAGGAGGGGCCAGCTCAGCACTACCTCCTGCAGCCCCGGGGGCCTGATAGGAGCAGAGCCGCATCCCTTTTGCTCAGAGCACTGATCTGAAAGTTGCCTTAGCCAAAAGCGTTTGAAACTAGTTTAGAATGACAATTGGCATTTGCATTTAGCGCTGGTGGGCTTTTTGTGCTGCAGAGTGACCTCGTTTACAGGAACAGCAGGGTGGGAGCCCATAAATCTCAAAGGGACTTTTCTTGTGGAGACATGTGAAGTGTTCCCTAAATGTCAATAGTAAATGGAGGGAGGCCATCAAAAGGGTATTGAGGGAAGGGAGCTGTAGGTACACTGGGTGATAGTAAATATACTGAATAATGGGGTTTGTCTGTTCTTAGGAGAAGAGTAAGATTGCAGCTCAGGAACTGGCTACAGTGCTGCTGTCCATGCCAGCCCCTTCCAGCGTGCAGCAGCAGACCAAGAGCCTGCTGGCCAGCCTGCACACCAGCCGTTCAGCTTACCACAACCACAAGGTACTGCCCAGGGCATGGATTTGGGGCTCCTGGGACCTGCCAGGTCATGGCTGAGGTGCAGCAGAGCCCTGGATAGCCCTTCCTTCATGGAGCACAATCCTCCTGTCTCATCTCCCTTTATCTCCTGCTGCCTGCCCTGCACCAGGGTTGTGTGATTCTGTCACCTTTTTGCATTGGTTGCCCTTCCTTAGATGAGGAGTGCTGGATTTCCCCAGGATCTGTCCCCTGGTTGTGCTTCAGCTGCTTTCAGTGCTGCAATCAGTTGTTTTTCTTTGCCTGTGTTATCTCTCACTGTACAGGATCAAGCACTGCTAAGCAAAGCCATTCAGTATTTGACCTCCTCAACCAAAGAAGGGAAGGACCTCGACCCTGAGGTGTTCCAGAGGCTGGTCATCACTGCTCGCTCCATTGCTATCATGAGACCCAACAATCTGGTGCACTACACAGAATCAAAGCTGCCACAGCTGGAAACAGGTAGATAAGTCTGTAATTTTCTATAAGTTTCTGTTGTGATAATTGAAGCTGTGCTGGGGTGTTGGGTTCAGAGTGGCAGAGACTGTATGTGACAGATTTGGTAGGTGTGTGATATCCTGCTGATGAGAACATCAAAGCCTCTGGAAAAAGCCATTTCAAATAAACTTGGTGTTACCCTCATTAAGGTTTTCCCCTGCACATTTCTGAGAGGTGTTTTTTAATCTGTGCAGAGAGTGAAGAAGGGCAGGAGGCCCAGAAACACGTGGAAGGAGAGGGCTGCACCTTCATTACCCAGCTGGTGAACCACTTCTGGAAGCTCCATGCATCAAAACCCAAGAATGCCTTTCTGGCCCCTGCCTGCCTGCCAGGTGGGAGAGCTCTTCCTTTGCTGTTGGCAAGCCTGTGGCTTCTGAAGGGGCCTGTTTTAAGTTTGTAAGCAGAGAACATGACTTTTCAATGCTAGTGCTGCTCTGAGGGCTCTGTGATGTGCAGATTCTGCTTCAAAGCTTTTGTTCAGGGCCACGTGTATTGTGCCAGGAAGAAGGGACTGATGATTGATTTACCCACATTTGTCTTTGTGGGTGGTGTTAGAGGATATTCAGTGGTGCTGGTGTATGGAGTTCACAATATTCCATCAGACAGACAAGACTGGCTCAGTCTGGATTGAAAATCAATGTATTTGTGCTGTTAACATTGTGCCTTGAAGTCTGCAAACAAAAGATGCTTCCTGCAGTGCCTCACTCTGTGCTGAAATACAGAGAGAGCTGATTTCAGTCCTGCTTTTATTCCTGCTAGGTCTCACTCATGTTGAAGCCACAGTCAATGCTTTGGTGGATATTATCCATGGATACTGCACGTGTGAGCTGGACTGTATCCATACTGCTTCCAAGATCTACATGCAGATGTTACTTTGCCCAGTATGTCACCTTGTTCTTCTCTGCCTCAGCCTCCAGTTGCACCTGGGGAGGTTTAGGTTGGGCATCTGAAACATTTCTTTGTGGAAGGGGTGTTCCAGCCTGCCGCAGGCTGCCCAGAGCAGTGCTTGAGTCCCCACCCCTGGAGGGATTTAAAAGTGTGGATGTGGCACTTGGGGACATGGGTTAGGGGGATTGGCAGTGTCGGGTTTATGGCTGGGCTTGATCTCAGAGGGCTTTTTCAACCTAAATGTTTCTATGATTCTATAGTGGGGAAAAAATTAAATGTGGGCATAATGCGAATACACGGTACAGACACAAAATACAGCCAAAACCACCCAGCCAGAAGTGAATGGAGGAGAATTCTCCCTCTCCTTGTGTTCTAGTAATGTTTGCCATGTGCTGCATGTGGAATTACAAGTGTTGCTTAGTGGGAGGTGGCTTGTGTCCTACATGAACCATGACTGACAAGAGTCACAAGTGGATTTTTAGCCATTTTTCCAAATGCTGTGTAAAAGGACTTGGAGCTGAAGGAGTGTAATGCTGAACTGTTCACCCTGCAGGACCCAGCAGTGAGCTTTTCCTGCAAGCAAGCTTTGATCAGGGTGCTGAGACCCCGGAACAAGCGGCGCCACGTGACCCTGCCCTCGTCCCCCCGCAGCAACACCCCCATGGGTACGCCAGGGCACCCTGCTTAAACCAGCAGGGCCTTTTGACTGCTCAGAAAGGACAGGAAAATAAAGTGGTCTTGTTAGAAACTGAGACTAAAAAAGACTAAAATCAGCCTTTTTCCTTTCTTTTGTTCTCCCTTGCCCCCTAAACCCCTTTTGTTTAATAAACTCTCACCTTTTCGTTGGTATTTGTGAACCCCAAAAGGAAATCTCTCTGAGATATTCCCCTTTCAGTGACAGGGAAATCTGATGATTTTTTTTAGAGAGTTGTAATCTAGAGTTAGTATTTCTGTGCATGTTTTCAGGTTCTAATAAATCAGTCAAAGATGTGTGCAGGTCAAAATTATCAAAGCTCTATCCAAGAGAGGTTTTTCAGTATTGAAGCAGATTGTAGTGTCAGGAGTCTCTCAGTAACTGAGGGTAGTATGGGTTTTTTCCCAGCATTAGCAGCCTGGTTTGGGATGATGTGAGGAGCTGTGCATTTATGAACTTGTGCTTTGCCACTCAGGAGATAAGGATGATGATGATGATGACGATGCAGAAGACAAGCTGCAGAGCTCTGGGATAGCAAATGGAGAGCACATCCGACAGGAGAGCCAGGAGCAGAGCGAGGTGGATCACGGGGACTTTGAGATGGTGGTGAGTCCAGAGCTTGTCCTTGGAGCCTTTGAAGTGTGCCAGGATTTAATTTAGTTCTGATGAACCTGCTTGTAGTGCTCCCTTAGTGGTGATGGTCTGGGGAAAGCTCTCACTGTGTTTCCTCTCCATAGTCTGAATCCATGGTTCTGGAGACTTCTGAGAACGTGAATAATGGGAATCCTTCTCCTCTGGAGGCTCTCCTGGCTGGAGCAGAGGGATTCCCTCCAATGCTGGATATCCCTCCAGATGCAGATGATGAGACAATGGTGGAGTTGGCTATTGCCCTGAGCCTGCAACAAGATCAGCAAGGTCAGATGTGAGCACTGTTGGGAGGCAAAGAGGGGATGGAAACTGGGAAAGAAATGAGGCAAAGCTGTTGGTGTCATCACCAGTGAACCAAAGATAGCAGAACTATGAAATATACAGAAAATGCCAGAGTTAACTTAGTCTCTCAGAGAAACATGCCCCTAAGTTGTTCTCTGCTTGCAGGGAGCAGCAGCAGTGCCCTTGGGCTGCAGAGCTTGGGGCTGTCGGGCCAAGCTCCCAGCTCCTCCTCTCTGGACGCTGGAACTCTCTCGGACACAACAGCATCAGGTAACTGTTCACTGCAAGGCAGCTTCTTTTTCACATTCTCACCTAAGTAATGCCTTAAAATTGGTTTGCAAATATGGTTTGGAGGAACCAGTTATTATTACTGGCTTCTTGTATATTTGAGAATGTGCTTACAGCTTGTTCCTGCTTTGATTGACTCTCACTGTAGACTTCTGAGGAAGTTATTTCTGCTCTTTAAACTTAAGCAGACAAAACAAAGCATGTGCTGTATTTCCCTTGCATTTCTAAACAACCAGACATGGTTCTTTAAGTAACTGTGCATGCCTGTGTGTTTGATAGAGAAGCTTTCCTCTCGGGATATCTCCCCTGCACTGCTTTAACCATCCTGCTGGTCACCCCAAGCTCCCTTTCCCTTTGTAGCCATCCCCAGCCCCCAAACCCTGCAGCCTTTCCCTGGTAGCGAGAGCGTCGTTTGCAGTTGTTCCCAGGCAGTGTTTTTACTTGTAACAGCTCTCTTTATTCTCTTAGCTCCAGCCTCTGACGACGAGGGCAGCACGGCGGCCACGGACGGCTCCACGCTGCGGACATCGCCCGCGGAGCACGGCGGCAGCGTGGGCTCCGAGAGCGGCGGCAGCGCCGTGGACTCGGTGGCCGGGGAGCACAGCGGTGAGTGAGCCCTGCTGCACCCCCTGCTGCATTCCCTGCTGCATTCCCTGCTGCACCCTTCCTGCTGCATTCCCTGCTGCACCCTTCCTGCTGCACCCTTCCTGCTGCACCCTTCCTGCTGCACCCTTCCTGCTGCACCCCCTGCTGCACCCCCTGCTGCACCCCCTGCTGCACCCCCTGCTGCACCCTTCCTGCTGCACCCTTCCTGCTGCGTTCCCTACTGCACCCTTCCTGCTGCATTCCCTGCTGCAGGCCATCCTGCAGCCCCTGCTGCACCCCTGCCGTAGCTATGCTGCACCCCGTCCTGCACCCTCTGCTCCTTCCCTGCTGCACCCCCTCCTGTAGCCATGCTGCACCCCTTGCTGCATCCCCTGCTCCTTCCCTGCTGCACACCCTGCTCCCTCTCTGCTGCACCCCTTCTGCAACCCCTCCTGCACCCCCTGCTCCCTCTGTCCTGCATCCCCTGCTGCATCCCCTGCTTCTTCCCTACTGCAGCCCTGCCGCAGCCCCTGTGTGACCGTGTTCACAGGGGTTCTTGAATGAGGGAAGAGATGAGCATCTGACTCCATGTTTCAGAAGGCTTGATTTATTATTTTATGATGTATATTACATTAAAACTATACTAAAAGAATAGAAGAAAGGATTTCATCAGAAGGCTGGCTAAGCTAAGAACAGAAAGGAATGGCAACAAAAGCTTGTGTCTCGGACAGAGGGTCCAAGCCAGCTGACTGTGATTGGCTGTTAATTAGAAACAACCAACATGAGACCAATCACAGATGCACCTGTTGCATTCCACAGCAGCAGATAATCATTGTTTACATTTTGTTCCTGAGGCCTCACAGCTTCTCAGGAGGAAAAGTGCTAAGGAAAGAATTTTTCATGAAAAGATGTCTGCGACTCCCCCACTGCACCCTCTGTTTTTGCCCTGCTGCAGCCCCTGCTCCCTCCCTGCTGCCACAGCCTTGCCCACCATGGGAGCATGTGGGTGATCCCTGGCACATAGGGAATCTCAGTTCCCAGTAGCTGCTGCCATTTGTCATTTCGTGGGTTCTGCCCCAGTGCCTGCAGATGGAATGTTGTCTGCCTTTTGTGGTTCTCTGGAAGTGTGGAATCTGCAGCAGATTTTGCTGGGCTGTAATAACAGAATCATTGAATCCCAGAATGGTTTGGGTGGGAAGGGATCTTAAAGATCATCCTGTACTAACCCCAAGGCAGGGACACCTTCCACGATCCCAGCTTGCTCCAAGCCCTGTCCAACCTGGCCTTGGACACTTCCAGGGATCCAGGGGCAGCCACAGCTTCTCTGGACAACCTGTGCCAGGGCTTCATCACCCTCTGAGTAAAGAATTTCTTCCTAATATCCCATCTAATCCTGCCCTTGTTCAGTTTAAAGCCACTGCCCTGGTCCTGTCAGTCTCTCCCCATATAACAAGTCCCTCTCCCTGCTTTTCATAAGTACCATGAGTACCCAGTACTCTGTAAGATATGGGAGGCCACAGCAAGGTCTCCCCAGAGCCCTTGCCTCTCAGAATGCCTAGAGCAAACTGAGACAATTCACTATGCTGCTGGTTAACTTTGAATGAGATAGGATTAATTACTCTCTTTTTAGTTTGGGACTGATACCCAGGTAAAATAATCACAGACTCTTATTTTAAAAATTGTCTGATTGTCTGCCTTGCCCATCCAAGCATGTCTGACTGAGTTTGAATTACTGCTGTGGGACCAGTTCAGTTTGGGCCACAAAGATGAGGGTGTCAAAGAAAAGATTTCTACAAAAGCACTTTCAGCCTCTCTGTGGCTTTCAGAAGAGAACCAAAGCCAGATCTCCTTCGAACCACAATTCATTCCAAAGTGCAGCTCAGCTGTGCTGGTGGATATGAAGGAGGCAAAGTGCCTGTTGGGTTGCTGAGGCTGTGTGTGTTTCCCTGTTGAATTACTGAGGCTGTGTGTGTTTCCCTGTTGAATTACTGAGGCTGTGTGTGTTTCCCTGTTGGGTTGCTGAGGTTGTGTGTGTTTCCCTGTTGAATCACTGAGGCTGTGTGTGTTTCCCTGTTGGGTTGCTGAGGCTGTGTGTGTTTCCCTGTTGGGTTGCTGAGGCTGTGTGTGTTTCCCTGTTGAATCACTGAGGTTGTGTGTGTTTCCCTGTTGGGTTGCTGAGGTTGTGTGTTTCCCTGTTGAATTGCTGAGGCTGTGTGTGTTTCCCTGTTGGGTTGCTGAGGTTGTGTGTGTTTCCCTGTTGGGTTGCTGAGGTTGTGTGTGTTTCCCTGTTGAATCACTGAGGCTGTGTGTGTTTCCCTGTTGGGTTGCTGAGGTTGTGTGTGTTTCCCTGTTGAATCACTGAGGTTGTGTGTGTTTCCCTGTTGGGTTGCTGAGGCTGTGTGTGTTTCCCTGTTGGGTTGCTGAGGCTGTGTGTGTTTCCCTGTTGAATTGCTGAGGCTGTGTGTGTTTCCCTGTTGAATCACTGAGGTTTTGTGTTTCCCTGTTCCCCTGTCTCCCCAGTGTCCGGCCGGAGCAGCGCCTACGGGGACACGGCGGCCGAGGGCCACGCGGCGGGGCCGGGCAGCGTCAGCTCCAGCACGGGAGCCATCAGCACCACCACGGGCCAGCAGGAGGGAGAGGGCTCCGAGGGGGAAGGGGAGGCAGAGGGGGACGTCCACACCAGCAACAGGCAAGAGACTTTGTTTCCTCTTGAGGGAGAGCAGCTCTGTGCTCTGGGGATGGTTGCAGAGGAGGGGGCTGCAGTGCCAGGAGTGGGATTTGTGACTGCTGGGTAACCAGAGTGGAAAGTCAGAAACACAGCCTAGAGCAAACTGCCATTGCAAAATCATGGAGTGTCCTGAGGTGGAAGGGACCCACAAATGTCATCCAGTCCAGCCCCTGGCCCTGCACAGACATCCCAACAATCCCACCCTCTGCACCCCAATGTTGTCCAAATGCTCCTGGAACTCTGGCAAGCCTCAGGGCTGTACCCGTTCCCTGGGGAGCCTGGGCAGTGCACCCTCTGTGCAATCACCATGTGGTGTGATAAACACACCCAGTGTGTGTCCCACAAAACTGCTGCCTCTCGGAAGTGATGAAAAAATGCTCCATGAGTCTAGTTAACACAGAATCAGTGAAATCTTGGGAGCCTCACTGTTAGGACAAATTCACTGTTAGGACAAATTCACTGTTAGGACAAAAGCATGTGCCAGTGTCCTTTGGGAACATGGACACTTTTCACTGTGTGGGAGCAGGTGCTCAGTCCCCTCTCCAAGCAGTGTGGAGCTGATTTGCAGGATGTTGCAGTTGCAATCCCAGGTTGCCAGGCCTGGGCAGTGTGGCACCACTGTCAGAGGTGCTCTGCATCTTTGGCTTCTCTCCCCTGTGAAGTCTGAGCAAGTCCTATTCCCCCTGGGAGGATTTGATGGCTTAGGGTTTGTGGGGCAGATTGCAGTGCTCTCCTGGGGACCCTGCTGGGTGAGGGGTGTTCTGGGCTGTGTCTGATTGCTGATCACTGAATCCCCAGGCTGCACATGGTCAGGCTGATGCTGCTGGAGAGGCTGCTGCAGAACCTGCCCCAGCTGAGGAACGTGGGGGGGGTCCGGGCCATCCCTTACATGCAGGTGAGTGAGGAGGGCTCACAGTTAAGCCCAAATAAAACAGTTCAGTCACTGATTTCTATTTGCATGTGCTTTTCTCCTTCCTGCCCAGTCACAATGTGAGTCCATCTGTTGCACAGCATTCCTTACCCACAGGTTTTTGGACTTGTGCCCTTTCTCAGTGTGACTTTACAGCTGACTGAGGAGCCTGAGGGCTCCAATCCTTGAGCTCCACTGTATTTGGGAAGGTCTTGTGGGTTTATGCTGAATGTTCATATTAGGATGTGAAGCAAAGGCTGGATTTGGGAAAGAGCACATAAAATCAAGATAAAATCAGTGCTGTTTCATGAAAGATAAATAATTATCTTGATAATGTGGAACCTGCCTTCTAATAATTCTCTGACTGCTTTTCCCAGGTTATTCTGATGCTCACAACAGACCTAGATGGGGAGGATGAGAAAGACAAGGGAGCTTTGGATAACCTTCTGTCGCAGCTGATTGCAGAGCTGGGCATGGACAAAAAGGTAAAGTGCAGTGTGGGCTCATGCTCTCAATTTGCTCCCTCTAGACAGGTTTTCTTTCCTTGGAGGAATTAAATGCTTGGGAGTCACAGAAACATTGCTGTGTGGATGTGGTCAGGCAGCTCATTCCTCTTGCCTCCTTTCACATAAGGTGGAAAATTACATGAGTGGAACTCCCACTGTTTCCTGGGTCTGACATCCACAAGTGAGCATGAAAATGTGTTTTGCTGGAATTAAACTCTGAGAAGAGCCATGATCAGTAAATGCATGATTGACATATGTAGCTTTTATTTGTGTGGGACTGTTCTCTGGCAGCCAGGCCACTGCCTACCCTCCTGTTGAGGCATTTGTGCTGCTTTTTCAGTCTTACTGCTAGAGCTTAAATTAGAAATGCTTCCCGAGGATCAGAGCACTGAACTTGAGAGGCTTGGGACGCTGCTCAGCTCTGGGATTGAGCAGCAGGATGTGTCTTTGCTTGCAGGATGTGTCCAAGAAGAACGAGCGCTCCCCTGTGAACGAGGTGCACCTGGTGGTGATGAGGCTGCTCAGTGTCTTCATGTCCAGGACCAAGTCAGGATCCAAGACTTCCATTTGTGAGGTACATTTTCCAATATGCTTTGTCAGGGGATGATTTTGTCCCCCTTTAGTCAGCTCTCACAAGGCCCCCCTGGAGCACTGCACACAGTTCTGGTGTTCTCAACATGAGAACTCGTGGAATTGTTGGAGCAAGGGCAGAGGAGGCCATGTAGGGGACTTGAGCACCTCCCCTATGGAGACAGGCTGAGACATTGGGAATGTTCAGCCTGGAGAGGAGAAGGTTGTGTGGAGACACCACAACACCTTCTATGGTGTAAAACTGACTGCAGGAAAGCCAGAGAGAGACTTTTCATCAGGGGCTGGAGTGACAGGACAAGGGGGAAAGGGTCAGGCTGAAAGAGGGAAAATTTAGGTCCGATATTGGGAAGAAATCCTTCCCTGTGAGGGTGGAGATTGCCCAGAGCAGCTGTGACTGCCCCTGGATCCTTGGCAGTGCCTAAGGCCAGGCTGGACAGGGCTTGGAGCAATGTGGGACAGTGGAAGGTGTCCCTGCCCATGGCAGAGGGTGGAATAGGATGAACTTAGAGGTCTCTTCAAACCCAAACCATTCTGGGATTCCATGATGTGCTTGGAGGGCTTTTGTTCATCAAAAACAAAGCTGCTAACTGAAATAACAGGTGTAAAACTGAAACATCCTTGAGAGTGCTTTGGAAAAATTTATAGGGAACGTGTAGTGTTACTGAACTCTTGTGGAAAAAGAGTTTTGAAACTAGGGCTGGAGGAAGCAGCTGTGGAAAGACAATTGGATGCTCTTGTTTTGTGCGTGGTTCCAGACTGAGCTCAGGGCAGCACATTAATGATGGTACTTAAAACAGACTGGCAGATTTTTTCCCTTGCATCTCACCAGTGCTGAAGGGGTTAAAGAGGATTTGTAATGTGATTATTGGAAAGCAATATGCTGCTGTGTCAACGTAAAAGTCGCTAAGAGGATTCCTTAGATATTTGTTGCTAAAAGGTACAGTAATAAGGCATAAAAAGCAGTATGTGTGGTGGGAAGGAGATTAATAAAAAAGCATAGAGGTTAAAAAATTTAGTCTGAACTGCATCAAATTTTAATGAGCTTATGAGCTGTGGGGTTTGTTTGGATTTACAGGGCTGCTTTAATAGTTTTATTTACAGTAGCTTTTTCTCCAGCCTTTGTTACTCACTTGAGCTTCCCACAGAAATCAAAGCTCCTCGTCTTGCAGAATGCAGGTGGAGCAATACCTGGGTGGAGCAGAGCCTGTGAGAGGCAGCTGCAACAGGGACTCTTTCTCTACCAGGATTCACACCCAGCTGGCCAAATCCCAGATAAACAAATAGAAATCCCAACTTAAAAACAAAAAAAAAGAAGGGGGAAAAAAAGAAGGGAAGAAAGCCCTAGTCATCTAATCCACAGCAGAGTGGCCTCTGGCACATGTGTCGAGGGGAGATTAGACTTAAGAGGAGATTTTATTTGTTTTCCTTTACTAAGCACTTGTTCAAAAGAGTCTCTGTAAATATTTGAGTTGCTTTTCATAAACACAAAAAAAAAAAAAAAACAAAAAACCCCAACCTCAAACAAACCCCAAACTTAAAAGCTGCCTGCAAAGTTTCATCCAGACCTGCTCTCTTGCCCACACTGTCAGCAGGTGCTCGGGGCTGCCCCAGCTCTCCCAGGTGTGTTCCTGATCCAGCTCCTTCCCTCTGTTCCAGGCTTCCTCCCTGATCTCCAGTGCCACAGCAGCTGCCTTGCTGAGCTCTGGTGCTGTTGATTACTGTCTGCACGTGCTCAAGTCCCTGCTGGAGTACTGGAAGAGCCAGCAGAACGATGAGGAGCCTGTGGCCACCAGCCAGCTGCTGAAGCCTCACACCACCTCCTCTCCCCCTGACATGAGCCCCTTTTTCCTCCGCCAGTACGTGAAGGTGAGTCCTGCTCTGTGCTGGGAGCTGGGCAGGGCCTGCACTCAGGGGGGGCTGCATGGAAAGCAGCCCTGCATGAGGAGTTTGCCCTCAGAAGAGCAGCCAAAATCCATCTTGTGGCACAGAGTTACAACTGGGAGTGCTCTGAGTTCTCTGGGCAGCCCAGCTCCTCTCCCATCTCTCCCTGCATCCCTTGGTGCACTCCTAACCAGGAGTTCTGTGGAGCTGTTCCTGGAGGAATTGTTAATCATCCTGAAGGGAAGCTGCTCCAGCCCATGACTCCTGTGCTTGGCAGGCAGAATTCCTGAACTTAGTGTGCCAAGGAAGTGGAATGGTGGATGGGAGTTTCCACAGTAATTCCCAGGCTTGTTCCACCACTGTGGTGCCATTGTGCCATGGTTTGGTGTTTGTACAGGTGCTGTGCAAAAAGCCTGATTAAATGTAAGAATGTCTCCTGAATTGAGCTGCTTTATTACTCCAAACTAGCTGAGTGCATCCTCACAGCTGCCCTCCAGTTCAAGGCCTTTGCAGGTTCTTATTCATCATCTGGGAGCATTCTTTGTGCTGCAAAGGGGCAGAAATCCCTTGTTTTTATAAAATCAGCAAAAGCACCCTGTCATTCATCATGGCACCACGCTGGGTGTGCTCAGAGCCTGAGGGATTGATTTCTCTTGCTGCCAGGGTCATGCTGCAGATGTTTTTGAGGCCTACACTCAGCTCCTGACAGAGATGGTGCTGCGCCTGCCCTACCAGATCAAGAAGATTGCAGACACCAACTCCCGCATCCCCCCACCCATCTTTGATCACTCCTGGTTCTACTTTTTGTCTGAGGTAAGCAAAAACATGATACACCTGCGGATTTCCACAGGAAAACTCCAATAATGATTTCTTGCATGGGAGAGATGAGCTTTTGCAGAGCTGATCTCTGCTCCATCTTGTATTTTTAATCCCCTTAAAAGAAGGTGAACTGTTGGCTTTGTGCATTCCTGTTGAACAGGAATCCGTAGGAAAACATACATGAAAAATGAGGTTGCTGTTATTTCTTGGAACTCAGTGGTTGCTGCCACAAAGCTTAGAGAGAAAACCTGCTGTGAGATGGAAAATAATGTAACATCATGCTCAGCTGTTGGTACTTGGGCCTTAAAACAGAAATCAGGAAGATATTTGGTGTTTGTCTTCTCAGTCTGCTTCCTGCTTTACATAACAAGTTATCTTACATTTACACAAGTATGAGTTAGGATTTCTTAATTAGCCTTGCTTGGGTGTTTATTTGAGGTTGGAGATGATTTCCAGCAAGCGGTGCAGTGCTGCTGTGCAGTGTCTGTTCTGCCTGGGACTTAGAGGATTAAAGCTGGGTGAACTCATCTCCTATCTGTTTACTTTTTGGAAGAAAACTCTCATTTTTGGTGGTGATCTCACTGTGCCCTGGCTTCCCCTGCAGTACCTGATGATCCAGCAGACGCCGTTCGTGCGGCGCCAGGTGCGGAAGCTGCTGCTGTTCATCTGCGGCTCCAAGGACAAGTACCGGCAGCTGCGGGACCTGCACACGCTGGACTCGCACGTGAGAGGCATCAAGAAGCTCCTGGAGGAGCAGGGCATCTTCCTGAGGGCCAGTGTGGTGACAGCCAGCTCAGGCTCTGCCCTGCAGTATGACACCCTGATCTCCCTGGTAAGGGCAGGAGCAGGGAAAGGCCTCGGGGTGGTGTTGGTGTGACAGGAGTGCTCTGATCCCATCCCTTTGTGCCTGCAGATGGAGCATTTGAAGGCTTGTGCAGAGATTGCCACGCAGAGAACAGTGAACTGGCAGAAATTCTGCATCAAGGATGACTGTGAGTTCTGTCTCACAGGGTTTGGGGAGCAGTGGTGTCATGGTTGGGATGGAGGTGGCTCAGATGAGGAAGCTCAGCACAGTTGAGGGTTTTGATAGGACTGAACTGTTTCCAGTACTCATTATCCCAGTGCCCTAATTGCATCTGGTCCTTGGCTAAAGAGCAAAATGTGGTGTCATGGATAACTTAGAGGAACAGGAGATCTGTGTTCTCTTGCTTGTGCTGCCATTGTGCCAGGGAATCATTTGGGATGAGCCACTGTACCTGGTGTACTCCAGTGTTAGGCTTCTATGGTCCAGGGACAGAACGGTCCTGGAAGTTTGGTTCTTGTGTACAAAGGCTTTTGGTTTAGCCTGGGTGGGTTTTTTTGGTTTGTTTTTTTTTTTTTTTCTTTTTATTTTTTATTTTTTTTTCTTTTTTAATTCAGGCTTTAGTGGCATGGAGCTGTGTCAGGGCAGGGTTAGGTTGGATATCAGGGAAAGGTTCTTTCCCAAAGGGTGCAGGCACTGCCCAGGCTCCCCAGGGAATGGGCACAGCCCCAAAGCTGCCAGAGCTCCAGGAGCATTTGGACAGTGCTCCCAGGGATACCCAGGGCGGGATTGTTGGGGTGTCTGTGCAGGACCTGGGTTGGATTCAATTCCAGCTCAGGACATTCCACGATTGTGTGATTCAAACATTTTCCCCTTTCCTCCACAGCCGTTCTCTATTTCCTGCTCCAAGTCAGTTTCCTGGTAGACGAAGGAGTGTCCCCAGTTCTCCTGCAGCTGTTGTCTTGTGCTCTGTGTGGCAGCAAAGTGCTGTCTGTGGCTTCATCCTCTGGAGCTTCCAGCACCTCTTCCAGCTCTGCTCCTGCAGCATCAGGCTCGGGGCAGGCGGCGGCGCAGAGCAAATCCTCCACCAAAAAGAGCAAGAAGGAGGAAAAGGAGAAGGAGCGAGAGGGTGAGGGGCAGCTGGGCCCTGGCCTGTGGTTTTAGGGAGCAAGTTTGCTCCTCACATGTTGGAGTGTTGGGGGTGGGATGGTGGGGATCGATGGAGATGAGAGATCTCTGCAGCCAGGTCAGGAACTTGGGGTTTATTGCAAAGGGCCAAGTGCAGGGACCTGCTGGGAGCTGCCAAACACAGCTGGAGCAGGAGTGAGAGGAGAGAGGGGGATAGAGGATGAGAGGGTGAGAGAGTAAGAGGGTAAAAAAGGTAAGAGAGTAAAAGGGGTAAGAGAGTGAGGTTCCCGTCACAATACAATAAATCTTCTGTGTCGAATATTCTCATTCTCACTAACCAATCTAGGACAACATACAAATCCTACAGCATTTACATACAGCCTATAAGAATCATTGCATTACCACACTGTGTTACATTTTAAACCCTAAAAACTCCTCTTTGGGCCCCTTCTGCCAAGCTGTAGGGTCTGCTCTGACCCTTGGGCCTGTCTGCAAGCAGAGGGTGTTGTTCCATCAAAAGGGGATTACCTTCAGCTGGCCATGCCATTGTTTTCCAGTTGTTTAGTAACTAAGGGATCTCAAAGCTTGCTTTCATTTCCATTTTGCTTACAGTTTCTATATTCTCAAACTCTTTTGCCAGGCAATCATATTTATAAGTTTTTCCTGTTTCATCTTCCCCAACACTCGCAGCCTTTCTTACTCTCTTCAGAAAGAGCTGGATGATAAATCCTGCTGTTGGGAAAGGGTCATGGCTCGTGGCAAGGGCACCCACAGCCACAATCAGGAGAGAGGAGCAGTTTTCCCATGTGCAGAGGGGACTAAGGTGGAGCAGTGTCCTGAGAGTTGGGCTGAAACCACGTGCTGAGGACATCCCAAACTCACTGTATTTATTGCCTTGAGTGGCTTTGAAGTTGTCTAATGGTGTTACCTAACCTAGTGATGAAGCAGCTTCCACTTAACTTGCCTGTCCTGGGTTGTAGGAGGCTGAAAGGCTCACGAGGATTAAAACAAGTCCTGGGGATGCACACCCAGTTAGCTGTGCTCTGCAGTGATTGTGTTCAGACTTGTTTCCTCTGGCTGCCTTGGAAGCTCTTCTGGAGCCAGGGCTGCTGCTTAATGAATATCCACAGTCCTGGGAAAGTAATTAAGCTTCCCTATAAAAGTCACGGGCATAAATTCTCTCTTGGCTTTTCTTCAAGGAGCTGCTTTGGCTTTCACCATCAGATGGTTCTCTGTGAGGCTTTTCATTGCCTCATGGTCAGTCCTTTCTTTTTATCAGGATGTGTAGCACATTTCTCACGTCCTCACTGGCAAGTTTTCCTGCAGTTTTTTTCCTGTTAGCCAGGAGTGCTGGGTTGTGTTGTTGAAAAAGACAGGAATATTAAACTTCCTTGTTACCTGAAACATAATAATTTGTCCCCATTATCCTGACTCTGAAATAGTGGAGTGGCCTGCCTGTGAGGTGCTACATTTATGGTCTCCCTAAAGCCTTCCCTGTGTCCCTAGGTGAGGGTTCAGGCAGCCAGGAGGACCAGCTGTGCACAGCCCTGGTGAACCAGCTGAACAAGTTTGCTGACAAGGAGACCCTCATCCAGTTCCTGCGCTGCTTCCTGCTGGAATCCAACTCCTCCTCAGTGAGGTGGCAGGCCCACTGCCTGGCCCTGCACATCTACAGGTGAGCCTGGGCTGCCTCAGGCCCAGAGCCCCTCTCTGAAGGATGCTGGAGCCTGCAGTGTTGGGTTCCTCTGGAACTGCCCTCGTGGTTTGCAGTTACTGGGGCTGGAGGTGAAGTTGTGACTTACCCACGGTCCATCTCAGTTGTCACCTGCAAGGAGCACTTCATTTCTGCCTGCAAAATCTCACTGCTGTCATGGCCAGGAGCAGGTGTTTGTGGGCAAAGTGAATTTCTGAGGCAGATCCAGACTCCCACCATGAGAAGTTGGGAGCTGTGTGGGGAGAGGAGTGCTTTAGGGGGCTGGACTCCTTCAGAGCTCTGTTCAGTTGTTGCAGGACAGCTGCTTTTGTTTTGGAGTGCTGGAAAACAGAACTGTGCTGGTGGGATTCAGCTCTGTGAGCTCTGCAAGGTGATGGTTTCCCACTTTGGTGGAGTGGAGCTTATGTTCTCCTTCTGCACAAGAGCCCTGATTGTGTGTAATCCACCCAACAGGAACTCCAACAAGTCCCAGCAGGAGTTACTGCTGGATCTCATGTGGTCCATCTGGCCAGAGCTCCCAGCCTATGGAAGGAAGGCTGCCCAGTTTGTGGATCTCCTGGGATACTTCTCCCTGAAAACACAGCAGACTGAGAAAAAGGTACAGTGACATTCCAGAAGGGAGGTACAGCATCCCACGTGCTCATTTATGATACACCTGGCACAGATTTTCTGTCAGAAGAGCTTGTGCTGGAAATATCTCATGTTATTAGAACTTTAATGTTAAAAAAAGCAGAACCCTAAAGAATTTGGAAGTGTGGGATTTTTGTTTTATTGTTTTGGGGATGAAATTGTGCTGGTGAGTTTTTTATTTATTGAGAAAAATATCTCTTTCCCACAGGAGGCTTTGTGGATCTGGCAGCTCCAGTTTTTAGATTTTTTTGATATTGCAACTCCTAGAAATCTTTTGTAACCATGATTTTTGAACAAAGGAAGTTGTGGCCTCTTTTAGGGGATCGGTGGGATTGAGAACAAATAATTTAGACCCATTGATGCTTGCAGGAGTATGTTTAAAGAGTGGGGAATGCTGTACAAATCTTGGCAGACACCTGCTGGGATTGACTGACAAACAGCACTTATTGTGTCAATCTCAAATTTTAGGATCAATTACAGCCCTGGGTAATGATTTAAGCACATAAATTCCTGTGGGTGTGGTGTGTACTTCTTTTGGGGCACCTGGAGCACCACAAGATGAGGATGTTTTTGTCTGTGTAGCAATAAAAGCATTGTTTTGAAGACTGTCTTTTCCTGGTTTTATTTCAGCTGAAGGAATATTCCCAAAAGGCCGTGGAGATCCTCCGGACCCAAAACCACATTCTCACCAACCACCCCAACTCCAACATCTACAAGTGAGTCTTTGTGCCTTGGATCCAGGTCTCTGCAGGGCTTTCCAGCTGAGCTCCATCCATGGGGAGCACCCAGGGCAGGTGGTGGGATGGACCCTGCTGAGGTTTGTGCCTGCTGGGCTTGGGAGAGCAGCAGAATCCTTCTGCCACATGCAAACCTGACATTGTGCCCTGCCAGCAGAGCTTGGCTTGACCTCTTCTGCTCAATAAATGTTAAAAAATCTTAGGCCCAGCTGGAGAACAGAGATTTGCAGTTTTGAGTGTTCTTGGTCCCACCTTGGCCATTGATAATTAGAATAAAAGTGCTGAGTTAAAAGCTGTTATTTCCAATGTGGTTTACATTGTAGCAGTTCTGTTACACACTGGGACTGGGAAATGGGGGAAATTAAAGTGATTCTGCTTGAATGGCTGAGTTTAAAGCAGCAAATGCCCAGGTCCATGTGTCAGTGTTGTTTCCTCATTCCAGCACATTGTCTGGGCTTGTGGAATTTGATGGCTACTACCTGGAGAGTGATCCTTGCCTTGTCTGCAACAACCCCGAGGTGCCTTTCTGTGTAAGTAACCCTGGAGTCACACAGCCATGGAATGTCCTGGGCTGGAAAGGGCCCACAAGGATCAAATCCAACCCTGGCTCTGCACAGACATCCCAGCAATGTCCTGGGTGTCTCCTGGAGCTCTGGCAGCCTCGGGGCTGTCCCCATTCCTGGGCAGCCTGGGCAGTGCCAGCACCCTCTGGGGGAAGAACCTTGCCCTGATTCAGCCTAAATCCTCCTGACAGAGCTCCAGCTGTGCATGACACCAACATTAACTGCTGTTACTAAATCCTTTCCAGTGGTGGGATCCCAACCCTTTCCAGGTGTGGTTTCCTGTGCCCTTAAGGTTTTGGGGTGCCCTCAGACAGGCAGTGTGCCCTTGCTTTGTCTCCCCAGTACCTCAGGGATCCCAGCTATTTCCAGATGTGGTTTCCTGTGTCCCTGAGGTTTTGGGGTGCCCTCAGACTGGCAGTGTGCCCTTGCTTTGTCTCCCCAGTACATCAGGGATCCCAATCCTTGGTTTTCCCTGTCCCTGAGGTTTTAGGGTGCCCTCAGACTGGCAGTGTGCCCTTGCTTTGTCTCTCCAGTACATCAGGGATCCCAATCCTTGGTTTCCTGTACCCCTGAGGTTTTGGGGTGCCCTCAGACAGTCAGGGTGCCCTTGCTTTGTCTCCCCAGTACATCAGAGATCCCAACCCTTGGTTTCCTGTACCCCTGAGGTTTTGGGGTGCCCTCAGACAGTCAGGGTGCCCTTGCTTTGTCTCCCCAGTGTATCAGGGATCCCAACCCTTGGTTTCCTGTGCCCCTGAGGTTTTGGGGTGCCCTCAGACAGTCAGGGTGCCCTTGCTTTGTCTCCCCAGTACATCAAGCTGTCGTCCATCAAAGTGGACACGCGCTACACGACCACGCAGCAGGTGGTGAAGCTCATTGGCAGCCACACCATCAGCAAGGTGACAGTGAAGATTGGGGACCTGAAACGAACCAAGATGGTGAGGACCATCAACCTCTACTACAACAACAGGACCGTGCAGGCCATCGTGGAGCTGAAGAACAAGTATGTTCATCAAGTTTTCTGTGCAGTCTCTGAATCAGATTCGTTCCCTTGGCTTCTTGTTTTTCCCCAAGGTTCCTCTTTAGACTGTTACTCATCACTCTCAGCACACATTGGGTGGGATTGTTCTGAATCCCCTACAATTGTTGAAGCAAAGATCCAGATTTCCTCTGAAGCTTGAAGAATGTCTATAAAATTAGTGGATTCTGATTTTGTCCGGGCTCGCTTTAAAGCACCTGACTTAATTGTGTGGGAACCAGCAGTAATACTGAGAGCACTTCATGGGTAGTTTGACTCCAAAAGGGATTTGGACTTTGCAGCATGTCCAGGAATGCTGAAAGCATTAACATTGTTTCTTTGAAGCCATAGAGTAGAATTAAAATTAGAAGTTGGATGGTCTCACTCTCAGCTCTGCTTTACCTACCAGAAATGGCTCCTTTTCAACACACTGCTCAGTCTGGAGCCAGTCCTGCTTATGTGCTTCCCCTTCTTACTTCTTGAGATGTTCTCACCAGAATCAGATCTCTCTGGCTTAGGGATTAATCTGTGCCCGCCGC
Source organism: Ammospiza nelsoni (assembly GCF_027579445.1). Classification (NCBI taxonomy): domain Eukaryota; kingdom Metazoa; phylum Chordata; class Aves; order Passeriformes; family Passerellidae; genus Ammospiza; species Ammospiza nelsoni. The sequence continues at coordinate 6,612,960 of NC_080654.1, read as the reverse complement.
TTATTGCTTATTTGAAGTCTTAATCCTCTGTGACATCACAAGTGGCTGCTGTGGAGAGGATTATGATGTCACAAAGAGAGGATTCTGACTTCAGGTTGAGAATAAGCAGTGGGAGCAGATGAGATCTTTAAGAAATAAATATCCTGTTTTCATGCAAATGTCCTTACTAATAAAAAAATGGAGGTGAAAATCCCTAGAAAATGTCTGTAGAATTAAAGTTTTTCCATGAGGCATCAACAGCTCTTTAATCCCAAACAGTCTCTCTCTATGAAGAGGATAAAGGCTTAAAATGTATTTCTGGCTACATATCATGTCAATACAGAAGCTAAGGAAACGAATCCTAGAACTGCTCTCCATTCATCCCAGTTAAAGGAGATTTGGAGCCGAGACGGTTGCATTTGGCTTTTCCTCACACGTGGGTGGGGAGGGAACTTCCCTCTGGAAAACTTTCCTTTCCTTTCCTTTCCTTTCCTTTCCTTTCCTTTCCTTTCCTTTCCTTTCCTTTCCTTTCCTTTCCTTTCCTTTCCTTTCCTTTCCTTTCCTTTCCTTTCCTTTCCTTTCCTTTCCTTTCCTTTCCTTTCCTTTCCTTTCCTTTCCTTTCCTTTCCTTTCCTAACCTAACCTAACCTAACCTAACCTAACCTAACCTAACCTAACCTAACCTAACCTAACCTAACCTAACCTAACCTAACCCTTCCTTTCCTTACCTAACCTAACCTTTCCTTTCCTTTCCTAACCTTTCCTTTCCTTTTTCCTAACCTTTCCTTTCCTAACCTTCCCTTCCCCTTTCCCTACCTTCCCCTCCATCCCTCCTGCAGGCCGGCTCGCTGGCACAAGGCCAAGAAGGTGCAGCTGACGCCGGGGCAGACGGAGGTGAAGATCGATCTGCCCCTGCCCATCGTGGCCTCCAACCTGATGATCGAGTTCGCCGACTTCTACGAGAACTACCAGGCATCGACCGAGACCCTGCAGTGCCCGCGCTGCAGCGCCTCGGTGCCCGCCAACCCCGGCGTGTGCGGCAACTGCGGCGAGAACGTCTACCAGTGCCACAAGTGCAGGTCAGGGTGTCCCCAGTGTCCCCAAAATCACTGTGTGTGTGCCCAGAACGGCTACCAGTGCCACAAGTGCAGCTCTGTGGGTGTCCCCAGTGTCCTCAAAATCACTGTGTGTGTGCCCAGAACGGCTACCAGTGCAGGTGTGTGTCACTGTGTCCCCAAAATCACTGTGTGTGTGCCCAGAACAGCTACCAGTGCCACAAGTGCAGGTTTGTGTGTCCCCAACATCCCCAAAATCACTGTGTGTGTGCCCCCAGAACATCTACCAGTGCCACAAGTGCAGGTGTGTGTCACTGTGTCACTGTGTGTGTGCCCAGAGTCACTGTGTGTGCCCCCAGAACGGCTACCAGTGCCACAAGTGCAGGTCTGTGTGTCCCCAGTGTCACTGTGTCACTGTGTATGCCCCCAGAACGGCTACCAGTGCCACAAGTGCAGGTCAGGGTGTCACTGTTTGTGTGCCCAGTGTCACTGTGTGTGCCCCCAGAGTCACTGTGTGTGCACCCAGAATGTCTACCAGTGCCACAAGTGCAGGTCAGGGTGTCACTGTGTCACCGTGTGTGTGTCCCCAGAACGGCTGCCAGTGCCACAAGTGCAGGTCAGGGTCACTGTGTGTGTCCCCTGTGTCACTGTGTGTGTCCCCAGAATGGCTACCAGTGCCACAAGTGCAGTTCTGTGTGTCACTGAGTGTCACTGTGTGTGTCCCCAGAACGGCTACCAGTGCCACAAGTGCAGCTCTGTGGGTGTCCCTGTGTGTCCCTAGAACATGTACCAGTGTCACTGTGTCCCCAGTGTCTCCAGAGCACGCAGCAGTGCCCCAAGTGCAGCTCTGTGTGTGTCCCTGTGTGTCCCCAGTGTGTGGCAGTGCCCCAGGTGCAGCCCTGTGTGTGTCCCTGTGTGTCCCCAGTGTGTGGCAGTGCCCCAGGTGCAGCCCTGTGTGTGTCCCCCTGTGTCCCCAGTGTGTGGCAGTGCCCCAAGTGCAGGTGTGAGTGTCCCCCAAAGCCCTCCCGGGTGCCCCACACCCCCTGCCATGTAAATCCCCCAGTCTGGTTAATACAAGCACACAATCAAATTAGTGGGGAAGTATAAAACAGGCTTACAGGGATTTAATGTAATGCAGGCTAACAAAGGGAGCCTGGGAGCACAATTCTCAGCCAGCTGAAGTTTCACATCCAGCTTCGAAGTTCACAGCACAGAATTCCCTGGAGCTGGTTATTTTTGGCCTGCCTGGGCTGGAGGCTGGAGTTCAGCTGGGGGATTGCAGGGCTTCCCCCAGGATCCCTGCCTGGGCTGGACAGACAGTTCCATTCATGGCTTTTGTTGTGCTCTGCTTATTCAGAGCAGGCTCAGGGGTAATTTACTGTGTGCTATTCACACTTCTACTACAGCCTTAGAAATCCTTCTCTTTTGTCACTTTTGTCTCCTTATCTGGTATCTCTTTCCCCTTATTGTTGTCCCTATTCCTCTCTAATTCTCATGGGATTTGAGGTGTTTGGGAGGCTCTTTCCTGGGGATTGCTGGTGTGTGGAAAGGTTTCCATGTCCCTTCTGGAGCTCTGGGAGCCATAAATCAGTTCTGTCTGCTGCCCTGCTCTGCAGTGGGGAGAAGTGCTGCAGTCAGTCCCAGTGCAAAGGCCAAACCCTACAAACCAGAACAGTTCCTTCATCTGTGTTCTCCTAAAGGACACAGTGCCCCAGCCTGACTTTCTACCGGGAATTACTGTCATTAAAGTGGAATTGTTAGGAACAATTTGCTGCTTTTTCCAGCCAGAACATGGCACTGCTGGGAGGACTTTTTTTGTTGCCTGATCTGTAGGTTTTGATTCTCCAGTATTTCCCTTCCCCAGAGCAGTCTGGTCACCGAGGTTTTTTAAGTCACCCAGTCTGTTCAGTTTGTTCCATTGCCTGGAGCTGCAGGTTTTGAGCTGCTGCCTTCCTTACAGGTCCATCAATTATGATGAGAAGGATCCTTTCCTGTGCAATGCCTGTGGCTTCTGTAAATACGCCCGCTTCGACTTCATGCTCTACGCCAAGCCCTGCTGTGCTGTGGACCCCATCGAGAACGAGGAGGATCGCAAGAAGGTGGGGCTGGCAGGAGCTCCTGGGGCTCTGGGACACTGTGGGGACAGCAGGGCTCCATCCCCTCTATGGGCACAGCAGGGCTCCATCCCCTGTTAAAATCAGAGCTCCATCCCCTGTCAAAATCAGTGTTCCTTCAAGGCTCCTCACTGACCGATGCATTCTGAGTTTGTGTCTTGCTCCACCAGACAAGTAATTCTTCCAAAGGCATCATTCAGTGCCTCACAAATGAACTGACTGCATCTCCTTGCCTTGCTGTACACGGGGGTGGATTTGGGTTCTTCTGTTGGCTTCCCATCCCACCTGAGCAGCCCTGCTAATGAATGAAGAGCCCTGTGCACTCTGTGTCCTGTCCCAAAGGATCAGGGTGCTTGGTGTAGTATCACAGGGTGTGCTCAGTGTAGTACCACAGGGTGTGCTCGGTGTAGTACCACAGGGTGTGCTCGGTGTAGTACCACAGGGTGTGCACAGTGTAGTATCACAGGGTGTGCACAGTGTAGTACCACAGGGTGTGCTCAGTGTAGTACCACAGGTGTGCTCAGTGTAGTATCACAGGGTGTGCTAAGTGTAGTACCACAGGGTGTGCTAAGTGTAGTACCACAGGGTGTGCTCAGTGTAGTACCACAGGGTGTGCTAAGTGTAGTACCACAGGGTGTGCTAAGTGTAGTACCACAGGGTGTGCTCGGTGTAGTATCACAGGGTGTGCTAAGTGTAGTACCACAGGGTGTGCTAAGTGTAGTACCACAGGGTGTGCTCGGTGTAGTACCACAGGGTGTGCTAAGTGTAGTACCACAGGGTGTGCTAAGTGTAGTACCACAGGGTGTGCACAGTGTAGTACCACAGGGTGTGCTCAGTGTAGTATCACAGGGTGTGCTCAGTGTAGTATCACAGGGTGTGCTCAGTGTAGTACCACAGGGTGTACTCAGTGTAGTACCACAGGGTGTGCTTGCTCAGTGTAGTACCACAGGATGTGCTCAGTGTAGTACCACAGGATGTGCTCATTAGTGTCACCACAGTGCTCCTCAGAGCAGAACCAGGCTGCAGGGTCACAATTTAGTGATGTAGTGATTTCCCCCCAAAAGAAAAGCAAAAGAGAAGACTTGGAGCTTGGTGGTTGTGGTTCTGAAAATGAAATAAGAGTTTCCTTTCCTTTTCCCTGGCTAGGCAGTGACAAACATCAACACTCTGCTGGACAAGGCTGACAGGGTGTATCACCAGCTGATGGGACACCGACCACAGCTGGAGAACCTGCTGTGCAAGGTGAACGAGGCAGCCCCTGAGAAGCCCCAGGTAAGCAGGGCCAGGTGCAGCTGGCACAGAGCTCAGGCTGGGCACACTCTGGCCTTGGCTCTGCCCAGGGCAGTCCTTGCCTCAGGTGCTGCTCTGCTGTTGTTATTTTGTGTGGAGCCTCCCTTTGTGATTCCTCTTTGCTTTCCCTGTTCCAGGATGAGTCTGGCAGCAGTGGAGGGATCAGTTCTACCTCAGCCAGTGTGAACAGGTACATCCTGCAGTTAGCCCAGGAGTACTGTGGGGACTGCAAGAACTCCTTCGATGAACTGTCCAAAATCATCCAGGTACAATGTGCTTTGGTTTGGATTTGGGCCAGGTGTTTTGTTAGGAAAAAAAACCCCAAGATGTTGCCATTCTTCATTTAATGATATCATTAACAGCAGGTGATCAGCTGCATATTTGCAGGGAAATAATAATAATTTCTAAAAGCTAGGTATTAATTACTAAATTTTCAGCTAGCTTGTGAAACTGTTTTTATCAGCAGCTCCATCATGAAGAGCAGGAGACTGAACAGATGGTTAATTAAGGAGAATTGAATTTTTGCATGTATCAAGTGTTTGAAAACACACCAGTCTGAAGGATGACCTACAGAAGTGTTTTATAAATTAAATATATTTATTTGTGCTCAACAAGTCACATAAACACTGCAAAACCTGCTACATCATGAATGTCCTTTTGGCTGTGATATTTAAGCATATGAAATAGTTGGTTCTCTCTATAAATAATAATTTACTCTGACTTCCTCTGCCAGTATTAGTAGTAGTTAATACTACGGATTTGTCACATTTCCAGCCTTATATTGCATGTAGTGTAAACAGCAGGGAGGATGAAGTGATAAAGCTCTGGAATGTTCTGCCTGGGGAGGTGGTGGAGTCACCATCCCTGGGTTTGTTTAACAAAGCCTGGATGTGGCACTGGGTGCCAGGGTTTAGTTGAGATGTTGGGGCTCAGTGGTCTTTAAGGTCTCTTCCAACCCAGTGATTCTGTGAATTCTTTGATAAATGAGAGTTAGGCTGATATTCCTCATGGATTTCCCAAGTCTTCTCTTGCCATGTAGGATTTCAAGTTTGGAAACACTTGGTTAAAAATGTCAGGAAAATTAATCCACAAACACCAGAGGTTTATGTCCAAAAAGGAGACAGAGCAGTCCTTTTACTTAATTTAAATAAAGGGAGAGGCCATGGGGCATTCCCCTGGGGTCTCTTCAATTTTTGGAGGATGCAGCCTCCTTTATATCCTAATTTCTCTTCTCTCTTTCCCCATTTCTGAGATACTTGAGAGGTTCAGACTTCCTAGAATGCCTGATCCCAAAGATTCCCCTCTAATGTATAACCCTTCCTTTTAATTTTTAATTCTTACAGAATTTAGGGGGTTCCCCATTGTTTTCAATATCCAATTTCATTGGATAAAGTTTATTTTCAAAAGCAAATATCTTTTTCCAATCAGTAGAATCCTTCCCATTGTTTCTTTTATCTCTCAGTGCTAGTTTATCTACCAGCTTGCTTGTAAAGACAAATCCCTCATTCCTCTCCAGAATATTTCTCCCTGAAATACTCAGTGAAAATGTTAGGGAAATTAATCCTCAAACATCAGGTTTATGTCCAAAAAGGAGACAGAGGAGTTCTTTTACTTAATTTAAATAAAGGGAGAGGCCATGGGACATTCTCCTGGGGTCTCTCCAGTTTTTGGAGGATGCAGCCTCCTTTTTATCCCAATTTCCCAGCTGCATTTCCCTTCTCTCTTTCCCCATTTCTGAGGTACTTGAGAGGTGCAGACTTCCCAAAACGCCTGATCCTGAAGATTCCCCTCTAATGTATAACCCTTCCTTTTAATTTTTAATTCTTATGGAATTTAGAGTTTTTCCTCATTGTTTCTTTCATCTTTCAGTATCCAGTTTCATTTATCAGCAAACCTAAAGTTTATTTGTAGAAACAAATATCTTTTTCCAATCAGTGGAAGCCTTCCCATTGTTTCTTTTATCTCTCAGTGCTAGTTTATCTACCAGCTTGCTTGTAAAGACAAATCCCTCATTCCTCTCCAGAATATTTCTCCCTGAAATACTCAGTGAAAATGTTAGGGAAATTAATCCTCAAACATCAGGTTTATGTTTGTAAAGACAAATCCTATTACAGTGTCCTGAGTGGGTCGCTGGTGGTGAGAGAGAGACGAGAATCTTGTTTCTTGATCAGAAGGCTGGATTTATTGATATATCATATATAATACATTATGACTATACTAAATAAAATAAAGAGAGACATTGCAGAGCTGCTGCTAGGCTAAGAATAGAAAGGAAAGAAATCTCTAACAAAGTTGTGTCCAAGGACTCAGTCCCCGGCTTGCACTTTGTGATTGGCCCTTAATTATAAACGAGAAGCATGAGCCAATCAAGGTGCATCCCATTACATGCCACAGCAGCTGATAACAATTGTTTACATTCTCTTCTGAGGCCTCTGCCCTCCAGAAGACGCAGAAATCCGAAAGAAAGGATTTCCGTTGAAAAATGTCTGCGACGAAATCCCTCGTTCCTCTCAAAAACATTTCTCCCCGAAATACTCAGTGATGATAACCTGTGTCTGGGGGTGGCATTGAGCTGGCTGACAGTGGCTCCTGTGTGTGTCCCCAGAAAGTGTTTGCCTCTCGGAAGGAGCTGCTGGAGTACGACCTGCAGCAGCGCGAGGCGGCCACCAAGTCGTCGCGGAGCTCGGCGCTGCCCACGTTCACGGCCAGCCAGTACCGGGCCCTGTCGGTGCTGGGCTGCGGCCACACCTCGTCCACCAAGTGCTACGGCTGCGCCTCAGCTGTCACCGAGCACTGCATCACCCTGCTGCGGGCCCTGGCCACCAACGGCGCCATCCGCCACATCCTGGTGGCGCAGGGGCTCATCCGCGAGCTCTTCGACTACAACCTGCGCCGGGGCGCGGCCGCCATGCGCGAGGAGGTGCGGCAGCTCATGTGCCTGCTGACCAGGTGAGAGCTGCTCTGGGGAGCATCGTGCTTGGGGTGGTGCCTGAGGGCTTCTGCTTTTGTATTTTCTGTGTATTTTCCGTGTATTTGTGACCTCCAAACTCCACATGCAGCGCCAGCTGCTGTTCTCCCATTTTGGGCACACACAACAATTCCTCTCCATCCTGGCAGTCAAGGACACCTCACTGTCTCAGGATTTCACATATTCATTTGATATATTCTTTATTATTTGTACTTAGAATTTGCAGTTTGTAATATAACTTTGCAGTTCTTTAGTGTACAACTCCAAACTCCACGCACAGTGTCAGCTGCTGTTTGGGCACACACAACAATTCCTCTCCAGGCCTGGCAGTCAAGGACACCTCACTGTCTCAGGATTTCACATATTCATTTGATATATTCTTTATTATTTGTACTTAGAATTTGCAGTTTGTAATATAACTTTGCAGTTCTTTAGTGTACAACTCCAAACTCCACGCACAGTGTCAGCTGCTGTTTGGGCACACACAACAATTCCTCTCCAGGCCTGGCAGTCAAGGACACCTCAGTGCCTCAGAATTTCATATATTCATTTGATATATTCTTTATTATTTGTATTTACAATTTGTAATTTGTAATATAACCCTGCAGTTCTTTAGTATAGAACTCCAAACCCCACACGCAGTGCCAGCTGCTGTTCTCCAGTTTGGGACAGGCACAGCAATTCCTCTCCATCTTGGCAGCTAAGGATGTGACCGTGTCACAGGGGTTTGAGGATGAGGGAAAAGACAAGGATCTGACTCCATGTGTTAGAAGGCTTGATTTGTTATTTTATTATATATATTGTATTAAAACTATACTAAAAGAATAGAAGAAAGGATTTCATCAGAAGGCTGGCTAAGAATAGAAAAAGAAAGAATGATAACAAAAGTTTCTGTCTCGGACAGAGAGTCCGAGCCAGCTGGCTATGATTGGCCATTAATTAGAAACAACCACATAAGACCAATCACAGATGCACCTGTTGCATTCCACAGCAGCAGATAACCATTGTTTACATTTTGTTCCTGAGCCCTCTCAGCTTCTCAGGAGAAAAAATCCTAAGGAAAGGATTTTTCATAAAAGATGTCTGTGACACAAAAGACACCTCACTGCCTCAGGCCCCCAGAGATTCAACAAAAGGGAGCTGGGGGGAGCAAACTTGGGGTGAATGTGTTCATTAGCTGAAGCTGGAATTGGAGGATTCACCCCCAATATGCAAATGGAACATAGTTATAAAAGTGTGAAAACCCGTGGCCCGTTTTTGGGTGCAGCCCCCGTGGGGCTTCATCTGCCTGAGATGTACTTGAGGGCCCTTCACTAAATACTTTTTATTCCCTTAATTTTGTCTGGCCTCTATTTTAGGGTAGTCCCAAAAAGGCATCAGGATAGGCCCCTCAGGAAGGGAAAGCCTCACAGGGAGAGTTACCTTAGAATCACAAATTGGTCTTGGTTGGAAGGGACCTGAGTCCCTCCCCTGCCATGGGTGTGTTGTACAGCAGCAAAGTGTAACCCCCAACTCCCTGTGCACTTGGTACCAGCTGAGCTGGAATCCCAGAAGCTTTTGGCATTTAGTACAAGCAGAGCATAACAGTGTTGTCTTTTTCCTCCTGGAATCAGGGACAATCCAGAGGCCACACAGCAAATGAATGATTTAATCATTGGGAAGGTTTCTGCAGCTCTGAAGGGACACTGGGCAAATCCAGACTTGGTGAGAGACTCCAGTGTTTTCCTGTTTCTTTGTTCTGCCTCTCTAATCATTGCATCTTCTTTCTTATGGTCTGTTTGTAAGAAAAAAATTGAGTTTCAATAAGAAATTATGGGGAGAGGGGGTACCAGTCGTTGGTTTTTTCTGGGTCTGAATTGAAGGCACTGGAGACAGTAATTCATGTTCAGACCCAGGTGTGAACATGTCTGTTATCAGTGAAACAGTCTCACAACCATGAGTTGTGCAGCTTTTCATTAGAAGGCACAAAATGGCCAGCAATCTCTTGGTACAAGGGCTTTTAAGACTAAACTATACAATTAAGAGCTGACACCTGGATTATTTTCCCTTTTAACCCAATAACTGATCCCACAGAGCCCCCAATGCAGACTTTTCTGCCCAATTACAAAGTGCCACCCAAACCCATGGAGAAGGAGGAAGAAGAAGCATGAAGAAGAAGCCTAGGACAACACCCTGGGCCCTCTATCTTGCTGCCATCCACAACATACTAAAAATCCCAAAACCTCAATTTCTCACCAAGTGATACACCTACACTGCTCTCTGTAATCTGTTTCACACTTTTGTGGGTTCCAGTCTATCTTGAAGTCTGGGAGACTTTCTCCATGAATGAGGGTCAGAGTCAGTGCTGCCCTGGGGGTCAGGACACCCCAGAGCAGACACAGAAATATTCCCAGTGCCCTGGGTTTCCACAGGAAATGACATAAATGTCAGAATGTAGCACAAAATTTTGTGCACAGGTACCTGCTGAAGCTTCCTCGGGCAGTTCCCTGCCTTGGCTTTGCTTGTACCTCTCCAGCAGGTCACATCCCCCCAGTGTGCATGGCATTAAGCTAACCTAGATCTATATGTTTTGAACCTGAGTTGGTTAAAGCTGGGAGGGCAGCAGGGAGTGGGGCACCCCAGGAGCTGGAGCTGTGTGTGTTGCAGGCCAGCAGCCTCCAGTACGAGATGCTGCTGCTGACAGACTCCATCTCCAAGGAGGACAGCTGCTGGGAGCTGCGCCTGCGCTGCGGTGAGTGTGGGCACCAGCAAGGGCAGCATTGCCACCTCTAAACCCACCTCAAGTGCTGCCCAGAGCTCTCCCAGGATAATGAACACCCCTGTCTGCTTGCAGCTCTCAGCCTCTTCCTGATGGCAGTGAACATCAAGACCCCGGTGGTTGTTGAGAACATCACCCTCATGTGCCTGCGCATCCTGCAGAAGCTCATCAAGCCACCTGCTCCTACCAGCAAGAAGAACAAGGTACTGCCTCGAGGCTGAGCAAAACCTTGAGAATTTGCTGATTGGAGTCTGGCACGCTGATCTCAGTGAGGAATTAGTTTGTGAGGAAGGCAGGACTTGATTTTCCTGGTCTCTGTTACTAGGGAAGCACAAGCCCTGTGACTCTGGTCATTACACACTGCAAATCACAGATGACTACTTGATTTTTCACTGGGTTTTGGTGACTTTGACCACAGCTGTTGAGGGTTTACTGTTTTCCCCTCAGATCTGAGGGGGGCAGACCTACTTCAAATCCACAGCTTAGTTATTTTAGGCAGGCTTTAGGCTTTCAGCAGCTTTGTAGAATCAGGTACCTAAATTTGAAAGAATCAAGTACTTTTGACTCAGATTTTTAAATACAGAGCTACAATTCTCATTAAAATATATTGATTGACTGCTGTTGATTTTCATTTAGGGTTAGATTTGCAGAAGAGAAGGTATTTTTCTGCTTTGATCTGCCTGTCTGATAATCACAAATGGGTGTCAGCGATGGGTTTATTGATATTTCATTAGGAACTGGAATATCTCTCTTAGTTCACCAGTAACAGACACTGCATTACCCTGCTGCTGTCCAAGAGCTGCATTTGCCTCTTCATTTGCCTGTCCCAGCCCCAGGGGTTGCTCTTTGGGAGCAGACTGTGGCTTTCTAAAGAATCACAGAGCTTTTTTATTTGTTAGGATGTGCCCATGGATGCTCTCACCACTGTGAAGCCTTACAGCAATGAAATCCATGCACAGGCTCAGCTGTGGCTCAAGAGGGACCCCAAGGCATCCTATGAAGCTTGGAAGAAGTGCCTCCCTGCCAGAGGTGAGCCCTGTGCCTGTGGCCTGCTGCAGTTCTGTGTGTCCCCAGATTTAATAAGGAATCTGCTTCTGTGGAGTTGTGTTGGCTGCTGTCCTGTGCCATCTGATTCCATCCTCACATTTAGTCTTTAGAGTTGTAGCACTGACTTTTCTGGGCTGTGTGCCTCAAACCCTAAACAGAAAATGCTCTGTGCCCAAAGAGAATCAGGGAATGTAAAAAATGAAACTTGTTGCTTACTTAAATTGATAGCAGCCAGCTGGAAAGCTGATGGGATTGCTTGAGAGAGGCTCTGGGATTTTCATGAGGCTTGGAACTGAGCATAGCTCTACAGGAGTGAAAATGGCAGCAGGAGGAGATGGGAAGCACTCAGTTCCCAGCTGGAGTTTGGCGAGTTCCAGTAGGAAGACTGGAATAAATAAAATAAAAATCCTCTGGCAGTTTGCAGCTCATGACTGCTGACAGCTCTCTTGGGCTCTGCTCAACATTGCAGGTGCAGATGCCAACGGGAAAACTCCCAGCAAAGCTGAGCTTCACCAGCTCTACTTGTCAGAAAAATACGTCTGGAAGTGGAAGCAGTTCATGAGCCGCCGTGGGAAGAGAACTTGTCCTCTGGATCTCAAGCTGGGGCACAACAATTGGCTGAGACAGGTAAAGGTGGGGAGAGCTCCAGGCTCAGTCACACACTGTGGGTGTTTGCTGTCTGGGGAGGCTGGCACTCACTGCCTCTGATGCCAAGTCAGCTTTGCAGCTGTGCTCCCTTAGAAATGCTGCACCAACGTTGATCTGGGAGTCTGTGGGTTGCTAAACTCTGAACCTTTGATTGCCATGGTGCTCCTGTGCCTGATGAGCTGCACCTCTGAGGGTCCTGGAGCAAAGCTTTGCTTCCTGTGTGTGGGCTAGCAGCTCCATGCACTCTTTAAACACTTTGGTGCTGAGCAGAGCAGGAATTGTCACAGAACCAAGAAAACGCTGCCACCATGTCACCCAACAGCCCCCACGTTGTGCCTTCCTGTGAGCTGTCACAAATTCATCTGTGCCCATGGGTCTGACCTGGCTTTTCCTGCCCCTGGCCCAGGTGCTGTTCACTCCTGCCACCCAGGCTGCCAGGCAGGCTGCCTGCACCATCGTGGAGGCCCTGGCCACCATCCCCAGCAGGAAGCAGCAGGTCCTGGATCTCCTCACCAGGTATTGCTGTGCTGCCACTCCTGGCAGCTCCACCAGTGTTTGTCTTCAATTCCCACCAGAATCTCTCCCTTCTTGCAGCTTTTCTCACACCTCTCCCTGTATGCCTGCAGTTCAGGGCTCTTTTTGAGCTGGATTTTTCAACTTAATTAACTGGGAGGGTATAGATTTAGGGAGAACTGGGGTTTGCTGCCTGGCAATGAGCTCTTGCAGTCTGTACCTTTTCCAGCAGTAAGGATCAGCTGTTCAGCTCTGTGGCCAACATTTCCCCCTCTTCAGTGACAGAATAATGAGTGAACTCTGTTCCAGCTGCTGTGGCATAACTTACCCAGCTCATACTGATAGCACAGTCAGCTTCTTTTGGGGACAAATACTGATTTAGCCAGCAAGTAATGAATATCAGTGATGCTGTTAGCAAGGAGACCTCACTGCCTCAGGAGGGGATGGATGGATGGATGGATGGATGGATGGATGGATGGATGGATGGATGGATGGATGGATGGATGGATGGATGGATGGATGGATGGATGGAATCCATGGATGGATGGATGGATGGATTGATTGATTTCTGGAGGCTTTTTCTTCCTTTCCACACTGTCCTTAGGCTGGAATGTCAGCTGTGTTTCTATTTGGGTTGTCAGCTTTGTGTTTCTCTTTGGGTTGTCAGCCTGTGTTTCTCTCTCCCAGCTACCTGGATGAGCTGAGCATTGCTGGTGAATGTGCTGCTGAGTACCTGGCCCTGTACCAGAAGCTCATCAAACCTGCCCACTGGAAGGTCTACCTGGCAGCCAGAGGGGTTCTGCCCTACATTGGCAGCCTCATCACTAAGGTATGGGTTTGTGTGCAGGAAATGACCTGTTAGCTTGGCTTTTTTTTTGATTTTGAAATTCCATCCCTTTGTTCAGTGCCCTGTTGCTGACCCTGCCAAGGTTCTCAAGTTCACACTTCAGTGTTGGTACCTCAGAACAGAGGGAGCCACGGGGGTTTTAGCCCCAGCTGGAGAATTCTTTAACACTTTAATTAACTGCTCTGGGATTGTCAATATTGCTGCACTGCCTTGGCACTGTTGTGCAGCTCCCAGGCTGGGCTCTGAGAGCCCTTGGGGACAGGGAAGGATCAGGTGTGCTGCCATTGCTATAGAAATGGGAATTACAGCCTTTGGAGGAGCAGCACTCAGGTTTTACAGTGTTCACAGTGGTGGGAGTTTTCTGTGGGGGTCCCTGCTGCACTCCAGAGGGGCAGGTGGCTCTCTCCATATCAGTGGTGGCTGTGAGTGCTCCTGGAAGGCCACTAGAGCCAAGCAGTGCTAGCAGGGAGAAAATGAGAGGGATGTTTGTGGGAGATTTCCTTTCCTTTTCCCCTTCCCTCCCTGCTCTTGCAGTTGTGTTTTCAGTTTCTGAGTTCTCTGCACCTTGTGTTAGACACCCCAATGGTTATTTGGCATTGCAGGGCCATCTTGGCCTAACAGGCTGTTAATGATTTTAATTATTTTCAGGAAATAGCTCGTTTGCTGGCCTTGGAGGAAGCAACACTCAGCACAGATTTGCAGCAGGGATATGCCCTGAAGAGCCTCACAGGTATTCAGTGGGCCTGCAGCAGGGTTAGAGCTGGAGATCATTGTTCTCTAACAGCTGTGGCAGAATTTCAGAGAGATCTCATTCAGCTGTGTTGCCATTGTCAGCACTGGATTTTTGCCATCGATTTAGCACTTAATCTCTAAATGGATTTTTCCATAATTTTTTTGTGGTCAGTAAGAGTTTTTAGCTGAACTGTGGTAACACACCAGGCAAGCTTCATCATTTCACTTTATTACATAATCCCTGGCACCACTGTAAACACTGCTGCTTTATTCCTACCTTACCTCCCAATTCTATGGGAGCTTTGCTTTTATCTTCTAGGGTGTACACCCTTTTACAAAAATGTGTTGGAAATGGAAATACCTCATGAACTAGATCATTGTTTTTTGTATCCTCTTTCACATTCTTCAGCCATTAGTGGGTGAATCCATAAAGCCTGGCTTCTTGCAAGAAGCAGCATGTTGATCAGTGTGTCATGGGAAAGAATCCTTGTGTTTGCTGATTCTTTGCTTTATTGTAGGAGTGACCAGTTTGCTGATGTCACTGATAACTCATTTCACATCACCAGAGGTATTAGAAGTATGACAAGAGGAGCAGTCATCTGCTTTTGGAATAGCTTGTGACAGGAAAATGCCAAAGCGTGCAGAATTTTGTATCAAGCACACAGGAAACTCCTTAGGCTCTTTCCTCATTCCCAAACTGGTTTTCATGTGTTACAATTTGCAAGCCAGGCCAGGGCTTTTGCCTGCAACCACCCAGTTCACAGGAATGAGTATTAAACCCCAGAGTGATGGGAGCTGGAACAAACCATTTTTATGATACTGTGCCCTGTTTGCTGCTATGAAATTCAGAAATCAAATTCTCTCCCACCTGCCTTGTGGGGGTCCCAGTTACCAGGGAACCAGTTGTGGGTTTCCCCAGGTCTGGATTGAAAGCACTGGAGACAGTAATTCATGTTCACACTCAGGTGTTTATTATTCCTTATCAGTAAAACAGTCTCACAACCATGAGTTCAGCAGCTTTTCATTAGAAGGCACAAAAGGGCCAGCAGTCTCTTGTTACAAGGTCTTTTAAGACTAAACTATCCAATTAAGGGCTGACACTTGGATTATTTTCCCTTTTAACCCAATAACTGGTCCCAAAGAGCTGCAGTGCAGACTTTTCTGCCCAATTACAAAATGCCACCCAAACCCATGAAGAAGGAGGAAGAAGAAGCATGAAAAGGGAACCCAGGATGACACCCTGTGCCCTCCATCTTGCTGCCATCCACAACATAACAATTTCTCACCAAGTGATCCACCTACACTGCTCTCTATAATCTATTTCACACTTTTGTGGATTCCAGTCTGTCTTGAAGTCTGGGAAACTTTCTCCATGAGTGAGGGTCAGAGTCAGTGCTGCCCTGGGGGTCAGGACACCCCAGAGCAGACACAGAAATATTCCCAGTGCCCTGGGTTTCTGCACTGCCTGCATTTCTGTGTCTTTCCAGGTCTCCTCTCTTCCTTTGTGGAGGTGGAGTCCATCAAGAGGCACTTCAAGAGCCGCCTGGTGGGCACGGTGCTCAATGGGTACCTGTGCCTGAGGAAGCTGGTGGTGCAGAGGACAAAGCTGATTGATGAGACCCAGGACATGCTGCTGGAGATGCTGGAGGACATGACAACAGGTAAAACCACCTCTGTTCCATAAATCCAGCTTTAGGATCAACCAAGATGGAAAAGCTGAACATTCTCTAAATGACTGCTGTAATCAGAGGGGTTTATGGCTTCCAGTATTTTCTCTTGGCAAAGAGCAGTTGAACAGCATTCCTAGTCACCTCTTATCTTCCAGGAATCTCAGCCTCCTCATTTTTATGGGGCTGTTTTACTGCAGCCCAGCCATGCAGAGTAACCCTACCTAAGAAATACCTTCCATCTTTCACAGAGTGGATTCACAAAAGGAGAGAGCACCAAATTGTGGGGCTGGCTGCAGAAGGATTTATTGCATGTGCTGAGTTAAAGGGGAATCTATAAAATTGACTGCAGAGTCCATTTTAAAGCTTCCTTTTGTTGGCAGGCACAGAGTCAGAGACCAAGGCATTCATGGCTGTGTGCATAGAGACTGCCAAGCGCTACAGCCTCGATGACTACAGGACCCCAGTGTTCATCTTTGAGAGGCTCTGCAGCATCATCTACCCTGTGAGTGGGGCAGGGGCACACTGCCTGAACACAGCCCTGAAATGCTTTGGGATGGGGCTTAAAGATTGTCCAGTCCCAGCCTCTGCTATGGCAGGGACACCTTCCATGATCCCAGGCTGCTTCCAGCCTTGGCCAGCCCAGCCTTGGACATTGCAGGGGTCCAGGGGCAGCCACAGCTTCTCTGGGCACCCTGTGCCAGGGCCTGCCCACTCTTCCCAATATCTGATCTAAATTTCCCCTCTTTCAGCCTGACCCTTTCCCCCTTGTCCTGTCACTCCAGCCCCTGATGAAAAGTCTCTCTCTGGCTTTCCTGCAGTCAGTTTTACACCATAGAAGGTGTTGTGGTGTCTCCACACAACCTTCTCCTCTGCAGGCTGAGCATTCCCAATGTCTCAGCCTGTCTCCATAGGGGAGGTGCTCCAGTCCCCTCCATGGCCTCCTCTGCCCTTGCTCCAACAATTCCACGAGTTCTCATGTTGAGAACACCAGAACTGTGTGCAGTGCTCCAGGTGGAGTCTCATGATGGAGGAGGAGAATCAGCACCAAGCACCTCTAGCACCCTAGATCTGGTTCATTTTTCCCAGGAGCAGCTGTGTCTGCAGTCATGATTCACCATGAGCCTTTGGAGAGCTGTACCCCAGTGTATCCCTTTGGGGGGTTCAGGTTCCCTGAGGAATTTGGTTACTCAGTGATCCTGGCCATCCTCAGTGTGGCATGCAGAGCCAGTGGGGAAAGGACTGAAGGTTTAGGAACATTCTCCCATTAAAATGCAGCAATGGGAGCATGGCTAGGGAAAAACTTATTCACTGTGTCTCTGCTGTTGCTCTTTAGGAGGAGAATGAAGTCACTGAGTTCTTTGTCACCCTGGAGAAAGATCCCCAGCAGGAAGATTTCCTGCAGGGCAGGATGCCAGGGAATCCCTACAGCAGTAATGAGCCTGGCATCGGGCCCCTCATGAGGGACATCAAGAACAAGATCTGCCAGGACTGTGACCTGGTGGCTCTGCTGGAGGATGACAGTGGCATGGAGGTGAGAATTTCTGGAGGTGGGGATTGCTTGCACAGACCTGTGGGATGCTGGTTTTGGGCAGCTGGTGGTTGCTGGGGTGGTGATGTAACAACCTGAGCTTGTTCTTGACTTGTTCTTCTCTCCCTTTCAGCTTTTGGTGAACAACAAGATCATCAGTCTGGATCTGCCTGTGGCTGAGGTCTACAAGAAGGTGTGGTGTCCCACAAACGAGGTGTGTGTTACCTTTGTTCAAGTTAACAGCACAGAGCAGCTGTCCTTCACATCAACAAAAAAAAAAAAGGGGAAAAATCAAAACCACACGCGTCAGGATTTATTTCCTGGCATATAATTTATTGGGTGTAACTGCTCAGCAACTTTTGGTGCTCTGTTAGGACACATTGTGCATGGCCCTGCAACGTGAGTGATTGCAGAGCACTGCCCCAGGTGAGCTGTGTCCTGCGTCACAGTGACTCTTCCTGAGGAACAGCTCTCCCTGTGCTCCCCTGGGGAGAGTTGAGCGTTTCAGTGCCTTTCAGAGCACATTTCACACTCCATCTGCACACAAAAGTTTTGTGTGTGTGCACACAAGGACACCAGACTGCTCCATCAGTCTGTGCTTCGAGGGCGAGCCCAAGTTATTTATGCACAGAGCACCCAGTGCTTCTCCATATTTGCACTTCTGCTCTCATGTTTTCCATCAGGATCTCAAGCACTTGGCAGATTCATCCTTTTTTTGTTTTTCATTGTATGTGTTGTGTGTTTTTCACATGAAGAAATGGACCCAGCAGTGTTAAGGGTCCAGTCCACCATGTCACACTGAGCTTGTTCCAGAGGTGGATGTGTCCAGAACAAGCTCTTCCCTTTTTTCCTTGTGACCATTCAAATAACTCCCACTGAGACCATCAGGCTCAAGCTTGCCCACTGCAAATATATTTTTAGAGGCACTTGAGATCATAAAACAAGACTGATTTGTCCAGCATTTCTTGGTCATTTCTCATTTCCTCCTGGCCTCAAATCACCTTTGAAATTTCCATTTCTGAAGCCATTTGTGGGAACTATTCAAACAAAGTGCCAGTTAGCAGTGAATGATGATAAAATGGGTCTCATTAAGCTTTATTTCAGGAACAAAGCCTTCAGTACTGCAAAATCGAGCCCAAACCTTGTGACAGTGATAATTTTTAACAAGGTACCCACTTGGAAAGGGAGATGAGGTGCTGGTGTTAATCTGTGAGTTCTGATTTGAATTCTGACGGAGTCGCTGGTGCAATGTTCCCCATGCTGCCCCTGGAGGAGCTGTTCCCGTGGGATGCCGGGCGTGCAGCTCTCCCGGAGGGAAGCAGCTCAGCTGCTGAAAGGCAGAGTTTGTTCAGCATTCCTGGGGATGAACAGCTTTCATCTGTCTTCCTTTGTGAGCACCTCCTGGAGCCGCAGCTCCCGTTCCCTGGGAGCGACAGGCTCACAAGAAACGCAACCTCAGGCCCCTTTTTGTTTCCCTTGTCTCTCAGTGGCTTTTTTTGTTCATCTGCCGTTTTACCAGGGCCCCTGTGGTGTTAATTGCTGGTCGCCAGCGTGGCCTTTGAGCAGATCTTCCCCCCGGGGCTTTCCCTGTGCTTATGTATTTGCTGTGACATTAAGCACTGCTTATTCCACATTAGGCTTAGCACGATCCCTGACAGGTTTTCTCTTGCAAGGTCTCCTGCTCCCAAATCTGGGATTTTTCTTTTCTGCTTTTTATTCAGACCTATGGATTAAAAATGGAAAGTTTCATGATATGCTGTCAGTATTTCCAGCTGGAAATACATCTGGAAAAGTGTCCCTTTCTCAGGGTAACAGCACAGCTTCTTGGCTGTATCAGTGATGTACTGTCTTACTGAAAGCTCATTCAATTGCCTTTTACTCCTCTTCCATTTGCCATCGCTGCAGATTTTATCTCTTTGAAAGCTTTCATCCAATTAGCCTGTCCTGCTTCATTTCCTGGGCTGTGCCTGTTCCCTGGATTTCCCAGCTATGCTGTGCCATACCCCAGAGGAGAGGTTGCCATGGAAAGCAGGTGAACCCATTTTCCCATGGCTGCATCTTTCACTGGTGCTGAAGGAAAGCTGGAGGAGATGGAAGGAGGAAGAGACTGTTTATCACCAGTCTATCAATTAACTGGCAATGCCAAGAAAAGCTGGGCTGACCAAGGGATGAGTTACTGATGTTTTTGCAGGTGGCTCTGTTGTTGTTTTTAATTCATCTCAGGAACAGGAAAATGAGGGAGTGAAAGATTTCCCCGTGTTACCATCAGCAGGTGGAACAGCACGAGGGAGAGCTGGGGCTGGAGTGTCTGTACACACTGAAACCAGAGCCAGGCTTGTGTCCAAGTGGCCAGAGACGGAATGAATAAAAAGCTGTGCTCTTGCAGGGGGAGCCCATGAGGATCATTTACCGCATGCGGGGGTTACTGGGAGATGCCACGGAGGAATTCATCGAGTCCCTCGACTCCACCACTGGTAATGCATTTGTCTGCTGAAAGCTGGGATTAGATTTGAAATCTGAGGTTTGCTGCAGAGCAATGACATTATTATCCTCACAGCAGTGAGCTTAAAGTTGATTGACGTTGCTTTTGCTGCATTTACCTGCTTCACCTCGAGTGAAGGAGGATTTTACCAGCGCTTTAAAGCTGTGCTTCAGATGTGAGCACTTGCTTGGCACGGGGACCATTCTGCCCAGCCCTTCTTCATATCTCTGCTCTTAATTCTTTTTTAATTCAATACAACTGAAGTGTCTGGAATTGCTGGGAAATGCGTGCTGCTCTGCTCTCCATTTCTGCGTGTCCCGGTGGGGCTGCTCCTGTCCTCACCACTGTGTCTGTCCTGCAGATGAGGAGGAGGATGAGGAAGAGGTGTATAAGATGGCAGGGGTGATGGCCCCATGTGGAGGCCTGGAGTGCATGCTCAACAGACTGACTGGCATCAAGGACTTCAAGCAGGGCCGGCACCTCTTAACCGTGAGTGTCCCTTTGGCACCGGGGTCAGGAGTTATGGGGAGGAAAATTCCACAGGCACCCCTGAGGTTTAGACAATCTCCCTTGAGCTGGAACAGTTCCTTCCCTCTCCTGTTCTTTTTGGGTAACAATTCCTTACAAAACTTCAAATGTCTAGAACCTGAGGAGTTGGTAAGACCAAATCCTGTCTTGTTGGAGGAATTGTTTTCTGCCTTGGCCATATCTGAAAACCAAAGCTGTGCTAAGATATACACACATATATATTTATGTGAAAATCTGGGGTGTACTGTATCCCAGCAGTCTGGATATCAGGTCTATTACTGTATTAAACTATTACTTCAGTTTCAGCAAAATCCCCCCTCGTTGTGAAGTCCCACAGAGAATCCCTTTCTGTATTTTGCAGGTGCTGTTAAAACTCTTCAGTTACTGTGTGAAGGTGAAAATCAACCGGCAGCAGCTGGTCAAGCCAGAGATGAACACTTTGAATGTCATGCTGGGGACTCTCAACTTGGTAAGGACAGCTTGGACTTCCAGAAGTGGTTTTCCATGGATTCCAATGAATTTAAGCTACTTCTGCCTGCCCTGCTGCCTTGTGACAACTACAGGAGATGGGAAATACTGATGTGCGGGCACTGCAAATTATCCTTTGGACATTCCTTATCTGTTATGGGTGGGAGTGTGGGGGCAGTTAAACCAGCTGGTGTTCCAGTGCCCCTTCCCACCTCAAACCAGTGACTGCTGGTGTTCTAGTGCCCCTTCCCACCCCAAACCAGTGACTGCTGGTGTTCCAGTGCCCCTTCCCACTTTATACCAGTGACTGCTGGTGCTCCAGGGTCTGCTCCCACCTCAAACCAGTGACTGCTGGTGTTCCCCTAAGTGCTCCCACCTCAAACCAGTGACTGCTGGTGTTCCAGTGCCCCTTCCCACCTCAAACCAGTGACTGTTGCTGTTCCCCTGAGCACTCCCATGTCTTGCAGGCTCTGGTGGCTGAGCAGGAGAGCAAGGACAGCGGGGGAGCAGCAGTGGCAGAGCAGGTGCTCAGCATCATGGAGATCATTCTGGATGAATCCAACGCAGAGCCCCTGAGCGAGGACAAGGTGAGTGGCTCCTTTCCCTGGATTCAGGCCTTGCACAGCCCTGCTCACAGGGATGCTGAGCTCCAGGAGCAGGAGGGGAGTGCTGATGGAGTCTGACCCTCGTTCCACTTCTGGCAGGTCTTGGCAGGCCTTGGGGAAGGGCTCAAGGAGGGCCCTGAACCAAAAGCACTGCGAGGCTGCGTCAGGATGAGTCTTGCATGGTTGGGTGAGGGTTGTTAGGCACTGCTTGGATCCTTTCCTGCCTGTTTTGGGCCACGGGCCAGTGAGAGACAAGAAAAGACACAGCTTGGCCTTGTTTTTTGGAGTGTTTTTGTATGTGTTGAAAACATGATTGATTTTCCAGTTAATTGAGAATAAAACTGTTTCTCATCTAGACTGAGAACAAGAAGAGCTTCTCACTCATCTTTTGAAGCTGTGGGTGAACAGGAATCTGGTGTGCTTTGGGTTGGAATTATTAGACTTTTGGCTGGAAAATGCTTTAACGGCACGTGGAATAAGCCAGGGGTTGGTGCAGCCATTCCATGAGACCTCTGAGAACAAGACTCAATTTTATTTTTATCAGTGACCACCCCTTCACAACAGGAGTACCCCACCACCTCCCAGAGTGAGAATTTCCTTGTAGATTTATTGACTATAAATCCTGCTGCTTTTGCTTCACAGGGCAACCTCCTCCTGACAGGGGACAAGGACCAGCTGGTGATGCTGCTGGACCAGATCAACAGCACCTTTGTGCGCTCCAACCTGAGCGTGCTGCAGGGGCTGCTGCGCATCATCCCCTACCTGAGCTTCGGGGAGATGGAGAAGATGCAGATCCTGGTGGATCGCTTCAAGCCCTACTGCAACTTTGATAAGTATGTTGGCACAGCTCAGCTAAAGGCACCTGAAATGGTTTTGGTGACACATTTCTGCCTTCATCTCCTCATTGGTGCTACTCCAGTCTAATGCCAGGTGTCGGGTGCAGGGAAAACTCTGGGCTTAATATGAGTTATTAGCAAGTTCTGTTTATGGAAGAGAGCATTAGACACTTATACAGCAAGTAATAAGCTCATGAATATTCTGTAATTTACACTGTTTATTGGTTACACTACAACATTAGCTCTTCTCTGTTCTTTAGGGGTTACATCTCTCTTTTCTCATGTCTCCTTCACTATTTGTTATCATACTACAGCTAGGCTTAAGGACACGCTATCTAGCAAGTGCAAAACTCAAAATTAGCTACAGCTTTGTACTTTTCCAATCTCTAGTCAACTAAAATCCCAACAGCCAGGCTTCAGCTTCATTTCCTCTCTCACTTCTGAGCCATTTTTGACATAAAAGTGTGAGGTCTAGCTTGAGGAATAGGTCTTCAGAGAGAGCGTTTTGAGGTGACAGGCCTGAATAGCTTTTCTGAGTCTCTGAGCTGGGGCAGGTACACCATTCAGTGAGAATTACAGGCAGAGTTACCATCTCTTCTCTTTGTTCAGGTATGATGAGGAGCACAGTGGAGATGATAAAGTTTTCCTGGACTGCTTCTGTAAAATAGCAGCAGGAATAAAGAACAACAGCAATGGCCATCAGCTGAAAGATCTCATCCTGCAGAAGGGGATTACACAGAATGCCCTGGATTACATGAAAAAGCACATTCCAAGTGCAAAGAAGTAAGAGTCACTATTTAATGTGTGTGGTTAATGTGTGTGACTGCCCTGGACATCCTCCTCATCCCATCACCACAATCTCCCAAGAAATCCATGAACAAGTTCCCATTCAGGAGCATTCAGAGCTGTGGTGCTGAGGTCTGGTGAGGCAGTGCTCGTATAGAGATGACCTAAAAACCCTGAAATCTTCCCATTTGATACCCATCCAAGCTGATTTCTTGGATATCTCAATCCTTGTGTTTCCTGCCTGTCCTCTCCTGTTTCACAGCAACAGAGTTTGTGCTGTTGGTAGCCAACTCATGAACACAAATCCCCAGGCTCAGAGTTGGCACCGTGGCCGTGCACAGCATGGGAGTGGGAGTGTGACTGTCCCTTCATTAATGAGCTGAGCAGGGACACGGGGGGAGGGAGTGTTCCCTGCAGCCTGGAGCCATGCTGCTGTCTGGGACACTCCCCCAGCTGCTGCCTTTTGTGTTCCATGCAGTTTGGATGCAGACATATGGAAGAGGTTCTTATCTCGACCTGCACTTCCTTTTATCCTGCGCCTGCTCCGAGGCCTCGCGACGCAGCACCCTGCAACACAGGTGAGCCCAGGGCCCTGGCACTCTGCTCTGGGGCTGCAGCTCAGCAGAAACTCCTCTAAGAGTTGGTTCTACATTCATTTTTGATGGGTTTTGTTTTGCCATCCTCATCACAGTTGGAACAGTTTTGCTCACAACTTTTTTCCGCCAGAAGGTTTTGGTCCTAGTCTGAAGGGAATTCTGTTTGGGGGATAAAGCAGAGAGAAAATCCAGTTCTCCTGAGCTTACCTCTTATAAGAATGTGAAATTTTCTTATAAGAATGTGAAATTCTTATAAGAATTGTTAATTCTGTTGGGAGTCTCAAAGTAGGCATAGGTGTGGAAGCTGTTCAAGTATTCTCTGGGCAAGTTCTGCCTTTGCAGAGCATCCTCTGAGTTTTGTGTTTTACATGAGAAGATTGGGAACATGACTCTGTGTCTTTGTCTTGGTGCCTTGAGCCTCTGCTGGGCAGCTTCAGGCATCATCTGGAAAAGTCAGAGATTCTGATTTGAATATTTCCTCCTGCTGTGTGGTGTGAGATTGACACACCAGTGTGAAGAGAAGGTAATTATTGATAAGCTCCCCAGGACGTGATTGTTGGTGTTTGAAGGCATCAATACAATGTCTTATCACAAAATAAACGTTTTATCCAACATCCCCATCTGAGCTGGTAATGACCAGTGGAGAGGCAAATTGCCCCAGACTGACACACAGTTTTTAGGGCCTTAAAAAAGAAAGGAACAGTGGTTGCAGCTCAGTGCTCTGCCCAGCTGTCCCTGTAGGATTAGGGGGGACAGTCACTGTCCTGAGTCCCCTCCTCCTGAGCAGTGCTGTGCTCCCATCCCCCAGGTGCTAATAGGAACAGACTCCATCTCCAACCTGCACAAACTGGAGCAGGTGTCGAGTGATGAAGGCATTGGGACGTTGGCAGAGAACCTCCTGGAGGCTCTGAGGGAGCACCCCGAGGTGAACAAGAAGATTGACGCCGCGCGGAAGGAGACACGCGCCGAGAAGAAGAGGATGGCCATGGCCATGAGGCAGAAGGCCCTGGGCACCCTGGGCATGACGGTAATGGCTGGGGGCTCTGCTCCTCCAGGGCTTTCCTTCCTGCCCTGCTCAAGCTGCCTCAGCAGGAAATGTGTGATTTATTGATGGATATTGCACAGCTCCAGCCTCCCCGTTTGCCTGGTGCTGCCAGGAGGGAACAGAGGAGATGGGATGGGCATTCCAGTGCCAGTGGTGGGCATGGTGTGGTTTGTCATTGTTTTTAACCTGCTTGAGCTTTTCTGTCTTCCAGACAAATGAGAAGGGCCAGGTGGTGACCAAGACTGCGCTGCTTAAACAGATGGAGGAGCTGATAGAGGAGCCAGGACTGACCTGCTGCATCTGCCGGGAGGGATACAAATTCCAGGTACTGGGAGCTAAGAGTTACAGGTAGTGGGAGCTAAAAGTTCTGCATAGTGGGAGCTGAAAGTTCCAGGCAGTGGGAGCTAAGAGTTCTAGGTCATGGGAGCTAAGAGTTCCAGGTGGTGGGAGCTAAAACTTCCAGGTCATGGGAGCTAAGAGTTCCAGGTAATGGGAGCTAAAAGTTCTGCATAGTGGGACCTAAGAGTTCCAGGTACTGGGAGCTAAGAGTTCCAGGTAGTGGGGGCTAAAAGTTCCAGGTAGTAGGAGCTAGGAGTTTCAGGTAATGGTGATGGGAGATTGAAGTTCCAGGTGAAGGGAGACACATTTTCAGAGCCCTCTCAGCTCCTAATGGGACTTGCCAGTATCTGGTTGCACAAGTGCTGGCGCTGGAGGATCAGGAAGTCTCAGGGTTGGTTCTTCAGATCAGTAATTCCAGAGGTGGCTGGGAAAGGGAAGTGTGTTTTCAGTGAAAGCTGGAAAAACACAGGACCAGTTTAAGTTTGAGGTTGGTATCAATGCAAGGAACCCCAAAATGGGGACTAGCATGCTCTGACTCTGTGATTCAGTTGAACAAATGGTTTATTAAGCTATATAATATTATACTACATACTATACTAATACCATACCAAACAAAAACCTGTGACCCTTTCCAACAGTCACGACACAGCTTTGACCTAATTGATCAATCAGTCAAAACAACCATCACCAGTGTCCAGTTAACAAATCCCTTTTCAGCAAACAATCTGCATAACACATCCCACATGTGCCAAACAACAGATGCAGCAAGTGAAGAATTGTTTTCTTCTTTCTCTGAGCTTTCTCCAGCAAAAATCTTGGGAGAGAGAATTATGTCTCTGTTCAAAGAATGTGTGAATACCACAAGGTTGGGAGTGGAAGAGGTTCAATTCAGTGTGGTGTGGAAAGAGCAGGAGATGAGTAGCAGAGCTTGCTAAGGCAGCTGTGTGTCCTTGCAGCCCACCAAGGTGCTGGGGATTTACACCTTCACCAAGCGCGTGGCGCTCGAGGAGTTTGAGAACAAGCCCCGCAAGCAGCAGGGCTACAGCACCGTGTCCCACTTCAACATTGTGCACTATGACTGCCACCTGGCAGCTGTCAGGTATGTGCCCACACCCACACAGCCCCTCAGCCTGGGCTGGAGGCCTTTCCAGGTGCTTTGGGATCACTGTGGGACTCAGGCTGGGTGGGCTGGGTTGTTGATCACTTTGCAGGGCTTCTCCATCTCCATGCCTGCTTTAACACTGCTCAGCCCTGGACTCTGCCAAGTCCAGCATTGAGAGAAGCTGTGGAATTGTCATTTTGGGGATGTTTCCTTAGACAGAAGCTTGCATCCTGCTGACTTGCCTGGTGTGCTCTGTCTCTTTGTGCAGGCTCGCTCGGGGCCGCGAGGAGTGGGAGAGTGCAGCCCTGCAAAATGCCAACACCAAGTGCAATGGGCTCCTGCCAGTGTGGGGGCCCCACGTGCCAGAGTCTGCTTTTGCCACGTGCTTGGCACGGTGAGTACAGGCAGGTTCTTCCCCAGCTGGTTGCATCTGGCTGAGTCAGATCCTTGCCACACACTCCCCTGAAATCCTGGGATCGGAGGTGGTGCAGCTGAATCCTGGTGAAACGGAGCCATTTCAGGTTCTACCATCAGGAGTGAATCTCCTAAAAAAGTTCAGATGTCTGTTTGTTCCTTGGCTTCATGTAAATAATTTCAGAGCCTTCTTAGCCCCCAGTCACAGCTGAAGATGCAGTGTTGATTCATTTGTGCCCAGTGAGCCCCTACTGTACAAAAGAAACCTTCTGACACCAGTGGATTCCCTGGTGTAGATTTCCAGACTTCTCTTGGATGGTACTGAGGTACTTGAGCAGCTGTCTGGAGCAGATGGAGATGCTGATGTCAGGATTCTGCTTTACCTTGTGCTGGGTTTGTAATGTCACATTAGAAATTTTGAACCTGACAGGGGTTAGGTTTAGATCAGAGATTGGGAAGAAAGTCTTCCCTGTGTAGAGGTGTGCACTGGCACAAGATGCCCAGAGAGGTTATGGATGCCCCATCCCTGGCAGTGTCCAAAGCCAGGTTGGACAGAACTTGAAGCAACCTGGGACAGTGGAAGGTGTCCCTGCCCATGGAAGGGGTTGAGACTGGAAAATCTTTAATGTCCCCAACCCAAACCATTTTGTGATTTTGTGGAATCAAGAGTGGCAACATCCTGGAAGCATTTCAGCCAGGAGCTGTATCCCAGCTCCTGGGCATGGGAAAACAGTATTGATGTGTGGACAGATATCTGCAGCTGGAATTGGATTTGCCAGAGTGAGCTGAAGGCCTCCCTTTGGGGAGGTTACTCCAAGGTAGCAGGGCTGCCTTTGTGAGTTTTTGTGCCGTGCTTGCTGTGCTCCTGGGCTGTGTTGAGGCAGGAGCAGCTCTCTGCAAGCCCCATGGTGTTTTTCAGGCCCAACACAAACCTGCAGGAGGGGCTGTGCTGTGGCAGGAGCAGCTCTCTGAAATCCTCCTGGGTTTTTCAGGCACAACACAAACTTGCAGGAGGGGCTGTGCTGTGGCAGGAGCAGCTTTCTGCAAGCTCCCTGGTGTTCTTCAGCCCAACGCAAACCTGCAGGAGGGGCTGTGCCGTGGCAGGAGCAGCTCTCTGAAGGCCCCCTGGTGTTTTTCAGGCACAACACGTACCTGCAGGAGTGCACGGGGCAGAGGGAGCCCACGTACCAGCTGAACGTGCACGACATCAAGCTGCTGTTCCTGCGCTTCGCCATGGAGCAGTCGTTCAGCATCGACACCGGGGGTGGCGGCCGCGAGAGCAACATCCACCTCATCCCCTACATCATCCACACCGTGCTCTACGTGCTCAACACGTCAGTGCCACCCCTGCCACCCTCCCCCAGCTCTGCACGGGCCAGCACAGATGGGAAATCACATAAAGTTTTGGGAGGGTTGCGCATCCTGAGTGGGTTGTTAAGGATTTGCATTGTTGGGAGTGAAGCCTGGACATGCCGGATAACAGGGAACCTATTGAGTAAAAGCAATTGGGAATTAGCTTCTCTTTCCATTCTAGATGTAATTATTACCTCTGGGGTGAGCAACAGGGTTATTACATTAAAGCAACTCTGCCAGCTTAATTTTCTCCTGAGCAGGCAGAAGAGACATTGCGATGAAATCATTGTTAGTTAAAAACTTAACCCTGATGCAGTTTTATTCAGTGTTCAAATAACACAGGTTGGTTTCCATATTTGACATCCTGGAGGAGGGTTCAGGTCCACCAGATTTTCCTGATATTTTCAATTTTTTTGGGAGGTTACCATTATTATTTTTGCCCATAAGCAGCAGTCCATTGGCACTGCACTGCACTGAGGCTGTGTGGCCACATCCATGGGCACCCAGATGCTTTGGAATAGAGGAGCTGATTCTGATCCTGCAGAAATGGGCTGCCCATGTCTATCCTCTATTGGAGGAGTTAGATATTAGTAAGTAATACTAATTAGATGAGGGTATAAATATTAAAATACACACCAAGGTCACTCCAAATGCAGTGCAGTGAAATCCCTCTCACTTTCCCGCCTGGAACTAATCAAGGTTTTGGCTGTAATACAATTTCTCTTTTGTTTTTAATATCTATCTCCAGATCCCTGCGCTATTGTTTTCCCAATCCTTTGGGAGACAAATAAATGGAACTATTTGTTTCATCTTGTTAGGCTCCTGTTGGCACCACAGAGCCCAGAACCCGCTGGGCAGACGTGGAAAAAAAGCCTTCTGTACTTCTCAGACAGAATTTTTAATATTAAATGGAGAAAATAAAGAGCTACTACTTGGCTCCCAGCTGCATCTTTTAGCAGATGAAAAGGTCACACAGCCCTGACAGCTTCATCTGCTGGGATGCTGCTTGATGCCTGACAGGGAGAGTTTATCTCACTGCAGAGTCACAGGTCTGACCTGGCTGGCAGCCTCTGCCTGCTGCAGGAGAGCCACAGATGTGGCAAAGTGTGATGCAACTTCCCAAAGTCTCCTGTGACACGTGCTTTGCACTGTCACCCCTGGGCTGTCAGGACTCCTGGGACACTGGAGCTCTGAGGGAAAGGAGGAAAAGGATAAAACATTTATATAAGCTGGCAGTAAAGTGCAGTGTCTTTAGGTTTGAATTTGGCCTGTGTCTTCCCAGGGTTTGCTTTTGCAGTAGAGGAATTTTATAAATGGATCCAGGTGTGGCTGCAGGAGCTGCAGTGGCTGTGGTGTGTCCCGTGGGAGTTGGCTCCACTCATCTTTTTCTCAAAAAAAAGTGGAAATATTCCTCTACAGTGGTGTTACCTTCCACTGGGGCAATGGCAGCTGTTTGGCAGACCTCTAGTGCCACCCACAACTCCAAGGAAAATGTGTTTGCTTCACTGGGAGCAGGTCCTCAGCCAGGGAGGAGTTTGGAGGAAGCTGGTGGTGCCCACTGGGAACGAATCCTCAGTCAGGGGGTGAATTTGGGGGTGCCCAGCTGTGTGCCTGTGCAGGGGCAGCACCCAGGGCTCCGGGGCAGCAGAGGCTGAGCTCCCTGGAGCTGAGCAGAAGCTGAGTCCCTGGAGCTGGGGAGCACAGGCTGAGCCCCTGGAGCTGAGTCCCTGGAGCTGAGCCCCTGGAGCTGGAGCTGAGCCCCTGGAGCTGGAGCTTAGGCTGAGCTGGAGCTGGGGAGCACAGGCTGAGCCCCTGAAGCTGGAGCTGAGCTGAGCCCCTGGAGCTGAGCTTAGGCTGAGCCCCTGGAGCTGGGGAGCACAGGCTGAGCCCCCTGGAGCTGGAGCTGAGCCCCTGGAGCTGGGGAGCACAGGCTGAGCCCCTGGACTTGAGTCCCTGGAGCTGAGCCCCTGGAGCTGAGCACAGGCTGAGCCCCTGGAGCTGAGCCCCTGGAGCTGGGGAGCACAGGCTGAGCCCCTGGAGCTGAGCACAGGCTGAGCCCCTGGAGCTGGGGAGCACAGGCTGAGCCCCTGGAGCTGAGCCCCTCTGAGGCTCTCTGTGTGTTGCAGGACCCGGGCGACGTCGCGGGAGGAGAAGAACCTGCAGAGCTTCCTGGAGCAGCCCCGGGAGAAGTGGGTGGAGAGCGCCTTTGAGGTGGACGGGCCCCACTACTACACCGTGCTGGCCCTGCACGTGTGTCCCCCCGAGCGCTGGCGCGCCATCCGCGGGGACATCCTGCGCCGCCTGCTCGTCACCGCCCACGCGCGCGTGGTGTCCCCGGGAGGGGCCAGCAGGTCAGTGCCACCCCTGGCTGGGCACAGCACAGGGCACCACGGGCACAGAGCCACTGGGGTCATTGTCTCAGAGACACTGGGGTCACTGTCACAGAGCCCCATGGGGCACAGGCACAGAGCCACTGGGGTCACTGTCACAGAGACACTGGGGTCACTGTCACAGAGACACTGGGGTCATTGTCACAGAGACACTGGGGTCACTGTCACAGAGACACTGGGGTCATTGTCACAGAGACACTGGGGTCACTGTCACAGAGACACTGGGGTCACTGTCACAGAGCCCCATGGGGCACAGGCACAGAGCCCCACGGGCACTGGGGCACTGGCACAGGGCTTGTGTCACTCAGAGCCGCTCATGTCACAGGCACAGGCACTGAGCCACTCGTGTCACTGTCACTGAGCCCCACGGGCACTGGAACAGGCACAGAGCCACTGGGGTCACTGTCACAGAGCCCCACACGCCACTGGCACTGTCACAGAGCCACTGGGGTCACTGTCACACCTGCCCATGTCACTGTCACAGAGCCCCACGGTCACTGGCACAGGACTCATGTCACTGTCACACCCTTTCATGTCACTGTCACACCCACTCATGTCACTGTCAGAGAGCCACTCGTGTCATTGTCACACCCACTTGTGTCGCTGTCGCACCCACTCCTGTCACTGTTACAGAGCCACTGGGGTCACCATCAAGGAGCCACTTGTGTCACCATCACAGAGCCACTGGGGTCACTGTCACAGAGCCATTGGGGTCACTGTCACACCCACTCCTGTCACTGTCACACCCACTCCTGTCATTGTCACAGAGCCACTTGTGTTACTTTCACAGAGCCACTGGTGTCACTGTCCCACCTGCTCGTGTCACAGCCCCACTCACAGCCAATGGAGTGTGTGTAGTTTACACCAGCTGTCAGCCCCTCTGAGTAACCTTTGCACTCAGGGTTGTGGAGCTGCACAATCCCAGTCTGGCTTGGCTTGGGAGGGACCCTGAAACCCCCCCCAGTGCCACCCCTGCCATGGCAGGGACAGCCAGCACAGCCCAGAGACAGCCCAGCAGCCCAGGGACACCCAGGGACAGCCAGCACAGCCCAGGGACACCCAGGGACAGCCAGCACAGCCCAGAGACAGCCCAGCAGCCCAGGGACAGCCAGCACAGCCCAGGGACACCCAGGGACAGCCAGCACAGCCCAGGGACAACCCAGCAGCCCAGGGACACCCAGGGACAGCCAGCACAGCCCAGAGACAGCCCAGCAGCCCAGGGACAGCCAGCACAGCCCAGCAGCCCAGGGACAGCCAGCACAGCCCAGCAGCCCAGGGACAGCCAGCACAGCCCAGAGACAGCCAGCACAGCCCAGGGACAGCCAGCACAGCCCAGGGACAGCCAGCACAGCCCAGGGACAACCCAGCAGCCCAGGGACAGCCAGCACAGCCCAGAGACAGCCAGCACAGCCCAGGGACAGCCCAGCAGCCCAGGGACACCCAGGGACAGCCAGCACAGCCCAGGGACAGCCAGCACAGCCCAGGGACAGCCCAGCAGCCCAGGGACAGCCAGCACAGCCCAGGGACACCCCCAGAGCCCAGTTTGCTCTCAGCCTTGTCCAGCCTGGCCCTGAGTGGCTGCAGCTGCCCCCCAGGGCTGCTCTGAGCAGGAGATTTCATTCTGGAGTGGATCAATGAGCTGATCCATGGAAATGAAGCTTTTCCCTCTTCCTCCCCCAGCTCAGCACTCAGCCGTGAGCTGTCTGAGCTGTGCCTCATCCCTGTTTGCCTCCCTAAGGAAGCTCCTTCTGGGCCCTTTTGATCAGTGCTCCAGCCTCCCTCAAATAGAAAAATAGAAATAGAAGTCAAATGCCATTGCTTTTTAAAAAGAAAAAAATCAATAGCAGCTGTCAGGCACTTGAAGCACAAGAATAAGTGGCTGTGCCTGCCTGACAAAGGCACAATATTGCCAGAGAGGGAAAGGGAATTCCAGTTTCTGAAAGGATGATTTGAAATAGCTGTCATAATTAGGAATCAATTCATTATTATTCTAAGTCGCCTTAAAGGGCATTTTTATGCTGATGACATTAATTAGGTGTTTGATAAAGTCATTCCATTGTAGTTGCACAAACCCAGCATGAACCAGTGCTCTTGGAAAAGGCAGAGAGCCCTGAAAGGGCTCCTCCATTGATCCCTGTGCTGCTTTCAGGCTCCCCTGGCTCCTGTTTCCTATTTCCTGGGGGTCTGACAGACCCAGGGCATGTCCTGGAGCCTCAGGGGGTGCAGCAGAGCTAAGGCCAGGGTGGGTTTGCTGCTTTTTAAACCTCCCTGGATGTTCTGTTCCTTCCCCAAGCACAGGTGCTGCAATAAAAGCACTTTGGAACAGGCAGAGCCAGGAACTTCCAGCTAAAGCATCCAATGTCTGGAATTTCAGGGGAGCACACTCAGAAACTGCTCAGGAATTATGTCAAGGTTTATTCAAGGGCTTTCTTTAATCTCTGCAGACTAAGGGAGCACAAAGCCTCCCTCTGATAAAGCCTCTCAGAAACAGCAATATGGCAGTTCTGATTTCCAAGCTCTGTGCTTATTTATTCTTGTGGAAAATCAGGAAGAGGGTGATGGATGGTGAAAGGCTCTGCAGATAAGTGCCAATATCTTGAATTTGTAGGCTGAGGCAGAGAGGAAGCCACTGGCTGTGACACCAGGGTAATGTCTGCATTCAAAGCATTAAAATTAGCATTCCATGTTCAGGGTGTTGGCTGGGAGCAGCTCCATTCCCAGAGCACTGGGGTGAGGGCTGGGGACAGCCAAGGACTCACTGCTACCTGTGCATCTTAAAAAGGGACAGGAACCACTGCAGGAACCCCCAGTGTCTTTTAAAAAGGGACAGGAACCACTGCAGGAACACCTGGTGCTTCTCCAAAAAGGAACAGGAGTCACTGCAGGAACCCTAGAGCATCTCAGCAAGGCACAGGAAGCACTGCAGGGACCCCAGTGCATCTTAAAAAGGAACAGGAACCACTGCAGGAACCCCCAGAGCATCTTAAAAAGGGACAGGAACCACTGCAGGAACAACAGTGCATCTTAAAAAGAGACAGGAGTCACTGCAGGAACCCCAGTGCATCTTAAAAAGGAACAGGAACCACTGCAGGGACCCCAGAGCATCTTACAAAGGGACAGGAGTCACTGCATGAACCCCCAAGAATATCTCAGAAAGGAACAGGAGTCACTGCAGGAACCCCAGTGCACCTTAAAAAGGGGCAGGAACCACTACAGGAACCCCAGTGCTTCTTAAAAAGGGACAGGAGTCACTGCAGAACCTCCAGAGCATCTTAAAAAGGGACAGGAACCACTGCAGGGACCCCAGTGCTTCTCCAAAAAGCTGAGGATCTGCTGATCTTAACCCTCCTGTAAATCCTGGGAAGGGCAGGAGGGCTCTGCATTCCCTCATCCCAAGGCAGCAAATCCCACCCATGGGGAGGTGCCCATGCAGCTCCTCAGCTGGGCCAGCCAGGGTCACACAGATTTGGGGAGAATTGAGCCAAAAAAGGCTTCTGGCTCTGCCAGGAGGGGTGGTACCACAGGAACCAGGGGGAGATGCTCAGCACCTCCCTTGTTTTGGTAACACTTCCTATTTAAACCCAAAGATGAAATTCCCAGAATGGATCTCAATTCTGAGTTTTTGTAAATACAACTTACAGATCCCAAAGAACTGAATCAAGCATTTATTGTTACTGAACCATAAATTCTGGCTAAAAATCCTGGTTTTCAGTGCAGCTTTCACATGGAATTGGGGAGGAAAAGCCCATTTTGATTGTTTTCCCTTTGCTCCCCACTGTGACCTCTCTAAAACACCCCAGAGGGAAGGCAGGCTTGCCCAGAGTGTGGCTTTGTGCTTTGTCCTGTCCAGCTGCAGGAGTGAAACCAGCAGCTCCTGCATGGAGCAGCTGCTCCTCAAGGTAACTCCCAGCCCTAACCCACAAGGGCCTTTTAGTTTTCAATTAAAGGAGCAGACTGCAATTAGATCAAACCCATTGACATGAAAGGAGAAGTCTGGCTTGCAGGATTTGGGAGGCCAGAATTAGCCTCGCTCGGAGTCTCTTCATCCCATGGAAATTTAGTCACCTTTACTAATTGGTTTTCCTTTAAATAATTAAGCTGAGCTGCCTGAGCAGGCTGCCACCAACTCAGATGTCTGTTTTAAGGGCACACACACACAAATGGAGCTTTTTAATAAGAGCAGCACAATGTTCATTTCCCCCCAGAAAAGCCCAGGCTGGGGCAGTTGCAGTGGGAGCCCGTTTGTGTTGTGACTCCTGGGTGCACAAAAAATGGATTTTTGTTTTTCCAAAGCTCTGGAGTGTTGAGCAGGAAGCAGCACGTGATGGAGCAGATGTACCTGAGCAGCACAGGCACAGAAATTCCAAAGCCATGAGAGCTGCTGGCAGGAGGCTCCTCCTTGCCAGAACCTGTTTGTGATTAATCCTGCAGGCTTTGGGAGCTGCTGTCCCAGCACAGCTCTGCACCTTTTAGGGCATTCCTGCTGCTCCAAACCCAGGTGCTGGATTTCCAGAAGTCCTTTCCTGGCAGGAGAATAACCAAGGATATATTAAATGGAAATTCCTCCATTTCTTCAAGAGATTTCCCTCAGAGTCTTGCAGAAATGCTTTTATGAGTTGGAAGCACAAAGCTGTTGTGTCATTGATACCCCCTGGATTTGGTCATTCCTTTAGGAATCTGCTGCAGTGACACACAAACAAGGGCTGTACATTGTTTTTCCCATTTTGCTGTTGATTTCCTGTGTAGTCTCAGCCCTTCAGTTCCTCTGTGCTCGTTTCCCTCCATGGAAGGAGGTTTGGCTGGCAGGGCTGCCCTGGTCACAGCACATCCCCAGGTGCCCAAAGCTTCCTGGAACACCCAGCCAGGCTCACTGAGAGCCCTCCCTGCTGTCACTGCTGGGCTCTGGCTGCTCCTGCTGCCCTGCTGCCATCAGGGGGGTACCAAAGCCCCATCATGTTGGGTTTGTTGTTGCTGGAATGGCTCCCAAGGTATTAAAAAGTATTTTTTCCCAGCCCCATGCACAAAGAAAAAGTCGAGATTCCTCATCTCTGCTTTTCAAGGTTGTTTATTTTCTCTTATCTGTTACGTTCCTCCTCTGACCTGCTGAGATCTGTCCAGCAGATCAGGTTGTGGCACACTGACACCCTTGGGATGATGTTGGCTTTTTATACCAAGAACTAGGTGTGCTTTATTGACAATAATTTTCCAATACTTATCACCTATGTTAGACAGTCTATCTCTATTCTAAACAAATCAAACAGTGTCACCATCACAGCAGAAGATGGAGGACAAGAAGGAGAAGGAGAAAGACAGGACATGCCCAGATTCCTCCATTTTGCCTCTTGAACCCCCATTCTAAAAACCCCAAAATTCTACTTTTTCACCCTGTGATAAATTCACTATCATTCTACTCAAACTCTTGTGGCTTGTACATCTTCACACAAAGTTGGGAATTGTTTCCATGGGTTAAAACTGAAGGCACAGGTGTTTGTGACTCTGTGCCAAGGTCTCTGAGCCCCCTGCCAGGGTCTGGAGCCTCCAGGGCAGCCAGAGGGATGCTCTGGGTTCCTCACCATGACAGAAAGATTACCTGAGTGATAACTGACCTGCTTTCCCTCCCCAGACTGACAGACAAGGCAGTGAAGGAATACGCCACGTACCGCTCGGGGCTGCTCTTCTGGGCCCTCGTGGATCTCATCTACAACATGTTCAAGGTAAGGAGAGCCCTGCAGCTCCTCTGCAGCACCTCCAGCTCAGCCCCACTTCAGCTTTCCTACCTGAGCCATGCCATGAGCTTGAAATTGAAATCAAAATTTGAAACCCCTCTCTCCAAGGTCCTTGGAAATGGAACTTCACAGGATCCCAGGATGGTTTGGGTGGGAAGGGACCTTAAAGCTCATCCCATCCCACCCCTGCCATGGCAGGGACACCTTCCACTGTCCCAGGCTGCTCCAAGCCCTGTCCAGCCTGGCCTTGGGCACTGCCAGGGATCCAGGGGCAGCCACAGCTGCTCTGGGCACCTGCCCACCCTCCCAGGGAAGGGTTTTTCCTTCTTTTTCCTTCTGCACCTTGTAAAAGCAGAAAGGCCACAAGAAGCTGCCTGTGCCCATTGAAGCCCTGGCAGTTCAGTAGCTGAAGAACTGAGAGACTTCTCCAGCTGGCAGCACTCCTGTATTGTGTATTTATTTACTTCTCCTGTTCATTGTTCATGGAAGGAAGGACATTCCAGGCCGTGCCAGGGAAGTGGTTGGGTGAGGAAGGAGCCAGGGACAGACAGAAACCTGCAGCTTGCAGAGAGGGCTCAGTGCTCAGGGTGAGAGAATGCCTGGGACCTTGTTTCATCCTGCAGAAAAGGATCATGAAGTTGCAGTCGGGGAATTTCCTCCTCTCTTGGTTGTTTGCAGGAGCCAGGGATGGAAATCCAGGAGCAATGGGAGAAGGCACCAGGGTTTGCAGTAATTTTTTTTTTTTAATTAACTCATTCTTTTGGCCTGATTTGGTGTGTTTGTGCCCTGCCAGAAGGTGCCTACCAGTAACACAGAGGGAGGCTGGTCCTTCTCTCTGGCTGAGTTCATCAGACACAACGACATGCCCATCCACGAGGCTGCAGACAAGGCCCTGAAAACCTTCCAGGAGGAGTTCATGCCAGTGGAAACCTTTTCTGAGTTTTTGGATGTGGCTGGTGAGTGTTTGCCTGACCTTTTATAGGCTGCCTTGTGCAGCTGGTGCCTGGAGCCAGCAGCATTCCTGACACTGCTGCAGCTCCTGGGGAGGGGAAGGGAGAGGAGGATCAGGATCCCAAACTGCTGGGACACTCACCTGAGGCAGGAAAACCTGCCCCCTGCCCTGTGACACATCTGGAGCACAGCTGGAGGCTGGTTTGGGGCTCTGTGGCTGCTGAGCAGATGGGACCTGCAGCAGGTGGGTGCAGCCAGAGCTGCTCCCCCTGGGTTTTGGTGCCTCCAGGAGTCAGGAGATGCTGAAAACCTGCAGGGAAGCTGGAGCTGCTCTTTCCTCTCTCAAAACCTTCCCCAGGCCAGTCTGTCACTGCCCAGCACAGGGAGCAGAGCTGGGGAGCCCCAGAACAGCTACATGTGGATTCAGTGTTTGAATAAATTCACATTTCAGTCCCTCCTGCTCCTGCACCCAGCAGGGTCTGCCCTGCTCGTGTCCAGCCCTAAAATAACCCTGCAGCTGTCAGTGGCTCACACATGGCCCAGCACAAATCCCTGGGCAGGACCAGCAGGGGCTGATCCTTCTCTCTGCCTTCTTGTGTTCAAAGGACTCTTGTCAGAAATCAATGATCCTGACAGCTTCCTCCAGGACCTCCTGAACTCCATCCCCTGAGCTGCCAGCACGGAGAAGCTTTGGGCACTGCTTGCCTTCCACCCTCTGTGTCCCTCCTCGTGCAGTCTGTCCCTTTCCCAAGGAGTGCTGCAGTTTTTTGTTGGAATATTTTTTGTTTTGTTTCCTTTTTTTGTTTTGTTTTGTTTTGTTTTTATTTTCTACAATTTTTCTTCATGGAGTGATTTGAAATTTAGATTTGTTTTATCTTGTGTTTCAGCGCTTCTATCTGTAAAGCCTTGTGCATTCAAAGCTGTTTGAAAGAACTTGTACAGAGAGGAATCCAAACCAGTAAATCCTAATGCTTTAGTGTGCACCTCTTTGAAGTTAAATAAAGAGAACAAATGGGTAAGATGGGCTTGAGTAGTGCTTGAACCAGGCAGGACCTGAGTGCCGAGGTGTTCCTCACATTTCCTCACATTTCCCTGCAGAGCTGCTGCTCTGTCCAGGCCTGGGAGCCCCAGGGAGCAGCTGGGCACTGCCTGCAGCCCTGG
This sequence comes from Ammospiza nelsoni, assembly GCF_027579445.1. Lineage (NCBI taxonomy): Eukaryota > Metazoa > Chordata > Aves > Passeriformes > Passerellidae > Ammospiza > Ammospiza nelsoni. Next base: position 6,575,030 of record NC_080654.1, on the reverse strand, counting down.
CAGGGTCTGAGTGGGGCTGGAGCCTCAAGGCTCTGCAAGGAGCCTTCCCTTCCCTTCCCTTCCCTTCCCTTCCCTTCCCTTCCCTTCCCTTCCCTTCCCTTCCCTTCCCTTCCCTTCCCTTCCCTTCCCTTCCCTTCCCTTCCCTTCCCTTCCCTTCCCCTTCCCCTTCCCCTTCCCCTTCCCCTTCCCCTTCCCCTTCCCCTTCCCTTCCCTTCCCTTCCCTTCCCTTCCCCTTCCCCTTCCCCTTCCCCTTCCCCTTCCCCTTCCCTTCCCTTCCCTTCCCCTTCCCCTTCCCCTTCCCTTCCCAAACCTTCCCAAACCTCCCCTTCCTTCCCTTCCTCAGTTCTGCTGACACCTGGTGAGGCTGCAATCCAATAAAGCTTCCCTGGCTTCCTCATCTCTGTTTGAACTTGAATTCCCCAGCACAGCCCCAGCCCAGAAATAACAATAACAATAATAATAACAATAATTTAGAGGCTGAATAACTCCCCAGCCCTTTGGTGCCTGGTGTTGGTGCTGGGATTGGCAATTAGCAGAGGGGTGAAGGTGCAGTGTTTGTGTTCTCACCTCTGGGCTGGTGTCACCCCTGGCAGCTGCAGGGAGGAGGAGCTGGGCAGGAACTGCCCCAGGGGCTCTGCTTGGTGCCCACAGGGGCTGGGCAGGAACTGCCCCAGGGGCTCTGCTTGGTGCCCAGAGGGGCAGGGCAGGAGCTGCCCCAGGGGCTCTGCTTGGTGCCCACAGGGGCTGGGCAGGGCAGGAACTGCCCCAGGGGCTCTGCTTGGTGCCCACAGGGGCTGGGCAGGGCAGGAGCTGCCCCAGGGGCTCTGCTTGGTGCCCAGAGGGGCAGGGCAGGGCAGGAGCTGCCCCAGGGGCTCTGCTTGGTGCCCACAGGGGCAGGGCAGGGCAGGAGCTGCCCCAGGGGCTCTGCTTGGTGCCCACAGGGGCTGGGCAGGGCAGGAGCTGCCCCAGGGCTCTGCTTGGTGCCCACAGGGGCTGGGCAGGGCAGGAACTGCCCCAGGGCTCTGCTTGGTGCCCCAGAGGGGCTGGGCAGGGCTGATGTCTCTGCCTGGCCCTGGGAGTGCAGGAGGGGCTGCTGTGGATTTGGCTCTTTGGAGCAGCAGCCCTGCACCTCTGCTGGCCTGGAACCACAGCAGAGAGCAGGCACAGCTCTGGGGGAGCCCTGCAGAGCCAACAGAGCCTGCTCCAGACTGAGCTGGGCTGCTCAGGGTGGCTGCAGAGTCCTGGGGCAGCCTGGGCAGTGCCAAAGCCCCCAGAGCTGCCCCAGTGCTGGGAGCAGCCCCCAGGGCCTGGGCTGTGCTGCTCAAGGCCCTCAGCACGGTCAGGACTGAGCCCTCACCGTGTTCTGGCTCTGCCATTTGTGGAACAGGGCTGGGGAAGGTGTGGGAGCTGCAGGAGCACCAGGCTGCCTCCCTGCCTCCCTTCCCTGCTCAGGGTCTGTGCTGGCCAGAGCAGCTCTGGTGCCCCCAGCTCTGCCAAGGGCAGCTGGGTTCCCTTGGCTCCTGCCAAAGGAAAACCCCCCTGAGCAGCCCAGGGGTGTTGGCACTGCCCAGGCTGCCCCAGGACTCTGCAGCCACCCTGAGCAGCCCAGCTCAGTCTGGAGCAGGCTCTGTTGGCTCTGCAGGGCTCCCCCAGAGCTGTGCCTGCTCTCTGCTGTGGTTCCAGGGCAGCAGAGGTGCAGGGCTGCTGCTCCAAAGAGCCTCCAAATCCACAGCAGCCCCTCCTGCACTCCCCAGCTCAGGCTGGGAATGCACTTGTGGCTGTGCCCCTCTTGTGCTGGCCCAGATCTGCTGTCAGAGCGATTCAGGAGCTGCAGGAGCTCCCAGCAGGCAAACCCTGAGTTCCTCCCTCAGCTGGGGCAGAGCCTCAGGGCTCCCAGCAGCACAACCTGGGCCCTGCTCAGCATCAGGGACACCAAGGAGGGGGCACCTCAGAGGCAGCTTTGGAACTGTTCTTGCAAAAGCTCCCCAGAGCTGTCCTGGGTGCTCTGCAGACGCCCAAAGATGGATTTTGGAAAATAAATGGACAATAAAGGTGGTGCAAGCAGTGCTCCCTGCCCAGGGCTGTGGTTTAGGGCTGGAGAGAAGGTGGGAACATCCTGACAGTGCTGGGGAGCAGAAGGGCCTGGGAGGGACTGAGGGTGACAATAACACCCCCAACAGAGCTGGGGAGGGACAAGAACCAAAGGGAAGTGGTTTGGAAAGTTCAGCTGGTCCAGGCCACACAGAGAGGCTCCAAAGTTCTCAGTGCTGCACAAAGGCTCCAAAATCCCCTGGGCTGGGAGGTCAGCAAATACTTTGGGGAGTTTGTTTTAATTAAGAAGACTGAGGGAAGATGCCTCAGAATGGTTGAAATTACTCAAAGTGATGAACTGAACCATGAGCTGAACAACAGAGAGTCAACCCCCTCTCCAAAAAAATTAATTTATTTGCCAGAGACATTATTTGGGGGAAAGAAGCCCTTGGTGGTGCAGGAGAGGCTGGGTGAGCTGTGGGGTTGCTTTGAACCTGACTGTGGGCAGAGCTCCTCAAATTTCTGACATCCCTGCGCTGGGTTGGGCTGCAGGATTTAATTAATGTGGGGCTTAATTAACCGTGGGGAGAGCAGGGAGCTGCTGCCCCCCCCAGCTGCTGAGGTGACACAGAGCCCTGAGCTCCCCTGGCTGCTCTGTGCTGCTTTCCCTGCCCTGGAATTCCCTTTGCCAGCTCAGCTCAGGGCCTGCCCTGCTCCTCTGCCCACCCAAATCTCCTGTTTGTCTCTCTGCAATTCCCTGGAAATGTTTTCAGAAAGGCAGGGCTGGAGCTGCTGCCCATAAACACAGCGAGTTCCAGTGCCACAAAACATCCCCTGGGCTTTTTCCAGTGGAGGAAAAAGAATTTCCTCCCTGGACCTGATCTGTGGCACCTTCCAGGACACGGCAGGGCTCGAGGGACGTGGTGGGGACATCCTGGGGCTGCAGTGCCCCAGAGCTGGATGGAATCCCACATTTTCCTCCAGGTTCTGCAGGATTGATGGTCTGGCCATGCTGCTGGAGCCTGCAGGCTCTGGGTGCACACTGGGAATCCTACAGGGCAAATCCTACAGGGCAAATCCCATGGGGTGAATGCTGCAGGGCTCCACACTCTCGGATTTTTGGTTGATAATTGCTGTCCCCAGATGTGCAGGGTGTCTCTGTTTCTGTCTCTGCTTCGGCCCGTGCAACTGAAGAACGAGTCTGGACTCCTCACTTTTCGGTCTTCAGGTTGTTTATTAATTCTTATCTATGAAATTTTCTTTCTGCCCAGCTGAGATCTGCTCAGCCAGGCAGCCACAGGCACTCTGTGTTGTCCTTTTATACTACAAACTACGTATAACATATTTACACTGAATTCCCAATACCCATCACCTGTGTTAGACAGTGCACTTCTACTCTAAACCAATCCCAAAGTGCCAACATCACTGCAGAAAATGGGGAACAAGAAGAAGAAGAAGAAAGGCTGGACACGCCCAGATTCCTCCATCTTGTCCCCATAAGCCCCATACCAAAAATCCTAAAATCTACATTTTCACCCTGTGATCATTTTATTGTTATACTATTTGAACCTCTGTGACTTTCAGGTCCTCATACAAAGCTGGCAACTTGCTCCAGGGGTCACAATCAAATCCCCAGGTGCTCTGGGCAGCATCCCAGGGTCTCTGAGCCCCTCAGTGGGGTCCTGGCAACTCTGGACACCCAGAGGGATGCGCTGAGCTCTGACACCTCCCTTTGGGGCAGCCCTGGGCTGGTTCCTGCTCAGGGCACAGCCCAGGGACCCTCCAGGGACACAAAGGAGCTCAGAGCCACCAATTCCAGGCTCCCAAATTCACGTCTGGTGTGCCCAGGCAGGTTTGGAGCTGCTCTGGGAGAGCCCCATGAGAGCCCCCCTGCAGCCCCAGGAGGCTCCCAAGGCACCAGAGACCTCCTGAGGTTGGAAGGAGCCACCCCTGGTCGTGTTTGGGCTCCCTGGTAGGAAAATCAGATTGGCCTTGACTCTGTTCCCATGCAGGTGGGGCTGAGTCACAGCTCAGGTGTGAGGGATCAAGGATTGGGGATAAACAAGCTCTGAGCTCACAGGAGGGCTGGAAAAGGGTCCTGGGTGCATTGAGGACAAAATCACCTCAGGGACATCACCCGTGGCACTCCATGTTGATGGCAAAACCAGGGGCAGCCCCCTGAACTCCAGGAATGGTCACTCCCTTCTTTCCAATAGGGAAAAAAAATTATTGAATCCCTATTTGCAGATTTCTTTTCAGGATTGATCCCAGCCCTTCACATCAGCAGCTGGGGAGGAACCAGCTCCAGCCCTTTATCCAAACCCTGGGATCAGCAGGGATCCCCCTCCTCTCCCAAGGAGAAGTTTTTGGGGAAAATTCTCCATCAAATGGTACAAAGGACACGTGGAGGGGAGGCCCCTGTGCTGTGCTTTCACTCCAGGCAGGTTGGGGACCTTCAGGCATTGCCCCCAAAGAGGTTCTGGGGTGTGTGAGGAGCTCTGGATGTGCCTCTGGGAGGATTTTATTTTCCTGGTGCTTGTTAAACCTTCCTGAGCAGGATCCTCCCGTGCTTGGTGCTGTTCCTGCAGGTCCCAGGTGTGGAGTGGGAATCACAACCTCCCTCCTGTCCCACAGAGATTTTCTCCCTCACCCACAGAGCCCAGGGGGGATCAGACACGTTCCTGCTCCCTGATCCTCACCCTTGGATGCTGCAGAGCCTTCCTGCCCCTTCCCTTCCCCCTGGGAGCACCAGGAGCTCACAGTGCTCCAAAACTCAGAGTTTTCCTTCTGGGGAGGAGGAAAGGAATCCCCACCCCGGCACTCCTCAGCCTGACTCAGCCTGGTCCCTTCCCTTGGGAACTCAGCCCTGTGTGGGTGAATCACGGGGCTGTGCAGAGCCCAGCCAAGGCTGGAGCAGCCCTGGGGCACCCAGAGATGTCCCTGGAGCTGAGGAGAGCTGGGAATGGTGACAGAGCCCAGCCCTGCCTCTGCTGGGGCTGCTGCACAGGGGGAATGTGCTGGAATTGCTTTGCCACTGGAGAATCAGGATGACACTTCCCTGCAGCCCTTCTCCAGTGGGTGTGTGACATTCATCAGGGCAAATATTGAGTAGAAATTGGAAAAATTCAGGTGTTTGTGCTTGAAGTTCAGCTTTGATATATAGAGAGAGGCTGAGCTTTAAAAATAAACAAACATCAAGGTCACCATGTTTAGTCTTGGCTGCTCCTGCCAGGGATGTCGGATCTGACTCCTTCCCCACCTTTCCCTGCCGTGCTACCCCAAGGGAAAAAATGATAAAAAAAATAAAACAAAAAATGATAAAAAATTATAGAATATTAAAGGGAAAGGCAAAAAATTATTAAAAATGAACCCAAAACTCAGCTGGATTTTCCCAGCTGCTGACCACGGGGCTCTGCAGGAGGATGAAAGAGATGTTTGGATTTGGGAGAGGAGGGCAGGGCAGGGACAGCCTCTCATTAAAGGGCTCTGGGTCCGAGTGCCTCAGAGAGGGAGATCCCTGCCCTAATGAAGATAACCCGATAATTGCTGTCATTAACCACAGCCCCGCTTCTGCTTTCCCAGGTTTGGTGCCAGCAGCGCCTCAGCCACCCCAGCACCTGCCCTGGGCTGGGACAGGAGACTGGGATGGGGGGATCGGGGTGGGGGATCGGGATGGGGGATTGGGATGGGGGATCGGGATGGGGGATCGGGATGGGAGATTGGGATGGGGGATCGGGATGGGGGATCGGGATGGGGATGGGGAATTGGGATGGGGAATCGGGATGGGGAATCGGGATGGGGAATCGGGATGGGGAATCGGGATGGGGAATTGGGATGGGAAAGGGCTCAGGGTGGAGCCTGGAGCCCTCTGGGCTCGGCCCCGGTGACAGCCCCGTGTTCATCCCGTGTTCATCCCGTGCTCAGCCCGTGCTCAGCCCGGGTGGGTTCGGGGCTGTCCGTGCGTGTCCCGGCCCGGAGCAGTTCGAGTTTTCCAGCTCGGTGTCCTTATTTGGGACTCCCCGCGGCTCCATCCCCGCGGCTTCTCCCGGCCGCGCTTTTTAATCCCATTTAACGAGCGGACCCAGCAGCATCCTGTAATTATCGCTAACGCTTGATGGCAGCCAGCCCATGGCCGGGGGTGACACCGGGCACCGAGGGTGGCACCGGAGCCCCGCTCACCGCCCCGGCCCCTCCTGCAGCAGCTTCGGCAGCTCCGGCCGGGGCTGCACCCGAGCTCCGACCCCGCGGAACCAGAGCGGGGAGCCGGGAAAGGAGGGAGGGAACCGCGGGAGGAGCCGCTCCAAAGCGCCGGGACACACGGCAGTGACACCGCGGGGAGCATCCCCGGGGCCGGGGGGACCCGAGAGCTCCAGGGGAGATGTGTCCATGTCCCTGCGGGTGCTCCAGATGCGCTGTCCCCACTCAGGACAAACCCTCGTGTCCCTGTGAGTGCTCCAGGTGTGATGACCCCTCCCCCGGACAAGTCTCCGTGTCCCTGTGAGTGCCCCAAATGAGATGTTCCCCCTCAGGACCACCCCCGGTGTCCCTGTGAATGCTCCATGTGTGATGTCCCCTCCCACAGCCAGGTCCCCGTGTCCCTGTGAGTGCCCCAGGTGTGATGTCCTGGTGTCCCTGTGGGTGCTCCAGGTGTGATGTCCCTCCTCGGGACAAATCCCAGTGTCCCTGTGAGTGCCCCAGTGGTGCTGTCCCCTCTCAGGGCAGGTCCCCGTGTCACTGTGAGTGCTCCAGGTGTGATGTCTCCCCTCAGGACAAACCCCGGTGTCCCTGTGAGTGCCCCAGGTGCGATGTCCCCTCCCCCGGACAGGTCCCGGTGTCCCTGTGAGTGCTTCAGGTAAAATGTCCTGGTGACCCTGTGAGTGCCCCGGGTAAGATGTCCCCTCTCAGGACAGCCCCCCCGGTGTCCCTCGGGGTGTCCCCGTGTCCCCTCCCCGGGCCAGCCCCGCTGTCCCTGCCGGGGACGCTCGGGCAGCCCCAGCCCCGCATTCCCGATCACGCCCCGATCCCTCACAGCTCCCACCGGGACGTTTTTCTGCTTCCCGTGTCCTGCAAAACCTGTCAGGCTAAAACCCCAAGCAAGGAACAGAACCAGCCAATGGCTTCTGGAGGGGAGGCTTGGACAGGGAGTTTAAAATAAATCCCAATTCAACTTAGTGATCGGAGCTTTGGGCGCCGCTCAATCCAGCAAAGTTTGGGGCGACAACAAGACAGGAATCATTTATTCTGTCAATTTAAAACCATTCTGCAGCTGAGTTCATCCGTCCGTGCTCCCGCGAAGGCGGAATTGGAGCGTTTGGGGCTGGGCACGCCCGGGTCCCGCAGCGCATCCCGGGCCGGTCCCGGAGCCGCTGCCGGAGCGATCCCGCCCGGGGCAGCCCCGGGCCGCCTGTCCGGGCCCGTCCCGCATATTTGCCGCGTTACTCAGGGCGGGCGAAGTGTTTGGTTCCTAAGGAAGCAGAGAGCGCTGCCGCCGCCGTCTCCAGGGAATCTGCGGCGCGCCCCGAGCGCGGATGCTCCGCGGCACCTTCATCCCCTCCTTCATCCTCTCCTTCACCTCCTCCTTCATCCCCTCCTTCATCCCCTCCTTCATCCCCTCCTTCATCTCCTCCTTCATCCCCTCCTTCATCCCCTCCTTCATCCCCTCCTTCATCCCCTCCTTCACCTCCTCCTTCATCCCCTCCTTCACCTCCTCCTTCATCTCCTCCTTCATCTCCTCCTTCACCTCCTCCTTCATCTCCTCCTTCATCTCCTCCTTCACCTCCTCCTTCATCCCCTCCTTCATCCCCTCCTTCACCTCCTCCTTCATCTCCTCCTTCACCTCCTCCTTCATCCCCTTCGCGGCTTTGTTTGCAAAACACTGACAGCTCTCCATGGAGATCAGCCCGCCGGGCTGGGCCGGTCCCTCCCGCGCATCCCCGGCCCGGGGCTGTGCCAGAGCATCCTCCCTCCTATTGCTGGGTCTGTTTGTGCTGCTGACCCCCCAAAACCCAAAAATGCGGGTAAATGAGGGTTTGTGAGTGCAGGAACCAGCATGTCGCCCTGATTTTTTAACATTTTCTAAGCCTTCTGATATTGATATTCTTGTAACAAACTTTCTCACACACTTTCTGTAAATAATTCATTGTTTTGCATTCCTTTATAGAGAAGGAGAAAGTTGATGGACTGTTGGTCTGTCCAGTGTCATTGGAGAGGTGGCACTGTCACCCTCCAATCCACTGTCACTTTTAGAAATCTATAAATGTTACAGTCAAAAGATAAACTTCCCTTTTTCTTCACCTTGAGAACAGCGGTGTGCGCTTGTGTTCTTTAGTGTCCTATAGCGACACAGGAACGAGCCTGTTGCCCTGATTTTTTAAGATTCTCTAAGCCTTCTGATGTTTACATTATTGTAACAAACTTTCTCACACACTTTCTGTAAATAACTCATTGTCTTGCATTCTTTTATGGAAGAAGAGAAATTTGATGGGCTGTTAGATTGTCCAGTGTCATTGGAGAGGTGGCACTGTCACCCTCCTATCCACTGTCACTCTTAGAAAACTATAAATGTTAGAGTCAAAAAATAAACTTCCCTTTTTTGCCTTGAACAGCGGTGTGTGTGTGCCCATCGTGCTGTTTCGTGTCCTGCAGTGACAATGGCAGGAGGTGCCGGGTTTGGGTTTCGGCAGCGGCTCCTCCGTCCCTGAGCTGCCGGGACAGGGAGGGGACAAAGCCGGGGAGCAAACACGGCCTGGGGAGGAGAAACCTCCTTTAAAGGCAGAAAGGTGCGGGGAGGAGGAGAAGCTGCTGCCCTGTGGGACTCATCCCTCCCACGCACTGCCAGCGGCACAAACGCCTCCGAGCCCGGGTGGAGACCCTGGCACCATCCAAAGGTTCCTGAATGGCACCACCCGGGGCTGACCCGGGTCACCCTTCCCGGCCGGTGACACCCGGAGGGCCTGGCCCTGGTGGCACCATCGGGCTTTCGGTGGTGCTGAGTCAGCTCCGGGGCTGTGCCCGGCTCTGTGCCCACCCACAGGCTCCGGGGCTGTGCCCGGCTCTGTGCCCACGAGCTGTGCCCATTCAAGGGCTCCGGAGCTGTGCCCAGCTCTGCCCATCGTGCCCGGGCAGGGCAGGGCAGCTCCTGCCCCCTTCCCACCGGAGCTGCTGGGCTGGGAGAGGCTTTGCTGCCAAAATCCCAACCGGGATGGGACTGATGCCACCCCCTGTGACCGTGTTCAGAGGGGTCCGAGGATGAGGGAAGAGACGAGGATCTGACTCCGTGTTTCAGAAGGCTTGATTTATTATTTTATGATATATATTATATTAAAACTATATTAAAAGAATAGAAGAAAGGATTTCATCAGAAGCCTAGCTAAGAATAGAAAAAGAAAGAACGATAGCAAAGGCTTGTGTCTCGGACGGAGAGTCTGAGCCAGCTGACTGTGATTGGCCATTAATTAAAAACAACCACATGAGACCAATCCCAGATGCACCTGTTGCATTCCACAGCAGCAGATAATCATTGTTTACATTTTGTTCCTGAGGCCTCACAGCTTCTCAGGAGGAGAAATCCTAAGGAAAGGATTTTTCATAAAAGATGTCTGTGACAGCCCCCTGCTGATGCTCGTGCCCCATCACGGGCTCTGTGCTAAAACCCAACCATTTTGGGGTGGGCTGTTGAAGATTCTCCTGCTTTCAGACAAACAAACACCCTGAGCCAGGAAAGGTGCAAGGTGAGAGCCCCAGGGAGCCACCCCAGCCCCAGGTGCACCTCTGGTCCCTCAGACAGCAGCACTGAGGTGGAGCTGATGCCTCAGCCTTTCATATATTTATTTAAGATATTTTTTATTATTTGTATTTGCAGTTTGTAATTTGTACTATAACCCTGCAGTTCTTTAGTGTGTGACTCCAAACCCCACACGCAGTGCCAGCTGCTGTTCCCCCGTTTGGGGCAGACACAGCAATTCCTCTCCAGGCCTGGCACTCAAGGACACCTCACTGCCTCAGGCCCCCAGAGATTCAACAAAAGGGAGCTGGGGGAGCAAACTTGGGGTGAATGTGTTCATTAGCTGAAGCTGGAATTGGAGGATTCACCCCCAATATGCAAATGGACCAAAGTTATAAAAGTGTGAAAACCCACGAGTGAGCCGTGGTTCATTTTTGGGTGCAGCCCCTGGGGCTTCCTGAGATGTACCTGAAACCCCTTCAATAAATAAATAATTTGCCTTGATTTTGTCTGGCTCTGTTTTCAGGCAATCCCACAAGCCCGAGGGAGGGTCAGGGGCTGCAGATTCACCTGATGTGAGAAATGAGAAAATGATGAGAAAATCCCGGCCCAGCAGGAGCCTCTGCAGTCACTGAGGGCATTTGGGGGCCTGGGGAGTTCTGTGGGTGTTGAACCAGAGGAATTTTGCTCATTTCAGAGGGAGGTTTGTGCAAACACACACGAACCAACCCTGGCGATGCCACCAGCCCCTGGGGTGGGTTTGGGTTGCTGTCCTGGTTTGGGGAAAATCTGAGGGAAAACCTCCAAAGGGGCTCCTCTAGAAAGGCAGATTCCAGCAGCCCCTCCTCTGACTGGTTTGGGAAAGGATTTCCTTGGAGAAAAGTGAAAAAAAAAAACCCTTTTTATTTAACAGGCAAAGCATTCACCAGCATAAAAATGAACAATATTAAACTATAGAACCTCTCAGTGCTCTGAAGAGATGGCAAACTCAGAAAATCCCTCAGTGGGCTGTGCCTCAGCTCACTCAGTCTCTTATCAGTCTCTTATCAATCTCTTATCAGCCCCTCCAGGCCCAGGTGGCCACAGGGGAGAGCTCCCTGTGCTCTTTGGGGCGTTCAGTGCAGAGCAGATTTAAAATGTCCAAAGAAAAAGAAAAACCAAAACGACAGTCCAGGGAACTTCTCTGCCTCAGAGAGCTGAAAAGTAACTAAAAGCAAAGGAGAGCTCTGTCCTGCTGTCTGTCTGTCTGTCTGTGCTGCAGACAGCCCAGCCCAGGACGGGGATGTGGGGGAGCAAATGCAGTTTCTGAAAAGCTCTCAGACCCAGCCTTAAAACTCATTTCTGGGCTAAACAGACAAATGGGGGTACAAGCATCCTAAAGTCACCCCAGGACACTCAGTGTGACTGGAAAATGGTGATTTTACCAAGGAAAAAATAACCTTCCATGAGTGCCAGGCTAACAGAGCCTCAAAGGATGCAGGAAAATTCACATTAAAAATCGGAGCCCATTTTTAGAGAGCAGCCCTGAAAACTCCCGAGGCTGGGGAGTGCAGGGAGCTGCCACAGGGAAAAGAAAATGAGTGCAAAACAAAAAAAAAAAGAGTGCAAAACCAAAAAATAAAGAGTGCAAAACCAAATCCAAGGGCCTGGATACCCCAATCCCTGCTCCAGCCTGGGTTTGGGTGGAGCAGCTGGGAGCAAACCCATCAAACAAACAAACAGAAACCCAAAGAAACAAACAGATGTGTGTTGTTATAATGGGTGGCATCGTCAGGGTGGCCATTCCCATCTCCCCCTGCCAGGGTTAATTAATTAATCAATTAATGTCTGTCATTAATTCAGGGGGATTCAGTGGGGCCACAGCACAGGGGGAGCCTGGGGGTGACCGTGGCTGCCCCAGGGAGGGGCTGGAGCTCATTAGGGAAAGGAATAATTAGATTTAATGACCTTGGGATGGGTGCTGGTGGATCCAGGGAGCTGCAGGACCACGGGGCAGGAACCAAACCTTTCATTGCCTGGTTTGTCCCCCCTCGGGGGCTTTCCTGCTTTCTCAAGGGAAAAAATGATAAAAAAATGAAACCAAAAAAATGATAAAAAAATGATAGGGAAGGAAAAAAATGATAAAAATTTATAAAAAATTAAAGGGAAGGGAGAAAAATTTTAAAAAATGAAACCAAAACTCAGCTGCTGACCACAGGGCTCTGCAATCCCCCAGCTCCTTCCAGCACCACCAGTGAGGTGCCAAACCCAGGGAAATCCATAAAATCCTGCAGGGTTTGGGCTGGAGGGGACCTTGAATCCCATCCCATCCCCAGGTGCTTCCAAGCCCTGGAATTTCCCAAATCTGGACAAACCCACCCCTGGCCAGCGCTGCCCCAAACTCTGCCCCCATTCCGGGCAGTTTGAGCCAATTTTTGCTTTTTCTGGGTGTTTTTGTGGCTCTGCAGGGCGGCCCAGGGCACAGACAGATCCTTCAGGCGCTGCTCTGAGTCACTCCCTTAATGAGGCACCTCCACCCAGCACTTTTATTTAATTTTTTTTTTTTTCCAGGAGGTGCTGGCAAAACGCAGGTTAGTGACACATGAAATAGCAGAGCCCTTTGAAGAGCCCTGGTTTCGGTGCTGAGCGTGGCTGCAGGTGCTGCGGGAGTTTCAGCAAGCGGGGTTAAATAAATATAAATATAAATATAAATATAAATATAAATATAAATATAAATATAAATATAAATATAAATATAAATATAAATATAAATATAAATATAAATATAAATATAAATATAAATATAAAATGATGCAGAACTATAAACGTGTATTTATATATTCAAGTATAAATCTAAAATATAAATCTAAATATATATGGTATTTCAAAACATAGAAATATAAAGACAAATTAAAATGTTGACATATAAAATATAAAATGTAAAATATTAAATAAATCTAACTATAAATCTAACTATAAATCTAAATATATATAAATATATTCTAAATATATATAAGATGTATATAAATCTGAATATATACAAGACGTATATAAATCTAAATCTATATATAAGATCTAAATATATAATATAAATCTAAATATGGATAAGATATATCAAAATATAGAAATCTAAATGCAAAAATTAAAAATTACATATAAAATATAAAAAAATTAAAAACAATATGAATAAGATATATCAAAAATATAGAAATATAAACATAAATGCAAAAAAATATAGAAATATATAAAAATAAAAATAATTATATAAATGAAATATATAAAAATATATAATATACATATGAATATATACATATGAATATATAAATATAAATATAAATACAACCAGCAAGTCCCACGGTTTTATTTCAGAAATGCCATTTGGGTGTTCCTGCAGCTTTGCACCATCCTGACAGAGCTGTCCCCGTGTTTCCCTTGCACCATTGCCAGCAGAGCAATGATCACATCATTCAATTAAACAATATCCTTTGATTGCCCAGAGGTCTGGGAGCAACAGTTGGGAAACGTTCATTTAATAACTTAATTATTATAATATCAGCGTTATTTAGCACTTAGGCAGGGCCCTGCTGCGGGATAACAAAACCCAGGGTTTATAACTGAGTCTGATCTGACCTGACCGTGGCATCACAGAGCGCTGAGGGGTTGGGATGGACCTGAAATATCTCCTGTGCCCAGCCCTGCCACGGATGGGACAATCCCAATCCCACCCTCCCGGCCCTGCCCAGCCTGCCCTGAGAGCTGGCACCACAGCTGGGCAGCCACGGCTCTGTGTGCCCCTGTGCCAGCTGTGCCACCCTCACAGGCTGCCCAATACCCGTAATTGTATTGTGCCCAAAATCCACAATTGCACGGTGCCCGATATCCAAAATTATATTGGTGCCCAATACCCACAGTTATATTGGTACCTGATATCCAAAATTATATTGTGCTCAATATGCACAATTATATTGAGCCCAAAATCCACAATTATATTGTGCCCAATATCCACAATTGCATTGCTGCCCAATATCCAAAATTATATTGCTGCCCAGTACTCAAAATTATATTGGTGCCCAAAATCCACAATGATATTGTTCCCAATATCCACAATTATATTTTGCCCAATATCCACAATTATACTGCTGCTTGATATCCACAATTATGTTGTGCCCAATATTCAAAATTGAATTGCTGTCCAATATCCACGATTATATTGCTGCCCAATACTCAAAATTACATTGGTGCCCAATATCCACAATTGTATTGCTGCTTGATATCCACAATCATATTGCTGCCCAATATTCAAAATTATATTGCGTCCCAATATCCACAATTATATTGCTGCTGGATATCCACAATTATGTTGTGCCCAATATCCAAAGTTACATTGGCGCCTGATATCTACCATTGTGTTGCTGCCCAATATCCACAATTGCATTGCTGCCCGATATCCACGATCATATTGCTGCCCAATACCCAAAATTTCCCTCCTTCCGTTTTTACCCGTTCCCCCCTGTCCGGCCAGCCCAGCTCCCGATGCAGCTCCTCCTGCGGGCTCCCTCCATCCCCTGCATCCCCGGAGGAGCTGCGGTGTCCCCGCACCCCTTCTCCTCCCCGGGGGGATCATTCATTCTCGGGGGGACATTCCCGCTCTCCCGCCCGGCTCCAGCTCAATGCGGGGACCCCGCGGGCTCCCCAAAATCCATCGAACCCGCGGACACGTGGAGGGCGTGGCTGCTGCACGGCGGGGCGGGGCCATGCAAATGAGCAGCGTTGTAATGGTGAGGGGCGTGGCTATGGACTGCACAGGGATACGGCAATGGGGCGTGGTTATGTAAATGAGGCGCTGCGTATAGAGATACGGGGCGTGGTTATGGAAATGAAGGTGTGTATATGGAAATAGGGGGCGTGGTTTGGGGGTATGGACGGTGCCTCGGCCGCGGCGCGGGCGGTGGAGGCGGGGCCGGTCCCGCCCCGCGCTCCCGCCCAGAGCCCTCAGAGCCCCCGGAGCGCGGCGGCGGCCGCAGAGACAGCGGCGGTACCGGCGCGGCCGCTCCGCACCGCCGGACCCTCCGCCACCGCCGGCCCGTCCATCACCGCCAGACCCTCCGCCACCGCCCCTCCGCCATGAACTCGCTGCTCTTCGGGGAGATGGCCCGCGCCTTCTCCCCCACCGCCGCCGCCGCCGCCGCATCCTCCTGCCCGCTGGGCCCCGGCGGCGGCGGCCCCGCGGCGGCCGGGGGGGGCCCGCCGGTGACGGCGGCGCTGCGGAACGACCTGGGCTCCAACATCCACCTGCTCAAGGGGCTGAACGTGCGGTTCCGCTGCTTCCTGGCCAAGGTGCACGAGCTGGAGCGGCGGAACCGGCTGCTGGAGAAGCAGCTGGCGGCCCAGCAGAGCGAGCGCGACCGCCGGCTGCGCTACAAGACCTTCTCCCGGGACCAGGCGGTGCAGACGGACGGCGGGACCCCGCCGCTGGTGCCGCCGCCGGGCCCCGGGCACGGGCCGCTGCCGTCGCCGCCGCACTACGGGCGCCTGCCCGGCACCATCTGGAGCTACACCCAGGTGCGGCGCACCGGCGGCGGCGGCCTGGAGACCGTGCAGGGCCCCGGCGTGTCCTGGGTGCACCCGGACGGCGTCGGGGTGCAGATCGACACCATCACGCCCGAGATCCGCGCCCTCTACAACGTGCTGGCCAAAGTCAAGCGGGAGCGCGACGAGTACAAGAGGAAGTGAGTGATGGGGGATGCGGGCGGTCCGCGCTGCACTGCGGGGAAACGGGGCCAGCCCTCCCCGGGAGCGCCCGGGGACAGCGGGCACCGGCTCCCCCTGCCCGGGGCTCGCTGCGTCCCCGGGCTCCTGGAGGGGTTTTTCGCCCGGGGGTTTGGGGGTTGAACATCCTTTGATACCCAGAAAACTGTGGGGTGCATCCCTGCGGGGATGGAGAGCCTGGATCTTGCAAGGAAAATTGTCAGCTTAACTTAAAAAACAATATATATACATATATATATATATACACACATATATACGTATATATAGTTTTTTGTTTGGAAGGGAACTAATCCATTATTAATATTGCATCGCATAGTTACTCCTAAATTTAGCTCGCCTTCAGTTTTTTTTTATTTTTTTTTTTTGGTCTGATTACTCCAGTAGTCGCCCGTGTGTGCCAGCTCCCTGAAATGAGCTCAGCGCTGCAATATTTGGGTTGCAAATACTGCAGGGCAGGGTTTGCACTCCGAGATGTTGCTCGGAATTGGCCAAAACAAAAGCCTTTGTAAGGCCGGCGGGTCTGGAGGTGTCCCCTGGCCTGTGGATGGGCTTGGAATGGTGATGGATGGCGTTCCCTTGGATCGCTGTTTGTGTGGCAGAGATGGAGGCCAGAGGGGAAAAAAATGTACTTGGGCTTCTGCAGGAGATTCCTGCATTGTGTGCGGAGCTGCTGCCCTTCGGGCTGCCGTGCGCTCTCCCGGCTGCAGTTTGGGCGGGTTTAGCCTCAAAATGCATTTCCTGCCCTCGGGGCCGGGGTTTTCCCTGCAGAGCCCCCCGGATCCGGCCTCATTTCCCGCATTATTTCCCGGCTCCGTGGCCTGCGGAGCGGGGCCGGGTCTCTCTGCCCGGCTTTGCAGACTGCAGTGAGCTCAGGGCAGCTTTTGTAACAGCCTGGAATCAGCTCTAGGTGAGGTCTCCATCAATGCGATGCAATGGATTTCTTGCACACCTCTGTCCCATATGCTGCCTCTCCAGACCCTTTTTCTATGTAGCCCTTACACATAGATGTAGTTTTTGTCTAACAACATTTTCAGGCCCTCTAGTTCCTTTTTTGTGACAAATCCAAACAAATTTTCCCCTGCCCCCATTTCCTAGGCCATTCACGCTGTTGCAAACCTCTCACATCTATCTCCCATTTGATTCCTAGACTGAGGAATCCCATTCAGTCTTAATGTAGAAGCTGCTTTGTATTTAATCATTCCTTGGTCCCTTTTTTATTTCATTTGCAATGCTCCAGCTTGGTTTGTCAGATCAGAACAATATGAAATATTTCCAGACTGATGTGGCTGTGGGTTTGGACAGGGAGGTGATAACATTTGGACAGGGAGGTGATAACATTTCCTAGGAGGGTTTGGTGCCCCAGCTGGGCTCTGTGCCCCTGTCCTGGGCTGGTGCCTGTCCCTGGGGGTGCCTCGGGTGCTCTGTCCCTGCTGTGGCTGGAGAAAGGAGCTGCTCTCTGTTTTCCAGCCTGCTGCTGTGGTGGCAAGAGCTGGTTTTGGTTTCTGTGGCCGGTCCCGAGGAATGGGAGGAGCAGGGAGCACAAAAAGTGGTGCTGGATGGGGAAAAGGGATCCCACAGCATGTGGGGTGTGGGATGTGTCACCAAAACTTGGGGCTGCTTCTCCTTTTTCCATGGATATTTCATTTATTCCTGCTTCTGGGGGAAGAGGAGACTTGTGGGCCTTGAGGTTCAGGTTTACTGCTTTTACTCACTTGTGTAAAGCACATTTTCCCCCCAGTCTTTCTTACACACTCAAGGGTTGCATGAACCAGATAAATTCAGCAGAGCAAAGGGGAGCCTCAGATCTTATTCCTGCCCTTGAAAGGTGTTTTCCTTGTGGGGAAAACAAAAGTAATTAACAGGAATCAACACGTTCCACCCCACGTTGGTGGTGTTGTGTCTGCAGCGTGCGTTGGATGGGTGCTCGTTTCTCTGGAGCCGGAGTTGGTTCTGTGACCTTCAGTCCCACACGGACAGCACACCCTTGTTTTTGGGGGTTTGGCTTTTTCCTCAGGGCTTTGAGGTGCCTTGGGTGGGCTCAGGAAGCAGGAGTGAGCTGTGAGAATTCTCTGGGTGCTGCAGGGCTTGCATGGAGTTTGTGCAGGGCTGGGCTGCTCTGGCACCTCTCTCTGTGTGTGTGCACTAAATGCCCTCTTTGGGGTTCCCTCACCCTGCTGGGATCCCTTGGATGCTCTGGGTTTATTTAGGGAGCCCAAAGAGCTCCAGGTGGGACAGGAGGAGCCTTGTGCCTGTCTGGGGTTTATGGAGAGCTGGGCACCAGCACAGGCCCCCAGCCCAGGTGTGTGAGCAGGGAAAGAAGGAAGGAAAAAGAAAAGGAAAAGAACTTTTTATTGCTCAGTCTGAGAGCCAGCAGAGCCCACAGCCTTTGTGGAGCAGCCAGGCCTTGTCACCTCACCCAGCAGCCCCCAGCCCATAGCCAAAGACCCTTAAGCAGATATTGATAATTCCATTTATCTCCTGGGGCAAGAGAGGCTTTTCCCCCTTTCCAGGGTGGCTGCTTGGCCCAGGAGCTTGTGGCCACCAAAGGTTTGTGGTTTGAAGCATTTGGCTGTGGGGAAAAGCCAGGCAGGGGATCAGAGGGACACCAGGGCAGTGCTGGGTGTGCAGGGCTCACCTGGGATGTCTCACATGCCCCACCTGGGAACTGGTGCAACCCAGAGGGGAAATAATCCCTTTTGTTTCCTTTCTTTTAAGGGAAAAGCAGCCTTGCTGCTGTGAAACAACAGTGGGAGATCACCCAGGATGTTCTTGCCAATGGAATTGTGCCTGTGCAGTTTCTGGGATTAGCAATGGCTTCATTTGGGGGAAATTTGGTGATTTTCTTTGTTCTGTTCCCTCAAATAATTTTCCTTGGATGTTGTCACACAGCAAACCGGAGCTCTGAGAGGGCACAGTCAGTCGAGCACGCTGATCATATTTTACCCTGGCTTTTGTTTGTGTTTGAGGCAAAATGAGGAACCCAGCAGATATGTCAGTCCAAAACTGCTTTTGCTTTTTCCTCCAGGTGATGATATTTTACTCAAATGATGTATAACTTTGCGCATTTTCTACTCATTGTGCTGCCTTAATCTCATATTGTTTTTAGCAATGATCGTGGTTTTACACAAGATTATGACTTCAGTGCAGCAACTGGAGGAGTTTTAGAGGGAAAAGGAAGTTAAATTAATTTTCTTTTTTTTTTCCAGCTATACTTGCATTTAGAAGAGCTTTTGGACATAGATCTGACTCCAAATCAGATAATTTATTGTTTATCTATCGGAAATTTTGTAATTTTTACCTCTTGTTACCCTTTTAGCAGGAAAAAGCAAAACTGTGTTTCTGCAAGACTGCACTTTTGCAGTGAAGGCAGCTCAATAAAAAAGCATTTTCAGGGACAGCTAATTTAAAACAGAGCAGAGTCACTTTTTGAAATTGAAAACACTGAGGTGAAATGATTTTTTTTTCTAGACAGAATACTAATACTAATAATAAAAGTGATAATAACAATGAAAATAATGATAATAATCAGCCGTGGTGCTTCAGGTGCTGGGAGGTGAGCCCGAGCAGGGCTGGGATCCAGGCTCTGTATCCCCGGGTTTGGGGTTGGTCCCTTCAGGTTATTCAGGAGAAAATTCTGGTTTTATCTTTATCTGCCTTTGGGGGAGCAGTTGGGGTGAGCCCAGCCTGGCCCGGCTCCTTTGGGGGTCTTTGTCCCCATGTGGGGACACTCGGGAGCCTCAGCAGCCCCGGGGCACGGCAGGGAGGGCCCTGGGGAGAGTGAGTGGGATTTTCCCCCTAATTAATTAATTATTGTTAATCAGTGACCGAGGGGGCTCTGCTGTGACAGTGCGAGGTGTGGCAGTGATAGCTGGGATGTGTCCCTGCCTCTGGGCTGAGCTGTCACCGTCCCGAGATCCTGGGGGGAGCTGGCACAGCGGCGGTGACAGGGACAGTGGTGATGGGGACAGTGCAGGTGTGACAGTGACAGTGGTGGTGCAGCTGTGACAGCATCAGTACTGCTGTGATGGTGACAGTGGCAGTGTAGCTGTGACAGTGGTGGTGACAGCAGCAGTGCAGGTGTGACAGTGACAGTACTGCCGTAGTGGTGACAGTGGCAGTGCAAGTGTGACAGTACTGCTGTGATGGTGACAGCAGCAGTGCAGGTGTGACAGTACTGCCGTAATGGTGACAGTGGCAGTGCAAGTGTGACAGTGACAGTACTGCTGTGATGGTGACAGTGACAGTACTGTTGTGATGGTGACAGCAGCAGTGCAGGTGTGACAGTGACAGTACTGCTGTAATGGTGACAGCGGCAGTGCAAGTGTGACAGTGACAGTACTGCTGTGATGGTGACAGCAGCAGTGCAGGTGTGACAGTGACAGTACTGCTGTGATGGTGACAGTGGCAGTGCAAGTGTGACAGTGACAGTACTGCTGTGATGGTGACAGCAGCAGTGCAGATGTGACAGTGACAGTACTGCTGTGATGGTGACAGTGGCGGTGCATCTGTGACGGCAGCAGTGACAAGTGGCAGTGCAAGTGTGACAGTGACAGTACTGCTGTGATGGTGACAGCGGTGGTGAAACTGTGGCAGTGCAGATGTCACAGTGATGGTACTGCTGTGATGGTGACAATGGCAGTGCAAGTGTGACAGTAGCTGTGCTGCTGTGACAGTGGCAATGCCCCTGTGACACCTGTGACAGTGACAATCGCAATGCCCCGTGAGAGTGGCGGTGCAGGTGTGACAGTGGCAGTGCAGGTGTGACAATGACAATATAGCTATGAAAGTGACAGTGCCCCTGTGACAGTGGCAGTGCAGGTGTGACAATGACAATATAGCTATGACAGTGACAGTACAGGTGTGACAGTGGCAGTGCCCCAGTGCCAGTGCAGGTATGGCAGTGCCCCAGTGACAGTGACAGTGCCCCTGTGCCAGTGACAGCACTGCTATGACAGTGGGCAGTGCCCCAATGACAGTGCCCCTGTGCTAGTGGCAGTGTCCCTGTGACAATGGCAGTGTCCCTGCGTGTGGCAGCCCAGCTGGCTGCAGCCATTCCCTCCTTTGGTGGCTGTCCCCAAGGCCAGCCCAGCGCACATTTGTACATTTCTGGTTCCACCATTCCCTGTAATTGCTGCAGATATTGAGTCTGCCAGATGTTGCTTGTCTTTCCCAGCACGGGCTTAGCTGGCACTCAGAGCTGAACTGGAAATAATTGTTTTACCTCAGGATGGTATTTCACTGGCAAGATTAATAAAGTCCACTTGGAAAAGAGATTATCTTAAATTTGCTGCAGCTGGGAAGGACAAAGATTATCATTGTCAAAGGCAGCGCGCGTCAAAACTCACTGCAGCTTGTTTTTTTTTTAGAGAGGGGGAACTTAATAAAAATGTGCTTAAGATAAGCCCTGGAGGAATGTCTGAGAACTTTTAAGGCTAAAATATCAGCAGTAACAAGATGCAAATGTTCTGCATAGAGCCAATCAAAAACAAATAATTTTTTCATCCCCCTGGAGGAATGTAAGCAGCGTGGCAGACCTGTCCCTGCCTCGATTGGTCACAGGGCTGGCAGGAGCAATCTCTGTGCAAAGCCACCTCTTTAATTCTGCTATTCCTGCTTTTCTTTTTTCTGTTTTAGAGGCATAATTGTTTTTCAATGTGGCTTTTCGCAGAAATTCCGGATTTTCCACTGCTTCCAGAGTAGTGGAAAATCCCTGGTCTGGGGGATTTTTGGCTGCCTCTTACAAGATGTGAAGTTTGATATTAAATGCTGGCTCTGCTGAAACCTGAGACTCAGGCTTGAAAAGCCCCTTTTTCCCTGGCCTGGGAGAACATCAGTTTTCCTTGTGGAGAAGGGATAAAATTGCCTGATGTGAAAAACCCCTTGGCTGTGTGGCACAAATATCCAGCTGTAATTGCTGGGTGGAAAGTGGCTCTGCTTGGAGCTGTGCAAGTGAAGCCCCATAAGAGTAAAATTTCCTTAAATAATTCCATCTTTTATTGTAAAATGCTGCTGCAGAGACACACATTTAGGGTACACATGGTATCTCTCACAAATCTCAGGTTTATTTCTTTTTTTCCAGCTGGGAACTGGGATTTCTGGGCTGTATGGATGCAGGAGAAGGTTTGTGGGGAGGGGAGGGTTTCTCTTTGATCCTGATTTCTCCACAGTGGGGCTGGGGCTGTGCTTGGAAATTTTAATAGACAAAGAAATCTCTGTGTGTGCCTTCAGCTGATTTGTGATGGGAGGGCTGAGTGTGTTATGAGTGACTTGGAGGAGCTGCTGTTATTCTGAACTTTGTCTTTAAATTAGAATTAACATAATGAGTTTGTAGATGAACTCAGCGAGGAGAAAAATCCCCCCCCTCGTGTTGTGGTTGGAGTTTTAAAGGAAAAAACTTCTTGTTTCTCAAGCAGCTTCCCCTGCTGCAAGAGAACCACAGGACTGTGTGTGTGTATTTAGAATTTACCTTTTGATTCCTGCTGTGACTCACTCTGGGCTTTCTGAAGGCAATAAAACCTCAGATTTCAGCTCAGCTCTGAGGGAGCAAACCCCTCACGTAGCTCAGATCCTAAACCCAAAGAATCTCCCCAGGGGCTGCTGCAGTGTGGGCTGAGGTGGAAGCAAACACAGGAACAGTGATAACCAGTGAATTCCAGCTTTTCTCCTGGGTCTTTGGGGCAGAGATGCCTCTGGAGTGCTGAATTTGGGGCCAGGGAGGGCTCTGAGCCTCCTCCAGCTCAGCAGCTGCTGTTTCGTGGCTCAGCCTTTGTGGTGCTGCTCTGCCAGCTCCTGGGTTGGTTTCCTGCATCTGCTTTTCTCTGACTAAATTTACTTTTTTTTCCTGTGCTAGAAATACTCACAGGATGTTGTGTTTTGGTCCTGCAGGGGCCCTGTGGGTCCTTCCTAGCTTGGGATATTCTGATTCTAAATCTCCATCTTGGTGTTTAAAACCAGCCCCTTTGAACCCAGCCCCTTTAAAACCAGCGCTTTTAAAATCATCTCTTTTAAAACCAGCTCTTTTTTTGTGTGTGGTTGTATGAGAAAGGAAGAGATTTCTTCCAGGTTTTTTTGAAATTTAAAAGCTTTCACAGTGTCTGTGTGTGCATTGTTCAGAGTGGCTGAAACTCCTGCACAACCTTGTGACCTCTTCCTATTAAAAATTACCTTGCTCCAAGAGCCCTGGAGGGATTAGTGAGAAGTGATAATAAAAGGCAATAAATGATAAGAAATGGCATGAGACTGGGTGGGGGAACAGGGAAATCATGGAATCATGGGGTGGTTTGGGTTGGAATGGCCCTTAAAGATCCCATTCCAAACCCTGTGCCATGGCAGGGACACGTCCCTCTGTCCCAGCCCTGTCCAGCCCGGCCCTGGGCACTGCCAGGGATCCAGGGCAGCCACAGCTGAGTTTGTTTTTCTCACATTTCTAACCTTGAACCTCCCTCTCTTACATCTAAAGGGAAGCAATTTGCCTCCACTTGATGATAAATTTGGAATATGATTGTAGTAGGGCAATAGCCTGGGCACACTGAGAGCTTCTTGAATTTCAAATTTATTGTCAAAAATGCCTTAATTTGGGTCAGGCTCTTCTCCCAGGGAGCAGTGGCAGGAGAGGGAGCAGCCTCGTGTGGCACCAGCAGAGGATTGGATTGGATTGGATGTAGGGAAAATTTCCTCATGGGAAAGCTCCCAAAATCCTGGCAGAGGCTGCCCAGGAATGGTGGAGTCACCATCCATGGGAATGCTCCAAAATTGTGTGGATGTGGCACTGGGGATGTTCTGGCTGCCTGCTGGTGCTGAAGGGATTGCGTGGGGTGGGGGGATCTGGTTTAGATGCCAAAGAAATCAAGAACTTGTCTGGTGTTTCCTAAGCCCTGGTGTCACCTTCTCCAGGGGCTCTTCTGGTCCTGGATCATCAGATTATCAGATTATCCTGATTATCAGATCATCGTGCTTCCAATTAAACCTGGATTTTACCAGGTGATTTACCTGACTTCAGGAAACTTGGGAAGGGTTGCCTGACATTCTCCACTGCTGTGGCATCTGGGGCACACACACATTTTTACCACCACTGCATTACCAAGGTGCTGTGTTTGGAAAATTAAAAATGTTAAAAAAAATTAATTTTCAGGAAACTTGGGAAGGGTTCCCTGACATTCTGCAGAGCTGTGGCAGACACACACACATTTTTACCAGCTCTGCATTACCAAGCTGCTGTGTTTGGAAAATTACAAATGTGAAAAATTTTTCATTTTCAGCAAACTTGGGAAGGGTTCCCTGACACTCTCCAGTGCTGTGGCAGCTGGGGCACACGCACATTTTTACCACCACTGCATTACCAAGGTGCTGTGTTTAAAAATTTTTAACGTTTTAAATTTTCCAGTTTTCAGGAAACCTGGAAAAGGTTCCCTGACATTCTCCAGTGCAGTGGCAGCTGAGGCACACACACATTTTTACCAGCACTGCATTACCAAGGTGCTGTGTTTGGAAAATGAAAAATATGAAAAATTTTTAATTCTCTGGAAACTTGGGAAGGGTTCCCTGACACTCGCCAGTGCTGTGGCAGCTGGGGCACACACGCGCATTTTTACCACCACTGCATTACCAAGCTGCTGTGTTTGGAAAATTAAAAATGTAAAAAAAAATTAATTTTCAGGAAACTTGGGAAGGGTTCCCTGACATTCTGCAGAGCTGTGGCAGCTGGGGCACACGCACATCTTCACCAGCTCTGCATTACCAAGGTGCTGTGTTTAAAAATTTTTAACATTTTTAATTTTCCAGTTTTCAGGAAACCTGGAAAAGGTTCCCTGACATTCTCCAGTGCTGTGGCAGCTGGGGCACACACACATTTTTACCACCACTGCATTACCAAGCTGCTGTGTTTGGAAAATCAAAAATGTTCAAAATTAAATTCTCAGTCGTGGTTTGGAAGGCCTGGGCGCCTGTCCCGTGCCCCTGCTCGCTGTGCAGGGTGACATCAGCTGTGGCTCTGTGCTGCAGGAGGGGAGGCTGGCACAGAATGGAGCTCTGTGCCCGCTAACGAAGTGCCCAGCTCGTTAGGGAGCCAGGCCAGGGCTGAAATCCCAGCAGAGTCCCTGCAGCCCTTTGTCCCTGCATCCAGCCCTGCTCCATGTGCCTCCCTGTGCCCCACTTCCCCAAACCTGGCTCCTCTGGAGCCCTTCCCAAGGGGGTTTGGGACTCACCATGGCCCCTCAGCTCTTTGTGCTGCTCCTTCTCCCTGGGGACAGGTTCAGGGGTCTCTTTTTTGGCTTTTCCTGCCTGGGAGCAGCACCATTCCTTGCTTTGAGGTGGAATTGCCCTGTGTGTGATCAGAGCCTTCGGTTTAATCTTCAATGTGCTGCTCATTTCAGGGGGTTTGTTGTGAATTTGCACTGAAATCTAGTAAAAACCAAGGCTTGGTGTTCCAGCCTGCACCTCAGTTCCATGTAACTTCCCAAATTTCTGGGTTCTGTGGGCAAACAACTTAAAATTTCCCACTCTTTGGTTTGGTGAGCTTCATCCAGAGCTCTGGGGTTCCTCTCTGGGGTTTTCTCTCTGGGGTTTTCTCTCTGGGGTTCCTCTCTGGGGTTTCTCTCTGGGGTTCCTCTCTGGGGTTTCTCTCTGGGGTTCCTCTCTGGGGTTTTCTCTCTGGGGTTTTCTCTCTGGGGTTTTCTCTCTGGGGTTCCTCTCTGGGGTTCCTCTCTGGGGTTCCTCTCTGGGGTTCCTCTCTGGGGTTTTCTCTCTGGGGTTTTCTCTCCGGTGCTTTGGGCACTCAGGGGTGCCTGGCTTTGTTTGCTGTGTGTGCACAGACATCAGAGCTGGAAAACCTGACAGCTCCACGATCCTGGACTGAAAAGAGGAGGAATGAACTCGCTGCTCTTCATGTGGGCAAGGGAAGTTGGTCATTTGCAGTGGCTCACTCGGGGAATGCTGAGGGAAGTGATGATTTACAGCATCCCCCTTCCCTTCAGTGCAGTGACTCAGGCTGGGACCTGAGATCAAAGGGATCCTTGTTCCAGATCTGGGGTTCCACTGCAGGAGTCTCTGCCTGTGCATTCTTACAGGTAAAATCTGTCTCTGAGGGGAGAAAATACAACTGTGCCATTTTAATTTATTTTTTGTAAATGCAGCTCCCTCTGCCACAGAGCACAGAGTTGAATTGAGCAGGCCCATGGCAGATCAGGCACAGAATGTGACCCTGACCGGTCACATCTGGCTAATGAGAAAACCAGGCACTGGTGGAAATTCACTGAATTCCATAAATTGGCAGGGGGGGCATTAATATTGAATCACAGTGGGGATATTTTAATATCAATATTTAATATTTCAAACAGCTGCTGTCATTAAAACTGCTACAAGAAATCCCCCCTCTCACAGGCAGAAGAGAAATCTTCATTTCCTTCTCTTCTATATGCTGAAGCATTGGGCAGTCTGGAATATTTTCCCAATCTTTTATCAAATGTTTCCCCCAAATGTCTATACCAGAATCACCTCACCTTTGGCTCTTTCTGCATTTTTTATTTGTTTGTTTGTTCGTTTATTTATTTATTTATTTATTTATTTATATTTTTAAAAAATTTTCCCCCTCTCTTTTTTGTTATTTTGTTTCAAGAAAGGGAGGCAATGGGGATATTTAAATATTGATATTAAATATTTCAAACATCTGCTGTCATTAAAACTGCTACAAAAAATCCCCCCTCTCACAGGCAGAAGAGAAATCTTTATTTCCCTCTCTTCTATATGCTGAAGCATTGGGCAGTCTGGAATATTTTCCTAACTATTTTATCAAATGTTTCCCACAAATGTCTATGCTAAAATCACCTCACCTTTGTCTCTTTCTGCAATATTTATTTATTTATTTATTTATTTATTTATTTTTTAATTTTTCCGCTCTCTTTTTTATTATTTTGTTTCAAGAAGGGGAGCAATGGGGATATTTAAATATCAATATTTAATATTTCAAACAGCTGCTGTCATTAAACTGCTACAAGAAATTCCCCCCCTCACAGGCAGAAGAGAAATCTTCGTTTCCTTCTCTTCTATATGCTGAAGCATTGGGCAGTCTGGAATATTTTCCCAAGTCTTTTATCAAATTTTCTCCCCAAATAACTATGCCAGAATCACCTCACCTTTGGCTCTTTCTGCAATTTTTATTTATTTATTTATTTATTTTTTATTATTATTTAAAAAAAAATCTGTATTTTTTTTATTTTTTACATGTTTTCCCCTTTCTTTTTTTAATTATTTTGTTTCAAGAGAGGGAGAAATGGGGAGAACAGAGGAGTTAAAAATTCCCTAATGCCCTGGAAAATGTGTTGCTGCTAATCTGTATTCCCCCCTGGCACAGAGCTGCTGGCTGGCAGCAGGAGAGCAGCTTTTCTTTCCCTGTCCCTGTCCAGGGACAAAGTCACCCTGGGGATGCTGTCCCACATGCAGCCTCCCCTGGGGCAGCACAGAGAAATCTCAAATAAACCCCTTTCCTGTTGTTATTGCATCGAGGATGAGTGAATTTGATAACTAAAAAATAAATAAAAGTGATTTATAAAGTCTCAGAAGGTAAAATGTTGAGTTTATTAGAAACCACACGTTCTTTTATAGATAGCTGTGATAAAAGTGAACTTGATTGGTCTTTAATCACTGCTTTTTATATTATTGCTTAATTAGGACAACACCCTTCTTATAAACATCTTAAAACTAGCAACACACTGCCTTTGGGGTTTCTCTTTGGGGTTTCCCTTGGAGGTCTCTCTTTGGGGTCTCTCCTTCTTTGGGGTTTCCCTTTGGTGTTTCCCTTTGGGGTTTCTCTTTCTTTGGGGTTTCTCTTTCTTTGGGGTTTCTCTTTCTTTGGGGTTTCTCTTTCTTTGGGGTTTCCCTTGGAGGTTTCCCTTGGAGGTTTCCCTTTGGGGTTTCCCTTGGAGGTTTCTCTTTGGGGTTTCTCTTTCTTTGGGGTTTCTCTTTCTTTGGGGTTTCTCTTTCTTTGGGGTTTCTCTTTGGGGTTTCTCTTTCTTTGAGGTCTCTCTTTGGTGTTTCCCTTGGAGGTTTCCCTTTGGGGTTTCTCTTTGGGGTTTCCCTTGGAGGTTTCATTTTGGGGTTTCCCTTGGAGGTCTCTCTTTGGGGTCTCTCTTTGGGGTTTCCCTTGGAGGTTTCTCTTTGGGGTTTCACTTTGGGGTTTCCCTTGGGGCCAGGGGATCCCTCTCTCAGTGCATGTCCAATGCAGGCAGGCCCTTCCCTGCTCTCCTTTGGTGGCTGGAAGAAGGAATTCACTGTTTTCCCCTTCTTACTTCATGGAGGGGAGGGTGGGAGCCTGGTGTGGAGCAGCACTGAGCTGCTCTGGGTTTGTCTCAGCCCTCCCCTGTTTGCAAAGGCAGAGCCTTTTCCTTTTCCCAGCCTTCAGTGGAGCATTCATTCCAGTTTGCTCTTTCTCCTGTAAAATCCCCGGTGAGCTGGAGCTGCGGGGATTGATTCCCTGGGGCAGCTGTGCTTTGCTTTGGGGGGTTGGGTCCGTGACTCAGCTCCTGCAATTGTGGGGCAGGGGAATGAGGTCACTGCCTCACTCACTGCAGCCCTGGTACAGTGGGAAAGGCTGGGAGAGTTGGGATTGTTCATCCTGGAGAAGCTCTGCACTGACCTAATTGTGGCCTTTCAGTGCCCGAGGGAGCTGCAGGAAGTGTGGAGAGGGATTATTTACTAGGGATGGAGGGGCAGGACAGGAAATGGTTTTAAACAAAGAGGGACAGTTTAGATGGGATTTTGAGCAGGAATCCTTCCCTGTGAGTGCCCAGAGCAGCTGTGGCTGCCACTGGATGCCTGGCAGTGCCCAAGGCCAGGCTGGAACACCCTGGGACAGGGGAGGTGTCCCTGCCATGGCAGGGGTGACACTGGATCAGCTTTAAGGTCCCAGTCTGGTTTTCCATGAAAACCAAGTCTGAACTGGAACTCTGCTGCTGCCCATCCCTTCCCCTCTACAAATACCCCAGGGCTGCCCCTGCCCTGGCTGTTTATGTCCCCCTCTGCTAAAAATTCAAGCACTAAACAGCTCCAGTTCTTGGAGATCTGTGCAACTGGGGCAGCAAAAGCACCTGGTGTGTTTGTGTGAGTTGGAGATTGTTCTGCCTTTATGTAAATATTTAAAAATGCCTCATCTTGAATTTTATACCCATGCTGTCACCTTTATTCACATGCTTCCCTCTCAATGGCAGAGTGCTGTGGATTAATGGTAATTCTGTAGTGCCCATGATTAACTGGAAGCCCTGAGCTCCAGAGGCGATGAGCAGGGGCACATTCTGTTCCTGGGTGGGTGTTCAGGTGCCCCTGCAGCCCCTGAGAACACTTTGTTTCTTACCTTGTGTTAACATTTGTGTTGTTACAATTGTGGCACTGCATTTTCAATATCTTTACCTTTGTGAAGGCAGTAAAACTTTAAATGCAGATATGGGAATGAATCTATAGGAGCTGTGCAGGGGTGCTGGGTGTTCCTCAAGGCCATGGGAGCCCTTGATGAACAGTTTATTTCTTACCCTCTGTTAACATTTGTGTTGTTCCAATTGTGGCACTGCACATTAAATGTTTTTACCTCTGTGAAGGCAGTAAAACTTTAAATGCAGATATGGGAATGGATCTATAGGAGCTGTGCACTATAGAGCTCCTGGGTGTTCCTCAAGGCCATGGGAGCCCTTGAAGAACAGTTTATTTCTTACCTTGTGTTAACATTTGTGTTTTTACAATTGTGGCACTGCACATGAAATGTCTTTAGCTTTGTGAAGGCAGTAAAACTCTTTAAATGCAGATTTAAAACTCTTTAAATGCAACTCTTCCCATGCAGAAATGGGAATGGAACTATAGGAGCTGTGCAGGGGTGCTGGGTGTTCCTCAAGGCCATGGGAGCCCTTGAAGAACAGTTTATTTCTTACCCTCTGTTAACATTAGTGTTGTTCCAATTGTGGCACTGCACATTCAATGTTTTTACCTCTGTGAAGGCAGTAAAACTTTAAATGCAGATATGGGAATGGATCTATAGGAGCTGTGCACTATAGAGCTCCTGGGTGTTCCTCAAGGCCATGGGAGCCCTTGAAGAACAGTTTATTTCTTACCTTGTGTTAACATTTGTGTTTTTACAATTGTGGCACTGCACATGAAATGTCTTTACCTTTGTGAAGGCAGTAAAACTCTTTAAATGCAGATTTAAAACTCTTTAAATGCAACTCTTCCCATGCAGAAATGGGAATGGAACTATAGGAGCTGTGCAGGGGTGCTGGGTGTTCCTCAAGGCCATGGGAGCCCTTGGTGAACAGTTTATTTCTTACCTTGTGTTAACATTTGTGTTTTTACAATTGTGGCACTGCACATGAAATGTTTTTACCTCTGTGAAGGCAGTAAAACTCTTTAAATGCAGATATGGGGATGGATCTATAGGAGCTGTGCACTATAGAGCTCCTGGGTGTTCCTCAAGGCCATGGGAGCCCTTGAAGATCATTTTATTTCTTACCTTGTGTTAACATTTGTGTTGTTACAATCTTGGCACTGCACAGAAAATATGTTTACATTTTCAAAGGTAATCAAGCTCCTCAAATGCAGATAAGGGAATGGATCCACAGGAGCACTCTTGGGAGTGTTGTGTGTTCCTCAAGTGTCTTCGGAGCCCTTGAAGAGCTTTTTGTTTCTTCCCTTGGTTAATCCTCATGTTCTTACAGCCCTGACACTGCACATGAAAGCTACCCTTCAATATATTTCCATTTTCAAAGGCAGTAAAACTCTGGGAATGTAGATAATGGATCCATAGGAGCTCTGTAGGAGTGCTGTGCATTCCCTCCAGTGGCAGCGGAGCCCTTGAAGAAAAGTTTATTTCTTTTGAGGTCAGAACCTCCACAATGCACATAAAAGCTGCACTTAAATATATTTACTTTTCCAAAGGTCATAAAGCTCTTCACACTGAGATAATGCATGTGTAGGGCAGTGTTGGGGGCTTTGCTGTGCCCTAGGTGTGTATTCCACCTGTGCTCCTGACTCCTGGGAGCAGATAAGCTTTATCTCATTGTTTTCTTTGTTCTTTAGTAGGTTCAGTACAAGTATTTAGGGCTGGGACAGAGATTAGGGTGAGCTGAGCTCTGAGATTTGAGTTTGGCTCTGTTTTGAGGCTGGTTCTTAAAGGATGTGGTGGAAGAGGGAGATAAACCCAAACACAAGGTGAGGAGGGCATGGGCACTCCATTATTTTTGCTGCTTCAGGCTGAAGAGCTGCAGAGGGGAATGAAAATGAATTCCAGCAGGTTCCTTTCCACAGAAGCGTGATCCTGATCTATTATCACTTGGTCTTATCAGGGCCTTTCCCAGTGACTGAGGTGATAACAGCATTGTGGCTGGGCAGGGAGGGCTATTTATAGACAGCATTTACTCAGGGAATCAGAAAGTAAATAAAGCCTTTTGTGAGAGAGGTTGTTGAGCCCCAGCGTTCTGAGCCTTGTGCAGGTTCCACTCTAAGGGCTGAGCTCAGCCCGTGCACATTTCATGGCACAGATCAGTGCTGCACTACAGGATGGATCAGCCTTTCCCAAAAATGGGGAATTGTCTGAGTGCTGGGGGCAGGAGATGGAACATCCCTGGGTTCAGGTGTTCCATCAGGAGCTGGTGGAGGCTGCAGGTGGTGGGAGGGGGGCTGGCCCTGGGGGGGTTGGGTAGGGGAGCATTGGGGGGTGGGATGGATGGAGAGCAGAGATCTCTGCAGCCAGGTCAGGAACTTGGGGTTTATTGCAAAGGGCCAAGTGCAGGGACCTGCTGGGAGCTGCCAAACACAGCTGGAGCAGGAGTGAGAAGAGAGGGGGAGAGAGTAAAAAGGGTAAGAGTGTGTGTAGAGGGGTAAGAGAGTGAGGTTCCCGTTCCAATACCATAAATCTCCTTCTGTGCTGAATATTCTAATTCTCACTAACCAATCTAGCACAAGATACAAATCCTACAGCATTTACATACAGCCTATAAGAATCATTACATTACCACACTGGGTTACATTTTAAACCCTAAAAACTCCTCTTTGGGCCCCTTCTGCCAAGCTGTAGGGTCTGCTCTGAGCCTTGGGCCTGTCTGCAAGCAGGGGTGTTGTTCCATCAAAAGGGGGATGTCACTATAGGACATGAAAGAACACAGCAACTCACACTGCTGTTTCTCAAGGTGAAGAAAAAAGGGGAGTTTTTCTGACTTAAACATTTAGAGTTTTCCAAGAGTGACCGTGGACTGGAGGGTGACAGTGCCACCTCTCCAATGGCACTGGACAGACTAACAGTCTATCAAATTTCTCTTCTTCCATAAAGGAATGCAAGACAATGAGTGATTTACAGAAAGTGTGTGAGAAAGTTTGCTACAAGAATGTCAACATCAGAAGGCTTAGAATATCTTAAAAGAACAGGGTGACAGGGGATGGCCATACTATGGCCTTCAGCTGGCCATGCCATTGTTTTCCAGTTGTTCAGTAACTGAGGGATCTCAAAGCTTGCTTTCATTTCAATCTCGCTTATAGTTTCCGTATTCTCAAAATCTTTTGCCAGACAATCATATTTATAAGGCTTTCCTGTTTCATCTTCCCCAACAGGTTTGTGCCATCCCAGGGATTTCTTCCCTTTTTTTCAGGTGTGTGTCCCTGAGAGCAATCCTTCAGGAAGACTGCCAGCCTGGCTGGGGTGGCTTTCCAGGTGTGGAAGTCAGGGGACAGCCCTGGTTTGCTCCCAGGGTGACACTGAGACCTGTCCTGGCTCTAAGAACTCCTCTTTGGCCCCTTCTGCCAAGCTGCAGGGTCTGCTCTGACCCTTGGGCCTGTCTGCAGGCAGAGGGTGTTGTTCCATCAAAAGGGGATCACCTTCAGCTGGCCACACCATTGCTTTCCAGTTGTTCAGTAACTGAGGGATCTCAAAGCTTGCTTTCACTTCAAGCTCGCTTATAGTTTCCATATTCTCAAAATCTTTTCCCAGACAATCACATTTATAAGGCTTTCCTGTTTCATCTTCCTCGACAGGTTTGTGTCATCCCAGGCTGTCACAGACATCTTTTATGAAAAAGCCTTTCCTTAGGATTTTTCCTCCTGAGAAGCTGAGAGGCCTCAGGAACAAAATGTAAACATTGATTATCTGCTGCTGTGGAATGGAACAGGTGCATCTGGGATTGGTCTTGTGTGGTTGTTTCTAATTAATGGCCAATCACAGTCAGCTGGCTGGGACAGAGAGTCCAAGCCACAAATCTTTGTTATCATTCTTTCTTTTTCTATTCTTAGCCAGCCTTCTGATGAAATCCTTTCTTCTATTCTTTTAATATAGTTTTAATATAATATATATCATAAAATAATAAATCAAGCCTTCTGAAACATGGAGTCAGATCCTCATCTCTCCCCTCACCCTCAAACCCCTGTGAACACTGTCACACCAGGGATTTCTTTCCTCTCTTTCAGGTGTGTGTCCTTGAGAGCAATCCCTAGGAAGGCTGCCAGCCTGGCTGGGATGGATTTCCAGGTCTGGCAGACTTGGTTTGCTCCAGGGTCACACTGAGACCTGTCCTGGCTCACCCTCCTCACCAGAGACCTTGGTGGGAGCAATTCCAGTTCCAGGGAATCCCAGCTCTGTCTGGAGAGCAGGACACCCACAGCCCCACTCAAACATCCACCAAATGTTCCCCTCTCCACCAGCCAGCCCTGCAGTCACGAGGCAGCGAAACAAAACGAGTCGTGAAACAAAATAATCCTCACCCTACATGGGCAAGCTTTCCTGTTAGCCACAATGCTGGGAGCTGTGATGGAGGAGCCTTGCCCAGAGTCATGTGCAGCAGCTGAGGGAATGCTCTGTGCTGCCTTGGCAGCCTCCAGCACAGCTTCCACGGGCTGTTTATAGGGCAGGGAAAGGAAAAACATGCCACACAAGTTTGCCTGGACTTTCCGACAGCTTAGACCTTATTATGGCCTGAAATCCCTGCTGGAGCTCCTCGTCTGAGCTGCCAGAGCTTTGGCCAAGTCTGTGCTGTGCTGGGAGCCTCAGTGGCAGTAGGAGGTGAGAAATGACAAAGGAAATGTCCTGAGCACCATAAAAACACAAATGTATTTTTAAAAGGGTGATGCTGTGTGTTGGAGCACGCTCTTAGGTCACCTCCTCAGAGTGGCTGCCAGGCTGGAGCTGGGGGGGATTATTCTGTTTTGTTACAGCATGTTCTTCATTAGGATTTCAAACCTGGTTTGTTGTGGGTTTTGTTTCTCTCGTTCTTTGTGCTCCTGCCCAAGATCCCTCCCCTGTGCTGATGTTTGTGTCAGCTCTGGAAGTCTCCTGCAGTCTGGGGATCAAAAACAAAACACAAACCAGAAAAAGGAACTGAGAATTCAGGGTAAAAGAAAAAGGAAAGGTGAGAGAAGGGGAAATGCAGGTGTATGTGAAAAAATATGGGTTCTTCTCATGCTACTTAAAGAGTTGAGGGAGAGCCTTGAAAATCAAGTCAAGTTTTGTGTTCTGGATTTTATTTCAAAGCTCTTGGGGTGCTTGGCCTCTGAGGTGAGTCCTCCTGGTGCTGGCAGTGCCCCTCAGGGCCTGTGGGATTGATTATTGGGTGTTTTATGTTCCCCTAAGATTCATGGTCTGAAGGGGAGGTGAAGGAAAAAGAGTTTGAAGATGGAACAGGGTGGGACCCCCTGCTCTGGGGACCTCAGGACATGGGGGCAGTCACATCCCCAGTGCAGGGAGCTCCAGCTCATGTTTGGGGGCAGCTGGCAAAGAGCTTTTATTCCTTACAAACATTTGCTTAACACCAGGTTCCAGGGCATGGAGTCCTCATGAGGACAATCCCTGCAAATTATCAAGGCTCTGTTGAAGGCTGGGATAAGATTTTTGTATTATTTTTATTCATTTTTTTAAATTGCAATTTTTTCCTATTACGTTTAGTCCAGGCATGCCTGTGCCCATCTCCTGCTGGTTTATTCCATTTCAATAACCGAGGAGCACGGGGCAGTTTCCAAGTGTCCCCAAACAAAGGCTGGATTTTGCAGCCATTATCCTGTGACTCAGCCAGATCCCCATTCCCAGAGATCCCCCATTCCCAGAGATCCCCCATTCCCAGAGATCCTCAGCCAGATCCCCATTCCCAGAGATCCCCCATTCCCAGAGATCCCCTCTTCCCAAAGATCCTCACCCAGATCCCCATTCCCAGAGCTCCTCAGCCAGATCCCCCTTTCCCAGAGATCCCATTCCCAGAGATCCCCCCTTCCAAGCACTGCTCCAGTTCTGCTGGGAGCTGCCTTGTAAACAACGTGGGCTGGGCTGTGCCATTCTGTGCCATTCTGTGCCATGCTGTGCTGTGCTATTCTGTACCCTGCTGTCCTGTGCCATTCTATGCCATTCTGTGCCATTCTGTGCCATGCTGTGCTATTCTGTACCTTGCTGTCCTGTACCATTCTATGCCATGCTGTGCTGTGCCATTCTGTGCCATGCTGTGCCATTCTGTGCCATGCTGTGCTGTGCCATTCTGTGCCATGCTGTGCCATTCTGTGCCATACTGTGCTGTGCCATTCTGTGCCATGCTGTGCTGTGCCATTCTGGGCTGTGCCATTCTGTGCCATGCTGTGCCATGCTGTGCTGTGCCATTCTGTACCATGCTGTGCTGTGCCATGCTGTGCCATGCTGTGCTGTGCCATTCTGGGCTGTGCCATTCTGTACCATGCCGTGCTGTGCCATGCTTGCTGTGCTGTGCCATGCCGTGCTGTGCCATTCTATGCCATGCCATGCCATGCCATGCTGCGCTGTGCTGTCAGCGCTGAGGGCTGAGCCCTCTGAAGGCACCACGATGCAGTTCCACACTCCTTCCTTCCTCCCCTTTGTCTGCCCCGGCTCTCTGAGCTGCTTTTCACCTTCCCCACAAGTTTCTCCCGTCAGCACGTGCACCAGGAGAGCTGCAGATGATGAATTGTCCACTGGATGCCTGGGGATTTGGCTTTTCTGTGTTTCAGCCCCTGCACTGCCTCAGTGCAGAGCTCTGAACCCCACAGCCTGTTCTGCCAGCTGCTGTTCTCTGTTTTATTCAGACACAACAATTCCTCTGGGCCTGAAACCCAAGGGCACCCTCCAGCCTCAGGGCCCAAAAATATAAACAAAATTACTTGGGGGGAGCAAACTTGGGGTAAATGACTTCATCACCTGAAGCTGTAATTGGAACATTAACTCCTGATATGCAAATTGGGTTAAAAATCTATAATTGTCTGAAAAACTCGAGCCCATCGTCCATTTGGGTGTAGCCTTGGAGGCTTCTGACTGCCCAAGGTGTATCTGTGGAAGGCCTTTGATAAATATTCACTTTTATTTTCTCAATCTTGTTTAGCCTCTGTTCTAGGCAGCCATCCCAAGGATCACATGAGTGAAATGGGATTTAAAAGCAGTGGATGGGCTTCTTCTTCCTGCCCTGCTCTTCAGGGTTGGCAGAAAAACTCCTTCAAGGCATCCAACTCCTGCCTCTGGTTTGCTCAGGGCTGCCTGGGCCTGGCTGCCAGACCCTCACAGTGAATTTTAACCCCTGCATGCCATAGAGAGAGACACAGAGCACCTTCTCAGGAGCAGGGAATAGCTGGGTTTGGAGCTTCTGCAGGAAGTTAAAAAATATTGGCTTAAATCAGTGCTTTCTTCAGGCTCAGCAGAGAATAACTGGGTTTGGGACTTCTGCAGGAAGTTTAAAAAATTATTGGCTTAAATCAATGCTTTCTTCAGGCTCAGCATCTCTCTTCTTTGCTGAAGTTTTGTAGGAGTCCAGGATCTTCTGCAGCCTTAATGATTCTAAAGCATTGCTGCTGAGGTTTGGTAGTATTTTCTTCAAGGAGCTTGGTCATCAGTGAGTTTATTCAGCTGGATTTTCCCAGCAGTTTTTGATATTTGCCAGTGCCACAGTGTTGGGACAAAACACCTGAATGCACCCACACTAAATCCCATGGAATTGCAGCTTGTCAAGAGGCAGAGCTGTAAAAGAAATGTAAATAAATGTGTGCTGATGTGTGTTAATGCAGGGGGTTTTCTTGGGGAGAAAATGGTTTGATCAGAGTGTGGTACAGAGACTGGTAGGGCTCTGCAAAATGGGATTTCTTCCCAGCTTTAGTTGAGTTCTGTGGAATTTCCCCTCTCCCTTCCATGCAGCGTTGGAATGAATGGGTTTTTAAGGTGCCATCCAACCCAAACCATTTTCCTTTCCCTCTGTGTTCCCCAGTTGTTCCCAGCAGTGCCCTGAGACCCCTCAGGGAACACCAGCACAGGAGAAAACCTTGGAAATGTGATAAATGTGATGCCACCCTCTCAAACTGAAACCAGGATGTGCCCACTTTAAATTTGCCTTTTGCTGTTAACAAAATTCTGTATAGAGAAAGGGAAAAAATAATTGGCTAATTCAGTTTTTTGGCAGCTCACATGTCCCTGGGGTGCCTCTGCTCCAAGGCTGTCTCAAACAAATGAGGGCCAGTTTCAGAAATTGGGAGTTTAAAGTTCATCACCATATTTCCCTTTTTTTTTTTTTTTTTTTAACTTTTTAGTGGTATCTGGCTTTGGAGAGGCTCCTCTTCTCTGTGCTGCCCATTTTCTCCTTCCCCACTGATGTTTTTGTCCAGCGTTCCCATTGATGTTTTTCTCATTGTGGACTTGTTTGTGCTTGTTCTCTTGGCTGCTTTTCCATGATTTCTCAGGGATTTCCCTCTCCCCCAAAGCACAGGCCCTGCAGACCTTTCCCAGGCTGCTGTTTCCCACCAGGTTCTTTTGTTGGGGGCAGTTCTGGGTTGCTGCAGTCCCAGGAAATGGCTGGGAATGGGAGGCAGAGCTGGATAAATCCCTCTCCCCTTCCCTGGCAGCTTTGCCTCCCCAAACCTGCATTTCAGCTGTCAGAAACTGCAGCAGATCCCACTGCAGAATGATTTGTTCGTGCTTAAGAGCCATGCATTTGTTCAGGGCTTGTAAACACTGTCAGCAAGGTTTTGACAGCAGTGAAAAATGAATTTAAGTCGCTGGTGCAGAGGCAAAATAAAAACCAGCCTTGGCTCTGCCTGCAGCCTGCCAGGGGTAAAATAAAGGGGAAAAGTCGTTCCCTGGGAGGCCCTGGCACAGACTCCCAGAGAGGCTGAGGATTCCTGGTCTCTGGAAGTGTCCAAGGCTGGGCTGAACGGGGCTTGGAGCAGCCTGGGGCGGTGGAAGGTGTCCCTGCATGGCAAAGGGATTGGAACTGCATCAGCTCTCAGGTCTCATGTCACAGACATCTTTTCATTAAAATCCTTTCTTTAAGATTTTTTCCCCCTTCTGAGAAGCTGTGGCCTCAGCAACAAAGTGTAAACAATGGTTATCTGCTGCTGTGGAATGCAACAGGTGCATCTGGGATTGGTCTTGAGTGAATTTTAGATTTACTGACCACTCATGGCAGAGCTGGGTATTCACTCCTTTTCTATTCTTAGCTTAGCCAGCCTTCTGAGAGCTTTCCTTCTATTCCTTTTAGCACAGTAATAATGTAATATATATCATAAAATAATAAATCAAGCCTTCTGAACATGGAGTCAACATTCTCGCCTCTCTCTTCATCCTGCAACCCTTGCAAGCTCTGTGCCAGTCCCTCCCAGCCCAAACCATGCTGGGATTCTGGGAAATCCAATCCAGCTTGGTCTGTTATTTCTTGTGGCTCAGGCTGGGACAGGCTGGGCACAGATGTGCAGGGAAGGGACGGAAAGCAGAGTTCAGTTCTCATTGTGTCTCTGTTCTGTGTCCCTTATCACATCACAAATTACAGCCTGAGCCTTTCTGCACACCTGGTGGTGCCTTATCAGGCAGAGCAGTTTGTGACTAACCCCAGATCCTCTCTCTGCAGGAAACTCTGTGTTCCTGCCACGGCACAACGGTGGGAGGTGTGATAAAATGTGCTTTTAATTACATCCAGTTTCTTGAGCGTGGATATTTTATTTATAAAGACTGCACAGGCAGAGGCCTTTTGTGGTTTTGCTCCTCAGGATGAAACTGCTCTGGAGCAGCTCTGATTTCCTGAGCTCAGGAGCAGCAGAAGGGCCAGGCTGCAGTGCACAGATGCTGTGAGCTTCCATGAAACCTTGGGAAGGAACTAACTAAGGAATTAATATCCATGGTTCTCCTCAGGAGTGTGTACTCCTGGCCATAGTGGGTGGGAGTTGTGGCTTTGGACAATCCTCATGGGTTTCACCTGGTAAACAATGTTAAAAATCATTTACAGCTGTGGAAAGGCACAAGAGTGGTGATAATCAGGCTGGGTTCTGTTGCCTTCAGCCTGAGCTTCTCTCCAGGAGAGTAAGGAATGGGATTAGGAAGGGAAGAAAGAAGAAGCTGAGATGTACAAATCTTTTCTGTCCAGACTTCTACTTGCAGAAGCTCTGGACTCTCATGTGGAATGGCTTTGACACAGGACAGTGATCACATTTTCCTTCACTTGGCTGGGTGTGAGACTGAGCAAACATCAATTCCCCGTCAGCAGCTCTGTGCAAGGCCAGGGGATCTCCTGGGGGTCTCCTCCCTTGTGTGGTGTCAGAGCTCCGTGCGTCCCTCTGGGTGTCCAGAGCTGCCAGGACCCCACTGGGGGGCTCAGAGACCCTGGCACACAGCCCAGAGCACCTGTGCTGAATATTCTGATTCTCACTAACCAATCTAGTACAAGATACAAATCTTACAGCATTTCTATACAGCCTATAAGATCATTACATTACCACACTGTGTTCCATTTTAAACCCTAAAAACTCCTCTTTGGGCCCCTTCTGCCAAGCTGTAGGGTCTGCTCTGAGCCTTGGGCCTGTCTGCAAGCAGAGGGTGTTGTTCCATCAAAAGGGGATCACCTTCAGCCAGCCACACCATTGTTTTCCAGTTGTTCAGTAACTGAGGGATCTCAAAGCTTGCTTTCATTTCAATCTCATTGCTAATTTCCATATTCTCAAACTCTTTTCCTAGACACTCATATTTATAAGGCTTTCCTGTTCCATGTTCCCCAGCAGCCTCGCAGAGCTCTGTGGTGCAGGGATGGCTCACACAGGAGCGGTGACTCTGCAGGGTGTCACTGCCCCTCTGGCTCCTCCTGCTCTGCTCAGAGCCCCATAATTTTCCCTCTGAAGGAATGCAGGCACAGCTGCTGCTTTTACTTGATGTTGTTGACCTGTGGTGTCATTAAAGGTGGGTTTGTTTGAACAGCCCGTGTGGGCAGGAGGAGACACAAAGGAACCTGCAGAGGATTTTTATTGTGGTTCCACTGACAGGCTGCAGCATCTGCCTCGCTGGCTGTAATCAGGGGCTGTAATTAGGCAATGTTTTCCTGCAGAGTAACTCCTTTTAGCAATTTTCTTCACAAGGAATTGCTGTTCAAAGGTCTGCTTGCTGCTTTAAGTAGAGCCCAGCTCTGGAAGAAGGCTTTAATATTAAACCTCTGCTTTATGGGGAAACACCCCACAGGAGCAGTGCAAAGGGGGCAGGTTCTGCTCTGCAGAGATTTGGTGTCTCACCACAGAGAGTCAGGCACAAACTCCCTCATGGCTCTGATGTTTGGGAAGTTGGGCAGAGATTTAATGACCCACAGTAAAGACTGAGGGACGAACTCTCACACGGCTGTGATGTTTGGCAAGTTTTACTCTGCAGAGATTTCATTTCTCTGCAGAGATAGATTCAATAGATTCAGGATAAACTTCCCCATGGCTCTGATATTTGGGAAGTTTTACTCTGCAGAGATTTGGTGTCCCACAGTAAAGACTCAGGGATGAACTCTCACATGGCTGTGATGTTTGGGAAGTTCTGCTGGGCAGAGATTTGGTGTCTCACAATAGACTCAGGATAAACTTCCCCATGGCTCTGGTATTTGGGAAGTTCTGCTGGGCAGGGATTTGATGGCTCACCACAAACTCAGGGATAAACTCCACCATGGCTCTGGTGTTTGGGAATTTTTGCTCTGCAGAGATTTGGTGTCCCACAGTAAAGATTCAGGGATGAACTCTCCCATGGCTCTGATATTTGGGAAGTTCTGCTGTGCAGAGTTTTAATGTCTCACAGTGAAGACTCAGAGATGAACTCTCCCATGGCTCTGAAGTTTGGGAATTTTTGCTCTGCAGAGATTTGGTGTCTCACAATAAACTCAGGGATGAACTCCCCCATGGCTCTGATGTTTGAGAAGTTTATTCTGCAGAGATTTGATGTCTCACCACAGACTCAGGATGAACTCCCCCATGGCTCTGATATTTGGGAAGTTCTGCTGGGCAGAGATTTGGTGTCTCACAAGAAACTCAGGGACAGACTCCCCCATGGCTCTGATATTTGGGAAGTTCTGCTCTGTAGAAATTTGATGTCCCACAGTAAAGATTCAGGGATGAGCTCTCCTATGGCTCTGATGTTTGGTAAGTTCTGCTCTGCAGAGATTTGATTTCTCACCACAGACACTCAGGATAAACTCCCCCATAACTCTGATATTTGGGAATTTGGATGCTTGGAATGGTTTTTGGCAAAAGAGCTTTGGTGAGAGGGTGTTGCAACAGGCAGCAACACAACTTCCCTGAGTGCTGCATCCTCTGTTGCAGCCAGGCTCTAATGGAATCAGCCCTTCCCATTAAATTAATATGTTCTCCATGGAGCCCATCAAGCAACATTTAATTTGCCTCAATGAGGTTGGGCATGTGGGATCAGCATGATCAGTGCTTGGGATAATCAGGAGCAATCCCTTTGCTGTGCAGCATCCTCAAAATGCTCATTTAGACAGAGGTAGCAATTGGGAAGGATCTAATTGGTTGGTGCAATTTTATGTCTAATTTAGTGCAAAATGAAAACTGGGAGGAAAATGATCTCTTGGGCAAGGATTCCAAAATCAGAGAGAATGGTGAATTGTTCATTTGTTTTGGCTTGGTTTGGGGTTTTTTTTTGGCCTTTTTTTGGTGTTCTTTTTTTATTTATTTTTCTTTTTCTTTTGGTCTCTTGTTTTATCTTGTTTTATTTAACAAGAGCCAGGAGTTTGTGATTGCCCTGTGCCTGGCAGTGTCCAATGCCAGCTGGACAGGGCATGGAGCACCCTGGGATGATGGAAGGTGTCCTTGCCATGGCAGGGGGTGCAGTGGGATAATCTTGGAGCTCCTTCCAACCCAAACCACTCTGGGATTCCATGGAAAGTAAAGAAGCCTTCAGAGAGTTCTTTATTTAAAATGAAATCCAGTGTGGGTCACACAATGCCAGGGTGGGTCACACGGTGCCAACGTGGGTCACACGGTGCCAACGTGGGTCAGACAGTGCCAGTGTGGGTCACACAGTGCTAGTGTGGGTCACATGGTGCCAGCGTGGGTCACACAGTGCCAGTGTGGGTCACACGGTGCCAACGTGGGTCACACGGTGCCAGTGTGGGGCACACAGTGCCAACATGGGTCACACAGTGCCAACATGGGTCACACAGTGCCAGTGTGGGTCACACAGTGCCAGCATGGGTCACACAGTGCCAGTTCGGGTCACACGGTGCCAGTGTGGGTCACACGGTGCCAGCGTGGGTCACACAATGCCAGGGTGGGTCAC
Source organism: Ammospiza nelsoni (assembly GCF_027579445.1). Taxonomy (NCBI): domain Eukaryota; kingdom Metazoa; phylum Chordata; class Aves; order Passeriformes; family Passerellidae; genus Ammospiza; species Ammospiza nelsoni. The sequence continues at coordinate 6,533,013 of NC_080654.1, read as the reverse complement.
ACAGTGCCAGTGTGGGTCACACGGTGCCAACGTGGGTCACACGGTGCCAGGGTGGGTCACACGATGCCAGTGTGGGTCACTCAGTGCCAGTGTGGGTCACACGGTGCCAATGTGGGTCACACGGTGCCAGTGTGGGTCACACAGTGCCAGGGTGGGTCACTCAGTGCCAGTGTGGGTCACACAGTGCCAGTGTGGGTCACACAGTGCCAGGGTGGGTCACACAGTGCCAGCATGGGTCACATGGTGCCAGTTTGGGTCACACAGTGCCAGTGTGGGTCACACAGTGCCAGTGTGGGTCACACAGTGCCAGTGTGGGTCACACAGTGCCAACATGGGTCACACGGTGCCAGTGTGGGTCACACGGTGCCAGTGTGGGTCACACGGTGCCAGGGTGGGTCACTCAGTGCCAGGGTGGGTCACACAGTGCCAGTGTGGGTCACTCAGTGCCAGTGTGGGTCACACGGTGCCAGGGTGGGTCACACAGTGCCAGTGTGGGTCACTCAGTGCCAGGGTGGGTCACACAGTGCCAGTGTGGGTCACTCAGTGCCAGTGTGGGTCACACGGTGCCAGGGTGGGTCACACAGTGCCAGTGTGGGTCACTCAGTGCCAGGGTGGGTCACTCAGTGCCAGTGTGGGCATGGCCTCATGTGGGCACAGCCCCGTGCTCTGGGCTCCTGTGAGTGCCATGTGGTGCCAGCACAAAGAGGGCTTTGTGCTCAGGCTGCCGTGGGTGCCACACAGTGCCAGTGCAGGCATGGCCTCATGGGGCTCCTGTGGGTGCCATGTGGTGCCAGCACGGACGTGGCCTCATGCTCAGGCTCCTATGAGTGCCAGACGGTGCCATTATGGGCACAGCCCCGTGCTCAGGCTCCTGCGGGTGCCATGTGGTGCCAGCACAAAGAGGGCTTTGTGCTTGAGGCCGTGTGTGCCACATGGTGCCAGTGTAGGCATGACCTCGTGCTCAGGGATCCTGTGAGTGCCACCCGGTGCCATGGTGGGCACAGCCTCGTGCCCAGCTCCTGTGGGTGTCCCCCTGCGCCCTGGAGCAGCCCAGCCCTGCTGGGGGAGGTGGGAGCACGAGGCTGGTCCTGGCATGGGGCACGGCCTCGGGGGCATCCGTGCTGTGCCAGGGGAGGGGAGGGGCTGCTGTGCCCAGGAGAGCAGGGCTGGGGGCAGCTGGTGCCGCACTGGGGTGGGCAGGGACATGCAATGGTTCTGTTCTGGGGTGCTCAGTGTTCTGGGGGTTGGTGTTTGGGAACTGTTCCTGTCTCCGTGGGCATTTTATGGGTACTGCTCAAACCAGCGCTTCAGTTTCCCCTTGAGGACTTAAACCTGAAAGCTCTGGAGCCCTTCCCTTCCCTTCCCTTCCCTTCCCTTCCCTTCCCTTCCCTTCCCTTCCCTTCCCTTCCCTTCCCTTCCCTTCCCTTCCCTTCCCTTCCCTTCCCTTCCCTTCCCTTCCCTTCCCTTCCCTTCCCTTCCCTTCCCTTCCCTTCCCTTCCCTTCCCTTCCCTTCCCTTCCCAAACCTTCCCTTCCCTTCCCAAACCTTCCCTTCCCTTCCCAAACCTTCCCAAACCTTCCCTTCCCAAACCTTCCCTTCCCAAACCTTCCCAAACCTTCCCTTCCCAAACCTTCCCCTCCCAAACCTTCCCTTCCCATCCCATCCCATCCCATCCCATCCCATCCCATCCCATCCCATCCCATCCCATCCCATCCCATCCCATCCCATCCCATCCCTCTTTTTGGGGATTTTCTTCCCTCCCCAACCCTACAAAAAGGGTCTTCCTGAAGAGTTTTGCTTCTGGAATAAATACTTTGTCATTAAGTAACACTTGCTGAATGTTTTATTCCTTGAGGGAGGGATATTTTTAATGAAGGGATAATCCAGCTGATACCATCAGGCGTCATTAACGATCAGCTGCTCTGCTTGTGCCTTTCTGCCTCGAGCAAAACCATTCTGAGCCCGGCATGTTTGTACCTGGTGCCTCCTGTGAGCACCTTGTTCCTTGGTTAAATCAACCCAGGCATCTCAAATCCCTGCAAAAGGCAATTACAGAGCAGCTCTCTGCAAGGCAGACTTGTCTGGAGCTGATCTGCTGTTCCACAGGGGTTTTTGGGATTCTGCTGCCCTTCCCTGGTCTGTGTTCCTGAGCTGCACATGGCACTGGGTCTCAAGGAATGAAGAGGATCCCATTCCTTGAGAGGGGTTTTGAGGCAGTGCTGATGCCTTGGGAAGGCTGAGCTAAAACAGAGACTGGACAGAGCTAAAGAATAAAATAGGGATTTATTGAAAGGATCTCTGTCGCAGACATCTTTTATGAACAATCCTTTCTTTAGGATTTTTCCTCTTGAGAAGCTGAGAGGCCTCAGGAACAAAATGTAAACAATGATTGTCTGCTGCTGTGGAATGCAAACAGGTAGATATTTGATTAGCCCATGTTAATTGTTTCTAATTAATGGCCAATCACAGCCCAGCTGGCTTGGACAGAGAGTCCGAGCCACAAACCTTTGTTATCATTCCTTCTTATTCTATCCTTAGCCAGCCTTCTGAAGAAATCCTTTCTTCTATTCTTTTAGTAGAGTTTTAATATAATATATATAATAAAATAATAAATCAAGCCTTCTGAAACATGGAGTCAGATCCTCATCTCTTCCCTCATGCTAAGACCCCCGTGAGCACAGTCACAGATCTCCTCAATGGACCCACCTTGGGCAGCACAAGAGCCCAGCCAGGGCTGCACCCAAGATGAACCAAAATGGCACAAAATGAACCCAAAATGGTCACAAAATGAACCCAGGATGAACCCAAAATGGCACAAAATGAACCCAAAATGAACCAAAATGGGCACAAAATGAACTCTAAATGGTGCCAAAAATGCACAACCGCTCACAGTCTTTCAACTTTTCTAAGTTCTGCTCCATTTGCATCTTGCAGTTCATTGTCCAATTCCAGCTTTAGCCCATGCAGTCCCATCCTTGTTTTTCTCTCTCCATTCCATGTTGTTTGTGCTCCTGGGCTGAGATTTGGATCATTTGTCCTTGGTCCCAGCAGAGCAGGAATTGTTTTGTCTCCCTGCTCTGTGCAGAGCTCACCGTGCCCTGATGTGAGCCCAGACCCACGCACCAAAGCAGCACAGAATGTGAAAAACGGAACATTTAAACCTGAGATATCAGCACAGAATCTGAAAAATAGAAAAGCTGAACCTGAGATACCAGCACAGAATCTGAAAAACAGAAAATCTAAACCTGAGGCATCATCGGTGGCAAAGCGTTTTGGGGCTGGTGCCAGCACAGAGCTCGGTGCAATTCCATGAACACCGAGGCTGGAAAAGCTGGGGAAGATTTCAGGGCTGTTATCCCGAGGTGTGTCCATCTCTTTGCTGAGCTGAGCTGTGACTCAGCTGTACAAGGGCACTGCTCGGAGCCCTGCTAATCCTGGCTGCTCCGGGGGTTTGTTTGCCCCGTGTCCTTCCCGGGCTCCCTTTGTTCTGCTCTCAGACAGCCAGGCAGGGCTGAAGGAGTGACGGAATGGCCCTGGAATGTGAGAATGTGATGTGTCACATCTGGGAAAAAAGGGCTTCAGAGAAAAGTCAGGCTTGCCCTTTATTTGTGGCTGGATGGGACTGACACGTCCTTGGAAGGTGGGAAAGAAGGGGGAAAAAAAAATAAAAAAGCCTGGCTTAGGCATGAACAAATTCATGTCGCTGAGCTTTTTTTAGAAGAAAGAACTAAAAATGTAATAAAAAGCCTCAAAGTCTGGGAGCTTTGGACGGCAGCGTTTGTGAGTCAGAAAAGGATTTTTGGATGCAGCTGGAAACCATTGCAATTGCTGCATGTGAGCCAAGAAATGAAGCGTGCTTGGGGAGCAGCAGCTCAGCCCCTGCTGCAGCGGGGAGGCTGCTGCCTTCCCAGCAGTTTGGCTCTTGCAGAATTGTGGGATCTGGGGTCTCCTGGGCTGGAAGGGACCCTCAGGGATCAGGGAGCTCCTGCTGTGCGGAGCTGGAGGTGCTCCCCTCTCCCTTGGGATTGGGGGTGCTCCCTTCTCTCTTGGGATGGAGGTGCTGCCCTCTCCTTTGGAACTGGAGATGCTCCCCTCTCCTTTGGGATGGGAGTGATGCCCTTTCCCTTTGGGATTGGAGGTGCTCCTTTGGAACTGGAGGTGCTCCCTTTCCTTTGGGATTGGAGATGCTCCCCTCCTTTGGAATTGGGGGTGCTCCCCTCTCCTTTGGGACGGATTTGCTCCCCTCTCCCTTTGGGATTTGAGGTGCTCCCTTGGGATGGAGGTGCTCCCCTCCCTCTCTTGGAATTGGAAGTGCTCCCCTCTCCCTTAGGATTGGAGAAGCTCCCCTCTCCCTTGGGTTGGAGGTGCTCCCCTCTCCTTTGGAATTGGGGGTGCTCCCTTGGGATGGAGATGCTCCCTTGGGATGGAGGTTCTCCCCTCTCCCTTGGAAATGGAGGTGTTCCCCTCTCCTTTGGGATGGAGGTGCTCCCCAAACCCTTGGGATTAGAGGTGCTCCCCAAACCCTTGGGATTGGAGGTGCTGCCCTCTCCCTTGGGATTGGAGGTGCTGCCCTCTCATTTGGGATGGAGGAGCTCCCTTCTCTCTTGGGATGGAGGTGCTCCCCTGTCCCTTGAGATTGGGGGTGCTCCCTTCTCCCTTGGAATTGGAGGTGCTCTCTTGGGGTGGATGTGCTCCCCTCTCCTTTGGGATGGAGGTGCTCTCCTCCCTTGGGATTGGGGGTGCTCCCCTCTCCCTTGGAACTGGGGGTGCTCCCTTCTCCCTTGGAATTGGAGATGCTCCCTTGGGATGGATTTGCTCCCCTCTCCCTTTGGGATGGAGGTGCTCCTCTCTCCCCTGGAATTGGAGGTGCTCCCCAGTCCCTTGGGTTGAAGGCAGCTCCTGAGCTGTTGGGTCCCTCTGTGGCATTTTTGGGCTGCCTGCCCTGGTTCTGTGTGCCAGGGAGCAGCACAGGGGCACCCACAGCCTGCTGGGGTTACAGTGTGACCTCAGATGGTAACTGAGGAGAGAAATACTGATTAATGTAAATGACCAGGGGAATAATGGAGTGTGGTGAATAATAAAGGCAGCAGAGCCATAATTAGCATCCTCTCAGTGCCCTGGCTCCTGGATTTTGGGAATGTGCAGCAGCACAGCTGCCAAGGTCCCTTTAAAGTCGGCTGTGCTGCAGCAAACACAGGATGATCACAGAATGAGCAATCTTCTTATTGTCTCACCTCCCTGGAAGTTGAGATGCACAATTAATCCTCCTCTCCATTGTCACCCCCTGCCTGGCTGTGTCCTCTCCTCACTGGGAATATTCTCTCGAGGTTTAAGTGTGAGGGGAAAGTAAGATTGGCATTTTGAGCTGGTAAATGAGGTTAATCAGCTTGGTGGTGGGTGGGAGGAATGTGCTCTGGGGTTAAGAATTTGCTATTAATGGTTAGCAGGACCCTCCTTGCCAGACCTGTGAAAATTTCCTTCAGTCAGGCAGGAACTTTTAAAAAATTTGCGTTAAAAACTGGTTGGAACTGATTAAAAATCACCTGATGGTTTTATTGTTGCTGTAACTAAGAGAAACACAGGGACTGTGGGAGGATGGTGGCACTTTCCCCCTCTCCTGAAGAAGACACTGGTTGGGTTTGCTGGGCAGGAATTAGGGCTGTAAATCTGCAAAAAGCACCAAGCAAAGAAATGGAGCTGCCGGGCTGCCTGCAGGATGGGGGAGGTTGGTCTGAGCAGGCTGGGATGTGTAATTCTGGCAGCTGACCTGCTGGGGGGGAACTCAAATCCCTTCTCCTGCCTTTTGGCAGAGTCAGGGAAAACACAGAGGTGACGTTCTCCAAAAATCCCTCTCTCCCTCCCTCTGCAGAAGGCAGGGTGAGGAGGCAGGAATTCAGCAGGAGGGCTGCATGCAGCCAGCATCCCTCCCTCCTGCCAGGAGTTCAGCCCTTGAGAAGCAGCAGATCAATTTTGCAGTGTCTGCTCCACTCCCATCCACCACTGGCAGCAGAGGCAGGAGGGATGATCGCCCTGGAACAGGAGAGGCAGCTCACTCATTGCCAGTATAATTGCCTGCTTTAATTAATTTCACCTTCTTGCCTTTGATATTAGAAAGGCAAAGCTGCTATTTTTATAGCAATGCACATTAATTAGTACAAACCCACCGAGGGCACGGAAATCCGAGCTGCAACGTTTGGTGACAAATGCAAATTGCAGCCTAAATATTTTCCCCTGCTTGGCAGTGAATCCATGCTGGTAAAGAGATGCACAACAAGTCCTGCTGTGTAAGAGCCTGAATGAGAGATGTGGGACTCCAGGTGGGTGTCCAAAATGCAGTTTATTGTATCCAAAATGCAGTTTATTGTGTCCAAAATGCAGTTTATTGTATCCAAGAGGTTACAGCACTCCAGGGTTGTGGGTGACAGAGCCTGTGCCTACAGCTGTCAGCTCCAGCTGCAGGCAGGCCTGGACACCTTAATTTTAATTGAAACTTTAAAGTTTAATTTAAACTTAATTTTAGTTACAGTCAATTATATACTTTGCTGAGCATCTTAGTACAGTAGAACCAATCTATACCTCAACTGTTATCTATAACCCATCATAACTACTGTAATTACCATAGTCACGTTACTTTCTCCAATCACTAAAAGTTAGTACTTTACAGTTTAAGCTAGAAGTTGTTTTTCAGTTTCTTGCAGTGGAAAATTCTGAGACCTTTTTTCTACTTGCCACATTGACAGGCTTCTTTGCCTGTGCTCTCTTTCTGCTTGTAAAAACATCTTCTTGTTTGGGGTGGGTTTATCCTTTGCTCTAAGTCATTAAAAGCCTTTCTAACTAACACACTCTTTGCCTCCTTGGTTAGCCAGTAAGACTGGCTCAGCCATTCTTTTCTTCTATATCAAAACTTGCTTCCATCTCTATTCCTTCATCAGACTCAACATTTAAAAACGTTTCTGCTAAGCACACATATCCGTGAGACTTCTTTGTCAAACTTTGATCCTTCCCAGCACTCCTGCACAAGTGCAGCTCTCACGGGCTGCTGTGCTGGATGTTCTGTCCCCATCAGCAGGGAAGAGTGGCTGGGGTGGGAATGTCCTCAGAGATTCCCTCCCTGCCCCAACATCCCCTGTGGTCCTTGCAGGGGTGAGCTCTGTGCCCAGGGGCACCAGATCAGCCTCCATGGGCTCATCCTGCAGCCATCCATCCCCAGTGCTCTGTGCCTTGCAAAATGGGCTGAATCTCTGCATTTTGGTGGATTTAACCACTGTGTTTTCTTTGATTTCTGGCCTCACAGTTCCAGCTGAGCTCTGAGAAGTGTTGAGGTAGCAACAGAATGGTGGTGATGGCACGTGGAGAGTCTGTTCACAAGATTCTTTTTGATTTGTGTATCCAAAGGAGGAAAAGGTCCCAACAGACAGGCAGGTCTGGGCTGGCACTGGTGCCTGTTCAAAGAGGGGCACACACTTGGCTTTCCCTCTCCTGCTAGACTCAAACCATGCCCATGTCTGTGGGTGTGTATCAGCGTTTTTCCAGAATGTTTCCAGTTAAAATTGTCAGATTTGGGGTTTGCTGTAAAGGGTTTCAGTGCTTGAAAACAGAATTAAAAAAAACCCCAACAATACAATACAATACAATACAATACAATACAATATAAAAATACAATATAAAATACAATACAATATAAAATACAATACATATAAAATACAATACCATATAAAACACAATACAATATAAAAAACAATTATAAAAATAATTGTAGGACCCCAGAACGATTTGGGTTGGAAGCAGCCTTAAAGTCATTTTATTTCACTCCCTTTCATAGACCAGGCTGCTCAGAGCCCCATAATGACCTCAGCCACTTTAATTAAACAATTTCAGCTCTGTCTCCTTCCCTGGCACCCCCAGCACTTGGGGACTTGTTGGAGTGTTCTCCTGGCAGCTGGAGGGCTGGGACATGGAGATCAGTGAGGATTTGGATGCAGAAGGCACAGAAACACATGGACTGCTTGGTCTGAAGTGGGAAATCGTAACATTTTTGATTGACATAACTTCCCTGATTCTTTCTGGACCAAAATCTTCCCACCTCGTTTGCAGCCAAATATCAAATGAACTGAAAGAGGGGAAATTTAGGTTGGAAATGAGGAAGGAATTGTTCCTGTGAGGGTGGGGCTGGCACAGGCTGCCCAGAGGCTGCCCCTGAGTCCCTGGCAGTGTCCAAGGCCAGGCTGGAACACCCTGGGACGGTGGAAGGTGATTTTTGAGGGGTTGGATCCCTGGGATGGGATCTTGGAGCTCCCTCCCAGCTCAAAGCTCTGCTGGTGGAATGCTGGTCCCAGTAAAAGTGGAGACAGCTTTGCTTCCCTCACAGACTCCCTGTTCTGTCTGAGGGAGCCCATCTGCTCTGCATTTCCAGAAACTGTCACATCTCCTCCCACAGCCATCAGAACTTGTCATTCTGAGGGGAAAAGCTGCTTTTCTCTGTAATTAACCCTTTGCACCTCTTGTCTTTCAGATGGGAAGAGGAGCTGACCAGGAGGATGAGCCTGGAATCCATGGTGGAAACCTTGAGAGAGGTGAGGTGTGGGCAGTGTGGGGTGAAAGGTGCAGCTCTCCTCATGCTGCTCAGCATTTTATTTGTCTTTTAATTATAAATTTGCCCTTTGGCTTGAGCAGCTGTGCTGCTGCAGAGGACAGGGCTAATGCTGGGAAGCTGGAGCAGGAAATGACGAAGTTTGTGACAAAGTTTGTCACAAAGTGGGAGGAGGGAGTGGAATTTACAACAGAGGGTAACAATTAAATTCCATTAAAGAATGAAGTTCCATTCTAAGCCCCTTTTTAAGCAGCCTGCTCAGCTGGGTGGGGAGCAGGGCTGGGCTCTCACCCCCGGGTGTTCCCTTGCAGGAGGCTCAGGAGGCAGAAGCTCTGCAGGAGGAGCTGAATGAGAAGATCGAGAGGCTGAAGGCAGAGCTGGTGGTGTTTAAGGGTCTGATGAGTGATGTAAGTACAGAGGGCCCTCTGTGGGAGCGTGTCCTGCACATGGCTTCACCCCCAGCCAGGTGATTAGCGAGTGCTGCTGTGTAATTAGCGAGTGCTGCTGTGTAATTAGCGATGGCTGCTGGGATCAGTGCATCAGACAGATCCCCCTCCCCTGCTTCCTGTCTGGTCTGTGTGGAGATGCATTAACTGCTGCTTACCATCACCAGGACTCTGCCCTCCCTCCCTCCCTCCCCACAGCTGCTGGGAGAAAAGGGCTGGAAAAGTCCCAGCCTGGGGAGCAGCCCCAGCCCTGGGCAGCTCCAGGAGCTGCTGGCATGGAGACTTTGCCTGGAGCCATGCAGGAACAAATTCTGTTCCAAACCCTGTTCCTAAAGGAACATATTGTATGGAATCATGGGCTGCTTTGGGTTGGAAGGAGCTTAAAGATCATCCTGTTCCAGCCCTGGCATGGCAGGGACACCTTCCCCTGGCCCAGGCTGCTCCAGGGGCAGCCACAGCTTCCCTGGGCACCTCTGCCAGGGCCTGCCCACCCTCACAGGGAGGAATAAGTGTTTCCATCTCCCTTAATGAGCAATGAAAAGATAAATCCTGGTTCAGGTACTGGCTTTGCTTCCAGGGCTGGTTCAACCAATTCATCTTTTCAGAGTTCATTAAGGGAGATGGGAAACAGTTATTCTTCCCTGGGAGGGTGGGCAGGCCCAGGCAGCCACAGCTTCCCTGGGCACCTCTGCCAGGGCCTGCCCACCCTCACAGGGAGGAATAAGTGTTTCCCATCTCCCTTAATGAACAATGAAAAGATAAATCCTGGTTCAGGTACTGGCTTTGCTTCCAGGGCTGGTTCAACCTCGTGGCTTATTAAAAAAAAAAAACAAAAAAACCCAAAAAAGTGTTGTTTTCTCAGGCATTTCCTCATGTCTCATTAGACACTGAGCTCTCTTCAAAGCCAGAGGATCTTTTAGGCCCTGAGTGCATAAAATTCTTTTATTTAGAAGTGAGATCATGCAGGTATCTGGAAAGATAAGCCAGGTGAATATTAAAGTGCCTTTCTCAGTAAGTCTGAGGCAGTACTGAAGCCATTTGTGTGAGGAATAAACCCTGCTACGCTGATTCATTCTGTAATTTTTGCACAAACAGCCTTCTCCTGACTTCACAGAAACCTGCAGAACCCGCTCCCGGGTGTCAAATCCATTCTCTCAGGGCCACTAGATCTGCTCATGGGAAATTTGGCAATTAGCTGTGTGTCCTTGTGTGGTTAATCAGGGGTGGCTGTGCTGGGTTAGAGCCTGCAGGGGCTGGGGCCTGGCTCCATTCACCAGGAGCTGCTGCAGGCAAACATCCTCTGGGCCAGGGAAAGTGCTCTGGGCAGGCTCTGAGGGATCTGGGAGCCCAGGGAAAGCACTGGGAGTGCTTCCTCTGAGCCTCACTGGGCAAATATTTAGAATAGAGAAGTGCAAAAATGTTGGCACGTGGCTCTTTCCTTCCTGCAGATAAGGATCAGCAGCTCAGCAAGTGAGATTGTGTCAGTGTTGAGAGATTTATTTTGCTCTGAGTGTCTGGAAAACAGAAATCTCCAGAGGTGATTCACAGAGGCTGGAGAAGACTGTGTAAAAAATTAATCCAAAAAATCTCAAACTCTAAAGGTGCTTCACAGGGGCTGGAGAAAACTTGTGTAAAGATTTAAAACAACAATATCAGACTTCAATGGTGGTTCACAGGGGCTGGAGAAGTAAAAATGTGTAAAAATTTAATCCAAAAAACCTCAAACTCTAAAGGTGGTTCACAGGGCTGGAGAAGACTCTGTGTAAAAATTTAAATCAAAAAAATCTCAAACTCTAAAGGTGCTTCACAGGGGCTGGAGAAAACTTGTGTAAAAATTTAAAATAACAATATCAGACTTTAATGGTGGTTCACAGGGGCTGGAGAAGACTCTGTGTAAAAATTTAATCCAAAAAACCTCAAATTCTAAAGGTGGTTCACAGAGGCTGGAGAAGACTGTGTAAAAAATTAAATCAAAAAACCTCAAACTCTAAAGGTGGTTCACAAGGGCTGGAGAAGTAAAAATGTCTAAAAAATTAAACCAAAAAACCTCAAACTCTAAAGGTGATTCACAGGAGCTGGAGAAAACTTGTGTAAAAATTTAAAACAACAATCTCAGACTTTAGTGGTGGTTCACAGGGGCTGGAGAAGAGTCTGTGTAAAAATTTAAACCAAAAAAAATCTCAAAATCTAAAGGGCCTGGAGAGGACTCTGTGTCAAAATTTAAAACAACAATATCAGATTTTGAAGGTGGTTCACAGGGCCTGAAGAAGAGTCTGTAATAATTTAAAACTAAAAATGGTGGGGAAAAGCAAATCAAACCAACAAAAAGCCCAAAGTTTTTTCTTAGAAAGGGGATTTGTGTTCAAGAATGGTCTGCAAAGGGTTTTTGCACTTTTGTGTCCCAGGTGGAGGCATTGCTGAGGAGTGGAGCTGTCCAGGACAGCAAGTCTCAGCTAGGATGGAAAATATACTTTGGGTTTTTTTTTAATGTTTCTTCCTTCACAAGGAGCCAGATTTCTGTCTGAGTGGGAGGATCTCAGAAATTAGAGCTACTACCAGGCAGTGTTTTCACACAGAAATTTTCATGCAGAGCTTTAGCTGGGCTGGGAGCCAGGGAGTGCCAGTGAGGAGTGTTCTCTGTGCCAAGGTTTTCATGGATCTCTTTGGATCCACTCAGGATTTGCAGTCCCATGCTCTGTGTGCAGTTTGTGTGGAACCTGGATTCTGGTTTTTCAGCAGCTCCTCTGTGCAGGCACAACTTTTGTGTCTGCAAGAGGGGAAGCGTTGCATCCTCACCAGGATTCACACTTCACTCTGCTCTGCTACACAGGGGATGCTCTCCATTTTTAAAGGGTTATTTATGGAATCCCAGAGTGGTTTGGGATGGAAGGGACCTCCAGGACAATCCAGCCTCACCCCCTGGCCTGGGCAGGGTCTCCTTCCACTGTCCCAGGTGCTCCAAGCCCAGCTTGAGCATTTCCAGGGCTGGGGCAGTCTCATTTCTCTGGGCATTGCATTGTCCTGCCCTGTTCCTGACCCACTGAGGCTCCCCTTGCCACACTGAGCAGTTTTGGGGTGGGTACAGGTATTTTTTAGGTGGCAAATCCCTCTGAGTTGGAACTTTGTTAGAATCAGGGGTGAGCTTCCTCAGACTGCCCCAATGGGAAATTTATTCCCTGGAACAAAGGTTCTGTGGAAATTCCTTCATGGAATAAAGGCTCTGTGGAAATTCCTCCATGGAACAAAGGTTCTGTGGAAATTCCTCCATGGAACGAAGGTTCTGTGGAAATTCCTTCATGGAATAAAGGCTCTGTGGAAATTCCTCCATGGAATAAAGGCTCTGTGTAAATTCCTCCATGGGACAAAGGTTCTGTGGAAATTCCTTCATGGAATAAAGGCTCTGTGGAAATTCCTTCATGGAATAAAAGCCCTCTGGAAATTCCTCCATGGAACAAAGGTTCTGTGGAAATTCCTCCATGGAACAAAGGCTCTGTGGAAATTCCTTCATGGAATAAAAGCCCTCTGGAAATTCCTCCATGGAATAAAGGCTCAGTGGAAATTCCTCCATGGAACAAAGGCTCTGTGGAGATTCCTCCATGGAATAGAGGCTCTCTGGAAAGGTTTCCTGTCTGTTCCTTGCTGGGGTTCTGTTCTGGAGGCCACCTCTGTGGTGGTGGCAGGAGAAAGGGAGAGTTCTGTCCCTGCTCTGTGCCCCAGAGCAGGGTGTGAGGTTTAGCACTGGGGTTCCAGAGATACTGTGGGGTATCTCCTGTTGCCTGAACTGTCTAATAATAGAAGATAATCCCTGCTGTCCTTCCTGCAGCCCATGACAGACCTGGACACAAAGATCCAAGAAAAGGCCATGAAGGTGGACATGGACATCTGCCGCCGAATCGATATCACGGCCAAGCTGTGCGATGTCGCGCAGCAGCGCAACTCGGAAGACGTTTCCAAGATTTTCCAGGTGATTAGGCCCTGAATTTCCCACAGGGCAGGGCAGGAGGGAGCAGTGCTGAGCAGTGTGGTCCAGCTCATTTGCCTTTTCTTGAACTCTCTCTCTCTGTGGCTGTGTTTCCCCCGCTGGCTGTCAGGGTAGCTCTGCTGCAGCACCAGGAGCACAAAGTGCAGAGAGTTGAACATAAAAAGGAGTCTCAGGGTGATCTTTAAGCTGTGCTGTGAGCCTGATGTTAGTCTGTACTGAATGCAGGGGAAAAAAAGCAGTGTTACAGGTTTAGGTTTGTGTAATTCCTCCCTCCTATTTGTTCCCTTCACAAGTGACAGGTTTTAAGCTCACGGAGCTGTCATCTGCATGTTCTTATTTCTGGCTCAAGCTCTGTGGCCAGAAATAACATTTGTGTGATGGTGGGCTCTGGCTGCTCCAGTTGCTTTCCTTGGAGCTCCTTGGGGCTCAAAGGAAAGTCCTTTAATTTGCTCCCATAGGAGCAGTGACAGCTCTGCTGGATCAGGGCTGTCACTCCCAGTGCAGCTGGTCTTGTCACAACTGCAGTTCCAGCTCTGACTAACCCACCTTCCTTCTGCTTCCATCTCAATGTGTCTTGCTCAGGCTTGCAGTAAATCTGATGCTTTTTCTGTGTGCAGTGATAGCACACAGTGTGCCAAGTGCTGTCACAAACACTGTAAAAGATCCTTGTGGGCTCTGCTGTTGAAGCTGTGAAATGTTTGATGGTTTTTTCCCCTTGTGTTCCCCAAAAGACTCAAACCTCCTCAGAGGAGAATTATTTCTCTGGCAAGTTGAGCCACTGTATGGTGCCAGTGCCTCTTTCTTGTCTCTGAGGGGAATTGCTGAGTCTTTGTGCTCAGAGGTGAGTGCAGAGCACACTCCTGCTCAGGCCTGCAGGGGTTAAAATGACCAGGAGAACAAGGCCAGCAAGGGATAGTCTGTGTGCCAAGGAGAGGGAAAACTGCTGTAGGGTGGGAGTGGATTGTGTGTTTGAGGTTCTGGCACCAGCTGTGCATCCTGTGTGTTCCCAGCCCTCTGGGATCCTCTGGGATCTGGGAGCATCCTGTGGGTTCCCATCCTTTTGGGATCTGGGATCATCCTGTGTGTTCCCATCCCTCTGGGATCCTTTGGGATCTGGGAGCATCCTGTGTGTTCCCATCCCTCTGGGATCTGGGAGCATCCTGTGTGTCCCCATTTCTCTGGGAGCATCCTGTGTGTTCCCAGCCCTCTGGGATCCTCTGGGATTATTCTGTGTGTTCCCAGCCCTCTGGGATCCTCTGGGATTATTCTGTGTGTTCCCAGCCCTCTGGGATCCTCTGGGATTATTCTGTGTGTTCCCAGCCCTCTGGGATCCTCTGGGATCATCCTGTGTGTCCCCATTTCTCTGGGATCATCCTGTGTGTTTCCTCTGTGCCCCTTGCAGGGCTGTCCCTCGAGTTCCCTGAACTTCTTTTCTTGGGGGCTCTCCAGACTTTTTCATGGCTCAGCCAACCCTTCTTGTGTGTTGAGGATCCTCAATCTGCTGCTGCTGCTGCTGCTGGGGTGGGAAATTCATTCCCTGGAACAAAGGGTTCTCTGGAAATTCCTCTGTGGAAGTTCCTCCCTGGAATAGAGGCTCTCTGGAAATTCCTCTCTGGAAATTCCTCCATGGAATAAAGGCTCTATGGAAATTCCTCCCTGGAAATTCCTGTCTGGAAGTTCCTCCCTGGAATTAAGGCTCTCTGGGTGTTCCTCTCTGGAAATTAAGGCTCTCTGGGTGTTCCTCTCTGGAATTAAGGCTCTCTGGGTGTTCCTCTCTGGAAATTAAGGCTCTCTGGGTGTTCCTCTCTGGAAATTAAGGCTCTGTGGGTGTTCCTCTCTGGAAATTAAGGCTCTCTGGGTGTTCCTCTCTGGAATTAAGGCTCTCTGAGAGGTTTCCTGTTGGTTCCTTGCTGGGGTTCTGCTCTGGAGGCCACCCCTGTGGCGGTGGCAGGAGAGGGAGAGTTCTGTCCCTGCTCTGTGCCCGGGCACTGCTGCCCCTCGTGCTTTGCCCTGGCTCATCCCAGCCTCTCCCTGGCTCCCCCCAGGCTGTGCATGGCCCCTGGCAGGTGCCAGCAGGTGCCAGGCTGGCTCAGTGCCACCCCCAGAGCTCTGGCAGCCCCCACAGCTCGCTTTGCTCTTTCAGCCGCTTCCTGTGCTCCGCGCGCGCTGCTCAGGCCGGGCAGGGGATCAGCCCCGCCCCAGGCTCAGCCCTCACCCCTCTGCTCTCCCTGCACCCCGATTCCCTCCCCAGCCCTGCAGTCAGTGCTGTCTGTGCCCCCCAGGTGGCTTCCAAGAAGAAGGAGAGGAAGCTGCCGTCGGACGAGGAGCTGTCGGAGCAGGACGCCGATAACGGGCGGTTCTCGGATGACGAGGTCAGCTGCTCCCTCAACATCACAGATGAGATGAAGAGGATGTTCAACCAGCTGTGAGTACCCCTGAGAACTGCTCCTGGCAGCAGCCTGAGCCTGCAACCTCTGAGCTGGCAGCATGGAGGTTTTGGGGAAGCTCAAATGAAATGATCGGATTTCTGCTCCTCCCTCGAGCGGGAGGAACTACAGAGATATAAAAAATACAAATTGGTTTTGCTGATCTGGGTTGCTGCAAAAGAGGAAAAATTGCAACAAAAAAGAGTCAAAACCAGGAGTCTGTTCTGCATCTTGGGCTGAGTAATTGATTTCTGGAGTTGCTGCTGCTTGGCTGGGTAGAATTTGAACTGAAAGCTCAGCTTGGGGTGGTACAAACCTCTCAGGTTTTTTGGGAGGTTTTTCAGTTGGGCTGCAGGCAAAAGGGAGTGGTGGATGTGTCTGAAAGATCAGTGGACAACAATTTATAGATGTCAGGAATGTTGGTGCTGTCAGCTGTTGCTGCAAAGTCCAGTCTCCCACACTGGAGTTTATTTTGCCTAAGAAGAACTGGAGTTTATTTTACTTAAAGCTTTACCCCTGAACTAAATATTTTTGCCTGAAGCTTTACCCCAAACCACATTCCTCCCAGGAAGGAGGTTTGGAGCAGCCCAGGAGGGACTCTCAGCACGTGGTGCTGTCTGAGCAGTTCAGGGAGGTGGCTGGAGGTTTGCCTTGTGTCCCCTTCTCCCATCAGGGCCAGGCTAGGGACCCCCAAACCCCCCAAAATATCCCCTAACCCCACCCTAGAACTCCCAAACCTCCTGGAAGCCTCAAAATGCAGGTGGGGACCCCCAAAATACTCCTCAAATACGCCCAAATACTCCCAAATATCCCCAAATTCCATCCTGGGAGCCTCAAAATGCAGGTGGGGCCCCCCAAACCCTCCCAAAGTACTCCTCAAATCCCGTCAAATACCCCCAAATATTCCTTAATTCCATCTTGGGAGCCTCAAAATGCATGTGGGGACCCCCAAAATACTCCTCAAATACCCCCAAAGCCCAGCCTGAGATCTCCTGGGACCCCCAAAAGTTCCCAAAATCCTTCTCAAACATCCACAAATGTTCCAAAATTCCACCCTGGAAGCCTCAAAACGCAGGTGGGGACCCCCAACCCCCCCCAAATACTCCTCAAATCCCTTCAAATGCCCTCAAATATTCCTAAATTCCACCTTGGGAGCCTCAAAATGCGGGTGGGGTCCCCAAACCCCCCCCAAAATACTCCTGAAACACCCCAAAATATCCACAAATATCCCCTAACCCCAGCCTGAGATCTTCTGGGACCCCCCAAAATCCTTCTCAAACACCCCCAAATATCCCCAAATTCCACTCTGGGGGCCTCAAAATGCAGGTGGGGACCCCCAAAATACCCCTAAAACACCCCAAAATATCCACATACCACACCCTGAGACCCCCAAACCTCCAGGGAACCTCAAAACGCAGGTGAGGACCCCCAGAACCCCTCAAAATACTCCTAAAACACCCCAAAATATCCACAAATACAGCCTGGTGAGGCTTTTTGGAGTTCTGGTTCAGGGGAGCATTTCCTCCTTTCTGCCTGAATCCCCTGTGTGTGAGGGATGGGTTTTGCCAGAGCTCTGATGATTCCCCTTGTTTGGGCTCCTTTTAGGGTTAGGGTTAGTGTTAGGGTAATAATCAGTGTAATAAATACAGAATTTTGACTTTTCCACTGCTAAATTCAGTGTGACAGCAGGCAGTGTGTGGATTTTTTAAAAAAGCAAGAAGTTAAATGTACCTGCCAGGTTGGTCATGCATTTAAGTTTTAATTTTGTTCCCAAACTTGCCCTGTGACACCCAGTTGGTTTTGGTTCTGCTAATGAAATTCTTGTGTCCATGTCCTATTACCTGTGGCACAAAGTGCTACAGGAGCCGTGTTCTGTCAAGCTGGGGTGAAAATGTTGGTGGGGATGGGCCTGGGGTCTTTGTGAAGCAGAAAATAATAGCTTAGAAATAGATAGAGGAGCTGGTATCATTAACAGAAACAAACCAACTTGCTTTTTAGCTGTAATGAACTGAATTTTTAACAATAAGTAGCACAAAATCAGAACTGCAGTGGATTTTGTGTGAGGTCAGCTCAGGAGCCTTTGTGCTCTCTGACCAGGACAGATCCTGGAAAAAGAGAACAATTTGAAGAGGTGGAATGGCAAAAGGCACAATCAGGAGTGTCCAAGTGTTTAAAATTACATTTTTACAGTGCTGCTGATCCAGACAAACCTCCTGGCCCTTGGGACAGCACCAGGCTCCTTCTTGAGATGTTATCAGCTCAGAGGAAGTGAGCTAAAGCCATAAAAATGCATCAGCCTGGAATCCAGGCTGCTCAGGGAGGAATTCCAGCTCTTGGTCAGGGCTCCTTAACCCCCATGGGGAGCAGCTACTGCTGTGTGCTCTGTCTGCAGCTTTCCTTCATTGCACAAGGTTAGAGATGAGGAGCAGCTGCTGCTGTGTGCTCTGCAGCTTTCCTTCATTGCACAAGGTTGGGGCAGCTAAGGGTGTGAAAGGCCACTCCTGCCCTGTGCTCTGCCCTCAGTGCCTGCAGCAGTGTCTGTGCTGCTCTGCACATCTCAGGGGCTCAGCCTTTTCATCCTTGTTCCTTCCACTTCTTGTTCCTTCCAGCTTTTGTTCCTTCCATCCCTGGTTCCTTCCAGCCTTGTTTCCTTTCAACTTTTGTTCCTTCCTGCTCTTGTTCCTTCCAGCCTTGGTGGTTCCTTCCAGCCCTGGTTCCTTCCATCTCTGGTTCCTTCAGCCCTGTTTCCTTCAGCTCTTGTTCCTTCCAGCTCTTGTTCTGTCCATCCCTGGTTCCTTCCATCCCTCATTCCTTCAGCTCTTGCTCCTTCCATCCCTTGTTCCTTCCAGCCCTGCTTCCTTCAGCTTTTGTTCCTTCCAGCCCTGCTTCCTTCAGCTTTTGTTCCTTCCAACCCTTGTTCTTTCCATCCCTTGTTCCTTCCAGATCTTGTTTCTTCCAGCCCTGGTGGTTCCTTCCAGCCCTGGTGGTTCCTTCCGGCCCTGCTTCCTTCAGCTCTTGTTCCTTCAGCTCTTGTTCCTTCCATCCCTTGTTCCATCCACCTCTTGTTCCTTCCATCCTTTGTTCCTTCCATCCCTTGTTTCTTCCATCCCTGATTCATTCAATCCCTTGTTCCTTCAGCCCTGGTTTCTTCCATCCCTTGTTCCTTCCATCCCTTGTTCCATCCATCCCTGATTCATTCAGTCCCTTGTTCCTTCAGCCCTGGTTCCTTCCAGCCCTGCTGTGTTCCAAGGCTGCAGGGGAGCCCTTGGCTGGGCTCCCCCATGAAATCCTTGTGGGTTCTGAGCCCTGTGACACCCCCTGAGCTGTGTTTGGGCTCCTTTCCTTTGGAGGACAGAACAGCTCCAGACATTTCTGTGCTTTTGCAGGCAGGGGAGGCTCCTGTGCAGCTCCACCTGCAGGGCAGAGCCAGGCTGGTGCTCCAACAAGGAGCTTTTATTGAGCCCTGGGGTGGCAGGGAGCCCAGCAGAGAGGCCCTGGCAGTGCCACAGGCTGTTGGTAAAAGCTGTGAGGATTTCCAGGCTGCATTGTGCCCCATTCAGCTCTCATAGCCCATTTTCTAGACAATTAATTAGAGGACTGAGGCAGTGGGGCTGCAGTGATGGCTCTTTGTTCTCCCAGCCGCGAGACCTTTGATTTCGATGACGACTGTGACAGTTTAACGTGGGAGGAGAACGAGGAGACGCTGCTGCTCTGGGAGGACTTCACCAACTGCAACCCCTCCATCGACCTCCAAGGAGAGGTGAGTTCATTCTCGTTGTTTTCTCCAACTCTTCCCTGCACAAACTCCCCCTCAGCCACTCCTTTACACCATTTGAGCCTGTGGGTGTTGCACTGGTGAGCTAGTTTGCCACACAGACTGACTTTGATTTTAAAATCCTCTTAGTGCTTCCTCTCTGTGGCTGATTTGCAGTCTGTGCAATCACTTTATTGGCCAAACTTTACTTCCTTGGCTCCTTCAGAGTGAGTGTTTAAAATCCTGAGTGAGAGGTGAAGGATCCAAGGTGTCTGTTCCAGGCCCATCAGGGAATTTGTCACCCTTCAGAGCTTTCTCTAAAGTTCTGGGATGACAGGAGGGAGGTTTAGATTTGATTTTAGGGAAAAATCCTTCCCTAAAGGATTAGGGTGGAGGGTGTGAGAGGCTCTGCACAGGGTGCCCAGAGAAGCTGTGGCTGATCCATCACTGGCAGTGCCCAAGGCCAGGCTGGATGGGCTTGGGAGCAGCCTGGGACAGTGGAAGGTGTCCCTGCCCATTGATGGGGTGGAATTAGGTTAGGAATTAGGAATTTAAGTTCCTTCCAGCCCAAACCAGTCTGAGATTCTGTGATTTTCCACAGCCCCTCACTTTCTATCTGAATTATCATTCGCACTTGGTTATGATAACATGTGCAGGGCATGGGGTTGCACAGCTGTTCCTGTGGGGAGCTGAGCAACCTCAGCGTGGTCTGGGGAGGTGTTGAGGGGTGTAAATCCCATCCCAGACACAGAACCTGTGGTGGCAGGGCCATAAAAAACCCCAGGGATCCTCTGGACCTGTGAATCTTGGGGCTTCCCTCTGCCCAGCCAGTGGGGATCTGCTGGCAGTGCTGCACAATGAACAGCTTCCTTTTAATCCTGAAATCCCAGGGAAAGGCAGCTAATCCAGGCACTGCAGAGCCTCCTTAAACCAGCCTGGAGAGGGCTGGGAATGACAGGAAATGGCTGGGAATGGGCTGGGGATGGTTGGGAATGGGCTGGGGATGGGCTGAGAATGACAGGGAATGTCTGAGAAGGGGCTGGGAATGGTCTGGGAATGGACTGGGGATGGGCTGGGAATGGACTGGGGCTGGCAGGGAACAGTCTGGGAATAGCTGGGAAGGGATGGGAATGGGCTGGGAGTGGCAGGGAATGGGGCTGGGAGTAGCTGGGAATGATGGAATGGTTGGGAATGGCCGAGAGCAGGCTGGGAATGGACTGGGAATGGCTGGAGATGGGGCTGGGGATGGGGCTGGGAATAGCTGGGAATGATGGAATGGCAGGGAACAGGCTGGGAATGGGTTGGGAACAGGCTGGGAATGGGTTGGGAATTGCTGGAACTGGCCTGGGAATGGGGCTGGGAATAGCTGGGAATGATGGAATGGCAGGGAACAGCCTGGGAATGGGTTGGGAATTGCTGGAACTGGCCTGGGAATGGGGCTGGGAATAGCTGGGAATGATGGAATGGCAGGGAACAGCCTGGGAATGATGGAATGGCAGGGAATGGCTGTTACTGCATCCTGAGCAGCACAGGGCAGGGGGGTGGGAGATGATCCCTCCCAGGCAGGGAAGATGCTGAGGCAGCAGCCTGGGGATGTCTGGCTGTGTTCCTGTTCCACCTCCTGCTCCTGGATCATCCATCCAGAGCTCAGGGAGCCTCTGGGGATTACTGGGAACTGCTGGGGCTGCAGAAACCACGGGGATAACAGGGACAGAGAGTGGCACAGGGATAACAGAGAGTGACACAGGGATAACAGGAGCAGGAGAGTGGCACAGGGATAACAGAGAGTGGCACAGGGATAACAGAGAGTGACACAGGGATAACAGGGACACAGTGGCACAGGGATAACAGAGAGTGGCACAGGGGTAACAGGAGCAGAATGGCACAGGGATAATGGCTGGACAGTGGCACAGGGATAACGGGAGCACAGAGTGGCACAGGGATAACAGAGTGGCACAGGGATAACAGGGACAGAGTGTGGCACAGGGATAACAGGAGCACAGAGTGGCACAGGGATAACAGAGTGGCACAGGGATAACGGGAGCACAGAGTGGCACAAGGATAACAGAGTGGCACAGGGATAACAGGAGCACAGAGTGGCACAGGGATAACAGAGTGGCACAGGGATAAGAGGGGGACAGAGAGTGGCACAGGGATAACAGAGTGGCACAGGGATAACAGAGGCACAGAGTGGCACAGGGATAACAGAGTGGCACAGGGATAACGGGAGCACAGAGTGGCACAAGGATAACAGAGTGGCACAGGGATAACAGGGACAGAGTGTGGCACAGGGATAACAGAGGCACAGAGTGGCACAGGGATAACAGAGTGGCACCATAGGGGGCACAGGGATAGCAGGAGCAGCAGAATGGCAGTGATAGCGAGCAGAGGGAGGGTGGCAGGGTGATAACGAGCAGCCTCGTGCAGGAATTAATGACAGCTGATTTGCATAGCCGGGCGTGCCTGCCTAAGCGCTGCAATAGCGCCGAGCCCGGGCCCCGCGCGGGGGAAACTCTAAAGATTTTAAGAAGCTTAAATCCTTCTAAATGAAAATTATACAAGGAAAGGGTAGATTTGGCTTGTAGATGGAGGTTCAGAATAAAGGCTGCTCCGGCTGTGCCTGCTCTTTAACATGTGCTTTACATGCCTGAATCTTCCTTCCGTGGGTTTTATTCCTTTCAAGTTCTTACACGCTGCCCTCACCACCTTCTTTTATGACCTTCCTCCTTAAAGCTCTTCTGCATATAAAAGGATCAGAGGGATGATTCTTGTAACTCCAGGCTGGGTAGCCTGGTGTGGGTACCAGCAATGAGCTCTGTAAATCTGCCACAGATGTGGCCAGAGCATGGAAACCCCTGTAACACTCATTGCTGCAGTTGTGCTAAATTGGGGATCATTTTTTAATGGAAAACTGAGGTGGTTGAAGGCTTGAAAGAGGGAACAGTGACATTGTGGTGCCTTTTTGGGCAGCACCAAGCAGCTCTGTGTGTTTGGGAGCCCAGGCTGTGCTGTCAGTCCAAAGGAGGAGCTTTCCTGTGGGACAGCATCTGTTCCTGCTTTATCCAGCAGTGCAGGAATTCCAGTGGGAATCTCTGTGTGCACTGGAGAGTGATGATATGGAACTGGAAAATGAGAATTCCAGTGCAAACCTGGGAGTAACAGCATGGTCAATGCAGGGAAAATTAAAAGTTTCATGGCTGGAGAGCAAATCCAGTCTGTCCAAGTGAGATCAGGCTGTGAAAGGCTCAGGAAAATCCAGGGGGTTGGTGCTTTGGAATGCAGCAGGTGCATGGGTTTAATTGCTGGAGCCTTGATCAGACCTTGCCTTTGTGTGTCCAGAGCTGTGGTCATGGCACAGAAATGTGTTTTCCTGGTATTCCAGACTGAAGAATATTCCTAGTCTGTGAAGCAGTGTCTTAAAAAAATCAGTGCAGGAAGGAACATAATAACCTGCATTTCCAAAGAGGTTAAATAAAATCTCCAGTTCTCTCCTGAATTCCTTTATTTCCTTGCTGATTTTTCGTGTCCTCCTCTCCCCTGCAGGAAGAAAACCTGGGAAACTTGAGAATTCCTTTATTTCCTTGTTGATTTTCGTGTCTTCCTCTCCCCTGCAGGAAGGAAACTTGAGAATTCCTTTATTCCTGAATTATTCCTTTATTTCCTTGCTGATTTTTGTGTCCTTCTCTCCCCTGCAGGAAGAAAACCTTGGAAACTTGAGAATTCCTGAATTCCTTTATTTCCTTGCTGATTTTTTGTGTCCTCCTCTCCCCTGCTGGAAGAAAACCTGGGAAACTTGAGAATTCCTTTATTTCCTTGTTGATTTTTGTGTCTTCCTCTCCCCTGCAGGAAGAAAACCTTGGAAACTTGAGAATTCCTGAATTCCTTTATTTCCTTGCTGATTTTTTGTGTCCTCCTCTCCCCTGCAGGAAGAAAACCTGGGAAACTTGATCCACGAGACAGAGTCTTTCTTCAAAACGAGAGACAAGGAATACCAGGAGACAATAGGGCAGATAGAGGTGAGGGAGCTGTTCCTGATGGATGGACACAGCACAAAGCTGTCCCAGAGGGAAGCAGGGATGTCCATACATCCAGCAATGCAAAGGCATTTCCCTCTGGCTTGCCCTGGGGATTTTTCTAAATGCCATTCTCTGGGTTATTATTGCTCCATGCTTCAGCACTGAGCATAAATCTGAGGCTGGTGGAGAGAGAACCTGCAGAACAAAGGGAATAAAACACATTATTTTTCTTTTTACTCCTTTGTTCTGCATATCCACCCTCACCCTGGGAAATGCTTCCCCTGATGTGGCCTCACAGGTGGCCAGAAACAGCAGCTGGAGCTTCTCAAAATCTCTGTCCTGCCTGGAGCTGCTTTCATTAATTGCCTGTTGACAAACAAAGTGCAGGAAAAGCCCTCCAGGGTGATATATGGGTTTTTTTGGGCTAGTCTTATAAGCTCTTGGAGATTTATATTACACTTAAGATAGTTCAGCTACTTTAAAAGCAATAAAATCAGCAGGATGGCTTTTGTGGTAGTGTTAGAAACAGAAAATTTTTAATAAAAAGCCAGACCAGGGCTGTTCAGAGCCAGTGTGGAGCTGTGATTGCCCTTCCTGGGCTCATGGGTGCATTGGCAGCCAGGAGCAGTGAGTGAAATGGGCACTGTGGGGTGTGTGGGTGGGCTCTGGGCAGCTGAGGCAGTGTGAGGAGTGCAGGAAAACAGGAAAAGTGGGATTGCTCCTGCCCTGAAGCCGATTCTTTGCCCTTCAGCTGGAACTGGCCACGGCCAAGAGCGACATGAACCGGCACCTGCACGAGTACATGGAGATGTGCAGCATGAAACGGGGCCTGGACGTGCAGATGGAAACCTGCAGGAGGCTCATCAAGGGCTCAGCTGACAGGTGAGGGCTCCTCTGGTCCCCCAGCAGCTCCTTCCTGCTCCCTCCTGCTCCCTCCTTTTCCTTCCTGCTCCCTCCTTCTCCTTCCTGCTCCTTCCTGCTCCCTCCTGCTCCTTCCTGCTCCTTCCTGCTCCCTCCTTTTCCTTCCTGCTCCTTCCTGCTCCTTCCTGCTCCCTCCTGCTCCCTCCTGCTCCCTTCTGCTCCTTCCTTCTCCTTCCTGCTCCTTCCTGCTCCCTCCTGCTCCCTCCTTTTCCTTCCTGCTCCCTCCTGCTCCTTCCTGCTCTTTCCTGCTCCCTCCTGCTCCCTCCTTCTCCTTCCTGCTCCCTCCTTCTCCTTCCTGCTCCCTCCTGCTCCCTCCTGCTCCCTCCTGCTCCTTCCCGCTCCCTCCTGCTCCTTCCTGCTCCTTCCTGCTCCCTCCTGCTCCCTCCTGCTCCCTCCTGCTCCTTCCTGCTCCCTCCTGCTCCTTTCTGCTCCTTCCTGCTCCCTCCTGCTCCTTCCTTCTCCTTCCTTCTCCCTCCTGCTCCCTCCTGCTCCCTCCTTTTCCTTCCTGCTCCCTCCTTCTCCTTCCTGCTCCTTCCCGCTCCCTCCTGCTCCTTCCTGCTCTTTCCTGCTCCCTCCTGCTCCCTCCTGCTCCCTCCTGCTCCTTCCTGCTCCTTCCTGCTCCTTCCTGCTCCCTCCTGCTCCCTCCTGCTCCCTTCTGCTCCTTCCTTCTCCTTCCTGCTCCTTCCTGCTCCCTCCTTTTCCTTCCTGCTCCTTCCTGCTCCCTCCTTCTCCTTCCTGCTCCTTCCTGCTCCTTCCTTCTCCTTCCTGCTCCCTCCTGCTCCCTCCTTTTCCTTCCTGCTCCCTCCTGCTCCTTCCTGCTCTTTCCTGCTCCCTCCTGCTCCCTCCTACTCCTTCCTGCTCCCTCCTTTTCCTTCCTGCTCCTTCCTTCTCCTTCCTGCTCCTTCCTGCTCCTTCCTGCTCCCTCCTTCTCCTTCCTGCTCCTTCCTGCTCCCTCCTTCTCCTTCCTGCTCCCTCTTGCTCCCTCCTGCTCCTTCCTTCTTCCTGCTCCTTCCTTCTCCCTCCTTCTCCTTCCTGCTCTTTCCTGCTCCCTCCTGCTCTTTTCTCCTCCCTCCTGCTCCTTCCTGCTCCCTCCTGCTCCCTCCTGCATGCTGAGAGTTTCAGCCTTTCTGTGCTGCCAGGCACTGCCCCCAGGAGAGCACTGCATTGACCTGAGGCTGTGGGGAAGGTTCCAGAATTGATCGATAACTCTGGGATTGTGGTTGATTAGAGTTGATTAGAAGTGTGTAGTATCACAGGGTGGAAAACTCAGAGTTTGGGGTTTTAGAATATAGTAATAATTATAGAGCAAGATGGAGGTTTTAGGGTGGAGGCTTCTCCTTCTTCTTCACCTTCTTCACCTTCTTCACCTTTACCTTCTTTACCTTCTTTACCTTCTTCACTTTCTTTACCTTCTCCACCTTCTTCACCTTCTTCCCCTTCTTCACCTTCACCTTCCTCACCTTCTTCACCTTCTTCCCCTTTTTCACCTTCACCTTCCTCACCTTCTTCACCTTCTTCCCCTTCTTCACCTTCACCTTCCTCACCTTCTTCCCCTTCTTCACCTTCTTTACATTCTTCTCCCCCTTCTTTACATTCTCCACCTTCTTCACCTTCTTCTTCCTTCTTCTCCATGGGTTTCAGTGATATTTTCTAACTGGACAGAAAAGCCTGCATTGCTGACTTTGAGGGATCAATTATTGGGTTAAAAGTAAAAATAATTCGGGTGTCATTTCTTACTTGGACAGTTTAGCCTTAAAAGACCTTGTAGCAAAAGATTGTTGGCCATTTAGAGCCTTGTTGGTGAAGAACTGCAGAACTCACTGCTGTGAGACTGTAACACTGATGAGAAATAATAAACACCTAAATCTGAGCACAAACTGTCAGCTCCAGTGCCTTCCATCCTGACCTCAGAGGTAGAAAAAGAAGCTGAAAACCAGCACAGCCTTCCTGGTCTGATGCTGGAGAGGGCACCTAGAGCAGAGGCTGTTACAGGAATAAAGTAGGGATTTATTAAATATATAAAAAAGTATAGGGATTAATTAAAAATATAAAAAATATAAAATATAAAAAAGTAGGGATTCATTAAATATATGAAGGCCTTTTAATAAATCCCTACTTCATTTAAATAAAGTAGGGATTTATTAAAAGGCCTTCAAAGATACACTTTGGGCAGTGCAAGGGCCTGGCCATGGCTACATCCAGGATGGACCATGGGGGATCAGTTTTCACACTTTTTAAAGTTTAGTCCGTTTGCATATTGTGGGTTAGTTGTTCAATTACAGCTTCAGGTAATGAAGTAATTTACCCCAAGTTTGCTCCCCCCAATTCATTTTTGTTTGCACTTTTTGGGCCTGAAGCTGCAAAAGTTCCCCTTGGTTCTGGGGCTGGAAAAGAATTGTTTTGTCTGACTAAACTGTGAGGAGAACTTGCTAACACTCTGTGTGAAGTTCAGTTATACACAAATGCAGCACAAAATCAGAGAAGTACAAAAGCTGAAACTTAAAGCATCAATTCCTGCCAGCCTGGGCTAAAGTCAGCACTGTCACTTGCTGGCCTTGTCCTTTGGAGATCTTGTGTCCCACATCAGCCCTGGAAGGGGGAATTTGGGGTCCCCAAGGGCTCAGCAGCTGCTCCTGAGCACAGGGAGCTCCAGCTCAGCTGGACTTCCAGTCTTTAACATCTCAGATTTACAATTCTTAAAACCCCAAATTAAATCTCGACTCTGGACTTACATGAAGAACTTGTTTTTTAATCTTCTCATGTGTTAAGAACCTTACACTATGAGGGATTTCTCTTATCTCTTGCTCAACCCCAGTAGAACAAGATGATAAAGTTTCAATTTTCAGGGCTCTGGGTATTAGGGCTGCTGAGAGTCTTTGCTCTCCATTTCCCCATCAGCAAACCTGGGACAGCCTCTGTGTTTGAGCTGGGCATGGCTGGGGTGGCACCTTGATTTTTGTACTGATATTTGCTGTTTAAGCAAAATTTTAATGTTATTAAAGGGGTTTTTGAATAGCTTGGGGAAATTCCAATGTTTAATGTTAATAAAGAGGTTTTTCAGTAGTGTTGGGAAGGGAAAGTGGCTGTTTTCTTGTAAGACTTTTTTTTCTTCCTTCAGTCATGGATATTTGACTTTTTTGCTGCACCTTTCTCTGTGTTTCCCTGCAGGAATTCTCCATCCCCCAGCTCTGTAGCCAGCAGTGACTCAGGAAACACAGATGAAATTCAGGACGATTTGGACAGAGAGACGGACGTGGAGCCCATGGTCAGCTGATAGCAAGTGGGAGCATTCCAGCCAAGGGGGAGATGGAGAGAGAAGAAAAATTCCAAACCAATTGCTGGGGGAAAGGTGAAAGACTCGAGAGCCCCTGCAGGGGGACTCTGAGGACTCATTCCTACACGCATCCCCTCCCAGCCAAGGATTGGTGCTGTACATTTCTATTGTTCTACAAACCATAAATGCAGAGTCCTGTAGGAAAACATGGTGTTTTAATTGTGCCTTTGCCCCAAGCTGAGCCACTTGGAGCTCCAGTGGAATATTAATAGCAGGTGTTTTTATAAAATATATTACTTAAAAAAAAAAAAACACAACCAAAGCTGTTGGCAGCAGAGGATGGTGCTGCAGAGGCTCTGGGTACTTCAATAAGCTGCTGGATTTATTGAGCTGCTGCACTGATTGGCAAAAGCAACATTGGCAAAAAGAGCAGCAAAACCAAGACAATTGTGGTGCAATTACAAATGTCTGGCACAAGAAAACAAAAAAGAATTGCCTCCAAATTGAACTGCAAATGTTTAAAAACAACAGTGGGTTTGGAGACAGCTTGTAGTAAAATTCAGAGGGTTTTCTCCATCCCACCTTCTGGGGTGAGGGAGCCTTTGGGATGTGTCCAAGGTTTCTTCTGGACTCCAGGAGCTGGAGGAGCAGGACTCAGCTCGGTGGCAAAGCAGGGGGGCACAGGAGGGGGCACTGGGGGGGGACTATCACTGAGTAACTTCTATGCAAAAACAAAAAAAAAAAGCTCGCCTTATTTATATGGAATGTTTGGTCCCTGCTGGGCTACAGTTATCCCTTGGGAAAAGGAAAGCTAAACCCACATTTGCACACTTAGATGTCTGTAGAGCTTCTTTTGAGGTGGAATGTTGTATCACAATGCCTTTGTTTCCAGTGGTTGGGTTAGGAGGGGAGTCAGCCCTGGTTTGTGTCTTTTTTTCAGGGTTTTTTTTTTAGTGTTTGCAGATTTTCCTTTGCAGACAGAGAGATAACTCCATTTTATGCTGCTTCCATGATGTGCAGGTGAAGCATCAGGATAAACTGACCTAGGTTAGGCTGCAGACATGACTTGAGAGAGCTCCTGCCCACTGTTCTTGGGGAAAGCTGAGCACTGGGAAATGCTGTCACCCTTTTTAGGGTGTAGTAAACTGAACCCCAAAGTGCTGCTGCCCTAGAACTGGGGAGGAACAGCCATGTGCTTTCTCTGTGAGAAAGTGGCAAGACCTTGGCTTTACCCATCATTATTTTTACCCAGGAGAAGCAGCATCAAAGCTGGATCACACAGTGGTGGCTGAGGAAACTCCAGCCCTACTGAGCTCTTCACAGTTAAAATGGGAATTGTAGCACCTCAGCCAGGTAAAAACAGGGTATAAACCTCAGCCAATAACTTTCTGTTTGTTTTTAAACCAAGATTGAGAGTGTAGTTGGTACTGCCCAAAGCCAGCTGTGGGGTTAAGCAGTGCTTGGAACTCAGAGTAAATTCCAGATGTGTTTGTTCTGCCTGCCAGGATGTGCTGTGCAGGAGCAATGCTGGGGCTGGACAGGGAAAATCCTGATTTCTGCAGCCTCTCAGTGTTAGGGAAAGGCAAAGTGGCCAATCCTGTGAGCTTCCAGAGTGCTGTGCCCAAGCCTCTGCATCTCTGGAGCTGCAGATCCTGCTGCTCCATTCCAGAGAGCACAGGTGTCCTGGAAAATGCCTCATTCCTGACTGGAACCCCTCAGTCTGGCATGGCCATGGAGTGGGGCAGGACTTGGGGTGTTCCTGGTGGAAATGTGGGCACAGGAATGTTCCCCTCCTGTGCTGCTGGACATGGACATGGAGCAGCTTTGAGGCCACGTGGGTCAGAGGAGCTCCCTGAGGTTTCCAGGCTGGGAAAGGAGAGACCAGACTGATCCATCAGGATCTACAGAGTGCAGGACCACAGCTGACGGATTCTGTCCAAGCCCAAGGATATTCCTGATGGGGGAGATGAAACAGGAAAGCCTTATAAATATGATTGTTGTGGTGGATCCAGGGATATTCCTGTGGTGGATCCAAGGATATTCCTGTGGTGGATCCAAGGATATTCCTGTGGTGGATCCAAGGATATTCCTGTGGTGCATCCAGGGATATTCCTGTGGTGGATCCAGGGATATTCCTGTGGTGGATCCAGGGATATTCCTGTGGTGGATCCAAGGATATTCCTGTGGTGCATCCAGGGATATTCCTGTGGTGGATCCAGGGATATTCCTGTGGTGGATCCAAGGATTTCCCTGTGGTGGATCCAGGGATATTCCTGTGGTGGATCTAGGGTTATTCCTGTGGTGGATCCAGGGATATTCCTGTGGTGGATCCAAGGATTTCCCTGTGGTGGATCCAGGGATATTCCTGTGGTGGATCTAGGGTTATTCCTGTGGTGGATCCAGGGTTATTCCTGTGGTGGATCCAGGGATATTCCTGTGGTGGATCTAGGGTTATTCCTGTGGTGGATCCAGGGATATTCCTGTGGTGGATCCAGGGATATCCCTGTGGTGGATCCAGGGATATTCCTGTGGTGGATCCAGGGATTTTCCTGTGGTGGATCCAGGGATATCCCTGTGGTGGATCCAAGGTTATTCCTGTGGTGCATCCAGGGATATTCCTGTGGTGGATTCAAGGTTATTCCTGTGGTGGATCCAAGGATTTCCCTATGGTGGATCTAAGGATTTCCCTGTGGTGGATCCAAGGATTTCCCTGTGGTGGATCTAAGGATTTCCCTGTGGTGGATCCAAGGATTTCCCTATGGTGGATCTAAGGATTTCCCTGTGGTGGATCCAAGGTTATCCCTGTGGTGGATCCAAGGTTATCCCTGTGGTGGATCCAAGGTTATCCCTATGGTGGATCCAAGGATATTCCTGTGATGTCCTTACTGGTGGCAATGCTCAGTGCAGAGTAGGTGACAACTCCTTGGCTCCTGGGGTGAGGGGCTTTCCAAAGCCTGGTCTGTCCTGTAAATAACTTTTCTCTGGAAGAGAAACCTCATTCCAAAGTGCTCATTCCTGTTATTTCATAGGTGGCCAAAGTGGTAAATGTGATGTTCACTAGGGCTGCAAGCTGGGGGGTGGGTAGGGGGGGGATTTGGGGTATTTTTTGGGCTGGGACTGCATGTTTGAAAAGGGTTTTGAAGGGTTTTGAACTTCAGCTGCTCCCGAGGAGCCTCTCCCGAGGCTGAGGGAGTGCCTGCCAAGTCTGGATGTCTGTGATGCTTCAGTGGCTGGGGCAGGCATTGCTCAGCACAGTGAATCAGCTCCTGGAGCCTGCCCCGGCTCCTTTCCTGGCTCCTCTCCTGGCTCCCTTCCTGCCGGGAATGCTCCTGGAGCTGCCCCTGCCTCTGCCCTCACCCAGGAACACTCCTGGAGCTCCCACTGCCACCTCTCACCCCAGGAATGCTCCCAGAGCTGCCCCTGGCTTCTCTCATCCTGTGAACACTCCCAGAGCTGTCCCTGGCTCTGCCCTCACCTGGCAATGCTCCTGGAGCTGCTCCTGGCTTCTCTCATCCTGTGAACACTCCCAGAGCTGCCCCTGGCTCTGTCCTCACCCCATGAATGCTCCTGGAGCTGCTCCTGGCTTCTCTCATCCTGTGAACACTCCCAGAGCTGCCCCTGGCTCTGTCCTCACCCCATGAATGCTCCTGGAGCTGCTCCTGGCTGTCCCCTCCCGGCCCTGCCCTCACCCCAAAATGCTCCAGGCTCCACAGCCCCAGCAGCTGTTGAGGTTGTGCTTCCCTTCCACTCTGAGTTTGTTGTTTTTCTCTAAAACTGGATTTTCTGGTAGGAAAAAGGCTGAGTGTTCCCAAAGGCAGGAGCTGCTGTGCTGAGGGCAGGGAATTCCTACAACAGGAATTGGGGTGTGGGGTGGGCAGGAGCACCCACAGTGGGAATTCCCAAATCAGGAATTGGGGTGTGGGATGGGCAGGAGCACCCACAGTGGGTGCTAAGGGAATTCTCATATCAGGAATTGGGGTGTGGGGTGGGCAGTGGGTGCTGAGGGAATTCCCACAACAGGAATTGGGGTGTGGGATGGGCAGTCGGTGCTGAGGGAATTCCCATATCAGGAATTGGGGTGTGGGGTGAGAGGAGCACCTACAGTGGGTGCTGAGGGAATTCCTGTAGCAGGAATTGGAGTGTAGGGTGAGCAGTGGGTGCTGAGGGAATTCACGTATTGGGAATTGGGGTATGGGGTCAGAGGAGCACCCACAGTGGGAATTCCCATACAGGAATTGGGGTGTGGGATGGGCAGGAGCGCCCACAGTAAGAATTCCCTTATCAGGAATTGGGGTGTAGGGTGGGCAGAAGGTTGGGGTGTAGGGTGGGGAAGGGGCACCCACAGTGGGAATTCCCTTATCAGGAATTGGGGTGTGGGATGGACAGGAGCACCCACAGTCAGTGCTGAGGGAATTCCCAAGCAGGAGTTGGGGTGTGGGGTGAGAGGAGCACCCACAGTGGGAATTCCCAAACAGGAATTGGGGTGTGGGATGGACAGTGGATGCTGAAGGAATTCCCATATCAGGAATTGGGGTGTGGGGTGGGGAGCAGCACCCACAGTGGGAATTCCCTTATCAGGAATTGGGGTGTAGAGTGGGCAGGAGAGTGCTGAGGGAATTCCCTTATCAGGAATTGGGGTGTGGGATGGGGAGCAGCACCCACAGTGGGAATTCCCTCATCAGGAATTGGGGTGTGGGGTGGGCAGGACCCCACATTGGGGTGGCTGAGGGGGCTGTGGGTGTAGCAGAGGGTGTAGAGCTCACGTGCACGGTGGTGATGTGTGCAGGACAGCAGAGGTTCCCATGGGTGTCGGTGTCTTTCTGTGACCACATTTTAATCCATTTCTAAAGCAGAAAAGGTGTTTTCATGCTCGGGGTTTATGTTCATTTAGGCTGGGCCAGCCCTTTGGGGCAGCTGGGGTTGGTCCTTGGGGGTTTTGGGAGGTCGTTGTGTCCAAGTCCAGCTGTGCTGCTGCTCCTGCTCCGTGTGTGTGGCACCAGATCAAAGCTTGCCAGAGGAAAAAAAAAAAATTTAAAAAAAAGAATTTAATTGTAAAAATGCTGGAAATGATTTTGATGACCTCTTTCTTTTTTCCTTTGTAAAGCTGTAAATACTTTATTTTCGTTTTCTATTCTTAATGCGGTGTCATATTGACACTTTTTTAGATTTCCAGTCAGAAAATCCTCCTCATCGTTTCTCATTTTTTAAAAGGGGATTTCAAGGAAGCAAATTTTTTTGCTCGCTAGCAGTGTAATAATAGATCAAATTCCTAAACTGGGTTTGTACAAAAAAAAATGTTTTCAGTAAACAAATGGCAGTTTGTGGATGCATGTTGTTCAAAAATGTCCAAAGAATAATGTGGTACAAATGTTTTAAAGAATAATGTGGTGCAAACATGTTTTTCAAAGATTTAGTGACGATCATCTTAGTTCACACAAGGAAAAAAAGCAAAATTCTTTAAAAAAAAAAAAGTTTGGGGGGGAATGTAATGAAACTCATGTAAGCTAAATGTGTAATCTATTTATAAAAACACAGTATATATTCTATTTTTATCAGAGGTTTTTAAAGTGCAAACAGATTTCTGTTGGCAGATGCAATTGTTCCCTTGTAAAGTCTCTGCTGCTCTCATGGGACCCCCAAATCCTCTGATGGTTCCAGGAGTCAGCATGGAAATAACCAGGGCAGGTTTGGCTGTGGAGCACTCACAGTGGCTTCCTGCAGGGGAGGCTGCAGCTCCAGCATCTCCTCTGCCTCTGCAGAATTGCTGCTGTGATTTTATTCCCTTCCCTGCGGTTTTGTTCCATTCCCCTCACTGGGAGGATGCTCCTGGAAAGGGTCAGCACCTCCTGGATCTCTGCAGTGTGGCAGGACAGGGGTTAAACTCTGCCTGGGTAATAAAAAATTAAATTATAAATTCAATTTGTACCTGTAGAAATCGGGATTAACTCAACAAAACAGAACAACAGATGGGAATCGTGCCTGAATCCGCATCCAGAGCTGCTTCTAAAGTGAGATTATATTAATTTTCCTTTCCATGATCATTCCTGCCAGCAAAAACAGGAGCTGGCTGTGGCAGGGCCGTGGGTGCTCCCAGAGCTGTTCCTGGTGTTTCCCTTGGCTCTGGGAACAGGGGAAGGATGTTTGTGTTGGAAGAGCTGCAGAGCTGGGAGGTTTCACGTTGGAGTGCCTCATTTTAGAGCTGAGTGTTTAAGGAATGATTTATCCTGGTTAAATTGAGACATCCCAGCGCTTGCACGAGGCAGGGACACTCAGTGAGGATTTCCCACCCTTGGCTTCAGCAATTTTGGGGTTTTTGTCCTCCTGCTGGGCTGCAGGGGAGCACACAGCCCTTAGAGCTCTTTGCCTCTGGGGCTGCCACCCAAACCTGGATTTTGGGGTTTTTAGTGGGATGTGATTTGTGTTTTAACCGAGAAATAAAATTACCAAGGAGGCAGCAGGAGCTGTCCTGGTGGGAATGGCAGCAGAGGGGAGCTGGGGGCACTGCTGGGAATTCTCCATGGGAATGGGATCCCAGCCCCTCTCCCTGCACAGGGAACGCTCGGGGCCGGGCCAGGCCCTTGGCAGAGCATGAGGAAACACCTGAGCCTTCCCTCCTGTGTGTTCTGGGGTGAATTCAGTGTCCTCAGACCCTTCTGCGCTTGCAGGAGCCTTTCAGAGCTTCTCTTTTGAAGGAGCAACAAGTTGTGTTTAAATGTGGGTGTTTGATTGCAGAAATCACCATTCCCCCCTATCCTGTGGCACTCCAACAGTGAAGCACTCGGTGAGGGGGTGCTTGTGGGTCTGGCCAGCTCCTTTTTTTCTTTTGGGAAATGATGTTAAAGCTTAAAACAACCCCTGGGGTGGCTTCAGACTGGTGTCGTCTCTGTGGCAGCACAGCCCAGAGCACCACGGTGCCACCAACCCGGTGGAGCTGCCCAGACTGCCACCCCAAAACCCCAAATTTCTGTTTATTGGAGAGGGTTTGAGGGCGGTCCAACCTCACTAAACACACTCCTTTGTGTTTCACCAAAAAACTCACAATCCAGTCCCTAAAACACATTCCTGTGGTTAAAGTAAATGTAGCGACCTTCTGCCAAAAAAGATTATTTATTATTTATCGTGTTCGAGCTGGAGGCATTGATGCCTCTTCCCTCCTGCTGTGTCACTTCTTGTCGGTTCCTCTTTAGGTCACTCGAGATTTTCTGTTATCCCCGTGACAATGAACTACTGATGGTGTGGGAACGCCCCTGGTTACCTGTCCCCTGTAAATACCGTGCTTTATATTCTGTATATTAGCTCATTTGAACAGAAAAGACTGCACTGATGATGCTGTTGGGTGGGGAAAGGCCG
Organism: Ammospiza nelsoni; assembly: GCF_027579445.1. NCBI lineage: Eukaryota > Metazoa > Chordata > Aves > Passeriformes > Passerellidae > Ammospiza > Ammospiza nelsoni. The sequence goes on along the minus strand of NC_080654.1, from coordinate 6,498,255 downwards.
GAGGGTTCTCCTGGGGCTGGAATGGGACATCACCAGTGGATTTGGGACCACGAAACTCTTCGAGAATCCAATCCACGGCAGGAAGAGCCCCGAGAACATCCCAATCTCCTCTGAGCTCGGCGGATTTGCTCCATTTTTCCTTTTTTTAGTGCCAAAACCGAGCCCACCATCCCCTCCCAGGTGTGCTGGTGTCCATCCCATGTCCAGCTGGTGTCCATCCCATCCCTCCGTCCAGCCCGGGCCGGAGCTCAGCCCTCGGTACCGGCCCTGCCCATGGAACAGGCCCCAGTCGGTCTCTGGTGACGATGAAAAACCACAAAAAACTATAAAATAAACACCGAACTCCTGGTTGAACGGCTCCGCGTGTTCATTCTTGGGGTGGAGAACGCCTCCACAGCAGAAGGATTTGTGTCTGGGGAGGGAGGAGCATCCTCGGGTCTGGAAATCCGCCCAGCCCAGGTGATTTGGGAACATAAAATAGCTCGAAACCCCCTCAAAATTAGCGTCCTTCAGCTGCAGCTCTTGAAACATGGCTCTGCATGGAAATTAAAGCATCCCCTGCACACCTCAGCTTCCTCCTGGCCCTACGTCCCAGCCAGGCACCTCCTTTGGGTTAAAATCATCAAATTTTCGGTAATTTTCAGTTCCCAAAGGGATTCTCAGTTGCTTTTCTCTTTCTCCCCGCCCATGTCCTCTCGGGCAGCTCGGACCCGCGGAGCTCCGGGCACAGTCCCAGCTGCTGCCTCTCCTCGGGCCGCTTTTGTTGTTGTTTTTCCCGAATTTCCCTTTTTTAAAGGATTTTTGGCTCCTTCCCGCGCCCCGCCCCCTCCCACGTGCCGCGCGCGCCACCGCCCCCTCCCGCTCCGGCCGCAACCATCACCGCGCGGGGGGGGGGAGACACACGCCAATGGGGACACCCCACGGGCACCCCACGGGTAGAGGGGGGACGGGGCCAGCACCCTCACACACAGCGAGCGGCGGGCGCGGGGCAGCCCCTCCAGACCGCCGCCCCCGGGGGTTTATTAATTTATTAATTAATAGATGGTTGAGTCTCCTCCCCGCCCCTCCCTCCCCCCGCGCGGTGGGTGGTGGCGGCCGCGGGCAGGGAGCGCGGCGGGGCCGGGATGTGGCGGCGGCTGCGGGCGCTGAGGGGCTGCGGGTGAGTGAGGGCTCCTGCCTTCCCTTCCCTTCCCTTCCCTTCCCTTCCCTTCCCTTCCCTTCCCTTCCCTTCCCTTGCCCCCTTCCAACGCGTGGGGCGGGCTCGGGCTCCGCTGCCGCTCCTGCCATCCCCGGGCACTGTCCCGCTGCCAGCTGCGGGCACTGCCAGCCCTCAATCCCCCTTGTTCCTCCGTCCTTCTTCCTTTTTCTGTCCTTGTTTCCCTCGTTTTTCCCCTTTGTTTTCTCCTTTCCCACCCGCTTTCCACAGTTTAGCCCTTGTTTTCCCTTTTACCCTTGTTTCCACCTGTTTTCCGCTGCTTCCTATTGGCTTTCCTCCTTTACTCCCCTTGCTTTTCCTCTTTTCTCCCTTGTCTTCTCCTTTTCTCCTTGTTTGCTCTTTTTCCTCCCCCTTTCCCCTTCGTTTCTCCCCTTTCCCCCTCGTTTTCCCCCTCGTTTTTCCCTTTTCCCCTTAGTTTTCCCCCCTTTTCCCTTCCTTTTCCCCCCTTTCCCCTTCGTTTTTCCCCCTGTCCCCTTCGTTTTTCCCCTTTTCCCCCTCGTTTTTCCCCTTTTCCCCGTCGTTTCTCCCCTTTCCCTCTCGTTTCCCCCCTTGTCACTCTCGTTTTTCCCCTTTTCCCTTCGTTTTCCCCCTTTCCCCTCTCGTTTCTCTCCCTTTTCCCTCTCGTTTCCCCCCCGTTTCACTTTCATTTCCCCCCTTTCCCTCTCGTTTCCCCCCTTTCCCTCTCGTTTCCCCCCTTTCCCTCTCGTTTTCTCCCCTTTTCCCTTCATTTCCCCCTCCTTTTTCTCCCATTTCCCCCTTTTTCCGGGCATTATCTCTGATCTGGTCAGCGTCTCCCGTTCCTGTGGCTGGTCAGTGCCAAGGTCCGGTGACCGGGGGCAGCTCAGGGTGCCCGTCCGGCTTTTGCCCCCTGGACTTTGCCAGGAGCCGCCGGAGCGCTGGAGCAGCCTGGGTCGATCCTCAGCTCTTTCCTTAAAAATCGATCCTGTTCCTTTTTCCTTACAAATCTATCCCGTGCCTCGTTCCTTTAAAGCACCTGTCCCAGCGCTTTTTGCAGAGCAAGGGAAGGGTGCTGGGCTGGGGGTGAGAGCCAGGCTCGGCTCCCGGCTCTGGCATCGCCATCCAGCGGGAGGGATGGAGCAGGGGCTGGTTTGCGGGGCAGCCGGGAATCGAGGTGTCCCCCGGGGATTAAGGTGTCCCTGGGACCGTGGTGTCTCCTGCAATGGAGGTGTCCCTGGGGACCGAGGTGTCCCCCAGCACTGAGGTCTGAGGTGTCCCCCTGGTGTCGAGGTGTCCGCTGTGATTGAAGTGTCCCCGGGTCGAGTTGTCCCCTGGCACTGAGATGTTCCTGGGACCGAGGTGTCCCCTGGATCAAGCTGTTCCCCAGGACCGAGGTGTCCCTGGCACTGAAGTGTCCCCAGAGGTTGAAGCGTCCCCCACGACCGAGGTGTCCCCTGGCATTGAGTTGTCCCTCGGGATGGAGGTGTCACCCATGATTGAAGTGTTCCCAGGACCAAAGTGTTCCCGGGACCAAGGTGTCCCCAGAGGTTGAGGTGTCCCCCAGCACTGAGGTGTTCCCCGGGATGGAAGTGTCCCTTGGGGATTGAGATGTCCCCCGTGATTGAAGTGTTCCTTGGGATGGAGGTGTCGCCCGGCACTGAGGGGTTCCCTGGGACTGAGATGTCCCCCAGCACTGAGGTGTCCCCTGGCATCAAGGTGTCTCCCGGGGATTGAGGTGTCCCTTGGGGATTAAGATGTCCCCCGTGATTGAAGTGTCCCTGGCACTGAGGTGTCCCCTGGGGATTGAGATGTCCCCCGTGATGGAGATGTTCCCAGGACCGAGGTGTCCCCTGGCATCGAGGTGTCCCTTGGGATGGAGGTGTCACCCATGATTGAAGTGTTCCTGGGACCGAGGTGTTCCCAGGACCAAGGTGTCCCCGGGGCCGAGCTGTCCCCCGGTGCTTCCTCCCGGGGAAGGAGGAAGCAGCAGGATTGCAGCAGTTCCTGTCCTGCCCTGTCGCAGGCGGCGATGGCAGCACGGCCCGGCCATCCAGGTGACCAACGAGCCCATCCTGGAGTTCAAGCCGGGGAGCCCCGAGCGAGAGGCGCTCCAGAAGGTACCGGTGCCAGGGTTTGGGGGGTTTGGGGGCTGGGGGGGCCCTGGGCTGTGCTGCAGGTGCTGCAGGGCACCCCAGCTCTCCCTGCTGTGACAGCCCCATCCTGCCCTGCCCCGTGCCCACAGCCTGTTCCCAGTTCCCTCTGCCCGTGGGAAGGGGGATGGAGGGCAGCTGGAGGGGCTGGGAGCTGCTCCCACCACGTTCTCCTCTCTGCCAGGCCCTGGCTGACCTGAAGGACAAGACCGAGGACATCCCGTGTGTGATTGGGGGGGAGGAGGTGTGGACCCCCACAGTGAGGTACCAGGTCTCGGTGAGTCAGGGGGGTCTCACTGAACGGGGGAGAGCAGAGCAGGGGGGGCCCTGCGGGAGAACCCTGGGACTGGTTCCTACAGAGCTTCTTCTTCTCTCCCCAGCCCTTTAACCATGCACACAAGGTGGCCAAGTACTGCTATGCCAACAAGGTGAGTGCACCTCTCTGTCCCCCCTCTTCCTGGCTGGTTTTTTTTGGGAAGCAGCAGCACTTAGCCTTGGTTTAGCTAGTGAAATTAATTTTGTGAGCAGGGAGGCTCCAGAGCCTTTCCAAGCCCCAGGGATCCTGGAACAAACCCACCTTGGGGTTGTGATGGCACCAGTCGTCTGTGCCTGGGGTGCGTGACCCCTCGTTTTCCCTCTGAGCTGGTGGTGGGCAGTGTTGTTCTGGTTTATTAAGATTTTCTAAGCCTTCTGATGTTGACATTCTTGTAGCAAACTTTCTCACACACTTCCTGTAAATAACTCATTGTTTTACATTCTTTACAGGAGAAGAAAAAACGTTGATAGACTGTTGGTCTGTCCAGTGTCATTGGAGAGGTGGCACTGTCACCCTCCAATCCACTGTCACTCTTAGAAAACTATTAATGTTAGAGTCAGAAAATAAACTTCCCTTTTTTCTTAACCTTGAGAACAGCAGTGTGAGCTTGTTGCAGACATCTTTTTATGAAAAATCCTTTCCTTAGGATTTTTCCTCCTGAGAAGCTGAGAGGCCTCAGGAACAAAATGTAAACAATGATTATCTGCTGCTGTGGAATGCAACAGGTGCATCTGTGATTAATCTCATAAAGTTGTTTCTAATTAATGGCCAATCACAGTCAGCTGGCTCGAGCTCTGTGTCCCAGCCACAAACCTTTGTTATCATTCCTTTCTATTCTTAGCTTAGCCAGCCTTCTGATGAAACCTTTTCTTCTATACTTTTAGTATAGTTTTAATATAATATATATAATAAAATAATAAATCAGGCCTTCTGAAACATGGAGTCAGATCCTCGTCTCTTCCCTCAACCTGAGACCCCTGTGAACACCACCACAGTGTTCTTTCATGCCCTGTGAAAGCCTGCAGAGGCTCCTGCTTGCTGCCTTTTCCCTTTTGCCTCCACAGGAGCTCATTAACAAGGCCATTAACGCTGCCCTGGCAGCCAGGAAGGAGTGGGACCTGAAGCCTGTGCAGGATCGAGCCCAGATCTTCCTGAAGGCAGCTGACATGCTGAGTGGCCCGAGGAGAGCAGAAGTGCTGGCCAAGACCATGGTGGGACAGGTAGGGATGGGCTGGTGACAAGCCAGGTGTCTGCTGAGGAAGGCAGGAGCCTCCCCTGAAATAGAAAATGTGAACCCTCTCCCTCCAAATTGTTATAATTTTGAAATTAAGGGGCTCTCAGGTAAAGATATGGGAGTAGGAATAACAGCTCTTTACTAGGAAAATTAAAAATACAAATGTAGTAGCGCAAACAAAGGAAAGCCAACAAAAAACTATTGTCAGAGTGAGAATCTGATCTGACCCCCTGTGTGTCAGGGGGTGTCCCAGCCCCATCCCACGGGGGCTCAGCCCTCCTGCAGTGCCAGCTGTGGCTCTGCTGCAGCAGGGATCCTGCACAAGGGGGGAGTTTTCCTCTGCAGCTCCAGGGCTGCTGCAGATGGGCCTGGGCTCCCTCTGGCCATGCAGGGCAGCACAAAGCTGCTCCCCTGGGAATGCAGGGGGCAAAGGCTGCCCTGGTGTCCCAAACCTCAGATTGGATCCAGGTAAGAATGCTTGGCTCCTCCCCTGGGTGGAGCAACTCCCCATGGGATGATTGAATTTGTTCAGCCATGCAGGGACACTCAGTGGCCATGGACAGAAGGTATTTCCTAGAGGGAAGATTGGTTGTGGAAGAGATAAAGAAAACTGCCCCATGAACAGAATATCCTGAATATCCCTCAGACCTCCTGTGGATGGGAGAGGGAGCTGGGAATGCTCCCAGCTCATCCCTGTGTCTTAGGTCAGAAATGGGAGTGTGTGTTCTGTTCCTATCTGTGGAGCTGTTATCTCCTGTTCCTTGGGCAGTTATCTGTGGGGTTTTGCCCCACCTCTGACAGTTGGGAACAGAATACACACCCCCATTTCCAGCCTAAGACAGGGGTGCTGCAGAAGCTGAGCTGGGCAGGAGGGGCTGCCAGGGTGGTTTTTGGCAGTGGGAATGGCTGGAGGTGCTCTGTGGGGGGATCCAGGCTGATCCTCACTCCTTGCAGCTCCTGGGAGCAGGATCAGCCTGAGGCAGTGCAGGAGGCCCCACCCTTGGGAACTGAGCTCGGGAGGTGCTGCCACATTTCTCTTCACAGAGAAGAGCAAGGCACAGCTCTTCCCAAGAATATTTCTGGGTTTCACATTCTCTGAACCTCAGAGAAAGGAAGAGCAATTCTTATCACTTGCTGTGCCTGTGTTTGGGCAAAAGTAGAATGCAACATGGAGATTGTTTACCCACAGCGATGGTGGTTTGTTTCCTTGGCCTACCAGGGTGTGTGTGTTGGGATTGTTGGGGGATGGTCACAAAATGCTGTGTGCGCAGAGTTGAGTGCTGGGCAGATTCAGTTTAGATGTAATGTAATACAGTGTAATGTAATACAGATAATATAGTATAATAAAGTAATTAATTAGCCTTTTGATATCAGTGGAGTCAGATACATCATTTCTTCTCCCCTCATTTGGGGGGGTGTCCTGATTCAATAGAGAGGGGCACCCCACAGCCAGCACTGCACCATTGCTGCATTCCCTCCCCCATGCACCATTGCTGCATTCCCTGATGCGCTGTGGCTGCATTCCCTGTGTGCCATTGCTGCACCCCCATGCATCATTGCTGCATTCCCCCATGCACCATGGCTACATTCTCCATGCACCATTGCTGCATTCCCCGTGCGCCCATCCCCTCATGCACCATTGCTGCACCCCTCAGCAACATTGCTGCATTGCCCCATTGCTGCATTCCCCTTGCACCCATTCCCCCATGTGCCCTTGCTGCATCCCCCTATGCCCCATTGCTGCATCCTCCATTCACCCTTGCTTGCATTCCCCATGCACCACTGCCACATCCCCCATGCCCATTGCTGTGTTCTCCATGCACCATTGCCACATCCCCCATGCCCATAGCTGCATTCCCCATGCCCCATTGCTGCATTTCCCCATGCACCATTGCTGCATTTCCCCATGCACCATTGCTGCATCCCCTCCCCGTCCCCGCAGGCCAAGACCGTGATCCAGGCCGAGATCGACGCCGCGGGCGAGCTCATCGACTTCTTCCGCTTCAACGCCAAGTACGCGCTGGAGCTGGAGCAGAGCCAGCCCCTGAGCGTGGACATCAGCACCAACTCCATGGTCTACCGGGGGCTGGAGGTGAGCAGGGGCCCTGGGGGACAGCAGGGTCCCCATGTCCCTGTGCTCCATGGGGGCTGGAGGTGAGCTGGGGCCCTGGGGGACAGCAGGGTCCCCATGTCCCTGTGCTCCATGGGGGCTGGAGGTGAGCTGGGCACCCTGGGGGACAGCAGGGTCCCCATGTCCCTGTGCTCCATGGGGGCTGGAGGTGAGCTGGGCACCCTGGGGGACAGCAGGGTCCCCATGTCCCTGTCCCTGTGCTCCATGGTTTAGCAGGGGCTGGAGGTGAGCTGGGCACCCTGTCCCTGTGCTCCATGGTCTTCCGGGGGCTGGAGGTGAGCTGGGCCCCCCTGCCCCTCAGGGTCGCCCTGGGGACAGCAGGGTCCCCACGTCCCTGTCCCTGTGTCCCTGCAGGGCTTCGTGGCTGCAGTGTCCCCCTTCAACTTCACGGCCATTGGCGGCAACCTGGCAGGGGCTCCGGCACTGATGGTGAGTGCTGGGGGACAGGGTAGGGGACAGGGGGGCAGGGCAGGGAGACAAGAGGACAGGGCAGGGGGACAGGACAGGGTGGCAGGGCAGGGGGGACAGGACAGGGCAAGGGGACAGGGGATGTGACAGGGCAGTAGAGCAGGACGGGGACAGGACAAGGGGCAGGGGGATGGGACATGGGGACAAGGGGGCAGGGCAGGGGGTCAGGGCAGGGCAAGGCGACGGGATGGGGACAGAACGGGGGGCAGGGGGATGGGACGGGGGGCAGGACATGGGGACAAGGGGGCAGGGCAGGGGGACAGGACAGGGCAGAGGGGCAGGACAGTGGGACAAGGGGACAGGGTCACAGGATAGGGGGACAGGACAACGGGCAGGGTGGCAGGACACAAGGACAGGGCAGGGGGAAAGGGCAGGGGGAAGGACGGGGGGTAGGGGGGCAAGGGGACAGGGCAGGGTGGCAGGACAGAACGGGGAGCAGGGGGATGGGACAGGGGGGCAGGACACGGGGACAGGACAGGGTTACAGGATGGGAGACAGGACAAGGGGGCAGGGTGGCAGAAAGGGGGACAGGACAGGGAGCAGGACACAGAGGGGCAGGGGGGCAGGACAGTCCAAGGAAAGGTTGGGACAGGGATCCCAGCCCTGAAGTTCAGCTGGGCTGGGGTGTGTGAGGAGGGAGCTGAGCCCCCCTGGGGCTGTTCCCCAGACACTCCTGGGGCTGTTGGACCCCTTGACCCAGTCAGCATTCAGGCTTTAATTAAACACCCAGGGTCTGGATTGCCAGTGTGGTGAAAAAGCACAAATTCCCCAAACCTGCCCTCCTGGGGTTTTTGCTCTGACCAAGGGGTCTTTTCCTTCCCAGGCTGGATTTGGGATCTGGGAATTACCACAGCAGGGTTTGATTTCTACCTGCACTCGGGGTGCTGTCGAGACATGACAGTGTAACCAGTTTGGAGCTGCTCACATTCCTCTGGGATGACACTTCTGGGTGCAGTGTGTGTGTTAGGGGCATGGCTCTGCCATTTAGCTCTGAACTGGCACACAGGAGAGCACAGAAGGTCTGAAAATATATATATATTAAAAAAAAAAGTATTGGTAAAAAGCATTTCTGCACATTCCCATTTGTGTCCCAGCCCATGGAACACAGCAGCTCCTGCCTCTGCAGGGTGGATTTTGGGGAGAGACTGTAATAACCTGGTGAATTTGGGCCAGCAATAATTAATTTATTGTTGCACTGAGAAAGAAAAAAAACCCAACAAATTGTCCTCAGCTCTTTGCTAGTCAGGCTCAGATTTCCTGCTGGCCCCAAAGAGGCTGGGGAGCTTTTAATTTGGGAACATCACATTTAAAGCTGTATTTGAGTGAAACATTTGAAGGGGTGGAGGGACAAGGAGAGGGTGAAGCCACCACGGAACTGGGAGGGTTTCTGGGGAGAGAGGTCCCCAAAACCTGGGCAGAGAGGTGCCCGGGACCTGAAGGACACCCTTGGCTTTGTGGAATTTGGGCATGAGCTCATCCCAGAGAGGCTGAGCCCTGCTGGGATGGCACAAACCCCTGCTGGCAGCTCTGAGTGACACTGGGGACACCCCATGGCAGTGAATTCCCCCTGGGATGCTGCAGGGGGATGGATCCCTGCCCTGGGCTGGGAGCAGGAGGCAGCAGGACACCAGCAGTGCCTTGGGAAGCTCAGCAGCAGGGGGCACCTGGAGTTACAGTGAGGAGAAAACACTGATTAATAGGGGAATGTTAATTAGAGCCCCAGTGAGAACAATGCTTAATAGGGGAATGTTAATGAGAGCCCCAGAGTTTCTGTCCCCACGTAGGGGTGAGAGGTGCAGCAGTCAGTCCTGGCAATGGGATTTCCTTGGGATCAAGGCAATCCAGGCTGCTGGGAATGCAGTGCCCAGCCTGGCCTGGATTTCCCAACTGCTGCAGGGCTCTGGGAGTGGGGGATTGGAGGGGCTGTGCCCATGAGCTGTGCCCAGGGGAGTTTTCCTGCCCAGCAAATCCCTGGGAAGCAGGAGCCAGGAGTGCAAAGCTGTGACTGTGATCACAGAGATCCGAGGATGAGGGAAGAGATGAGGATCTGACTCCATGTTTCAGAAGGCTTGATTTATTATTTTATGATATATATTACATTAAAACTATACTAAAAGAATAGAAGAAAGGATTTCATCAGAATAAGCTAAGAATAGAAAAAGAATGATAACAAAAGTTTGTTTCAGACAGAGTCTGAGCCAGCTGAGTGTAATTGGCCATTAATTACAAACAACCACATGAGACCAATCCCAGATGCACCTGTTGCATTCCACAGCAACAGATAACCATTGTTAACATTTTGTTCCTGAGGCCTCTCTCAGCTTCTCAGGAGGAAAAATCCTAAGGAAAGGCTTTTTCATAAAAGATGTCTGTAACACAAAGCTCCTGTGCAGGGCTGTGACCCCGTGCAGGGGAGGCTGAGCCGTGTGACACAGGGACAGGGATCACGGGGACATGGGGCAGTCACAGGGCCCAGGGCTGGGGTGGCACAGGGCCAAGGGGGTGGCACCTGGGGAGTTCTCCAGCTCCTTGTGCTGTTTGTGCCTGGTTAATCCAGCAGGAGCTTTGTTTTCACTGCCCTGCCTGCTGGCCCTGCCTGGGGCTGGTGGCAGTGCTGGTGACATCAGGAGCACATTCCTGTGTCCTGAGGCAGGAACAGGGCCTGGTTTCCAGCTCCTCTTGGGGAAGGCTGGCACAGGCACCTGGTGAGAGGAAAAGGGAGGATTTGTGCCCTCAGCTGAGCAGGGCACACCCAGCCCTGCCCAAACAGTGCTGGGGTGAAGGTGGTGCTGCCACCCTGGAAATGAAACTGGAAATGATTTTCGTAAAAGGGCAGATCTTTATTTGAAGGCCTTCAGGGGCAGTGATGGAAAGATGTCCCCAAAAGCCCACCCCAAAGGGATGAGAACATTTTTACAGATTTTAGGAAATCAGCAAAATTGATAAAAAGCACCAATTAGGAGGATAAGCAGTGATGCAGCCCCCCTGGTCTGGAGCACCCCTCAGCACTGGCGGTGCTCTGCCCATGAAATAATATCATATTTATGTATAAACATAATAATATCCCAAGAGTTGTTCTCACCTTTGGTTCCCAGGAATAACCAAGGCAGCACTGGGGCCTTGTACCCCTGGGGCTTGGAGTTTTGGGATTTTTGTCTTTCTGCCTTGGAAAAGCCATGGAAAAGTACTGGGAGATGCAGTCACTAATCCAATGGGCTAGATATGTGTGGAGAATATATGGAATAATAGGGAACCAGTAATAATATGGGATATACCATGTAAACCAATAATATCCCAAAAATGGGATATACCATATAAACCAATAATAGGGAACCATAAAGGCTGGGTGTCCATGAAATATCCCAGGAGTTGTTCTCACCATTGGTTCCCTGGAATAACCAAGACAGCTCTGGGGCCTTGTACCTCTGGGGCTTTGGGATTTTTGTCTTTGTGCCTCGGGAAAGGCCATGGAAAAATATTGGGAAATGCAGTCACTAATCCTACAGAGCCACACATGAGTGTTGGAGAATATATGGAATAATAGGGAACACAGAAAAGAAATAAAGGCTGGGTGTCCATGAAATATCCCAGGAGTTGTTCTCACCTTTGGTTCCCTGGAAGAACCAGGACAGCTCTGGGGCCTTGTACCCCTGGGGCTTTGAGTTTGGGGATTTTTGTCTTTCTGCCTCAGGAAAGGGCATGGAAAAATACTGGGAAGTGCAGTCACTAATCCTACAGAGCCACACATGTGTGTGTGTGGAGAATATATGGGATAATAGGGAGCACAGAAAAGAAATAAAGGCTGTGTGTCCCCGAGGTGCCACCGCTCTGGGACAGCTTCCAGGGAGTTCTGATGTCCCTGCTGAGGTGCTGTGTGTCCCCAGGGTAACGTGGTGCTCTGGAAGCCCAGTGACACAGCTGAGGTGTTTGTGGTGTGTCCCCAGGGTAACATGGTGCTCTGGAAGCCCAGTGACACAGTGACACTGCTGGGGTGTTTGTGGTGTGTCCCCAGTGACATGGCCCTGTCAGGTGTTTGTGGTGTGTCCCCAGTGACACAGCTGGGGTGTTCTGTGTGTCCCCAGGGGTAACGTGGTGCTCTGGAAGCCCAGTGACACAGTGACACGGCCCTGTTGAGGTGTTTGTGGTGTGTCCCCAGGGTAACGTGGTGCTCTGGAAGCCCAATGACACAGTGTCATGGCCCTGTGAGGTGTTTGCTGTGTGTCCCCAGTGACGTGGCCCTGTTCAGAATTCTGTGTCCCCAGGGTAACGTGGTGCTCTGGAAGCCCGGTGACACAGTGACACGGCCATGCTCTGTGTGTCCCCAGTGACGTGGCCCTGTTCAGAATTCTGTGTGTCCCCAGGGTAACGTGGTGCTCTGGAAGCCCAGTGACACAGTGACACGGCCATGCTCTGTGTGTCCCCAGGGTAACGTGGTGCTCTGGAAGCCCGGTGACACAGTGACACGGCCATGCTCTGTGTGTCCCCAGGGTAACGTGGTGCTCTGGAAGCCCAGTGACACGGCCATGCTCTGTGTGTCCCCAGGGTAACGTGGTGCTCTGGAAGCCCAGTGACACGGCCATGCTCTCCAGCTACGCCGTGTACAAGATCCTGCTGGAGGCGGGGCTGCCGCCCAACGTGGTGCAGTTCGTGCCCTCGGACGGGCCCGAGTTTGGGGACACCGTCACCAGCTCCGAGCACTTCTGCGGCCTCAACTTCACCGGCAGCGTGCCGTAGGTTGGGGACAGGGGGACAGGGAGGGGCTGGGGGGGGACACGGGGACAGGGAGGGGCTGGGGGCGCCGATGGGGACAGGGGGACACAGGGAAGGGCTAGCGGGTCAGGGGGAGGGCAGGGACAGGGAGGGGCTGGGGGCTCCAGTGAGAGCTGGGGACATTGGGGACATTGGGGACAGGGAGGGGCTGGGGACTCCAGTGAGAGCTGGGGACATTGGGGACAGGGAGGGGCTGGGGACTCCAGTGAGAGCTGGGGACATTGGGGACATTGGGGACAGGGAGGGGCTGGGGGCTCCAGTGAGAGCTGGGGACATTGGGGACATTGGGGACAGGGAGGGGCTGGGGACTCCAGTGAGAGCTGGGGACATTGGGGACAGGGAGGGGCTGGGGGCTCCAATGGGAACTGGGGACAGGGGGGGACAGGAAGGAGGGGCTGGGGACTCCATTGGGGACAGGGGCAGGGCAGGGAGGGGCTGGGGGCTCCACTGGGAACTGGTGGGGACAGGGAGGAGCTGGGGGCTCCAATGGGGGCAGGGGGGGCTGGGGGCTACAGTGGGGATGGGGGCTCCATTGGGGGCAGGGCAGGGAGGGGCTGGGGGCTCCTCTGAGAACTGGGGACAGGGAGGGGCTGGGGACTCCACTGGGAACTGGTGGGGACAGGGAGGAGCTGGGGGCTCCAATGGGGGCAGGGGGGGACAGGGGACAGAGGGGAAACAGGGAGGGGCTGGGGGGTCCAATGGGGACAGGGAGGGGCTGGGGGCTACAGTGGGGACATTGGGGACAGGGAGGGGCTGGGGGCTCCCTGAGGGCAGGGAGGGGCTGGGGGCTCCTCTTGGATCTAGGGACAGGGAGGGGCTAGGGGCTCCAGTGGAGACAGGGAGGGACTGGGGGCTCCTCCTGGCCCTGGGAAGGGCTGCAGCAGCTGGCAGGACGTGGTTGCACGGTTACATCCAAACAGGAGGTTCAAAGTCGTGACAAAAAGGGGCTGAGCAGGGTTTTGGTGCTGGGGGAGGAGTGGTTTTAGCTCTGGGGCTGAGCCTGGGGCACGGGGACAGCCAGAGGGGCAGTGACACTCCCAGGGGTGCTGTGGGTGGGTTTGCACCCCAGGTGGGTTTGGTTTCCTCCCAGGTGGGTTTGGTTTGCCCTGGATGGATTTGCACCCCAGGTGGGTTTGGTTTGCCCCCTGGTGGGCTTTTTACCCCAGGTGGGTTTGGTTTGCTCCCAGGGTGGGTTTTGTACCCCAGGTAGGTTTGGTTTGCCCCCTGGATGGGTTTGCATCGCAGCTGGGTTTTGTACCCCAACTGAGTTTGGTTTCCCCCCAGGTAGGTTTGGTTTGCCCCTTGGTGGGTTTGTACCCGAGGTGGGTTTGGTTTGTGCCCCAGGTGGGTTTGGTTTGCCCCTTGGTGGGTTTGTACCCCAGTTATGTTTGGTTTGCCCCCAGGTGGGTTTGGTTTGCCCCTTGGTGGGTTTGTACCCCAGTTATGTTTGGTTTGCCCCCAGGTGGGTTTGGTTTGTACCCCAGGTGGGTTTGTACCCCAGTTATGTTTGATTTGCCCCCAGGTGGGTTTGGTTTGCCCCTTGGTGGGTTTGTACCCCAGTTATGTTTGATTTGCCCCCAGGTGTGTTTCCCCCGAGCTGGGTTTGCTCCCTGGGCTCTGCTGTGTCCCATGGGCTCTCAGAGGAGCTGGCGGTCCCTGCAGGGGCTGTCAGAGCCCGGGACCCCTCCCCAGGCCGGGCCACGCTCGGGTGAGCAGGGGCTGCCCAGGTGGGGGCTCACAGCTCTGCTGTGCTGTGGCTGAGCCTCCTGCTGCGAGCCCATTTCCATTTTTATTGTTTTCCAGCCCAGGGGTTTGTCACAGTGAGGCCTGGAGGGAAGGGGGGAGAGGGGAGGAACAGAAACTTCTGGATGCTCTCTGTGTGCCCTTCCCTGCAACAGTTCATTTTTAAAGCTGTGGAGCTGCTGTGTGCAGCCTTTGTGTGATACCTGTGCTCCAGTCCCTGTGCAGGGGGGTTTCCCATTAGGGCATCCCTTTTATTAGGGGGTTTCCATCAGGGCATCCCTTTTCTGGGTGATTTTCCATCACAGCATCCCTTTTTTTAGGGTGTTCAACGTCGGGGCATCTGTTTTTTTGGAGGGTTTCCCATTAAGGCATCCCTTTTATTAGGGGGTTTCCTATTAGGGCTTCACTTTTTTTGGATGGTTTCCCATTAGGGCATCCCTTTTTTGGGTGATTTCCCATTGAGGCATCCCTTTTTTTAGAGCGGGTGGGGGTTCCATCCTTCTTTTTTATGGAGTTTCCCATCAGAGCATCCGTTTTTGGAGGGTTTCTCATCAGGGCATCCCATCCCTCTTTTTGGGGGATTTCCCATCCTTTTTTTTGGGGGGGTGTTGGGGGGGATTTTCCCATCCTTCTTTTTTATGGAATTTTCCATCAGAGCATCCCTTTTTTAGGAGATTTCCCATCAGGGCATCCCTCTTTTTGGGGGATTTCCCATCCCTTTTTTTTTGTAGGGTTTCCCATCAGGGCATCCCTTTTTTTGGGGGGTGTTGGCGGGGCATTCCCCATCCTTCTTTTTTAGGGAGTTTCCCATCAAGGCATCTCTTTTTTGGGGGGCATTTCCCATCCCTTTTTGGGGGACTTCCCACCCCTTTTTTTGGAGGGTTTCCCATCAGAGCATCCCTTTTTTTGGGGATTTCACTCAGAGCATCCCTTTGCTGTGGAGTTTCCCATCAGGGCATCCCTTTTTGGGGGGCTTTCCCATCGGAGCATCCCTTTTTATTGGGGGGGGGGGTTCTCATCAGGGCATCCCTCTTTTTGGAGGATTTCCCATCCCTTTTCTTGGAGCGTTTCCCATTGGAGCATCCCTTTTTTAGGAAATATCCCATCAAGGCATCATTTTTTGGGGGGATTTCCCATCAGGGCATCCTTCTTTTTGGGGGATTTCCCATCCCTTTTTTTTTGTGGAATTTCCCAGCAGAACATCTCTTTTTTAGAAGATTTCCCATCAGGGCATCCCTGTTTTGGGGGATTTCCCATCCCTCCTTTTTGAGGGGGTTCCCCATCAGGCCATCCCATTTTTTAGGGTGTTCCACATTGGGGCATCCCTTTTTTGGGTGATTTTCCATCAGGGCATCCCTTTTTGGTGGGATTTTTCCCTATCAGGACATCCCTTTTTTGTGGGGGTTGGGTTTCCTTTCAGGGCATCCCTTTTATTGGGGGGTTTCCCATCAGGGCATCCCTCTTTTTGGGAGACTTCCCATCCCTTTTTTTGGAGGGTTTCCCATTGGAGCATCCCTTTTTTAGGGGATTTCCCATCAGGGCATTCTTTTTTGGGGGGGGTTCTCATCAGGACATCCTTCTTTTTGGGGGACTTCCAATCCCTCTTTTTTTTTGTGGAGTTTCCCATCAGAGCATCCCTTTTTTAGGAGATTTCCCATTAGGGCATCCCTTTTTTTGGAGGGTTTCCCATTAGGGGATCCCTTTTCTGGGTGATTTCCCATTGAGGCATCCATTTTTTTAGAGTGGGTGGGGGTTCCCATCCTTCTTTTTTATGGAGTTTCCCATCAGAGCATCCCTTTATTGGGTGATTTTCCATCGGGGCATCCTTCTTTTTGGGGGCCTTCCCATCCCTCTTTTTTGTGGAGTTTCCCATCAGGGCATCCCTTTATTGGGGGGGCTTTCTCATCAGGGGATCCCTTTTATTAGGGGGTTTCCCATTAGGGAATCCCTTTTTTTCGTGGGCTTTCCCATCGGGCCATCCCTTTTTTCGGGGAATTTCCCATCCCTTTTTTCAGGGAATTTCCCATCCCTTTTTTCAGGAGATTTCCCATCAGGGCATCCCTTTTTTTTGGGTGGGTTTCCCATTTGTTTTAGAGGGTTTCCCATCACCCTGTGTGCAGCAGAGCCCTGAGCAGCCTCTCCCTGTGTTCCAGAACATTCCGGCGGCTCTGGAAGCAGGTGTCAGAGAACCTGGAGCGCTACCGCAACTTCCCGCGCCTGGCTGGAGGTACCAGCCCCTCCTGCCCCATTGTTTTGTGTTTCTTTGCTTCATAGAATCACAGAATATTTTGGAAGGGACCCACAAGGATCAGCAAAGTCCTGTCTCTGTCCAGGCCAGTGCCAGGAACCCACCCTGTGCCTGGGAGCAGCCTCCAAACCCTTCCTGAGCTCTGCCAGGCTCCGTGCTGTGCCCATCCCCTGGGAGCCCCCAGCCATCCTCTGGGTGAAGAACCTTCTCCTAAAATCCAACCCAAACCTCCCCTGGTACAGCTCCAGGCCATTCCCTTGGGTCACCAGAGAGGGGATCAATGTCAGTGCCTGGCCCTCCCCTTGTCCTCATGGGGAAGCTGCAGTGAGGTCTCCTTCAGTCTCCTCCTTTGCAGGCTGAACAATCCGGGTGACCTCAGAACAATCCGGGTGACCTCAGCCTCTCCTCATCCAGATTCTCCTCCAGACCTTTCACTCCTCATCCAGATTCCCCTCTAAACCTTTCACTCCTCATCAGCTTTCCTTCTAGAGCTTTCACTACCTTTGCAGCCCTCCTTTGGATGTTCTCTAATAGATTTATATTCTTTTGGGGCACCCAAATCTGCCCCCAGGATTCAAATGCTGCCCCTCTCCTGTGCCTGGGGAGGAGAGGGCAGCATTCCCATCCCTGAGGGCAGGGGATGCAGGAAATCCCTGGACATTCAGAGCTGTGGGGGTGGGATTTTAGGGTGGGGAGGTGGTGGTTGGACCCCAGTGTTCGGGGTGCCAAAGTTTGGGAATTGGGGTTGGTCCCTTTGGGAACTGAGGTTGGTCCCTTTGTTCCCTTCTCCATGGGTTTTATTCGCCTGCTGCAGGGTTGTGTCCCTGTGGTCACAGCTCTCCCTGTCCTGATGCCTTTTGGGGCTGCCTAAAAACAGAGCCAGACCAAGTGAAGGGAATTAAAAGCAGGTGGATTTATTTATTGAAGGGCCCTCAGGTACATCCCAGGCAGGGCTGTACCCAAAACTGGACCACAGCTCACGGGTTTTCACACTTTTGGAGGGTTTCCCATTGGAGTATCCCTTTTTTTGGGGGATAACTTTTGTCCATTTGCATATTGGGGGTTAATCCTCCAATTACAGCTTCAGCTAATGAAGTAATTTACCCCAAGTTTGCTCCCCCCAGCTCCCTTTTGTTGAATCTCTGGGGGCCTGAGGCAGTGAGGTGTCCTTGAGTGCCAGGCCTGGAGAGGAATTGCTGTGTCTGCCCCAACCGGGAGAACAGCAGCTGGCACTGCGTGTGGGGTTTGGAGTTGTACACAAAACAACTTCAGGGTCACAAATACATGAAACATATAAAATATATTTAATATAGAATATATTTTATTATATAATATATAAACATCATTATATATATATATATTTATATATATCATTATATAAAAACATATATAGGTATCAGTTTCCCTTCTAATTATATATATTTTACATATACAATATATATTATATTATATATAAACATAATTATATATATTTATTTATATCGTTATATAAAAACATATGTAGACATCAGTTCACCTCTAAATATAGATATAGATATAAAAAGTATATTATATTATATTATATTATATTATATTATATTATATTATATTATATTATATTATATTATATTATATTATATTATATTATATTACAGTTCTATCATATTATAGTTATTTATATCTAAAATATTATATATGAACATCGATATATATCTTTATATGTTTATAGATAGCATTATATATAAACATATATATAGACATTAGTTCCCCTCTAATTATACATATAAAAATATATTTATAGTATCATATATATATATTATTATAGTATATATAAACATCATTATACATCATTATGTACTTATATATTTATAGATAGCATTATATATAACCATATATAAAATATATAATATTATATATAGACATAATTATATATTTATATATAATATTATATAAAACATCATTATATATATATTTATAGATATCATTATATATAAACATATATAGGCATCCATATTATATTATATTATATTATATTATATTATATTATATTATATTATATTATATTATATTATATTATATTATTCGTATTTATATTTAATTATATATAAACATATATAGACATCAGCTCCCCTCTAATAATATAGAATATAGAATATAAACATCATTATATATTTATATATAATATTATATTGTATATAGACATCATTATATATTTATGTATTTATAGATAGCATTAGATATAAACATATATAGAGACATCCATTATGTTATAATAACATACTTATATTTATATTTCGATTTCTATATAATTATATAAACATATATATACATCAGTTCCTATATTATATTATATTATATTATATTAGTATTTATGTTTAATTATATATAAACCTATATAGACATCCATTTCTCTCTAATTATATAATATATAATATACACATCATTATATGCTTATATAGAATACTATATTGTAAATAGACATCATTATATATTTATATATTTATAGATAACATTAGATATAAACATATATATAGACATCTGTTATCTTATATTATAATAACATATTTATATTTGTATTTAGATTTGTATTTGTATTCTTTATTTATATTTAATTATATATAAACATATATAGACATCGGTTATGTTATAATAACATATTTATATATAATTATATAAACATATATACATCAGTTCCTAATATAATATAATATAATATAATATAATATAATATAATATAATATAATATAATATATTCGTATTTATATTTAATTAAATATAAACAAATATAGACATCCGTTTCCCTCCAGTAATATCATATATATAATTTATAATATATTATATATTGTATATAATTAAAATATAATATAATGTAATATAATATAATATAATATAATATAATATAATATATTCGTATTTATATTTAATTAAATATAAACATATATAGACATCCGTTTCCCTCCAATTATATAGTATATATAATATATAATATATTAATATAATATAATATATTAATATAATATAATATAATATAATATAATATAATATAATATAATATAATATAATATCTACAATATATAGTATATAATATAATCATAATCATATGTTTATATATAATATTATATTGTATATAGACGTCATTATTTATTTATAGATAGCATTAGATATAAACATATATACACATCAGCCCCTATTATATTATAAGTATATTTATAGTCGCATTTATATTATTTATACTTATATTAACATTTATGTCCTTTATTCATATTTAATTACATACACACACATATGCAGCCATCAGTTCCCCCGTACCCCCGGGGCGGGCAGCCCCCAGCCCCGTTCCGGGCTGTGCCCCGCCCCGGCCGCTCCTCCCGTTTCGTCTCCGTCCCTCAGAGTGCGGCGGGAAGAACTTCCACGTGCTGCACCGCTCGGCGGACGTGGGCAGCGCGGTGAACGGCACGCTGCGCTCGGCCTTCGAGTACGGCGGGCAGAAATGCTCCGCCTGCTCGCGGCTCTACGCGCCCGCCTCGCTGTGGCCCCACATCAAAGAGAAGCTGCTGGAGGAGCACGGCAAGATCAAAGTGGGAGATGTGAGCCGAGCTGCCGGGCTGCTGAAGGGCTTTGCGGCTCAGCGGGAGCCTGATGGGATTAGGGGCTGCGGGGACCGGCTGCTAATTCCCATTGAAGCCGGCTTTTCATCCCCCCTCCGCCCCGCAGCTCCTGGCCCTGATTAGAAATTAACTTGTAGCCGCTCCTAGGGGAGGGCTGGGCCGGCTCTGCCCGAGCTCCCGGGACGGGTTTGGGGAGCTGAGGGGGAGCTGAGGGAGCGCTGGGGTGCAGGGTGAGCTCTCATCCCTTTCCTCCTTTCTGCCTGCTTCTGGTGCTCTGGGGTGCTGGGTGAGCTCTCATCCCCTCCTTTCTGCCTGGCCCTGGTGCTGAGAGAGCTCTGGGGTGCTGGGTGAGCTCTCATCCCCTCCTTTCTGCCCGGCCCTGGTGCTGAGAGAGCTCTGGGGTGCAGGGTGAGCTCTCATCCCCTCCTTTCTGCCTGGCCCTGGTGCTGAGAGAGCTCTGGGGTGCAGGGTGAGCTCTCATCCCCTCCTTTCTGCCTGGCCCTGGTGCTGAGAGAGCTCTGGGGTGCAGGGTGAGCTCTCATCCCCTCCTTTCTGCCTGGCCCAGGTGCTGGGCGAGCTCTCATCCCCTCCTTTCTGCCTCCTGCAGCCCACCCAGGACTTTGGCACTTTCTTCTCGGCCGTGATCGATGACAAGGTGAGCTCAGAGCAGCCCCAGGTGGGGTTTGGTCCAGAAATGGGGACAGGATGAGCCCAGAGCAGCCCCAGCTTGGGGCAGAAGTGGGGACAGGGTGAGCCCAGAGCAGCCCCAGGTGGGATTTGCTGCACAGGTGGGGATGGGGATCAAGGTGAGCCCAAAGCAGCTCCAGGTTGGGGCAAAAGTAGGGACAGGGATCAGGGTGAGCAGCCCCAGGTGGGGTTTGTTGCAGAAATGGGGATCAAGGTGAGCCCAGAGCAACCCCAGGTGGGATTTGCTGCACAGATGAGGACAGGGATCAGCTGGAGCTGCCTGTGGCTGAGTGTTGTGTGCCCTGCTGGTGAAAATTCTGGGAGTTTCCCCAGAAATTGTCTGAGGGTTTTGTGTGCATTCCCTGCTCCTGCTCCTCCTCCGAGCCAGGAGGGCACTGAGAGCGGAGTGTCCTGAGTGACCCAGACCCCCTGACAGACCCCAAACCCCCTTTTAAATCCCTCAACCCCCTCCCAGACCCCCAAATACATTCTTTACCTGTAATTCCTTACCCAGACCCCCTTCCAGACCCACAAAGCCCCTTTCAGCCCCCCAAACCACCTTCCCAACCTCAAAACCCAGTCTTTTCCTGTCATCCTGCCTTCCAGACCCCCAAACCCCCCTTTCAGACCTTAAACCCCCCCAAACCCCCCTTCAAGATCCCCAAACTCCCTTTTAAACCCCCAAACCTCCTTGCAGACCCCCAAACCCCCTCATTTCCTGTCAGTCCCAACCCAGACCCCAAACCCCCTTTAAAACCCTAAAACTGCCTTGCAGACCCCAAACCCCCCTTAAACCCCCCAAACCCCACTTCCAGACCCCCAAACCGCCCTTTTAAACCCCCAGATGCCCCTTCCAGACCCCAAACCCCCCTTTAAAACCCCCAGAGTCCCCTTTTAATCCCTCAACCTCCCTTTTAAGCTCCCAGACCCCCACTTGCAGACCCCAAACCCCCCTTCTAAACCTTAAAACTGCCTTGCAGACCCCAAATCCCACTTCCAGACCCCCAAACCACCCTTTTAAACCCCCAGATGCCCCTTGCAGACCCCAAACCCCCCTTTAAAACCCTCAGACTCCCCTTTTAATCCCCCAACCCCCCTTTTAAGCTCCCAGACCCCCCCTTGCAGACCCCAAACCCCCCTTCTAAACCCCAAGACCCCTCTTCCAGACCCCCAAACGCCCTTTAAAACCTCCAGCCCCCCTTGCAGACCCCAAACCCCCTTTAAAACCCCCAAACCCCTGTTATTAGCCCCCAGACCCCAAATCCCCCTTTTAAGGTCCCAAACCCCCCTTTTAAACCCCCAGACCCCCAAACCCCTCATTTCCTGTCGTTCCTAACCCAAACCCCCTTCCAGACCCCAAACTCCCTTTTATACCCTAAAACTGCCCTGCAGACACCAAACCCCTCTTCCAGACCCCAAACCCCCCTTTAAAACCCCCAGACTCCCCTTTTAATCCCCCAGCCCCCCTTTTAAGCTCCTAGACCCCCCCCTTATAGACCCCAAACCCACCCTTCTAAACCCCAAGACCCCTCTTCCAGACCCCCAAACCCCCCTTTTAAGCCCCCAAACCCCCCCTTGCAGAGCCCGGACCCCCCTTTTACACCCCCAGACCACCTTCCAAACCCCAGACCTCCCTTTTACACCCCCAAACCCCCATTTCAAGCCCGCAAACCCCCCTTGCAGACCCCAACCCCCCCTTTTAAGCCCCCAAACCCCCCTTTTAAGCCCCCCAACCCTGTCCTGTCCGTCCCCAGTCCTTTGCCAGGATCAAGAGCTGGCTCCAGCACGCCCACAGCTCCCCCAACCTGACGGTGCTGGCGGGCGGCGGCTGCGACGACAGCGTGGGCTTCTACGTGGAGCCCTGCATCGGGACCCCCGGGACCCCATCATGAGAGAGGTGAGGGGCACCCACCCCAAATCCCTGTGGGGAAACCTGGGACCCCACCCCAAATCCCTGCAGGGACCCCCGGGACCCCATCATGAGAGAGGTGAGGGGGATCCCTGTCCCAAATCCTTGTGGGGAAATCTGGGACCCCATCATGAGAGAGGTGGGCACCTGACCCCAACCCTAACCCCACCCCAAATCCCTGTGGGACCCCCAGGACCCCATCATGAGAGAGGTGGGGCCTAACCACGACCCTAACACCAACCACATCCCAATCCCTGTGGGGAAACCTGGGACCCCACCCCAAATCCCCCTGGGACCCCATCATGAGAGAGGTGAGGGGCACCCACCCCAAATCCCTGCAGGGACCCCCGGGACCCCATCATGAGAGAGGTGGGACCTAACCCTAACCCCATCCCAAATCCCCCTGGGACCCCATCCCAAATCCCTGTGGGACCCCCAGGACCCCAGCATGAGAGAGGTGAGGGGGATCCCTGTCCCAAATCCCTGTGGGGAAACCTGGGATCCCATCCCAAATCCCTGCAGGGACCCCATCATGAGAGAGGTGAGGGGGACCCACCCCAAATCCCCCCGGGACCCCATTGTGAGAGAGGTGGGCACCCGACCCTAACCCATCCCAAATCCCTATGGGACCCCATCCCAAATCCCTGTGGGACCCCTGGGACCCCATCCTAAATCCCTGTGGGGAAACCTGGGACCCCACCCCAGATCCCTGCAGGGGCCCTATCATGAGAGAGGTGGGGACCCCATCCCAAATCCCTGTGGGACCCCCAGGACCCCATCATGAGAGAGTTGAGGGGGACCCCATCCCAAATCCCTGCAGGGACCCCTGGGACCCCATCATGAGAGAGGTAAATCCCTGTGGGGAAACCTGGGACCCCATCCTAAATCCCTGTGGGGAAACCTTGGACCTCATCCGAAGTCCCTGTGGGACCCCATCTCAAATCCCTGTGAGGACCCCCAGGACCCCATCATGAGAGAGGTGTGGGGGATCCCAATTCCAAGTTTCTGTGGGAGCCCCAGGACCCCATCCCAAATCCCTGCAGGGACCCCATCCCAAATCCTTATAGGAACCCCTGGGTCCCCATCATGAGAGAGGTGTGGGGGATCTCCATCCCAAATCCCTGCAGGGACCCCATCCCAAATCCTTGTGGGACCCCCAGGACCCCATAATGAGAGAGGTGTGGGGGGGATCCCCATCCCAAATCCCTGTGGGGCATCCTGGGACCCCATCCCAAATCCCAGATCCCATCACATGAGAGGTGGGGATCCCACCCCAAATCCCTGTGGGGCAACATGGGACCCCATAATGAGGGAGGTGTGGGGGATCCCACCCCAAATCCCTGTGGGACCCCAAATGAGGGAGGTGTGGGATCCCATCCCAAACCCCTGTGGGATCCCAGCCCCAGTCCCTGCTCTGGGGGGCTCCCCAGGAATGGGTTCCTGCATTGGGGTCGGGCTCTTTGGGGTGGGGCAGCTCCTGCTCCTTCCTGGGGCTGATCCCAGACTTAGGGCTGAGATTTTGGGGTTGATCCTCATGGGGTGTTTTGGTTTTTTGGGGCTGATCCTGATGGTTCGTGGTGTTTTCTGGAAACCCAGGAAATTTTTGAGCCCATCCTTATGAGGTGTGTGGGTTTTTGGGGCCAATCCTGATGGCTTGTATAGGACTTTTGGGTCCAATCCTGACAGGGTGTGTGGGGTTTTTGAGGCTGATCCTGATGGTTTGTGGCATTTTCTGGGCTCCAGGAGATTTTGGGACCAATCCTGACAGTGTGTGGGGTTTTTTTTGGGGTCAATCCTGACAGTTTTTGGTACTTTCTGCATTCCCAGGAGATTTTCAGGCCAATCCTGACAGGGTGTGTAGATTTTGGGGCTGATCCTGACAGTGTGTGTGGGTTTTTTGGGGTTGATCCTGCTGGTTTGTGTCATCCTTTGGGCTCCAGGAGATTTTGGGGCCGATCCTGACAATTTGTGGGGTTTTCTGAACTCCCAGGAAATTTTTGGGCCAATCCTTATGGGATGTGTGGATTTTTGGGGCCAGTCCTGATGGTTTATATGGGTTTTTTGGCCTCCAAGAGATTTTGGGGCCAATCCTGATGGTTTTTATGGGATTTTTGGGGCCAATCCTGACGGGTTTTGGTACTTCCTGCATTCCCAGGAGATTTTCAGGCTGATCCTGACAGGGTGTGTAGGTTTGGGGCTGATCCTGACAGTGTGTATGAGTTTTTTGGGGCCAATCCTGATGGTTTTTGGTACTTTCTGCATTCCCAGGAGATTTTGGGGCCAATCCTGATGTTTTTTTATGGGATTTTTGGGGCCAATCCTGACGGGTTTTGGTACTTCCTGCATTCCCAGGAGATTTTCAGGGTCATCCTGATGGTTTTTATGGGTTTTTTTTGGGGCCTATCCTGACGGGTTTTGGTACTTTTCTGCGTGCCCAGGAGATTTTCAGGCTGATCCTGACAGGGTGTATGGGTTTTGGGACTGATCCTGACAGTGTGTGTGGGTTTTTTGGGGCCAATCCTGATGGTTTTTGGTACTTTCTGCATTCCCAGGAGATTTTCAGGCCAACCCTGACAGTGTGTATGGGGTTTCTGGGGTCAGTCCTGACGTTTTGTGGCGTTTCCTGCCTCCCCAGGAGATCTTCGGGCCCATCCTGACGGTGTTCGTGTACCCCGAGTATCAGTACCGGGAGGTGCTGGAGCTCATCGACAGCTCCACCCCCTACGGCCTCACGGGGGCGATCTTTGCTCAGGATAAGTGAGTCCCAAAACTGCCGAAAATTCCCCCAAAAAGCGGCTGGGGGTGCTTTTCCCATCTGCACTGAGCCACGGATCTTCCTTCTTATCTTCCTATATCATATAATATCTTATAATATCTTTTCCTTCCTTCCTTCCTTCCTTCCTTCCTTCCTTCCTTCCTTCCTTCCTTCCTTCCTTCCTTCCTTCCTTCCTTCCTTCCTTCCTTCCTTCCTTCCTTCCTTCCTTCCTTCCTTCCTTCCTTCCTTCCTTCCTTCCTTCCTTCCTTCCTTCCTTCCTTCCTTCCTTCCTTCCTTCCTTCCTTCCTTCCTTCCTTCCTTCCTTCCTTCCTTCCTTCCTTCCTTCCTTCCTTCCTTTTCCTTCCTTCCTTTTCCTTCCCTTCATTCCTTTTCATTCTTCTTTTCCATCCCTCCCCTTCTCTCATTTTCTTTCCCTTCTCTCCTTTTCTTTCCCTTCTCTCCTTTTCCTCCCTGCTTTTCCTTCCCCCTTTTCCTTTGCCCCTCTCCCTTTTCCTTCCTTTCTCTCCTTTTCCTTGCCCTTCTCCTTTTCCTTCCTTCCTTGTCTCCTTTTCCTTCCCTTTGGTCCCTTTTCCTTTCTTTTCTCCTTTTCCTTCCCTTCTGTCCTTTTCCTTCCATTCTTTCCTTTTCCTTCTCCTTTCCCTTCCTTCCCTTTCTCCTTTTCCTTCCCTTCTTTCCTTTTCCTTTCCCTCTTTCCTTTTCTTTCCCTTCTTTACATTTTGTTCCTTTCCCTTTCCCTTTCCTTTTCCCTTTCCCTTCCCTTCCCCTTTTGCTGCTCCTCCTGCAAGAAGGGAAAGGGATGGTTTGGAAGTTTAGCTTAGTTAGTTTTTTTGGGCTTTCTTAGCCCAAATAAGCTTTTTTTTCAGTGAGGAATTATCCCAAAGGAACATTTGGAGCACGTGGGGGTGAACCCCTGGTGTCACCTCAGAGAGAATGACCCAAAATTGTCCCAGAATTCTGGGCTGGAGGGGCCTTAGAGCTGATCCAGGGCCACCTCCCAATGTCCCAGGGAGCTCCAAGCCCCTCCAGCCTGGCCTGGGGCACTGCCAGGGGTGGGACAGCCACAGCTGCTCTGGACAGTGAGGGAGAGCAACCCATGAAATGTAAACAGAGAAAGAAACTGTAAAAAAACCTCAAAGGAGGGAAAATGCAGGGGCTGTGTGTGTGTGAAACCCCTGAGGGCAGGAACTGAGCATGAGGGGACCCAGACCCCTCTGGAGGGGGCACAAACCCTGATGGAGGGGACACCAATCCCTCTGGAGGAGACCCAAACCCCTTTGGAAGGTGCACAAACCCCCGTGGAGGGGGCACAAACTCCTCTTGAGGAGACTCAAACCCTTCTGGAGGGGACCCAAGCCCCTCTTTGTGCAGTCTGGTAGCTCTGCAGCCCCTGGGCTGTGCTCAGGTGTGATGGTGTCACAGGGGTTTGAGGGTGAGGGGAGAGATGAGGATCTGACTCCATGTTTCAGAAGGCTTGATTTGTTATTTTATGATATATATTACATTAAAACTATACTAAAAGAATAGAAGAAAGGATTTCAGCAGAAGGCTAGCTAAGAATAGAAAAAGAAGAATGATAACAAAGCTTTGTGGTTCAGACTCTCTGTCC
This sequence comes from Ammospiza nelsoni, assembly GCF_027579445.1. NCBI lineage: Eukaryota > Metazoa > Chordata > Aves > Passeriformes > Passerellidae > Ammospiza > Ammospiza nelsoni. The sequence continues at coordinate 6,471,456 of NC_080654.1, read as the reverse complement.
AAGCCAGCTGACTGTGATTGGCCATTAATTACAAACAACCACATGAGACCAATCCCAGATGCACCTGTTGCATTCCACAGCAGCAGATAACCATTGTTTACATTTTGTTCCTGAGGCCTCCCAGCTTCTCAGGAGGAAAAATCCTAAGGAAAGGCTTTTTTATAAAAGATGTCTGTGACACTCAGCCTGTCCCTGTCCCTGTCCCTGGCAGGGCTGCCATCGAGGAGTCCCTGAGGCTGCTGCGCCACGCCGCCGGCAACGTCTACATCAACGACAAATCCACGGGGGCCGTGGTGGCCCAGCAGCCCTTTGGGGGTGCCCGCATCTCAGGTGACCCCAGCGCTGCTGGACAGCCCCCCTGTGTCCCCCCTGTGTCACTCCTGTCCCCTGTGTCCCCCCATGTCCTTCCTGTGCTCTGTGTCCCTTGTCCTCCTGTTCCTCCATGTCCTTCCTTGTCCCCATCCTTCTGTGTCCCTCCTGTTCCTCCCATCCTCCTTGTCTCTCCATGTCCCTCCCGTCCCTCCATGTCCTCTGTTCCTCCTGTCCCTCCATGTCCTTCCTTGTCCCCATCCTCTGTGTCCATCCTGTCCCTCCATGTCCCTTCTGTCCTCTGTGTCCTGTCCCTGTCATCCTCCATGTCCTTCCATGTCCATCCTGTCCCTCCTTGTCCTTCCATGTCCCTGTCCCGTATCCCTCCCATCCCTGTGTCCTTCCACGTCCTTCCTGTCCTCCATATCCCTGTGTGTCCCTTCTGTTGCTCTGCATCCCTCCGTGTCCCCATCCCTGCCTGTCCCTCCCATGCCTTGTGTCCCACCATGTCCCTCCTATCCCGTGTCCCTTCCACCCCTCCACATTCCTCCTGTGCTCCGTGTCCCTTGTCCCGTGTCCTTCCCATCCCTCCATGTCCCTCCCATCTCTCTCCATCCCTCCTGTGCTCTGTGTCCTTCAGTTCCCTCCATGTACCTCCCGTTCCTTGTGTCCTGTGTCCCTCCCATCCTCCATGTCCCCCCATGTCCCCCTCCTCTCTGTCGGTGTCCCTCCCGTGTCCCTGTGTCCCTCTGTGTCTTTCCCATCCTTCCATGTCTCTCCCATCTCTCTGTATCCCTCCTGTGCTCTGTACCCCTTGTTCTCTGTGTCCCTCCTGCACCTTTTGTCCCTCTGTGTCCCTCCTGTACCCCATGTCCCTCCATGTCCCCATCCTTCTGAGTCCCTCCATGTCCCTCCTGTACCTCCTGTCCTTCTCTGTCTCTCCTGTCCCTCCTGTCCCCTGTGTCCCTCCTGTCCCTCTTGTGTCCCATGTCCCCATCCTCTGTGTCCCTCCTTGTCCCTCCTGTGCCCTATGTCCTTCCGTGTCCCCATCCTTTGTGTCCCTCCTGTACCGCATGTCCTCCCGTCCCCCGTGTCCCTCCATGTCCCTGCCACCCCCCTGGTGTCACCACCCTCTGTGTGTCCCCACAGGCACCAATGACAAGCCCGGGGGTCCCCATTACCTGCTGCGCTGGACGTCCCCCCAGGCCATCAAGGAGACGCATGTGCCGCTGGGGGACTGGCGCTACGCCTACATGCAGTGACCTGGGGACAGCCTGGGGACACTGCCACCCTCCACAGCACTCACACTACTGACCCCAACCCCCCTCCCCTCCTGAGAGGTCTTTAAAAAAGGAAAAAAGAAAAAAAAACAAAGCGTTGTTCAATGGTGAAGCTCCGAGCTCCTGTGTGTCCTGGGTCGGGTGGCACTTGGGGACATGAGGGTGAGTGTGGCAGTGGTTGGATTTGGAGGCTTTAAAGGTCTTGTCCAACCTCAGTGGTTCTGTGTGAGTATGCTTAATTAGGTCATTAATTAATTAAGGGGTGGTTGCAGAGGCACAGCTGGACCCGGCTCCCTTTTCCTGCCTTTTCCTCCTGGTCTCCCATCCCTGGGGCAGTTCCCTCTCCAAGGGGCTGAGCAGGAGCTGGGATTGTCCCTGTCACCTGTCCCTAGCCGTGTCCCTCCCTGTCCCCAGCAGCCCCAATCCCTGGGTGTGCAGGGCAGCCAGGCTGGTTCTGTCCCCTGGGCTGGGCTTTGTTCCCAGCCTGAGGCCCCTGGGCTGGGCAGGAGCCTCGAGCCAGGAGAGGGCAGCTCTGGAGAGAGCAGCTCTGGTGCTGCCTGGAACGAGCCCCAGTGCCTTATCCCAGTTCCCATCCCAGCCCCATTTTCATCCCCATCCCATCCCCATCCCCATCTCAGCCTTATGCCATTCCCAGTTCCCATCCCAGCCCCATCTCAGCCTTATCCCATCCCAGCCCCATCCCATCCCAGCCCCATCCCCAGCCCTATCCCATCCCTCAGCCCTCCCAGCTTGGCTCAGGCTGGCCCAGGGCAGCCTCACCCCCCCTTTGTGCCCAGCTTTGCCCCTGGTGCCAAGGCCAGGCTGGCCCTGCTCTCCCATCCCTGGGTGTGCCTGGCAGGAGGGGAGAGCTGCTGGGACTGGGGCATCAGGGAATGTGCAGGGAATGTGCAGGGAATGTCCTGCTCCAGCTGCTGGGGAGGGGGAACCTTCACTGCCCCCCTGTGAGGGGCTGGGGCTGCAGGAAATGCAGAGGGTTGCAGGAAATGCAGAGGGCTGCAGGAAATGCAGAGGGTTGCAGGAAATGCAGAGGGCTGCAGGAAATGCAGAGGGCTGCAGGAAATGCAGAGGGTTGCAGGAAATGCAAGGGCTGCAGCCCTCCCACCCTGGGAGCTGCCGTCCCAGCCCAGCCCAGCCCCAGGGCTCTGCCAGCTGCCAAGACCAAGCCTTAAACCAGCCCTCATACCAGGCCTTAAACCAGGAGTTAAAATTAAACCAGGCCTTAAAGCAAGAGTTAATCAGGCGTTAAACCAGGAAATAAATCAAACCTTAAACCAGGAGTTAAAATTAAACCAGGAGATAAACCAGGTGTTAAACCAGGAATTAAATCAGGCCTAAAGTCAGGACTTAAAATCAAACTAGGAGATAAGCCAATAGATAAACCAGGTGTTAAACCAAGAGATAAATCAGGAGTTGAAATTAAACAAGGCCTTAAATCAGGCCTAACATCAGGACTTAAACCTGATTAAGTTTCCTGGTTTATCTCCTGGCCTTAAACCAGGTGTTAAACCAGGAGTTAAATCAGGCCTAAAGTCAGGACTTAAAATTAAACCAGTGGATAAACCAGGCCTTAAATGAGGAGTTAAACCAGTCCTTAAGTCACACCTAAAATCAGGATTTAAACTAGGCCTTAAGCCAGGAGATAAACCAATACATAAACCAGGAGTTAAACCAGGAGTTAAAATTAAACCAGTCTTTAAATCAGGCCTAAACTCAGGACTTAAAATTAAACCAGGAGATAAGCCAATAGATAAAACCAGGAGATAAAATTAAACCAGTCTTTAAATCAGGCCTAAAATCAGGACTTAAACCAGGATATAAACCAGGTGTTAAACTAGGAGTTAAAATTAAATCAGGCCTTAAAGCAAGAGTTAAATCAGGCCTAAAATCAGGACTTAAAATTAAACCAGGAGATAAACCAATGGATAAATGAGGCGTTAAACCAGGAGATAAACCAGGACTTAAACCAGGAGTAGAAATTCAACCAGTCCTTAAATCAGGCCTAAAATCAGGAGTTAAACCAGGCCTCAAATGAGCAGGCCTTAAATGAGGAGTTAAAATTAAACCAGGCCTTAAATGAGGAGTTAAAATTAAACCAGGCCTTAAATGAGGAGACAAACCAGGCCTTAAATGAGGAGTTAGACCAGGCCTTAAATGAGGATTTAAAATTAAACCAGGCCTTAAATGAGGAGTTAGACCAGGCCTTAAATGAGGAATTAAAATTAAACCAGGCCTAAATGCGGAGTTAGACCAGGCCTGACCTGGCTCGGCTGGGAGCTGCAGTGTGAGCAGAAGGCTCTGGACCCGGCCCTGCTCCTCCAGCTCAGCCCTAATTCCCAGAACTGTTTGTTTCTAACCCCCAGCATTAATTACTGCCCAATTAACCGCTCAATTAGTGGCCCCTGGCAGGTGAGCCCTGGCTGTGCAGGGCTGCAGGAGCGGCTGGGGCTGCTCTGCATCCTGGCTCAGCTGCAAAAACGTGCAATAAATTAATTTTCAAGGCTCTTTGTGTTGATTTATGAGTGATTTCTGCAGGTTGCTGTCAGATAAAGAGCGAGGGGGGGGTCAGGATTTGGGACCTTTCAGTAAAACCAACCCAGCTTTGCATTTCTGCAGAAATGGGGCTCCCCTGCCTGGGGAGAGAGGCAGGAAAAGGAGGGGCCTCGTTCAGAATCCGGGATGGTTTGAGTGGAAGGGACCTTAAAGCCCATCCAGTGTCCCCCTGCCATGGCAGGGACACCTTCCACTGTCCCAGGCGCTCCCAGCCCTGCCCAGCCTGGCCTTGGGCACTGCCGGGGATCCAGGGGCAGCCACAGCTGCTGTGGGCACCCTGTGCCAGGGCCTGCCCACCCTCACAGGGAACAATTCCTAAAGCCCAAAATCCTGTCCCGCCCTGCCCCAAATCCCATTCCACCCCACCCTGCCCCTTTCAGCTTTAACCAACCCCCCTTTGTTCTCATTGGTGTCACTCCCAATCTGGGCACAAGAGAGCCCCAAACCCACCCCAAATGCACCCAAAAACTTGGCAGGGAGGAGAGAGCCCCAAACCTGCCCCAAACCACAGCAGGGTGGAGAGAGAGCCCCAAACCCTGTCAGAGAGGAGAGAGAGTGCCAAATCTACCCTAAACCCCCAGAAGGGGGGAGAGAGAGCCTCAAATCCACCCCGAACCCTGTCAGGGAGGAGAGAACCCCAAACTCCAGGCAGGGAGAGAGAATCCCACACCCTGAGAGGGAGGAGAACACCCCAAATACTCAGCAGGCAGGAGAGAGCCCCAAACCCACCCCAAGCCCACCCCAAAGCCCCAGGAGGGAGGACAGAACCTCAAATCCACTCCAAACCCTGTCAGGGAGGAGAGAGAGCCCTAAATCCACCCTAACCCCTGGAGGGAGAACCCCAAATCCACCCTAAACTCTGGAAGAGAGAATTCCAGACCCCCCCCCCCCAAAGCCACAGGAGGGAGGAGAGAGCCCCAAATCTCCCCCAAACCCTGGCAGAGAGGAGAGAGAGAACCCCAAACCCACCCCAAACCATGGCAGGGAGGAGAGAGAGCCCCACACCCCGGGAGGGAGAAGAACACCCCAAATCCTCAGCAGGCAGGAGAGAGCCCCAAACCTGCCCCAAACCCTGTCAGGGAGGAGAGAGTGCCCCAAATCCACCCCAAACCCTGGAAAGGAGAACCCCAAACCCCAGAAGGGAGAACCCCAAACCCACCCCAAAGCCCCAGGAGGGTGGAGGGAGAACCCCAAACCCACCCCAAAGCCCCAGGAGGGTGGAGAGAGAGCCCCAAACCTACCCCAAACCCCTGGGAGGGAGGAGGGAACCCCAAACCCCAGCAGGGAGGGCAGAACCCTGCCCTGGCTGCCGGGATTGTCCCCAAACCATCACCCAGGTGGGGTCCCAGCCCTGTCCCCTCCTGTCCTCTCCTGTCCCCCAGTTTGGGACCAGCCCTTCCCAGCCTCAGCTCCTTTCACGCCTCAGGCCCGGGTGTCAAGTGGATTTTTGAGCCTGAACTCTGAATTTCACGGCTCTTGTGGCTCCACATCAGCCCCTGGTGCCGTTCAGACCTCGGCTTTTCCACGCCAGGGTGGGTGTGGGGACAGGGGGAAAGGGACCGGTGGGGGCTCGGGGGGCTCCAGGGACCCCAAAAATGAGCACCAGCAGCAGGGCTGGGGTGCCCAGCCGGGCTCCAGCCCCATTCCCTGGCTCTCAGCATTCCCGGGCACATCCCAGAGCTGGGAGAGGGCAGGAGGCTGAGCCAGGCTTGGATGGGAAGGGGCAGAATTTCCCTGGAAAAGTGGCAAATTTTCCATGTATGAGTGGCAGATTTTCCCTCAAAAACTGTCAGATTTTTCCCCGGATGAGTGGAAGGTTTTCCTTGGACGAATGGCAGATTTTCCCAGGAAAACTGGCAATTTTCCCCTGCAAAAGTGGCAGGTTTTCTTTGGATGAGTGGCAAGTTTTCCCCTGGAAGTGGCAGATTTTCCCTGGAAAAAGGGCAGGTTTTCCTGGGACAAAGGGCAGATTTTCCCTGGGAAGTGGGCAAATTTTCTTTGGAAAACTGGCAATTTTTCCCTGGAAAAGTGTCAGGTTTTCCCTCGATAAAGGGCACATTTTCCCTGGATGAGTGGCAGATTTTCTTTCAAAACCTGGCAGATTTTTCCCTGCATAAATGCCAGATTTTCCCAGGATAAAGGAAAAGTTTTCCCCGGGAAGTGGCAGATTTCCCCAGGAAAACTGGCAAAATTTCCCTGGATAAATGGCAGATTTTCCCTGGATAAGCAACAGATTTTTCCTGGGATAAGTGGCAGGTTTTCACTGGATGTGTTGGGTTTTCCCTGGGTAAGTGCCAGGTTTTTTCCTGGGATAAAGAACAGATTTTCCTTGGAAAAGTGGCAGATTTTCTGTGGAAAAATGGCAAAATTTCTGTGTATGAGTGGCAGATTTTCCCTGGATAAAGGGCAGGCTTTTCCCTGGATAAGTGATAGATTTTTCCCAGGATAAAGGGCAAGTTTTCCCTGGAAAAGTGTCAGGTTTCCCCTGGAAGTGTCAGATTTTCCCTGGATTAAAGGGCAGATTTTCTCCGGATGAATGCAGGTTTTCCCAGGAAAACTGGCAAATTTTCCCTGGAAAAGTGGCAAAATTACCCTGGATAAATGGCAGATTTTCCCTGAATAGGAAACAGATTTTCCCTGGAATAGTGGCAGAATTTCCCTGGATGTGTTGTGTTTTCCCTGGGTAAGTGCCAGGTTTTTTCCTGGGATAAAGGGCAAATTTTCCATGTATGACTGGCAGATTTTCCCTCAAAAACTGGCAGATTTTTCCCTGGGTGCCAGGTTTTTTCCTGGGATAAAGGGCAGATTTTCCCTGGATGAATGACAGGTTTTCTCAGGAAAACTGGCAAATTTTCCCTGGAAAAGTGGCAAATTTACTCTGGGTAAATGGCAGATTTTCCCTGGATAAGCAGCAGATTTTCCCTGGGAAGTGGCAGATTTTCCCTCAAAAACTGGCAGATTTTCCCTGGATGCGTTAATTTTTTCCTGGGTAAGTGCCAGGTTTTTTTTGGGATAAAGGGCAGATTTTCCATGTATGAGGGGCCGATTTTCCCAGGAAAACTGGCAATTTTTCCCTGGAAAAGTGGCAGATTTTCCCTGGATTATTTTTTTTTAATTTAATTTTTAAATTTTCAATTAAATTTCTAAAATTTTAATTTTAATTTTAATTTTTTTTAAGGGAAATGCTTCACTTCAAGGGCAATTCCTGCAGCTCAGGCCAGGCCATGAGGCAGGAACCCCCTGGGTGTGGGGACCCCTCTGGGCACAGGACAGGGACACCAAAGCGGGGGGGGACAGGGGGGTCCCCGATGGGACAGGGGGTCCCCAATAGGGGAGGAAGTGTCCCCAGTGGGACAGGGGGGTCCCAAATGGGACAGGTGACCCCCATTGGGCATCCTCAATGGGCAGGGGTGTCCCTGGTGGGACAGGGGTGTCCCCAAGGAGATAGGGGATCCCCAATGGGACAGGGGGGTCCCTGATGGGACAAGAGATGTCCCTGATGGAGCAGGGGTGTCACCAATAGGACAGGGGTGTCCTCGATGGGACAGGGGTGTCCCCAAGGAGATAGGGGATCCCCAATGGGACAGGGGTGTCCTCGATGGGACAGGGGGGTCCCCAAGGAGATAGGGGATCCCCAATGGGACAGGGGTGTCCTCGATGGGACAGGGGGGTCCCCAAGGAGATAGGGGATCCCCAATAGGGCAGGAGTGTCCCCAATGGGACAGGGGTGTCCTCGATGGGACAGGGGTGTCCTCGATGGGACAGGGGGGTCCCCAATGGAGCAGGAGTGTCCCCCAATGGGACAGGGGTGTCCTCGATGGGACAGGGGGGTCCCCAATGGGGCAGGGAGTGTCCCTGATGGATCTCTACAACTTCCTGAAGGGTGGCTGTAGTGAGCTGGGGGTCGGCCTCTTTCTCCGGGCGACAACGGATAGAACAAGAGGACACAGTCTCAAGTTGCGTCAAGCTAGATGTAAGTTAGAAGTAAGAAGGAAATACTTCACAGAAAGAGTGGTCAGAAACTGGAATCATTTACCCAGTGAGGTGGTAGAGGCATCATCCCTTGAAGAATTTAAAAAAAGACTGGATGTGGCACTTGCTGCCATGATCTAGCTGAACAGTTAGAACATCGGCTGGACTAGATGATCTTATAGGTCTCTTCCAGTCTTGAAAATTCTGTGATTCTGTGATTCTGTGAAAGGGTGACCCCAATGGGCAGGGGGGTCACCAGTGGGACAAGGGAGTCCCTGATGGGACAAGAGGGCAGGGAGTGACCTCGATGGGACAGGAGGGTCCCTAATGGGGTAGGGGGTGTCCCCAATGGGCAGGAGGGTCACCAGGGGGGCGTGGGGGGTCCTTGGTGGGACAGAGGGGTCCCAATGTGACAGGGGGTCTCCAATTGGGCAGGGGTGTCCCCAATGGGACAGAGATCTCCCTAATAGAGCAGGAGTGTCCCCAGAGGGACACGGAGGTCCCCAATGGGGCAGAGGGGTCCCTGATGGAGCAAAGGGTGACCTCGATGGTGCAGGGGGGTGTCCCCAACAGGACAGAGGGGTTCCCAATGGGGCAGAGGGGTCCTCGATGGGAGACAGGGGGTCCCCAATGTGATAAGAGGGATCCCCGATGGGGCTAGTGGGTCCCCAATAGGACAGAGGGGTCCCTGATGGGGTAGAGGTGTTGCCAATGGGGCAGGGGGTTCCCCGATGGGACAGGAGTGTCCCCAACAGGACAGGGGTGTCCCTGATGGGACAGGAGATGTTCCTGATGGGGCAGGGGTGTCCCCAATGAGGCAGAGGGGTCCCCGATGGGGCAGGGGGGTGTCCCCAAGGGGACATGGGTGTCCCCAGTGGGGTAGGGGTGTCCCCAATGGGACAGAGGCCTCCCCAGTGGGGCAGGATGTCTTTGATGTGACAGGGAGGTGCCCAGCGGGGCAGGGGTGCCTCCAATGGGACAAGGGGGTCCCCGATGGCTTTTGGCTCTGGGGTGTCAGAGGAGCCCCTGAGGGGTCACTAAATGAGCTCTCAATCCCTGCCCTGCCAGCAGAGGCACCCAGATGGGAGCTGGCACCAAATTTGGGTTTTTTTCTGGGAAATTTTTGCTTTCTGTGTCCGGGGGCAGGTCGGGGTCCCTGCAGAGCTCCCCCCCCGCACCCCCACAAACTGCTCTGGGGGACCCTCAGGGCTTTCTTCTCTTCCAGCCTGCCTGGTGCCCCCCTAAAAACCCCAAATCCGGGGTTCTGGGGTGGATTTGGGAAAAAGGGGCATCCCACAGGATGGGGGGAAAAGGGAATATCCCAGAGGGTGCAGGAAAAAGGGGCAACCCCCAGGATTTGGGGTAAGGAACATCCCAGAAGATGCGGGAGGGGCCGGGCTGAGGGATAAAGGGAATATTCCACAGGATGGGGGGAAAATGCACATCCCAGAAAAAAGGGAACATCCACAGGATATGGGAAAAGGGAAATATCCCAGAGGATTCCAGATAAGGAACATCCCAGAAGATTCGGGATGAAGGAAACATCCCAGAGGATAAGGGGGGAAAGGGAATATCCTAGACAATGCAGGGAAAAGGAACATCCAAGCGGGATGAAGGGAACGTCCCACAGGATTTGGGGGAAAGGGAACATCCCAGAGGATTCAGGATTAAGGAACATCCTAGAGAATTCGGGATGAAGGGAACATCCCAGAGGATGGAGGGGAAAAGGGATAACCCACAGAGGATGCAGGGAAAAAGGAATATCCCAGACAATGCAGGGAAATGCAGGATGAAGGGAACATCCCACAGGATTTGGGGAAGGGCCGGGCTGCAGGACAAAGGAACATCCCACAAGATGCGGGATAAGGAACATCCCAGAGGATGTGGGAAAAGGGAACATCCCACAGGATTTGGGGAAAAGGGAGCAGCCCAGAGGGTGCGGGATGAAGGGAACATCCCACAAGATGCAGGAAGGGCCGGGCTGCGGGATAAAGGGAATATCCTACAGGATGCAGGATAAGGAATATCCCACAGGATTGAGGATGGAGGGAATAGGATGTGGGGAAAAGGGAATAGCCCAGAGTGTGCAGGAAAATGGGAACATCCCACAGGATTTGGGGAAGGGCCGGGCTGCAGGAAAAAGGAACATCCCAGAGGATTTGGGAAAAAGGGAACATCCCAGAGGATGTGGGAAGGGCTAGGCTGCGGGAAAAAGGAACATCCCACAGGATGCAAGAAAAAGGGAATATCCCATAGGATTCGGGATAAGGAACATCCCAGAGGATTTGGGACGAAGGGAACATCCCACAAGATGCAGGATAAGGAATATCCCAGAGGATGTGGGAAAAGGGAGCATCCCATAGGATTTGGGATAAGGAACACCCCAGAGGATTCAGGACGAAGGGAACATCCCACAGGATTTGGGGGAAAAGGAACATTCCCGAGGACTGGGGATAAGGAACATCCCACAAGATGCGGGATAAGGAACATCCCACAGGATTTGGGGAAAAGGAACATCCCACAGGATTTGGGATGAAGGGAGCATCCCAGAGGATTTGGGATAAGGAGCATCCCCCAGGATGCAGCTCTCGCTGCTGGGCACGGCCGGGGGGCACAGAGTGAGACCCCCCAAAATCAATCCCAAATCCATCCCTCTGTCCCTTCCCAGCGCTGCCAGGGATTCCTGGGATATTTTATTAAAGGATGAAGAGGAGAAAGGAGCCACGGAGGGAGGGAAGGCACAGCAGAGAGAAAACCACGGGGGGGATCCAGGAACGCTGAGCTCATCCCGGGGTTTTCCAGGATAAAATCCCCCCCGAGCTGCATTTCCTCCCTTTCTGCCCCGTTTTGTTTCTGCTCTCGCCGTTTCTGCCCGGGATCTCTGGGGGGGTTTGGGGAGCGGAGCGGCCCCGGAGCGGCGGCAGAGGGAGATCGGGATCCCGATCTGAGCGGGGAAATAGGGGGAAAAAGGGTGAAAAAATGGGAAAAAACCCGGGGGAAAAAAACTGGGAAAAGCGGGGGGCAAACGGGGGAAAAAACGAGGGGTAAAAGCGGGGGGAAACTGGGAAAAGCGGGGAAAAAAAAAAAAAAAACACAGGGGAAAAAACGAGGGGGGAAGAAAGGGAAAATAGTGGAAAAAAACGGGAAAAGAGGGAAAAGCAGCGGCTCCCTCCGAGCTCATTTTGCGACACTTTGGGTTCATTTTGTGCCATTTTGGGTTCATCTTGGGCTCATTTTGGGACCATTTTGGGACCATTTTGGGTTCATTTTGGGGCCATTTTGGGCTCATCATCCCGGTGTCTCCTTGCTGACTGCAGAGCCTCCAGCCCTTCCCAGGCTCGCTCCCGCTGATCCAAATGCCCCCGGTCCCGGGGCTGTCCCCGGTGGGAGCAGGACGCTCTGTCCCCAAGGTTTCCAAGGCTTGGATGGTAAAAGACTCAGGGGATGCCTGAGGCGCTCCCACCCCTCATTTTCCAGGTTTTCCCCTGCCCCGAGGTGGGGTCACGGCTCCTCGCCGCTCAGCCCGGGGATGTGAATCCCTCTTTATTTTTTTTAGCTGGAAGCTGACATCCTGCTGCATTCTCATGACTCCGGGACCCGCGGCTTTAACAAAAATGTTAAATATTAGCAGCCTCTCGGTGATTTCGCAGCGTTCCTGGAGGGGAAGGGGAGTGCAGGCACTTGCTCCTAAACCCCCGGTTTGTTTGTGGAGCGGGGACGACGCCCCCAAAGCCGCTCCCCTGTCCCGGCCCCCTCTCACCCTCCCTGTGGGAAAATCGGGATCCGAAACTGAACCCTGCGGCCCTTCCCTTCCCTTCCCTTCCCTTCCCTTCCCTTCCCTTCCCTTCCCTTCCCTTCCCTTCCCTTCCCTTCCCTTCCCTTCCCTTCCCTTCCCTTCCCTTCCCTTCCCTTCCCTTCCCTTCCCTTCCCAAACCTTCCCAAACCTTCCCAAACCTTCCCAAACCTTCCCTTCCCAAACCTTCCCTTCCCAAACCTTCCCAAACCTTCCCAAACCTTCCCTTCCCAAACCTTCCCAAACCTTCCCAAACCTTCCCAAACCTTCCCAAACCTTCCCTTCCCAAACCTTCCCTTCCCAAACCTTCCCTTCCCAAACCTTCCCAAACCTTCCCAAACCTTCCTAAACCTTCCCTAGCCCTCCCCAGCCTGTTTAAGATGTATCAGCGCTCCCATCTCAGCTCTGGTTTCCATCCCTTCCCGATAAGGGATCTGCGCGTTCCCAGCTCCGCTCCTTCCCTCCGGGCCCGATTTTCCGCACCCTCCCAGCGGCGGCCCCGCTCTGCCCTTGTTGGTTTTGGGGGGATTTTTCTCCCTCCCCTCACGCCGCCCCTCGGTTCCGAGCCCGGTGCTGGCAGAGCTGAGATCGCAGCGCTGACACTGGGGCAGAGCCGTGGGGACAATCGGGACAATCGGGACAATCGGGACAATCGGGGACAATCGGGGACAATCGGGACAATCGGGGACAATCGGGGACAATCGATTCTCCCCGCTCCGAACCACCCTCGGGAGATCAGCCCCGGCCCCGGCTCCTGCCCCGCTGGGGGGGGGAACGGGGCACCCCAAAACCGGGAACGCTCCTGGAACGGGGCACCCCAAAAACCGAGAATGAACGAGACACCCCAAAAACCGGGAGCAGTCCTGAAGCCCGGCGCCCCAAAAACCGGGAACGAACGGGGCACCCCAAAAACCGGGAACACTCCTGGAACGGGGCACCCCAAAACCAGGGAATGCTCCTGGAGCCCGGCAGAAGCAGCTGGGAGGGGAGGGAAAAGGGAAAAGGGAAAGGAAAAAAAGGAAGGAGAAGGAGAAGGAGAAGGAGAAGGATGAGAAGGAGAAGGAAAAGGAGAAGGAGAAGGAGAAGGAGAAGGAGAAGGAGAAGGAGAAGGAGAAGGAGAAGGAGAAGGAGAAGGAGAAGGAGAAGGAGAAGGAGAAGGAGAAGGAGAAGGAGAAGGAGAAGGAGAAGGAGAGGAAGGGGGAAGGGGAACTGGAGCAGCCCCGAGCAGGGAAAGCCGTGCCCTCTGCAGGGCAAACTGGGCTGTGCTGGGATGGCAAACTGGGACCACTCTAGAGCAGGAATTGTTTTGTCTCCCTGCTCTGTGCAGAGCTTACCATGCCCTGATGGGAAGCTCAGACCCACGCACTAAAGCAGCACAGAATGTGAAAAATAGAAAAGCCAAAACCTGAGATATCGGCACAGAATGTGAAAAATAGGAAAGCTAAACCTGAGATATCAGAATGAGTCATAAATCAGAGATGCATGGGATGGTTTGGGATGGAGGGAGCTCAGATCCCAAGTGCCACCCCTGCCATGGCAGGGACACCTTCCCCTGTCCCAGGGTGCCCCAATCCCTGCCCAGCATGGCCTTGGCTGGGATCCAGGGCCATTCCCGGGGTTAGGGTGGCATGGGAGCTCTGGGAACAGCCGGAATGCCGGGGGTGCCACCTCCCCGCGCTGGTGGCACCTCAGTGCCCGCCCTGCTCTGCCCCTCGGGCTCCGGAGCAGCTGCGGGAGGCGGGGAGGGCTCGGAGCCCACCCTGGGCCAGGAATGCGGGGACAGCTGTGCCCGGTGACATCACCCGGAGCTCCGGGGAAAGGACGGGAGGGAGCCCCTGATGCCCTTAACCCTCCCCATGCCGGGATCCGGGCAGCGCTGGGGTGGCTGATCCAGCCCCTGGAGGGATCACTGGGATTGCTGGGATCACTGATCCCCCCCCCGGAAAGGATCCAGTGGGATCACTGATCCAAGTCCTGGGAAGATCACTGGGATGGCTGATCCAGCCCCCGGAGAGATCTCTGGGATCACTGATCCATCCCTGGAAGGATCACTGGGATTTCTGGGATCACTGATCCCCCCTCGGAAGGAATGTCCTGAATGGCTTTGAGCCCCTTGGAGAACTCAGAGCGCCCACCCAGCCCCTCGGGAGCTGCTCGCTGTCCCATTCCCGGAGCGAACCCTGTCCCCTCCCTGTCCCCGAGGATGAGGAGGGGCGATGCGGAGCCGCGATAATTCCCCGCTCATTCCCACCCGCGCTCCCAGCGCTCCCTGCCCCTGTCAGCTCCTTCGGGGCGCTGAGAGCTCGCCGGGGCTGGGCAATGCGGGGAGCAGCTGCTGCCGGCCAGGGCGGCTCTCAGCGCTCATCTTTGTGCTCCAGCCAAGGAGAACCCGCCTGGAACCTCCCCCGGCTCCCGATTGCACCGGGAGCGCCGCGGCTCCGGCCCCGCTTCAGCCCCGGCCGGGGGCACCAGTGCGGCTCCTGCTCGCAGCCCGGGAAATGTTCAGGGCTCCGGTTTGCCCCCAGAGAGCTGAAATCCAAGCGGCCGCAGCTCCGCTCCCACCCTCCACCCTCCTCCGGCTCATTTTCCATCCCCCTTTTCTCAGCCCAAACTTATGGACCTCGTGGAAAATCCAGGGCTCGTCCCCATCCCATCCCATCCCATCCCATCCCATCCCATCCCATCCCATCCCATCCCATCCCATCCCATCCCATCCCATCTCATCCCATCCCATCTCATCCCAGAACCCCGACTGATCCCACCCTCCCCTCCCTAAATGAATTAACCCCTTCCCTCCCTGTCGGGTGATTCTATGACAGTGTCACAGGGGTCTGAGGATGAGGGAAGAGATGAGGATCTGACTCCATGTTTCAGAAGGCTTGATTTATTGTTTTTTGATATATTTTTGATATATTTTTTTGATATATTTTGATATAATTCAGATCCCAAGGTGTTCCAGAAATTCCCAACCTAGATTCCCATCCTGTTTGACAGGAGGAATTCAGATCCCAGGGGGTTCTGCAGATTCCCAGCCCAGCAGAGTGGACACGGACAGAATTCCCACAGATCACCTGTTTTGGGAAGTTTATCCCAGTTTCACCAGGAGGAGCTCCCCAGCAGCAATTCCTGCTAAGAGCCACCAATTTTCCCTAGCAGGGAGCTGGGGCACAGCCAGAGCTGCTGGATTTTCAGGGGATGTCTCAGGGGTCTGGGTGCAGCCTGGTGTCCCTGACCTTATCTCCATCTCCATCTCCATCTCCATCTCCATCTCCATCTCCATCTCCATCTCCATCTCCATCTCCATCTCCATCTCCATCTCCATCTCCATCTCCAACCAGGGGGTTTGGGTGTACCTTGGTGCCCTCGTCCCCATCTTGGTGTTTTGGGGGGGGAGTTCGGCTACAGCCTGGTGCCCCATCCCCATCCTCATCTCCATCTTGGGGGTCTGGGTGCAGCCTGGTGTCCCTGTCCTCATCTCCATCCCAGGGGGTTTGGGTGTACCTTGGTGCGCCTATCCCCATCCTGATCCCAGAGGTTTGGCTACAGCCTGGTGCCCCCATCTCCATCCCCATCCCCATCCCCATCCCCATCCCCATCTTCCTCCATCTCCATCTCCATCTCCATCTCCATCTCCATCTCCATCTCCATCTCCATCTCCATCTCCATCTCCATCTCCATCTCCATCTCCATTCCAGGGGGTTTGGGTTCAGCCTGGTTCCCCATCCCCATCCCAGGACTTCGGGTTCAGCCTGGTGCCCCCATCCCAGGGGGTTGTGGTGTACCTTGGTGCCCCCATCCCCATCCTGATCCCAGGGGTTTGCCTACAGCCTGCTGTCCCTATTCCCATCTCCATCTGGGGTGGGTTGGGTACAGCTAGGTGTCCCCATCTCTACCTCCATCCCCATCCCAATCCCCATCTCCATCCTGGGGAGTTTGGGTGCAGCCTGGTGCCCCCATCTCCACCCCAGGACTTCAGGTTCAGCCTGGTGCCCTATTTCCATTTCCATCCCCATCCTCATCCCAGGGGGTTTGGGTGCAATCTGATGTCCCTGTCCCCATCCCCATCTCCATCCCGGGGGTCTGAGTGCAGCCTGGTGTTCCCATCTCAGGGGGTTTGGGTGTAGCCTGGTGCCCCCAACCCCATCCCCATCTCAGGGGGGTTTGGCTGCACCTTGGTTTGAGAGCACCTTGGTGTTCTCATCCTCATCCTTATCCCCATCCTGATCCCAGGGGTTTGGCTACAGCCTGGTGTCCCCATTCCCATCTCCATCCAGGGCTGGTTGGGTACAGCTTGGTGTCCCCATCCTGGGGGTTTGGGTGCAGCCTGGTGCCCTCATGTCAGGGGTTTGGGTACAGCCTGGTGTCCCCATCTCCATTTCCATCTCCATCTCCATCCCAGGGGTTTGAGTGGAGCCTGGTGTCCCCATCCCGGGGGTCTGGGTTCAGCCTGGTGTCCCCATCCCGGGGGTCTGGGCTCATCCTGGTGTCCCCATCCCAGGGTTTGGGTGCAGCCTGGTGTCCCCATCTCCATCTTCATCCTGGGGGCTTGAGTGCAGCCTGGTGTCCCGGTCCCCATCTCCATCTGGGGTGGGTTGGGTACAGCCTGGTGTTCCCATCCCAGGGGTTTGAGTGTACCTTAGTGCCCCCATCTCCGTCCTGGGGGTTTTAGGTTCAGCCTGTTGCTCCCATCTCCATTTCTATCCCGGGGATCTGAGTGCAGCCTGGTGTCCCCATCTCCATATCTATCCCCATTCCTATCTCCATCCCCATCCCAGGACTTTGCATGCAGCCTGGTGCCCCCACCCCCATTTCCATCTCCATCCTCATCCCAGGGGGTTTGGGTGCAATCTGATGTCCCTGTTCCCATCCCAATCCCCATCTCCATCCCAGGGGTCTGAGTGCAGCCTGGTGTTCCCATCTCAGGGGGTTTGGGTGCAGCCTGGTGTCCCCATCCCCATCTCAGGAGGGTTTGGGTGCACCTTGGTGCTCTCATCCCCATCCTTATCCCCATCCTGATCCCAGGGGTTTGGGTGTCCCCATACCCATCTCCATCTGGTGCTGTTTGGGTGCACCTTGGTGTCCCCATCTCGGGGGTTTAGGTGCAGCCTGGTGTCCCTATCCTCATCTCCATCCTAGGGGGTTTGGGTGCACCTTGGTGTCCCCATCCCCATCCTGGGGGGGTTTGGCTACAGCCTGGTGCTCCCATCTCCATTTCGGGTGGGTTGGGTACAGCTTGGTGTCCCCATCCTGGGGTTTGGGTGCAGCCTGGTGTCCCCATCTCTGTCCTCATCCCCATCCCCATTCCCATCTCCATCTCCATCCTGGGGAGTTTGGGTGCAGCCTGGTGCCCCCATCCCCATCCTCATCCCAAGGGTCCAAGCTCAGCCTGGTGCTCCCATCCCCATTGCCATCCTCATCCCAGGGGGTTTGGGCGCAGCCTGGTGTTCCTGTCCCCATCCCTGTCCCCATCCCCATCCTGGAGGTTTGGTACAGCCTGGCGTCCTTGTCCCCATTTTCGTCTCCATCTCCATCCCAGGGGTCTGGGTACAGCCTGGTGTCCCCATCCTGGGGGTCTGGGTGCAGCCTGGTGATCCCATCTCCATCCTCATCCCAGAGGTCTGGGCTCATCCTGGTGTCCCCATCCCAGGATTTGGGTTCATCCTGGTGTCCCCATCCCAGGATTTGGGTTCATCCTGGTGTCCCCATCCCAGGGTTTGGGTTCAGCCTGGTGTCCCCATCCCGGGGGTCTGGGTTCAGCCTGGTGTCCCTGTCCCCACCCCGGGATCTCTCCCAGCCCCTGGAGCCCAGGGACAGGCGGCAGCGGTGACAAACAAGGCAGAACAGCGCTTGTGACGCTCCTGAATTAATCAGCAGCGGGGCCGCGGGCTGGGCAAACAAGGCTGGAATCGCGTCCCGGCCTTGATTAAATTAGAGCCGAGCCCTGACACAAACACCGCGGTAAACAGGGAACGAACGGGGCGGGAACCGGGCCGGGAGAGGCGGGGAGGGAGCGGCAGGGACTGGGAAGGGATTGGGGCAAGGGTAGGGATTGGGGCTGGGATTGGGGATGGGATTGGGGCTGGGATTGGGGATGGGATTGGGGATGGGATTGGGGCTGGGATTGGGGAAGGGATTTGGGGCTGGGATTGGGGTTCGGACTGGGACTGGGGAAGAGATTGGGGCTGAGATTGGGGATGGGATTGGGGCAAGGACAGGGGCTGGGATTGAGGCAGGGATTGGGGCTGGGATTGGAGCTGAGATTGGGGCTGGGACTGGGACAGGGATTGGAGCAGGTATTGGGGCAAGGGCAGGGATTGGAGCAAGGATTGGGGCAGGGATTGGGGCAGGGATTGAGGCAAGGGAACGGATTTGGGCGTGGGGCAGTGGTTTGGGCAGGGATATGGGCAGGGAATTGGGCAGGGATTTGAGCCAGGATTTGGGCAGCAATTTGGGCAAGGGCACAGATTTGGGCAGAGGTATGGGCAGGGATTTGGGCAAGGGCAGGGATTTGAGCAGGGATCTGGGCAGAGATTTGGGCAGGGGCAGGGATTTGGGCAGGATGAAAGGGAGAGGGAGGCACGGTCAGACAGGAACAGGGACAGAGACATGGAAGGGCTGGAGGGGAACAAGGGGAAGGCAATTTCTATCCCTGAAAAGCTGAGGTGCAAAGGAAGGGTTTTCTGTGAATGAGGAGAGAACAGCAGAGCTTCAAAAGTCACCAGTGAGGACACTGGGGAAGGGCAGCGCGACAGCTTTTCCTGCCTGAGGAAGGCGCAGGAACCCACGAGGCTGTGATGGATCTGAGCCAGCTCCAGGAACAGCTCTGGAACACCTCCAGAACAGATCCAGGAACAGCTCCAGGACCAGTTCCAGCCTGGCTGAGCTCAGGAGGGGCCAAGTCCAGCCCTGGCAGAGGCTGAGCCCTGACCTGGCTGAGCTATGGATGGAACCTGAGGAGCTGGGATTTGGCACCAGGCTGGTTCTGCTCCCCTGGCACTGCCAGGGTCCCTCCTCACACCCTGCCCTGCCCCTCGTGGGCAGCCCCTCCCCAGCATCTCATTTCCCTCACTGGGATGGGAATCCTGGGATCAATCAGGAATGAGCTGTGGGTGCTGGAGGTGCATGGAGGGTGTGGGAGCAGAGCCCACCCAGCTCCTTCTCCTCCCACCCAGATAAAATCAATCATTTCTGAAATCCTGGGCCCTCCCCAGTGCCCAGCCCAAACCTGATCCGAACGAGGATGCCCCCAAAATAAAGAAATCTTGGAGAAAACCTCCAAGAGCAGCTGGAGTACAGCTGGGAGTGAGGAAGGGATTGGGGAGAAGTGAATGGTCTGGGGTGGGCCTGTCCCATTGAGGGAGAGTGGGAGGGATGAGGATTTCCATAGGAAACGTGGCCGTGGCAGGGATCCTGCAGCACTGCAAAAACTGCTCACTGCAAAGCGCTCACCAGCCCCAGGGAGCTGAAGGGGCACCCCAAAACCTGCCCCGGGGCGAGACTGGGGATGAGACAAAGCAGGTGCTCTGCACACACCTGGTGGAGCATGGGGAGAGCTGTGAGATCGAGTAGAATTGAGCCCATGAATCCCTGTGCCTGCTCCTTCCCTTCCCTTCCCTTCCCTTCCCTTCCCTTCCCTTCCCTTCCCTTCCCTTCCCTTCCCTTCCCTTCCCTTCCCTTCCCTTCCCTTCCCTTCCCTTCCCTTCCCTTCCCTTCCCTTCCCTTCCCTTCCCTTCCCTTCCCTTCCATTCCCCCCTTTCTGTTTTTCTCTGTCTCTCTTTCCTTCTTGCTTCTCTTTCATTCTTTTTTTCTCTTTTAATCTCTTTCTCCCTCCATCCCTTCATCTCTTTTTTTCTCTCTATTTCTCTCTCCCTTCCTCCTTTTTTCTCTCTCTTATTTCTCTTTCTCCCTTTCTTTCTCCCTTTTTCTCTCCCTTCTCTCTCTCTCCCTGTTTCTCCTTTTTTTCTCTCTCTCCCTTCCTCTCTCCCTTCCTCTCTCCCTTTCTTTCTTTCTTTCTTTCTTTCTTTCTTTCTTTCTTTCTTTCTTTCTTTCTTTCTTTCTTTCTTTCTTTCTTTCTTTCTTTCTTTCTTTCTTTCTTTCTTTCTTTCTTTCTTTTCTTTCTTTCTTTCTTTCTTTCTTTCTTTCTTTCTTTCTTTCTTTCTTTCTTTCTTTCTTTCTTTTTCTTTCTTTCTCTTTTATTCTCGTTCTCCCTCCATCCCTTCATCTCTTTTTTCTCTCTATTTCTCTTTCCCTTCCTCCTTTTCTCTTTCTCTTTCCTTTTCTCCCCTTTTCTCTCCCTTCTCTCCCCGTTTCTCCCTTTTTTTCTCTCTTTCTCTCTCTCTCCCTACCTCTGTCTCCCTGCCCGCAGATCCGCAGCCGGTCCCGGTCCCTTCCCCGCCCTCCCAGCCCGGCTGCGGCAGCGAATTTCCAATTTTCAGCTCATCTCAAGGTCGTGCCAAGAGGCGCAGAGGCCCTGGTAGGACATAATGGCAGAAGAATTGTAAATGTCGCTTTTAGTGAATGCGGAATGAGGCAGGGCCAAGGAGGGGAAATTTTCCATCCGGAGAAGGGAATGCATTTTCTGCCGCCCGCGCCGCATTAGATTTCCAGAGGTGCCCGGCACCAGGTACATGTCATTAGTAACACTTTGCGTGGTAATGAATCCTTTTATTTCCCTTCCACACAGCTCATGAATACATAAAGAGCCGCTCTGAGCCGCATCTGCCTCAGCTGCGGGAGCCTCTCAGAACTTAATTCCGCATCCTCTGCAGCGAGCGCAGCTGGGGCCGCCCTTAAAGGCGCAGGTGATGCCTTTGGGGCCGCCTAAAAACAGAGCCGGACTGAATTTGGGGGTTAAAAGCGTTTATATTTATTGTATGTATTTATTGCCTCGGGTACATCGCAGGCAGGGGCCGCGCACAAAAATGAACCACGGCTCACTCGTGGGTTTTCACACTTTTATAACTTTGGTCCATTTGCATATTGGGGGTTAATCCTCCAATTACAGCTTCAGCTAATGAACACATTCACCCCAAGTTTGCTCCCCCAGCTCCCTTTTGTTGAATCTCTGGGGGCCTGAGGCAGTGAGGTGTCCTTGACTTCCAGGCCTGGAGAGGAATTGCTGTGTCTGCCCCAAACGGGGGAACAGCAGCTGGCACTGCGTGTGGGGTTTGGAGTCACACACTAAAGAACTGCAGGGATATAGTACAAATTACAAACTGAAAATATTACAAATAATAAAACATATCTTAAATGAATATATGAAATCCTGAGGCAGTGGGGTGTCCTTGTGTCACAGACATCTTTAATGAAAAATCCTTTCCTTAGGATTTTTCCTCCTGAGAAGCTGAGAGGCCTCAGGAACAAAATGCAAACAATGGTTATCTGCTGCTGTGGAATGCAACAGGTGCATCTGGGATTGGTCTCATGTGGTTGTTTCTAATTAATGGCCAATCACAGTCACAGAGAGTCTGAGCCTTTGCTATCGTTCTTTCTTTTTCTATTCTTAGCTAGGCTTCTGATGAAACCCTTTCTTCTATTCTTTTAGCATAGTTTTAATATAATATATATGATAAAACAATAAATCAAGCCTTCTGAAACATGGAGTCAGATCTTCGTCTCTTCCCTCATCCTCAAACCCCTGTGACACGGTCACATCCTTGAGTGCCAGGCCTGGAGAGGAATTGCTGTGTGTGCCCCAAATGGGAGAACAGCAGCTGGCACTGCGTGTGGGGTTTGGAGTTACACACTAAAGAACTGCAGGGATATATTACAAATTACAAATACAAATAATAAAAAACATATTAAATAAAATATATTACAATAATATTAATATTTATATTATAGTATATTTATTATATTTAATAATATATAATATAAATAACAATATATATTAAATAATATATATATTACAAATTACAAATATATATTACAAATTACAAATATATATTACAAATACAAATAATAAAAAACATATTGAAGGAATATATGAAATCCTGAGGCAGTGAGGTGTCCTTGACTTCCAGGCCTGGAGAGGAATTGCTGTGTGTGCCCCAAACAGGAGAACAGCAGCTGGCACTGCGTGTGGGGTTTGGAGTCACACACTAAACAACTGCAGGGTCACAAATACATGGGAAATATAAAAGTTAAAGTCTTGAAGCACCACGGGGAGTTTGGAAAACCTCCAGATATCCTGGCCTGGAGCGGGGAGCGACCCCCGGGTCCCCTCCCCAGGGAGGAGCTTCCCTTGGCCGGGCCTGGCCCGGGATGGCCAAAAAGGGCTCGGGGTGGGACTTTGGGGACCAGGAGCGGGGTCGGGGCCGTTCCAGGGGGAAAATCCTTTGGGGCAGGGAGGAGGTGATGGCCGGGGCCTTCCTGGGCTTCCCGGCAGGAATCCCGGCAGGAATCCCAGCAGCACGGAACCCCTGGGTCTGCAGGGGAGGGCTCGGCTTCCCTTTGGAGGCTTCGGATTCCCTAATGACAGGAAATTAATGGGAAGGAATGATAAATGGTAAAAAATGAAATTAATAAATAATAAATAATAAAATCAAAATGTGAAAGAATAATAACATAATTAAAATTTCAAAATAAAAAATTAAAATAAAATAATAAAAACGAAAATAAAATTAATAAATAATACAAAAGTAGTGGTGACAATGGTGATGGTGATGACGATGATGATGGTGATGGTGGTGATAATAATGGTGATGATGATGGTGATGATGATATGATGATGATAATAATACCTCAACCTCCAGTGCCTTTGGAGATGGGAAATTGATGGGAAATAATAATTAAAGTACAAATAAAATTACTAAATAATACAAAGGCAGTGATGATGGTGATGGTGATGATGATGATGGTGGTGATGATGGTGATGACGATGGGATGATGATGATGATGATGATGATGATAATACCTCAACCTCTGGTGCTTTTGGAGACAGGAAATTGATGGGATTAATTAAAATAAAAATAAAATTAATAAATAATACAAAGACAGTGATGATGATGATGGTATGATGATGGTGGTGATGGTGATGGTATGATGATGGTGGTGATGGTGATGATGGTGGTAATGGTGATGATGATGGTATGATGATGATGATGATGACAATATCCCAACCTCCAGTGCCTTTGGAGATGGGAAATTGATGGGAAGTAATAAATAAAATTAAAATAAAATTAATAAATAGTACAAATACAGTGATGATGATGATGGTGATGATGATGACAATGATGGTTGTGATGATGGTGATGGTGATGATGATGATGGTTGTGATGATGATGGTGATGGTGATGACGGTGGTGGTGATGATGATGGGGATGATGATGATGGTGATGGTGATGATGGTGGTGGTGATGATGGTGATGGTGGTGATGATGGTGATGACGATGATGGTGATGATGATGATGGTGGTGGTGATGATGGTGATGGTGGTGATGATGGTGATGACGATGATGGTGATGATGATGGTGATGATGATGGTGATATTGATGATGGTGGTGGTGATGGTGGTGATGGTGGTGATGATGGTGATGACGATGATGGTGATGATGATGGTGATGATGATGGTGATATTGATGATGGTGGTGGTGATGGTGGTGGTGATGGTGGTGATGATGGTGATGATGATGGTGGTGATGATGATAGTGGTGATGATGATGGTTAGGATGATGATGATGATGGTGATGATGATGATGATGATGATGCCCCAACCCCCGGTGCTTTAGGCTCTCCAGGTCCCCTCGGGGCCCAGCCCCTGCAGGAGCTGTCAGAGCATTCCCGACCATCCCGGGCACCCGGGGCTGTGCCTGAAGATGAAATCCAGCCCCGAGCCCCAGCCCGGCTCCGTCCCAGGGACCCTCCCGAGCTCCCTCCAGCCCTCCCTGGGGCTCCAGAGCCTCCCAGCAAAGCCATTCCCACCCTGGGGCAGCCCCGGAGTATTCCCAGCTGGAAGGAGAGGCTGGGAAGGGTTTGGAGATTCCCAGGTGGGGACCAGAGAGCTGCAGACACCCGGGAAATGGGGATTTGGGAAATGGGGGATTTGGGGAATGGGGGATTTGGGAAATGGAAATTGGAGGGCTGGGAAATGAAGGTTCAGGAAATGGGAGGGTTGGGAAATTGGAAGGGTTGAGAAATGGGAGATTTGGGAAATGGGAGGGTCAGGAAATGGAAGGGTTGGGAAATGGAGGATTTGGGAAATGGGAGATTTGGGATATGGGGGATTTAGGAAATGGGAGATTTGGGAAATGAAGGTTCAGGAAATGGGAGGGTTGGAAACGGGAGAGTTGGGAAATGGGAGGGTTGGGAAATGGGGGATTTTGGGGAATGGGAGATTTGGGAAATGGCAGGCTTGGGAAATTGAAGGTTCAGGAAATGGGAGGGTTGGGAAATGGGAGATTTGGGAAATGGAAGGGTCAGGAAATGGAGGATTTGGGAAAGGGGGGATTTGGAAAATGGGGGATTTGGGAAATGGGAGAGTTGGGAAATGGGATGTTCAGGAAGGAGGCAGCTCTGGGAAGCCCCAGCTCTTCCCAGCCTGGCCAGGAGTGAGCTCCAGGGATCGTTGCCCACCTCTAGCATGGACTGACACCCAGCATTCCCGGCCTTCTCAGACCCCGTGGGCTCAGCAGGGTCAGGATGGATCCTCCCAGCCCTGGGAATCCCTTGGGAAGCGTTCAGGGGGTCCCGAGCAGGGCTGGGGGTGGCTCTGAGCTCCGGAGCCGTTTGGGAAGGGCTCTGGAATGGGGACATCTCTGGGGCTTGGGACAGGGACAGCCCAGCCGGGGACAGGAACAGCCTGGCTGGGGACAGCTCTGGGGTTTGGGACAGCTCTGGGACTGGGCAGGGAGGAGCAGCTCTCAAAAGATCCAACAACCAAAGTGAAAGCAAAACCCACACTAAAACAAACATAACATTTGAAACAAGAAACCCAGCAGAAAAAGGACAGCCAATCTGGGATGCAGCAGAGTATCTCAAAAAGAAAGGAAATCAGATTGCAAACACTAGTCCCAACCCAGAGTGGACCTGGATCTGCTTTTCCTGTGTCCCATCCCAAGGGGAGTCTGGGTCCAGGAGCAACTCAATGGAGACACATCTGAGTTAATTTGGGTCAAAATCTGGTGAGAATGGGAATGGGAATGGAAACAGGAATGGGAAATGTTCCTGGTGAGGCCTCTTCGTCTGCAGTTTGGGGTAAAGGAACGAACTCTGGGGAAATAAACCCCAAACACCAATAAAACACCAAACCCCAATAAAAACCACAAAACTGAGCTCCAGCCCTACCCACAGCCCCAGGGAGGGCTGCCCTGGGACCAGAGCTACTCTGGGAATGCTCTCAGTGTGCTCCAGCCTCTCCTGGAACTCATTCCCAAATTCCCAACATGGATAAGGAAGGATCCCCCCATCCCCATCCCATCCCCATCCCATCCCATCCCATCCCATCCCATCCCATCCCATCCCATCCCATCCCATCCCATCCCATCCCATCCCATCCCATCCCATCCCATCCCATCCCATCCCATCCCATCCCACTGCCCTGACCTCTCCTCCTTCCCTGCCTGACTCCTCCTTTCCTCCTTTTTCAGAAAAAAACCCCACAATTTTCTTTATATTTTATTTACTCAGTGCAGACCAAGCAGCTCCAGCTCTGCTAAAAAACCTTTTTTCTTCCCAAATTCTGAATAATTTCTCAGCTGAAATTATTGATCGCCTTAAAGGCGCTGCTCAGCTCTGCTCTGCCCTGTGCAGCTCTCCAGCCCAAAATCAATATCTGTTACTGGAAACCAGGAGCTGAGAGGCTTTCGAGATGAAGGTGGTGAAAGTTGAAAGAATATATAAATAAAAAATGAAATAATTTATAGTGGGGGCCGATAAATAAAATTATTTATATATATATATATATATATATATATATATATATATATATATATATATATATATGAATGATATAATTTTATATTTAATAAATAATTATTTTAAAATTAAAGAATTATTTATAGCAGGGACTGATTCCAAGGCTGCTCCATTGCTCCTGTCTATTTTTATTTAATATTATAGATTTCAATATATTATTTTAATATATAATATTATTATATATTAAATATTATATTTTAAATTATTTATAGTGGGGGCTGATAAATAAAATTATTTAAATATCTATAATTATTTAAATATTATAAATAAAATTAAAGAATTATTTATAGCAGGGGCTGATTCCAAGGCTGCTCTATTGCTCCTGTTCAGGGCTGTGAGAATCCACAGGAAATCATTCCCTGAGAGCCTCCAAGCACTGAACACCAGGATTTCCTCATGGACAGCTCACAAGAATTCCAGATTTTGGTGAACCAGCCCAGCATCCACAGGAGCCACTCAAAGCCACCAAAAAATGGACTTTTCCTACGAAACTCCTCTAAATTCCCAAACTGGAATGGGATTAATCCTTCCCATCCCTGCTTGGTGTGCTGCTGAGCAGACGCGGATCCCAGAGCACGAATCTGGGGTGAAAACCACAAATTTTGGGAGTAAAAGCTCAGGAATGGGGATGGAGGTCAATAAACCTTGAGGGAGCCAAGGCTGGAGCCATCCCAGCGAGGTCCCCAATTCCTGCAGGGGCAGCTTTGGGGAGGAGGAGGAGGGATGGAAATCATGGGAAAAAGGATTTTATCCCATGGAAAACAAGGATTGGGAGCTGCTGCTCAGGAGAAACCTGCCTGAACATCCCTGGATTCCTGGAGGAGGACAGGACCCAGCCAGGAGGAAAGGGACAAACCCCACTGAGCTTTTCCAAAATCCACACAAAACCCCAGGAATGTTGGAGCCAGGAGGGAAGGGACAAACCCCACCTGAGCTTTCCCAAAATCCAGCACAAAATCCTGGGAATGTTTGAGCCAGGAAGAAAGGGCCAAACCCCACCTGAGCTTTCCCAAAATCCAGCACAAAAAACCTGAGAATGTGGGAGCCAGGAGGAATCGGCCAAACCTCACCTGAGCTTTCCCAAATCCATCACAAAATCCTGGGAATGTTGGAGCCAGGAGGGAAGGGACAAACTTCACCTGAACTTTCCCAAAATCTGGGACAAAATCCTGGGAATGTTGGAGCCAGGAGGAAAGGGCCAAACCCCACCTGAGCTTTCCCAAAATCCAGCACAAAAACCTGGGAATGTTGGAGCCAGGAGGAAAGGGACAAACCCCATCTGGGCTTTCCCATATTTGGTCCAAAAACCTGGGAATGAGGGAGCCAGGAGGAGAGGGATAAACACAATCTGAGCTTTTCCAAAATCCACACAAAAACCTGGAATGTGGGAGCCAGGAGGAAAGGGACAAATCCCACCTGAGCTTTCCCAAATTTGGCACAAAAATCTGGGAATATTGGAGCCAGGAGGAAAGGACCAAACCCCACCTGAGCTTTCCCAAAATCTGACTCAAAACCTGGGAATGTGGGAGCCAAGAGGAAAGGGCCAAACACCATCTGAGCTTTCCCAAAATCCACACAAAAACCTGGGAATGTTGGAGCTAAGAGCAAAGGGAGAAACCCCACCTGAACTTTCCCAAACCCAGCACAAAAACCTGGGAATGTTGGAGCTGGGCCCAAAATCTGGGATTATCCCTCTCCACTCCAGGAGAATGGATTGGAATACAGGCAGGTTTTAAAGTCAGACTCACCCCAGAGGGAAAAATAAACTCCCCAGCCTTATCCTCCCAGTCTGGAATCCCAGGGAAAACACAGAAAATCCTGGAAAAATCCTGGAAAAATCCTGGAAAAATCTTGGAAAAATCTTGGAAAAATCTTGGAAAAATCTTGGAAAAATCCTGGAATGGCTTGGCTTGGAAGGGCCTGGAAGCCCATCCAGTGCCACCCTCGGGCAGGGCCACCAGCCCTGTCCCAACCTGTCCTTTGGACACTCCCAGACAGCCAGGGGCTTCTCTGGGAATTCCAGAGAATTCCCATGCTCTGGGAATTCCAGCCCAGCTGGGAATTCCTTCCCAAAATCCCACCCAAACCCCTCTCCCCAGGTGTTTTATGGAGGAGCTGGAAAAGGCCAAGTTTGCACAGCCCCATCTGGGCTTGTTTTGGGGATCCCTAAAAAAAAAGGGGAGACAAAGGACCAGAGCCATCCTGGGATGTGTAACCGGGATGGGCTGGGAAAAACTCACCGGAGGGTTCTCAAAAATGATGTTTTATGCTCCAAATTCCCCTTAATATTTCTGTATTTTACCCCCCAAATTCCCCCTCTAATTTCTGTATTTTACCCTGAAAATCCCCCCAATTATTTCTGTATTCACTCTCCAAATTCCCCTTCTAATTTCTGTATTTTATCCCGAAAATTCACCCTGCCATTTCTGTATTTTACCTCCAAATTTGCCCCTATAATTAATGTATTTTAGCCACAAAAGTCACCTTATCTTTTCCATATTTTACCCCCAAAATTCCTCCAATAATTTCCATATTTCTCCCAAAAACCACCCCCTATTATTTCTGTATTTTACCCTGAAATTCCCCCTATTATTTCTGTATTTTACCCCCAAAATTCCCCCTATAATTTCTGTATATTCCCCCAAATTCCCCCTTTTATTTCTGAATTTTACCCTGAAATTTCCCCCTATTATTTCTGCATATTACCCCAAATTACCCCTGTAATTTCTGTACATTCCCCTGAAAATTCTCCCTATTATTTCTGTATATTCCCCCAAATTCCCCCTATCATTTCCATATTTCCCCCTGAAATTGCCCCCGTCATTTCTGTATTTTCCCCTGAAATTTCCCCCTATTATTTCTATATTTTCCCTTAAAATTCCCCCAATCATTTCTATATTTCCCCCGAAAATCCCCTCTGTAATTTCTGTATATTCCCCCAAATTCCCCCTATTATTTCTATATTTTCCCCTGAAATTCCCCCTGTCATTTCTATGTTTTACCC
Source organism: Ammospiza nelsoni (assembly GCF_027579445.1). NCBI lineage: Eukaryota > Metazoa > Chordata > Aves > Passeriformes > Passerellidae > Ammospiza > Ammospiza nelsoni. The sequence goes on along the minus strand of NC_080654.1, from coordinate 6,442,613 downwards.
CCAAATTCCCCCTTTAATTTCTGCATATTCCTCAAAACTCCCCTGATAATTTCCATATTTTCCCCCAAAATTCCCCTAATCGTGTCTGTATTTCCCCCTAAACTCCCCCCTATCATTTCCATATTTCCCCCCCCAAAATTCCCCCATTCATTTCCGCATTTCCCCCAAAATCCCCCCTATCATTTCTATATTTTACCCCCAAAACTCCCCATATAATTTCCATATTTCCCCCCAAAATTCCCCCAATCACTTCCATACTTTCCCCCCCAAAATTCCCCCTCTCCCTCCTTTCCATGCCTCGCTCCTCCCGCTGCTCCCAGTGGATTTTCCCGCACAGCCATGGGGGTCCAACCCTGCTGTTCCCCCCAAATTCCATCTCCTCCCGCATTTCCCAGCCCCGTCCTTCCCCTCCATCCCTCCCTGCCCAGCTCGGGGTCAGCGCCCCTCTGATCCCCCCCTTGTAGCCGCACCCGGGCCAGAGGAACATAATGGAAAAATAATTAAAAAATAAAAGGATCGGAATCGGGGAGGGGCGGGGGGCGATGCGCGGAGCCGGCAGATAACGGGCAGATGTGATTTTTGCAGATAAGCGTAGTAATTTAGATAAATCTCGAGGCTTTAGAGCCTTTCGCTTGCGTCCCTTTTCTTTCTGTCTGATTTTTTTTATTTTTCAATTTTATCTCGCGAGTCAAGAGGAGGAGGGAGAGGAGGAGGAGGAGGAGGAGGAGGAGGGGAGGGGGGAGGTTTAATCTTTGGGGAGTTTTTCTTTTCTTTTTAATGTGTTTTTCCCCAGAAGGTGGGATAATGGGAGCCGCTCTCCCCCCCACGCACGCTCACACACACACACACACACGCGCGAGCGTGAGCCCGGGCTGTGTTTTTTTTTTTGAAAAGCAGCGGACAAAAATCAAAATATTTGAAAATGTATTTCATGGTAATTATGTCATATTTCATGGGCTGATGCCACTACTGAAAGAGAGCCTGAATGCCTTAATTTGTATAGAAATTGTAATCATTTGTTCATTTCAAGGTGAAAATTGCATTTTTTAATTTAAATTGTATCCTGCGTGATAGTCTATTATCTAGTAAAATTGTCTCCATGTCTGAATGCCTTATATGCAGCTGCAATGCTTGTTACAAATCCAGTTATATTCATAAAAGCTTTGTCCATGTCTCGGGAAATGTGAACAGTTTCTTCTGGGTTTCTTCACTCTCTTTTTTCCTTTTCCCCCCCCCTCTCCCCTCCCATCCTCATCCTCCCCCTTCTTCCCCCTCGGATTTTTTTTTAAAGTTTTTATTTTTTTTTTTTTTTTTTGGTCTCCTGGTTGAAATAAACCCAAATCTGCCATTAATAATAATTAGCCTGGCTCTGTACAAAAGGCAGTCCTGGGTGGAATTCGGGGTGAGGGACGTGCAGGAATCAGCCAGCATTCCTGGATATTTTATTTATTTATTTATCTTTATTTATTTATTTCCCAATCAGGAAAAAAAAAAAAAACAGGGATGAGAGGATGGAAAAGAGAGAGGAGAGAAAGGTGGGGATGAGGGGAGAGATCCAGCACGGGGAACTCGATCCCAAAGCAGCTGAGACAGGGATTGAAGTCAAATTTTGGGATTTGTGAGGGAGAAGGGAGCTTTGCTTCCAGCTCCTGCCTGTAGGAGAATATTCCCAATATTTCCTCTCCTGCCCCTGGATCTGTTCCCTGGTGGAATTTTGGGGATGCCCAAGGGGTGCTGAGGGAAAGCAGAGCCTGGGGAGGGAATTGGGGTGTCTGGGATCCCCCAGCCCCAGGAAAATCGGATTTTCTCCCCTCCTGGGTCCTGTCCTGCTCCCAGGGAATTCCGAGGGGGAACTGGGATGGGGGGAAACCACAGACACCCCAAACTGGGCCTGCTGCACCCCTGAGGGGGACCTGAGGGGGGATTTCGGCTCCCCCAGGATCCTTTTTGCCAGAAATGTAGATTTGGGAATGTTACACTTTACTCTGCCCCCCCAGACTGTTTATTCCCAGAAATGTGGGTTTGGGAATGCTGTACCTCAACCTGCTTCACCCAGGCTGCTTTTCCCCAGAAATTGAGATTTGGGAATGTTACACTTTAACCTGTTCCCCGCAGGCTGCTTTTTCACAGAAATGTGGATTTGGGAATGCTGCACCTCACCCTGTTCGCCCCAGGCTGTTTCTTCCCAAAAATGTGGATTTGGGAATGTTACATTTTTCCCTGCTCCCCCCAGGCTATTTATTCCCAGAAATGTGGGTTTGGGATCTCTGCACCTCACCCTGCTCCCCCCAGGCTGTTTTTTCCCAGAAATTGAGATTTGGGAATGCTGCACCTCACCCTGCTCCCCCAGGCTGGTTTTTCCTGGGAATGTGGATTTGGGAATGCTGTACATTACCCTGCTCCTCCCAGGATGCTTTATCCCAGAAATGTGGATTTGGGAATGTTACACTTCACCCTGCTCCCCCAGGCTGGTTTTTCCTGGGAATGTGGATTTGGGAATGCTGCACCTTATCCTGCTCCCCCCAGGCTGCCTTTTCCCAGAAATGTGGATTTGGGATCTCTGCACCTCACCCTGCTCCCCCCAGGCTGCTTTTTCCTAGAAATTGAGATTTGGGAATGCTGCACCTCACCCTGCTTCCCCGCAGACTGTTTTTTTTTCCCCAGAAATGGAGATTTGGGAATGCTACACTTTACTCTGCTCCCCCAGGCTGTTTATTCCCAGAAATGTGGATTTGGGAATGCTGCACCTCACCCTACTCCCCTAGGCTATTTTTTCCCCCCCAGAAATGGAGATTTGGGAATGTTACACTTTACCCTGCTCCCCCAGGCTGTTTTTTCCTGGGAATGTGGATTTGGGAATGCTGCACCTCACCCTGCTCCCCTCCCCTCCTCTAGCACCCCTTTCCCAGGAAAACTCTCCCAAAAGGAATTTTTCCCAGCCTGCAGCAGAAAATGGGCATGCTGGCACCGGGATGAGGGAAGGGAATGCTCTGGGAATGCAGGATGAGCCGAGCTGAGCTCCCACGTTGGAATTGTTAAAATTGTTTAAATTCCGAGCTGCTCTGCACCAGGTGAGCGCGAGCCCGGGCCAGGATCTTAATTACAATTAATCCCGAAAAAAGAAAGGAGCGGGGCTGGCGTGGAAATCCTCCCTGAGGGATTTAATTCCCTCCCGTGTCCCTGGCCCTGCTCGGAACTCTCTGATTTTATGCAGGGCCACAGCCCGGTTTAATCAGCCCAGAGCTGGAACCGTTCGGGGAGCGCCGAGAGCTCCACACGGGGGGAGCAGAATCCTTGGGATCAGGAATGGGATGTGGGGCAGGACCTGGATGTGGGGCAGGGAAACATCCCTGGGATTGGGGACCTAGATATGGGGCAGGACCCAGATATGGGGCAGGAAAACATTCCTGGGATCAGGAATGGGATGTGGGGCAGGACCTGGATGTGGGGCAGGGAAACATCCCTGGAATCAGGAATGGGGATGTGGGACAGGACCTGGATACGAAGCAGGGAAAACATTGCTGGGAACAGGAACCTGGATATGGGGCAGGACCTGGATGTGGGGCAAGGGAACATCCCTGGGATTTGGGACCTGGATATGGGGCAGGAAAACATCCCTGGGAACAGGAATGGGGGATATGGGGCAGGAAAACATCCCTGGGATCAGGAATAGGGACCTGGATGTGGGGCAAGGAAACATCCCTGGGAACAGGAATGGGATATGAGGCGGGACCCAGATATGGGGCAGGGAAACATCCCTGGGATGGGGGATCTGGATGTGGGACAGGGAAACATCCCTGGGATTGGGGACCTGGATATGGGGCAGGAAAGCATTCTGGGGATCAGCCATGGGGACATGGGCAGGGAAATATCCCTGTGATCAGCAGTGGGGGATGTGGGGCAGGGAAATATCCCCTGGGATTGGGGACCTGGATGTGGGGCAGGACCCGGATATGGGGCAGGGAAACATCCCTGGGATCAGCAATGGGGGATATGGGGCAGGGAAAACATGGCTGGGAACAGGAACCTGGATATGGGGCAGGGAAAAATTCCTGGGATTAGGGACCTGGATATGAGGCAGGGAAACATCCCTGGGATTAGGGACCTTGATATGGAACAGGACCTGGATATGGGGCAGGGAAACATCCCTGGGATCAGGAACAGGGGATTTGGGGCAGGGAAACATCCCTGGGATCAGACATGGGATATGGGACAGGACCTGGATGTGGGGCAGGAAAACATCCTTGGGAACAGGAACCTGGATATGGGGCAAGGAAAAATCCCTGGGATCAAGAATAGGGACCTGGATATGGAGCAGGGAAACATCCCTGGGATTGGGGACCTGGATATGGGGCAGGGAAACATCCCTGGGATCAGGAATGGGATGTGGGGCAGGACCTGGATGTGGGGCAGGAAAACATCCCTGGGACTGGGGACCTGGATATGGAGCAGGACCTGGATATGGGACAGGAAAACTTCCCTGGGATCAGGAACAGAGGATATGAGGCAGGGAAACATTCCCGGGACTGGGGACCTTGATGTGGGACAGGAAAACATCCCTGGGATCAGCAACCTGGATATGGGGCAGGGAAACATCCCCAGGATCAGCCATGGGATATGGGACAGGACCTGGATATGGGGCAGGAAAACATCCCTGGGAACAGGAACGGGGATCAGGATATGGGACAGGAGCTGGGAATGACCCTGGGCTGTGGGATCAGTGGGATCAGTGGGATCGGGAACCAGGAGCTGGATATGGGGCAGGAAAACATCCCTGGGATCAGGAGCAGGGATTGAGATATGGGGCAGGAGCTGGGAATGACCCTGGGCTGTGGGATCAGTGGGATCAGTGGGATCAGTGGGATCAGTGGGATCAGTGGGATCAGTGGGATCAGGAACAAGGAGCTGGATATGGGGCAGGAAAACATCCCTGGGATCAGGAGCAGGGATTGAGATATGGGGCAGGAGCTGGGAATGACCCTGAGCTGTGGGATCAGTGGGATCAGTGGGGCCAGGAACAGGGAGTGGGACATGGGGCAGGAGCTGGGAATGGCTCTGGGCTGCCATAAAACACCCCCAGGATCAGGGATTGGGAACGGGATCTGGCCTGGGCTGGGTGTGTTCCCAGTGGGATTTGCTGGAATGTGGCTCCACTCAGAACCAGAGGTTTGGGAGCTGGGAGTGGCTGGGTTTGGGGTTATTGACCCAAAATATTTACCCACGATAATATTGAGAAAATACCTAAAATAATACCCACAATAATACCTAAATAAAATATCTAAATAACAAACCTTAGCTAAAATACCTAAATGACACATCTAAAATAATACCTAAATAAAATACATTGATAAAATAACTAATCAACAAACCTAAAATAACACTTAAATAAGTACTGAAAAAATCCTTGAAAACCCCTAAAATAATACCTAAATAAAATACATAAATAAAATACCTAGATAAAATGCCTTAGTAACACATCTAAAATAATACCTGGATAAATTACCTAAAGTAATATGTAAATAAAATACCAAAATAAAATACCTAAAATAATATTTAAATGAGTACTGAAAAAAGCCTAAAACCCCCCTAAAATAATACCTAAATAAAATACTTAAAATAATACCTAAATAAAAACCTAAATAAAATACCTAATTACATAACTAAAAAGACCCCTAAAAATACCTAAAATAATACCTAAATAAAATCCCTGAATTAAATCCCTGAGAAAATACCTACATAAAACAGCTAAAAGCTACTCAAAATGGGTTTTTACTCCTCCTCCACCCTGAAGGAATTGTGATCCCAAAAAGGGGCTCCAGGCATTCCCAAAGGTTGCCCCTGATCCACAGAACTTGGGGAATAATTCTACTCAGGTGCCTGAGCCAGGGGGAAAAGGCTTTAGCCAGGGGTTGGGATTCCCACTGGGATGGGAATGGGAATGGGGATGGGAATGGAAATGGGAATGGAAATGGGGATGGGGATGGGAATGGGAATGGGGATGGGAATGGAAATGGGGATGGGGATGGGAATGGGAATGGGGATGGGGATGGGGATGGGAATGGGAATGGGAATGGGAATGGGAATGGGAATGGGAATGGGACTGGAAATGGACCCCTTCCAGCCCAGCATATTCCATGGTTTATAACCCTACATTTCCATGATTCCATAATCCTACAATTCCATGATTTTATAATCCTATAGTTCTGTGATTCTATAAACCCACAATTCCGGGAATTGTAGAATTGCGGAGTTGTAGACTCATGGAATTGTAGGATTATGGAATCATCATGGATTTGCAGGGTTATAGAATCACAGAAATACAGGATTATAGAACCGTGGAACTGTGGGTTTATGGAAGCATAGAACTATAGGATTATAGAATCAGAGAATTGTAGGGTTATGGAATCATGGCATTGCAGGGTTATGGAATCACGGAATTGTAGGACTGGGGAGTCATGGAATTGTGGGTTTATAGAATCACAGAACTACAGGATTATAGGGGGGTTGTAGGATTATGGAATCATGGCATTGCAGGACTGTAGAATCATGGCACTGTAGGATCATGGAATCATGGAATTATAGGATTATAAACCGCGGAATCAGGGAGTTGTAGGGTCATGGAATCATAGACTTTCAGGTTTATAGAATCACAGAAATATTGGATTATGGAATAATGGAATTGCGGGTTTATAGAAGCACAGCCATAGAGGATCATGGGGGATTGTAGGATTACGGAATCATGGAATTGTAGGGTTATGGAATTATGGAATTACGGCATTGCAGGTTTATAGAATTGCGAAACTGCAAGATTATACAATCACGGAATCATGGAACTGTAGGATCAGGGAATTGCAAGCTTATAGAATCACAGAATTATAGGATTACAGAATCATGGAATTGCAGGGTTGGACAATCATGGGACTGTAGGATTACAGAGGCATGGAATTGTAGGATTCTAGAATCACGAAATCATGGAAATCTAGGATCAGAGAACCAAGGATTTGCAGGATTATAAAATCACAGAATCATGGAATTGCAGGATTGTAGAGTCATAGAATTGTGGGATTATGGAATAATCTAATTATAGGATTATAGAATCAGAGACTCATGTAATTGTAGGATGATGGAATCACGTAAGTGGAGAATTAAAGAGTGACAGAATTATAGGATTATAGAATTCTGAAATTGTAGGATCAGAGAATCATGGCATTGTTGGATTATAGGATCATGGAAGTGTAGGATCAGAGAACCAAGGATTTGCATGATTATAAAATCACAGAATCATGGAATCATGGAATTATAGGATCAGGGAATCTCAGAAATATAGGATTATGGAATAATGGAATTGTAGGTTTATAGAATCATAGAACTAATGGATTAGAGAATCATGGGATTGTAGGATTATGGAATCATGGAATTGCAGGGTTATGGAGTCATGGAATTGTAGGATTATAAATAATTGAATTGTAGGATTATAAATCATGGAGTCATGGAATATGTAGGGCTGGAAGGGATCCATCAGGATCATTGAGTCCAAGAATGAGAATATCCAGGAAAACAATGGGAATATTCAACTCTTTTTGGATGTGAAGTTGAAAAGGGAAGTGCGAGCTGCTCCTCTGGGAGTTTCTGCCCTACAGAACCTCAGAGCCAGGATTTCACTATTTGTATTTGGGGATTTTCCTGTGCTTGGGCTCTCTCAGGCTTGGAATCCCTCTGGTCTGGGCAGCAAATAATGGGATTCCAGGGGAATATCAAAATTCCAGGGGAACATCCAGTGGGACGGGTCAGAGGAGGCTGCAAGGGGGCACAGAGGTCCTGGGGGCCAGAGGGAAGAGCTGTGACTCCCAGATAATAAAAACAAACAAATGTATAAATAAATAACAAAATAAAATCAAAATATAAACAAAATTATGAAACCAGTAAAACATGAAAATATAAGCAGCAAATAAATATAATAAATGAAAATAATAAATAAAAATAATAGAGAAAATAAAAATAATAAAGGAAAAAATAATAAATTATAAAGGAATAAAAAATAAAAATTTAAATTAATAAAAATAATAATTTAAAAAATGGCAGGAAAGGAGCAGATTTTGCCCCCCGGGACACAGCGACAGACCCTGCTTTGGCCTCGGGTCCCTCGCAGGAGCCGGGCTGTAAACACGACCTGTGCCAGGGCCAGCAGAGCTGTCACCCGGGCTGGGAGCTGATTACAGGCACCTTATCAGCTCCTTATCAGAGCCTTATCAGAGTCTTATCAGGGGATTAACGCCGCCCGGCTCCCCCGGGGCTCCGGGAACGCGGGGCTGGAGCGAAGGCTCCGGGAAGGGTCGGGATGGGGCTGGGAGCCGGGACCGGGCAGCGGAGAGGGTCTGAAAACGGGGATGGGGCCGGGAATAATGGGGCCGTGTTCGTAATGGTACCGTGGTTACAGTGGCACCGTGTTTTTAATGTCACTGTGTTTATAGTGTCACCATGATTTTAATGTCATCCAGTTTTGGTGTCACCATATTTATAGTGTTAATGTGTTTTGGTGTCATCGTGGTTATGGTGTCACCGTGGTTATAGCGTCATTGTGTTTGTAATGTCACCATGTTTTTAATGTCACCATGTTTTGGTGTCACTGTGTTTATAGTGTCACTGGGTTTTTATTGTCACCCCATTTTTGTGTCATCAGGTTTACAGTGCCACTGTGATTTTAATGTCACCCCATTTTTGTGTCATCAGGTTTACAGTGCCACTGTGATTTTAATGTCACCCCATTTTAGTGTCACCATGTTTATAATGTCACTGTGTTTATAATGTTTTTATAAAGTCACCATGTTTTTAATGTCACCATGTTTTGATGTCACTGTGGTTATGGTGTCACCATGATTTTAATGTCACCATGTTTTGGTGTCACCCCATTTTAGTGTCACCATGTTTATAGGTTCACCATGTTCTAAATAACCATGTTTATAGTGTCACTGTGTTTTTAATGTCACCGCATTTTAGTGTCACCCTGTTTTGGTGTCACCATGTTTATAGTGTCACTGTGATTTTAATGTCACCCCGCTTTAGTGTCACCATGTTTTGGTGTCACCATGTTTATAGTGTCACTGTGGTTATAGGGTCACTGTGTGATACATAACCATGTTTATAGTGTCACTGTGCTTTTAATGTCACCCCGCTTTAGTGTCACCATGTTTATAGTGTCACCCTGTTTTGGTGTCACTGTGTTTATAGTGTCACCAAGATTTTAATGTCATCCTGTTTCGGTGAACTGTGATTATGGTGTCACCATATTTTTAATGTCACCATGTTTATAGTGTCACCATGATTTTAATGTCACCCTGTTTTGGTGTCACCATTTTTATAGTGTCACCATATTTTTAATGTCACCCCATTTATTGTCACCCTGTTTTGGTGTCACCATGTTTGTAGCATCACTGTGTTTATAGTATCACTGTGCTTTTCATGTCACCCCCTTTTAGTGTCACCATATTTACAGTGCCACCATGTTTTAAATGTCACCCCATTTTAGTCTCACCATGTTTGTGGTTCCTGTACAAACAAGGTCCCTTCCCTGACACCCCAGGTGTGACCCCATGGTGTGGAGGACTCAGAGCTGCCCTCAGCAGCAGCTCCTGATTTTCCCACCTGGAAAAATCCAGCAGGTCCTGGTGGGACACAGCTCCTGAAAGGTGCCTGTGCTCAACTGGGGCTGGGCTCTTTCTCCGGCAGCTCTGACAGAACCAGAGCACACAGTCTCAAGCATCAAGGGAAATACAGGTTGGATATTAGGAAAAAGTTTTTTACGTGAAGAGTGATAAAGTTCTGGAATGGCTGCTTGTGGTGGAGTCACCATCCCTGGATGTGTTTAACAAAGCCTGGATGTGACTCTTGGTGCCAGGGTTCAGTTGAGGTTGGGTTGGACTCCATGATCTTGTAGGTCTCTTCCAACCTTTGGGATTATGTGAATACTGTGTGATTCTGTGAAACTGGGAATTCTGTGAATTCTGTGTGATTCTGTGAATTCTGTGATTCTGTGAATGCGTTTCCAATCCCACAGCTGGTGTTCCCCACACCACATTTGGTGTTCCCAATCCCACATTTGGTGTTTCCAATCCCACACTTGGTGTTTCCCACCCCACACTTGGTTTTTCCCACCCCACAGTTGATGTCTCCTACCCCACATTTGATATTTCCAATCCTACATTTGATGTTTCCTACCCCACATTTGATGTTTCCAGTCCTACATTTGATGTTTCCCATCCCACAATTGGTGTTTCCCACCCCACAACTGGTGCTTCCTGTCCCACAGTTAGTGTTTCCAATCCCACATTTGATGTTTCCAATCCCACAATTGGTGTTCCCCACCCCACATCTGGTGTTCCCCACCCCACACTTGGTGTTTCCAATCCCACATTTGGTGTTCCCCACTCTGCAGTTGATGTTTCCCATCCTGAACTTGGTGTTTCCCATTCCATATTTCGTGTTTCCAATCCCACAATTGGTGTTTCCTATCCCACACTTGATATTTCCCATCCCACATCTGGTGTTTCCAATCCCACATTTGATGCTTCCAATTCCACATTTAGTGTTTCCCATCCCACATTTGATATTTCCCATCCCCCACTTGGTGTTTCCAATCCAATAGTTGATGTTTCCCCCCTTAAATTTGGTGTTTCCCATCCCGCAGTTGATGTTCCCCACCCCACACTTGGTGTTTCCAATCCCACATTTGGTGTTTCCCACCCCATATTTCGTGTTTCCCACCCCACACTTGGTGTTTCCAATCCAATAGTTGATGTTTCCCCCCTTAAATTTGGTGTTTCCCATCCCGCAGTTGATGTTCCCCACCCCACACTTGGTGTTTCCAATCCCACATTTGGTGTTTCCCACCCCATATTTCGTGTTTCCCACCCCACACTTGGTGTTTCCAATCCCACATTTGATGTTTCCAATTCCACTTTGATGTTTCCCATCCTGCAGTTGATGTTTCCCACCCCACAGCTGACATTTCCCATCTCACAGTTGATGTTTCCAATCCCACATTTGATCTTTCCCATCCCACAGTTGGTGTTTTCCATCCAACAGTTGATGTTTCCCATCCTAGAGTTGATGTTTCCCACCCTGCACTTGGTGTTTCCCATCCCACACTTGATGTTTCCCACTCCACTCTTGGTGTTTCCAATCCAACAGTTGATGTTTCCCATCCCACATTTGATGTTTCCAATTCCACATTTGATGTTTCCAATTCCACATTTGACCTTTCCCATCCCACACTTGGTGTTTCCCATCCTGGGGTGACCCCTCTGAGGTGGGACAGCCCCAAATGCCCCCAGGGCTGCTCCTGTCCACTGCACCCATGGGGCCTGGCTGGAGATCAGCTCCTGTTCCCAGGATCCAGAACCTCTCTGGGCTCGCTCCTGACCCCAGGCCTTTGTTCCCAAGGTCTGTTTCCAGCCCTGCACCCCGTCTGCACTTTGGGAATATTTTTCAGCTTGTTGGCCCCGGTGTTTACCCCAAGCCATGTGCCCACAGTGATCAGAATCGATGGATAGAGGCTCAGCTGTGCTGTGGGCAGGCCAGGGAATCGTCCCCACCCCACGCAGAGCCACGGTGAAATTCAAGGTTTTATTTATTTGCCCAGATTCTCCACCTTGCTGCCGTGTTTTGCCGGGTTTTTGAGGGAAAACAGCTGAAATTTGCCTGCTTTGTGTGTTGGATATCCCCAAGGCTCTCCCACCTCTCTCTGCTATGTAAACAACCCAAAGCCACTTGGACTCAATTTTTTTTTCCTTTTTTTTCTTTTTTTTTAATGTATAACAGTTATGCCTGAGTTACAGAAAGACACCTACAGGCAGCAGGTAGTTAAAGCAAAACCAGTTTCTCTTCCTACTAAATCTACTCCATATAGCTGAATAAATTATGGTGTGGTTCCGTATTTACACACTCGGCCCGGAGCGGGTGGGATGAGGCGAACACAGAAGCGAGGATCCCACAGGGATGGGGACAGGGGACACCCCACAGCTTGGGGGGACCCACGGGCACTGGGGAGGGCGAGTTAGAAGCGTTAAATACACAAAGGAGCCAAAGGAGCCAAAGGAGCCAAAGGAGCCAAAGGAGCCAAAGGAGCCGATCTGCTGCGCTGGCCAGGCCCAGTCCGGCTGTGCTGGGGTGGGATGGGGCTGGTGGGGCCAAAGGAGCCCCTCGGGGTCACTGCTGTGCCCCAGGGTGGACAGAGGTCACCAGCAGGCCTGGGAGAGAGGTAGAGCTGGGAGAGCATCCCTGGGTGTGGCCAACTCTGGTTGTGTCCATCTCTGCTGTGTCCATCTCTGCTGTGTCCATCTCTGGAGTGTGTCCATCTCTGGAATGTCTCAATCTCTGGCCATGTCCATCTCTGCTGTGTCCATCTCTGGAATGTGTCCATCTCTGGAATGTCTCAATCTCTGGCCATGTCCATCTCTGCTGTGTCCATCTCTGGAATGTGTCCATCTCTGGAATGTCTCAATCTCTGGCCATGTCCATCTCTGATGTGTTCATCTCTGGAATGTGTCCATCTCTGGCTATGACCATCTCTGACATGTCCATCTCAGCTGCGTCCATCTTTCATGTGTCCATCTCTGACGTGTTAATCTCTGGAGTATGTCCATCTCTGGAACATGTCCATCTCTGGTCATATCCATCTCTGATGTGTTCATCTCTGGAGTGTGTCCATCTCTGGAGAGTGTCCATCTCTGGAATGTCTCAATCTCTGGCCATGTCCATCTCTGGAATATGTCCCTCTCTGGAACATGTCCATCTCTAGCCATGTCCATTTCTGACGTGTCCACCTCTGGCCATGTCCATCTCGGGAGTGTGTCCATCTCTGGAATGTCTCAATCTCTGGCCATGTCCATCTCTGATGCATCCATCTCTGGCCATGTCCCTTGGTCACTGTTGCTCTGGTTTTTGGGTGATTTTTGGTCCCCTAGAGTCAGCAGCAGCTGAGGATCTGCTTGGTCGCTGCTGGGTGGTCCTAGGTGGCCACAGCCAGGTTCCTGCTGTCCATCTCTGTCCAGCTCTCCAGGTTTGGTCCCCGTTGGTGGCCCCGGGTAGCTACAGCCAGGCTCCTGCTGTCCAGCTCTCTGAGCTTGGTCCATGCTGGTGGCCTCAGGTGGCTGCAGGTGGCCACAGAGAGGTTTCTGTTGTCGAGCTCTCCAGGCTTGGTCCTTGTTGGTGGCCCCAGGTGGCCACAGCCAGGTTTCTGGTTTTTGGGTGATTTTTGGTCCCCCAGAGTCAGAAGCAGCTGAGGATCTGCTTGGTCACTGCTGGGTGGCCCCAGGTGGCCACAGCCAGGTTCCTATTGTTCATCTCTGTCCAGGTCTCCAGTCTCAGTCCCTGTTGGTGGCCTCAGGTGGCTACAGGTGGCCACACACAGGTTCCTGCTGTCCATCTCTGTCCAGGTCTCCAGTCTCAGTCCCTGTTGGTGGCCTCAGGTGGCTGCAGGTGGCCACAGCCAGGTTTCTCTTGTCTAGCTCTCCAGGTCTTGTCCCCATTGGTGGCCCCAGGTAACTACAGCCAGGTTCCTGCTGTCCAGCTCTGTCCAGCTCTCCAAGCTTGGTCCCCATTGGTGGCCTCATGTGGCTGCAGGTGGCCCCAGTCAGGTTCCTGCTGTCCAGATCTCCAGGTTTGGTCCCCGTTGGTGGCCCCAGGTAACTACAGCCAGGTTCCTGCTGTTCAGCTCTCCAGTCTCAGTCCCCGTTGGTGGCCCCAGGTGGCCCCAGCCAGGTTCCTGCTGTCCCATTGTTCATGCTCTGTCCTGTCCCAGCTCCAGGCCCTCCCCCGCCGTGTCCCCTCCCCGTCCCTCCCACCCCCCGAGTTTGTCTCTCATCAGCAGAGCTGAGGTTGGCAATCCATAAAACAAAACTGAACCAACAGAACAAAACCAAAAGTTACTTTTGACTTTCATACATGAACAAAAGGAAGAAATGAAACAAAACAAAAAGCAAAAAAAAAAAAAAAACCCCAAGCCCAAAATCAACCCCATCCCACCCCAAAGATTCTGGAATGTCTTTTGAAAACACACAATAGGCAAATTTCTACAGTTCATCCCCCCATCCCCTTTTTTCCTTCTTTTTATATTTTTTTTACATTTTTCTTTTTTTTTTTTTCTTTTTTTAACTAGCACGGCACTCACTGTGGATTTTTTTTCCTTAGTATATAAAAAAAAAAGAGTCAACTTCCTATAAACATACAGCACATGACCAAATTTTCCAACTAAATGTACAAAGTGCGACCACGAGGGGAAGGTCAGAGAAGAGCTATTTCGTTCCTCTAGGAATTCTATTTACAGCAGTGCCCAGCTGCCCACGGACGCCCTGGGGAAGGGGATTGGCAGGGAGGTTTCTGCAGTGCTCCCGCTTTTGAATTTTGGGGTTTTTTGGGGGTCCTGCCCTCGGGTGAGGTGGCCAGGCCCGGCTGTCCATGGGGGAGGTGACAGAGGAGGGAAGAGCAGGAGCAGCAGCCAAGGATTCCTTGGAATGGTGGAGGCTTTCCTTGTGGCTGGGCAGGCAGTGAGGAGGGCACTGGGATGGGAATTCCAGTGGTGAGGAGGAGGGATCGGCACGGGATGGAATTGGGATTGGCACAGGAGGGAATTCCAGAAGCAAGGATGAGGGATCGGCACGGGATGGAATTGGGATTGGCACAGGAGGGAATTCCAGTGGTGAGGATGAGGGATCAGCATGGGATGGAATTGGGATTGGCACAGGAGGGAATTCCAGTGGTGAGGAGGAGGGATCGGCACAGGATGGAATTGGGATTGGCACAGGAGGGAATTCCAGTGGTGAGGAGGAGGGATCGGCACAGGATGGAATTGGGATTGGCACAGGATGGAATTCCAGTGGCAAAGAGGAGGGATGAACATGGGATGGAATTCCCAGCGGTGAGGGGGAGGGATGGGCATGGGATGGAATTGGGATTGGCACGGGATGGAATTGGGATTGGAAAGGGATGGAATTCCAGCAGCAAAGGGGAGGGATTGGCATGGGATGGAATTGGGATGGGCATGGATGGAATTTGAATCGGCACGGGATGGAATTGGGATCAGCACAGGATGGAATCCCAGTGGCACAGAGGAGGAGGGATCAGCATGGGATAGAATTGGGATTGGCACAGGATGGAATTGCAGCAGCAAAGAGGAGAGATCAGCACAGGATGGAATTGGGATCAGCATGGGATGGAATTCCAATGGTGAGGAGGAGGGCACAGGCGGGAAGGTGCTCCCAGCTGGGGATGATCACAAATGTTAAATATCAGGAAATCTCCCATTTTAGCACTTGCTGTGAGTGGTGCCGAGAGAAATTCCAGCAGGTGCTTCCATCGCTGCCTGGAGATGCCCCCATCCCTTCGGGGCTCCTGCTGGGAATGACATTTCAGCCAGGCCTGGAATTCCGCAGGGTTTTCCCTTCCTCCAGAGCTCTGAAGTGCAAACACCACGAGCAGCAGAGGCTTCGCTGCTCCCCGAGATCTCTGGAGTGGAGCAGGGAGAGGCCTCGGGGTCACCCAAGCAGTCCAGGGCTGGGGGCTCCTCTGTCCCCTCCGTGTCCCTTTGGCCTCGCTGGCTGCCTGGGAGAGGAGGTGGGAATGGAATTGCTCCCAAACTCTGTGATCCAGGGAATGTTCGGGCTCCGTGTGTGACACGAGGATTTCTGGAGCACCGAGCCTCTGGGTTGGTGCAGCTCCTGCAAGGGATAGGTGCAGGGAAATCCCTCTGGGAATGTGGAGCCAGCTCTGACAAAGGAGGGAAGCAAAGCTGGTGGGAGCCATGTGGGCTCTGGTGGGACACTGGAATCCAGGACAGGTGAGCTGGTCCAGGTGGCTGCAGTGACAGTGGGACAGTGGCCTGGTGGCTTGTGATGAATGGGGAGGGGGCCAGGCAGGGGAAGAGCCCAGGGAGATGCTCCAGCTGCCAGAACATTCCAGCTGCTTCAGGAAGGGCGGGAGAGGGGAGAACCAGGGAACCTCCTTCAGCAACCTGGAGTGGCCACGGGGTCCCTCAGAGCACAGAGGCAGAAAATTGCGTGAAAGCAGAGATCTGAGGGGCTCAGGGCATCACAAACCCCGACAGTCCATGGGGGACACCGAACTGTGTCTGTGGGGGACACTATTCTGCTTGTGGGGGATACAGCTCTGTCTGTGAGGGACACCAAACTCTGTGGGGGACACTGAACTCTGCCCATGGGGGACACAAATTCTGCCTGTGGGGGACACCAAACTTTGCTTGTGGGGAACACAGCTCTGCCCATAGGGGACACCAAACTCTGCCTGTAGGGGATATTAAACTCTGTCTGTGGGGGACACCAAACTCTGCCCATGGGGGACACAACTCTGCTTGTAAGGGACACCAAACTCTTCTTATGGGGGACATCAACCCCTGCCCATGGAAGACATAACTCTGCTTGTGGGGAACACTGAACCCTGCCCATAGGGGACACCAAACTCTGTCTGTGGGGACACAAATCTGCTCATGGGGGACACCAAACTCTGTCTGTGGGGACACAAACTCTGCTTGTGGGGGACAATGGACTTCGTCTGTGGGGGACAAAACTCTGTCCCTACAGGACACCAACTCTCACCATGGGGGACACAACTCTGCCAGTGGAGGACCCCAAACTCTGCCCATGGGGACACAACTCTGCTTGTGAGGGACACCAAACACTTCTCATGGGGTTCATCAAAATCTGCCCATGGGGGACACCAAACTCTGCCTGTGTGGGACAAAACTCTGCCCGTGGGGCACACAACTCTGCCCATGGCCACCACGCCTCTCACATCTCAGCTCCTGCCTCCCAGGCCAGGTTTCCTGACCCTCTCCAGGCCAAATCCCCTGACCCCACATGGGGAGGTGAGGGGTGGCCTCTGTGCCACTGGGAATGCTCAGGGATCACCGAGGGGCTTCACCCTAGCCAAAAGGGAATTGTGTCACCCACAGGAGGGCGGTGCCTCAGTGGGGACCTGGGGGGGCTGGCTGGGCTTGTCCGAGCAGGGACAGGAGGGGACACAAAGGCAGGAGAGGAGAAAAGTGGGGGGATGAATCCAAGGAACAGGATCTGGCTTAGAGGGGGGAGAGAGAGAAAGAGAGGGCTCAGCAGCAGAGGAAGGGACTGTGGGACTGGGCTGGGCTGGGCTGGGCTGGGCTGGGCTGGGGATGGATGGATGGATGGATGGATGGATGGATGGATGGATGGATGGATGGATGGATGGATGGATGGATGAAGGATGGATGGACGCATAGATAGAGCAAAACTTTCTCCTGGCAATGCCTCAGGAACACAAATCCCATCCCTGCAGTGTGGAGAGGGGCAGCTGGGAGGCCCTTCCCATCCTGGCTGCTGCAGAAACCCCTCAGCTCCTCTGTCCTGGCTCCACGTCCCGGGCAGGGCAGCACCTCCAGGCCCAGCTCCGTTCCCTTCCAGGCCACTCCCATGGCAGAACCCAGCTCTGCTCAACACATTCCTGGCCCTGCCCTCTTGTCCTTGCTCCCGTGGCCAGCTCAGGGCCAGCAGGGCCACCAGGAGCCCTGCCCTGTGTCCCCGGGGTGTGTTGGCAGCCCCTCCTCGTGCCAGGCCAGCGCTGTCCCCGCTGATGCTGTTCTGCTGCCATGTCCTGGCGGTGACACTCAGCTCTGGATTGTCCCTCAGAGGAGCAGTGAGTGTCACCCGTGCTCTTCCTCTCCGCTTCTCCTGCAGCCATTCACGTTTTCCAAAGGTCCCAGGCTGGCTGGAATTCCTCCCCAGCCCTGCTTAGCAGCGATCTGGGGAGCCACCGGTGAGAAGGGAGGGTAGGCTGGGCTGGGGAAATTTGCTGTCCATTGAATAAATGTTTTTCTGCTTTCATTTGTCTTTGCAGTTTGTTTGTTTGTTTGTTTGTTTTTTAAACAAGTCCTCATTTTTTGGTCCATAGGTCTTCCGTGGTCCCGATTTACATCACCCTTAATGCTCAGCTGGGTTGTTCCTTCCTATACAACATTCACCAAATTTACAGCAACAGAAAGGAAAGGAAACAAAATGAAACTTTTTCTTTTTCCTTTACAAAGAAAAAAAAACCCCCAAAGCGCTCAATTTGGCTTTGACTATGCCAGCTACCTAGGGAATGGCAAGTCCTGGAGTGTGGGAATGTCGTGGCCAGGGGCTTTGGAGGGATGGCTGGATTGAGGTTGATGAATGCACCCAGCCCATGGTCTCTGGCCGCAGGAGGAGCCAGGCCCAGAGGCTGGACCTGCCTCTGGAATGTTCTGGAGGAGCTGGATCCTGGGAGAGCTCCCCCCTTTCCCATCTCCTCGGCAGCTGGGGTGGAACGGGGCAGGGAGGGTCCCTGGGGTCCCCAGAGGTGCCTGGCCTGGGCTCTCCAGGGCTCCCTGGCATGGGCTCTCAGTAGGCCTGGCCCGTCTCCACCGGCAGCAGCCCCAGCACGGCCGAGTGCTCGCCCAGCTTCATGCGGCGCTGCGTGGACAGGCTGACGTTCTTGGCCAGGTAATCCACGGCGGCTGCGGGGGAAAGGGACAGTGAGGACAGTGAGGACACGGGGGGTACTCATTGAGCAGCGTTTCAGCCCTGCAGGGCAGCACCAGGGGTCTCCTGATCTTCTGGGAAGGGCTCAGAACTAGGATGGGACTGTCACACATACCAGGGACCTCCTGCTCTCCTGGGAAGGGGGTCAGACCCAGGATGGGGGTGACAGGAGGAGAACAGGTCCTGCAGGGCAGCAGAGACAGCCCAGAGCTGTCACACACACCAGGGACCTCCTGCTCTCCTGGGAAGGGGGTCAGACCCAGGATGGGGGTGACAGGAGGAGAACAGGTCCTGCAGGGCAGCAGAGACAGCCCAGAGCTGTCACACACACCAGGGACCTCCTGCTCTCCTTGGAAGGGGGTCAGAGCCAGGATGGGGCTGTCACACACACCAGGAACATTCTGATATTCTGGGAAGGGGGTCAGACCCAGGATGGGGCATTCACACACACCAGGGACCTCCTGATCTTCTGGAAAGGGCTCAGACCCAGGATGGGGCTGTCACACACACCAGGAACCTTCAGATCTTCTGGGAAGGGGTTCAGAGCCAGGATGGGGCTGTCAGGAGGAGGACAGGTCCTGCAGGGCAGCAAGGACAGCCCAGAGCTGCCGCACACACCAGGGACCTCCTGCTCTCCTTGGGAAGGACTCAGAGCAGGGCTGGGACTGTCACACAGAGCAGGGACCTCCTGCTCTCCCAGGAAGGGGTTCAGAGCCAGGATGGGGCTATCACACACACCAGGGACCTCCTGCTCTCATTGGGAAGGGCTCAGACCCAGGATGGGGCTGTCACGAAGAGCAGAGACCTCCTGCTTTCCTGAGAAGGGCTCAGAGCTGGGATGGGGCTGTCACACACACCAGGGACCTCCTGCTCTCTCAGGAAGGGTTCAGAGCCAAGCTGGAGCTGCCAGGAGCTGCCGTGGGGCCCAGCACAGCCGAGGGGAGGCCCTCAACTCTCCCCATGAACACCTGAAAGGAGCTGAAATTCCGCATGGGAAAGGGGAGTTCTGAGGGAGCTGCCTGGGGGCTTGGGATGAACCTTCCAGGCTGCCACTCCGGGTGATGCTGCTGGATGTGATTCCAGAGGTTTCGCTGGAGGCTGCCCAGCCCTGGGCTCGCACCTGCCTCGCCCACTGCTGCGAGCCCTGCCTGCCTCCCTCCATCCCACCGAAAGCTCTTCCCTCGCTCCCATCCGGGAAGGGAGAGCAGCCCCAGCCCGGGGGGGACGGCAGGACCCCGGGGTGAGGGGACAGGGCTGGCACAGGACGGTGACACCGCTCATTAGCCGGCCTTCAGTCACAGCTTTCCCCCCCCCCCCCCGCGCCTCTAATGGCCTCAATTAGATTAATCAGGAGCTGGCAGGAGCTGCCCGATCGCTGCCAATGAGTAAACAAATCCGAGCCATCACCGTCCTGTCAGCGGCGGGCCCCAGAGGAGCCCCTTCCACGCACCAATCCTGATTAGACTTGGCAGATCCATTAGAATTCTCTTCACGCTCCCGCGTTCCATCACCGGCATCATTAACGCGGCCCCGGCCGCTGGGAGCGGCGGATCCGCCGGCCCCGCTCCCCGCCGGGCGGGATGGAACGGGTCTGGAGCGGGACAGACCCGGGATAACCCAGTGGGAGCGGGAGAGACCCGGGATAACACACCGGGAGCGATCCCGGGATAACCCACAGGGAGTGGGAGGGATCTGGGATAACCCACGGGAAGCAATCTCCGGATAGACCTGCAGGAGCGGGAGAGACCCGGGATAACCCACTGGGACCCAACCCGGGATAACCCACCGGGAGCGGGAGGGATCCGGGACAACCCATCGGGAGCTATCCCGGGATAAACCAGCGGGAGCGATCCCGCGATAACCCACAGGGAGCGGTTGGGAGCCGGGATAACCCACAGGGAGCGATCGGGAGCCAGGATAACCCACTGGGAGCGATCGGGAGCCGGGATAACCCACTGGGAGCGGGAGCAATCCCGGCATAACCCACCGGGAGCGGGAAGGATCCCAGGACAACCCACCGGGGCCGATCCCGGGATAACCCATCGGGAGCGATCCCGGGATCCCGACAGTGCTGGGTGTGCCCCCTCCGCCTTCCACGGGCTCCCTCCCCCAGCTCTCATCCAGAATTTTCCCGGGTATTTCAGGGGTTTCACCGCTCCGGTGTGAGGTGTGGCCCTGTCCCCTGGGTGGCCCTGGGGGAAGGAGGGGGCGAGCAGGTGGAGCCCCCGAAATCCTGGAATGGTCAGGGAGGCTGGAAAAACCCCCTGAGATCACAGAGTCCAGACCTTAGCCCAGCACTGCCCGTCCCCAAACGCTGTATCCGACCACTGGATCCATTTTTGGGGGCAATCCCAGGACTGGCATCTCCCCTGGCAGCCCTGAGCCCCTTTCCATGCAGGATTTCCCCCCAAAATCCAACCTGAGCCTCCCTCGGTGCTGTTTGAGGCTTTTGTCCAGTCCCGTTCCCTGCGAGCCGAGCCCGACCTCCCCCAGCTCCCACCCCCTGCCAGGCTGGGAATTCCATGGCAATTCCATCCTCCCAAAAATCCCCAAACATTCCTCGCTGTGCCCGTGGGAGGAACCCAGAGGCACCAGGGGATGCCAGGTCAGAAATCAGGGGTGGGGTTTGTTGGTTTAACGGGGCAGAAGCCAAAATAAACCCAGAAATTTAGGGAAAGTGTTTGTTTGTTTGTTTGTTTTGTTTGTTTAAGTGAGAGGGAAAGTGAGGCTGGGTTTGTTCGTGTAAAAATGGGGATAAGGCAAAGTGGGAGGAGAGGGATTCTCTGATTCCCAAATCCTGGGTTTGTCCCCTGTCACACAGAGCCTGCTCCAACCCCATAACCCCCATTCCTATAATATCATTTACATAAATTAAATTATATAAATGATATAATTTATATTATGTTATATCCTATATAATAATATATTTATATTATATCCTATAGTGATATAAATATATAATAATATAGTTATATATTTTCTATGTATTTCTATATATTTACATATTTCATATAATATATATAGCAATATAAGAATAATATATTTATATTATATCCTACAATAATTTAATATAATAGATAGTATACAATATATATTATATATAACATTATTTAGATACTATTATAGCATTTATATTAATTATATACCATTAATTACATAATATTATCTCCACCATGACATTATATATATAATCCAAATGATACTTTGTGTTATGCAATTAATATAATTTAGCACCTAAAAATAGTTTGTGATGCCTTTACGCCGCAGCAGAGAAGGAAGGAGCACCTGATGTGAATAAATGACCCCGCGGGGTCACCTCACGCCGACGGGCGTTAAAAAAGAATTTGAAGGGAAGTGAAGAACCCAAAAATAGGAGGAGGAATCAGAATTATCTGCGAAGCACAACAGGCATCGGGAAAGGCAGGAAAAAATCTCCTTATTCCAAGGTCAACAGCACGTGAGGGCAGCGCTAATTACCGAGGCGAACTGCGGAGAGCTCGGCACCAACGGGGTGACAGAAACGGGCACGGGGGGCCCGGGAAACGACACAAACCGTGCGAGCTAAAAATTCCTGCAGCAAAACCAGACAAACCCTCCTTTCTCCTTCCCCCTCTCCGCCGAGCGCTGCTCGCCCTCCTTATTTTATTTTTTTACACACATGGGTGTGACTAACGCCTCGCCCAAGGGAATCTTTATTGGAAATACATGGTATCGGAATTTGTTTAAGATTTTTATCAATAGCACGTGTGTCCAGCCCCGCATCCAGAAGCGAGGGGAAGGTCGGGGGGTCACAGATCAAACTCCCGACAAACAAAAAGAGGAGGGGCGGGGGGGCCGCTATTGATCCCGTCTGCCGCCACAGCCGGTTCTCATTGAGGCCGCGCGTTAAGGACATTAAAGGGCTGTGACAGAGCGGGGCCGGAGCCGCGGCCGAGGGAGGAAAGGTCAGCGAGGACACGCTGGGGCAGCCCGCAGGAAGAGGATGCACCTTTAACCCTCGCGGGTCAGCGGCGCTGCGAGAGCCCCGCGGCCGGGACAGCGCGGCAGGTGACAACAGTGACAACAGCCCGGCAGCGGGGTGTGCCTGTCACCCGGCTGGGGTGTGCTTGTCACCCGGCTGGGGTGTGCCTGTCACCCGGCTGGGATGTGCTTATCATCCTGCTGGGGTGTGCCTGTCGCCCGGCTGGGGTGTGCCTGTCACCCGGCTACGGTGTGCCTGTCACCCGGCTGAGGTGTCCCTGTCACCTGGCTGAGGTGTCCCTGTCACCTGGCTGGAGTGTGCCTGTCACCTGGCTGGAGTGTGCCTGTCACCGGCTGGGGTGTCCTTGTCACCCTGCCGGGCTGTGCCTGCCACCCTGCCGGGCTGTGCCTGTCACCCGGCTGGGGTGCGCCTGTCACCTCCTGCCACACTGTGCCTGTCACCTGGCTGGAGAGTCCCTGTCACCCTGCCGGGCTGTGCCTGTCACCCTGCCACGGTGTCCTTGTCACCCAGCTGTGCTGTCCCTGTCACCCCGCCAGGGTGTCCCTTTCACCTGGCTGGGGTGTCTCTGCCACCCCCTGACCAGGCTGCCTCTGTCCCCTCCAGCCAGGCTGTCCCTGTCACCCAACAGGGACATCTCCCACTGGCGAGGCTGTCCACGTCGTCCAGCCAGAGCAGCGCCCCATGACTGGAGTGTCCCTGTCACCTCCAGCCAGGCTGTTCCTGTCACCCAGTGGGGACAACACCCCCTAGCTGGGCTGTCCTTGTCACCCATCCAGAACAGCATCTCCTGACCGGGGTGTTCCTGTCACCCCTGGCCAGGCTGTCCCTGTCACCCAAAAGGGACACCACCCCACTGGTCAGGCTGACCTTGTCACCGCTGACTGGGCTGTCCTTGTCACCCCCTGACCAGGCTGTCCCTGTCACCCAGCAGGGACACCAGCCGGGCCACGCTGTCCCTGTCCAAGGGCAGCTCAGGGTTCCATCCCAGCTGTCCCACAGTCCCAGCCCTGGTGACAAACGCGTTCTGCAGGAAGAGCTCCCAGCCCCGGCCTGGGGAGGGCAGGGCAGGCTCAGCTCAGCTCAGCTCGGCTTTACAAAGCCCAGCTTTCCCCCGGCTGAGCAGAGTGAGCCACTCACGGTGATTTTGGGGAAGGAGAAGGCGCTGGGAGCTGCCCTTTGCTGACAGAAAACTTCACCCAAAACATTCCCCTGGGGGCTTTTGATTCACAACCCATGAGTGGATCTCACTTCAAGCAGGACAAACTTCCAGGGGTCTCCCACCCAAAAAAAGGCAGAATTCGGGTGCATAAACCCAACCCCCACTCCCTCCCCATCTCCTGCCCTTCCCATGAAGGGGGAATCGCTCCCAGCACTTACTCTGCCCGTACTGGCCGTACTGGTATCCGGCCACGGGGTCCACGCTGTAGCTGGTGCTGCTGTAGGTGGGGGGACAGTAGGACTGCGAGGTCGGGAGGCTCTCCACGGACTTGATGGAGTCGCTGCGCTGGCTGCAGCTGGCCGAGATGGAGTTGGTGCTGTCCAGGCCGCCGTGGAGGGGAGAGATGGAGAAATCGGCCTGGGGCTGAGGCGGGACCCCGCTGGGGTTGCTCAGGATGCTCATCACCTGCAGAGACACCGGGGCACCGTCAGGGGCTGGCCGGGAGGGAAACAGCCCCGAAAACGGCCCCGAAACGGCCCCAAAACGGTCCTGAAAACAGCCCCAAGACGGCCGCAAGATGGCCCCGAAAACGGCCTCAAAACGGCGCCCAAAAACGTCCCCGAAAACGGTCCCAAAAATGGCCCCAAAAATGACCTCGAATGGCCCCAAAAGCACTCCCAAAACCGGCCCGAAAATGGCCCCAAAAACGGCCCCGAAAACGGCCCGAAAAGCAGCCCGAAAAACGTCCCAAAAACGGCCCCAAAGCGGGCCCAGAAACCGCCCCAAAAATGGCTCCAAAACCGACCCCAAAACCAGCCCCGAAAACGGCCCCAAAAGCGCCCCGAAAAACGGCCCCGAAAAACAGCCCCCAAAACGGCCCTGAAAACGGCCCCAAAAAGGCCCCAAAACGGCCCCAAAACGGCCCCCAAAAGCAGCTCCGAAAACGGCCCCAAAAGCGGCCCCAGAAACAGCCCCAAAACGGCCCCCAGAAACGGCCCTAAAAGCACCCCCGAAAGAGGCCCCAAAAGGCCCCCAGAACAACCCCGAAAATGGCCCCAAAAGCGGCCCCACAAACGCTGCTTTGGGAAGGACAGCACCCACACGGGAGAGCCGAGCTCTGCTCCCCCAAACCCCGCCGGGGCTCCCCTTGGAGCCCTGAACAGGGAGAATGCCACAATTCCGCTCAGCCCACTCGGGTTTTTGGGGATATTTTGCTGCCCCTGCCAGGGATGAGCAGAGGGGTCATGGAAAACCAGGAGAAAAGTCCCGATTTTCCCAAAGGGACGGTGAGGAAAAAAATCTTCCCGTTGTTGGGAAGTCAGGTTTGCGAAAGTCCCCGAGCAGAGCAGGTCAAAGCCTCGCTGCCTTTGATGCAGCTCCAGGGGCTGAAACGTCCGAGGTCTCTTTGGCCCCAAAAGTTAAAGGGTAACAGGTCCTGGTCCGGCTCCTTTCAGTGGAAAATGTAATTGAATTTGCACACAAAAAATCTTCCTGCTTTGAGACCCGAACCAGATGAACTAATTGGGTTTTTGTTGGTGTTTTTTTTTTTTTTTTCTCCTTTTTTTTTTTTTTTTTTTTTTTTTTTAGGAAAAATGCCAGATTTGTTCCCGGGGCTGAGCTGGGGGTGATGCTCTGCCCTTCACACGGGGACCCCGCTCCCGCCAGGGATCAGCGCAATTTCCCCGGGGTAATTCCGAGTTAAGGGCTGGCCGGGGAAGGGCCGGGGGTTCCTGAATCCCCTCGGTCGTGTCGGGGGGAGCGGGGACAGGGGACGGTCACCTCGGGGGGGCCCGCCCGGCGCTCAGATGCCGAGCGGCTCCAAATCTCCGAATTTAGCATAACCTTATTGACATCAATTAAAGTGGCAAATTGGAAATATTTGGAGCCTGGCAAGTGGTAAAATGAGCCCTTTATCCGCCAGCAGCGGCCTGGTGAGCTTTTGTGCCGGGGCTGCATTCTCGGCAAGGACACTTTGGGGGGGGGGGTTTATGGGGCCGAGGTTTCCCTTCCTGCTCACCCCGACACCTTCCCGGCCCCTCCACCGTGCCCCAGCGGGGTGAATGCCCAGCCACGAGCTGGCCTCTGCTTTCTAAAGCATCTCCTCCTCCCCCCGGAAGGGCTCGGCAGCGCTGCAAAGGCGCTTTGCCTGCATGGAAAATCCGCTCCCGGCTCCGCTCCGCCAGGAGAATTTGTCCGGGAGGGGAACTGGGCAGCGGGGGGTGGAGGGGGTTGGGTAAAACGCTGGAAAATCCATCTGACCCCGAGCGCGGGGCTGGGCTGGCTGTGGGGCTGGGGCACGGCAGTGAGGTTTGAGAGAGGGAAGGGCTCGTTCCCCCCATCCCTCACTACTTTCCTCCCATCCCTGGCTCGTTCTCCCCCATCCCGGGCTCTTTCACGCCCATCTCTGGGTCGTTCTCTCCCACCCCTGGCTCATTCCCCTCCATCCCGGGCTCGTTCCCCCCAGTCCGGCTCTTTTTCTCCCATTCCTGTCTCGTTGCCCCCATCCCTGCCTCCTTCCCCCCATCCCGAGCTCTTTCCCCCCTATCTCTGGCTCCTTCCCCCCCATCCCTGGCTCGTTCCCCCCCATTCCAGTCTTGTTCCCCCTATCTCTGGCTCGTTGCCCCCATCCCTGGTTCATTTTCCCCCTTCCGTGGCTCCTCCTCCCCCATCCCGGGCTTGTTCTCCTCCATCTCTGGTTCATTCCCCCCATCCCTGGGTCATTGCCCTCCATCCCTGGCTCGTTCTCCCCCATCCCGAACTCTTTGCCCCCTCTCTCTGGCGCGTTCCCCCTATTCCAGGCTCATTCTCCCCCATCCCAATCTCGATCCCCCCCTCCACTGCTCATTGCCTCCCATCCCAGTCTCATTCCCCCCATCCCGGGCTCGTTCCCCCCCATCCACGTTCTCCCCATCCCTGACTCATTCCCCCATCCCTGGTTCATTTTCCCCCTTCCATGGCTCACTGACCCTCATCCTGGGCTCGTTCTCCCCATCCCTGGCTCCTTCCCCCCATCCGGGCTCCTTCCCCCCCATCCTGATCTCGTTTTCCCCCACCCATTGCTCATTTCCCCCCATCCGGGCTCCTTCCCCCCCATCCCAGTCTCGTTTTCCCCCATCCATTGCTCATTCCCCCCCATCTGGGCTCGTTCCCCCCATCCAGGGCTCATTTCCCCCCATCTCAGGTTCGTTTCCCCCCCATCTCTGGTTCATTCTCCCCATCCCTGGCTCGTTCCCCCTATCCCGAGCTCTTTCCCCCCATCCCTGGCTCATTGCCCTCCGTCCCTGGCTCGTTCTCCCCCATCCCAATCTCAATCCCCCCCTCCACTGCTCATTGCCTCCCATCCCAGTCTCATTCCCCCCATCCCTGGCTCCTTCCCCCCATTCTGGACTCTTTCCCCCCCATCTCCGGTTTGTTCCCCCCAAGACTTGTCTCATTCCCACATCCCTGGCTCTTTCCCCCCATCCCGGACTCTTTGTCCCCCATCCCTGGCTTGTTTCCCCGAGTCCGCTCCTTCACCCCCATCCCAGTCTCGTTCCCCCCCCATCCAAGGATCGTTATCCCCCATCCATTGCTCATTTCCCCCCATCCCGACCTCATCCCCCCCATCCCAGTTTTGTTCCCCTCATCCCAGTTTCGTTCCCCCCCCAAATCTTGGCTCATTCCCTCCATCCCAGTCTCCTTCCCCCCCCCATCCCTGGCTCTTTCCTCCCCATCTCTGCCTCATTCCCCCCATCCCTGGCTCATTTCCCCCCATTCCCTGACTCATTGCCCCCATTCCCTGCCTCGCCGACCCCTCCTCCTCCTCCAGGCTTTCCATCCTGCCCCAAGCTCAGACCTCTCTGCTGCTCTCCCAGAGTTAAACCCGGCTCAGCTGCCCCCACACCGAGCTCAGCAGAGCCTGGATCGGCTCTCCAGAGCCTCCTGGCAGGGATTAAACCCCGAGGTGCTCCCATGGGAAGGTTCAGCCCTAAAAACCCCTAAATGTTCAGTCCCCGTGGGGCTCCCAGCCCAAGGATTCAATACGAAGAGAGGAAAATGCATTTAACACTCAGGAGGGTGGGTTAATCCAGGACTGGGGTGCTGAGCAGTTCTGGGGGTGCCACACGGACCCCCCTGAGGCTCTGCAGAGTGGGGAAATCACGGGAGGGCAGCCTCAGAGTTAATTGCGGGCTCCCCCTAAAGCCCACAACCTGGGTTCAGCCCCAATCCCCTCTGGGCTGGAGGAGCTGGGGCTGTGTCCTGAGGGACACCCAGGACCCTCACACAAACACGGCTGGAGTGAATTCACGAGCAGAACCCGCCGTTTAAAACAACAAACATGCAGAAAACACAGACTTTGGGGCTGTGAGTTATTTCTGGAAGCTCTGCCCTCTCTCCCTGCCCTCTCTGAGCTGTCCAGGCCCGGCAGTGCTGCCTGGATGGGGCTCTGAGCCCGCCCAGCCCCGCAGGTGCAGGGAGGATTTCAGGCATCACTCGGGGAGCTGCGGGGTTTGTGCTGCTCTGCTCCCCTCCCTCCCGGCCCCAGCTGCTCCTGATTACCCCCAGAAAAGAACCCGAGGCTCCCCAAGGCGGGGAGAGCCACATTAACACTTCCTCTTAGGAAAGAAAGGGGGATGTAAAGCAAGGCTGGCAAATGAAACCCAGATTCACACTCCAGATTCAGGCAGCGGGGCAGATGCTTCCGTGAATCCCGCGAAAAAAAGGAATTGGCATCAACTGGTGGGAATCGGGAGCGGGGCCTGAGCTCAGCTCTGCCCCTGAGGCCTCTCCAGACCAGCCTTGGCTCCAGCAGCCCCGGCCCTGGAGATCCAGGTCCCTGCTCCCCCTTGGGATCCCTGCAGGGACGTTGTCCCAACGAGGGACAGCTCAGGAGGGCGAATTTCCCTTCTGGGAATCCATCAGGACACCGGGATTCACTCCCAGTGCTGTTCCAATTCCTGTTCTCCCTGCAGGGACACTGCCCCACCAAGGGACAGCTCAGGGGCCGAATTTCCCTCTGGGAATCCACCAGGACGCTGGGATCTCCTCCTGCTGAATTCCCAGTTCCTGTTCCCCTTCTGGAACACCTGCAGGGACACTGCCCCATCGAGGGACAGATCAGGGGGACGAATTTCCCTCTGGGAATCCATCAGGATGCTGGGATTCGCCCCCATCCTTGCTGAATTCCTAATTCCTGTTCCCCTTCCAGAACCCCTGCAGGGACACTGCCCTGACGAGGGACAGCTCAGGGGGACAAATTTCCCTCTGGGAATCCATCAGAACACCAGGATTCACTCCCAGCCCTATTCCAGTTTCTATTGTCCCTGTGAGATCCCTGCAGGAGCACTGCCCTGCCAGGGACAGCCCAGCCTGGCCCAAAGGGGACAGGAAGGGCTGAATTTCCCTCTGGGAATCCATCAGGACATCGGGATTTGCTCCCAACCCTGCAGAGTTTCAATTCCTGCTCCCTCTCTGGGATCCCTGCAGGGATACTGTCCTGCCAAGGGACAGCTCAGGGGGACAAATTTCCATCTGGGAATCCACCAGGACACTGGGATTCCTTCCCAGCCCCGCAGAATTCCAATTCCTGCTCTCCCTGCAGGATCCCAATTCCTGTCCCCTGCAGGGACACTGCCCTGCTGAGGGACAGCTCAGCCTGGCCCAAAGGAGGACAGGAAGGGCTGAATTTCCCTCTGGGAATCCACCAGGACGCTGGGATCTCCTCCCGGTCCTGCTGAATTCCCAGTTTCTGTTCTCCTTCTGGAACACCTGCAGGGACACTGCCCCATCGAGGGACAGCTCAGCCCAGCCCGAAGGGGACAGGAAGGGTTGAATTTCCCTCTAGAATTCCACAGGGGAACATCTGGACACCGGGATCCCCTCCTAGCCCTGCAGAGCTCCCAGTTCCTGCTCCCCCTCAGGGATCCCTGCAGGGACACTGCCCTGTCAAGGGACAGCTCAGGGGGATGAATTTCCCTCTGGGAATCCACCAGGACACTGGGATTCGCTTCCATCCCTGCAGAATTCCAAATCCCGCTCTCCCTGCGGGATCCCTGCAGGGACACTGCCCTGCTGAAGGACAGCTCAGGGGCTGATTTCTCCCTGGGAATCCACCAGGACACCAGGATTCCCTCCCATCCCTGCCGGGGTGGGGAATGGATGCCTCTGGGATGGGGGATTCATCCCAGCTGGATGCTCCCCTGGATTTGGGGTGGCTGAGGGGACCCTGACAGCTCAGCTGAGCCCCAAAACTCTCCGGTTCCTCTCCAAGAACACCGACCATGGGAAGTCCCTTGGACAGGCTGAGGGGGATTTGGGGCTGGAATTCCCTTCCTGCACAGGCTGAGGGATGTTTGGGGCTGGGATTCCTCTTTCTGGATGGGCTAAGAGGGATCTGGGGTGGAGAATCTCCTTCCCAGACAGGCTGAGAGGGATTCGGGGTGGAGAGGTTTCTTCCAGGACAGGCTGAGAGGGATTTGGGGCTGAGAATTCCCTTCCCACACAGGCTGAGGGGGATTTGGGACTGGGATTCCTCTTCCCAGATGGGCTGAGGGGGGATTTGGAGCTGAGAATTCCCTTCCCAGCCAGGCTGAGGGGGATCTAGAGGCGAGAATCCCCTTCCCAAACAGGCTGAAGGGGATTTGGGGCTCCCTGAGCTCTGCACAGGTTCAGCCAAGGGCAGATCTGCCTTTCCCCACCCCAGGACATGAAGGGGATTGGGATATTGAGAGGTTCCCATTCCCTCCTTCCACCCAGCACAGCAAACCCTGCAGAGCCCTCCCAGGCCCACGTCCCCGGCCTTCTCCTTCCAGCTGCAGAAACTCATTTTCCAGGCCGCTTTTGAACTCTGCGTCCCCTCCTCAAGAATGCAAAGTCCTTCTCCCTTCCCTCTCTGACCTTGCTGCCTGCTAATTTATGACTTCTTGGTGCATTATCATCCCTGACTAAAAATCAATGCCCGCTCCACATCTGCCGGGCTTTATCTGCAGGGGGATCTGCTCGCTGTCCATCAGTGGGACTGACAGTGTCTCTTTCCCTCCCTGCCATCCTCATCCTCATCCTCTCCCTTCCCTGGCCCAAATCCATCCTTGGGCTCGCATTTAGGGCTGACTCTTGCCTCAGGCTTCATCCCTGCCTTTCTTGGGGTAGGGATGAGCGGGGAGAGCTCCTGGGGTGTGGGGTTGATGCACAAAGACCCTCCTGGATGAAAGCAGCAGCTCCCCCCTCACCTCCTGCTGCTGCTGCCTCCCTCCCCACCCTCCTCAGCAGCTCCCCCCGGGACGTTTCATCGCTCTCTCCCCTGCTATAAAAGGAGGGGAGTTAAAAAAATGTAATTAATTCCCTCCATTTCTGAGCTGGCCCTCGGGGCCTGTGGCCGCGGAAGCTGCGGCGGGGGAAATGTGCACCCTTTATGATAAAGGAGCGGCTCTGGGGAGGGGAGCGCAGGGAGGACCTTCCAGCTGGGCAATCAGGAGCTGCTTTTGGGGCGCAGGGGGCCGCAGGGGACCCAAGTGATGGGGACAGATAACGCAGGGACAAGGGCAGGGCAGCAGCGGGGGCCGGTGCCAGCCTGGCCACGGCAGAGCTGGGGTGGCTCCATGGTGGCTGCTGAGAGCCATGGGACAGCCCTGGAGTGACCACGGTGCCTTCTCTGTGGGACATCCTGGAGTGACCACAGCTCCTGCCCCAAAATATCCCTGGAGTGACCACAGCTCCTGCCCTGAAACATCACCAGAGTGACCATGGTTCCTGCCCTAAATAGCCCCAGAGTGACCACAGCTCCTGCCCTGTGGGACATCCTGGAGTGACCATGGTTCATGCCCTAAAGCATCCCCAGAGTGACCACAGCTCCTGCCCTACAACAGCCCTGGAGTGGCCACAGCTCCCTCCCTGTGGGATATCCCAGGGTGACCACAGCTCCTTCCCTATGGAATATCCTGGAGTGACCACAGCTCCTGCCCTGTGGGACAACCCCAGAGTGACCACAGATCCTGCCCTGTGGGACAACCCCAGAGTGACCACAGATCCTGCCCTGTGGGACAACCCCAGAGTGACCACAGATCCTGCCCTAAAACAGCCCTGGAGTGACCATGGTTCCTGCCCTGAAACAGCTCCAGAGTGACCACAGCTCCTGCCCTACAATGTCCCCAGAGTGACCACAGCTCATTTCCTGTGGGACATCTCCAGAGTGATCACAGATCCTGCCCTAAAACATCCCTGGGGTGACCACAGCTCCTGCCCTGTGGGATACCCTGGAGTGACCACGGCTCTTGCCCTAAAACATCTCCAGACTGATCATGGCTCCTGCCCTGTGGGATATCCTGGGGTGACCACAGCTCCTGCCCTGTGGGTTATCCTGCAGTGACCATGGTTCCTGCCCTAAAGCATCCCCAGAGTGACCACAACTCCTGCCCTGTCCCTGAAACTCCCCAGGATCCCCAGGTGATCCCTGTCAGCTCCCAGATACTGTGGGGACACATCCAGGGACACACTGGGGACACACCCAGGGACACCCCAGAAGGGCTCCTGGCACTGTGATTCCTGGGGCTGTGGTGCTGCTCTGCTGGGAACGGGAACAAATGGGGACAAATGGGGACAAATCCACGCTGGCAATGAATGGGATCTGTTGCACTTTTTGGGGCCACACCAGGCAAGAAGCCCCAGGAAATTCCCTGCAGAGGAGGCTGAAATCTCTCCTGGGCTGTTCCCACCTCCCTTCCCAGGCACAGCAAACCCTCCTGCCAGGAAACCTGCTGGATGCCCAGGATTCAGGGAGGGCAAAGCTCTCCCAGCTCCTCCTGGGGAAGCTCCTGGGGTCACCTCCACCCCTGGCTGCTCCAGCTCCTCTCCAGGTCCTGCTCTGCCCTCCCAGGCAGTTTTGGGGGGACCCAGCTCCATCCTGCCCATCTTTCCCTCTCACCCTGCTCGTGGCAGAAGGAAAAACCCTTCCCCACGTTAAAGCTTTTTGATCTCTGTGGATTCATTTCCACTTGGCGGGAAGAGGAAGAGTCGATTATTCCACACATGCATTAAATGGGAACAAAATGAAGAGGTGACTGTAGGATGGCTGAAAGCCGAAGAAAGAGTTAGGAGGAGATAAATACACTTTCCCCAAAGATCTCCACTTGAAAGGAGGATAAATATATGCAAATATGCCCCTAGGTAGGACTAAAATGACTTGTGTAGCAATCGCTAACACTGCACTCACAAAACCAAGCAATTAATTTCCAATATTTTCTAAATCACCGCAGCCAGCTGAGCAGGATCCCAGCACTCCAAACCAACCGAGCACCCCCTGAATTTGCTTTGCAGATCCAGAGGGTGCTTCACCCTTCCTGCACCGGGAAAATCCCTGATCCTGTCACTGCAGCCCCGTGCAGGCGGGGTTTGGAGCAAACTGGAGCCCGTGGTGGGGTTTGGGTGCTCCTGAGGACCCTGCAGGTGTTTCCCAAGCCCAGCAATTCCCTCTGCAGTGACCTCAAACTCAGCCCTGCCTCTCTTGGGTGTGATCGAAGCCTCCACTTGGATTTTGGGCGATTCAAGGTTGGCAAACCCAGGGCTGATCCCTGGCCTCATCCCCCCTCCAGAAGCGAGAGAAGCAGTGGAGGAGCCCCCACAACCCCACAGCTCCTCTTGATATGGGGCAGCTCCAGAGCTGCTGCTGGGGAGCTGCTTCACCCTTCCTGCACCAGGAAAATCCCTGATCCAGCTCCGTGCATGCAGCAGTACTGCCAGGCAGGGTTTGGAGCAAACTGGAGCCGGTGGTGGGGTTTGGGTGCGCCTGAGGACCCTGCAGGCGTTTCCCAAACCCAGCAATTCCCTCCGGGGTGACCTCGCTCACCTTGAGCTCAGCCCTGGCTCTCTCGGGTATGATCAAAGCCTCCCTCTGGATTTTGGGGGATTCGAGGTTGGCAAACCCAGGGCTGATCCCCAGCCTCACCCCTCGGGTGTTCATCCCCCTCCAGGAGCAAGGGAAGCGGTGGAGGAGCCCCCACAACCCCACGGCTCCTCCTGATACAAGCTGACTCCAGAGTTGCAAAATCCCAATTTCCAACCCCAAACCTCTGGAAAACAAGGGGAGAGCTGGGAACGGAACTCAACATGCCTGAATCCCACACTTCCTACACCCCCAGGACACCAGAGCAGCCCCAAACAGCAACCAACCAAGCAACCCCGGCCAGGCAGTGGCGCTTCCCGTGGCTTTGAGTCCCGAGGGACGCCCTGGCACCGCAGGGACGGGCTCGGGGACACGGCAGGTGACATGGACATGAGCGCTGTGCCCTACAATGGCCCTGCTCCCGCCACACACCGACGATGGAGAGGGTGGGATGGAGCCGGGGATGCGATGATGGAGCTGCGGGGGCTGCGAGGGACGAGGAGGAGGAGGAGGAGGAGGAGCGGGGGTGGGAGGTTGTTACCTGATTGTTCAGGGCTATGGTGAGGTTCCAGCGGGAGCACTGCATCTTGTTTTGGGCACCCTGCTTCTGTAGGGATGTACAAATCACAGACAAGGTCTGAGGAAAGGCGCTGAGCTACTCGCAAAGGGCTCGGCACGAGGGGAGAGGGGCGGCTGCTGCTCCGGGGGATCCCATGAGGGAATCGGGAGCACCGAGGGGTCAAACATCCACTGAGGGCTCCGAGAAATCCCATGGGAGAAGCGGGACAGGCAGGGGAAGAGCGGGAATTGAGTCTGGGGACATGAGACGCAGTCCCTGCCTTGGGACACCAGACTCTGTTCTGGGACACTGAAATCTGCTCTGGGACACCAAACTCTGCTCCAAAACATGAGACACGGTCCCTGCCTTGGGACACCAAACTCTGCTCTGGGACACTGAAATCTGCCTTGGGACACCAAATTCTGCTCCAAAACATGAGCCATTGTCCCTGGCTTGGGACACCAAACCCTGCTCTGGGACACCAAAACTTGCTGTGTGACACGAGGCTCTGCCTTAGTACACCAGACTCTACTTTGGGACACCAAAATCAGCCTTGGGACACCAAACACTTCTCCAAAACATGAGCCATTTTCCCTGGCTTTGGGACACCAAACTGTGCTCACAAACATGAGACACAGTCCCTGACTTGGGACTCCAAAGTTTGATTTGGGACACCAAACTCTGCTCCAAAACATGAGCCATTGTCCCTGGCTGGGGATACCAAAATCTTCTTTGCGACACCAAACTCTGCTCTGGGACACCAAAACTTGCTGTGGGACATCAGGCTCTGCCTTGGGGCACCAGACTCTACTTTGGGACACCAAAATCAGCCTTGGGACACCAAAATCTTCTCTGGGACACCAAACTCTGCTTCAAATTACGAGCCATTGTCCCTGGCTTTGGGACACCAAAATCTGCATACAAACATGAGCCACAGTCCCTGACTTGGGACTCCAAACTCTCATTTGGGACACCAAACTCTGCTCTGAGACACAAAACTCTACTCCAAAACACCAGCCATTGTTCCCATCCTTGGGACACCAAACTGCTCCAAAACACAAGCCATGGTCCCTGGCTTTGGGACACCAAACTCTGCTCTGGGACATCAAACTCTGCCCTGGGACACCAAAATCTGCTCTGAAACACAAAACTCTGCTCAAAAACATGATCCATGGTCCTTTACTTGGAACACCGGACTCAGCTTTGGGACACAAAACTCTGCTCCTAAACATGAGCCATGGTCCTTGGCTTTGGGACACCAGACTCTGCTTTGGGACATAAAACTCTCTTCTGGGACACCAAAATCTGCCGTGGGACACCAAATTCCGCTCTGGGACAATAAAATCTGCTCTGAAACACGAACCATTGTCCCTGGCTTTGGGAGGCCAATCTCTGCTCTGAGACACCAAACTCTGCTCTGGAACACCAAACTCTACTCCAAAACATGAGCCATGGTCCTTGACTTGGGACACTGAACTTCACCTGGAAACACAAGCTATTGGTCCCTGGCTCTGGGACAGCAATCTCAGCTCTGGGACAGCAATCTCTGCTCTGGGACACCAAACTCTCCTCCAAAACACAAGCCATGGTCCCTGGGTTGGGGCACCAAACTCAGCTTTGGGACACCAAACTCAGCTCTGGAACACCAAAGTGCTATTCCCCAGGGAAAAGCAGGAAGAAAAGGCTTGGCCGGGCTGGGTCACCAGGGAGGAAACACAAAGGGGTTTTGTGGCCTGGGGGCTGGGGGAGGCCAGAGGGGTCCCAGGTCATGGGCATTGATTTCACCGACCGGGAAACACCGGGAGAGGCTTGAGCCAAGGGGAGAACGAGCCCCTCCACACCCCCAACTCCTACAGGGTTCTGATTTCCAGGGGCAGGTCCCCTTGGGGAAGGAGCAGTTTGTGCTTTACACCCATCAGCACCGAGCATTTTCCCTGATTTCATGGGGATTCTGAGACATTTGATAGAGAAAACCCAGGATGGAGCCTGGGCTGCCCCGATGTGCTGCTCAGCATGATAATATAGGAATAAAATATTTCTAAAATCTTTGTATATTCAGGGGAGTTAGAAAGAAAGTTAGGCCCTGGGAAATGTTAGGCCTTGTGTTGGCTGGATCATGTGAAACTGCACCTGTGTAATCAGTATGTAATAAATGATATAATTGTTAGATGTGATGATTGATTAGTAATTAGAGATAATTATTGTTTAATTGTAAAAAGAATCATGAGAAATTATACTCAAGGGTTTGAGGGGCATCACAAGAAACCCATGCTTGGGTGGAATCAATGTCTACAATAGAACAATGTAAGTTTAATAATTATATGTAAGTTATATAAGGATAGAATATAAAACATGTTCATCCCAAACCATCAGATTTGGGTCTGTACCCCTGACACTCAGAGCTCTTCAATAAAAGCATTTGCATATTATCATTCAATAATTATGTGTTCCTGAATGCTAGCGAGCAAACAGAGCTGCCCCAGCCTCCTGATTTTGAGTCACCACGAGCAAACTCCATCCTGGTGCTGCTTCCACCCTCCCCTTTGTGTTTAACCTCACATTTCTCTGTGAGTATTTCGGAAGGGAGAAATTTTCTGCGTGGGAAAATCCCCCTGGTGGAATGGGAAGTGTCTCTGGGACACCTCACCCCGAGTATCCAGGGCATGAACCTGAATCCTTGCTGGTGGAATTTTGGGACAAAGTCACCTGGGAGAGAAAGGAGGAAGGTAGGACCATGGAAAACTGGAATTCCCAAGTGCTTCCAGACCAATGGAAGGACTCGGGGTAGATTCGGGGTTGGGAATGGGTCGGGCTTGTGGCTTTTGTTCTGCATTTTTGGGTAAGCTCAGACCTGCTGGGAGAAGCAGGAGCTCTGGGGGCTTGGTGAGGCATACAAAACGCCAAGAAAGGAACAAACACACCCAAGGTTCCCCATAAAACAGCCCCAAACCTGCAGCACCTCAGCAAATTCCAGCTGCTTTAGGAACTTCTCTTATTCCTCTGACAAAGCCAGACCCAAACAAATCCACAACAAGGTCTCCTCTTCACCTCCTCCCTTGTCCCTCCTGTCCCTCACTCTATTCCCATTCCCAATTTCGGCGGTGCAACCTCCGGGCCCTCTGATGGAGCTTCCAAAGGAGATTTCCTGGGATGCTCTGGGCCCGGGGAGTGCGGGGGAGCCTCTGCCAGCGCCAAAGGAGCTGCAGCACAAAGAATCCCCTGCAGGGCTCCCGGCCCCGGGCGAGGCTGCTCCGTGTGCTGATAGTGCTGTGGGCTGAATGATACCCTCGTGGGCTGATATCTCGGTGAGCTGATAGTTCTGTGTGCTGATAGTCCCGTGGGCTGAATGATAGCCCTGTGGGCTGATAGTTCCGTGTGGTGATATCCCTGTGGGATCATTGATAGCCCCGTGTGCTCACTGATAGCCCCGTGTGCTGAATGATAGCCCCGTGTGCTCATTGATAGCCCCGTGTGCTCATTGATAGTCCCGTGGGCTCATTGATAGTCCCAGCCCTGCCTCAGCTCTGTTCCAGGCTCACCACGCTGATAGTGATGCCTGAGGATTTGAGTTTTTATATTTTCATGTATTTGTAACCCTGCAGTTCTTTAGTGTGTAACTCCAAACCCCACACGCAGTGCCAGCTGCTGTTCTCCCGGTTGGGGCAGACACAGCAATTCCTCTCCATTTTCAAGGACACCTCACTGCCTCAGGATTTCATATATTCATTTAATATATTTTTTATTATTTGTAATATTTTCAGTTTGTAATTTGTACTATAACCCTGCAGTTCTTTAGTGTGTGACTCCAAACCCCACACGCAGTGCCAGCTGCTGTTCTCCCGTTTGGGGCACACACAGCAATTCCTCTCCAGGCCTGGCACTCAAGGACACCTCACTGCCTCAGGCCCCCAGAGATTCAACAAAAGGGAGCTGAGGGGAGCAAACTTGGGGTGAATGAGTTCATAGCTGAAGCTGGAATTGAAGGATTCACCCCCAATATGCAAATGGACGAAAGTTATAAAAGTGTGAAAACCCGTGACCTCACAAAACTCACAAAACCCATGACCCACGGTCCCTTTTTGGGTGCCACCCCTGGGGGGATTTTTCTGCCTGAGATGTACCTGAGGGCCCTTCAGTAAATACAAATGCTTTTTATCCCTTTAATTTTATTCCCTTAATTTTATTCCCTTAATTTTATTCCCTTAGTTCTATTCCCTTCATTTTGTCTGGCTCTGTTCTTAGGCAGCCCCAAAAGGCACCAATAGCCCCAAAAGGCACCAATAGCCCCAAAAGGCACGGATAGCCCAGCCCTGCCCGGGGCTCCTCCGTGCCTGCCCCGCTCTGTCTCTGATCTATCGAGGGCTGTAATGAGTTAATCCCGGTTTAAGCGCGGTGTAAGAGACCTGGCTCGGCCGGGGATGTCACGGCGGTGAAACGGCGCTGCTGGGCCCGGCAAGTGCAGCAGGACCGAGCACTAAACAGCCCGAGAAAAGGGAAAATCAGCGATGCTGAGCTCCCTGCCCGCTCCCTTTCCCCATTCCCGGCGGGTTTTAGGGGAGGGTTTTTAGGCCGGCAAGGGGGGTTATTCACAGGCACGAACGGGACGGGGCTGCTGCTGAAAGCGCTTTGAGCTGTTTTATTTTTCAACATCAGTCTCATTACGTGATTATGAGAATGGGAAGATGCCAGCAGCTCACGTCCCAAGAACTTAATGTTACAACTCACTTTATAACTTCTTCACCAATCACACAAAGCAAAAGCACATTGACAGTAGTTCTATCCAACCACTATAAGCACAGGCATCTTTGGTTAAAACAATGCTTGCTTATTTAGAATACAAAACCTGCTTGTAAGCCTTAAAACACAACGCACAGAGCTCCATTACTAAGCTTTAACCTTCCTAATATCTTGCTAGATAAACTTTCTGTAGCTTAGAGAGTTATTCTAGACAAGCATTAACACACAGACCATTGTTCTATTTGCCCTTGCTTTTCTACAGTTTAAATAATTTTTCTGCTGACCAATCTCATGGCTGCTGCTTAGCTCTAATCACAGTTCTGCTGTGTCTGAAGCCTGCATCTTGCAGTTTTCCCAAAACCCTCTAATTTTGTAGATTCCCACAGATTTCTCTTCCCAGCCCGCCCCAAAGCCTGTGCAGGATCCCGGGAGATCCTGACTGAGCATCGGCTCCGGGTGGATTTTCTGGGGCTGCCAAGGGAGGAGGATTTTTAAACTCAGGGCCCCTTTTTCCTTCACTCAAAGGAAAATCCCAGCTCCCGAACGCAAGGAAATGCCTTTCCCAGCCTCCCGAGCCCTCTCTGCTCCTGGGCTTTCAGGAGCCGCTGAAACACCACCAAACATGAGCCTCCAAAGCCTCCCAGAAAAGCGAGAATCGGGGATGGAGGAGCTGCATCCACCGCGGGATCGTTAAAAGGGATCGTTAAAATCCCTTCCAAAAATCCTGCAGGCACAAGCCCTGAGGAACACCCAGAATTTGTGGGGTTTTCTCCTTCCAAGAGCACCCCTGACACAACCCGTCACCTGCTCTTAAATTCTCCCTGAAGGATCCCAAATCCCCTCTGGGCTGCTGAAGGATCCCAAATCCTCTCTCAGCTGCCAAAGGATCCCAAATCCCCTCTCAGCTGCCAAAGCATCCCAAATCGGCTGCCGAAGGATCCCAAATCCCCTCTGGGCTGAAAAAGGATGTCAAATCCCCTCTCAGCTGCCAAAGGATCCCAAATCCCATCCCAGCTACTGAGGGATCCCAAATCCCCTCTGGGCTGCGGAAGGATCCCAAATCCCCTCTCAGATGCCAAAGGATCCCCAATCCCCTCCTGGCTGCCGAAGGATCCCAAATCCATGCAGCAGGGAAGGAATTGGGATCGGCACTGAAATCCAGGCTGAAGGAGCGCCGATATTTGAGCTCCACACCTTTCCTGCCCCCTTTTCCCTTCCCTCCAGGAAGGGCCATTCCCTGAATGCTGCAGGGAAAAGGAGCCCTTTGTGTGCCCCGTTTGTCACCGTCCCGTCGTGCCGGGTCCCGCCAGCCCCGATTCCATCCCGAGCGAGCCCCAGGGAATCTCTGGGCAGGACCGGCACGGCCCGAAGCGATTTCTGAAATCCCTGAGCTCATTCCTGCCCCCCAGATGGGAGAAACCCGCAGCACTGGCTGCCCTCACCCCAAATTCCACCTGGCCCTAATCCCAAACTCCGGGCTCCGAACATCCCCGGATCGAGATGGGATGGGGATAGAGAGGGATGGGATCGGGATCCCATCGGGAATCGCCGATTTTGGGAATAAAACCCGGCAGGGTTGATTAGAAACGGCGCAGGCACACAAAGAGCAGAGCAGAATCTCCCCCCGCAGCGCTGGGAAAGGCCCGGGGGTTTGGGTTTGGATTCTGCCCCTCCCCGGCTCCTCCAGCGCCCCCAAACCGCTCGGGTGGGGTTTTCCTGCCCAGCTCCAGGTGATGATTTCAGCAGGGAATGAGATTAATCCTTCCCCGGGTGTCTCGGCTCTGCCGTGCCTGGGCTGGCCGCAAACCCCGAACAATTCCCGGTGTTTGTTTATTTGTGTGCTCATCACAAACGGGGAAGCCTCGGAACAGCGAGGGAGAAAAGCAGAAGCTCCCGGGTTAACGCCTCACTCGCCCCCCTTTGAGGGCACAATTTGAATTTTTGGGCACCTCTGAAGGTGTTACGAATTAAAATATCTTTTAGAATGACAAAGCAAAGCCACCACGGAGCGATCTGTATCATCAGAGCAACAAAACGCCTCTTTTTAAGCCCTTTTTTTGTTGATTTTTTTGGTTCTTTTTTTGGTGGGTTGATTTTTGTTTGGTTGGTTTTTTGTTTTTGTTTTCCTCACGGACGCCATCGATGGCCTGGAACCAGGAGATGTTTTTGAGGGGAAGAAGATGCTCTGATGGAAAGCGGG
This sequence comes from Ammospiza nelsoni, assembly GCF_027579445.1. Classification (NCBI taxonomy): domain Eukaryota; kingdom Metazoa; phylum Chordata; class Aves; order Passeriformes; family Passerellidae; genus Ammospiza; species Ammospiza nelsoni. The sequence continues at coordinate 6,401,578 of NC_080654.1, read as the reverse complement.
CAGAGCTGAGCCTGTGCCAGGGCTCTGCCTCACTGAAATCCAACCTTTTCCAAGGAAAGCAGCCCCGCATCCACCGCGCGAGCATCCCTCGCCCTCCCGCACCAACGCGACAACTTCATTCCTTAACCCCACAACTCCCGGCCGAGCCACGAGGTTTTTATGACAATATCTCGGTCCAAAACGTGCAAAAAGCGGCAAATCCTCGCTCTGTGCCCGTCCTGGCTGCGGTGCCAGGGGCGGGAGCGCGGCTGCCGCTCGAGCGGAGTTTTGGAGCATCTCCTGCCGCAGAAGTTTAAAAAGCACACAAGGCTCTGCTGATGCCGAGATAACGGCTGGAAAAGGGATTAGAGATACTTAGCGGAGGAGAGGGAAGACTCAGGAAGGGCTGATCATTTCCAAGATATGACTATTTAAAGATAATGATTGCATAAATTTAATTAATGCATTTTCATGCCGCAAATGGCCGTTTTGTAATTAATGTATCTGGCCTCGCTAAGCATGGGAGATCACATCTCCCGCCCCCTCCCCTCGCGAGCCCCCCTCCGCCTCCCGTTTAATGAAAGACAGAGAGCAGATGACAGAAACAATTTGTCAGCCCGCGCGGGTGTCAGATGCCTAATTGGTTGCGCTGAGTTAGTGGGAAGTGAAGGGGGAGAGGGTCGGGGCTGGGGGGGCTCCTTTCCCTCTTTATCCCCAGCTCCGGGCCGGGTGTCCGCGCCGGGGGCGGGGGGAGCGAGGGGCGAGAGTGTTTCGTGTTAATTGATGGCGATTAGGACGCAGATTGGCTGTGGCAGGCGCTGGGCAGTGACAAGCGGGGGACACAGCGCACAGCTGGCACATGTCACCGCTGCCGGCAGCAGGGACAGCGCCCGCGCTCCCGGCCCGCCCGCTCGCTGCCGTCTCGATCCCATCCCGCTTTCATCGCCATTCTATCCCAACCGATCCCTCTCTATCTCCATCCCATCCCGATCCTATCTCGATTCCATCCCTCTCTATCCCCCTGCCGTCCCGCTCCCGTCCCGCTCCCATCACGATCCTATCTCGATCCCACCCCTCTTTCACAGCGATCCTATCCCAATCCCATCCCTGTCTATCTCCATCCCATCCCCATCCTATCTCGATTCCATCCCTCTCTATCCCGCTGCCGTCCCGTTCCCATCTCGATCCCATCTCGATCTGATCTCGATCCCAGCCCTCTTTCACAGCGATCCTGTCCCAATCCCATCCCTCTCCCATCCCGATCCAATCCTGCTCCTATCTCGATTCCATCCCTCTCTATCCCGCTCCCATCCCGCTCCCATCTCGATCCCGTTCCCATCCCAAACCCATCCCGATCCCATCCTGCTCCCATCCCGATCCTACCCCGCTCCCGTCTCGCTCCCATCTCGATCCCATCCCGCTTTTCATCCCGATCCCAATCCCATCCCTCTCTATCCCGATCCCATCTCGATCCCATCCCAATCCCATTCTGCTCCCACCCCGATCCCGATCCCATCCCTCTCTATCCCGCTCCCATGCCGTTTTCATCCCTATCCTATCTCGATCCTATCTCGATCCTATCCCGATCCCATCCCGCTCCCATCCCGCTTTCATCCCGATCCTATCCCAATCCCACATCTCTCTATCCCGCTCCCATCCAGCTTTCATCCTGATCCTATCTCAAGCCTATCTCGATCCCATCCCACTCCCATCCCGATCCCATCCCGCTTTCATCCCGATCCTATCCCAATCCCATCCCTCTCTATCCCGCTCCCACCCTGCTCCCATCCCGCTCCCGTCCCTCTCTATCCCGTTCCAATCCCGCTCCCAGCTCTGCTCCCACCCTCCGGCTCAGCGAGGAACCGGGACCTCTGGGCAAAAGCTGAACCCCCCAAACCAGAGCCCAGCCCGGGTTTTATCTGCCCTGAACCCTGCCAGGGACAATCTCCGTGTCCCGCCTGCTCCCGTCCCTGCCTCGCTGCGAGCCGGTTTTAAACTTGATATTAGGGCAGGGCGGAGTTAATGCACGGACCAGCTGCTGCCAGGGCTTTTGCACAAGGTTTGGGACTGCGGGGAAAAGCCGAACCCCAAAAATCAGAGCCCAGCTCGGGTTTTACCTGCCCTGAACCCTGCCAGCCTTTACACCTGAGAGATCCTGGAGAAAAATCTCCTTGTCCCGCCTGCTCCCTCACTAGGAGCCGGTTTTAAAGCCGAGATTAAGGCAGAGCGGAGTTAATGTATGGACCAGCTGCTGCCGGGGCTTTGCGGGTGCCCGCGGGTCAGCGGCAGTAAAGCCTCGCCTGATTAATTCTGCCCTGGTCATTATGTGGAGGAGAAAAACCTCCTGTCCGCACAAAAACCGGGAATCTGGAGCTTCCGAGGGGGAGAGATCCTGCATCCCGGCAGGACACAGCGCACACGGCCCAAAGTCCTGCCAGGAGAAGGGATCGGCCTCGTTTCTGGAATGTTCTGCCGTTTTCTGGGGCTCTGAGCTGGTCACAGCGCTCAGCAGCAGCGGCAGGAACGGCAGGGCTCAACTCGGCCCTGCCCACAGGAAAAACAGCCCAAAAAGGCCAAAACTCGAGCCCAAAAAAGGCCAAAATTCGAGCCCAAGAAAATATAAAACTCGAGCCCAAGTAAGGGTAAAACTTGAGCCCAAGGAAGGTCAAGACTCGAGCCCGAAAATGGTTAAAACTCAAGCCCAATAAAAGCTAAAGCTTGAGTCAAAAAAACCTTAAAACCTGAGCCCAAGAAAGGCCAAAACTCGAGTGCAGGAAAGGCCAAAACTTGAGCCCTAAAAAGCTAAAACTCGAGCAAAAGAAAGATCAAAACTCGAGCCCAAAAGAGGCCAAAACTGAAACCCAGGAAGGCCAAAACTCAAACCTAGGAAGGCCAAAACTTGAGCCAAATAAAAGATAAAACTAGAGCCCAAAAAAAGGCTACAACTTGAGCCCAAAGAAGGCCAAGACTTGAACCCAAGAAAGGCTAAAACACAAGTCAAATAAAAGCTAAAACTCAAGTCAAAAGAACCATAAAACTTGAGCCCAAGAAAGGTAAAAACTTGTGCTCAATAAAAGCTAAAACTTGAGCCCAAGAAAGGCCAAAATTCGAGCACAGGAAAGACCAAAACTCGAGCCCAAAAAAGGCCAAAACTCAAACCCAAGAAGGCCAAAACTCGAACCCAATAAAAGATAAAACTCGAGCCCAAGAAAGGCTAAAACTCAAGCCCAATGAAAACTAAAGCTTGAGTCAAAAGAACCATAAAACTTGAGCCCAATAAAAGCTAAAACCTGAGACCAAAGAAAGGCCAAAACTCGAGTGCAGGAAAGGCCAAAACCTGAGCCCTAAAAGCTAAAACTTGAGCACAGGAAAGACCAAAACTCGAGCCCAAGGAAGGCCAAAACTCAAACCCAGGAAGGCCAAAACTCAAACCCAAGAAGGCCAAAGTCGAGCCCAATAAAAGATAAAACTCTTGCCCAAGAAAGGCAAAATCTTGAGCCCAAGAAAGGCCAAAACTCTAGTGCAGGAAAGGCCAAAACCTGAACCTTTAAAAACTAAAACTCAAGCACAGGAAAAGCCAAAACTCGAGCCCAAAAATGTAAACCTCAAGCCCGAAAAAGGCCAAACCTCAAGCCTAGAAAGGGTAGAACTTGAGCCCAAGGAAGGCTAAAACTCGGGGGTTTATTGGGGAGCAGGAATTTGAGTATCCCAAATGCTGGCAGGCTCGTTCCAGCCAGCCTTGGGATAAGCCAAGCCTAGCAAAGACAGCTTCAGACTGGGGTGGGGTGGTTTGGGGTCTCCCTCAGCCCACCCCTGGGAGGTGTAAGGGAGGCTGATAAGGTTTGATGAGGTTTGATAAGGTTTTATCATCTTTGTTTCAGTGCCACGCACAGGAATGGGGTGGGGAGGAGGAGCTGAGAACAGAAAGTGTGGGATTTCCACGCTGGGCCCCGATTTAAACCCACACAAAAAGAGAAGCTCTGGCTTTAAATCCCAGCTGCTCCTGGAAAAGGTTGACAAAGGGTCAGCAGGTGAGGGATGAACGCTGCGGGAAGGATAAACAGAATTTTCTTCCAGAGGGAAAAAGCCTTTCCATCGGCATCCATGGAGCGAGGGATTCATGCACGCACAAACAGCGAGGCAGAGGCCAAAATGAGGAAAAACGCCACGATTTGGGGCAAAGCACGGGGAAATGAACGATTTTGCCACTGTTTGTTTGTGTCACCTGCACACAAAGAGAAGCAAACACCCCCAAAATCCCAAATATTCCACATCTGGGCCCTGCCCTTCTCCTCTCAGGCCCCGCTCTGGCTGTGCCCTTCCCCAGGAAGCAAATCCAGGAGAAAAGAGGGAGAAAGCCACAAATTCCTGAACCTCTCCCTGCAAAGTCGAGTCTGGTCCCACCCTGGGAATGACAAAAAGAGGGGCTGGAAGTGCTGTGGGTAAAACAGAGGGATTGTTAAAATCCCTTCCAAAAATCCTGCAGGGACAAGCCCTGAGGAACACCCAGAATTTGTGGGGTTTTCTCCTTCCAAGAGCAGCCCTGATGCACCCTGGCCTGGTCACCCGCTCCTGAATTCTCCCTGAAGGATCCCAAATCCCCTCTGGGCTTCCAAAGGATCCCAAATCCCCTCTGGGCTTCCAAAGGATCCCAAATCCTCTCCTGGCTTCCAAAGGATCCCAAATCCTCTCTTGTCTTCCAAAGGATCCCAAATCCTCTCCTGTCTTCCAAAGGATCCCAAATCTTCTCCTGTCTTCCAAAGGATCCCAAATCCTCTCCTGGCTTCCAAAGGATCCCAAATCCTCTCCTGTCTTCCAAAGGATCCCAAATCTTCTCCTGTCTTCCAAAGGATCCCAAATCCTCTCTTGGCTTCCAAAGGATCCCAAATCCTCTCCTGGCTTCCAAAGGATCCCAAATCCTCTCCTGTCTTCCAAAGGATCCCAAATCCTCTCTTGGCTTCCAAAGGATCCCAAATCCCCTCCGGGCTGGGCTGGGCTGTGCCTGTCATTTCCCCACCGCCCCGCGGCAAACCAGCCCCGATGCTCAACCGGGATTTATTAAATGACATCAACAACTGCCTCATTAAATCAGGGCTCCGAAGTCTTAATTTAAAGTGTCACCACCAATCAGGTGGTTGGGGCAGGCAGAGAAGGGGAAAAACCGGGCTCAAAAAGTCAAAACCAGAGCCCAGTTTTGGGGCGGGAGGTGATTTTTGTGCTGCTCAGGCCAGAAGTTGGGAAAATCCTTGGATTTTTGTGGACCAGAGGTTGGGAAAATCTTTGGATCTTTGTGATTTTTGTGGGCCAGAGGTTGGGAAAATCTTTGGATTATTGTGATTTTTGTGGGCCAGAGGTTGGGAAAATCTTTGGATTTTTGTGAGCCAGAGGTTGGGATAATCTATGGATTTTTGTGGGCCAGAGGTTGAGAAAAATATTTGGATTTTTGTGGGCCAGAGGTTGGGAAAATCTTTGGATTTTTGTGATTTTTGTGGGCCAGAGGTTGGGAAAATCTTTGGATTTTTTGATTTTTGTGAGCCAGAGAGTGGGAAAATCTTTGGATTTTTGTGATTTTTGTGAGCCAGAGGTTGGGAAAATCTTTGGATTTTTGTGGGCCAGAGGTTGGGAAAATCTTTGGATTTTTGTGATTTTAGAGGTTGGGAAAATCTTTGTTGTGCGCTTGCTTTCGCAGGGTCCCCGCCGTGAACGCTCGAGCACCTTTGGGGTGTTTGAGATGCAGCGAAGGTTGAGGCCGAGATTGCCTCGCAATTGAAAACGCGGCCAGCGGTAAATTCGGTTTGTTCGCACCGGGAACGCTTCGGCAGCCGGGCAGGGGCGGGAGCCGCTCCCCGAGCCCCGGCCAAAATTAAATTTCAAAGTTTAATGAGTTGCGAAGGGCGCGGGATTAAAGCAGCGCGGTGCCCGCAGCGGAGCGGGGCCGCGAGGAGGGAGCGGGAGAGGAGAGGCAGCGGAAAAATCCCACCCAGCCCCGAAACGTCAGGGAACAGAGCGAGTGAAAAATGTCAGGGCAAATTGCTCTTGACAGTGTTAATATCTGCACCTCATAGCAATAATTACATGTAAATAAATAGTGAAATAGCTCTCAGCTGGAGGCGCGCAGATGCCACTCACAGCCAGCTGGGGACCTTTCGCTCCTCCGCGTCCCCCCTCTCTCCCTCCTTCCCTCCTTGCCTCCCTCCCTCTCCGCTTTCAGCCGTGCCAGAGCCGCCACAGCGAGCGCTGCCGGCCGCAGCTCGGAGCTCAGCCCGCTCCCAGCGCTCCTTCGCTCCCCAAATCCCGGGAAAACGGCGCCGCTCCGGCCCCTGGGATCGGCGGGGAAAAGCGGCTTTGAACTCACGGGAGTGGCGTGGGGGAAACGCGGGGATGGGGTGGGGATGGGAATGGGATGGGGATGGGGTGGGGATGGGGATGGGAATGGAAGGAATGGGGATGGGGATGGGATGGGAATGGGGATGGGAATGGGATGGGGATGGGATGGGATGGGGATGGGGTGGGGATGGGGATGGGAATGGAAGGAATGGGGATGGGGATGGGATGGGAATGGGGATGGGAATGGGATGGGGATGGGATGGGATGGGATGGGATGGGATGGGATGGGGATGGAAGGAATGGGGATGGGGATGGAAGGAATGGGGATGGGGATGGGATGGGATGGGAATGGGGATGGGAATGGGGATGGGATGGGATGGGATGGGATGGGGATGGGGATGGGATGGGATGGGATGGGATGGGATGGGATGGGATGGGATGGGGATGGGATGGGATGGGGATGGGGATGGGGATGGGATGGGATGGGATGGGATGGGGATGGGATGGGATGGGATGGGGATGGGGATGGGATGGGGATGGGATGGGATGGGATGGGGATGGGGATGGGATGGGGATGGGATGGGATGGGATGGGATGGGATGGGATGGGATGGGGATGGGGATGATGTGGCCATCCCTTCCCTCTCAGCAGGCCCCCGGGAGTGCCAGGGGGGCCAGAGACATGCCAGCACTGGGATTGCCCTGCTCTGATCACAGCCTGGCTCTGGCTGTGAAGGACGCCGGGGAACGTGTGGCGTACTGGTCCAGCAGGACCAGCAGGACCAGTAGGACCAGCAGGGTCAGCAGGAAGAGGCTTCACTTCCCCGAGAGATCCATCCTGGGGCATCCCCAAGGATTAACTGCCCATCCTTGTGCACCCCAAAATCACCCCCACACCCCCCCTCTGCCAAGGCGTCGCTGCAGAACCGCCCGGCCAGGAGGGGACAGAGCCACAGCCCCGTCACCACCAGGGACAGCCGGCCCCGTTCCAGCCCCTTGGCAGGCTAGAAACACCAGGAATGACCAGGGAAGGGGATTTAGGGTGGCTGCTCATGGTCCCCGCCAGGAGGAGCCCGGGATGGGGGAAAGGTGACACGGGGAGCAAACAGAGCAGGGCCACCACAGCCTGAGGAGTTCCTGCCAGGACAGAGATGGATGCCAGGACCACGCGTGGAATGGGAGTGGGATGAGAGACTGGAACAGGAGATGGGATGAGAGACTGGAAAAGTGGGATGGAACAGGAGATGGGATAAAGGCTTGGAAGAGCAGGATGGAGCAGGAGATGGGATAAGAGCAGGATGGAACAGGAGATGGGATAAGAGGTTGAACAGCAGATGGGATAAGAGGTTGGAAGAGCAAGATGGAACAGGAGATGGGATAAGATCTTGGAGGGACAGGATGGAAGAGGAGATGGGATAAGAGATTGGAAAAGTGGAATGGAATGGAATGGAATGGAATGGAATGGAATGGAATGGAATGGGAGATGGAATAAAGATTTGGAAGAATGGAATGGAACAGGAGATGGGATAAGAGATTGGAAAAGTGAGATGGGATAAGAGGTTGAAAGAGGAGATGGGACAAAGGCTTCAAAGAGGAGATGAGATAACAGCTCGGAAGAGCAGGATGGAGCAGGAGAAGAGACTGGAAAAGTGGGATGGAATGGGAGATGAGATTAGAGCTTGGAGGAGTGGGATGGAATAAGAGAAGGGATGAGAGATTGGAAGAGTAGGATGGAATGGGAGATGGAATAAAGGCTTGGAACAATGGAATGGAACAGGAGATGGGATAAGAGGCTGGAACAGGAGATTGGATAAAGACTTGGAAAAATAGGATGGAACAGGAGATGGGATAAGGGCTTGGAAGAACAGGATGGAAGAGGAGATGAGACAAGATCTTGGAAGAATGGAATGGAACAGGAAATGGGATAACTGGTTGGAAGAACAGGATGGAACAGGAGATGGGATTAGAGATTGGAAAAATGGGATGGAGCAGGAGATGGAATAAGAGCTTGGAAGAGGAGATGGGATGAGAGATTCGAAGAGTAGGATGGAATCAGAGATGGAATAAAGGCTTGGAAGAACAGGATGGAATAGGAGATGGGAAAAGAGGTCAGAACAGGAGATGGGATAAGAGCTTGGAAGAGGAGATGGGATAAGAGCTTGAAAGGACAGGATGGAACAGGAGATGGGATAAGAACTTGGAAGAGGAGATGGGATATGGGCTTGGAAGAACAGGATGGAATAGGAAATGGGATTAGAGCCTGGAAGAGCAGCCCGGGCAGGATGAGCAGGTGAAGCTCCTTTGTTCCAGGACATCCCCTGAGCTGGACAGCGGGAGGCCAGGGCCTGGCTCCTGATCCTTGAGAGGGACGGTCCCTGTCACTGTCCCCAAGGCTCCTGGCAGCTCCAAGGGGGAAATTCCCATAATTCCCATTATTCCCATGGTTTGGCTAATACAGCCCAAGGCCTGAGTGGTGATAGAGGGAGGGAGTGCTCTGAAGGACTGAAACAAACACAGGGCTGCAGGAACATGGATCTGCAGAGCTCCTGCAGAGAAGGGGCTTGGGGCCAGCACAGGCCCTTGGCAAAGCCTCAGGGCCCCAGTCTAACATTTAAATGGGATAAAATCCCTGAGCCCCCATTCCTGGCCTGGGAATCAGCACCTTCCTCCTGTGGCACCGTGAGGAGAAACATCCCAGGGGAGGAGATCCTGGGATGGGACAGGGAAAGGTTTGAGGAAAGGCAAGATTTCATTCCAGCCCCATTCTGCTCCTTTTGGACAAAATCTCCCTCTACACCCTCCTCAATCCCAGCCCTACAGCCCAGCTCTGACTGGGAATTGTGGGATTCTTATTGGGAATTGTGGGGCTCTGACTGGGAATTGTGAGATTTAGACAGGGAATTGTGGGGTTCCAACTGGGAATTGTGAGGTTCTGAAGGGGAATTGTGGGGGTCTGACTGGGAATTGTGAGATTTAGACAGGGAATTGTGGGGTTCTGACTGGGAGTTTTGGGGTTCTGACTGGGAATTGTGGGGTTCTGCTGACACCTCTCAGAGGGGTTATTCCTGAATACATCCAGCTTTTAGTCCCAAATAAATCCAAAGATGTTCTCCACCAGCAAACCCCTGCCCAGCAGCCAAACCTCAAACCCAAGACCTCAAACCCTGAGAGGAGGGAGAGGCTCCTACACAGCACATCCCAAACCCAAAAAGAAGGAGAGGCTCCTGTTCTACCACATCCCAAACCCTGATAGGAAGGAGAAGCTCCTGCACACCTCATCCCAAACACCCAAAAAAGGAGAGGCTACTGGAGCACATCCCAAACTGAGAGCAGGGAAAGCTCCTGCACCCCACATCTCAAACCCCAACAGGACGAAGAGGCTCTTGCTGTGCCAGAAACCCAAACCCCAAAAGAGCAGGGAGAGGCTCCTGTACACCACAAACCCAAACCCTGAGAGCAGGGAGAAGCTCCTGCACACCTCATCCCAAACTGAGAGCAAGCAGAGTCTCCTGCACCTCATCCCAAACCCCAAAACCCTGAGAAGAGGGAGAGGCTCCTGCTGCACCTTATCCCAAACTGAGAGCAAGCAGAGGCTCCTCCACAGCACATCCCAAACCCCAAAAGAGGGAGAGGCTCCTGCACCTCATCCCAAACCCTGAGAGGAGGGAGAAGGTCCTGCACACCTCATCCCAAACCCCAACAGGAGAAAGAGGCTCCTCCACACCTCATCTCAAATCCCAACAGGAGGGAGAGGCTCCTGCACAGCACATCCTAAACCCCAGAAGAGGGAGAGGCTCCTGCTGTACCACAAACCCAAACCCCAAAAGAGGAGGGAGAGGCTCCTGCACAGCACATCCTAAACCCCAAAAGAGGGAGGGGTTCCTACACACCTCATCCCAAACTGAGAGCAGAGAGAGGCTTCTGCTGCACCTCATCCCAAACCCCAAAAGAGGAGGGAGAGGGTCCTCCACATCTCATCCCAAACCCCAAAAGAAGGAAAGGCTCCTACACAGCACATACCAAACCCCAAGAGAAGGCAGAAGCTCCTGCACCTCATCCCAGACACCAAAGGAGGAGAGAGAAGCTCCTGCTGCACCTCATCCCAAACCCCAAAAGAGGGAGAGGCTCCTGCTGTACCAAAATCCCAAACCCCAGCAGGAGAGAGAGGCTCCTTCACAGCACATCCCAAACTCTGAGAGCAGGAAGACGCTCCTGCTGCACCACATCCCAGACTCTGAGAGGAGAGAAAGGCTCCTGCACCCCACATCCCAAACCCCAACAGGAGGGAGACACTCCTGCTGCACCTCATCCCAAACGCCAAAAGAGGGAGAGGCTCCTGCACAGCCCAAACCCAAACCCTGAGAGGAGGGAGAGGCTTGAGCACTCCACATCCCAAACCCCAACAAGAGGGAGAGGCTCCTCCACCCTCATCCAAAACCCCAAAAGAAGGAAAGGCTCCTACACAGCACATCCCAAACCCCAAGAGAAGGCAGAAGCTCCTGCACCTCATCCCAAACACCAAAGGAGGAGAGAGAAGCTCCTGCTGCACCTCATCCCAAACTGAGAGGGGGAGAGGTTCCTGCACACCACAAACGCAAACCTCAACAGGAAGAAGAAGCTCCTGCACCTCATCCCAAACTGAGAGCATGGAGAGGCTCCTGCACCTCATCCCAAACCCCAAAAGAGGAAGAAGCTCCTGCACACAACAAACCCAAACCCTGAGAGCAGGAAGAAGCTCAGGCACCCCACATCCCAAACTGAGAGCAAGTAGAGGCTCCTGCTGCACCTCATCCCAAACCCCAAAAGAGGGAGAGGCTCCTGCACCCCACATCCCACATCCCAAACTCTGCCAGGAGAGAGAAGCTCCTGCTGTACCACAAACGCAAACCCCAAAAGAGGGAGAGGCTCCTGCACAGCACAAACCCAAACCCTGAGAGCAGGGAGAGGCTCCTACACCCCGCATCCCAAACCCCAAAAAAAGAAGAGGCTCCTGCTGCACCTCATCCCAAACCCCAAAAGAAGGAGAAGCTCCTGCACAGCACATCCCAAACCCTACAAGGAGGGAGAGGCCCCTCCACACCTCACCCCCGTGCAAGGCAGGAGAGCTCGGGGGCCTCTCCTTTGGGGTAATGAAATTCCCCCCACTGCACCGAGCCACAAACACAGCTCCATTCTTTGGAAAACAAATATGTTCTTTAGAGCTTCCTGCTTGTCAAACACCTTTTTGTTTAGCTCAACAACTAATCCACTTATCAGAGGATAAAGCTGCCAGTGAATCACCAGGATGATAAAAGCATGCACAAAATTAGCAAAAATTTGCCTATGGCTCCTGCACATTTAACAAACAGCAGCCAAGAGAAAAAATGATTCTTTTTTTTTCTTTTTTCTTTTTTTTTTTTTTAATAACTGAGATCCCCAGGAGAGATTCTGTCAGATAGCAGCTTTTTATTTTGCTCACAGTTTTTTTTCCCTTCTCTCTCTCTCTCTCTCTCTTCCCACATAACCCAAGCACTGAGATGCTGGGAGCTGATATGAGATCCACGGAAATTGGCACTGTTTGAATAAGCAGGAGATGCAGCCGGGAGAAATTTTAATAAGTTGATTTTTTTTTCTTTTTCTTTTTTTTTTTTTTTTTAACATAAATGTTCATGCATTGGCTGCTTCTCTCCAACCTTGGTGCTGCTCAGGAGGCTGCAGCACCTCGCAGGAGCCTGGGTTTGTCCTTCCCTGTTCCTCAGGGTGCCCTTTGGGGTTTTTCATCTCCACATTCCTGCAGGGGGGATCCACCCTGATCAAGAGATGGGGAAAATCCCCCGGGGTTTGTCAGGGTTGGGGTTGGGAGTGACCCCAGCAGGAAATCTCCTTCCCTGCCTCTGCTGAGCCCTGGAACACCCCCAGCTCCCTGGGGTAACTGGGATTTACCTCTGAAACCCCTCAGCACCCATGTGTACCTGGGATTTACCTCTGAAACCCCTCATCTACAATGGGTACCTGGGATTTACCTCTGAAACCCCTCATCTACAATGGGTACCTGGGATTTACCTCTGAACCCCCCAGCACCCATGGGTAACTGGGATTTACCTCTGAAACCCCTCAGCACCCATGGGTAACTGGGATTTACCTCTGAACCCCCCAGCACCCATGGGTACCCTGGATTTACCTCTGAAACCCCTCAGCACCCATGGGTACCCTGGATTTACCTCTGAACCCCCTCAGCACCCATGGGTACCCTGGATTTACCTCTGAAACCCCTCAGCACCCATGGGTACCCTGGATTTACCTCTGAAACCCCTCAGCACCCATGGGTACCCTGGATTTACCTCTGAACCCCCTCAGCACCCATGGGTACCCTGGATTTACCTCTGAAACCCCTCAGCACCCATGGGTAACTGGGATTTACCTTTGAACCCCCTCATCTACAATGGGTAACTGGGATTTACCTCTGAACCCCCTCAGCACCCATGGGTACCTGGGATTTACCTCTGAACCCCCCAGCACCCATGGGTAACTGGGATTTACCTCTGAACCCCTCAGCACCCATGGGTAACTGGGATTTACCTCTGAACCCCCCAGCACCCATGGGTACCCTGGATTTACCTCTGAAACCCCTCAGCACCCATGGGTACCTGGGATTTACCTCTGAAACCCCCAGCACCCATGGGTACCCTGGATTTACCTCTGAACCCCCTCAGCACCCATGGGTACCCTGGATTTACCTCTGAAACCCCTCAGCACCCATGGGTAACTGGGATTTACCTTTGAACCCCCTCATCTACAATGGGTAACTGGGATTTACCTCTGAACCCCCCAGCACCCATGGGTACCTGGGATTTACCTCTGAACCCCCCAGCACCCATGGGTAACTGGGATTTACCTCCCTTTGAACCCCCTCCAGTTCTCATGGATAACTGGGATTTTCCTCGCCTCTAAGCCCCCTCATCTTCCATGGGTAACTGGGATTTACGTCCCCTCTGAGACTCCCCAGTTCTCATGGGGTAACTGGAATTCACCTCCCCTGGAACCTCCTCAGCTCCCGTGGGGTAACTGGAATTTTCTTCCCTCTGAACCCCTCCAGTTCTAATGGATAACTGGGATTTTCCTTCCCTCTGGACAACTCCAGCACCCATGGGTAACTGGGATTTCTCTCCCCTCTGAACTCCGTCATCTCTCATGGGTAACTGGGATTTATCTCCCCTCAAAGCCCCTCAGCACCCTGGAAACTGGGATTTACCTCCCTTTGAACCCTCCAGGCTCTCATGGGTCACTGAGATTTACCTCCCCTCTGAGACCCCCCCAGTTCTCATGGGTAGCTGGGATTTACCTCCCCTGCAACCCCCTCATCTCCCATGGGTAACTGGGATTTACCTCAAACCTCCCCTCAAACCCTGGAGTAACTGAGGTTTCTCTCCCCTCTGAACCTCCACATCTCCCATGGGTAACTGGGATTTACCTCCCCTCAAACCTCCCCTCAAACCCCGGGGTAACTGGGATTTACCTCCCTTTGAACTCCTTCAGCACCCTGGGGTAACTGGGATTTGCCTCCCCTCTGAAACCTCTCAGCTCTCATGGGTAAGTGGGATTTACCTCCCCTGGAACCCCCTCTTCTCCCATGGATAACTGGGATTTTCCTCCCCTCTAAACCCTTCCAACAACCTGGGGGTAAACTGGGATTTATCTCCCTTCAAACCCCCTCAGCTCTCTGGGGTAACTGGAATTTTCCTCCCTTTGAACCCCCCCCAGTTCCCATGGTGCAACTGGGATTTTCCTTCCCTCTCAGACCCCTCATCTCCAATGGGTAACTGGGATTTACATTCTCTCAAACCCCCCCAATTCTCATGGGTAACTGGGATTTTCCTCCCTTTGAAACGCCCCAGCTCATTGGGGTAGCTGGGATTTATCTCCCCTTTAAGAGCCCCCAGCATCCTGGGGTAACTGGGATTTACCTCTCCTCAAACACTCCTCATCTCCCATGAGTAACTGGGATTTACCTCCCTTTGAACTACTTCAGCTCTTGTGGGTCACTGAGATTTACCTCCCCTCTGAACCCCCTCATCTCCCATGGGTAACAGGAATTTTCTTCCCTTTGAACCACCCCAGTTCTCATGGCTAATTGGGATTTTCCTCCCTTCTGAGACCCCCCACTTCTCATGGGGTAACTGAGATTTACCTCCCCTCTGGAACATCCTCATCTCCCATGGGTAACTGGGATTTACCCCAAACCTCCCCTCAAACCCTGGAGTAACTGGGATTTCTCTCCCCTCTGAACCTCCACATTTCCCATGGATAACTGGGATTTCTCTCCCCTCTGAACCTCCACATTTCCCATGGATAACTGGGATTTCTCTCCCCTCTGAACCTCCACGTTTCCCATGGATAACTGGGATTTCTCTCCCCTCTGAACCTCCACATTTCCCATGGATAACTGGGATTTACCTCCCTTTGAACTCCTTCAGCACCCATGGGTAACTGGGATTTACCTCTCCTCTGAGACCCCCCCAGCTCTCATGGGTAACTGGGATTTACCTCCCCTCAAAACTCCCCTCAAACCCTGGAGTAACTGGGATTTCTCTCCCCTCTGAGACCCCTCAGCACCCAGGGGTAACTGGGATTTTCCTCTATCTGAACACCCCCAGCTTCTTGGGGTAACTGGGATTTACCACTCTTCTGGAACACTCTCAACTCTCTGGGGTAACTGGGATTTATCTCCCTTCAGACCCCCTCAACTCTCTGGGGTAATTGGAATTTTCCTCCCTTTGAAATCCCCCAGTTCTCATGGGTAACTGGGATTTCTCTCCCCTCAAACCCCTGCTCATCTCTCATGGGTGACTGGGATTTTCCTCCCCTCAAACCCCACCAGTTCTCTGGGGTAACTGGGATTTACCTCCCTTTGTACCTCCCCAGTTCTCATGGATAACTGGGATTTTCCTCCCCTCTGAGCCCTCTCGTCTTCCATGGGTAACTGGGATTTACCTCCTCTGAACTCCCCCAGTTCTCATGGGTAACTGGGAGCTCTCTGGGGTAACTGGGATTTCTCTTGCCTCAAACCCCCCAGCTCCATAAACCTCAGGAATTTCCCTGCTTGGACATGCACAGAGGTTCTGGGGTGAAACCAGCATGTTTTGGGCCATGTTCTGGAGCAGAGTGGGGATTTCTGGCATTTCTGGACACCCAGAGTGTGAAAAGGGGGTGAGAGAGAGGCACAGAACTCCTGAGGCTCGGGCTCCACAGATGTGTCCAAAAAACACAAAACCCCCAAATCTCCCCATTGGCCCAAGCAGCACCAGAGGGATTCGGCTTTCCTGGGCTCTGACTCGTTCTCTGGGGGTCTCAGGGCTCTCTGGGGGATCTATGGGTGGTCTCAGAGGCTCTCAGGGGGTCTCTGGGGGACTCAGGGGGTCTCAGGGGCTCTCTGGCATCTCAGGGGTCTCTGGGGGTTTCTGGGGTCTCTGGGGGTCTCTAGATTCTCTGGGTGTCTCAGGGGATCTCTGGGTTCTCTGGGCGTCTCTGAGGGTCTTTGGTTATCTCTGAGGGTCTCTGAAGGTCTCAGGGGGTCTTTGGGGTCTTTGGAGGTCTCAGGGGTTCTCTGGGGATTTCTGGGGTCTTAGAGGCTCTCTGGGGGTCTCTGAGATCCCTGGGTTCTCTGGGGGGGTCTCAGGGGCTCTCAGGGGTCTCAGGGAGTCTCTGGGATCTATGGGGGCTCTGGGGGCTCTATGGGGGCTCTCTGGGGGTCTCTGGGGGATCTCAGGGGTCTCAGGGGGGTCTCAGGGGTTCTCTGTGAGTCTTTGGGGGTCTCAGGGGCTCTCTGGGGGCTCTGTGGGGGATCTCAGAACCTCTGGGGGACTCTGGGGGTCCCAGGGGCTCTCTGGGGTCTCTAGGGCTCTCAAGGAGTCTCAGGGGGTCTCAGGGGGTCTCAGGGGCTCTTAGAGACTCTCAGGAGCTCTCTGGGGTCTCTGGGGAGTCTCAGGGGTCTCTGGGGATCTCTGGGCTGTCAGAGGCTCTCTGGGGCTCTCTGGGAGTCTCTGGAGGGAGAACTGAGAGAACTGAGAGAACCGGGAGCTCCTGGCCGTGCCTCCCACCCAAGCACCCTCACTGGGACAGGCTGGAGGTGCAACCCTGGAGGGACAGGAGCCCCCCCATTCCCAGAGCTTCCCCCCAAATTTTGGCCAGGCTGGGGTGGGGTCGGGAGCCCGGGTGCTTTTAGGGGAGCTGGGAATTCATCAAGAGGCGCCCACCTGTCAGGCTGGCATCTGGAACTAAACGGAAACACTCGCGGGGGCCTGACCTCGCTGCCCCGGGCGGGATCGGGGAAAAACCTCGGCCAGCCCCAGGACGGAACGGAATGGGATGGGATGGGATGGGATGGGATGGAACAGAATGGAATGGAATGGGATGGGATGGGATGGAATGGGATGGAATGGAATGGAATGGAATGGAATGGAATGGAATGGAATGGAATGGAATAGAATGAAATGGAATGGGATGGGATGGGATGGGATGGGATGGGATGGGATGGGATGGGATGGGATGGGATGGGATGGGAAGGAACAGAACGGAATGGAATGGGATGGAATGGAATGGAATGGAATGGAATGGAATGGAATGGGATGGGATGGGATGGGATGGGATGGGATGGGATGGGATGGGATGGAATGGAACGGTATGGAACGGAATGGAACGGGACAGGACGGGACAGGACGGGATGGGATGGAACGGAATGGCGTGGAATGGAATGGAATGGAATGGAACGGGATAGAACAGAACGGAACGGAACAGGACGGAATGGAATGGAATGGAATGGAATGGAGCGGAACGGAATGGAGTGGAGCCTGGAGCCATGCAGGAGGGAGTGGGAATGCTGGGAGGCCTGGGACAGCAGCAGGGACCCCAGCGGGGATGGTCTGGGGGCAGCAGGGCTGGAGCTGCCCGGGCTGGGGGCAAGGAACAGCCCTGGAGGCAAAAACCATTGGAGATTGCACAGAATTTGCAGAATTGACAGAATCACAGAACTCACAGAATTCACAGAATTCCACAGAATTCACAGAGCCAAACCCCCCCCAGGACCTCCCCTGTGTGGGGTTTGGGTGTGTTTGGGCAGGCCAGCCCAGCCCTCAGGGGTAATTCAGCCTTTCCAGCCCCAATTCAGCCTTTCCAACCCCAATTCAGCCTTTCCTGTGGGGTTTGGCTGCTGAGGGACGGGTTTGGTGTTGCAGAACTCCTTTGAATTTTTTTGGGAATTACTCCTGTGCCAGCACAGCTGTGATGCTTCCAAAGGCATCCATTCCAAGCCTTCTTCCTCCTCACCCCAAATAAATCTCTGTCCCCCGCATTCTCAGTCCTGTCCCCAGCACTCCCTGGCACTCCCAGCCCCCTCCCCAGCTCTTCCAGCCCCCTCCCCAGTGCTCCCCGGCACACCTAGCCCTGTGCCCATCTCTCCTAGTCCTGTCCCCAGCACTCCCCGGCACTCCCAGTCTCGTCCCCAGCATTCCCAGCTCGATCCCCAGCACTCCCCGGCACTCCCAGCCAGGTCCCCAGCTCTCCCAGCTCTGTCCCCAGCGCTCCCCAGGTCTCTCATCTCTGTCCCCGGCATTCTCAGTCCTGTCCCCGGTGCCCCCTAGCCCTCCCCAGTGCTCCCAGCCCTGTCCTCAGCATTCCCAGCTCGATCCCCAGCGCTGCCCAGCTCTCCCAGCCCTGTCCCCAGCTCTCCCACATCTGTCCCCTGCACTCCCCAGCTCTCCCAGCTCTGTCCTTGGCATTCTCAGAGCTGTCCCCAGCGCTCCCCAGCACTTCCAGCTCCCTCCCCAGCTCTCCCCAGCACTCCCAGCCCTGTCCCCAGCACTCCCTGGCACTCCCAGTCCCCTCCCCAGCTCTTCCAGCCCCCTCCCCAGCGCTCCCCGGCATACCTAGCCCTGTCCCCAGCCCTCCCAGCCCTGTCCCCAGCTCTCCCAGATCTGTGCCCTGCACTCCCCAGCTCTCCTAGCTCTGTCCTCAACACTCCCCGACACTTCCAACTCCCTCCCCAGCTCTTCCCAGCTCTGCCCAGAGCTCCCAGCCCTGTCCCTAGTTCTGCCAGATCTGTCCCCAGCACTCCCAGCCCCCTCCCCAGCGCTCCCGGCTGTTTCTCCCCTCAGCAGGAACCCCACACACAATGCTCCTCTCCTCCTCCCTCCCTCACAGGCAGCCCCCAAAGATTTCTTGCTTCTCCCTTCTCCTTCATTTTTTTTTTTTTTTGCTTTCTTTTCTTCTCTTATTTTTTTCTTTTCTTTTTTTCTCCTTTTTTTTTTAAGGAAAAATGTTATTTTGTGCCTCCTGAGCCTTTGCCGGCTGGGCTCGGCGTCTGTATCAGCTGGAGGAGCTTATGAGCTTCGTCTCCTCGGATTTAGACTGAAATTTTGATTTTCTGCCGCGCTCAGATAATGTGGAAATCCTGTTCCCCGATATTTGCTGTTTATCAGCGCGGTGCAGCGCAGTTCTGGGGGGAAGGGACCCTCGCCCCCCGCCGCCCCCCGGCCCCGCCGCTAATGGAGTTTCACTCCGGAGCGGAGCCACCACAAAAGGCTCATTACGGGAGCCAGGGGGAGAGGAACGGCCCGGCCGAGGGGTTCTGGGGGGCTGGGAGGGGCTCCAGGCCCCCGGCTCAGGGTTTGGGGGGGGCTCAGGGGCGGCTCGGAGCTGCCCGGGATGGTGGGAGAGATAAGAGAGGGGTCCGTGCCCATGGGAGGGCGTCCGTGCCCACAAAGGGGTCACTGCCCATGGAAAGGGGTCTGTGCTCATAGAAAGATCTCCGTGCCCATGGGAGGGGTCCGTGCCCATGGAAAGGTCTCTGTGCCCATGGAACGGGGTCCATGCCCATGGAAAGAGATCCATGCCCACGGAAAGGGGTTTGAAAGGGGTCTGTGCCCATGGTAAGGGATCCATGCCCATGGAAAGGGATCCATGCCCATGGGAGGGGGTCCGTGCCCACAAAGGGGTCACTGCCCATGGAAAGGGGTCCGTGCTCATGGAAAGATCTCCTTGCCCACAGGAGGGGTCCGTGCCCATGGAAGGGTCTCTGTGCCCATGGAAAGGGATCCATGCCCATGGAAAGAGATCCATGCCCACAGAAAGGGGTTCGAAAGGGGTCTGTGCCCATGGTAAGGGATCCATGCCCATGGAAAGGGATCCATGCCCAAAAAGGGGTCCCTGCCCATGGAAAGGGGTCCGTGCCCATGGAAAGGTCTCTGTGCCCATGGGAAGGGATCCATGCCCACGAGAAGGGGTCTGTGCCCACGGGAGGAGTCACTGCCCATGGAAAGGGATCCGTGCCCATGGGAGGGGTCCGTGTCCACGGAAGGGGTCTGTGCCCACGCAAAGGGGTCCATGCCTGCTGGAGAGGTCTCTGCCCACAGAAAGGGGTCCCTGCCCACAAGAGGGGCCCGTGCCCGTGAGAAAGGTCTGTGACCACGGAAAGGGATCCATGCCCATGGAAAGGGTGCCTGCCCATGGGAGGGGTCCCTGCCCATGGAAAGGTCTCCATGCCCACAGAGAGGAGTCCCTGCCCATGGAAAGGGATCCGCGCTCACGGGAGGGGTTGGAACGATGAGAACTCCAATGTCCCTTACAGCCCAACCCTTCCATGATTCCCCAGTCCCTGTCCCCACCCCTGAGTGTGGCTCCGTCCCGTGTCCTGCCAGGGACATCCGAGGAGGCTGGGTCACCCGAGGTGCCCTGCAGGGCTGGAATGGAGCAGTCTGGGATTCAGGATCCATCCTGAGTGGATCCATTGAGGATACATCCTGAATCTGTCCTTTGGGGATCCACCCTAAACAAATCTATTGAGGATCCACCCTGAATCCATCCATTGGAGTTCCACCCTGAATGCATCCATCGGGGATCCACCCTGAATGGATCCATCAGGGATCCACCCTGAATGCATCCATTGGGGATCCACCCTGAATTCATCCACTGGGGATCCATCCTGAATGCATCCATGGGGGATGCACCCTGAATCCATCCATTGGGGATCCACCCTGAATCCATCCATTGGGGATCCATCCTGACTGCTTCCATTCAGGATCCACCCTGAATGCATCCATGGGGGATCCGTCCTGAATGCATCCATTGGGGATCCCTCCATTGGGTATCCACCC
Source organism: Ammospiza nelsoni (assembly GCF_027579445.1). NCBI lineage: Eukaryota > Metazoa > Chordata > Aves > Passeriformes > Passerellidae > Ammospiza > Ammospiza nelsoni. The sequence continues at coordinate 6,381,147 of NC_080654.1, read as the reverse complement.
TGAATGCATCCATTGGGGATCCACCCTGCATTCCCATAGCTCCTCACGCCTGCAGTGGCCCTGTCCCCCCGTGTCCCCGTGTCCCCTGAGCCATCTCCCTGGCCCTCCATGTGCTGTTTGTCCCGGAGCGATCCCCGCGTTTGGGATCCCAACTCCATTCCCTGTTCCCACACGCCCTGCACCCTCAGTGTCGCACACCGCGCCCCGGAGCCACCAGGCCAAGGCTGGGGGGACATTCCCTGCGTGACACGAGCCCGGCAAAGCGAAATTAAAGAATCCCAAAGAAAATTCCGGGGCTCAGCAGCGGGGGAGCAGCTCCGAGCGCCGCTTAAGTGGCCAGCGGTGGGTAAAGCCCGGCTCCTAATGAGGCCGCCCCCCTCTCCTGAAAGGGCTGCTCATTGTCACACAATGGCTCTCGGTGTCCCCCGCAGCCCCTCGCGGGGACAGCTGGCTCGGAATAATGTCCTGGGATGCTCAGCGACATGGGCGGCACCGGGGAAAGGCAAAGGGGGGAAAAGAGGGGGTTTTAGGGGAAAAAGAAATAAAATTAAATTTAAAAAAAAGAAGGAGTGGGAAAGGAGACATAAAGCTCGGCTCTGTGCTCGGCTCCTCTCCGCTGCTCCTCTGGTTTAAAGTGACTCCGCTTCTTATGGAAACGGAGAGGCGGTATTAGAAGAGGAGGAAAAAAAAAATAAAAAAAACACCAAGACACAGAGAGCTTCCTTATCTCATGGAGACAGTTGTCAGGAATCACTTTGACTGAGTCGTTTTGTCTCCATGCTTTTTTTCGCTGTCAAGCAGGCCTCAGGACATGGATCAAAGGAGAGGCGCCGAGCGCTCGCTGAAACTTCTGATCCCTTCTCGGAACAGACGCGCGAGTGGCAGAGCAGACAGAGCAGGCAGAGCGGAGACAGCTCCCCGGCACATCAATGGGGACAGAGGAGAGAGGAGAGGGAGCGCAGGCACCGCGCGGGGACAGCGAGAGCTGCGACACAGAGCCGAGGATGCTCCGGGCTGCCGGGGCCGCTCGGAGCGCGGGGGAGGCTGGGCAGCCTCGATGTGTCCCCACGGGAGTGACCCCCTTTTCTGTCCCCATAGGGAGTGACCCCCTTTTGTGTCCCCATAGGGAGTGACCCCCTTTTGTGTCCCCATAGGCAGCGTCCTCTCTTTGGGTCTCCGTGGGGAGCATTCCCTCTCTGTGTCCCCGTGGGGAGCGTCCCCCTTTTGTGTCCCCATCGGGAGTGTCCCCTCTGTGTGTCCCCATCGCGATGTCCCCCCTGTGTCCCCTCTCTGTGTCCACATGGGGAGCGTCCATGTGTCCCCATCGGGAGTGTTCCCTCGCTGTGTCCTCATCGGGAGTTTCACCTCTCTGTGTCCCCATGGAGAGAGTCCCCTCTGTGTCCCCATGGGGAGAGTCCCCTCGCTGTGTCCCCATGGGCAGTGTCCCCCGTTTGTGTCCCCATCAGCAGAATCCCCCTTGTGTCCCCATTGCGAGTGTCCCCTCGCTGTGTCCCCCATGCGGACACAGAAAAGGGACACTCGCAATGGGAGCATCCCTCCTCTGTGTCCCCACCGGGAGTGTCCCCTCCCTGTGTCCCCATGGGCAGCGTCCCCTCTCTGTGTCCCCATCGCGAGTGATCCCCTCCCTGTGTCCTCATAGGGAGTGTCCTCTCGCTGTGTCTCTATGGGGAGTGTCCCCTCTCTGTGTCCTCATCGGGAATGTCCCCTCTCTGTGTCCCCATTGCGAGTGTCCCCTCGCTGTGTCCTCATAGGGAGTGTCCCCTCGCTGTGTCTCTATGGGGAGTGTCCCATCTCTGTGTCCTCATCGGGAATGTCACCTGTCTGTCCCCATGGAGAGCGTCCCCTCTGTGTCCCCATAGGCAGCATCCTCTCTCTGTGTCCCCCATCAGGAGTCTCCCCTCTCTGTGTCTCCATGGGCAGTGTCCCCTCGCTGTGTCCTCAGCGGGAGTGTCCCCTCGCTGTATCCCCATGAGGAGTGTCCCCCCGAGGGTCAGCTGAAGGGCGGCGGTGGCTCCGCAGGGCCAGGGCAGCGCCCCAGGGCTGTCCCGAGCGGGGCAGGAGCGCGGGGAGAGCTGCGGGGACAGCGCGGTGTCACCTCAGCCCCGGCCTGGCCCGTGAATTCCCTCCCCAAATTCACCGGTTTGGCCTCTTTGCCCTCAGTCCCGCGAACCGCTCCTTGTGATTTCCCAAAACAGCCCGTCCGCGGCTGGATTCCCTCTTTCCCTCTCCCAAATTCCCCGCGATTCCCCCAAACAGCCCCTCCATCTCTGCATTCCCTCTTTCCCTTCAATCCCGCAAACCACTGATTTTCCCGTGATTTTCCTTAAGACTCCTCAAAACAACCCCTCCATGCCTGCATTCCCTCTTTCCCCTCAAGCCCGCAGCCGGGCTAATTTCCCAAATTCCTTGTAATTTCCCAGAACAACTCCTCCATTCCCTCTTTCCCTCCGGCCCCACCGCCAGCCCCGTGATTTCCCTGGATGTGCCTGCCCGGCTCCCCGCTCCGCGAGGCTCCCGGTCGACTTTCAGGAGCTCATTCCCTGAAATCAGATCCCCCACATTTACAAACTCGACGGAGCTGAGAGCGGCGAGCCGGGACCCCGCGCACCTTTGATCCGCTCGCCCCCAGCCCCGCCGGTGTTTGCTATCTCCAGCTCTGAGACTGGTGACCCCCATCTCCCGGGGTTTGTGATCCCCATCTCCCGGGGTTTGTGATCTCCAGCCCCGGGGTTTGTGATCCCCATCTCCCGGGGTTTGTGATCTCCAAAACCCGGGGTTTGTGATCTCCATCTCCCGGGGTTTGTGATCCCCATCTCCCGGGGTTTGTGATCTCCAGCCCCGGGGTTTGTGATCCCCACCACCCGGGGTTTGTGATCCCCACCACCCGGGGTTTGTGATCTCCAGCCCCGGGGTTTGTGATCCCCACCACCCGGGGTTTGTGATCTCCAAAACCCGGGATTGGTGACCCCCATCTCCCGGGGTTTGTGATCTCCAAAACCCGGGATTGGTGACCCCCATCTCCCGGGGTTTGTGATCTCCAAAACCCGGGATTGGTGATCCCCATCTCCCGGGATTTGTGATCCCCATCTCCCGGGGTTTGTGATCTCCAGCCCCGGGATTTGTGATCCCCATCTCCCGGGGTTTGTGATCTCCATTCCCTCCCTAAACTCATCCCGGGCACGCTGGAGGAGGCAGAGATGGCTTTAGGCAGCAGAGCTCCCGCAGCACCCGGAGATGTCCCCGCGCATCCAGCACCAGGCAGGGAGGACCTGGCGTGGAACAGACCCCACAGCCGGGAGTGCGAGGGACCTTCCCTGCGGCTCCTGCAGCTCCTCCCTCTGCACTTCCCGGGGTACCAGCGGCTCCTGCCCGGCCCTGGCACCCCAAACTGGCCGAGCCCACAGCACAGAGCCATTCCCTGGCACCCCAAACTCTCTGAGCCCACCCCGCAGAGCCGTTCCCTGGCACCCCAAACTTTCCAAACTCACCTTGCAGAGCCATTTGCTAGCACCCCGAAATGGCCGAGTCCACAGCGCAGAGCCATTCCCTGGCACCCCAAAGTGTCTAAACAATGTCCCTGCTCCTGCCCAGCCCTCGCACCCCAAACTCTCCAAACACACGCAGCAGAGCCATTCCCTGGCACCCCAAAGTGTCTAGACAATGTCCGTGCTAAGCCCTGGCACCTCAAACTGGTCAAGCCCACCCTGTACAGCAATGTCCCTGCTCCTGCTAAGCCCTGGCACCTCAAAATCTCCAAGCTCACCCTGCAGAGCTGTTCCCCAGCACCCCAAAATCTCCAAGCCCACCCTGCAGAGCCGTTCCCCGGCACCCCAAACTGGCCAAGCCCACCCTGCAGAGCCGTTCCCCGGCACCCCAAACTCTCTGAGCCCACCCTACAGAGCCGTTCCCTGCTCCTGCTCCACCCCTGGGGCCCTGGGGTGGTCGCTCCGGACGCTCTGGAAGCTGACGCGATCCCCAAACTCTCTCCCACCTCACACCAAAGATCAGTCCAGCATCCTTTTGGGATTTATCTCATCCCATTATCCTCCCCTGAGGCTTTGGGACTGCACAGCCTGATCCTCCCGAGCAGCTCCCCGGGATGCTCCAGGATGGACAGAGCCCCAAAGTCCTGCAGCCTCTCCAGCTGGGACGGGAGGGAAAGAGAGTTTCTCTTTTCCTTAACGCATGGGATGGGAAGCAAAGGGAAACCCAACCCCACACCGAGTCCTGACCCTCTCACACATCCCGGCAGAGCTGCGCACACAGAGGGGACTCACAACCCCCTGTCCATCCTCCCCGGGCTGGGGTCCCGCCAGGAGTGATAGCAAAAAGTTTTAAAATCATAAAATTCGGGGAATTAGAAGCTAGACTTAGTGGGGCCCCGGAAAAATGTTAAAAATAGACTCTGAAAATGTCAGGCTTTGTGTTTGCCAGATCACGTGAAATTGCACCTGCGTAAGCAGTATATGATAAATGATATAGTTGTTAGATGTGATGATTGTTTAGCAATTAAATATAATTATTGTTTAATCGTAAGAAGAATAATGAGAAACTATATTAGAAGTTTGAGGTGGACCACGAGGAGCCCATGCTTGGATGAAATCTATGTATACAATAGAAGAATATAAGTTTAATAATTAACATGAAAGTTATAGAACGATAGAATATAAAAACATGCATGTCCCTGCGAGGCGCAAACAGCTCGGGGCTGGATCCCCGCCCGCTGTGGGTTTTTGCTGCTCTCCCCAGGCGGGGCACAGCTGGAGCACAGCTGGATGGAGCAGGCACAGCTGGAACGCGCACCCCGGGAATGCGCTGCGTGCCCCCGCCCCCCAAATCCCGATTATTTATTCTTTTCATTGCATTCCTCGCTTTTAAGCGTCCCCTCTGCCTCGCTGCCCCCTCTCCGGGGCTGCCTCTGCCCCCGATCCATCGCGGCACGGAGGGAGCGCCGGGCAGCGGCGGCGGCGTTAATTGCTGACGGCGTTAATTGCTGATGGCGTTAATTACAAATGGCTCGTTTTCCCTCCGTGCCCGGCCCGAGCTCCCTCAGTAATCAGCGCTCGGATCCTCCCGGCCGAGCCCCTGCTCCCTCCCCAGGAGCCGGAGGAGGGGAGGTGAAGGAATTCAGGAATTCAGGAATTCAGGGATTCAGGAATTCCGGGATTCAGGAATTCCCGTTCCACTCACCCTGCTCTGCCTGGAGACCGAGATTTGAACATTCTGGGGACAGATTTCTGTCTCCAAGCCCTTAAATTCGACATCTGGGGGTTTTCAGGCGCTTCCACACCTCCCCGCGCTTCTCCTTCCTGCTTGCCATCGCTCTTGTTCTTCTCCTCAGGTTTCCCCCACTTTTCTTCTCCAATTTATTCCTTATTCCCTGCAATTTGTGTCCTGCTGCTCTCTGAGCTTGCAGAGCCCTGGGGGCCGATCCTGGGCCCACCAAAGGCAGCGCCAAATTCCCATGGGATTCCAGCCTCGGGAATCGACTGTTTGTTCCCAAATCCTTCCGTATTCCCAACATTTTCTTGTCCCAGTAACACACGCAAGGAAAAACCTCCGGAGTGGCAATACCAAATCCTTCCATTTTCCTTTCTCAGTAACACACACATGGAGAAACCTCTGGAGTGGGAATATCAAATCCTTCCATTTTCCTATCTCAGTAAAACACAAATGGAGAAACCTCTGGAGTGGGAATCCCAAATCTTTCTATTTTCCTATCTCAGTAACACACGCAGGGAGAAACCTCTGGAGTGGGAATCCCAAATCCTTCCGAGTTCCCAACATTTTCCTCAGTAAAACATGCAGGGAACAACCTCGGAGTGGGAATCCCAAATCTTTTCATGTTCCCAACATTTTCCTATCTCAGTAAAACACTCAGGGAACAACCACCGGAGTGGGAACCCCAAATCTTTTTGTGTTCCCAACATTTTCCTGTCTCAGTAAAACACTCAGGGAACAACATCCATAGTGGGAATTCCAAATCCTTCCGAGTTCCCAACATTTTCCTCAGTGAAACAAGCAGGGAAAATCTCTGGAGTGAGAATCCCAAATTTTCCCGTGTTCCCAATGTTTTCCTATCAGTAACACACGCCAGAACAACATCCGCAGTGGGAATCCCAAATCTTTTTGTGTTCCCAACATTTTCCTTTCTCAGTAACACACACAGGGAACAACTTCTGGAGTGGGAATCCCAAATCCTTCTGTGATCCCAACTTTTTCCTGTCTCAGTAACCCACACAGCGAGAAATCTCCGGAGTGGGAATCCCAAATCCTTCAATTTTCCTCTCTCAGTACCACACAAAAAGAACAACCTCCGGAGTGGGAATCACACAGGGACGAGCACAGAATTGGGTTCAGGGAATACAATCCTGCATTTTTTACTCCCAGTGTGTTTCCAGCAGGATGGGAGCGCCCCAATCGATCGAGGGAACCCACGGAACTCGGCAGGGAGAGCGGAGAGGCCCCTGGGCTGTGAATTCCCCCCTTCCCACCCTCCTCGGAGCCGGAGTCACCGGGAATCAGGCAGAGAAGGACGGATCTGTTTTCACACGGGAAGAATGTTCCCTTCTCCCCCGCTCCCAGTTTGCAGCAGAGGCGGCAAACTGACAAGAGCAGATGGGCTTTGTTGGGTGAAACATATCCCCAAAAATGCCAGAAACTTTAGTGGAAAACAGGGCATGGGCAGGTTAAAAGTTTAGGGAGACGAAGACGAGGTGGAGCCGCTTTTCCCAGAGGAGCCCGGAGCTGCCGGGTCCCGTTCCCGGATCCCGGAGAGGGAAGGAGGCGGAATTAGAGGGGAGGGAGGGAAGGAGAGAGGGTTTGGAGCTCCCTGGAACAGCGGGAGGTGTCCCTGCCCTGCCAGGGGGGCCCTGGATCAGCACTAAGGTCCCTCCAGCCCGAACCAGCCCAGAATTCTGTGACAATTTTGGGTGATTCTCTCTGAGGTGACACCAGGGGTTCACCCCCACGTGCTCCAAATATTGCTTTGGGATAATTCCTTACTGAAAAAAAAGCTTCTTTTGGGCTAAGAAACCCCCCAAAACGAAATTAGCTAAACTTCCAAACCATCTCTTTCCCTCCTCACAGGAGGAGCAGCAAAAGGAAGGAAAAGGGGGAAGGAAAAGGGGGAAGGAAAAGGGGGAAGGAAGGAAGGAAGGAAGGAAGGAAGGAAGGAAGGAAGGAAGGAAGGAAGGAAGGAAGGAAGGAAGGAAGGAAGGAAGGAAGGAAGGAAGGAAGGAAGGAAGGAAGGAAGGAAGGAAGGAAGGAAGGAAGGAAGGAAGGAAGGAAGGAAGGAAGGAAGGAAGGAAGGAAGGAAGGAAGGAAGGAAGGAAGGAAGGAAGGAAGGAAGGAAGGAAGGAAGGAAGGAAGGAAGGAAGGAAGGAAGGAAGGAAGGAAGGAAGGAAGGGAAGGCTCAGCACATCCATGGGAATGTTGGGATGCGGAGGAGGCAAAGCCTGGAGGAAGAAGAAGGAGAGAGGGGAAGGGAAGGCCCGGTGTGCGGGCGTTGAGGGATGAGGCAGAACACGGCCCTACACCCGGCTAAGCCGGGAAATGAATCCTGATCCGGCCAAAACCCAGCCTGGAAAATTCGAGCGGGAGAAGGGTCTCCTTTCAGGGAAACGGGGAATCCTTAATGCTTCCTCCCTCAGCAACTGTAATGCCAGGATGTTCCCAATCTGCTTTGAGGGATGGAAAGATTAAGAATAATAAAAAAATTGCAATAAAATATGTGTGAACGAGGGGGTAATTGTGGACAAATGCAGCATTCAAATTCATTTTTCAGCTCTTTACACACCATTTCAATCTTATTTTCTGCTTGTTAATGAGATCTTGTTGGTTGGGGTGGGCACGGCTGCCCAGTATCGCTCGGGTAATTGCACATAATTTTCTCTCTACCAGTGATTGCATCAGATTTTTTTTTTCTAATTCTTTGCTATTTAAAACCCCTCCTCCTTTTCCCCCTTCCCCAAATCTCCCCCACCCTCAACCCCCCAAATCTCATCCTCTCCTCCCCTTCTTTCTTCCCCTCCCCTTTCTCCTGGCCCAGCAAGACTCATTTTGAATGCTTATTACAGGCACAGTGTCTCCGACAAAAAAAAAAAAAAAAAAAAAAAAGGAAAAAATAAAAGGAAAAAAAAAAGCACCAGACGGAGAAAGGGATTGGTGGCACTGAGGGAAGGGAGACAGAGCGGCCTCTCCAGTGCCAGGAGGATCCCTGGAAATCAGGGAAGGACTTCCCAGAGCCAGGAGAGATCCCTGGAACTGAGGAAAAGAATTCTCAGAGCCTGGAGGGATCAGTGGAAATCAGGGAAGGAGTTCCCAGAGGATCCATGGAACTAAGGGGAGGAAATCCCAGAGCCAGGAGGATCCTTGGAAATAAGGGAAGGAATTCCCAGAGGATCCCTGGAAATCAGGGAAAGAATTCCCAGCACCAGGAGGGATCCCTGGAACAGAGGGAAGGAGTTCCCAGAGCCAGGAGGGAGGGACCCATTGAAATCAGGGAAGGAGTTCCCAGAAGATCCATGGAAATCAGGGAAAGAATTTCCAGAGCCAGGAGGATCCTCAGAAATCAGGGAAGGAGTTCCCAGAGGATCCATGGAAATCAGGGAAGGAATTCCTAGAGCGAGGAGGATCCCTGGAACTGAGGGAAAGAATTCCCAGAGCCAGGAGGGATCCCTGAAAATCAGGGAAAGAATTCCCAGAGGATCCACAGAACTGAGAGAAACAATTTCCAGAGCCAGGAGAGATCCCTGGAACTGAGGGAAGGAATTCCTAAAGCCAGGAGGACCCAAAGCTGGAATTGGGAATTCCAAGCTCCAGACACTGGGAATGAATTCAGGGAGCACAAAGCCAAAGCCACTGCAAGCCCTGAGGAAATTAAAGCCTCAGCTCCAAGGAGGTGACCAAGTTTCTCTTGGCTCTTTGTGCCTCTGAAATTGTCTCAATCCCTGCAGATCCCGCAGGGCTGTTGGGAGATCCCGAGCTCTCAGGAAGGACAAGGTCTGCAATTCCTGCTTTTTAGACAAGGTCTGCAATTCCTGCCTTTTAACCCCGTTCTGAGCTGTTTCCCAGCCCCAGCTGCCCAAGCTGAGATTTTTTGTTCTGGGGGAGCCCTTGGAGACCCCGAGGTGCTGCAGGGAACGGGCACACGGAGGGCCCCAGAGGGAACGGGGAGGGGGCAGAGCTGGGACAAAGGGGCATTTCCCACCATGGAATGTCCCCATTCCCTGGGTACAGACTGGGACAGTTACTGGGAAAGGGTTGGGAAGGGGGGGTCTGGCATTGGCCAACAACTGCAGTGAGCAGCACTTGGTTTTCCTTTATTACTATTACTATTACTATTACTATTGCTAACTATTACTATTTTATTATAATTATCATAATTCTTTAATAACAATAAATAAATATAGAAAAATAATAATAAATTAATATATAAAATAAAATAAAATAAAATAAAATAAAATAAAATAAAATAAAATATAATATAATATAATATAATATAATATAATATAATATAATATAATATAATATAATATAATATAATAATAAATTAAATATTTTTGTTTATAAATAATAAAATATTAAATAAATATCATTACTATAATTAATGAACGTATTCATATATTATCATTGTTATTATGTTTATATAACCAATATAGATAAATATAGAAATATAATAATAAAATAAGATAAAATTACTAAATACAAATAATAAATGAATATATATATAATTATCATTGTTATAATTATCACTGTATTTTACTTCATTCTCAGTTATTGAACCCTCCTTATCTCAACACACAAACACACCTTTTTTTTTTTTTTTACTATTTTTTCCCCATTCCAGGGCTGGAAGTGAGAAACGGGGCCTGGACAAGAAGCTGGGTCAGGCTTAATTTCCAGCTGGGCTTAACCCCTCACGAGACCAGCCCAGCCAAGCCGGTGTTTTCAGATGAAGTGTCACAGAATCCATTGGGATTTTGTGACATTTCACCCAGGATGAAGTCATGGGAGCCAAAATTCCCAGCTGAGCTCTGGGATGGAGGCGGAGCAGCCTGGGAAAGCCGGGAGGCTCCAGCGGCTGAGCTGGGCTTTGTGAGGCTGAAAAACAAAACTGGGACTAAACAAATCCTGAGTGAGGGCTGGGCAGGGCTCCTGCAGGATCTGACCCGGAGAGGGAGCATGGCTGGGGGTGGACCTGGGGTGGGCACCCCAAATCCCCATCTGGGAATGGGAATGGCACCCCAAATTCCTGTTTGGGAATGGGAATGTCACAGTGGGCATCCCAAATCCCCATTTGGGAATGGGAACACCGCAGTGGCCACACCAAATCCCTGTTTGGGAATGGGAACACCTTGGTGGGCACCCCAAATCCCTGTTTGGGAATGGGAATGGGAATGGGAATCGCAACCCAAATCCCTGTTTGGGACTGGGAATGGGAATGGGAATCGCAACCCAAATCCCTGTTTGGGACTGGGAATGGGAATGGGAATGGCAACCCAAATCCCTGTTTGGGACTGGGAATGGGATTGTCACAGTGGGCACCCCAAATCCCTGTTTGGGAATGGGAAGGGGAATGCCGCAGTGGGCACCCCAAATCCCCGTTTGGGAATGGGAACACCTTGGTGGCCACCCCAAATCCCTGTTTGGGAATGGGAATGCCGCAGTGGGCACCCCAAATCCCCATTTGGGAATGGGAACACCGCAGTGGCCACCCCAAATCCCTGTTTGGGAATGGGAATGGCAACCCAAATCCCTGTTTGGGACTGGGACTGGGAATGTCACAGTGGGCACCCCAAATCCCCATTTGGGAATGGGAATGGCAACCCAAATCCCTGTTTGGGACTGGGAATGGGAATGTCACAGTGGGCACCCCAAATCCCTGTTTGGGAATGGAAATGCCACAGTCGCTATCCCAAATCCCCATTTGGGAATGGGAACACCGCAGTGGCCACCCCAAATCCCTGTTTGGGAATGGAAATGGGAATGGGAATGGGAATGGGAATGGGAATGGCAACCCAAATCCCTGTTTGGGAATGGGAATGTCACAGTGGCCACCTCAAATCTCCATTTGGGACTGGGAACACTGCAGTGGCTTCCCTAAATCCCCATTTTCTCTTTGGATATGGGAATGTCACAGTGACCACACCAAATCCCCATTTTCTGTTTGGGATTCGGAAAACCACAGTGGCCATCCCAAATTTCTGTTTGGGAATGGGAATGGGAATGGCACGGTGGCCATCCCAAATCTCTGTTTGGGAATGCCACAGTGACCACTCCAAATCCCCATTTTCTCTTTTGGGAACAGGAACGCCACAGTGGCCACACAAAACGTCCTAATTTCCTGTTTGGGAATGGGAATGTCACGATGGCCACCCTAAATCCCCATTTTCTGTTTGGGATTGGGAAAACCACAGTGGCCACCCCAAATCCCTGTTTGGGACTGGGAACACCACCAGTGGTCTCCCTAAATTCCCATTTTCTCTTTGGTAATGGGAATGCTGCAGTGGCCATCCCAAATCCCCACTTTCTGTTTGGGAATGGGAATGACACAGTGGCCACCCCAAATCCCCATCTGGGAATGGGAATGTCTCAGTGGCCACCCCAAATCTCTGTTTGGGAAGGGGAACACTGCAGCGGCCACCGCAAATCTCTGTTTGGGAAGGGGAACACTGCAGCGGCCACCCTAAATCCCCATTTTCTGTTTGGGACTGGGAATGCTGCAGTGGCCACCCCAAATCCTTGCTTTCTGTTTGGGAATGGGAAAACCACAGTGGCCACCCCAAATCCCCATTTGGGAGTGGGAATGTCACAGTGGCTATCCCAAACCCCCATTTGGGAATGGGAACTGCTGTGGCCACCCCAAATTCTCACTTTCTAGTTGGGAATGAGAAAACCACAGTGGCCACCCGAAATCCCTGTTTGGGACTGGGAATGCCACACTGGCCATCCCAAATCTCTGTTTTCTGTTTGGGAATGGGAATGCCACAGTGGCCACCACAAATCCCTACTTGGGAATGAAAATGTTACAGTGGCCATCCCAAATCCCCAATTTTTTTCTCTTTGGGAACAGGAACACTGTGGTGACCACCCCAAATCCCTGTTTTCTATTTGGGAACAGGAACACCCAAATCCCCATTTTCTCTTTTGGAACAGGAACACCGTGGTGGCCGTTGCAAATCCCCAATTTTTTCTCTTTGGGAACAGGAATGCTGTCCTTCTCCTCCCAGACTCCAGCTGCCAGCAGAGCCCGTGGATTCCAGCCAGGACACCAAATCCCGGGGTAACTGGATAGGGAGCAAAAGCTGGGAGCTCCTGGGCCCCTCTCCTTGTCTGAAGTGCCAAGAAATCCCCTCCTGCTGCTGCTGCCGCCATGGGGGAAACGAGAAACCCGGCCAGAGACAAATCACCATCACCCTCAGCTCCCAGTGTGGGGTTTCCAACCTCCTGAACTCCCTCTTCATCATCTTCTGAACCCTCTCTTTCTCACTCCCTGAACCCCTTCTTTTCCCATTCCTGAGCTCACTCTTTTCCCCTCCTGAACCCCCTCTTTCTCTCCCCCATCCTGAGCCCCCTCTTTCCAGCCTCCTGAACCCTGGCTTTTTCCTCCTGAGTTCCCTCTTTCCCCCATCTTGAATCCCCTCTTTTCCCTCTCCTGAACCCTCTCTTTCCAATCTCCTGAGTCCCCTCTTTCTTTCCCACCTCCTGAATTCCCTCTTTCCCCGCTCCTGAGCTCCTTTTTCCCCTCCTGAACCCTCTGTTTTTCCATTCCCAAGCTCCCTCTTTCACATCTTCTGAACCTCCTCTTTCTCCCTCCTGAACTCCCTTTTTCCTTCCTCCTGAGCTCCTTTCCCCCCCTCCAGAATCCCCTCTCTCCCATCTCCTGAGCTCCCTCTTTTTCCCCTCCTGAGCTCCCTCTTTCTTTCCCCCTCCTGAACTCCCAAATTGTTTCCCCCTTCCTGAACCCCCTCTTTCCCCCATCCTCAACCCCCTCTTTTTCCCCTCCTGGATCCCCTCTTTCCAACGTCCTGAATCCCCTCTTTCCCATCTCCTGAGCCCTCTCTTTTTCCCCTCCTGGACCTCCTCTTTCCAACCTCCTGAACTCCCTTGTTTTCCTCCTGAGTTGCCTCTTTCCCATCTTCTGAACCTCCTCTTTCCCACCCCCTGAGCCCCTTTCCCCCCTTCCTGAACTCCCAAATCCTTTCCTCCCTCCTGAACCTCTTTGTTTCCATCTTCTGAGCTCCCTCTTTCCAACCTCCTGAGCTCCCTCTTTCTCACGTCTTGAACCCCCTCTTTTCCCCCTTCTGAACCCCCTCTTTCCAACCTCCTGAACCCTCTAATTTTCCCATCTCCTGAGCTCCCTCTTTTCCACCACCTGGACCCCCTCTTTCCCCAATCCCAAGCCCCTCTTTTCCCCCTCCTGAACCCCCTCTTTCTCACCTCCTGAACCCCCTCTTTCCAATCTCCTGAGCCCCCTCTTTCTTCCCCCCTCCTGAACTCCCTCCTTCCCACCTCCTGAGCTCCTTCTTTCTTTCCCCCATCCTGAGCCCCCTCTTTCCCACACCCTGAACCCCCTCTTTCCCCCATCCTGAACTCCCTCTTTCCCACCCCCTGAACCCTCTCTTTTCCCCATCCTGAACTCCCTTTTCCAACCTCCTGAACCCCCTCTTTCCACCTCCTGAGCTCCCTTTTCCCCCTCCTGAGCCCCCTCTTTCTTTTCCCGATCCTGAATCCCCTCTTTTTCCTCTCCTGAACCCCTCTCTTTCCAATCTCCTATGCCCCCTCTTTCTTTCCCACCTCCTGAACCCCCTCTTTCATTCCCCCCTCTTTCTGTCTGTCTGATCCTTCCCCTTGCAGACAGGACCCTCAGGCAGTTGGGAGGGTGGAATTTTCCTGGGATTTCCCTGGAATGCCCCAGCAGAGCCGGATCGTGCTCAGCAAAACTGATAAATCACACAGAGCACCCCATAAAGAGACCCCCCAAAAAACTTCCCTATAAAAGGACAAATCCAGGAATTCTTCATCCTGCTGGGAGCATTTCTCATCTCCTTCCACTAGGAACAGCAGAGGGCTTGGAAAGGCAGGAATTTTTTGATCAGGGAATGTAAAGCAGTCGGGAAATAACCTGGGTTAGGCTCTCAGCACACAAAGGGAACAGACGAATTTCCACACCGATATCTTGGCCCTCACATGATTAAAAGCTCTGGGAAAATGGGAATCTCCTCTTCCTGGGGGTGCAAAGCTCTCTTTTCTTCAGGCCTGCCAGATAAAGGCTCCTCTCTTTCCCATACAAAGGGCTTATGGGCTCAGGGATATCTGTCCCCAGCCTGAGCCTGGGGGCAGGGGAATTTGGGATTGGGATAAGCGCAAGAAAAGCCACGGTCTGGTCCTTTCAAGGAACCCCTGATTCTGCAGGACTGGGCAGGAGAGGATGAAGGGAAATGGAAATTGCAGGATGGCCTTCTCTGCGCCTGGGGCTCATCCCAGGCATCTCATCCCCGCCTTATTCCATGGGGATAAATTGCACTTGGGATCATCTGAGTTAATCCTGGGCCCTGGCCCAGCTAACCCAGGCCTGCCTTTCAATCCCAGGCTGTATCCTCTGAGCCTGAGCCCAGGGCTCTCAGAAATCCCTTGTCAGAGGGATATCTGCCTATTCCCCCACAAATGTCCCTGTTTGGAGCAATAGCCAGCCCTGTGCCAGTCACATTTCAGTATTTTCCCATCCAGCCCCGTGCCATTCAATACTTCAATATTTTCCCATCCAGCCCTGTGCCATTCAACATTTCAACATTTTCTCATCAAGCCCCATACCAGTCACATTTCAATATTTTCCCATCCAGCCCCATACCAGCCACATTTCAGCATTTTCTCATCCAGCCCCATACCAGTCACATTTCCATATTTTCCCATCCAACCCCATGCCAGTCAATATTTTAATATTTTTCCATCCAGCTGTGTGCCAGTCAATATTTTAATATTTTCCCATCCAGCTCCATGCCAGTCACATTTCAGTATTTTTCCATCCAGCCCTGTGCCAGTCACATTTCAAAATTTCCTCATCCAGCCCTGTGCCAGTCACATTTCAATATTTTCCCATCCAGCTTTATGCCAGTCAATATTTTAATATTTTCTCATCCAGCCCCATGCCATTCAATATTTCAGCATTTTCTCATCCAGCCCCATACCAGTCACATTTCCATATTTTCCCATTCTGCCCTGTGCCACTCACATTTCAATATTTTCCCATTCTGCTCTGTGCCAGCCACAGTTTTCCCACTCAAACCCAAAAGTGGGGATTTGAACCATTCCAGAGAAGTGCAAAGTTTCCCCCTTTCCACTGACACTCCGTGTTTGTTTCCACACCCAGACTGCTGGACCTTAACTCCACACCCCTGATGTCCCTGTTTGTTGGACTTCAAACCCCTGCAGCTTTTCCATTCCAGGTGCCCACCTCGTTTCTCCTCCTCATCTCAAATTATTTTGGTTTTCCATCCTAAATAAACTGATCCCTGTGAAACAACTGCTGCCCTCCACACAACTCCATATCCCACGAGCGACCAAGAGCGGAAAAAACGGGATTTGGTGTCCCTCAGGATAAGGACAAGT
Organism: Ammospiza nelsoni; assembly: GCF_027579445.1. NCBI lineage: Eukaryota > Metazoa > Chordata > Aves > Passeriformes > Passerellidae > Ammospiza > Ammospiza nelsoni. Next base: position 6,365,514 of record NC_080654.1, on the reverse strand, counting down.
CCTGGCTGCTCATTTTCAGTTCCACTTGATAACAAAGGTGAGCTTGGAGACTCCTTTCCTCCTCCAATCTCACCAGGATTGTCTGCACGAGTTTCCCCAAATCAAACCCCAAATCTGCATCTCTGAGCTCAGCTCCGTGTCCAGCCAGACCTGGAGGAGCTCCAGGTTGTGCCTAAATCAGCCAGCCAGGATGAGCTGTGGAGTCCACCCAAGGTGTGCTGTCCTTGGGCTCACCCCCAGCACCACAGGGCCCCCCCTGCTCCGCGGTGGTTTTGGGGATGCTCCAGGTGTTGGGGTTCTGTCACAGACATCTTTTATGAAAAATCCTTTCCTTAGGGTTTTTCCTCCTGAGAAGCTGAGAGGCCTCAGGAACCAAATGTAAACATTGATTATCTGCTGCTGTGGAATGCAACAGGTGCATCTGGGATTGGCCCATCTTAGATGTTTATAATTAATGGCCAATCACAGCCCAGCTGGCTTGGACAGAGAGTCCAAGACAGAGCCTTTGTTATCGTTCTTTCTGATTCTATTCTTAGCTTAGCCAGCCTTCTGATGAAAACATTTTCTTCTATTCTTTTAGTATAGTTTTAATGTAATATATATAATAAAATAATAAATCAGCCTTCTGAAACATGGAGTCAGATCCTCGTCTCTTTTTTCAACATAAGACCCCTGTGAACACCATCATAGGGATCCCCTCACCCCAACCTGGCTGTGGGAACGACCAGCAGGACAGAGCTGCTGCTCATTAACAAACCAACTAATTGCTCTGCCTGCAGGAATTCCTGACCACAACAACCACCATGCCATCAACAACCACACCAACACCAACCCCAACCCCAACAACCGCGGTGCCGGCTCATTGCAGATATCTTTTGTGAAAATCCTTTCTTAGGATTTTTCCTGCTGAGAAGCTGAGAAGCTACAGCAACAAAATGTAAACAATGCTTATCTGCTGCTGTGGAATGCATCACGTGTGTCTGTGATTGGCCCATCTTGAATGTTTGCAATTAATGGCCAACCACAGACCTGATAGCTTGGACTCTCTGTCCGAGGCACAGATCTTTGTTATTGATTCCATTCTATTCTTAGCTAGCCTTCTGAGAGGAAACCTTTCCTTCTATTTCTTTTTAGTACAGTTATAATACAATATATATATATATCATAAAATAACAAATCAAGCCTTCTGAACATGGAGCCAACATTCTCATCTCTTCCCTCATCCAAGAACCCCTGTGACCACGGTCACACCGGCTCACCACGACATCCCGGAGCTGTCGGAAGGCGGAGGAGGCTGGAAAGGGGCACCTACCTGCGGGGAGAGGCCGTTGCTGACAGGGTTCATGTGGTTGGCGGGCGCTGCGGCGTTCATGAAGCTCTCGGAGTAGCTGGAGAAGCTGTGCCGGGCGCCGTAGGCAGAGCCGGAGTCGGCAGCGGCGGCCAGGCCGCCCTGGTGCATGGTGGAGGGCGGCAGCGGCTGCGGCCGGTGCACGGTGCTGCCGCCGTCTGCGGGGACACAGGGACACACACGGGCTGGGATCCTCCCAGAAACCCCTGGGACATCCCTGGGACACCCCCAGGAGACCCCTGGGACACCCCCGTGAAACCCCTGGGACATTCTTGGGACACGCCCAGGAAACCCTTGGGAAACCTCCAGGAGACCCCTGAGAAACCCCAGAACACCCCCAGGAGACCCTGGGAAATCCCTGGGAGACTCCTGAGATATTCCCAGGAAACCCCTGGGAGACCCCCAGGAAATTCTTGGGAAACCCCCAGAAGACCCCTGGCAAACCCCGAAACACCCCTGGGAGACTCCTGAGATACCCCCAGGAGATCCCCAGGAGACCCCCAGGAAACCCTTGGGAAACCTCCAGGAAATGCCCCAGGAAACCCCCAGGAGACCCCTGGGAAACCCCAAGGAAACCCCTGGGAAACCCTCGGGAAACCCAAGAATGGCGGCTTGGCCATCCTGGGACACAGCAGCTCCACACTTGGCCAAGTCTGGGTTTTGACTTCGTTTTCTCCCCCAAAAAGAGCCACGAATTCCTTGGGAAAGGGCAAAGGCAGCTGGAATTAACAATGTTCCTTCCACTGGAATATTCTCACCACTGAACCCCAGATTGGAGATTTACCCACCATGAGGTAAATCCCACATAATTTGAGTAAATAACAAATAATAAATAGAGTAAATGCCCAATTTACAAGGTAACTAATTAACAATATTCCTTCCACTGGAATATCCCTGCTGCTGAGCCCCAGATTGGAGATTTACCCACAATGAGGGATCACCCACACAATCCCAATTTACTGGGATGTGCTCCACGTCCAAAACTCCAGCTATGGGACACGGGGACACAGCAGAAGGGACGTGGGATAGAGAACAGAAGAATTTCCATTGACTTGATGAAAAACCCCAATTTCCCCAACAAAACAAAACCCACAAGGGGCTCCCAGCTATCCCAGGATGTCCCAGCCCAGAAGGGCCCAAGGAGAGAATCGGGGGTGGTTTGGAGGGGACCCCAAAGCCCTCAGTGAAGGGGGGGCAGGGGAACAGGGGGCTCACCTTGGGAGATGGTGGTGCTGGGGTAGGACGAGTCGGGCAGCTGGTACGGGGGCAGCGCCGGCATCCCCGTGGGCGGGAAGCCCCCTGGCAGCAGGTGGTTGAAGGCTGCCAGCTGGTTGGCCCCGGCCTGCTTGCGCCAGCGCGCCCGCCGGTTGCTGAACCACACCTGGGGGGACAGAGAACAGCCCGTGGGCGACACCTGAGTAATGTTTGTAACACCTTGGGGACAGGAAAAGCCACACCTGGGGGGACAGAGAACAGCCCGTGGGTGACGCCTGAGTAATGTTTGTAACACCTTGGGGACAGGAAAAGCCACACCTGGGGGGACAGAGAACAGCCCGGGGGTGACACCTGAGTAATGTTTGTAACACCTTGGGGACAGGAAACACCCCACGGGTGACACCTGGGTAATGCGTGTCACACCTGGGGGACAGACAACACTGTGTGGGTGACATCTGAGCAATGCATGTCACACCTGAGCAATGCATGTCACACCTGGGGACAGAGAACACCACATGGGTGACACCTGAGCAATGCCTGTCACACATGGGGGAAGGGAAACATCCCACAGGTGACATTTGAGCAATGTCTGTCACACCTGGGGGGACAGAGAACAGCCCGTGGGTGACACCTGAGCAATGTATGTCACACCTGAGGGGACAGAGAACACCCCACAGGTGAGACCTGAGCAATGCCTGTCACACATGGGGAAAGAGAACACCCCGTGGGTGACACCTGAGCAGTGTCTGGCACACCTGGGGGACAGAAAACACCTGAGCAATGCCTGTCACAGATGGGGGACAGAGAACATCCCACGGGTGGCACTTGAACAATGTATGTCACACATGGGGGTCAGGAAATGCCCTGTGGGTGACATCTGAGCAGTGCCTGGCACACCTGAGGGGACAGGAAACACCCCATGGGTGACACCTGAGTAATGCCTGGCACACATGGTGGGACAGGAAACACCCTGTGTGTGACACTGGAGCAATGTATGTCACACATGGGGGCCAGAGAACACCCCGGGGGTGACATCTGAGTAACGCATGTTACACATGGGGGACAGAGAATACCCGGTGGGTGACACCCGAGCAATGCCTGGCACACCTGGGGGACAGAGAACACCCCGTGGGTGACACCTGAGCAATGTTTGTCACACCTGGGGGATAGAAAACACTCCGCAGGTGACACCTGAGTAATGCCTGGCACACCTGGGGGGATGGGAAACATCCCACAGCTGACACCTGAGCAAAGTATGTCACACCTGGGGGACAGAGAACGCAGAGAACACTCCATGGGTGACACCTGAACAGTGTCTATCACACCTGGGGGACAGAGAACACCCCACGGGTGATACCTGAGGAATGTATGTCACACCTGGGGGACAGGAAAAGCCACACCTGAGGGGACAGGAAACACACCGTGGGTGACACCTGAGCTGTGCCTGTCACACCTGGGGGACAGAGAACACAGAGAACACCCCATGGGTGACACCTGAGCTCTCCCTGTCACACCTGGGGGACAGGACCCTGCAGGTCACAACTGAGCTCTGCCTGTCACACCTGCCAGCAGCACCCTCTGGCCAAAGCCAAGCCCAGGCTCGAGCTGCTCCTGGACCATAGTAGGTCCTTCACCCTGGAGTGTGGACATGAATCCCACCACCCCTCCTCACTTCCCTCTCCCTGCTGACCCCACACCCCCATCCCCGTCCCCACCCAGGATTTTGGGTGGATCCTCGCAGGATTTTGGGTGGATGCTGCTCCCAGCTGTGGGGGTGGACAGGGATTCACAGAATGACCAGGTTGGAAGAGACCTTCAGGATCAATAAGTCCAACCCAGCCCCAACACCTCAACTAAACCCTGGCACCCAATGCCACATACAGGGATGGTGACTCCGCCACCTCCACGGTTCCTGGAATCCCCAAAATTCAGAGAATTCACAGAATTCCCTCAAATTCACAGAATCATCAGGCTGGAAGAGGCCTACAAGATCATCGAGTCCAACCCAGCCCCATTACCTCAACTAAACCCTGGCACCCAGTGCCACATCCAGGCTTTCTTAAACACATCCAGGGATGGTGATTCCATCACCTCTGCCGGCAGAACATTCCAGAACTTTATCACCTTTCTGTAAAAACCTTTATCACCTTTTCTGTAAAAAACTTTCTCCTAATATCCAACCTGTATTTCCCTTGGTGCAGCTTGAGGCTGTGTGCTCTGGTTCTGTCAGTTCCTGGAGAAAGTGTCCAACCCCACCTGAGCACAGGCACCTTTCAGAAAGTTCTAGAGAGTGTTAGGATTACCCCGAGTCTCCTTTTCTCCAGGCTGAACACCCCCAGCTCCCTCAGTTGTTCCTCACAGGGTTTGTGCTCCCAGCCCCTCTCCAGCCTCGTTGCCTCCTTTGGATGTCCTCAAGCTCTCCAAGTCCTTCCCAAATTGAGGTCCCACACCCACAATGGGGTTTGTGCGTTCCCGAAAAGTCCATCCCAGGGAGATGCCCCCTGCCACCTGGCCCTCCCCGTTATCTGCGAGGCTGGGAATTCTGCCGGAGGATTAAGGGCCATAATAGCGGCACTGTTAGGAGGGATCAATGGCCAGATTAGCATCGTGCTCGCGGTGTTAGACAAGCTGGAGAGATGGACCCGCCCCGCAGGGAGATCGGGGCTCGGCTCCTCTCAGAGCCCTGCCCTGCCTGCAATGATGCCTCAGGTTTAGATTTTATATTTTCCAGGTCCTGTTCCGCTTTAGTGTGTGGGTCTGGGCTTTATTTTAGGGATGGGAAGTAAGGACACGGGGCAAACAAACCCCCGGAGCAGCCAGGATTAGCAGGGCTCCGAGCAGTGCCCTTGTACAGCTGAGTCACAGCTCAGCTCAGCAAAGAGATGGACACACCTCGGGATAACAGCCCTGAAATCTTCCCCAGCTTTTCCAGCCTCGGTGTTCATGGAATTGCACCGAGCTCTGTGCTGGCACCAGCCCCAAAACGCTTTGCCACCGATGCCTCAGGTTTAGATTTTCTGGTTTTCAGATTCTGTGCTGATATCTCAGGTTTAGCTTTTCTATTTTTCAGATTCTGTGCTGATATCTCAGGTTTAAATGTTCCGTTTTTCACATTCTGTGCTGCTTTGGTGCGTGGGTCTGGGCTCACATCAGGGCACGGTGAGCTCTGCACAGAGCAGGGAGACAAAACAATTCCTGCTCTGCTGGGACCAAGGACAAATGATCCAAATCTCAGCCCAGGAGCACAAACAACGTGGAATGGAGAGAGAAAAACAAGGATGGGATTGCATGGGCTAAAGCTGGAATTGGACAATGAACTGCAAGATGCAAATGGAGCAGAATTTATAACAGTGAGAGACCCCATGAGCGGTTGTGCATTTTGTGACGATTTTGGTTCATTTTGTACCATTTTGTGTTCATCTTGGACTAATTTTGTGACATTTTGGGTTCATTTTGTGCCATTTTGGGTCCATCTTGGGCTCATTTTGTGACATTTTGGTTCATCTTGAGTTCATTTTGTGACCATTTTGGTTCATCTTGGGTGCAGCCCTGGCTGGGCTCTTGTGCTGCCCGAGGTGGATCCATTGAGGGGATCCTTTCAATAAATCCCTATTTTATTCTTTAGCTCTGTCCAGTCTCTGTTCTAGCTCAGCCTTCCCAAGGCATCAGCAGGAGCTCTGCAGCCAGCCCAGAATGTTGCTGCAACTTCTGCATTAAAATAAACCCAGCCTAAACACTGGAGCAAAGCTGAGCTCAGCTCTGCTGCTTCACCTGCGAGGCTCCAGAGGAGCTTTTGTAATTCCTGCTGCTGAACCCCAGAACGGAGATTTACCCAGAATTTGGGGTCACCCACACAACCTCCAATTTATGGGACGTGGTCTTAGGGGTTTGGCATTCCTGGTGGGTTTTACTGGGGGAAGTCTTCATTTCTGCAGGGTAAAAAGGGTTTCCTAAATGTTTTATCAGGAGCAATCCCATTTCTGCAGAGCAAAAAGGGTTTCCCAAGTGTTTCACTGGGGAATTCTCCTTTCTGCAAGGTAAAAAGAGATTTCCAATGTTTTACCAGGGGGAATCCCTTTTCTGCATGGTAAAAAGTGGTTCCCAAGTGTTTTATTGGGAGCAATCCCATTTCTTCAGGATAAAAAGAGATTCCTAAGAATTTTATCTGGGGAAATCTCCTTCTGCAGAGCAAAAAGGGTTTCCCAAGTGTTTCACTGGGGAAATCTCCTTTTTGTAGGGTAAAAATGGTTTCCTAAATGTTTTATTGGGAGCAATCCCATTTCTGTAGGGTAAAAAGGGTTTCCTAAATGTTTTATTGGGAGCAATCCCATTTCTGTAGGGTAAAAAGGGTTTCTCAAGTGTTTCACTGGGGAAATCTCCTTTCTGCAGGGTAAAAAGGGCTTCCCAAGTGTTTCAATGGGGAAATATTCTCTCTGCGAGGTAAAAAGGGTTTTCCAAGTGTTTTATCAGGGAAAATCTCCTTTCTGCTGAGCAAAAAGAGCTGCCCAAGCTGCCTGGTGGGCTGGGTTTGCTCCATTTCAGCACAGAGGGCTCTCAGGTCTGTTCTGTTTGGGGTTCACGAGGATAAGCTTTCAGGCCAGATGAGAACACAGCTGCTGAGCTTTGGGAGGCCTCAAGGGCTGCAAAACACGATTGAATTTCACAGCAATGGGAAAAAAACTGAGCAAAAATCAGGAGTGGGGGAAACCCCCCCTCCTTCCATCAGGTTCCCAAGCTGCTCAGCCTCAGAGCAGGAGCTGGGCTTGAAAAGGGTTCCCACACCTTGAGGGCCAACCTCAAACTCCCTTCCCAAATCCTGCAGAACTAAACCCAAACTCCCCCAAATCTGCAGAACCAACCCCAAACTCCCTTCTCCAAATCCTGCAGAGACAACCCCGAAATCTCTTCCCCAGGTGCTGCAGAACCAACCCCAAACTCCTTTCCTCAAATCCTGCAGAACCAAACTCAAAATTAATTCCAAAATCCTGCTGAAAAAGCCCCAAACTCTCTTCCCCAGCTGCAGCAGAAACAACCCCAAACTCCTTTCCTCAAATCCTGCAAGGCTACCCCAAACTCCATTCCCCAAATCTGCAGAACCAGCCCCAAACTCCCTTCTCCAAATGGTGCAGAGACAACCCCAAACCCCCTTCCCCAGACACTGCAAAGCCAACCCCAAACTCCTTTCCCCAAATCCTGCAGAACCAACCCCAAATTCCCTTCTTCAAATCCTGCTGAAAAACCCCCAAACTCCCTTCCTCAGACACTGCAGAACCAACCCCAAACTCCCTTCTCCAAATGGTGCAGAGCCAACCCCAAACTCCCTTCCCCAGACACTGCAAAATCAACCCCAAATTCCCTTCCCAAATGCTGCAGAACCAAACCTCAAACTCCCATCTCCAAATGGTTCAGAACCAACCACAAACTCCCTTACCAAACCCTACTGGAAAAACCCCAAAATCCCTTCCCCAAATCCTGCAGAACCACCCCAAACTCGTTACCCAGACACTGCAAAATCAACCCCAAACTCTTCCCCAGACACTGCAGAACCAAAACCAAACTCCCTTCTCCAAATCTTGCAGAACCAACCCCGAACAAACCATCTCCCTTTTGCAAATCCTGCTGAAAAAGCCCCAAACTCCCTTCTTCAAATCCTATGGAAAAAACCTCAAACTCCCTTCCCTAAATCCTGCAGAACCAACCCCAAACTCCCTTCCCAGACACCACAGAACCACAGTCCCACAAGCCCCAAACAGGATCCCAGTCTCAAAGTGGGCATCTTTCTATTGAGTTCCCTACAAACAATTCCTCATTCCTAGGTGTTGTTCTTACAGGAAAAGGCAATTTTCACTCAGGAGGTTCTGCCCCCCCTTCCTGTCTGCTGGGCAGGGTCCCCTGAGCTTCCCCTCGGGGTTGGTTTGGGGTTCCTGGATCTGTTCCCCCTTTCTGGGCTGCTATGGAGTTCCCTGTGGGGTTACTGTGGGGTTCCTGGATCTGTTCCCCATTTCTAGGGTGCTTGTGGTGGCCATTTGATCAAACCCCACTTTCTGGGGTTGTTCTGGGGTCGCTCTAGGTTTCCCTGTGGAGCTCCTCTGGAGTTTCTGGATCTGTTCCCCTTTCCTGGGGTTGCTCTTGGATCTGTTCTTGGTTTCTTGGGTTGCTCTGGGGTTCCCTGGACCTGTTCCCCATTCCTGGGGTTGCTCTGGCGTTACACAGGGGTTCCCTGTGGGGTTTCTGGATCTGTTCCCCACTTCTAAGGTGCTCTGGGGCTACTCTGGGGTTCCTGGAATCTGTTCCCTGTTTCTGGGGTTGCTGTGGGGTTGCTGTGGGGTTCCCTGGATCTGTTCCTCATTCCTGGTGTTGCTCTGGGGTTCCTGGGCTGCTCTGGGGTTCCTGTGGTCCTCAAGGGTCACTCTGGGGTTGCTCTGGGATGGCTTTGGGGTTCCCTGTGAGATCACTTTGGGGTTGCTCTGGGGTTCCTGAGGTTGCTCTGGGGTTCCTGGGCTGCTCTGGCCCCATTTTACCAAACCCCTCTCCAGGCCCGCGGTGCCTCAGGCAGGCCCCAGGCCCAGCCAGGCCCCATTTCCCGCTGCTTTTCACACCATGAACACCAGAACCCCCCGGCTCCCTTCATGGTGCCTGTGAGCTCTGGGAGGTTTGTGGGGCCCTGGCAGGTCCTTGGCACCCAGCCCTGCCTGCCCAGAGCCCTCAGAGGGTGACAGAAATGGGTCACCCCCGTCCTGTGAGCTCCGGGCCAGCGGGGCCAGCGGGGCCGCGGCTCCTGGCACCCAAACACCCCAAATCTGGGACAGGGCTGAGGGGACAGCCCTGAATGGACCCCGAGCACTTTGCATTCATCCTGCCCTGTCCATGGAAGGTTCTGGGAGCGGGGAGCAGCACAAAGGAATAAAGGAATAACCTAAATAACCTTTTGTGTGCCCTGGTCGTGCAAAGAGGATCCCCCGGGCCTTTTTTGGTCCTGCACGGGTGGAAATTCCAGTGTGGAATTGGGGCTGTGGGACTGCTCTGCTCCTGAAATGTCACCCCCTTCCACTCCCACAGCTTGGGGGTTCCTGGTGCTTAGGAGAGAAATAAACTTTGTCTTTGCAGAGGAAAAGCAATGGAATAAACCTTGTCTTTGGAGAGAAAAATGGGAGAAAGAAACCTCTTTGCAGAGGAAAAGGAGAGAAAGAGATCTTGTCTTCTCTTGTCAGAGAAACAGTAGAGAAAGAAACCCCTTTGAAGGGGAAAAGTGAGGAATAAACCTCCTTGCAGAGGAAAAGGAGAGGAAGAAATGTTCTCCTTGCAGAGGAAAAGGAGAGAGAGAAACCTCTTTGAAGAGGAAAAGGAGAGAAACAAACCTCGTCTTTGCAGAGAAGGAGAGAAAGGAAATTCCTTGAAGAGTAAAAGAGAGGAATAAGCCTCCTTGCAGAGGAAAAGGAGAGAAAGAAACCTCTTTGCAGAGGAAAAGAGAAGAAATAAACTTTGTCTTTGCAGAGGAGGAGAGAAAGGAAACTCCTTGCAGAGGAAAAGAACAGAAAGAAACCTCTTTGAAGAGGAAAAGAGGAGAAATAAATTTTGTCTGTGCAGAGGAAAAGTAGAGAAATAAACCTTGTCTTTGCAGAGGAAAATGAGAGAAAGAAATGTTCTCTTTGCAGAGGAAAAAATAGGAATAAACTTTCTTTGCAGAGGAAAAAAGAGGAATAAACCTTTCTTTGCAGAGGAAAGGGCTGGGGCTGGAAGAGCCACCCTACAAAGATCAAGATCCCAGTGCAGAGATCAGCACATCAAAGTCCTGCACCTGCAGCAAAACCAGGGCCAAGATCCGAATCCAGCACAGAGAGAGGAAGAGGAAGGTGCCAAAGCCACCCCAGCAATTTCTGGCATCCCCAAGGGTGGGAAAGTTCTTTTTCTTTTCTCAACCAAAAGCCAGAGACTGCAAATCCAGCTGGGATGAGGTGGAAGAAGATGTGGAGTGAGATGTTCTAAGGTGGGACAGGAGGATTTGGCTGCCCTGGGGTCTGATTTGTGTGATCAAAACACAGCTCGGAACAGATTTGTGCCGTTTCACGGCCCGTGTGAGGGGATTTTTGTCTCATTTACACTTTCAATCTGTTCGGGATTAAAATCCACCTGTGCGAGAGCGGCGCCTCCCGCCCTGCCTCCCCCACGCGGTGTCATTCCTTTGTTTTATCGGAGATAAAAGGATCCTCGGGATCCCTTTACAGCCAGGTAGAGCCACCCTGGGGATGAGCCTTTTTGCTCTGCAGTGTTGGAGAAGAAAGGGAAGATAAACTCCAAGGGAGAGGATTATCAGCCAGGAAATCCAGTTCCTAATTACGCTCCTCCTGTGACTCCAGGAAAACTGTTGCTTTTGGGATTGAAATCAAGCAATTTGAGTCCTTACACAGGTTAAACTGAGGATAAACCCCCTATTTTTTCACATTTTGGGCCATTTCCACACTCAGCCAGCTGAGACTGAGCCTCTTTCTCACTGGAAGGTGCCGGAGCCAGTGCAAGATCTTGGTGCTTGCTGGAGCCAAACAAATGAAAAATTATAACATTAAAAAATCCACCTGCACCAAAAGAGGTTCTCAGGAGGTGAAAGAAGGTCTTCCCACTGAGCCTGGCTGGAGGCTGCAGCCCCACGAATATGTGCCATATTGTTAGTAAATTATGTCAATATATCATTATATTCTATATTATATTCTATGTTATTATATCTTATAAATAGATTATTTTATTATTCTATTTATTGTCAATAAAGTATTTAATATTTAATATAATTTTATTTCTTTTATAGTAACATTAATATTTAATATTTATTTTATTAGTATTTGATGTTATTATAGATCATCTATATTATTTACATTATAAATAGTTTATTATCTTATTTATTGTTAATAAAGTAATTTAATATTATTATATATAATCGATATTGTTATATATTATAAATATTTTATTATTTTATTTATTGTTAATAAAGTAGTTTAATAGTATTATATACAATCTCTATTATTATATATTATAAATAATTTATCGTTTTATTTATTGTTAATAAAGTAGTTTAATATTGTTATATATAATATATATTATTGTACATAATAAGTATTTTATTATTCAATTTTTTTAATAAATTAAATTTTAATTTTTCATTTTATTGCCCAAACAGGTCTATTCTGCCCCTCATTCGTCACCCCGAGAAGAAAAAGAGAAAAAGCAGAGCCTCTGCAGCTAATGACGTTTGCAATTCCTCCCCTTCCCCCAGCTCAAAGGTGGCTGGGGCCTTTTATGCTCATAAATCATTTTATTGGTGGTTGAAATCCCGAGGCTGGAGCAGCTCGCTGTAATGCGAGGTGCACTTCAAAGGGAACCTGCCTTCAGTTCCCGCCTGCTCGGGGTTTATCAGCCCCGAAAGATTCCCTGCCACGGGATCCTGTTACACCATGGCGAGCCTGGCGTGGAGCCTGGCCCGCCGCAACCGCACGGAGGAGGGAGAGGAGGGAGAAGAGGAAGGCTGGGAGCTGCCAGGGAGGTTTCTCTGAGGCTGCGCTTACAAAAGGGTTCCCACGCCTTGGGGGCCAACCCCAAACTCCCTTCCCAAATCCTGCAGAGACAACCCCGAAATCTCTTCCCCAGATGCTGCAGAACCAAACCCAAACTCCCTTCCCCAAATCCTGCATAACCAACCCCAAAATCTCTTCACCAGACCCTGCAGAAGCAAACCCAATATCTGTCCCCCAAATCCTGCTGAAAATGCCCCAAACTCTCTTCCCCAAATCCTGCAGAACCAACCCGAAACTCCTTTCCTCAGATCTGCAGAACCAGCCCCAAAATCCTTTCCTCACATCCTGCAGGGCTACCCAGACACTGCAGAACCAACCCTAAACTCCTTTCTCTTAATCCTGCAGAGCCAACCTCAAACTCCCTTCCTCAAATCAGAACGAAACCCAAATTCCCTTCCCAAATCCTACTGAAAAAACCCCAAACTTCCTTTCCAGACACTGCAGAACTAGTCCCAAACTCCTTTCCTCAAATCCCACAGAACCAACCCCAAACTCCTTTCCTCAAATCCTGCAGAACCAACCCCAAACTCCCTTCCCAAATCCTCCTGAAAATACCCCAAACTCCCATCCCCAGAGACTGCAGAACTAAACCCAAAATCTCTTCCCCAAATAATACTGAGCCAACCCCAAATTCCCTCCCCAGACCCTACAGAACCAACCCAGAATTTGGGCCCGGCGCTTGGGGAAGAATCAGCAGCAGGAAAATCAGCAGCTGCAGGTTCTTCCCCAAAGCAGAGGAGCCGTACCTGCTGCTTTTGGGGTTTTCCCCACTGATCAGTTCCCAAATAATGCCTTAAATAAAGAAATGTGTCCTAGAAACCACCTGGCATTGCTGAGGAGGAGCAGAGATGGGATGGAAAAATCTGGGATGGAGATACCCAAGGAGTCCTTGTGCCACTGCACCTTGCTCAGCCATGCTTCTGAATGTCTTAAATATCCTGAATATCATAAATATCCTGAATATACTGGGTATCCTGGATATCCTAAATATCCTGGATATCCCTCAGGCCTCCCATCCCTGTGCCTTAGGTTGGAAATGGGGCTGTGTATTCTATTCCTATCTGTGGGGCAGTTAAATTCTGTAATTGGGCAGTTTTCTTTATCTCTTCCACAACCAGTAAGTGTCCCTGCATGGCTGATAAAATTCCATCATCCCATGGGGACATGCTCCACCCAGGGGAGGAGCCAAGTGTTCCTACCTGGATACAATCTGAGGTTTGGGACACTAAGGCAGCCTTTGCCCCCTGCATTCTGAGAGGAGCAGCTTTGTGCTGCCCTGCATTGCCTGAGGGAGCCCAGGCCCATCTCCAGCAGCCCTGGAGCTGCAGAGGAAAACTCCACCCTTCTCCAGTGTCACAGACATCTTTTATGAAAAATCCTTTCCTTAGCATTTTTCCTCCTGAGAAGCTGTGAAGCCTCAGGAACAAAATGTAAACAATGATTATCTGCTGCTGTGGAATGCAACAGGCCCATGTGTGATTGGTCTCGTGTGGTTGTTTCTAATTAATGGCCAATCACAGTCAGCTGGCTCGGACAGAGAGTCCAAGACAGAAGCTTTTGTTATCATTCTTTCTTTTTCTATTCTTAGCTAGCCTTGTGATGAAATCCTTTCTTCTATTCTTTTAGTATAGTTTTAATATAATATATATCATAAAATAATAAATCAAGCCTTCTGAAACACGGAGTCAGATCCTCGTCTCTTCCCTCATCCTCAGACCCCTGTGAACACCATCACACTCCAGGTTCCCTGCTCCAGCAGAACCACAGCTGGCACTGCAGGAGGGCTGAGCCACCATGGGATGGGACTGTGCCACCACCCTGACCCACAGCTCCTGTTCTGACTCTGTCAGTGTTGTTTTGTATTACTGCATTGGTTTTTTGACAGTTTGTTTTAGGTTTGTTTGTTTGTTTTAAAATTTTTCTTCCCTAGTAAAGAGCTATTATTCCTATTCTCATATCTTTACCTGAGAGCCCCTTAATTTCAAATTTATAACAATTCAGAGGGGGAGAGGAGGTTTACATTTTCCGTTTCAGGGGGGGCTCCTGCCTTCCTCAGCACACACCTGTCTTTTCAAATCCAGACACCCTGCTGGAGCAGCTGCCTGCCAGGATGGGGCTGGAGCAAATTATCCCAGCTCTGGGTCAGCTCCCACAATTTGTCAGACAAGGAGAGGAAAGGAAGGTCAAAAAGAGCCTCCTGTGGGAGGGGGAAAAAAAACCCTGTTGTGCTCCTGCTCAGCCTAATCAGGACTTGATGTGGGAGAAAGATGGATGGGGTGGATGAGGAAATAAATGGAAACAGGGCTGGGAAAGCCAAGGAGCTGCAGCACCTGTTTGTGCTCAGGGGCTGCAGGAACCAGGTGGGAAAGGCTCTTTTATGGCCTCAGCACACCCAGAAAGTTCCACGGGGTCAGCTGAGGGCTCTTCCCAGCTGGGAAAGGGGATTCTGCTGGGTCAGGGTCTCAACACGCCCCAAATATTCCAAAAGGTCAGCTGAGGGCCTTTCCCAGCTGGGGAAAGGGGATTTTGCTGGGTCAAGGGATCAGGACTCCCCAAATATTCCATAGGGTTGGCTGAGGGCCTTTCCCAGCTGGAAAAAGGGGATTCTGCCTCAGGACACCCCAAATATTCCACAGGGTCAGCTGAGGGCCTTCCCAGGTGGAAAAAAGGGGATTCTGCTGGGTCAGAATACCCCAAATATTCCATGGGGGATTCCAAGGGGATTTTGCCAGGTCAGGGCCTCTCCCAAAACAGAGCAGAGCATTGTCCATCCTACCAAAAGCTGGAATTCAGGGGATGGAGGGGAGTTTTAGGGAGGAGCTGGGGAGACCCCAAGGATATTCCCTGCTCCATCCTTCCAGGTGGGATCCCCTGAATCCACACCACAGTGGGAACATTTCCTGTGCTGGCTGTGACACCAGGGACGTGGGAGCATCACCAAGGCCACCAAGATGATTCCTAAGAGAACAGGAAAAAAATTCCCAACAGGACACCCAGATTTGGGAACCCTTTGGGTTTTTTTCCTGCCGTCCCTGCTCTGGTTCAGTGCTGAGCTTCTTCCTCTGGTGGGTGATGCGGTGGAGATAAATATGAAATATGAAATATTCAATTTCAAACCAGGTTAGTGGAGCAGAACAAATGGCTCCTCACAAATGAGATTAACCAGGGAATTCAGCCTGAATTTCTGCCGGCACATCCCAGCTCCTGGAGGTGGCAGCTGCTTGTGGGATTGCAGTGAACAGGTGAGCAGGGTTTTTTTGGGGAAACCACCTGGTTTTGGTTAAGCAAACTCTTGTGAGCAGGGAACTATTTCACTGGGGCGTTGGTTCCTCCAGGGCTGCAGTATTCCTTAAAAACTTCCTCAGGGGAATGGGATAGGGAGGGCTGGGATAGAGGGGAGTAGGATAGGAGGGAATGGGATAGAAAGAAATGGGGTTGAGGGGAATGGGATAACAGGGAATGGGACAGAGGGAATGGGATAGAGGGAATGGGATAAGGGGTATGGGATGGGCGGGTGGGAGAGAGGGGAATGGCATAGAGGGGAGTGGGATAAAAAGGAATGGGATAAAAGGGAATGGGATAGAAGGGAGTGGGATCGGGAGAGTGAGATAGAGGTAATGGGATAGAAGGGAATGGGATTGGAGGGAATGGGATAGGGGGAAAATGGGATAACTGGGAATGGGATGGGGGAAAATGGGGTAGAGGGGAATGGGATTGCAGGGGAATGGGATAGAGGGGAGTGGGATGGGGGGAATGGGATAGAGGGGAGTGGGATAACAGGGAATGGAATAGGAGAGAATGGGATAGAGGGAAGTGGGATTAGAGGGAATGGGACAGAGGGAATGGGATAAAGGGGAGTGGGATAGGGGGAATGAGATAACAGGGAATGGGATAGAGGGGAATGGGATGGGGGGAAATGGGATAACAGGGAATGGGATAGGGGGAATGGGACAGAGGGAATGGGATAGGGGGAATGGGATTTAGGGGAGTGGGATGGAGGGAGTGGGATAGAGGTTATCCCATTCCCCCTCTAACACATTCCCCTCTATCCCATTCCTTCTATCCCCTCCATCTCATTACCCTCTATCCCATTCCCTGTTATCCCACTCCCCTCTATCCCTCTTCCCTCTATCCCATTCTCTGGGATAACAGGGAATAGAGGGAATAGTGGGATAGAGCAAAGTGGAATAACAGGGAATGGGATAGAGGGTGATGGATAGAGGGGAATGGGATGAGGGGAATGGGATAGAGGGTGATGGATAGAGGGGAATGGGATGAGGGGAATGGGATAGAGGTTCCACTTCCACATGAGCCATCCTAAAGCCAGGCCGAATCTCCCAGCCCCAAGCCCTGCCCTGCCCAGTGCCACAGCTTTACCCCTCAGCACAGAATTAATGATATTTATAAATAAAATAATATTTCCAGGGAACAAAGCAGCTTTTGGCCACTGTTTGCCATCAGTGTTTTCCAGCTTCACATTTTACAAGTTCTGTATGCCAGGGATGATTTCAGCTGGCAGAGGAGATGCTGCTAAATTCAAATATAAACTTTATATAAATTATTATAATTTATATTAAATATAATTAAATATAAACTTTAAATCCATCTCTGTGTTTTGTTTCCCTGATTATCCCTGTCTAACCCTGTAAAGAAATAAAAAAGTATTCTAAAAATTTAATCACTTCTTGCCAAGGGTGATTTCAGCTGGCAGAGGAGATGCTGCTAAACTCAAATATAAACTTCCTATAAATTATTATAATTTATTTATATACAATATAAATAAAATGTATTAAATAGAAATTTTAACTTTATAGAAATTATTATAATTTATATTAAATATTATTAAACATGAACTTTAAGCCCTTCCCTGTGTTTGTTTCCCTGATTATCCCTGGGTCTGAGCTAGCACTTGGGGAAGGTGACAAACACCAGGAAGGGCTGGGTGCTGTGAGAAAATTGCAATATTTTAGAAAAATTATTAAATATATAAAAATATATTTCTACATATATAATATATAATATATAATATATAATATATAATATATAATATATAATATATAATATATAATATTATTAAATATATAAAAATATATTTATCTTAAATAAATATTTCATCAATATTTTTCTCCTGGCAGCCAAACCTGGATGCTTTAAGAGCTGCATTGGAACATTTCTGGGCCAGCTTTGATGTTGGCACCCCTGGGAGCTGCAGGAGATGCCAGGGGCAGATTTCTGCTGCTTCCTGGCTCAGCCAGGCCGGGTTTAGCAGCACCTCCAGCCCTCCATCCATCAGAGGATCCTCCATCCACCAAAGGATGGGGATCAGGCTCCAGGGAGCATTTTCTGCTGTGAAATTCTCCCCTTGGGTCATGGATTCCCTGCCCTAAATAAGCCGGCCCTGCAGACCCTCAGGATGATCCCATTCCCATTTCCATTTCCATGCTTCCCACCAGCCCAGGGTGCTCCAAGCTGGCCTTGGGCGCTTCCAGGGATCTCCAGCTGCTCTCCCAGGGCCTCCCCAGCTCACAGCCAGGAACTTCCTTCCAAAATCCCACCTAAACATTCCCTCTTCCAGAGAATTCCCATTCCCCATGCCCCATTCCTCATTCCCCATTCCCATTCCCATTCTCATTCCTCATTTCCCATTCCCATTCCTGTTCCCAATCCCCATTCCTCACTCCCCATTCCCATTCCCCATTCCCATTCCCCATTCCCCATTTCCCATTCCCATTCCTGTTCCCAGTCCCCATTCCTCACTCCCCATTCCCATTCCCCATTTCCATTCCTCATTCCCCATTCCTATCCCCATCCCCATTCCCATTCCCATTCCCCATTTCCCATTTCCCATTTCCCATTCCCCATTTCCATTCCTGTTCCCATTCCCCTTTCCCCATTCCCATTCCCCATTTCCATTCCCCATTCCCCATTTCCCATTTCCCATTCCCATTCCTGTTCCCAGTCCCCATTCCTCACTCCCCATTCCCATTCCCCACTTCCATTCCTCATTCCCCATTCCCCATCCCCATTCCCATTCCTCATTCCCATTCCCCATTCTCATTCTCATTCCCATTCCCCATTCCCATTCCCATTCCCCATTCCCATTCCCATCCCCATTCCCATTCCCCATTTCCATTCCTCATTCCCCATTCCTATCCCCATCCCCATTCCCATTCCCCATTTCCCATTTCCCATTTCCCATTTCCCATTCCCCATTTCCATTCCTGTTCCCATTCCCCTTTCCCCATTCCCCATTTCCTATTCCCATTCCCCTATCCTCACACCCCAGGCCCTTCACAAAAGAATTCAAATTCAGACAATTCATCCTCTCCTGAAGCTCAGGTGGGGAAAGATTTTCTGCTGGATCTTGCAGCTCCTTCCCATGGAAAAGGGAATTTCTCGGTGTGGTGAATGTAAATGCAAATGGAATGTTAAGAAACAAAAAGGTACTCTAAAAATTTCATCCTAATTCTTATTGCTCTTTCTTTTAATTACTATATAATAAATTTATTCATTTATTAAATTTAAATTAATTTATTAATAAATAATTTTATAATTTATTAATTTAAAATTTTTAAACCTATTTTACCTTTCTCCTAATCCTACCTCACAGCAAAAAATAAATTTGTAATTAACCAGCACTGAAGCCACCCATGGAATTCCTTTTGTGGGGCCAAGGTGTTGCTGCCCTGAGCAAAATATCCCCAAAAATCCACATTTCTGTGGAATTCTCCCAGATCCCAGAATTGCTCCAAGGCTTTCTATCACCCCCAGGTGATGCTGAGGAGTCAAAAATACTCTATGGGGTTTTTTGGGGGGTAGAAATTGAGGTTGATTTTTTGGGTGTAAAATTTCAGAGCCTTCAATCTCTGTCTCAATCACAGCACTGGGAGAAGAAGAAGAATATTTGGAAATATTTCCTCTGCACCAGGGAATATTGTCAATGGAGAAATCTCCAAGTTAGAAGTGGAAAACATTCCCAATGGAGAAATCTCCAAGTTAGAAGTGAATAATTTGGACAGTTTTGTTTTACTTCTCATTTCTTCCTGCCCGTGAAATAACAGAAATAAGCAGCGAGGGCTTTTGGTAACCCACCCTAAAAATGGAACAGCTTTGGGAAAACCACTCCACAACTGGGATTGTCCAGGACAGGGATTAATTCCAGCCCCATGGGTTGGCCCTGGTGGCTTTTGTGACACCGACATTGCTTGGAGAGGTCATTTCTACACCTACAGAAGAATCTCCTGCCAAAAGGATTTTCCTGGTGGATTCCACCCCACAAAAAAATTTCCCATTGTTTATGGGAAATGGATTGTTCTGGAAAAAGTTCCCTCCACCAGGAATGCCAGGGAGAAAAGCTTCAAAGTTGTCACAAAATCCCTTTTAATAGTTTTGGGTTTTTTTCCCCCCACATCAAAACTTTGACATCATCCGTGAGATAATCACAAAAACGGGTGAAAAATCCCAGAAAACATCCAAGATCAAAATCAAAGCTCCCGCTAAATGAACGGAGAGAATTCCTGTTAATTCCCTAATGCCCGGGACATTCTCGGGTTGTTTTCTGGCACGGAAGGAGGGAAGAGGAGCTCACAGATGGGTGAGAATTCCTCCAGGACATTCCCTGGGTCAGGACAGCGACAAATCCCTGGAATTCGCACGGAAATCCGCTCGGGCTCATCCCTGGCTCGGCTCATCCCGTGATTAACCCGTTCACACTCATCGCCCGGGAAGGCTGAGCTGGAATGCGAGTCCCGAACACCCGAACACCCAAACCCCGCCGTGACCCGGCCGGAACCCCGCGGGAAACCGGAGCCGTCGCGGCTGCCCCGGCCCCGTCCGGCTCGGGGGGGTTTAGGAGCTGTCAGCGCGTCGGGGCTCCGGTTATCCCGACAGCTCCGGTTATCCCGACAGCTCCGGTTATACCGACAGCTCCGGTTATACCGACAGCTCCGGTTATCCCGACAGCTCTGGTTATCCCGACAGCTCCGGTTATACCGACAGCTCTGGTTATCCCGACAGCTCTGGTTATCCCGATAGCTCCGGTTATCCCGACAGCTCCGGTTATCCTGACAGCTCTGGTTATCCCCACAGCTCCGGTTATACCGACAGCTCCGGTTATCCTGACAGCTCCGGTTATCCCGCCGGGCTCCGGTTATCCCGACAGCTCCGGTTATCCCGACAGCTCTGGTTATCCCCACAGCTCCGGTTGTCCCGCCGGGCTCCGGTTATCCCGGCAGCTCCGGTTATACCGACAGCTGCCGGGACGGGCGGACACTGCCCGCGGCTCTCCGCGACCGGCAGGGAAAGGAACGAAATGGAACGGAACGGAAACGGGAATGGGAACGGGAATGGGAACGGGAACGGGAGTGGGAGTGGGAATGGGAATGGGAATGGGAATGGGAATGGGAATGGGAATGGGAATGGGAGTGGGAATGGGAATGGGAGTGGGAGCGGGAAGATGAAGGGGAAAGGGAATGGGAATGGGAGCGGGAACGGGAGCAGGAATGGGAATGGGAACGGGATTGGGAACAGGAGCGGAAAGGGGAATGGGAATGGGAATGGGAACGGGAATGGGAAGGGGAATGGGATTTGAAATAGGAATAGGAATAGGAATAGGAATAGGAATAGGAATAGGAATAGGAATAGGAATAGGAACAGGAATAGGTATTGGATGCAGGAAGAGGAATAGGAACAGGAATAGGAAGAGAGATAGGTTGCAGGAATAGGATGTGGGAATAGGAATTGGAGGCAGGAATAGGAATTGGAATAGGAATAGGGACAGGGACAAGGATAGGAATAGGAACAGGAACAGGGATAGGAATAGGAATAGGAACAGGAACAGGGATAGGAATAGGAATAGGAATTGGATGCAGGAACAGGAATTGGATGCAGGAAGAAAGCCAGCCCCAAGCTGTGATCCAGGGGATGAGTGGAACAAGGACCAGATGAGGGGCAGCTGCTCTCCTGTCCCTCTTTGGGGTCACAAACACCTCCGTGCCTCTGCCCCCACCCCACACGTGGAGCTCAGGGATGAGGAGGATGGGCAGATGTCGGCGAGGCCCTTAGTGGAATCATGGAATGAATCATGGAATGAGTAATGGAATGAATAATGGAATGAATCCCGGGGTGGTTTGGCTTGGAGGGACCTCAGAGCCCCTCCTGTGCCACCCCTGCCATGGCAGGGACACCTTCCACTGTCCCAGGCTGCTCCCAGCCCTGTCCAGCCTGGCCTTGGGCACTGCCAGGGATCCAGGGGCAGCCACAGCTGCTCTGGAAATGCTGTGCCAGGGCCTGCCCACCCTCCCAGGGAGGAATTTCTCCCAGATATCCCATCTGAACTGTCTCTCTTTTAATTTAGAGACATTCCCCCTTGTCCTGTCCCTCAATGCCTCATAAACACCCCCAGAAACCCTGCTCTGATCTGGCCCTGCTGTGTTGGAGCCATTTTTAATCCAAAACTGAATTCTTGGCTTAAAAACTCAATCAAGACAGCAGAGAGCCCCCGAGGTGGGGGAAGATTCCCTGCTGGATGTGCCCATGGGGGTTCATCTGTGTGTGGAGCTATTATTTTAAAATTTTTTGCACAAGATCTTGGCTGAGCGATGTTTGCAGATCCCAAGGGGCGGCGGAAGATCAGCCCTGATATCCAGAAAATCAGGTGGTGGGAAGGAGGTGCCCGTGCCAGGCTGCTGGAATGAGCAAGGCACCAGGAATGTGCCTCTGAGAGCAGCTGCTGCACAGCCCTGGCAGGAGCCTCCTCACCCAGGGAGATCCCAGCTTGGGACAGGGAAAAAGGGCATTTTAAAATTAATTAATGGGTTTTTTGGTTTTGTTTTTGGGATTTTTTTAGTTGTCCTTCCTCCCTCCATTCTCCCAGATCCTCGGGAAAGGTTTGTGCTCTCTCTGATTTGGGCCTCTCCCCTTCATCCTCAGCATCCCTCGCGCCCCATCCCATGTGCTCCCTAAACTCTGCTCTCCCTCAAAATCCCATTTTTTCCATTATTTACCACAGGAACATCCATTTTCTATCCCCTGCTCAACAGCTTGTGCCCACCTACACAATCAGGGCTAAAACATGCAAAACCAAACAGGGGGAATTCACACATTCCAACCCTGGGTGGCTTCGTTCCCTTAATGAGCCACTTTCCCAGGCTCCAAACATCCCTGATCCTACATGGCCACCAAATCCACACTTCTGAACTCCCTGGGCCAAGATCAAAGTCAAACCAGCCTAAGTTGAGTTGTGCTGGATTTCCTTCTCCAGTCTCCACAGCCAAGTCTAGAGGGATGGTGGCTCCAGGAAAATCCAGGATTTCCCAGGAGGAAGCTGCAGGGAGGTGACAGCACCTGCCACAGTGCTGGAAGTGCTGGACAATTCTTTGGGAAAAATCCTTAACCAGGAGTGGGGGACACCCCCATTCCCAGGAGGGGAAAACCCAAAACACCAAAACATCAGAGGGGAAAACCCCAAAACTCTAAGGCAGTTCCTGGGTGAGCATATTCTTATCCTGACACCTCCAGCAACACCCAGCCTGGTTTCCTTTGGAAAGGCCATTTTCCTTTGGAAATATTAATTTTGCATTGGAAAAGCCCTTTTTTCTTTGGAAAACCCCATTTTCCTTTAGAAAAGCTAATTTTCTTTTGGAAAAGCCCATTTTCCTTCGGAAAAGCTCATTTTCATTTGGAAATGTTAATTTTGATTTGGAAAAGCCCATTTTCCTTTGGAAATGTTCATTTTCCATTGGAAAAGGCCATTTTTCTTTGGAAATGCTCGTTTTCATTTGGAAATGCTCATTT
Organism: Ammospiza nelsoni; assembly: GCF_027579445.1. Lineage (NCBI taxonomy): Eukaryota > Metazoa > Chordata > Aves > Passeriformes > Passerellidae > Ammospiza > Ammospiza nelsoni. The sequence goes on along the minus strand of NC_080654.1, from coordinate 6,342,594 downwards.
TCCTTCGGAAAAGCTCATTTTCTTTTGGAAATATTAATTTTGCATTGGAAAAGGCCATATTTCTTTGGAAATGCTCATTTTCCTTTGGAAATGTTAATTTTCCATTGGAAAAGCTAATTTTCTTTGGAAAACCACATTTTCCTTTGGAAATGCTCATTTTCTTTTGGAAATGCTCATTTTCTTTTGGAAAAGCCCGTTTTTCTTTGGAAAAGCTCATTTTCCTTTGGAAAAGCTCATTTTCCTTTGGAAATGCTCATTTTCCTTTGGAAAACCCCATTTTCCTTTGGAAATGCTCATTTTGCATTGGAAAAGACCATTTCCCTTTGGAAATGCCCATTTTCCTTTGGAAAACCCCATTTTCCTTTGGAAAACCCCATTTTCCTTTGGAAATGTTCATTTTGCATCGGAAAAGCCCATTTTTCTTTGGAAAAGCCCATTTTCCTTGCAAAAGCCCATTTTCCTTTGGAAATGCTAATTTTTTTTTTAGGAAATGTTCATTTTCCTTTGGAAGAGCTCATTCCAGGAGCGTTTCTCCAGCAGGAGAGAGCTCGGAAAGCCCTTTCCCTGCTCCCACAGCGCCCGGGATTCCTGCTGGGGGCACAGACTGCTGGGGTCCCCATCTCACTGCTGTGACCCTCCCAGACCCCAATCCCCGATCCCCAATCCCTCCCCCTTCCCAAGGGATCCCATTATCCCTGATCCTGATCCCGGTGCTGTTCGCACACTCCACTGACCCAGCTTTATGTGGGACACATCAGGGGCTCTGTGTGCCGCTCCCACCAGGGCCATTCATCGTGTCCATGTCAGAATTCCCGGCTCCGAACCCTCCCTTCCCGCTCCTCCCATCTCCTGCTCTCCCTCCCCCCCAGCCTTGTTGTGCTCCCCAGAGATCCAAGGAGGGGGGGAAAAGAAAAAAATCCCCCAAACTTGTCTGAAAATTCACACGCGGAACTTGCAAACGTCGCGGAATCCGATCTGCGCCGCGGGGCCAGGCTGGGAAATGTGGGATTGCTCCAGCAGGGAATAACCCCCCCACCGGGCCTCCAAGGGATGGCCTCCAAGAGAAAATGCCAAACTTTTGCTGCCAGTCCCAACGGGGATGCAAACCCTGCAGCTGGTACCGCTGCAGGGGCCAAATCCAGAGGGCCTCCCTGAATCCGTGGGAATGCACAGGAGTTGGACGGGGCCCGAGAGGCAGAGCTGGGTTTGACCTCGGCTCCCACCTTGGAGCTGCCTCATTCCCAGCTCCTCTCCAAGGGGAGGTGATGCCTACAGATAATTTTCCCCATTGTTTGTAGCTCTGTGGGGCACCATCCCAGAGTTATGTAGCTCCTGGTGGTTTTCCTACATTTCCCCAAGATTTTAGGACAATGATTAACCTCCTGACGCATCCCTAAAACTGCCGAGCCATATTTCCAAGAACATTTCGTTTTCCAGCCACAATCTGAGAAGAAAACGGGGCCAAGAAGCCCTTGGGGCTGACATGGGGTGAACTCCTGGGAAAAGTGAACACCCCATTGTACCAGTCAGAAATCCTAATTAATCACCCTTATCAAATTGCAGGAATCCCATGACTGGGTGTGTCCATGCCCGGCTGGAAGATTCCAGTACAGATCTGCTTTAATTTGATTGGTTGAACCCCTCTCAAGCAAAGGTTTTGCTCTGTTAAGACGAGGCAGAGAAGGAGCAGCCACGTTCTGAGTGGGGAGAGTGGGGTTAGGCTGGGCTGTGCAGGGTTAGGCCAGGGAGAGCAGGGTTAGGCTGGGGTGAGCAGGGTTAGGCTGAGGAGTGCAGGATTAGGCTGGAGTGCACAGGGTTAGGCTGGGGAGAGTGAGGTTAGGCTGGGGAGAGTGAGGTTAGGCCTGGGAGTGTGGGGTTAGGCTGGGCTGCACAGGTTAGGCCAGGAAGAGCGAGGTTAGACTAGGGAGAGTGGGGTTAGGCCAGGGAGAGTGCGGTTAGGCTAGGCTGGGGATAGTGAGGTTAGGCTGGGGAGCCTGAGGTTAGGCCTGGGAGTGTGGGGTTAGGCTGGGCTGCACAGGTTAGGCCAGGAAGAGCAAGGTTAGACTAGGGAGAGTGGGGTTAGGCCAGGGAGAGTGCGGTTAGGCTAGGCTGTGTGGGGTTAGGCCAGGGAGAGCAGGGTTAGGCTGGGCTGCACAGGCTTAGGCCAGGAAAAACGAGGTTAGACCATGGAGAGTGGGATTAGGCCAGGGAGAGTGCAGTTAGGCTGGGGTGAGCAGGGTTAGGCTGGGGAGTGCAAGATTAATTTGGGGTGCACATGGTTAGGCTGGGGAGCCTGGGGTTAGGCAGGGGAGCCTGGGTTAGGCCTAGGAGCGTGGGGTTAGGCCGGGCTGTGTAGGGTTAGGCTAAGGAGCCTGGGGTTAGGCCTAGGAGTGTGGGGTTAGGCCGGGCTGTGTAGGGTTAGGCTAAGGAGCCTGGGGTTAGGTTGGATGCATGGGGTTAGCCTGGGCTGTGCAGGGTTAGGCTGAGGTGCGCAGGGTTAGGTTGGAACACATGGGGTTAGGCAGGGCTGTGAAGGGTTAGGCTGGGGTGCACAGGGTAAGCCAGAACTTGTAAGGTTAAGTCAGGAGTGCACAGGGTTACTCTGGGGAGCACACAGGCTTAGACCTTAGACCGGGCCGCGCGCGGTTAGGCCGGGCCCTACCTGCACGCGGGCCTCGGTGAGCTTGGTGCGCTGGGCCAGCTCCTCGCGGGTGTAGATGTCGGGGTAGTGGGTCCTCTCGAAGGCCTTCTCCAGCTCCTCCAGCTGCTCCGCCGTGAACGTGGTGCGGCTGCGGCGCTGCTTCCGCTTCAGCGGCAGGTCCGGCTCCGACTCCACGTCCGAGCCCTCGTCCAGGCGGTTCCCTGGGGAGAAGGGGAAAGTGGATATCAGGAGAGGGAGCTCAGTCCCACAGGGAAAAATATTGTGTTTATCTGAGTAATAAATCATTCTTAGCCCCAAACCGGTCCCATTCCTTCATTAATAGCAGCAATAATAATCTAATTTGGGTTGGAAAGGCCTCGAAATCCATCCGGTGCCATCCCTACTGTGGGCACGGACACTTCCCACCATCCCAGGGATCTGGGGCAGCCACAGTTTCTCTGGGAAATCCATTCCAAGGAGGAATTTCTTCTCAGTATCTAAGAAAAGGAGTCCCTCAATGCCACAGCCATGGGAACCCTGGAATCCCAGTCCTTTAATCCCACAGCCATGGGAATCCTGGAATCCCAGTCCCTTTCTCTGCAGCCATGGGAATCCTGGAATTCCAGTCCCTGTCCCCACAGCCATGGCAATCCTGGAATCCCAGTCCCTCAATTCCACAGCCATGGCAATCCTGGAATCCCAGTCCCTCAATTCCACAGCCATGGGAACATAGAATCTCAGTCCCTGTCCCCACAGCCATGGCAATCCTGGAATCCTGGACCCTTTCTCTGCAACCATGGGAACCCTGGAATCCAGTCCCTCAATCCCACAGCCATGGGGATCCTGGAATCCCAGTCTCTCAATTCTACATCCATGGGAATCCTGGAATCCCAGAATGGTTTGGGCTGGGAGGGACCTTAAATCTCATCCCATTCCACCCAGTCCATAGGGACACCTTCCATTGTCCCAGGTTGCTCCAAGCCCTGTCCAGCCTGGCCTTGGACACTGCCAGGGATGAGGAATTTCCAGTTTCTCTGTCCCATGGACAGAACATTCACTCTTTTCATGCTGTTTATGGCATTTGCCACCTTTATTTCCCCCCACATTGTGAAGAAAACCTTGGGAAATCAAAACTTCTCCCTGAATATGGGGAGCCCATAATCCCTGATTCAAATTGTTACAGAGAACTGTCAGTGTTTGGCTTATTTCAAGGAATTTCCAACTTTTCTCTGGAAATTCCTGTTTCAGAGTTGCCCATTTTGCCCCAAAAAAGGTAAGAACTGAAATGTTGTCAACAAATGGTGCGCTGCCCAATTTCCTCCTGTGTTTTATCAAGGGTTGGGCTTGAAGATTTCAGTTTTTAAAACTTAGGAAGGAAAGAAAGAAGAGCAATTGGGGGTTTTACAGATGGGAAAAACCCTTCCAGCTCAGCATTGCTCAAGGTTGGGCTGTCCACAGGAGACAACTCAGCTCTTCAGCTCCCAAATTTCCTACGGAATTCAGGCACCATCCAGTCCTTTCCAAATGTTTAATCAATCATTTATTCCTCCACCTGGACTTTTCCCTTTCCCTTCTCCCTGCCTCAATCCCAGCACCAGGCACTCCTGAAGCTCTGGTGAACCCAGCTGGAATAAATAAACCCATTTTTGCCCCATTTTTGGCTGGAGATCAAGCAGAAAGCCCCCCATGGATATCCCCCAGGTCCTCAGCGGCTTTTGGAGGAGCTGGAACTCCAATGTTGTCTCTCCTGGAGCAATCCCGAGCTCCAGAGATGTTCCATGTGGGGGTTATGGGTTCCCTGTGAGGGTTATGGATTCCCTGTGGGGTGCAGATGTTGATTTTGGAGGGTCTCAGCCAGGCCACAAAATGTCCCCAGTCAGGGCAGTAGAGAAGGGACAATGTGGCACGGGAAACCTCCGAGCTGGGGACTGGGAATTGGGCTTGGAAATTTCAGTTTTTAAAACTTAGGAAGGAAAAGAAAGAGGAACAACTGGGGATTTTACAGATGGGAAAAACCCTTCCAGCTCGAGATGTTCCATGTGGGGGTTATGGGTTCCATGCGAGGGTTATGGGTTCCCCATGGGGTGCAGATGTTGATTTTGGAGGGTCTCAGCCAGGCCACTGTTGCAGACATCTTTTATGGAAAATCCTTTCCTTAGGATTTTTCCTCCTGAGAAGCTGAGAAGCCTCAAGAACAAAATGTAGACATTGATTATCTGCTGCTGTGGAATGCAACAAGTAAATCTTTGATTAACCCATGTTAGATGTTTGTAATTAATGGCCAATCACAGTCAGCTGGCTCGGACAGAAAGCTGAGCCACAAACCTTTGTTATCATTCTTTCTTTTCTATTCTTAGCCAGCCTTCTGATGAAACCCTTTCTTCTATTCTTTTAGTATAGTTTTAATATAATATATATCATAAAATAATAAATCAAGCCTTCTGAAACATGGAGTTAGATCCTCGTTGCTTCCCTCATCCAAGAACCCCTGTGACACTGTCACAAGCCACAAAATGTGCCCCCAGTCCATGGAAGCAAAGAAGGGACAAGGTGACACAGGAAACCTCCGAGCTGGGGACAGCTCTGGCCCTGCCACCTCTTCCTTCTTTCCCAGGAAAACAGAGGATTCACTGCATTAATTGATTTTTTTCCCTTCCCGAGCCTGGCTGTTGTTTTCCACAGGAACCACCCAGCCTCGCTGAGAGCCAGAACCAAATCGTGCTCACAGCAAAGTCCTTTTTCTTCCAGGCGAACCTTTGCTAATTTAGGATTAAAGCAGGGCTTACATAAGCTCTGCTTGACCGTAAAGTTCCCTGAAGTCTCTAACCGTGTTTTCCAGCCTGTTTTTTTCCCCCTTTTTTATTCGGCTCCTATATTATCATCACCCAAAAATCTGCTTTTCTTCTTGGCAGCGCTGGGAGCTGCAGCTGTGGCTCCCGACAGCTGCTGGGGGGTTTGGGAGGCTCAGATCCCCCCGGGGCCGCCTCGTTTGTACTGAGATCACCACAAAAAGCCTCTGCATTCCTGACAAAATTCCTTTTATGTCCCGGGGCTTGTGGGACCTCGGAGAAGGTGCTGGATGCAGGGGAGCTCTGCTCCAGGGGTTGTTTTTGGAGGAAAAAACATCCCTTGGAGAGGTTTTCCCTCCTTTCTCTCCACCCCATTAAATGCCCTAAACATGTTAAGCTTTTAGATCCAAACCCTTCTAATCCTGAATTTTTTCCCCCAAAATCAATGAGAAATTCCCTGATGACTTCAGAGGGGCAGCAACTGCCCCACATTTTGAAGATCCTAAAGAAAAAATCCTAAAAAATTTCCAAGTTCTCCCACGCGCCGCCAGAATTTGTTTCTAAACGAGATTTTTGGGATTTGGCCACTTCCAGGGAAGCTCTGGGGTCTCCAGGAGAAGGAACATCTGTGCTTGAGGACAGGAGGGCTGCACATCTGGGCCCCAGATGATGCAGGGCAGGTAGGAGCCCACACATCTGGGCCTTGGAGGAGCAAAGGCACATCTGGAAAGCTCCAGCACATTCCCTGAAGCTCCTCCGTGGAGCTGCTCCATCAGGAATGAGCTTGGCTGCTCCTCCCATCCCACTCCTGGGATCCAGAGCTCCCAGGGGCAGCAAAAACCACCCGGGAAAGGATCTGTGCCAAATTCCACCTGGGAAGGGAAATCTCATTGTTGCCACATTTTTCTTCACAGAGAAAAGCAAGGCACAATTCTTCCCAGGAATATTTCTGGGTTTCACATTGTCAGAACCTCAGAGAAAGAAAAAAACCAATTCTTATCTCATTTACTGCTCCTATGTCCGTTCACAAGTGGAATTGTGTACAAACATTGTGGAAGATTGTTTACCTGAAGGGAATTGATAATTGGATTCTGTGTGAATATTTTGATTCACTGATCAATTGAATCCAGGTGTGTGTGAGTTGATACTGTTGGCTGAGAGTTGTGAGATTCTGAGCAGGGTGTGCAGTTGAGTGCTTGGCAAATTCAGTTTAGGTGTAATGTAATACAGTGTGATATAATATAGAATAATATAGTGTAATAAAGTTATTAAGTAGCCTTCTGATAAGATGGAGTCCTCCTTGTCATTTCCTCCTTTGTCAGGAGCAAAAAGATCCACTATCCCCACCCAGCTCTTGCTAAAGGATCCCTGATTTGTCCATGAGGTTTTGGGAGAGGATTGTCACCCTCGGTCCCCACCGTGGTGCTGATTCCGAGATAACAGATACCAAGACCAGGATAAGCCTCTCCATCCATTCCCAAGCTTCCCAACAGCTCCTGCCAGGCGTTATCCCCATTTTCCAGCCATGCCAGAGCCAGCAGGAGCCACCCCCCACCCCAGTGACCCCAGGGGCCGGGAAGGGCTGGGAACAGCAACCACAGCTCCCGGTGCCAAGTGCCCGGCTCCAAGAGCCCGACCTCAAAGCTGGAACCGAGGAAAACTCCCAGGGAATGGCTGGGAACAGCTGCTCCCAGCCCGAGCAGCTGCTGCTGTCAGGCAGGGATGTGGGGAAGGACAGGGAATGTTTTCCAGCTGGGATGGGCTCCCGGCACATCCAGCAAGCCCCACGAGCAGCTCCCTCAGCTCCCAGCCCCACAGGTCTCTCCCATTCCCAACCAGCTGCAATATCCAGGACAATCCATTCCCACGTTCTCCCCAAAGCTCCTGTATTGTATTTGCAGGGAATGCAAATACAATACACAAAATAATACAATATACAAAAAAATACAAAAACATTCCTGCCATGACGAAGGCAGGAATGATGCATCTGACTCCATGTTCTCAGAAGGCTCATTTATTATTTTATAATACTATATTATATTAAAGAATTCTCTCGTAAATATACAAAGGAATACAGAAAGGATATTTACAGAATGCTAAAAAGAGAATAATGAAAACTCGTGACTCTTTCCAGAGTCTTCACACAGCTTGACACTCATTGACCAAAGAGTGAAAACAACTCACAGCAGAATCCAATGAAACAGGAATATTTCATTGGATTCAGAATCCAATGGAACAATCACATGTGGGTAAACATCCTCCAAACACATTCCATGAGCACAACACAGGAGAAGCAAATGAGATAAGAATTGTTTTCCTTTTATCTGAGGCTTCTCAGCTTCCCAGGAGAAAAATCCTGGGTGAAGGAATTTTTTCAGATTCTCTTTTGGATTCTCCAAAGCTGTGGAGATCCTAAGCTGGGGATTCACCCCAAACTCAAACCCTTCATTTTTCCCAATCCATCCCTGTGTGAGCAGTGGCTGCCAGCAGCAGGAGCAGAGGGACACCCAAATTTTCCACCCAAATTTTCCACCCAAATTTTTCACCCAAATTTTTCACCCAAATTTCCAGAGATTTTTGCTTCAGGAATGCCCTGTTGGTGTTTTGGCCTTGCTCAGCCTGCAAAGGGGAAGGTGCAGAAATTTCCAGCAGCTCCTCCCTGGGTGGGAAGGATGAAGGATGGGAAGCAGCAGGCTGGCCGGCAGCGGCTCCACCGGGAGCTCATCCCAGGAAAGATTGACGGGAAAATCAGAGCCGGGAGTGAAAGGAGGGGAAACCTCTGAGGACAAGGCAGGGAACAGGGAAAACTGAAGGGAAAGGGGAAAACTGAAAAGGGAAAACTGAAAAGGGAAAACTGAAGGGAAAGGGGAAAACTGAAAAGGGAAAACTGAGGGGAAAGGGAAAACTGAAAAGGGAAAACAAGGGAAAGGGGGAAACTGAAAAGGGAAAACTGAAGGGAAAAAGGAAAAGTTAAGAGAAAAGGGAAAACTGAAGGGAAAAGAGAAAACTGAAAAGGGAAATCTGAAAAGAGAAAACTGAAGACAAGAGGGAAAACAAAAGAGAAAACCAAAGGGAAAAGGGAAAACCAGAAGATAAGGGAATGCCAGTAGAGAAGCGTGTGGGTAACAGGACTCAAGCTCATCCCACTGTATTTGGGTTTTTTAGAACAATCCCATTGTTTTTTCATCTGTTTTTCAGAGTAACTGCTCTGCAGCTCAGAATCAAAGCTCAAACTGCCCAAATCTCTTTGCTTTTGGAAAGAAATGGTAATTTCAGGAATGAAAAGGCACAGGCTTCATCCTGGGATGCAGTGGGAAGCTCTCCCCGCTGCTCTGAGGGGGATATTCCAATGTCTGGGCAATTTTTGGGAGCCAAGGGGAGCAGTGGCCCTGTGAAGGGACCTGCTGAGGGTTTGTGTGGGGCACTGCCGAGTCCTGCACCTTCAGGAAGAGCTGGGAACGGGAATAAATCCCCTTGGAGCAGCCGGGGAAAGACGACAAAGGGAAGCCTGGCCTTGTCCCGGGGCTCATTCCATCGTGAGGAAATGTGGGAATTACAACCTCAAACTCCGTTCCTGAGCAAAGCCTGGGTTCAGCTTGGGGAGGAACGAGCAGGAGCCCTTTGGAGGGGTTTGGAAAGAGCAGGAGAAGGCTGGAACTGCATGAGGGCACCAGGAAAAGCCGTCTGCAGTCAGCAGCTGGCCGTGTCCCCATCCCCATTCCCGTCTCCTCTGCCTCCCTCCTCTCCAGCCGCAGCTCCCGGGCTCCTCTTGGCCCAGCCGGAGTTAAATTAATCAACAGGATTAGGAGCAGCCGGCTCCAGCGAGGCCCTCCAGGCTCAGCCTGAGCCCGGGATGCTCCACAAGGAGCCGCAGCCGGCGCGGGGAGCGGGATGGCAGCGCCGGGCGTGGGGGCGCATTCATTACGGGGATGGGGCGAGGGCAGCGGGGGCTGCTCGCCAGCCCCGGCCCTGCCCTCCCCTCGCTCTCCCTGCCAGCTGTGCCACCCTAAAAATGAGCTGGGAGAGGTGGGGAGGGAGAAGAATTGGGACTGGGGATGGAGCGGGACTGGGGACAAAATGGGATTGGGGAGAGAGTGGGATTGGGGACAAAATGGGATTGGAGATGAAGCGGGATTAGGGAGGGTACAGGACTGGGGACAGAATGGGATTGGGGACAAAGCAGGAGGGATTGGGATTGGAGAAAAAGTGGGATTGGGGATGGAGTAGGATAGGGGAAGGAGTGGGATTGGGGACAAAATGGGATTGGGGACGGAATGGGATTTGGGATGAAATGGAATTAGGGAGGGAGCAGGACTGGGGACAGAGTGGGATTGGGGACAGAGCAGGATTGGGGAGGTAGCGGGATTGGGGATAAAATGGTATAGGGGAGGGAGTGGGATTGGGGAAGAAGTGGCATTGAAGATGGTGTGGGATTAGAGATGGAGTGGGATTGGTGTTGGCTTGTCTGTGGCTGCACCTCTTGTGCTTCACTTGGCTGCAGCAAATTCACCTGCCAGAGAGGGGTTTAGGTGAGGTATTGGGAAGGAATTCCTGGCTGTGAGGGTGGTGAGGCCCTGGCACAGGGTGCCCAGAACAGCTGTGGCTGCTCCTGGATCCCTGGAAGTGTCCAAGGCCAGGCTGGACAGGGCTGGGAGCAGCCTGGGATGGTGGAAGGAGTCACTGCCTGTGGCAGGAGGATGGAGCTGGATCCATTTTAAGCTGCTGCCAAGCCAAGCCAAGCCAAGCCAAGCCAAGCCAAGCCAAGCCAAGCCAAGCCAAGCCAGCCCAACCCAACTCAAGCCAAGCCAAACCAAGCCAAGCCAACTCAACACAACCCAAATCAATTCAACACAACCCAGCCCAACCCAGCTCAACTCAACTCAACTCAACTCAACTCAACTCAACTCAACTCAACCAGACTCAACCCAATGCAACCCAACCCAACTCAGCCCAAGCCAATCCAACTCAACTCAACCCAACTCAATGCAACACAACCCAACTCAACTCAACACAACCCAGCCCATCCCATCCCATGATTACAGCCAAGATCCTGCCCTGGGCCTTGCCTGTGGGGCAGGAAGGAGGAATCTTTGGGATTCAGGCATGGAGGGATCCCTGGATCCACCATCCCAAGCTGTGCCTGTGGGGCTGGAGAGGTGGGAGGGCACAGCCTGAGCTTTGGGCGTCCCCAGGAGGGCACGGAACAAGCCGGGATCAGCGGGACATTGGGATTTATCCTCTGCTGAGCTGGGCCTGCAACTGGCAGCTCCAGAAGCTGGGATTGGAGCTCTCCCAGCCTTCCCAGCTCCTCTTTCCCTGGCAGGAGCAAACCAACCCCATCCGGGTGCAAACAGGGCCTCGTGGAGCCCAAAAAGGCAGCGCAGAATTGTCCTGCCATGATTTTGTTGTCCCCAGCACTGTTAAAGATACATATTATAATATTGGCTTTTCACAAATATTAAAATAGATTTTATTTATGTAGTGTTGAAGTGACTTTGTTATAAAGATATAGTTTTTATTTCTGTTGTTAATTAAGCTTAATTAAATAGCTGGTATAAGTATACTTATATTAAAATACCTGCTTAGATAAGATAGCATCCAATAAACATATAAAAAATATTCCAGACAGAACTTTCCTTTGGTTAAAGGCTCATTTGGGATCCACAGGGATCTGATCCCAAACAGGATCACAGAGGCTCCATGTGGGAACAGTGGGATCCATGGGGCGGATCTGATCCCAGAAACTCCCTGTGAGGACAGCAGGATCCACGGGGCTGATCTGATCCCAAATGGGATCCCAGAGGATCCTGTGGGAACAGTGGGATCCACGGGGCTGATCTAATCTCAGAAACTCCCTGTGGGGACAGTGTGATCCACAAGGCTGATCTGATCCCAGATGAGATCCCAGAGGGAACAGTGGGATCCACGGGGCTGATCTAATCTCAGAAACTCCCTGTGGGGACAGTGTGATCCACAAGGCTGATCTGATCCCAGATGAGATCCCAGAGAACAATGGGATCCACGGGGCTGATCCTGAGGCTCTGCCCCACTGCCCTGTCCCCATACCCATCACAAACCCCAAAACTTTCCTCTCCTTCCAGAGGGAAACAAACCCGACCCATCCCGACCGTTCGGCGGCAGCCCAGGAGGGAGGGAGGGAGGGAGGGAGGGCAGACAGGGAGCCACGTCCTTTGTGAATGCCCTGGCCACAAACAGATGGAATATCCATCAACTCCAGCCCTCTTTTCTTCGCTTTCAACTTTTTCCTGCTCCTCGCCTCCCTGCCCCCTCCGCCCCTCGCCCTCTCTCTCGGGGCTTTTGTTCGGCCTTTTCAGGCGGCCCGAGGTGATGGGGCCGGCCCCGAGTCCCGGCACATCTGTGGGCTCCATAAAAGGCCCCTCTGGCACTTCAATATTCATGGCCTCGTGCCTGTGGCAGGCGCAGGACCCAGCCCGGACAGAGGGAGGTGTTATAGATATCAGATTTTATAATATAATACATATTATAAAATAGATATTTAATTTATATATATATATATATATATATACATATATATATATTCTATAAATATATATCATTATAATATAATTATATTATATGATAATATATTTTATTGTTTATATATTATAAATAAAATTATATTATATATAATTATAATATATAATTGTATTAAAAATATGATATTGTTTATATGTAGTATTTATGGTTCTATTATTTCTATAATATGAAATTATGTAATATATTGTTTCTAATTCTATTATTTATATAATGATATAAAATTATATTATATGTTATGATATATGATAATATATTAATCTATATGAATATATTGTGTATGAATATATGATATATTATAATATGTGAATGTATTAGATCATATGATAATATTGGCTTTTCGCAAATATTAAAATCTATTTCTATAGATGCATAGTGTTAAAGTAACTTTGTTATAAAGATATAGCTTTTATTTCTGTTGTTAATTAAGCTTAAACATAGTAGTAAAATAGTGTTTTGTGTTTAAATATTGTGTTTATATTGTGTTTTAGATACATTTGTGTTTAAATGCCTGCTTGGATGGGACAACATCCAATGAACACAAGAGGAAGACACCTGTACAGATCTGCCAACTATCAACACTCACCATCTAAAAACAGTGAAGACCAAGGCCCAAAAACTGGACGTGATAAAAAATTACTAAAAAATGACTAAAACCACAGCCAAGGAATCCACATGCTCTAAAAACCAGACCCAAGGAGGAGCCAGACTAAACTATTCTTAAAACATATAAACTGGTTTAGAGAAAAATGTTACTACCCATAAAAGTCTATGAATATACAACAGACTGATGTAACAGAAAAATTATTTAAAGAGTATCCCTGAAGAAAACAGTGCAGTCGTAATAACCTTTGCTCTATGGTGCTTGTCTCCTATTGTCCTTAATTAAACTTTTTATATTTTCACAGGAGAGTGAATGTGGTTTTCACAGAGGGAAGAAGAGCAATGCTTTAGGATTTAACTTTTCTATTTTTCAGCCCCTGCACTGCTTCAGTGTAGAACTCTAAAACCCCACAGCCTGTTCTCTCAGCTGCTGTTCTCCTGTTTTATTCAGACACAACAATTCCTCTGGGCCTGAAACTCAAGGACACCCTCCAGGCTCAGGGCCCATAAAGTATCAACAAAATGAGTTGGGGGGCAGCAAACTTGGGGTAAATGACTTCATCACCTGAAGCTGTAATTGGAGCATTAACCCCTGATATGCAAATGGGGATAAAAATCTATAATTTTCTAAAAAACTCGTGCCCATTGTCCATTTTGGGTGTAGCCCTGGAGGCTTCTGACTGCCCAAGGTGTATCTGGGTTTACAGGGATCGGATCTGATCTGATCCTGGATAACCCCTGGATTTACAGAAATCCAATCCCAGAGAATCCCTGAATTTACAGGGATGTGATCCCGGAGAATCCCTGGATTTACAGGGATTCCATCACAGGGAATCCCTGGATTTACAGGGATCTGATCCCGGAGGATCCTTGGATTTACAGGGAAGGGCAGCAGAGATGGGAAATCTCATCCTGAATAACCCCTGGATTTACAGGGATCTAATTACAAAGAATCCCTGGATTTACAAGGATCTGATCCCAGAGAATCCCTGAATTTACAGGGATGTGATCCTGGATAGCCCCTGGATTTACAGGGATGTGATACCGGATAACCCCTGGATTTACATGGTAAGGCAGCAAAGATTTGAGACCTGATCCTGAGTAAACCCTGGATTTACAGGGATCCAATCCCAGATAACCCCTGGGTTTACAGGGATCTGATCCCAGAGAATCCCTGGATTTACAGGATAGGGCAGCAGAGATGGGAGATCTGATGCCAGATAACCCCTGGATTTTCAGGTATCCCATCCCAGAGAATCCCTGGATTTACAGGGATCCCATCCCAGAGAATCCCTGGATTTACAGGGATCCCATCCCAGAGAATTCCTGGATTTACAGGGATCTGATCCCAGGGAATTCCTGGATTTAAAGGGATCTGATCCCAGGGAATTCCTGGATTTACAGGAACCCAATCTCAGACAATCCCTGGATTTACATGGATCTGATCCCAGACAATTTCTGGATTTACAGAGATCTGATCTCAGACAATCCCTGGATTCATAGGGATCCCTGTAAATCCCTGGATTCATGGGATCCTGTAAATCCCTGGATTTACAATCTCTGGAATTGCAGGGATCTGATCCCAGCCCTGATCCCAGCCTGCAGGGGACACTGCCAGGCTCAGGAGACCAGCGTGGCTGTGGCACCGGGGCTTGGGACATTGGTGGGAAGGAGCAGAGGGGACATTCCCTGTCCATGTTTGTCCCCACGGCTCCTCTGGGCCTTGGGGCAGCTCCGTGGGCTGGGCCTGGCTGCTCCTCCTCATCCTCAGCTCCAGTTTGGGGCTGGGATCCACCAATCAGTGCCAGTTCTGACAGGGACAGGGACAGGGACAGGGACAGGGACAGGGACAGGGACAGGGACAGGGACAAGGACAGGACAGGGACAGGGACAGGGACAGGGACAGGGACAGGGACAGGGACAAGGACAGGACAGGGACAGGGACAAGGACAGGACAGGGACAGGGACAGGGACAGGGACAGGGACAGGGACAGGAACAGGAACAGGGACAGGGACAGGGACAGGGACAAGGACAGGACAGGGACAGGGACAGGGACAGGGACAGGGACAGGGACAGGGACAGGGACAGGGACAGGAACAGGGACAGGAACACCCTGGAGATGTTCAGCTCCAGTTTGGGGCTGGGATTCACCAATCTGTGCCACTCCTGGCAGGGACAGGGACACCCTGGGAATACTCAGATCCAGTTTGGGGCTGGAATCCATCAATTTGGGCCACTCCTGGACTGGGATTTGGCTCCAGCCAGAGACAGGGACAGGGACAGGGTCACCCTGGGAGTGTCCAACTCCCTGGGATCCCACCCTGAGCTCCTACCTGTTGGAACCCTGATATCTGAGAATTTCAGACTTTCTGTGCTGACCCCCAAGAGAACACCACATTTAACCCAGAGCCATAGACAAAGCTTCCAAAATGAAATACTACAACTAAGATTATTAGTGCATAGTTTAAATAAAAATGTATAATATCACATAGTAGAAAACTCAGAGTTTAAGGTTATAGAATATAGCAATATATATAAAACAAGATAGAAGTTTTAGGACAGAAACTAGTCCTACTTCTTCACCTTCTTCTTCATAAATTTAAGAAATATTGTGTAAATAGATTTTAAAAAATCCACATTACAAGCCACAAGTTACTAAGTTAAAAGTAAAAAAATTTAAGTGCCATTTGTTAATGAAACAGTTTATCCTTAAAAAGCCTTATAAAGAGAAAGATACAGCTCCATTTTAAGTTTGTTAAAGTACTGTCAAACTCACAGTTTGTGAGCCTGCAGCAAAGATAACAACTGATAAACACCTGAATCCAAACAAGAAATTCTGTCTCACACATTTCATCCTGACCCCAGCAGAAAAGAAGAGAAAAACTCAGCACCAGCCCTGCCTGTTTTCCCAGATCCCAGTTCCAGGGACAGATCCCGATTCCAGGGACAGATCCCAGTGCCAGGGACAGATCCCAGTGTCCCTGAGCCACCTCTTCCCTTCCCTCTCCTCATGCTCCAGCAGGGAAATCAGGAATGAAGCCAAACTCACAGAGGATTTTTGGAATATCTCATTTTTTCATCCCCCACCTGCTCTCCGTGTCTCTGTGAGCTTTGATTTGGGTATTAATGTTCTATACTATTCGTTTTCTATACACTTTCTATATATTTATAAATATATAAGAATATATTTATATGTGGATATTCACAACCCCACAACCCTGCCTCGCCATAAACTCCACTTTCCCTCCCGCGTTTCCCCCACCTCCTCTCTCTTTCTCTCCACGTTTCCCCCCCTCCCTTGCCCGCTTTTCCCCCCAAAAATCGCTCCCAGCTCTCCATTGATGTCAGGAAGCCCCGGGACGCCCCGGGATGCGCCGGCAGCGGGGCTGTGACATTCGCCCGCGATTGAACCCCCGGGCCCGGCCCTGCCGCGGCCGCCAGAAGAAAGAGAAGAAAGGGAAACGCAGGGAGGAGAGAATGCGAGTGACAGAAAGAAGGATTGAATGAAGGAGCGCGAAGAAAGGAAGATATCCCTGCGCCGCGCTCCTTTATCAGCGCTGTCATCTGGAGCAGGGCCCTGCCCGCATTGTCTCACCTTGGGCAGAACAAAAAAAGGGATTTTTTTTTTTTGTGCGGATTCCTTTAGAGCTGCCAGGACCCGCACCTTAGGGGGTCGCGGGAGGCTGAATGTGCAGCTGACAGCCCCGAGCGGCCCCGGGTGATATCAATAAACCCCGACACCCGGCTCTTCAGCACTGCTCATGTGGAAGGTACGGCCTGAATATTAAAAAACCCCCGGGAAGGAGCCCGGGATGCCGCGGGGGGAGGGAGAGAAGGAGGGAGGGAAGGGGAGGGAAGGGAGGCCCGGAGGGGTCGGGCCGGGGGATGCGGCGGCGCCGGCCCGGGCAGGGCAGCGGAACGAGGGAGGAGGTATGGAGCGGCTCCCACCGCGCTCCCCGAGCTGCTCGGGGCCACCAGCCGGTGCCTCAGGGTTTAATTTTTATATTTTCCGTGTATTTGTGACCCTGAAGTTCTTTAGTGTACAACTCCAAACCCCACACGCAGTGCCAGCTGCTGTTCTCCCGGTTGGGGCAGACACAGCAATTCCTCTCCAGGCCTGGCAGCCAAGGGTGTGACCGTGTCACAGGGGTCTGAGGATGAGGGAAGAGACGAGGATCTGACTCCATGTTTCAGAAGGCTTGATTTGTTATTTTATGATATATATTATATTAAAACTATACTAAAAGAATAGAAGAAAGTATTTCATCAGAAGGCTGGCTAAGAATAGCAAAAGAAAGAATGATAACAAAAGTTTCTGTCTTGGACAGAGAGTCTGAGTCAGCTGACTGTGATTGGCCATTAATTAGAAATAACTTTATGAAACTAATCACAGATCTACCTGTTGCATTCCACAGCAGCAGATAATCAATGTTTACATTTTGTTCCTGAGGCCTCACAGCTTCTCAGGAGAAAAAATCCTAAGGAAAGGATTTTTCATAAAATGTGTCTGTGACACAAGGACACCTCACTGCCTCAGCATTTCATATCTTCATTTAATATATTTTTTGTTATTTGTATTCACAATTTGTAATTTGTACTATAACCCTGCAGTTCTTTAGTGTGTAACTCCAAACCCCACACGCAGTGCCAGCTGCTGTTCTCCCGTTTGGGGCACACACAGCAATTCCTCTCCAGGCCTGGCACTCAAGGACACCTCACTGCCTCAGGCCCCCAGAGATTCAACAAAAGGGAGCTGGGGGAGCAAACTTGGGGTGAGTGACTTCATTAGCTGAAGCTGTAATTGGAGGATTCACCCCCAATATGCAAATGGACCAAATTATAAAAGTGCGAAAACCCGTGAGTGAGCTGTGGTTCATTTTTGGGTGTAGCCCCTGCCTGAGATGTACTTGAGGACCCTTCAATAAATACACCTGCTTTTTATTCCCTCAATTTTGTCCAGCCTCTGTTTTTAGGCAGTCCCAAAAGGCAACACAGCCAGGTCAGAAGGAATAAAGGGTGGGGTGGCAGCTTCTCCCACAGCTGCTGGAATTGGGATTCTTCTCCAGGAGCCCAACAACAACCCTGGAATCACATCCTGCTCCCATGGAACGGCTCCCATCCTGCTCTGCCCAAAAATCATCTCAGTCAGGTCATGAAAAATCAGATTTTTTATCCAAAAACGGGTATCCATCCATGGGAAAGGCCTGGTTTCCTCATGGGGTGGACCTCCAATTCCTCATGGGATGGGGTTCCCATTCCCTATAGGATGGAGCTCCCATTCCTTATAGGATGGAACTCACATTCCTCATGGATGGAGCTCCCATTCCTCATGGGATGGAGGTCCCATTCCTTATAGGATGGAACTCCCATTCCTTATGGGATGGAGTTCCCATTCCTCCTGCGACAGAGTTCCCATTCCTTATAGGATGGAGCTCACATTCCTTATAGGATGGAGCTCCCATTCCTCATGGGATGGAATTCCCGGCCCCCAGCGGGGACAGAGCCCAGCTGTGCCACCTCCCAGGCTGGGGAAAAGGCAGGAATCCCAAATTCCTCCTGCTTGGGGTTCCTGATGCCCAGCAGGGAATTCCCAGCCACCACACCAAGGTGCTTTGGCACGGAGCGGGCACAGCACCACCAGGCAAGAACCTGGGACTTTTCCTGGTTTTTGGCACAAAATATTCCCTTCCCAGCTCAGATCTCACAGGAACGACAGCAGGAACCGCTCATCCATGGTAACCTGAGCCCCTCTCACACCAGGCCAGCCCTGCAGCCCCATTTCTGCAGGAAATTGCCCCAGTTTGTCCCTCAGGGTCTCGGACATCAATTCCACGAAAGGACAGGGGGACAAATCCCACCCCGGGCTGTCCTGGGCGAGGGGAGGACACAGCTGTCCCCAAGGCCACCACCCAGGAGGAGTTTCCAAGTCCCAGGAAATGGATGTCCTCATGGCAGGAGCTCCCAGGGAGTTTTCCAGGACACTGGACAGAGCTGTTGCCAAGGCCATCAGCCAGGAGGAGTTTCTCAGGACACAGGACACAGATGTCCCCAAGGCCACCAGCCAGAAGGAGTTTCCAAGGACACAGGACATGGATGTCCCCAAGGCCACCACCCAGGTGGAAACTCCCAAGGAGTTTTCCAGGACACTGGATAGAGCTGTCTCCAAAGCCACTAGCCAGGAGGTGTTTCCAGGACACAGGACATGGCTGTCCCCAAGGCTGTGGCTCCCAAGGAGTTTCCCAGGACACAGATGTCCCCAAGGCCACAAGCCAGGAGGAATTTCCAAGGACACAGGACATGGATGTCCCCAAGGCCACCACCCAAGAGGAAACTCCCAAGGAGTTTCCCAGGACATGGGACACGGGACATGGCTGTCCCCAAGGCTGGAGCTCTCAAGGAGTTTCCCAGGACAGAAGACACAGATGTCCCCAGGGCCACCCCCAGCAGGAGTTTCCAAGGACACAAGATACAGATGTCCCCAAGGCCACCAGCCAGGAGGAAACTCCCAAGGAGTTTTCCAGGACAGAGGACACAGATGTCCCCAAGGCCACTCCCAGGAGGAGTTTCCAGGACACAGGACACGGATGTCCCCAAAGCCACCATCCAGGAGGAATCTCCCAAGCTTCCAGTCACACAGGAGTTGGGACTTTGCTGTCCAGGGATTAGCTCTGACATCAAATTTTTTGTTCCCCTGGGACCACAATGGTGCCAGAGGGATGGGAATTTTGTGCTTGGATCCAGGTGGGATCTCTGGGATCCCCATGAGATCTCTGGGATCCCTGTGGACACTCAGCCTCCTGGGCAGGGGCTGGTTCTGGCACTCAGCATCTCCGGAACCACCATGGGACGGCACCAAACCTGTTCTGAGCTAAACCACCAACAGAGCAGATCCTAAAGACTGGAAAAAGGGTCAGAAACCCCAAGGAAACTCCTGGAATGGCTGGGAATGAGTGAGAATGAGTGGGAATGGTTTTGAATGAGTGGGAATGGCTGGGAGTGCCTGGGGATGGTTGGGAGTGACTGGGAATGGCTGGGAATGGTTGGGAATGGCTGGGAATGGTTGGGAATGACTGGAGATGGTTGGGAATGGGCTGGGAATGGCTGAGAATTACTGGGGTTGAGTGGGAATGGCTGGGAATGACAAAATTCCCTGCCATTCCATTCCCAACCATTCCAGAGCTGTTGAAACCCCTGGAAGTTCCCAATCCACAGGCAAAGAACCTGAAATCCACCAAAATTCCAACACCTGGCTCCAAACCCTCCCCACTCGGGCTCAGTCCAGTTCACCACAACCACAAATCCATAAATTATCCTCATAGTGATATATCCATAAATTATTCCAGAATTCCCATGGGAATTCCCTCCAAGAAGCCAAATTCCACCTTTCTATCCTTTCCCATACCCACAGAACAGCTCTTGGATCCATTTTGTTCCCACAGCAGCCAAGTTGCCCTTCCAAACCCTCAAAATTCCATCAGAACCACGGAAAAAGTTGGATCAGGCACCTCATTTTGCATATTTTAAAAATTCCGAAAACCTGGAATTTTTAACACAGCACTGAGGTTTACATCTAAAACATTTCCACAGCAAATTCATGAAAGGAATTCCTTATTACCCCAAATCCCCTTTCCCACAACCCAACGCTCTTTCTTGGCATTTCAGGCCATTCCTCAGGATTTTTAGGCCACTTTGGATTTTCCCAAGTTTTGCTGGCGGCATTCCGGGTAGTCCCCAATATTCCCCAATCCTGCACAATGTCACCCTCTGCTGACGCCTTCCCAGAGGAGTTTCCACACCAAAAAGGGCCAATTTTATCCCAAATCCTGCCCCTGGCAGCTCCTAAGGCTGGGATCCATCGAATCCCTTCCCGATGGAAACTTGGGATACTCCAGGATCACCCAGGGGGATCTTCCCAGGGCTGGGAATTCCTGGCTGCTGCTGCTGCCAAAAGCTGTGAGGGTTTTTTTTTTCCCCCATAAAAATCTGATATTTGATCCCTGGGATCAAATTCTGCAGGGGCTGGAAAATGTGGCTGGAAAAGCATCCAAGGAAACACCAGGATTGGGATTGGAATGATGTTTGTGCACTGAAAGAGGAGGGGAAAGCCCCAAATTTTCATTTTTTTGCCAGCAAAATTCCAGACTGGGATCTGCAAATCTGGGAGGATGTAAAAATAATCTCTGTCAGGTAATGAAAAATCTGATATTTTATCCAAAAATGGGGTTTTATCCATGGAAAATCTTGATTTCCTCATGACCTTCACTACCTCATGGAATTGTTTCTCCTTAAAAAGGATTTGGCCCTTTTGGATCTTTTCCTTGAGTTTTATGGGGGGAAACAGCTCCAGCTGGGATTTATTGTGTCCCAAAGAAATGGGAAATGGAAATAAATGGAAATAAATTGGAATAAATGGAAATTCAGGTGAGTTCCTGGCAAGGTTCACACCTGGACATAGGTGGGGAGAATCCCAGGAAAGACAAATATCCCTATAAAAATAACATCTGGGATTTATGGGTTTGTAAAAATCCATGTGATGCCAAAATCATGGAGGGAATGGAGAACAGACCCGGGAAAAATGAGATAAATATCAATGAATTAATTAATAAATAATTAATCTGTTATTAAATAGAAATGTGCATTATTGGATCTAAATGTGAGTTATTAAATAGGAATGGGAATTGCTAAAGAGAAATGGGAATTATTAAATCTGAATTACAGCCCTGGGAATGGTGGTGTTGGGAGCATGGGAGGGAAATTTTATCTGGATTGATAAATATTGATCTGGATCAATAAAGGGGAAAAAAGGAGGGGAAGGAGGAAAAGGGGAAAATGGGGGGAGAAAGGTGGGGAAAAGGGAAGGGAAGGTTTGGGAAGGTTTGGGAAGGTTTGGGAAGGTTTGGGAAGGTTTGG
The DNA here is from genome assembly GCF_027579445.1 of Ammospiza nelsoni. Taxonomy (NCBI): domain Eukaryota; kingdom Metazoa; phylum Chordata; class Aves; order Passeriformes; family Passerellidae; genus Ammospiza; species Ammospiza nelsoni. Next base: position 6,321,095 of record NC_080654.1, on the reverse strand, counting down.
GAAGGGAAGGGAAGGTTTGGGAAGGGAAGGTTTGGGAAGGGAAGGGAAGGTTTGGGAAGGTTTGGGAAGGGAAGGTTTGGGAAGGGAAGGTTTGGGAAGGTTTGGGAAGGGAAGGTTTGGGAAGGGAAGGTTTGGGAAGGGAAGGTTTGGGAAGGTTTGGGAAGGTTTGGGAAGGTTTGGGAAGGTTTGGGAAGGGAAGGTTTGGGAAGGTTTGGGAAGGTTTGGGAAGGTTTGGGAAGGTTTGGGAAGGGAAGGGAAGGTTTGGGAAGGTTTGGGAAGGGAAGGTTTGGGAAGGGAAGGGAAGGTTTGGGAAGGGAAGGTTTGGGAAGGGAAGGGAAGGGAAGGTTTGGGAAGGGAAGGGAAGGGAAGGGAAGGTTTGGGAAGGTTTGGGAAGGTTTGGGAAGGTTTGGGAAGGTTTGGGAAGGGAAGGGAAGGGAAGGTTTGGGAAGGTTTGGGAAGGTTTGGGAAGGGAAGGGAAGGGAAGGGAAGGGAAGGGAAGGGAAGGGAAGGGAAGGGAAGGGAAGGGAAGGTTTGGGAAGGGAAGGTTTGGGAAGGGAAGGTTTGGGAAGGGAAGGGAAGGGAAGGGAAGGGAAGGTTTGGGAAGGGAAGGGAAGGGAAGGGAAGGGAAGGGAAGGGAAGGGAAGGGAAGGGAAGGGAAGGGAAGGGAAGGGAAGGGAAGGGAAGGGAAGGGAAGGGAAGGGAAGGGAAGGGAAGGGAAGGGAAGGGAAGGGAAGGGAAGGGAAGGGAAGGGAAGGGAAGGGAAGGGAAGGGAAGGGAAGGGAAGGGAAGGGAAGGGAAGGGAAGGGAAGGGAAGGGAAGGGAAGGGAAGGGAAGGGAAGGGAAGGGAAGGGAAGGGAAGGGAAGGGAAGGGAAGGGAAGGGAAGGGAAGGGAAGGGAAGGGAAGGGAAGGGAAGGGAAGGGAAGGCCCTGAGTGACCTAGGCTGCCTCTTTGATTAATTAATGGCCCTAATTGGGACTGGCTGAACCTGGCCTGGCCCTGCAGAGGGACAGACAGAGGGATAGAGGAATGGACAGAGGGACACTGGAGATTTTCACATCTTCCTTCTGTTTCATCCCCCAAACCCACAGAGGATATTCCAGGAGAGGGGCTGGGAATGCTCTGCAGGGAGGGATAAACTCCAGCAGGAAGGGCTTTCAGGGAAAGGTGTTTTCCAGCATTATAAACTCCAGTGGGAAGGGTTTTTAGGGAAAGGTGTGGGGAATGAGGGGTGAGAGAGGGAATGACAGGATTAGAGATGAAAGTGGGGAGGTTTGGATGGGATATTTGGGATAAATCCCACCCTGTGGAGACGGAGAGGCCCTGGGTGGATTTCCCAGAGAAGTTTTGGATTCTCCATCCCTGGCAGTGCACAAGGCTGAGCAGGACAGGGCTTGGGATCCCTGGGGTGGAGCAAGGTGGGCTCCAAGGTCCCTCCAGCCCAGCCCATCCCATGATCCCAGGAAAAAGCAGGACAGGGAGAGGACAGAGGGTGACAGCAGGGACAGATCCCACAGGGAGAGCCAGGTTTGGATGGCTTGGGAAGGGCAGAGCTCAAATGGGGACAGAGAGGAGGGATTTGGGTGGAACAACTCCCGATATCCCTACAGTGCGAGGAATAAAACCCCTTAGGAATAAAAACCCCTCTGGAATAAAAACCCCTTTAGGGAAAAAAAACCCTCAGAAATAAAAATCCCTTAGGGAAAAAAAATCTCTTAGGAATAAAAATCCCTAAGGAATAAAAATCCCTAAGGAATGAAAACCCCTTAGGAATGAAAACCCCTCAGGATGAGTCCTTAGGAGGTCACCCCTGCCCCTGCAGCCACACCAGGCTGCTCCTGCCAGCAGGAATTTTCCTCTTTAAATCCCAACACTTCTTTCTCCAGTGTCCAAATGCCAGAGAGGGAAATCCAGGCAGGCCGCAGCTAAGTCCTAAAAATCTCCTTTTTTTTATTTTATTTTTTTTCCTCTTCTCCCTGCTCCTATTTGTTTGGATTCCAACAAAGCTCGGAGCACGAGGCTGTGCTCAGAGCTGGGCTCAGAGGTCACCGGGGGTGGCTGTCCCTGCTCCAGCTGGCCCTGGCTTGGGGGACACGCCAGGATGGCCCCGTGGGACCAGCTCAGGGATGAGCCCAATGGGGGAAGCGGGGCTGGGGCTGAATTTGGGATGAGCTGTTCAGCCCTGAGGTCCTGGAAAGGGCTCTGGGTGCCCCAGAAAAGCTTGGCCCCAAAATTGTCCCCACAGGGACAGCCCAGGTGGTGTCACATGAACTGAGGGCTGTCCCCAGCTCTGCAGAGAGTCTGGAACTGATTTCAGGGCTGATCCCCAAAATTGTCCCCACAGGGACAGCCCAGGTGGTGTCACATGAACTGAGGGCTGTCCCCAGCTCTGCAGAGAGTCTGGAACTGATTTGTGGGGCTAATCCCCAAAATTGTCCCCACAGGAACAGCCCAGGTGGTGTCACAGCAGTGGCACATGATCTGGGAGCTCTGCAGAGAGCCTGGGCCCAGATTTGTAGGGCTGATCCCTGAAATTGTCCCAACTGGTGGTGGTGTCCCCGAAATTGCTCCAGTCAGTGTCACAGTGAGGGGACATGGCCTGGGAGATGCCCCCAGCTCTGCAGACAGCCTGGAGCTGATTTCAGGGCTGTTCTCTGAAATTGTCCCCACAGGGACAGCCCAGGTGGTGTCACAGCACTGAGACACGAACTGAGAGCTCTGCAGAGAGCCTGGGCCCAGATTTATGGGACTGATCCCCAAAATTGTCCCCACAGGGACAGCCCAGGTGGTGTCACATTAACTGGGAGCTGTCCCCAGCTCTGCAGAGGGCCCAGACCTAGATTTTTTTCCCCAAATCTGAGGAAAGCAGCACTCAGCTGCCAAAACCCCAAAACACAAAACCTCAAAACCCCAAAACCCAAAACCCCAAAACCCAAAGTCCCAAAACCCCAAAACCCCAAACCCAAAACTCCAAAACCCCAAACCCAAAACCTTCTCTCAGGCTGTGAGGGGCAGAACAAACCCTCCTCAGATCTTCTCCTCACTCCACAGCGAGTTCTTTCCCCCACCGTTTCTTTCTCCCAGTTTAACCAGTACAGACCAGTCTAAATCAAAACAAACCCCCCCCCCAAAAAATCCCCAAAAATTCAGAAAAACTCTCTGAAGGCTCCACACTTCTTCCAGGAGCTCCTGCCACCACAAGCTGCCTTTTCAGGGCAGAATTCCCGCTGCTCCTTCTCTCCCTGCCCCGATCCCGGTGACTTCCAAGGGCCCCGATCAATCTCGGGCCCCTTCCCCCGCCCGCTCCCGGCCGTTCCCAGGGAAAAAGGCGCCTTCACCCGGGAAGGTGGTGGAAAAAATGTGGACAAATTTCTGATTTGCAACACTCTGGGCACGGGCTGATTGCCATTGTTGGAGTGCAAATGTAGAAATAAAGCAAAACGAAGATTCCGGGGTGAGGCCGATGAAAAGCAGAAAACGAGGAATTTTATGGCCATAAGTGGCGTGGGCTAATGGGGATTTTTGAGGCACTGGACCATGGTGGTTCCTTAGCTCCGGGATTGCTGGGAGAGGCGCTCAGTTCTTAATTGCTGCCATGTCTGGTGGTGGCTGTCACTGCCAGGGATGTGCGGGCACAGGGAGTGATCCCAAAAACAGCAAACTAGCCCCGAAAATGCCAAATCAGCCCTGAAAATCCCAGTCCAGCCACGAAAAAGCCAAACCAGCCCAAGAAAACCCAAACTAGCCCCAAAAATCTCAAACCAGCTCTAAAAATCCCAATCCTGCCATGAAAATCCTAAACCAGCCCTGCATAATCCCAAACCAGCCCCAAGAATCCCAAACCAGCCCTGAAAATCCCAAACCAGCCCTGAAAATATCAATCCAGCCCCGCATAATCCAAATCAGCCCTGAAAATCCCAAACCAATTCAGAAAACCCCAAACCAGCCTTGAAAATCCCAAACCAGCCCTGAAAATCCCAATCCAGCCACGAAAAAGCCGAACCAGCCTAAAAATTCCCAAACTGGCCCCAAAAATCTCAAACCAGCTCTAAAAATCCCAATCCAGCCACGAAAATCCTAAACCAGCCCCCAAAAAACACAAACCAGCCCTAAAAATCCCAAACCACCATCAAAAATCCCAAACCAATGCTGAAAAACCCAAACCAGCCCTGCCCAATCCAAAACCAGTCCAGAAAAATCTCAAACTGGCCCCAAGAATCCCAAACCAGCCCTGAAAATCACAAATCAGCTCCAAAAAACCAATCTAGTCCTGAAAAATTCAATCTAGCCCTAAAAAAACCAAACCAACCCTAAAAAGCCTAAACCAGACCTGAAAATCCCAATCCAGCCCAGTTTCCCCAGTGCCAGGGGCTGGAATTGAAGGGTTTTCCTTGGAGGAGCTCTGGGAAAAGGCAAAGCTTTGGGGACACTGAGCCCTTTGGGGACACCAGGTCACAACAGCTTTGGGGACACTGAGAGCCCTTTGGGGACACTGAGAACTTTGGGGACACTGAGAGCCACAGCAGCTTTGGGGACACTGAGAGCCCTTTGGGGACAGTGAGGACTTTGGGGACACTCAGAGCCACAACAGCTTTAGGGACACTGAGAGCACTTTGGGACATTGAAAGCTCTTTGGGGACACCAAGAGCCCTTTGGGGACACTGAGAGCCCTTTGGGGACACTGAGAGCCCTTTGGGGACACTGAGCCCTTTGGGGACACTCAGAGCCACAGCAGCTTTAGGGACGCTGAGAGCCCTTTGGGACGTTGAAAGCACTTTGGGGACACTGAGACCCCTTTGGGGACACTGAGCCCTTTGGGGACACTGAGAGCACTTTGGGGACACTGAGAGCCCTTTGGGGACACTGAGCCCTTTGGGGACACTGAGAGCCCTTTGGGGACACTGAGCACTTTGGGGACACTGAGTCCTTTGGGGACACTGAGCACTTTGGGGACACTGACAGTCCTTTGAGAATGCCAGGTCAAAAAAGCTTTGAAGACACCAAGCCCTCTGGGGACACTGAGAGCACTTTAGGAACACTGAGCACTTTGGGGTCACCAAGAGCCCTTTGGGGACACCGAGAGTACTCTGGGGACACTTAGAGCACTTTGGGGACACTGAGCCCTTTGGGGACACAGGTCACAAAAGCTTTGGGGGACACTGAGCTCCAACAGCTTTGGGAACATCAACCCCTTTGGGGACACTGAGCCCTTTGGTTCCACCAAGCACTTTGGGGACACTGAGAGAGTTTTGGGGACATTGAGCACTTTGGGGACACCAAGTCTCCCAGCCACAGCCCAGGCAGGGGTTGGGGTTGGGGTCTCTTCCCTTGGGGACAGGAGCTGCCACCGCTGGCCTTGGTGTCACACTGGGACTGGGAAGGGAAGGAAGGGGAACTTCCCAGGTCACGGAATCACAGGTTTGGGATGGAACACACAAATCCCAAAGGTTTGGGGCGGATCACGCAAATCCCAAAGGTTTCAGATGGATCGTGCAAATTCCACAGTTTTGGGATGGGTTGTGCAAATTCCATAGGTTTGGGATGCATCACACAAATCCCAAAGGTTTGGGATGAATCACACAAATTCCACAGGTTTGGGTCACAGAAATTCCCTAGGTTTGGGATGGACCACACAAATTCCATAGGTTTGGGTCACACAAATCCCAAAGGTTTTGACCGAGCAAATTCCCTAGGTTCGGGATGAGTCACACAAATCCCAAAGGTTTCAGATGGATTGTGCGAATTCCACAGGTTTGGGATGGATTGTGCAATTTCCATGGGTTTGGATCACACAACTTCCACAGGTTTGGGATGGATTGTGAAAATCCCAAAGGTTTGGACCCTACAGCTCCCCCAGGTCTGGGCTGGATCCCACAGCTCCCATTTGGGATTCCCAGGAGGAACTTCTCTGGGGTTAATGCATCCCATGGGGCTGATCCTGTCCCATTCCCCATTCCCAGATGGACCAGTTAATGGGGGAATTCTGGGATCACAGCCAGGGAATGCCCCAAAGCTGAATTTTCCCTGGATATCCCATTTGGAATGAGCTTTGACCCCACTCCGTGGGGCGTTAATGAGGCCCTTTCCCAATTAACACCAAAATTCCAGCTCTGCTGCACAGGCCCTGGAAGGAGATTTGGGATATGGGACCAGTCAGATAAAATATGGGATAAGTCATGGTGGACTTGGGATGTGAAACCACTCAGATGAAATATGGGATAAGTCTTGGCAGATTTGGGATATGAGACCACTCAGAAGATGAAATACGGGACAAATATTGGCAGATTTGGGATATGGCACTACTCAGAAGATGAAATATGGGATAAATCATGGCAGATTTGGGATATGGCACTACTCAGAAGATGAAATACGGGATAAATCATGGCAGATTTGGGATATGGGTCAACTCAGAAGAAATATCTGATAAATCGTGGCAAATTTGGGATTTGGGACCACAAGGACCAAAGGCTACCAATCAGATTTTAGGGGTGATAATTCATGGGGATCTCCAACCTCATCGCCGTTTCCAGGGCATGGTGAAGAATTCCCAATTCCACCTTTAAGGTCCCTTCCACCCCAAAGCATTCCCTGAATTTCTGGTGGCAGCCTCAGAACATTCCCGCTATCCCGGGCTGCTCCAAGCCCCGTCCAGCCCAGCTTTGGACTTGGGAATTGTGGAACATTACAGATTTTCAGCCCTCAAAGCCATGACTCGGTTCGGTATTTTTTAGGGAAAATAGAGGGAATGCAGGGAGCAGGGTGGGGTTCGGAGTTAGGGATTGGATTTGGGATTAAATAACCTGGGAATGGGGAAAAATCAGGGATTTTTAAATCCATATCTGGAGTTAAGAGATGAAATTCCTTAAATTCCATAAATCCCCTACTTATGGCAAAATCCCTCCTGCGTGAGCTCTGCTCCGGGAGTATCCAAGGAGATCCCAAATCCGGGGAAAGGCTGATTCCTACTGAGCCAACAATCCTAAATTCAGGGAAAGGCCAATTCCCACTGAGCCAGTGATTCCAAATCCAAGGAAAAGCAGATTCCCACCAAGCCAACGATCCCAAATCCAGGGAAAGGCTGATTCCCACTGAGCCAATGATCTCAAATCCAGGGAAAGGCTGATTCCCACTAAACTAATGATCCCAAATCCAGGGAAAGGCTGATTCCCACTGAACCAACGATCCCAAATCCGGGGAAAGGGTGATTCCCACTGAACCAATGATCCAAAATCCAGGGAAAGGGTGATTCCCACTGAGCCAACGATCCCAAATCCAGGGAAAGGCTGATTCCCACTAAACTAATGATCCCAAATCCAAGGAAAAGCAGATTTCCACTGAACCAGTGATCCCAATTCCAGGGAAAAGCAGATTCCCACTGAACCAACGATCCCAAATCCAGGAAAAGGTTGATTCCCTCTGAGCCAACAATCCCAAATCCAGGGAAAGGCTGATTCCCACTAAACTAATGATCCCAAATCCAGGGAAAGGCAGATTTCCACTGAGACAAGGATCCCAAATCCAGGGAAAGGCCGATTCCCACTCCCCTTTCCCAGCTGTTCCCAGTTTTCCAAGAGGTGGGAGTGGAAGGATCTCCTGGTTCTCCCACTGTGGGGCCTCTCAGATGGAGGGAATTAAGCCAGGCCTAAGCGGTTGCAGGTTTGGGAGCCGAGACAATCGGGAGCGAATTTCCAGTGGGGAATTCCCGGCCCCCAGGAGCGCACGGATTAATCGGGAGATGCGGTTGTGAGCGCCGGCCTTTTCCTGTGCCCCAGGAAAACACAAACCCATTTTCCATGGATCAACCCCAATGAATCCCAGACCAGAAAGGCGGGGATGTGGGAAGGGGGGGGCAGGAACCGATCCCTGCTCTGATCCATGGAAATCTCCCATGGAATATCCCGCATTCCATGCAGGGAATTCAGGGATTTCTCCACCGTCCGCGAGGTGGGAAAGGAAGGGAATCACTTCCCAAATAAAATCCCAGGAGGTGCAGAACTTGTGGATTCTCAGATCCCAAATCCCTCCAGCTCCTCCTCAAATTCCCCCTCATATTCCAAAACTCCCCAAAGGAAACCCAAACCCATTTCTCGCCCTTTGATCCCTGAGACTCCGCTCAAAGTTGGGTTGGGAACGTGAAGGAATTCCAGGAGACACAAAACTCCTTCCAAGAGACACAAAATTCCTGCAGGGGGACACAGAATTCCTTCCAGGAGTCACAATTCCTTCTGGAACTGGGAACTCCCAGTGGGACATGAGGTGGCACCTCCAAGTTTTCATTCCCTCCCATACAAAAATCCCAATTATTTTTCCATTTTTCTGGGGTGCAGAGCCCCAAACCCCACTGAGGATGCGCTGCCGACGTTCCCAGATTTTCCAGCTGCCCCCATGTCCCTGGAACCCTTCCCAAATTCTTTCCTTTCTGCCCCAAACCACAAATTGCTCAATCCCAGGTGGAATAAACCCAGGAATATCTGCCCCAGAGATTCCCAGTGGTGCCAGCAGCCTTCAATCCCGGTTTTTTGGGTTAACTGGGATGTGGCCTGGAGCTCTTTGGGGCCCTTTTCCAGCATCAAAGCTCACGTTTGTGATGCTGAACCTGGAAAGCTTCAAAACATTTTTTGTACATTAAAAATTTTGGGGGATAAAAAAGAGAAAAAAGGAGATACCAAAAGCTCTGAAGTTTTTGAGGCTTTTTTTTGGGGAATGTGCTTTGATTTCGGGGTTTAATGGGAATAAAATTCCCTCCTCCTCCTCCTCTCTGCACCCCCGATGGAAGTTTTGCTGCCAACAGGAGCTGGGAGAAGCAAACTTGGCATTAATTGTCCCAGAAAACAAGTAAATAATGGCCCTGTGCTTTTCCCACTGGGAATGCTGGCTGGAGCTGGGAATGGCTTTATGGCAGGGCCCCATCCCCTCCCCGGGAGCAGAGGTGAGCCCTCAATTGTGTCTTTAATTAATTAATTAAGGGCAGAGCGAGCTGAGCTTTGCTCGGAGCACTGGAACCCAGCTGGGGGCAGCAGCCTCTTGTTTGATGCCAGGAATATTCAGGAATGAGTTCCAGGCCCTGCTTGGAAACCCCCAAATCATCCCAAAAAATCCAAATTTTGGGGAGTTCAGCGCATTCCAACAACTTCATGGGGTTCCTCAGATTTTCTCGAGATTTTGGTTCTTCCTGGTGCCACTTTGGGCGCTGATTCCTGGAATTCTTCTTAGCAGGCTGCCCCAATCCCTAAAATGCTGCTTACACCTGGAATCCTCTCAGGGATGGGATGGGATGGGATGGGGCTCCTTGGGATAAAACTCCCCACAGAGCTAAGCCTTGGCAGGCTGGGCTTTATTCCTGGGCTTTCCCTGTGAGCTGATTTTCCTCCCAAATCTCCAGACCCACACTCCATCTTTGGGTATAACTCCTGTGGGTGCCGTGGTAATTTGGGAATTTGGGGATTTGCTGCTCTAAATGTGCCAGGCTTTGGAAGGGAATGAAAAGCCAGAGATGGGGTCCTGCTTCAGGGATTCGTGCATGAGGTTCTGGCCTTGGTTTTGCTGCTGGAATTCCAGGAAAACCTTGGGAAAGCAGCTTCCCTTGGGTCATGCCCGGCTCTTCCCTGTTCTGAGGCATCCCATAAATCCAGGGAATTTCAGCCCCAAAATCCAGGGAATTTTCACCCATCTATCCGTCCATCCATCCATCCATGGATTCCATCCATTCATCCATCCATTGATTCCATCCATCCATCCATCCATCCATCCATGGATTCCATCCATCCATCAATCCATGGATTCCATCCATCATTCATTCATCCATCCATCCATCCATGGATTCCCTGCATCCATCCATCCATCCATCCATGGATTCCATCCATCATCCATCCATCCATCCATCCATCCATCCATCCATCCATCCATCCATCCATCCATCCATCCATCCATCCTCTCCCAGTGCAAAACCACGGATTTATTCCCTCTGCTTTTCCCCTAAAATGGGAATTTCTGAGCTGAAGGCCGCAGGATTTAATGCCTGGAAATTCCATAATTTTTGTGGATTGGAACCTCTCTTCTCCGCCTCATTCCCGGGATTTTTCCACAGCTGGGATTTTTCCATAACCAGGGAATTTAATGGATCTACTTTATCTTGTGCTGAATAAGGAATTCCATGCTAAATCCAGATACTGAATTTTTTCATTAAAAGTCCTGATTTTTTTCCCCATCCCTGGGTTATTTAATCACTAATTTAGTCCAGGATCTTCTGGCCTGGCCAGGATTCCAGGCCAGGAATGTGGCCCTGGATAAATCCCAGCCATCAGGAAGAGCTGACGGCACCTGCTGGGCTGTGATGGGCAACAAGTGATAACCCCTGGAGCAACAAAATGGGATCCAGGATCAGGGAATTGGCCTGGAAAATGCTCCTTGGCTTTGTGGGAATTCCTGTTTCATTTTTAGGTTTTTTTTTTTCCCTCTGGGAGTAAAAACAACCCCAAATCTGGGTATTTTTCATCACCTCAGTGCAGCAAAATGAGATTCAGGGTCAGGGAATCAGCCCGGAAAACACTCCTTGGATTTGTGGAGAGTTCCTGTTTCATTTTTAGGGGTTTTTTTCTCTCTCTGGGAGAGAGAATTACCCCAAATCATCCCTGGGAAATGATCCCAAAAAATCCCTCCCTGTGGGGAGATGTCCCAAAAAATGATCCCAAAAATCCCTCCCTGTGGGGAGATCACACCCCTGAATGCCAGCAGGGTCCTCTGGAATGGGATCCATGGGAATAGATGGGATCCATGGGATGGGATTAATGGGATCAGTGGGATGGGATTCATGGGATGGGGACGGCATCAATGGGATCAATGAGATCCATGGGATGGGATGGGATCCATTGGATGGGATTAATGAGATCAGTGGGATGAGATTAATAGGATGGGATGGGATCTTTGGGATGGGATGGGATGGGATCCATGGCAGCAGTGGGATGGGATTAATGGGATGGGATTAAGGGGATGGGATCAACGGGATGCAATTAATGGGATGGCATGGAATGGCATGGGATTAATAGGATGGAGTCAATGGGATGGGATGGGATGGGATGGGATGGGATGGGATGGGATGGGATGGGATCAATGGAACAGGATTAATGGGATGGGATCAATGGGATCCATGGGATGGCATGGGATGGGATGGGATTAATGGGACAGGATTAATGGGATGGGATCAACGGAGTTGGATGGGATCCATGGGATCTATGGGATGGGATGGGATGGGATGGGATGGGATGGGATGGGATGGGATGGGATGGGATGGGATGGGATGGGATGGGATAGGATCCATGGGATGGGATCAACGGGGTGGGATCCATGGGATGGGATGGGATAGGATCCATGGGATCCATGGGATGGAATGGGAACATGGGGGCTTGGCTGCAGGAATTGCACTGGGAATTCTCTGCCCTCAACCTCACAATTCCCACCCTGCCCGGGTGTTTTTTGGGATCTGCACCCCTGGAAGTTGTTCCAAGGGACAAGGAGGTGACAAAGTCACCCTTTCCCTGCTTTTCCCACTCTCCAGACAACAAAATCCCCCCTAAATCCCAAATCTGAGCCCCACCACTGCAAACACTCATAAAACACCTCTCCTCCCCAAAACTTGGTCATTTTTGTCAGAATCAAACAAATTTGATTAAATTTTGTCTGAGGTGCTCACGCAGCTCCTGGGAGTTTTCTGGGAGAAGCCAAAACTGCCAAGTTCCACCCAAATTTTTTCCTTCCATCTGAGACAGGGTCTGGAGGGGCAAAATGAGGGGAACCAAACAGGATTTGGGGACTTTTCCAGGTTTTCCATCCCCTGCCCCTCTCCATGGGATGCTCAGAGAGTTTTTCCCCCCCATCCCCTCATCCTGACAGCACAGGGCAGAGATCCAGGGAAAGGACAGGGAAAAGTAAAATAAAATAAATCCTAAAATAAAATAAACCCTAAAATAAAATAAATCCTAAAATCAAATAAATCCATCAAAGCCTATTAAGGGGAATTGCTCTGTGCAAACCTAATTGACCACGAGGGATCTCCGGGAGAGGCAGGGCCATAAATTGTGAAATGGGAAAAGGGGAAGGGGAGAAGGGAAAGGGATGGAGGAAAAGGGATGGAGGGGAAGGAAAAGGGGGAGGAAAATGGTCGGGGGGAAAGAAAAGGGAAAAGGGGGAAGGGAAGGAAAGGGGAAGGAGGGAGGAAAAGAAAGAGGGAAGGAAAAAGGGGGAATGAAAATGGTCAGGAGGGAAGGAAAAGGAAAAAGGGATGGAAGGAAGGAAAAGGGAGAGGGGGAAAGAAAAAGGAAAAGGTGGAAGGAAAAGGGAGAGGGGAAGGAAAAGGAGGGAAGGAAGGAAGGAAGGAAGGAAGTGTCGGAAGGAAGGAAGGAAGGAAGGAAGGAAGGAAGGAAGGAAGGAAGGAAGGAAGGAAGGAAGGAAGGAAGGAAGTGTCGGAAGGAAGGAAGTGTCGGAAGGAAGTGTCGGAAGGAAGTGTCGGAAGGAAGTGTCGGAAGGAAGGAAGGAAGTGTCGGAAGGAAGTGTCGGAAGGAAGTGTCGGAAGGAAGTGTCGGAAGGAAGTGTCGGAAGGAAGTGTCGGAAGGAAGTGTCGGAAGGAAGTGTCGGAAGGAAGGAAGGAAGGAAGGAAGGAAGGAAGGAAGGAAGGAAGGAAGGAAGGAAGGAAGGAAGGAAGGAAGGAAGGAAGGAAGGAAGGAAGGAAGGAAGGAAGGAAGGAAGGAAGGAAGGAAGGAAGGAAATGAAAAGGAAAGAAGGAAAGGAGAAGAAGAGAAGGGAAGGAAAATGAGAGAGGGAAGGAAAAGGAGAGAGGGGGAAAGGAAAAGGAGAGAAGGAATGGAAGATTGGGGTTTGTGGGGCTCGCCCGCTGCCCAGAAGGAGCCGAGCGCAGCATATGGCGCAGAGAGCCGGGCCGGGGGGGGCACAGCAGCCCCCCCGGGCGCCGGTGCTGTAAGGAGCTATTTATTCCTCCCCCTGCAGATGTCCGTGAATGCGGCAGGAGCAGGGGGAGCAGATCTTTGGGCTCGGGGAGGGAGAAGCAGCGCTCCTTCCTTTTACCATGCTGTTGTCTGGCTTGATCTTGTCACTCCAAAGGGCCCCATTCAGAGGTATTCATGCATCTGCCTCGGGGGGACAATGGCAGCTCAGTTTATAAACTGTCTGTCCAGTTGCCTGCGGCCTTTAGTCCTTTTGTTTTCGCCCCTCTTAATAAACTTTTTGGGGGAGTTCATCAATACGCTTGAATAGCTGATGTTCTCATTCTCAGGGAGGGGAAGAACAGAAGGGCTCGAAGGTTTTTTTTTTTTTATTTTTAACAGAGGTGGGGGTGGAGGATTTTTGCCCCTTAAAGGAGAAGCGAGGCTTGAAAAGCATCAGAATAAACCCGTTAAAATAACAACAAAAAACACGACACAAACCCACAAAAAAAAAAAAAAAAATCGGAGTCCACCCCAAACAAAACCGCTATTGAAAAGGGACGGGGAAGTTCACAACATTTAATTGCCCCCCAAAGCAATTTTCGTCGGGCCGGCAGAATTGAGACGATCCTCGACTAATTTTACAGCTCTGCCAATATCGCGGGCAGGGGGATTGGGAAGGAATTTCGGAGAGCAGCCTCATTTCCAGGGGATTTAGGGCCGGGAGCCGCCTCTGCCCTTTCCCCCTCCCTTCCCCTCTTCCCCCGGCGCTCGCAGGAATCGCAGCCCGGCCGATCCATCCCCTCTCCAAGCCCCCAAATCTCCGCGAAGATCCCAAACCCCGAATCCCCTCCGGAGCCCTCCCCTCGCCCGGCGCCTCCTTTGTAGCCGAGCCCGGGGCAGGGGGGGCGCGGGGCCGCCCCCATTTCCAAGGCACGGCCCCCTCCCCGTGCCGGCTCCCTCTGTCCTCCCCTTGATTTCTCTTTTAAGGGGTTGATTTTCCTGGCAGCGCCTTCTCCGTGCCCGCCGAGCCGCCCCCTCCCCAGCGCTGCCTTCCCCGGCGGCTCCCGCTCAGCGCTTCAAGGCCCTAATGAGTGTTGACAAGTTTAATGAGTTTGTTTTAAAGAGGAAAAAACTGGTCAAGTCGAGATTTCCGAGTCAAATCCATTAGGGGGGGGGGATCCCATTGAAACCTCTCTCACGGCCAGCGCGGGGGGCAGCGCCCCAAAACGGAGACCCCCGAGGAGGATGGGGAAGGGGGGGGGAAAAAAAATCAAATCATCCCATAAAACCCCAAAGGAAGCCGAAGGGGAGCAGAACCTGGCGGAACCTCCTCCTTTTTTCTGGAGGAAATTTCATTAAAGCCCCCGCTGCGCCCCCCGCCCCCTTTTTCCCCCCTTTTTCCCCCGTTCCCGTGCGCGAGCAGCCCCGCGGAGGTCACGGCGAGTCAGGCAGTCTGACTCGGTGAACTCTGAGCCGGGGAGGGAGGGAGAGAAGCGGGGGGTTTCTCCTTTTTCAATTTCGCCACTTCCTAGGTCTCTCCATTGTTCCAATTCCAAACAGCTGCTGGTGCTAATCTTGCGCTTATTTGCAATCGGGGAGGAAGAAATACCCGAGATTGGCGCTGCCCGCCGAGCCCCGCGCCCGGGGCGGGGGGGGACAAAGGGGAGCCGGGTGTTGAACTCGCTGTGACTCGGAGCCCTTCGGGTCCCCCCCAAAACCCCCAAAAATCCAAAAACCGGGCTCGCAGGTAGCGCCGCGCCCCTCAAAAGCCCGACCCGAGGGGGGTTTTTTATTCTCCCCAAAGGTTAAACTCCTCCGTGCGCTCCGAGTCTGGGGGGAAAAGCCGAGCTGGGAGCCAAAGGAGCGGCCACAAAAGCCCGGTTGGAGGCGAACCCGGGGAGCTGCGCCCGCCAGGCCTTGGCTCGAGCTGGCTCCGGAGGATTTTATTATTTTTAAGCCGTTATTAAGAGGGGATGGAGAAATTAAAGGGCTGCAGGAACCTCGTGCCAGAGGAACCATCCCGCTGGCACGTGTGGAGGTGGGGGAGCCCTGCCCCGCTCGGCCGGCGGGGGATCCTCTTTAACTCATTTATTGCCCTAATTAACAGGGCCAGGGGTGCCGGGAAAGCATTCCAGGCCCTTGGGCACCCCGAGGGAGGGCAGGGAATCACCCATGAGCAGCAGAACCCCCCCAGAAACCCGATTCTCTGCCAAGAACCTCCACAGCCGGACTCCCCAAATTGCCGGGGGCGGTGCCACGCGTGTCGGGGCCGGTTTTTGGGGGGAGCCGCGGCTGGTCCTGCCCGGCCCGCAGCCTCTCGGGGCCTTTATTGGTTTACCGAGGTGTTAATCCGCTCACAATCGAGTTGTCTGACCACGGAGCCCCGTCTCTATTCTTGTTTACATCTAATTACGGCGCTGGAACGCCACTTCCCTTCCCACCCTCCCTCTCCCGCAGCTCCCAGCTCCCACCCCAGCCTTTTCCAGCAGGTAAAGCCCCCTCGGAGGGTGATTCCGGAATTTTCCAGAGCTGGGAAAAGAGACTTGGGCGGAGCACGAAGGGGTTTGGGCACCCAAAAAATCCTCATCACCCCCCAGCGGAGCCGGGTTTGGGGGCGCCTCGTGGCTGCCGGTGTCAGCGGCATCCCCGAGCTCCCCTTAATGAAATTAACTCAATTAAAGGCCGTCACCCCAGGAAAGGGCCAGAACCGCGTTAACAAAGAGCTTTTGAGCGCTGAGGGCGCGGGGACCCCGCGTATCCCCCGCACCGGCGGCTCCGGGGTTAAACCCGCAGCGAGCTCCGCGCCTTGGCTGCGATAGCGTCTCAGCCCTGGGGCCATTCCTCTAAATCAATTTTCAAAACAATCAGTTTAGGGGCTTTTAATTAAGCTTTAAACCGGCGGTTAAAAATAGCAGTTTACTTCTTTGGGATGCAAACGAGGCGAGCGTAAAAATAAATCAGAGAGAGAGAGACGGGGCCCGCTGCCTTTTGGGATTCGGGGAGACGCAGATTAAACACGTCCCAAGATTACAAGGATTTTTTTTTCTCCCCCTTTTCTTTTAACACTTATTCTCTCTCGCAGCAGCTGCTCTTTCCCTGCCAGGCACCGAAGTGTCCGCGGCACCGGGAACGCGGCGCCTGCTCCCAAAAGCAAAGGTGGAAAACCCAAAGCTCCGCAGCCCCATCCCAGCTCAGCCTCCTGCTGAGGTTCAGCACCATAAAACGCGAATAATATTTAATTTTGAAAATTTTAAATAGCTAAACTCGGCTGCGTGGATGGCAAGGAGGAAAATCCTCCGAGCGCGGAGATGCGAGCGCCACAAACCCAACGCGCTTCCCACCAGGATGAATTTCGCTTAAAAAGATGAATTTCGGCTCCTTTTCAGCTTTCGAGGTTCTGCCCTCCCGAGAGCCTCTCCCTTTGTCTCGGATCCTCCCGGCCCGGCCCCAGCACCTTTAAACCCCTTAAACCGGAGCGGGTTTGGGGCAGCCGGGCCGGCAGCTCCTAAACCGCTGATTTTCGCCCCAAAAGCGGCTCCTGCAAGGCCCCGCTGCGCCGCGTTGATTAAAGATTAATTAAGAGCGGCGGGATTCCCTCGGTGCGGATTTCTCCGCAGGTGACCCCGGCATCGCTCCGGGCCGGGCTGAGCGGCTCCTGTTGGGCCTGGAAGCAGCGCTGGGGGCGAATTCTCCTCCCTGCGGCCCCTCTGGGGGTCTCACCCCTTCCCCACGCTCCAAACCCCCAATTCCCATCCCAAATTTCACCGAATCCGCGGCCGAGACCTTGACACGGTTTGGGGGCAAAATTGGGGTCCGGGCGTGCTCCAGCAGCGAGGTTGGGGCGGGGATTTCCCCCGAGCCCCCAAACTTTGGGGTGAGGCTCTGATGGGGTCGGGGTGGGGACTCCTGCACCATCCCCGTGCCCCCAAGGAGAGGTTGGGATTTTCCTTTTTTGGGTTTTCCTTTTTTGAGTTTTTCTTTTTCGGGGTTTTCCTTTTTCCCCCTCTCCCAACGGGAGGAAAGCGCCGAATTCCTCGTGGGGAAGGGTGGGGGAAGATCTTTCAAAAAATCTAAGTGGCACCATCAGGGAGAAAAAATTAAATTAAAATAAAAATGGACGGGGGGTGAGAGAGACAGAGCGGGATGGGAAGGAAGAAAAACCTTTCCCAGATGGATCCAACCCTCCCCAAGCTCTCTCCCGTCCCTTCCGCGCTACTTTCAGGCACTTTCCTCCGCTTTTTTTCCGCCGCCGCTTCCCCGAGCATCCATTCCCCCCCTGCTCCCGGAGCGCCTTCCCCCCCTTCAGATCTCAGCGTGTTTGCTCTTGACTTCATCCACTAAGTCAATAGTTTGGAGATGCCCTCATCCTCAGAGGCCCGAGCCCCCCGTGTCCCCTCCCTGTTTTCTGCGGCGGATAATGGCAGCCTTTTGTCGTGTAATCAAGCTCCCGAGGGGTTGGGAGACAGATATAGATTCTTGGCATTTGTCGGTGAAAATGAAAGCTGGATTAGGCAGAGGCGGCTGCACACTCCATGGTAAAGGACAACAACTATTCCCCCATTGAAAGTCCCATTCTGGTTTGGTTATTTTATCTCTAAAAGTTGTTTGTATTTCTAAAGTGGCCATTGAGGCACTTAGAAAGTGTAGCAAGCTGTAAAGCCGCGCTCGCCATGAAAGGCGGGCGCACAAAAAGGAGCGGGGTTAAGGGGAGAAAACAGAGCGGGGAGAGAGGAAAAAAAAATAAAATGAAATAGAGGCGAGAGAGGGGCGGGGGGGAGCGGCAAAAGAGTTTAAAAAGATCAAATTCGAGCGGGGGAAAAGTTTAAAATCGGCCAGAAAACACGCGGGGCTCGCTCAGAGGAGCGAGGCTGCGGCGCCGGTTTTCCCTTCCCAGCCGGGCAGGGGGGAAAATCACCCCAACATTTGCGGTTCCCTGAGGATTTGGGGGTGCAGGGATGGTTTTGGCTCCTCGTGGTTGAGCCCCGAGCCCGGCCCTGAGGTTGTTTTATCCCTTGGGATCGATCCCAAGCGAGGAACTCCCACTTTACTCCCCGGCCGAGCCGGGCAAAAGTTGGGGAATTTCTCCCTCTCCGCTCCGCGAACCTGGGAACGTTTTCCCTCAGGAATGGCGAAAATTCAGGAGTTATTTTTCAGTTATCTTTTATATAATTTCACCCAAAAACATCCCTTGCGTTTCACCACCCGAGGTTGCGCCAGCTCTTCCTCTTCCAACCCCCATGCTGTGAATTTGGGACGGCAAAAAACCGCCTGGTTGGGTTTGTTTATTTAAACAACCCAAAAAAAAAAAAAAATCAACAAACCGGCAAAACAAACCGTCTGTCAAAGCCCGCAAACTTTCCTCCTCCTTTTGCCGAAGTTTTCGGGCGTGGAAATCGCCGCGATCCCGCTGCGAGCCCGCGCGGGGGAGGGTTGGACGCTGGAAGGAGATTAAGGGGAAAAACTCCGGGAAAAAAAAAAAAACCAAAAAAG
The DNA here is from genome assembly GCF_027579445.1 of Ammospiza nelsoni. Lineage (NCBI taxonomy): Eukaryota > Metazoa > Chordata > Aves > Passeriformes > Passerellidae > Ammospiza > Ammospiza nelsoni. Next base: position 6,302,669 of record NC_080654.1, on the reverse strand, counting down.
CAAAAAAACCAGCGGAGCAGCCAGGTACAGCCCAAATATCCGCATTCCCGGGGAAGGGAAGGGAAGGAGGGGGAGAAAAAAGCTTCAAATAGCTCAATTTGCTGCTTTTCAGCATCAAACGGCATCTTCTGCGGGAGTGGGGACGGAATTTCAAAATAATTAAGTCGCCGCATGGGGAAAAAAAAAAAATCACGAATCCCTCTGGAAAACACCGGCCTGGCGCGGAAAGCGAGATAAAAAAGTGCAAATAAATAGAAATATTTCTAAAATCAGCACGGTTGCGGCTCCCCGGATCATTTAGGGCAGTTTTTGGTCATTAAAGAGAGGTTTTGGTCATTAATTGAGGCCCCTCAGGGCAGCGATATTTCTTTGCCCCATCCCATGTGCGAGGCCCGATTTAAACATCTCTGTCCCCTGAGTGTCCCCTGAATGTCCCCTGAATGTCCCCCGACACTGAGGCGCCCTTTGCTTCCTCACCCTCTGTTTCCTAACTTTAAAAACGCCAAAAAACCCCAAATTCATCGCTATTAAAGCCCCCACGAGTCTCCCCGCGGGTTCCAGGATTTTTCTCCTGGAAAAACCCAAATCCTGCGGAGCTCTGGGGGCTCCCCGGGTGGTTTCAGGAGCTTTCTCCCAACTCCGAGCCAGCCCAGAACCACCCGGGTGCTCCCAGCTTCTGTCCGAAATGAGCTTCTCCAAAAGCGGCTGCTGGAATCAACTTTCGCCCCTTAATTCCCAATAAAAATGCAAATCGGCGCGGGAATATAAAATAAATTCAATAAATTCAATGAATTCAATAAAGAACGGGGTGGCCCTGCGCGGCCGAGCTGGGGAGGGCAGCGGGGCAGGGGGGGTTTGGAAAATCGGAAAATCGGAAAATCGCTGCTTTTTTTTTATATCCCCCCCTCGGGTTTGGGCACGGCGGTTCCACCCCCGCCCCCTCTCGCGGAGATGTCCCCGGGTCGCTTTGATCCGGGCAGGGGACAAAGGCGGCTCCGAGGGTCGGGGCCGGGGCTCCCCCGGGGCCGGGCAGCGCTGCCCGGGGTCAGCCGGGGGCTCCTTCCAATTTTAGCACCAAGAAACCCCCGAGGGGAGCGCGGGGAAAACCGAGAAGGGATTTTCCTTTTCCTTTTCTTTTTCCTTTTCCTTTTCCTTTTCTTTTTCCTTTTCCTTTTCCTTTTCCTTTTCCCTCGGTTGGGCAGGGCCGGACCCAGGACAGGGGGCGGTGGGAAATGGGAAGGGAAGGGGTGTAAAAATAGCACGGAGCCCCCAGAAACATCCTCGGGGTGAGGGAGAATCCTTTGGGGTCAGGGAGCATCCCTGGGGGCAGGGAGAATCCTTTGGGATCAGGGAACGCCCTATGGGATCAAGGAGCGCTCTTTGGGATCAGGGAACGCCCTTTGGGATCGGGGAGTGTCCTTTGGATCAGGGAGAGTCCTTTGGAATCAGGGAACGCCCTTTGGGATCGGGGAGTGTCCTTTGGATCAGGGAGTGTCCTTTGGGATCAGGGAAAGCCCTATGGGATCAGGGAGTGCTCTTTGGGATCAGGGAGAATCATTTGGGGCAGGGAGCGCCTTTTGGGATCAGGAAGTGCCCTTTGGGATCAGAGAGCGCCCTTTGGGATCGGGGAGCACCCTATGGGATCAAGGAGTGCCCCTTGGGATCAAGGAGCGCTCTTTGGGATCAGGGAACGCCCTTTGGGATCAAGGAGTGTCCTTTGGGACCAGAGAGCATCCTTTGGGATCAAGGAATGTCCTCTGGGACCAGGGAGCGTCCTATGTGATCAGGGAGCATCCTTTGGGATCAGGGAGCTCCCTTTGGGATTGGGAAGCATCCTTTAGGATCAGGGAGCGTCCTTTGGGATCAGGGACCGCCCTTGGAGGGGCAGAGCAGAATCCCTCAGTGGGGCACAGGAGGATCCTTTTGGGGCAGAGGATGAGCCCTCAGTGGGGCAAGGGAACCTCAGCTTGTGGGGCAGCAGCGGGACATCCCACAGAGGGACAGGGGACACCCCATATGGGGCAGGGACTCTCTTCTGTCTATGGGACAGGGGACATTCCCTATGGGACAGGGGACGGCCCTCAATAGGGCAGCGGACACCCCAATAATGGGGCAGAGGTCATCTCTCTGTCTATGGGGCAGGGGACACCTCTCTCTATGGGGCAGGTGACAGCCCCTATGGGACAGGGGACAACTCTCTTTGTGGGGCAGGACAGAGACAGGGGGACACCTCTCTCTGTTTGACAGGGGGCATGTCTATGGGGCAGGGGACAGCCCCAATGGGACAGACGACCCTTCTATGGGGCAGGGGACACCTCTATGGGGCAGGGGACAGCCCCAAATAAGGACAGGGACAGGGGACACCTCTATGGACAGGGGACACTTCTCTCTGTGGGACAGAGGGCACTTCTGTGGGACAGAGGACACCTGTCTGTGGGGCAGGTGACAGCCCCTATAGGACAGGGGGAGGGGACAATCCCATTCCACCTCTGTGGAACCCCAGTTTTCCCTCGGCTCCCAAAATCCCCCTGGGATCCCTCTCAGCACAGGGGGAGGCAGAGCAGCATCATTCCCACATCTGCCCCATCCCTCCCTATCCTGAGGAAAACCTGGCCGGGCTTTTTTTGGGAATTCTTTCACAACATTTCCCTGGGAAGAGCCAAAACCCAGCGCTCCCAAAACCTCCGTGAGCTCAAAAGCTCTGGGCGGCCGCGGATTTCATCAACCAGGAAGCCCCGCCCTGCCCTGCCCCACCCTGCCCTGCCCCACCCTGCCCTGCCCCACCCTGTCCTGCCCCACCCTGTCCTGCCCAGGTCCAGAGAAGCAGAGATACAGAAATTCCAAATGATATCCCAAATGATGTCCCAAATGCTATGGCAACACTATTGCCAATGCTATCCCAATGATATCCCAATCCTATTCCCAATGACATCCCAATGCTATTCCAGTTATATCCCAATGCTATTCCAAATGATATCCCAACTCCATCCCAGTGCTGTCCCATGCTATTCCCCTTCCTATGCCAAATGATATCCCAATGCTGTCCCAGTGCTGCCCCAATGCTATTCCCAACCCTATTCCCAGTGATATCCCAATGCTATTCCCAATGCTATCCCAGTGTTATCCCAATGATATCCCCAGTGCTATCCCCAATGCTATTCCCAGTGCTATCCCAGTGTTATCCCAACGTCATCCCCAATGATATCCCAATGCTATCCCAGTGCTATCCCCAGTGATATTCCCAATGCTATCCCAATACTATTTATTCCCAACACTGTTTCCAGTTATATCCCAGTGCTATCCCAATACTATTCCCAATGTTGTCCCAATCCTCTTCCCAATGCTATTCCCAATCCTCTTCCCAATCCTTTTCCCAGTGCTGTCCCAATGCTATTCCCAGCGCTATTCTCAGTGCTAGCCCAGCACTATTCCAAATGCTATTCCCAATGCTAATCCCAACGCTATTCCCAGTCCTATTCCCAACACTATTCCCAGTGCCATCCCAATGCTATTCCCAGTGATCTCACAACACTATTCCTAGTGCTGTCCCAGTGCTATTTATTCCCAATACTATCCCCAGTGGTATTCCTGGCACTATCCCAGTGCTATCCCCAGTGATATTCCCAGTGCTATCCCAAAGATATGCCAGTGCTACCCTAATGCTATTCCCAATGATATCCCAGTGCTATCCCAATGCTATTCCCAGTGCTATCCCCAGTGATATTCCCAATGCTATCCCAATGCTATCCCAGTGCTGCTGTCCCAATGCTATCCCAATGCTATCCCAGTGCTATCCCAGTTATATCCCAATGCCATTCCAAATACTATTTCCAACACTATTCCCAGTGCCATCCCAATGATATCCCAGCAATACCTCAATGCTATTCCCAGTGCTATCCCACCTCTATTCCCAGTGCTATTTATTCCCAATGCTATTCCCAATGATATCCCAGTGCTATTCCAATGATTTCGCAGTGTTACCCCAATGATATCCCAGTGCTATTCCCAATGCTATCCCAATGCTATCTCAGTGCTATTCCCAACGCTATCCCCAATGCTATTCCCAATATTATCTAAATGATATCCCAGTGCTATCCCAATGGTATTGCCAACAATATCCCCAATGCTATTCCCAATATTATCCCAATGATATCCCAGTGCTATTGGCAACGCTATTCCCAGTCCTATCCCCAATGTTATTCCAATGCTATCTCAGCGCTATTCCCAACACTAACCCCAATGGTATCCCGGTGTTATCCTAATGATATCCCAGTGCTATCCCAGCACTATTCTAAGTGCTATCCCAATGCTATTCCCAACACTATTCCCAGTCCTATCCCCAGCACTATTCCCAGTCCTATTCCCAGCTCTATCCCAGCGCAATTCCCGAGGGAGAAGCCGCCCCCCGGCCCGCTCCCGTTCCCGCTCCCATTCCCGTTCATTCCCGGAGCCAGCCAAGCACGAAACGCGCCCTCAGATCGCGCGGTCCCGCCAGAGCCGCGGCCGCTAATTAACGGCGCGAGCCGCTGTAATGTGATGAACTTCCCTTTGTGGGGGAGCGCTCCCGATAAGGGAGAGCAGCCGCGATCAAAGGCTCGCAGCGGCTCCATTTCCTGCAGCCGCCGCCGCCGCTTTCCCTCGCCCGCCTCGGCTTTCCCTCGCCCGCCTCGGCTTTCCCTCGCCCGCCTCGGCTTTCCCTCGCCCTTGCTTTCTGCTCCCGGCCCCCGCTCTCTCTGCCCTCGCCAGAGCGTCCCGAGGGGATGCGGCTCCCCCCGAGAGCTTCCAACACTCCCCGAGGAGCTCCAAACCCTCACTGAGGATTTCCAAACCACCCCAAGGAGCTCCAAACTCTCCCCGGGGAGCTCCAAACCCTCCCTGAGCTGCTCCAAACCACCCCGAGGAGCAGCTCCAAACCACCCCGAGGAGCTACAACCCTTCCTGAGGAGCTCCAAACCCTCCCCGGGTAGCTCCAACCCCTTCCCAAGGAGCTCCAAACCCTTCCTGAGGAGCTCTAAACCCCCTCCGAGGAGTCCCAAACTACTCCGAGGAGCTGCAAACCCTCCCCGGGGAGCTCCAACACCCCTCCGACGAGTTCCAAACTACCCCGAGGAGCTCCAACCCCTTTCCGAGCAGTCCCAAACTCTCCCTGAGGAGCTCCAAACCCTCCCCGAGGAGTTCCAAGGGAATGCAGCTCTCCACGAGGAGCTCTAACCCTCCCCGAAGAGTTCCAAACCCCCTCTGAAGAGCTCCAAGGCCCTTTCGAGGAGCTCCAAACCCTCCCTGAGGAACTCCAAGGCTCCTCCAAGGGGATGCGGCTCCCCCCGAAGACTTCCAAACCCCTTTCGAGAAGTTCCGAATCCTCTCCGAGGAGCTCCCACCTCCCTCCCGAGGAGCTCCCACCTCCACCCCGAGGAGCTCCAAGTCCCCCTTGTTCCTCCCCACAGCCCCCAGGGCCAGTGCACGGGCCAGAACCAGGCGGTGCCCCCGAGTTATGGCCACCACCACCATCATCATCATCACCATCATCATCCCCTGCCCGTCTCACACCCCGCTCCGCTGGCGGCTCCTGCCTTGCCCTCGCCCCCCCCCCCCCCCGACCCTTCCTTCTCCCCGTTGTCCCCAATTGCGGGTGACAAATGTCTTTATAAAGTGGCATTAGTGACATCCAAGTCCTTTTGTGGCGCGGCCCCGCCGAGCGCCAGCCTCGGGATGAGCCGGGAATGAGGAGGAGGAGGAGGAGGAGGAGGAGGAGGAGGAGGAGGGGTTTTGGGGAGGGGGATACCCCGAGCCTCCCTCTCCTCTGCGAAGCCGCATCCCCATCCCAACTCTGCTCCCTCCCGGAGCTGCACCTGCGCTTCCCAACTGCTCCATCCCTGATTTTTCTGGGATGAGGGGGCAGAAGGGGACGGAGAGCCCCCCAAAACCCCAGATCTGGGGGTCTGCCTCTCTCCCTGCCCCCTCAGAGCTTCCCTTTCCCCGCTCGGATCCCTCCTTTCCCGACCCTCTCCTCGCCCCCCAAAAACCCCAGAGCCCAAACCAGCCTGAAGTTCCGATTTAATACAAAATAAAATCAAATCCACTTAAAAGGCGACGAAAACCGCGTGGGGAAAGGGAGAGAAAAGTGGCAGCAGATTGAAACGGGATTTTTTTCCCCCACTTCTTTTTAAGAATAATGCCCATAAATACAGAATATCCGCAAAGCCAGGTCTGCAGCAGAGGGGCCCTGATTCGCTTTTATTTATTTTTTTTTTTCTCTCTCTTTTATGGCAAACGCAATTTTCCCAAAGATCCTTCACCCTAATGCCGGAGTCCCTCCCCGCTGTTCTGTGCGCTTTAAAACCCCGCCGAGGAAATTCCCCTGAAAAAAAATTTGGAAAAAAGCTTCTCGTGGGGGTGGAATTTGGGGAGTTTGGGGGGGTTGTGAAACGGCGGCGGGGGAGGGGGAGGAAGGGGAGGTTAATCCGGGTTTAACGCCGTGATGCAGTCGCAGGACCAGGGCTCGGCTGATTGTGTTATCTCTCCCCAACATTTGGGTCTCCCATATTTCACCCAGCCAAATAGCTGCGAGGGAAAAGTGCGTATGGAGGCACTCCTGACGCCTCAGGAAAATATGTTATTAATATCTAAATAACTTCCCAATACTGTCTCTAAATCTCCCCTTCGCCACTCCAGATGATGAATTCGTTTGAAGTGTTCTCCCGTCTCATCTTCGCTCTCTCTCTCTCTCTTTCTCCCCCCGCTTTTTTCTTTTTTCCCTTTTTTTTTTCTTTTTTTTTTTTTTTCTCCATACCCAGGCTTATTTCAAACTGGTAAATATCTAATTCCTTTAACCACGCTGCAGACACGCGCAATTCCCGCTTGGAAAAATCCTCCACGGGAGAGCGAGACCCCAGCGCGGCCTGCGGCTGCTCCTTGAGATGATTTCGGGTTAAAAGCGGTGTTTTTTGGGGGACATCTGTTTGTTTGCAGCAAGCCCTGGATCACGCGTTCCCCTCTCAGCCTCTCCTGCCTTAATTCCGCCTCTGCCCCCTCCGTCCCGGCCCAATTAGGGCCCAAACCTGGGATTAGGACGAGACCTCCCCTCTTCCTTCCTGCGCTGCTCTATCGCGGCTCCATCTCCCCGCTTCGCCCCAAATCTGCTTCCCATCTCCAAATTCAACATTAAAACCTCTCCTATCCACCTGGGTAATGGAATCACTCCAAAATTCCACATTAAAAACTCAACCTACCGGCCCTGGGTAATGGAATCACCCCCAAATTCCACATTAAAAACTCAACCTACCGGCCCTGGGTAATGGAATCACCCCAAAATTTCACATTAAAATCTCAACCTACCGGCCCTGGGTAATGGAATCACCTCAAAATTTCACATTAAAAACTCAACCTACCGGCCCTGGGTAATGGAATCACCCCCAAATTCCACATTAAAAACTCAACCTACCGGCCCTGGGTAATGGAATCACCCCAAAATTTCACATTAAAAACTCAACCTACCGGCCCTGGGTAATGGAATCACCCCAAAATTTCACATTAAAAACTCAACCTACCGGCCCTGGGTAATGGAATCACCCCCAAATTTCACATTAAAAACTCAACCTACCGGCCCTGGGTAATGGAATCACCCCCAAATTCCACGTTAAACGTCTCCTATCCATCCTGGGTAATGGAATCACCCCCAAATTTCACATTAAAACCTCAACCTACCAGCCCTGGGTAACGGAATCAGCCCCAAATTCCTCAATAAAACCTCTCCTACCCTCCTGGGTAATGGAATAATCCCCAAATTCTGCATTAAAACCTCACCTACCCATTACCCTGGGTAATGGAATCACCCCCAAATCCCACATTAAAACTTCTCTTAATGGAATCACCCCCAAACTGCACGTTAAAACCTCTCCTATCCATCCTGGGTAATGGGATCACCCCCAAATTCTGTATTAAAACGTCTCCTATCCATCCTGAGTAATGGAATCACCCCCAAATTCTGCATTAAAACCTTTCCTATCCATCCTGGGTAATGGAATCACCCCCAAAATCTGCATTAAAACCTCTCCTACCCACCTTGGGTTGGGTAATGGAATGATTCCCAAATCCCACATTAAAACCTGAACCTACCGGCCCTGGGTAATGGAATCACCCCCAAATTCCTCATTGAAACATCTTCTACCCACCTTGGGTTGGGTAATGGAATCACCCCCAAATTTCACATTAAAACCTCAACCTACCCGCCCTAGGTAATGGAATCAGCCCCAAATTTCGCATTAAAACCTTTCCTATCCACCCTGGGTAATGGAATCACCCCCAAATTCCGCATTAAAACATCTCCTACCCACCTTGGGTTGGGTAATGGAATCAACCCCAAATTCCTCATTAAAACATCTCTTACTCGCCCTGGGCAATGGAATCACCCCCAAATTCCACGTTAAATACCTCCTATCCATCCTGGGTAATGGGATCACCCCAAAATTCCACGTTAAAACATCTCCTATCCATCCTGAGTAATGGGATCGCCCCCAAATTCTGCATTAAAACCTCTCCTACCCACCTTGGGTTGGGTAATGGAATCACCCACAAATTCCACATTAAAACCTCTCCTATCCACCCTGGGTAATGGAATGACCCCCAAATTCCTCCTTAAAACGTCTCTTACCCACCCTGGGTAATGGAGTCACCCCCAAATCCCACATTAAAACGTCTCCAACGCGTTTCCTCTCCCGGCCGGGGTTCCCCACCTGCCTCTGACCCCGAGATTTCCCTCCCTGTTCTTCTTGCCCCTCCTTTTCTTCTCCCCAAAAATGGGGGGAAAGAGGGAAAAACCCCCAAAACCAACCGAGCCCCGGCTCCCCAACCTCTCCCCGCAATTCCCTCGCTCCCTGCCGCACAGCCGAGCCCCGCTCGCCGCATCCTTGTCTCAAGTTTGTTTTTTCAAACGCCTCGTGTTCGATGATTCCCGTTTATTCCCCTCTCCAGCCTTATCTCTCCCTCCTCTCTTCTCTCCTCCCCGTCACACTCGATTTAGGCAGGAGTTTATCTTGCGAACATTTGCCGACTTTGTTTATGTAGCCCAGGTTCCCGTTCCCAAAAGCCACTGTTTGCCTTTGTAATTGTTATCTGTGTTTATTGTTGTACCTCATTTGTCTCAGCTTTTTTTGTGACATGTAAGCTCCGTGTGCGCCCGCATCCAGCCCCCCCTTCCCTCCCTCTCCCTTCTCCCTGCGTTTTTTTTTTTTTTTTTTTTATTCCTCTTCCCCTCTCTTCCCTCTCCTCTCGGCCTGAAATATGCACAGAATAACTCAGCCTAAAGCCAATGAATTGCTTGACACCTCCCTATCTCTTCTCCTGCCCCCCATTATTAGAGCTGATCCCGCTCGCAACACTCACAAATCCCGCCTGGGCTCTGTTTGATTAGATTGCCAACCTTTGGTAATCCCTTGATTTGATGAAGTGTCTGCTCGCGGCCCCCCCCGCGCTTCTAAACACACATTTACCGAGCAGGAGCCGCGTGTTGGTTTTTAAACCCAGCGCCGATTGTTCGCCGATAAATCGGCCCCGCAGCCCCGCTCGGCTCTCCCGGCTCGGGGAACAAAGCCCGGCCCAGCTCTGGGGGTTCCCCCGGCTCTTTCTGCTCCTCCCGAGCTCCCGAAAATCGGGTGGGATCCTCCAAACCCTCCCAAACCCCGGCGGGAGCAGCTCCTGGATGGAATTGTCCCTGTCCCCCCTCCCGCGCTGTCCCCAGCACGGAACCCCCATCCCACTATTCCCCCCAAATCTGAACCCCGATCCAGCCTCTTTTCCCCCAGTTGGGAACCCAGATCCCGCCTCATTTCTCCCCAGATCGGAACCCCCATGCCGCTGTTCCCCCAAAATCAGAGCCCCGATGCTGAAGCTCTGCCCCTTTACGCCCAAAATCGGAGCCCAAATCCCGCCGCTTTTCCCCAAAAAACGGACCCCCAATCCTGCTGTTCCCCCCAAATCGGAGCCCCGATCCTGCCTCTTTTCCCCCAAAATCAGACCCCCCATCCTGCCTCTTTTCCCCTCAAAACAGGAGCCCCGATCTCGCGGCTTTTCCCCCCAAAACAGAACTCAAATCCCGCTGTTTCCCCAAAATCAGAACCCAGATCCCGCCACTGTTACCCCAAATCGGAACCCCGATCCCAACTCTTTTCCCCCCAAAATCGGAGCCCCGCTCCAGCCTCTTTTCCCCCAAAACGGAGCCCCAAATCCCGCTGTTACCCCAAAATCGGAACCCCTATCCTGCCCCTCTCCAGCTGCTCCCCCATAATCGGAGCCCCGATCCTGAAGCTCTGCCCCTTTTCCCCCCAAATCGAAGCCCCGATCCCGCTGTTCCCCCAAAATCAGAACCCCCGTCCCGCCCCTCTCTCGCTGTTACCCCAAAACCAGAACCCCGATCCCGCCTCTTTTCCCCCCAAAATCGGAACCCACATCCCGCTGATCCCCCAGAATCAGCTGAGGGCACAAACTTGGGGTGCACAGTGAGGAGGGGAAGGGAAGATTCCCTAAAAAACCGCGTTTTCACCCCAAAAATAAAACCCGGGGATCCCTGCACCCCGCGGGGCTCCGGGGGGGGGCAGCGCTTGGGGGGACAGACCCGGGATGGGGGGACAGGTCCGAAATGAGGGGGACACACCAGAGAACCCCCAGATCTGGTCTCAGTTAATTCTGTCCCTCCCAATTCCGAGCGGCGCCCCCCGAAATTTGGGGGTGCCCAAACTCTGCCCCCCCCCAGCGAGGTAGAGAGCGGCGCATCCCCTCCCTAATAAATAACAACAAATAATAATTATAATTATAATAATAATTAATAACAACTCGCTCTTAACAAGGAGACATAAATATATATATGAAAATAAACATATATTAAAAAAATAAAAAAAAAAAAAAGAAACCAAAGTGAAGCCTCATGAATATCCGCCCAGGGCTAGCTGGAGTGAGCCGTTTAAAGATGAAAGTGCAAAGAAATAAAGGCTCAATTTAATCTGCCTTAAAACCCTTCAACTTAACGTTTGTGCTGGGAACTCAGAGAGTGAGTACTGATTGGGGATAAATACATTTCTTAGCATGCCTTGGAGCTATTACACCCTTCTCCAACACAGCTCCCTATTCAACAGCCACAGTTTTCATTACCAGCTCTAATAAGTCTTAACATTATTAAATGCCAAGCAGACGATAGAAAGAAACAGGCGCAGGGTGGAAGCTTTCTTTCCCACTTAAAAAGAGAGAGCATTTAGGGCTGTCTTCCCCCGGCTCCCCGCGAGGAGAACCCGCCACGGAGCGCTTGGGAAAAAAAAAAATAATAATAAAAAAAAAAGATTAAAAATAATAAAAAAAAGCAAAACCAAAGTTTTTGCGTCCCTTTTCCCCCCGCAGCTCTCGGAGGGAGAAGTCGCGTTGGGCGCAGAAATGGAGAAAAAATTTCCCCCCCTTTCTCTCAAGGCGTGCGAGGTTGGGTTGGTTTTAGTGGGAACCACCTGGAAATGGGAATTGGGCGGAGGGAGAAGCAGCTCGGAAGGGTTTTCATTGCGGGATGTGAAATCGAGGTGTTTTCCGGCAGAAATTGCGAGTTTTTCTAGCAAAAATAGGGCGATTTTCCTGCAAAATTCGCGGTTTTTTCGACCAAAATTAGCGAGTTTTTCGAGCAGAAATTGAGGTTTTTTCGAGCAGAAATTGAGGTTTTTTCGAGCAGAAATTCAGAATTTTTTTCTCCCCAGCAGAAATCGCGGCGTTTCCCAGCGCGCAGCCGCCGCCCGCCGATGCTTTACAAGCGGCCTCATCAATTATCTTAATTGGGGCCATTAAAACTTTCCCAGGCGTTAAAACCCGCCGGGGCAGCGGGAAATTCGGAATTTCGGACGCTCCTTTTGGAGATACGCAAGAACCCCCAGAAAAAAACCCCCAAATTCTCGCGGTTTTTAGGGGGGATTTCTGCTCGGCGCGGCCATAAAAACCCGGGAATTGCGGAGAAATTGGGATTTCTGCGCTCTCGGAGGGAGCGCGGCGCTCCACAGGCTCCGGCCGCGGGAATTTGCCCAAATTAGCCCCCTTTCATCCAGGAACGGGGGCTCGTGTTTGATTTGTCCGCGGCCTCACCCATGAAGGCAGAAGGGAGCGTTTTGTTTTGCCTCTTGACACGCAATTCTTGCGTGCTAATCAGGGATAAAAAGCTCCCCGCTCCTTCATTCTTTTTTTTTTTTTTAAATTTTTTTTTGTTGTTGTTGTTTTAGGGGTGGCGACAGCGAAACCGCAAGGATGAGGGGAAAAAAAACCCCCAACCCCCTTTATTATTTCAAAAATAAAGATTTTTTTACGAGCGGCGAGCCTGGATGAAAACACAACTTAAACCCCCCCAAATCTCCTTTTTCCCCCTCTAATAAAATTAAAAACACCCCGAAAGTGAGCGGGGGGAGCTTCTGGCCGACACAATGGCCCCGATTTGCAAATGAGCATCGCCCTTCTCCCAAATCACAGCAACATTTTGCAGCGTCCAACGGCTCTGCCTTTCTGCAGCAGCCGCTCCGATAATATTACAAAACTATCTAACAGCAGGGAGTTTTGAATAATTTATCTCCCTTTCTTCCCGTCCTCGGCCCTTTGTCCAAAAGTTTTTCTCCTCCTCGCGGAATTTTGAATGAGAATGGACGCGCCCTCCCTCCCCCATCCTTTTACTCCATTTTTAAGGCAGCCTCGGGTTTTTCCCCCTTTTCCCCCCCCCCTTTCTTTTTTCCTCCTTTTTCTTTCTTTTTTTTTTTTTTTTTTTTCCTCCGCTGTTTGCTTTTGTGGTCGGGAATCTTTTCCTTATAAAGCTTCAATAGACCCCAAGGTCTTTGTAAGTGAAGTTCATCTTCAAGGTTGGGAAAAAAAAAAAAGGGGGGGGGGGGAGATCGGATCCTTAAAAAAACCCAACAAAATCCCTTTTGTCACCTTCATTTCCAACTCCACTGATGGGGGGTCGGGGGAGGCTTTTTACCCCAAAATCCCCCTCCACGTGTCCCAAACTGGGGGAAATTCGGGATTGGGGGTGAATCCCGTTCACCCCCACAGCGGCGATGCCACAAATCCCCCAAAATCCCAACTCCGGCTCAAGACCTGCCCGTCCTCGCTTTGCACCAAATCGGGAGAAAATTGGGAAATCTCAACTCCCCTCTGCCGGGGATTCCCAAAATTCGCCCTTTTTCCCCCCCAAAAATCACAGTTTCTCCCCAAGAATCGCCGTTTTCTCCCCAAAAAACCCTTTCGTTTTATGCCCTACCGGAGCTGCTCCAACTCCCCCTTTTTCCCTGCCGGATCTCACGGATGCTCCCCCAAAATTCCACCTTTTCATTTTGTTGTTGTTTTTAGGAACCGCGGCGCTGCCCGCGCTCCGATTCCCACCCCCAAGCCCGCATTCCCAGCTGGGAAAAGTTGGAATTTTCCTGGCAGCGGGAGAGAAAACGCCGCGTTTGGGAGGTGATAACAGAGCCCCGCCACCGGCCTGGCTCGGAGCCTTCCCCCGCCTGGCCGGGAGCATTTCCCTGCATGGATTTCCCTGCATGGATTTCCCTGGATCGTTTCCTCGGGATGGTTTTCCCTGGATCATTTCCCCTGGATGTTTTTCCCTGGATAATTTTTCCCAGGATAATTGGGGGGTGCGGCGCCACTCCGGGGACACCCCCACCCACCCCCCCTTGCCCGTGTGTCCCCTCGTCCCTTAATTGATATTGATCGGCGCCATCGGTCACCTGTCAGCCCCGGTTCCAGGGGACCACTTAGGCGAAATCTGTTTAACAAATTCATTTACGAGGTGCCTCTCCCCCCCTCCGGCCATTCCCGGCCCTTTTTTTATGGATAATTGATCCCGAGCAAAGCACCGACAGCTCTTCCTCCTCCTGCCAGCCCCGCTCCCCGCAGGGATTTATTTTTTTGGGAAGAGCCAAACGCGGCGGCTCTGGAGCCACCCCCGGCGGGCAGGGGGTGTCCCCGTTGTCCCCGCTGTCCCCCCCCCCGGCGCTGCGGTACCTTTGTCGCCCAGGATGCCGTCGATGCTGTGCTTGGCCTTCTTGTCGCCGTCCTCCTCCTTCTTGTCGCAGTCGTCGTCCTCCTCCTTCTTGCCGAATTTGATGCGGAGCACGCGGCTAATCGAACTCACTAAACCTCGGACAGTCAAAGGCAGAAAGGCGAGTATAAGCTGCCTGCGAGGAGTGGGAATGGCCGGGAATTCTGCTCTTCCCGTGGGAATGCACCTGCCACCATCGCCGAGCCCCCGGAATTCCCGAATTCCCCAATTTGAGCATTCGCAAATTCACATCGTGACCTAAGCACCGCCGAGATGTCCCGAAGTCCCGGGATGCGCCATCCCCAGGTCACCGCACAATTCCCAAATTCCTCCTCCAGTTCCCAAAAGGATGGAGCTCCAGGTCTGCTCTGGCCCCAAAACCCGCAGGGACCCCACAGCGGAGCCCCCAGACCCCAAACACGGCCCTGCAGGCTGAACTTTGGGGCGCAACCTCGCTGCCCATGGATCTCGGGTTCTTTTGGGACATCCTGGATCTCAGGATTTCATGGATCCCTGGATCTAACAGATCTCTGGGTCTCTTGGGACCTCCTGGATCTCGGAATCTCAGGTCCGCATGGATCTCTGGATTCATGGATCTAATGGATGTCTGGGGATCTCACGGATCTCTAAATCTCATGGATATCTCAGGATCTTTAAATCTCATGGATCTCTAAATGTCTTGGCATCTCCTGGATCTCAGGATCCACAGATCTCACAGATTTCTGAATGTCTTGGCATCTCCTGGATCTCAGAATCTCTCGGGATCTCTGGATCCCGTGGATCTCTGCCCTATGGGGATGTTCATGCGCAGTCCCCACAGCACAAACCCCAGCGGGACCAACGGGGCTCCCCTTTCCCCCTGGATTTGGGGGGCGCCTCTGGGGGTCTCCCCTGCCCCGTCATCCCCCCGGCTTTCCGGGGAGCTGGAAAAACCTGGGAAAAGCGCTTGGTTTGGGGTCGGTTTTGCAGCACAAATCCCCCCCAATCCCGGGCTTTACTCTGGGTGATTTTCCCCGCTCCATCCAAGCAGAGCCTGGAGGGTGTTTGGATGCTCTGGAAAACCTTTCCCTCGGGATAACCATTCCCTCGGAGCCCGGGGAGTGTGGCCAAGCTGCCTTCTCACCTGAGGGCACCGTGCTGCGGTCGCAGTGGCCGTCCTTGAGCAGCCGGTCGCGGATCTCCCAGCTGAACATCCCGGGGTTCTCCCGCTTGTATTCCTCGATTTTCTTCTCCACGTCGGGAGTCGCGACCTGCTTTTGTGCCCAAGGGGCGCCGGGGTGTCCCCGCGGGGATGGAGGGAGGGAGGGAGAGCAGGGGAAAAGCGCTTTTAATTCAAAAGAAGCAGCGCAACTCAGCCATGCCCGGCCGGGCTGCGGGGTTTGGGGTGGAAAATGGGGATTGGGAGCTGGGAAAGGAGGGAAATAAAAGTGGAAAAAGGCCCTGATCCCCCAAATCCTAAAAGAAGGGAAAGGAGGGAATAAAGATGGGAAAAGACTCTGCTCCCCTAAGTCTTAAAAGCGGGGATAGGAAGGAAATAAAGCTGGGAAAAGGCCCTGCTCCCCCAAATCCCAAAAGCTCGATCTCCAAGAACCGGGAGGGCCGGCAGGATGGGATTACCCTGAGCTCCAGGGAGATGGTGCAGGGGACACTTTTTGGGGATTTTATGGGATTTCCTATTCCCGAAGAATCCCGAATTCTCTGCTCCCCACATCCCGCCGGGATCTCTCCAACGCGCACCACTTGTTGCACGTGGAAACCACAAAAAAGAAAAACACTTTCATCCATCACCACCTCCAGCTCGGGCCTCGCCTTCTCCCCACCAAAAACCAAAAACCGCAACTTTATTAAAACCTTTACTCCCCTAAAAAAACCACTGGGGAAACTCTCGCTGCTCCCCAAAACACGGCGGAATTTAGGGTTTCTCCCCTTCAAAAACCACTGGGGAAACTCGCGCTGCTCCCCAAAACACGGCGGAATTTTGGGTTTCTCCCCTTCAAAAACCACTGGGGAAACTCGCGCTGCTCCCCAAAACACGGCGGAATTTTGGGTTTCTCCCCTTCAAAAACCACTGGGGAAACTCTCGCTGCTCCCCAAAACACGGCGGAATTTTGGGGCTCGGTGCCCGCAGCGCACTCACCCTGGGCTTGCTGCCGCCGATGGCCCCGGGCCGGATGGATCCGGTCTCTTGGTAGCGGCAGAGGATTTTGGAGACGCAGCCGTGGGAGACGCGGAGCTGCCGGGAGATCACGCAGGGCCGGATGCCGTGGTGCGCCATCTCCACGATCTTGTGGCGGATGTGGTTGGGCAGCGGGCGCCCGTTGATGAAAACCCCTCCGAGCTGGTTCACCCTGCCCTGGCCCAGCGGGGTGGACACTGCGAGGGACGAGGGGGGAAAAAACCCGACCCAAAAAAAGCGGGGAAAAGTTAAATTAGAGGGGAAAATTCCGGCGTGTCTTTCCTCGCACATCGCGCTTCTCTCCCGGGGTTTGGAGGTTTGAAAGAAGGGGGAAAGTCTCGCCCGTGCCCTGCTCTCCGTGTTTATCCCGCTGGTTATCCCTCTGTTTGTTTTTCCCACTGTTTGTTTATCCCGGTGTTTGTTTATCCCGGCACCACGCGTGAGATTTTCCCCATAGAAAATGGGAAAATAAAAATCCCCCCCGAGCCGCTCTCCCATCCCCGAGACACCCCCCGTGTGTGTCCATCCCTGGAAATTTGTCCGCATTTGGGATTTCACACCTTGGTTTGAAACCATTCCGCGAGCAGATCCAAACCCGCACAACAAAACGCTCCCAAAACTTCTCCTTTCTCCCCCAAAAAAATCACGCCTGGATTTACAGAGCTCCGCTCTCAAATAAACTTTTGGCCATCACCTCTGGAACACCCTTGGGGAGATTTTTGGAGTGGTTTTGGGGGTTTTTTGGGGTGGTTTGGGCGGGATTTTACCCCGCGGCCGCTTCGCCGCCGCCTCTCCGGGCTCCTTCGCCCCCTCCCCAATTTATCGAACACCTCGCGCCGCAGATCTCGCAGATTAATACGATTTCACAGGCTGGAAATTAAAGCGAAAAGGAGGGGAGGCAGCACGGGAGGGGGCAGAACTCAGCTGGGTAATTTGCGCCAGGCGAGGCGAAGGGGGGGCGGATTTTTATTTCTTTTTTCTTTTATATATATATATAATTTTTTTTCCCTCCCCTTCTCTCGCTACAAAGAAAAGTCGATTCCAGAAATTGCCTGGCGATTTAGCGAGAATCATGCACCGCTAATTCCGAGTCACTTTGGCCGGCGCTCCCTGGATGTATCATTATCGACAGATAACACTCGAGTGGCCAATTTTACATTCAAGAGCCGCTAAAAGCGCCGGCCGCTCTCTCCTTTCATTATTCCCAGTCATGTTGTGCAAATATTGTTGTAATCCTTTGATCCTTTCCCTTGCCGTCTGTTTTACTTCATTTGCTACAGAAAAGCACTTCAGCAAATCCCCGCGCCCTGTGTGTTTTGCAGCCTGCGTGGTTTTCCGCGGGTTTGCGATTCGCCACTTGAGCACGGGCGGGATGAAATTTTCTCCGCTTTTAATAAATGCGGCCAGAGGGGTCCTGGATAGAAAATTTGCCTTTTTTTTTCCTTTTTTTTTTTTTTTTTTTTAAATTTTTTTTTTTTTTTTTTTTTTTTTTTTTTTGGAGCGTGTGTGCCTGGAAATAATCGCCCCCCTCGTGACAAAGGCACGGCGGAGGGAGGATGGGTGACACTCGGCGAGGTGACAGCTCCCGAGTCCCCCGCTTCGCCAGCCCCGGCCAAGGACATCATCCCGGCTTCCCCGCTGCTCCCCGGATCGAGGTTTTTATTCCTGTTTTCCCCCTCCGAAAAGTTAAATCCCGGCAGTTTGGTTGTTTTCCCTCCCGTTTTGACACGGGGACATTAAAAAATCGACCCAACGGCCCCAAAAAACCCCAAAGCGGGAGAAGCTGCCCCAAAAATCCTGCGGGATGCCCGGGAATGCTGGAAACACGGAAAAAAACAGCAAAGCGGATCCCGGGAATTCGCGGGGAGAGCGGAGGGAAGGGGCTGGATAAGGGGTGAGAAGTTGGGAGAATTTCGGGAACCCCCCAGGAGCGGAGCTGAGCCGCTCCCTCTGCCCCCGCGGGTGATTCCAGAGGGATGGAGCGGAGATTTTAGGGATGGAGCGGAGATTTTGCAGAGCTGAGAGCCCCCCCCCGGTTCTTCCAGAGGGATGGAGCGGAGATTTTCCAGACCTATGAGCCCCCTCGGGTGATTCCAGAGCGATGGAGCAGCGCTTTTCCAGAGTTAAAAGCCCCCCCGTAATTCCGGAGGGGTGGAACAGCGTTTTTCCAGATCTAGACTCCCCCCCAGGTTATTCCAGAGGGATGGAGCAGCGCTTTTCCAAACCTAAGAGCCCCCCCTCGTAATTCCAGAGGGATGGAGCGAAGGTTTTCCAGACCTAAAAGAACCTCCAGGGTTATTCCAGAGGATGGAGCGGAGATTTTCCAAACCTAAGAACCCCCCCTCCGCCATAATTTCAGAGGGATGGAACGGCACCTTTCCAGACCTAAGAGCCCCCTCTCATAATTCCAGAGGGATGGAGCGGTGCTTTCCCAGACCTAAGAGCCCCCCTCGGGTAATTCCAGAGGGATGGAGCGAAGCTTTTCCAGACCAAAAAGACTCCCCAGGTTATTCCAGAGGGATGGAGCAGCGCTTTTCCAGACCTAAGAAACCCCCCCAAAAAAATCCCGGAGGGATGGAACAGCGTTTTTCCAGATCGAGGGCCCCCCAGGTTATTCCAGAGGGATGGAGCAGAAATTTTCCAAACCTAAGAACCCCCCCAATAATTCCAGAAGGATGGAGCGGTGTTTTTCCAGACCTAGCCCCCCCGTGGGTGATTCCAGAGCGCTTTTCCAGCTTTCCCAGACCTACCTTCCAGCGGGAAGCCGGTGCGGGGGTAGTTCTGCCCCGGCGCCGGGCGCATCATCCGCGGCACCGTCCCGGGCAGCGCTGCCATGGTCGGGGGGCGGCCGAGGGGGCTCCGGTGCGGACCGGGGCTGGACCGGGGCGGGGGAACACCGGGCACAACCAGGGGGGCTGCGGAGCCGCCTCCTCCGACCTTCCCAGCCCTTCCAGCGGCTGCAAAACAAGGGAGAAATCTGGGCTCCGAGCGAGTGGGGAAAAACCGCCCAAAAATTATTAAAAAAAAAACCCCGAGAACGGTTAAAAAAAAAAAAATCAGCGGAAAAATCAAAACGCTGCAACGCTGGGGGATGAAAGGGGTGGGGGATGAAAGGGGAGGGGGGGGATCACCCACCAGAAATTGCCGGGAAAGTTTGGGGGCTGTGTCCCGAGCGGCCGCTCCGCTGGAATGTCACCCGGGAGGAGCAGGCACGGCCAAAGTTGCCAAAAGGAGCTGGGCTGGGCTTGGGGCTGGTTTGGGGCTGGTTTAGGGCTGGCTCGGGGCTGGTTTGGGGCTGGTTTGGGGCTGGTTTGGGGCTGGCTCGGGGCTGGTTTGGGGCTGGCTCGGGGGGCAGAGCGGGGGGAGCCGCGGCCCCCCGGATTCGCTCCGTGCGCTGCGGTTCTTCCTCCTCGCGGCGCGGCTGTGGCAGCGCTGGAGGAGGAGGAGGAGGAGGAGGAGGAGGAGGAGGAGGGGGCTGGAAGTTGCTCCGGCGGGGAAGTTGGGGCGGTGGGAAGGACGGGCGGGCTCTGATAGGCTCCGGCTCCTTTCTTTTATGGGAAGGGGGATCCGCGCCCGGCGCCGGCACCAATGGGAGCGCAGCCCCGCGCTCCTTCCCAGAGCGATTTTTTTGGGATGTTTTTGGTCATTCTCAGGCTCCTCGTGGAAAGATGGGGTGATGGAGCGGCTGGGAAAGATTTGGGGTGGAACAGAGCACGGGGAATCAGGAATTGCGGGAGTTTGGGGTTTTTTTGGTGGGTTTTGGGGGATTTTTTTAGGGTTTTTTTTTCCCCCTAAGCGGATTCCAGGAGGGGAAAAGCGGGCGGGGCATGGGATCAGGGTGGGGGAATTGCGGCGTGGATTGAAAAATAAAATAAAATTTAAAAACGCAAATTAAAAAAAAAAAAAGAAAGGAAATAAAATAAGGTTTTAATAAATAAATAAAAAGTTAAAAATGAATGAAAATTAAAATGAATGGCATTAAGTGGAATAGGAATTAAACAAGACAACAACTTTTAAAAGCTGAAGTTAAAAAATTGAAATTCAAATATTTAGAAAGTATTTTGAGAAAGTGAAAAGACTTCAATAAGAAATAAATGGAATAATAAGAAATAAATGCGATATAAATAAATAAATAAATAAAATGCTCTCCATCTCCAAGGTTTGGAGCCGCTTTTCCCATCCCTCCATCCCTCCCTGGGGGGTGTCAAAGTCCCACCCCGACGCCCCCCAAGTCTTTGGGGCCGGCCCAGCGCCCCCACACCTTCCCCATCCCAGGTGCCGCCCTCATTAATTAACAACCGCGTTAATTACGGGGCGGGCTGGGGGCCGGGCGGAGAATTCCCGATTTTGCCCCAAAAGCTGCGGGAGCCTTGGGAATGAGCGCGCAGCGGGACGTGACGCCGGCGCCGGCGCTGCCTTTTGTTCGCAGCTGTAAAAGGGACTCGGCCCCGCCGCCCCCGCCGCCCCCTCCCCAAAACCCCCCCAGGAGCGGCCGCGCCGCCCCCGGCCCCAAAGGGGACCCCAAAGCCCGGCCTGGCCCCCCCCAGCCCGCCCCGCTCCTCCCTTGGCTGTGCTGTGGGGTTAAACCCGGCCTGGAGCCCAATCTCGGCCTAAGCCGCGCCTAAACCTGCGCGATTTGGGCTTTTCTGCTTTTCCATCCTCAAATCCACCTCAATCCCCCTCCAAAATCGGGATAGTGCGAGGAGGGGGAAAAAGCGATTTTAAAATCCTTCCCGAGGCGTCAAATTGCGCCCGGACTCTGAGCCCGGCTCAGGCGCGACTTTGGCGAACGAAAATAAATCTCGCTCCTTCCCCGCTTCCCAAAAAACGCCAATTCCCGGAGGTTTTTTTTTGGGGAAAAAAATCCCGTCCCCGCCGCATTCCTGACGCTGTAATTGAATTATTAGCCGGGATAGTGGGGAAGGAGCCTGGGAATAAAGTTGAAAATTGAATATTTCTGCTCTGGCGGCGCTGGGGGAAGGTGAAACCCCGGGAGCGGAGCCCGAGCCCTCCTTCCCCGCCGCTCCCGCCGGGGTCACGGAGCCCGCAGGAAAATCCCGCACTTCAAACGCCGCCGTTGTTTTCCCTCCTTCCCCCGCCCCGTTCTGCCGGAATTGGGGGAAGATTCGGCAAAAAAAAAAAAAAAAAATTAGAAAAAATTAGGAAAAAATTCACTTTCTCCCTCCTGCAGCTCCGGACAGTGGCCACGCAAAGAGCTCCAATGGTTGTTGTCATTGTTTATATTATTATTATTATTATTATTATTATTATTATTATTATTATTATTATTATTATTATTATTATTATTATTATTATTATTATTATTATTATTATTATTATTATTATTTTGAGGGGGGGTCAGGCTGCGGCCGCGGCCGCACCCTGGGGTTTGTCCAGGTGGGGGCCAGGGGGTGACAGGGATTGTCCCCACCTGGGGAAGGGACAGCCTTGTCCCCACCCATCACCCCAAAAATCCGCTCCAGGAGGGGTCACCTGCGCCAAATCCTTTTTGGTGTTAAATTTGAATTTTTTTCCTTTTTTTTTCCAATTTTTTTTCTTCTTTTTTTTCCTTTTTATTTCAGTTTTCCCATCATCTCCCGGCTCTGCCTCGCGGACAAAAGCCGAGCGCGGTTCTCTGGATTAGAGGCGGCATCCATCGGGATGCGGAGCGCGGAATTCCCGGAGCTCTCCCGGCGGGAATTTCTCTCCCCACCTTCCCGGCGCATCTCCATGGTTTCCTAAGGTATGTTCCTGCTCGATAAATGCCGCGATTCCCGCGGGAACGCGCGCTGGGATTATTTGGGATTTTTTTAGGAGCATCCCGTTATTCCCCGCATCCCTCGCGGGAGTGTTTCCAACTCGGATGCGCGCTTGGAAATGCGGATTTTTGGGATAAAAAGGCTCCACATCCCATTTTCTCCATGGAAAAGACGCTCTCAGGTTGATTGAACCCGTCTGGAAAATCTCCCCAATCAGCGATTTTATTTATTGCAGTTCTCCTCAAAATCCCCTTCTAAAAATTATTTTTATTAATTAAGATTCTCCTCAAAAAGTCCTTTTATTTTTTAAAAAATTTTATTATTTTTTTAGGGATATCAGCCCATTTCTGGAGCGGGGCGCACCCAGGAAGGAGAAATTTCCCAGGAAAATCCCTCAGGAGGAAAACCCGAAGGATTCGATCCCGATTTTCAACACAAGGAGGGGAAAAAGCAAAACCAAACCGAGCCCAAAAGCGGCCGGGGATGAATTCCTCGATGAAAAGTTGGTTCCAGGAAGGCGATGGATGTGGGAAGGTTTTCCGTGGGAGATCCCAGCGTTATTTTCCCAAGCGATTATCCCAGGAATCTCCCTTTAAAGGGAGAGAAATCCACCTTGGAAAAACGGGGATTGAAAGGAAAATATTTCTGTGGGATTTCCGCGTTTTTCCAGAGTTTTTTAGTGCCGGGAGAAGCCGGGATGGGAGCGGGGCCGGGGAAGGAGCGAGGGAGCGGCGGGGAAAGTGGTGGAAAAGGGGCTGGGAGGTGTGGAAAGAGCAATTAATAGATTAATGAAGTAATTAATTCAATGAATTCTCCTTTTCCAGGAGGAGGGAATCCAGGAATGTCCTCAGGAGGGTCCCAGGAGTGTCCCAGGAATGTCCTCAGGAGGGTCCCAGCAGTGTCCCCAGCAGACCCCCAGGATGATCCCAAGTGTCTCCAGGAGACTCTGGGTGTCCCCAGGAGATCCTGGCAATGTCCCCTTCGAATCCAGGGTGTCCCCAGATGATCCCAGAAGTGTCCTCAGGAGTGTCCCAGGAATGTCCCCAGCAGATCCCAGGATGATGCCAAGTGTCCCCAGGAGACTCTGGGTGTCCCCAGGAAGGTCTCCAGGAGATCCTGACAATGTCCCCAGCAGATCCAGGGTGTCCCCAGGTGATCCCAGGAGTGTCCCCAGTAGTGTCCCAGCAGATCCTGGGGGTGTCCCCAGGAATGACCCTAGGAGATCCTGGCAATGTCCCTAGGTGATCCCAAGTGTCCCCAGGAAATTCTGAGTGTCCCTAGGAGTGTCCCCATCAGATCCTTGTTACCCCCAACAGTGTCCCCAGGAGATCTCAGGTGTCCTCGGGAGTGACCCAGCAGATCCCGGGGGTGTCCGCAGGAGTGTCTTCAGGAGATCCTGGCAATGTCCCCAACAGTGTCCCCAGGGAATTCTGAGTGTCCTCAGGAATGTCCCCATCAGATCCTGATTATCCCCAGCAGTGTCCCCAACAGTGTCCCCAGGAGTGTCTCAGCTGATCCTGGGTGTCCCCAGGAGATTCTGGGTGTCCTCAGGAGATCCTGGCAATGTCCCCTTCGAATCCAGGGTGTCCCCAGGTGATCCCAATTGTCCCCAGGGGATTCTGAGTGTCCCCAGGAGCGCCCCCATCAGATCCTGGTTATCCCCAGCAGTGTCCCCAACAGCGTCTCCAGGAGATCCCAGGTGTCCTCCAGAGCGTCCCAGCAGATCCTGGGTGTCCCTGAGGGTGTCCCCAGGAGATCCCAGCAATGTCCCCAGCTGATCCCAAGCATACCCGGGTGATCCCGAGTGTCCCCAGGGGATTCTGAGTGTTCCCAGGAGTGTCCCCATCAGATCCTGGTTATCCCCAACAGCGTCCCCAAGAGATCCCAGGTGTCCCTAGGAATGTCCCCAGCTGATCTTGAGTGTCACCAGAGTTGCCCCAGGTGATCCCAAGTGTCCCCAGTGGGTTCTGGGTGTTCCCAGGAGTGTCCCCAGGAGATCCCAGGTGTCCCCAGGAGTGTCCCAGCAGATTCTGGATGTCCCCGGGGCTGTCCCCAGGAGTATCCCATGAGTGTCCCCAGGAGATCCTGGCAATGTCCCCATGTGATCCCGAGTGTCCCCAGGGGATTCTGGGTGTCCCCATCAGATCCTGGTTATCCCTAGCAGTGTCCCCAGGAGATCCCAAGTGTCCCCAGGAGATCCTGGCAATGTCCCCAGCTGATCCTGAGTGTCTCCAGGTGATCCCAAGCATGTCCAGGAGATTCTAAGTGTCCCCAACAATGTCCCCAGGTGATCCCAAGTGTCCCCAGCAGTGTTCCCAGGAGATCCTGAGGGTCCTCAGGTGATCCCAAGTGTCTCCAGAAGTGTCCCCAGGAGTGTCCCAAGAGTATCCCCAGCAGATCCAGGGTGTCCCTAGAAGATCCCGCGTGTCCCCGGCAGTGTCCCCATGACTGTCCTGAGTTTCACAGGAATGTCCCCAGCAGACCCCGGGTGTCCCCAGGTGATCCCAGGTGTCCCCAGGAGATTCTGTGTGTCCCCAGGAGATCCCGCCAATGTCCCCAGGGTGTCCCCAGGAGGTTTCAGGTGTCCCCAGGGGTGTCCCCAGGGGTGTCCCCAAGAGGTCTCAGGTGTCCCCAGGGGTGTCCCCGGTTTGTTTTTCCCAGAGCCCAGACCCGAGGATCCAAGTCCCGGGCGGGGCTCAAAGGGCGGAGCGGCCCCGCCCTGGGCCGGGTTTAAATCGGCCTGGAGCCGTTCCCTGATCCAAGCCCGACATCTCTGGGATGAGCCGGGAATTTTCACGGGATAAATCCCAACCGCGAGCCTGCAGCGGCCCCGTTCCCGCTGTGGATCCCGACACTCCCGATCCCACAGAATTCCCGTCCCTTCTCAGATTCCCGGAGCGGGATTAAATCCCCTTTGCCCGAGGCTCGGCCCCGCTCCGGGCGCCGCTGGGGTTTTCCTGGATTTCCCGGGGCTCGTTCCGCCCGGATCCGCCTCCGGAATAACGCCTGGAATCCAGCGGGGAGAGGGAATTGTCCCGGGCTGTGACCCCCGAGGGATCCCGAGGGAATCTGAGATTCCCAAAGGGCTCTGGAGAAGGGGCAGGGATGGGGAAAATCGGGATGGGGGAAATTGCGATTGGGATTTCCAGGGAGTTTTCTCCTGGAGATCTCCAGCCCGATGGGATGGGATCCATAAAAATCCACAATTCCCTAAATTCCCATTCCAGTTACATCCGTGTGGGATTTCCACCCCAGTCTCTGTTCCCACCTGGGATCATTCCCAAACTGTTCCAGCTGCATCCATGTGGGATTCCCATCCCAATCCCATTCCCACATCATTCCCAAACCATTCCAGTTGCATCCATGTGGGATTCCCACCCAGGATCATTCCCAAACTGCTCCAGCCACATCCATGTGGGATTCCCACCCCAATCATCTCCATGGGACTGGGGCCTCTCCTGCTTTTTGGGGAGCATCTCCATGGGTTTTTGAGGAGCATCTCCATGGATTAGGGGTCTGTCCTCTTTTCTTGGGGGACGTCTCCGTGGGTTTTAGGATCTGTCCTGGTTTTTGAGGACAATTTCCATGGGGTTTGGGATCTGTCCTGATTTTTGAGGAGAATTTCCTTGGGATTGGGTGTGATTCTGCTTTTAGGGAGAATCTCCATGGGTTTGGGGTCTGTTCTGCTTTTTGGGGACATCTGCATGGAATTGGGGTCTGTCTTGAATCTTGGGAGCACCTCCATGGGATTTTGGGGAGCATTTCCATGGGATTTAAGATCTGTCCTCCTTTTCTGGGAGATATCTCCATGCGTTTTCAGATCTATCCTGCTTTTTGAGGAGAAATTCCATGGGATTGGGGTCTGTCCTGCTTTTTGGGGACATCTTCATGGAGTTTAGGATCTGTCCTGCTTTTTGAGGTGAATTTCCATAGGATTGTGATCTGTCCTACTTTTGGGGAGCACTTCCATGGAATTGGGGTCTTTCCTGCTTTTTTTGGGGGGACATCTCCATGGGTTGTAGGATCTGTCCCGCTTTTTGAGGAGAAATTCCATGGGATTGGGGTCTGTACTCATTGTTGGGGACATCTCCATGGGACTGAGGCCTGTCCTGAATTTTGGGAGACATCTCCATGGGTTTTTGGGAAGCATTTCCATAGGATTTGGATCTGTGCTGCTTTTTGAGGAGAATTTCCTCGGGATTAGGTCCTATTCTGCATTTTGGGTGCACTTCCATGGGATTGGGGTCTGTCCAGCTCTTTGGGGATATCTCCATGGGATTTGGGCCTGTCCTGAATTTTGGGAGCATCTCCATGGGATTTTGGGGAGCATTTCCATGGGATTGGGTTCTGTCCTCCTTTTCTGGCAGACATCTCCATGGGTTTTTGGGTCTGTCCTGCTTTTTGAGAAGAATTTCCATGGAATTGGGACCTGTCCTGCTTTTTGAGGAGAAATTCCAGAGGATTGGGGTCTGTTCTGCTTTTGGGGAGCGTCTCCATGGGTTTTGGGATCTGTCCTGATTTTTGGGAGACATCTCCATGGGGTTTTGT
Organism: Ammospiza nelsoni; assembly: GCF_027579445.1. Lineage (NCBI taxonomy): Eukaryota > Metazoa > Chordata > Aves > Passeriformes > Passerellidae > Ammospiza > Ammospiza nelsoni. The sequence continues at coordinate 6,276,139 of NC_080654.1, read as the reverse complement.
GCAGCATTTCCATGGGTTTGGGGTCTGTGCTGCTTTTTGAGGAGAATTTCCTTGGGATTGGGTCTTACTCTGCGTTTTGGGAGCACTTCCATGGGACTGGGGCCTCTCCTGAATTTTGGGAGACATCTCCATGGGATTTTGGTCAGCATTTCCATGGGATTGGGGTCTGTCTTCCTTTTCTGGGGGACATCTCCATGGGGTTTCGGATCTGTCCTGCTTTTTGAGAAGAAATTCCATGGGATTGGGGTCTGTCCTGCTTTTTGGGGGACATCTCCATGTGTTTTAGGATCTGTCCTGCTTTTTGAGGAGAATTTCCACGGGATTGGGTCCTATTCTGCTTTTTAAGAGCACTTCCATGGGTTTGGGGTCTGTCCTCCTTTTCTGGGAGACATCTCCTTGGGTTTTGGGATCTGTCCTGATTTTTGGGAGCATGTCCATGGGAATTTGGGAAACATTTCCATGGTATTTAGATCTGTCCTGATTTTCTGGGGGACATCTCCATGGGGTTTGGGATCTGTCCTGCTTTTCGAGGAGAATTTCCACAGGACTGGGGTCTGTCCTGCTTTTTGGGGACATCTCCATGGAATTGGGCCTGTTCTGATTTTTGGGACCATCTCCATGGGTTTTTGGGCAGCATTTCCAAGGGTTTTAGGATCTGTGCTGCTTTTTGAGGAGAAATTCCATGGGATTGGTGCCTGTCCTGCTTTTTGGGGAGCATGTCCCAAAAAGCAGGACCAGGATTAATGGCGATAATTATTGATAATGATTGATAATTATTGATACTGGATCTAACAAAGCCTCACTTGTCACAGCAGGTGTTGTAAAGCCAGGCCTAAATCCCACTGGAAACCCAAGGAATTCCAGCAGGAGGAGCACGAAGGTTAAAAAACTCAGCAGGACCAACTCAGTGATCCCAAATATTGATGGAAATCAGAAATTATCAGTAAGAAACTCATTCAAATTGATAAAAATCAGGAATTATCAATAGACTCAAGAAATATTGATGGAAACCAGGAATTATCAATAATAAACTCACCAAATATAGATCAAAATAAGGGATTATCAATAATAAATTCACCAAATATTGATGGAAATCAATATCAATTATGAAAATCAATTTTCCATAATAAACTGTCACAAATATTGATTAAATCAGGGATTATCAATAATAAACTCACACAAATATTGGTTAAATCAGAAATTAATAATGAACTCAATAATGAACTCACCAAATATTGATTAAAATATTATTATTATTACTATATTACTACTAATAATATTGTCAACTCTAAACCACACAAATAAATTGATAAAACAATCAAAACAAAGGAAAAATAAAATAAAATTTATTTTTCCTTTGTTTTGATTGTTTTATCAATTTATTTTTAGTTTTAAAAATTTGGGACTCCTTTAATTGTAGAACTGAGACTTAAACAGGAATTATTTTAATATTCACACTTAATTAGTATTATTTATTTATATTATTATTTATTTACAATTTAATTATTGGTTTTATATTCACACTAAAGTATTTGTTAGTATTTTATTATTTATTTACATTAATTATTGATTTTATATTCCAACGAAAGCATTTGTTAGTATTTTATTAATATTTGAATAAAGCCCCCGAACCTTTGGAGTCATACAGAATTAAACGGGAAAATAAAGGGATTTTTCCATGGGGAAAAAAAAAAACACATTCCAGGGTTTTAGACCAGGAATAGGAATTTAGGAATTTTTATGGGATTTTTGTGGATCCCATCCCTCTCTCCCATCTTCGTCCCAGCATTCCCAGCCCAAAATCCATGTCCCAGGTGCATCCTAAGGAATGAGGGAAGGGAAGGTTTGGGAAGGTTTGGGAAGGGAAGGTTTGGGAAGGTTTGGGAAGGTTTGGGAAGGGAAGGGAAGGGAAGGGAAGGGAAGGGAAGGGAAGGGAAGGGAAGGGAAGGGAAGGGAAGGGATCCCACCTGGAATTCTCTGCTCCAACATGGAATTGTTGGAGAAGGTCCAGAGGAGGCCATGGAGATGCCAAAGGGATTGGAGCAGCTTGGACGGGTGGAGGGATGACGGACGAACAGATGGACGGACGGATGGAATCCATGGATGGATGGATGGATGGATGGGGGATGAGTGATGAATGGAATCCATGGATGGATGAAATCCATGGAGAGATGAATGGAATCCACAGATGGATGGATGGATGGATGGATGGATGGATGGATGGATGGATGGATGGATGGATGCATGCATGCATGGATGCATGGAATCCATGGATGTATGGATGGATGGATGGATGGAAGGAGGGGTGTGGAGAACTTGGAGCAACTTCCAGTGTCTGGAGGGGCTCCAGGGAAGCTGGAGAGGGAATGTTCCTCGGGAAGAGGAGTGCCAGGATGAGCAGGAATGGGTCAGACTGAGATAGAGTGATTTGAGTGGAATTTGGGAAGAAATTCCTGCCCAGGAAGGAGGCGAGGCCCTGGCACAGCTCTCCTGAAAAGCTGTGCCTGCCCCTGGATCCCTGGAATGTCCCAGGGTGGGCTGGATGGGGCTGGAGGCACCTGGGGCCAGGGAAGGTGTCCGGACATGGAACGGGATCGGCTCGAAGGTCCCGCCAACCCAACCTGAACCATTCCGGGGTCCTTTTCCCTGTCCCACAGTGCCACCTGAAGGGGGAATTCCCGGAGTTCCTGCAGGAATCCCCAGCTCCGGAGGGATCAGCGTGTCCTGGGACGGATGTGCTCGGACACAGCTTGGACACAGGTCAGGGACCTTTCCTTCCCTTTCTCCCTGTAATCGGAATTCCTTTGGGATCTCTCCGGGGATCTCTGAACCCCTTCCATGGAGCGGTTCCTCGGCTCGCATCCCTGGGGCTTTTTTGGGATAAGCAGAGCGGCTGCTCTCGGCGTTCCATCGGCAGATCCCTGCTGCCACCGTGTGGACCCGGCCGGGAAGGTTCGGGAAAAGATTCCCTGCTTTTCCCCGTCATCCATCCATCCATCCATCCATGGATTCCATCCATCCATCCATCCATCCATCCATCCATCCATCCATCCATCCGTCTATCAATCCATCCATGGATTCCCTCCCTCCCTCCCTCCTTCCCTCTCCAGGATAACGGAGGGTGATCCATGGATGGTTTTATATAAAATCATATTTTCTCTATAAAAGGTTATTCTCTTTAAATTATATTTTCTATAAAACTATATTTTCTATTAAAATGACACCTCCAAAACTCCCCTGAGGAGGTTCCAGCGGCCCTGGACACTTGGGAATGCTGGGCTGGATGGAACGAACAGCGTTGGGACCTCGGATCCTCCTTGCCTGAGCCTTGGATCAGACAGGGAGAATTCCATGGAATCCTGAGCCCTTCCACCAGGTCCATCTGGGGATTTGGATGAGCCCCCAGCTCCTCCCAGCTCCTGGTGAGGATAAAAATCCTGGATGTCAAGGATGGGGAATTCCAGGGAGCTCCAAGTGGGACCTTGAGCATCCAGAAGGGCCCAAGGAGCCTGGAGCAGGGGAAGCTGGGATTGGGAAGGACCTGCCAAGGAAGGAATTGTCCTGGGACAGGGAAGGACCCAAGGTCCGCAGGGCCAGGATGGGGAGGAACTGTGGGATGAGCTCCCTCGGCCTTCCCAGTGTTTGATCCCCAGTTCCCACCAAAGAGCCATGGAGATGCCTTGGGGAAAGATGTTGGAGATCCTGGAGTCCATGGGAATCTGTGCTGGGATCTGGGGCTGGATCTGGCTGTGGAGGACACCAGGACAATCCCACACCTTCATTCCATGCGATCCCAAATCTCCACCTGTACCAGGATGTGGGACTGGATTCATCTTTGAAGGACACCAGGAAAATCCCACACCTTCATCCTGGACAATCCCAGGCCTTCATTCCAGGTGATCCAAAATCCCCGCCTGCATAGGAATGTGGGGCTGGATCTGTCTTTGGAGGACACCAGGACAATTCCATAGATCCCTTCATTCCAGGTGTTCCCAAACCTCTGCCTGCACTGGAATGTGGACCTGGATCCGTCTTTGGAGGACACTGGGACAATCCCTTCATTCCAGGTGATCCCAAATCCCTCTCTGAACCAGGATCTGGGGCTGGATCTGGCCTTGGAGGAGACTGGGATGATCCCACACCTTCATCCTGGACAGTCCCATGTGTTCATTCCAGGTGATCCCAAATCTCTGACTCCACTGGGATGTGGGGCTGAATCTGGCTGTGGAGGACACTGGGACAATCCCTTCATTCCAGGTGATCCCAAATCCCTCTCTGAACCAGGATCTGGGGCTGGATCTGGCCTTGGAGGAGACTGGGACAGCCCTGTGCCTTCATCCTGGACAATCCCATGTGTTCATTCTCTGGATCTCTGCCTCCACTGGGATCTGGGGCTGGATCTGGCTGTGGAGGACACCAGGACAATCCCACACCTTCATTCCATGTGATCCCAAATCTCACCTGTACTAGGATGTGGGACTGGATTCATCTTTGAAGGACACCAGGACAACCCCACGCCTTCATCCTGAACAATCCCATGTGTTCATTCCAGGTGATCCAAAATCCCCGCCTGCATAGGAATGTGGGGCTGGATCTGTCTTTGGAGGACACCAGGACAATTCCATAGATCCCTTCATTCCAGGTGTTCCCAAACCTCTGTCTGCACTGGAATGTGGACCTGGATCCGTCTTTGGAGAATACTAGGACAATCCCTTCATTCCAGGTGATCCCAAATCCCTCTCTGAACCAGGATCTGGGGCTGGATCTGGCCTTGGAGGAGACTGGGACAGCCCTGTGCCTTCATCCTGGACAATCCCATGTGTTCATTCCACGTGATCCCAAATCTCCACCTGTACCAGGATGTGGGACTGGATTCATCTTTGAAGGACACCAGGACAACCCCACGCCTTCATCCTGGACAATCCCATGTGTTCATTCCAGGTGATCCCAAATCTCCACCTGCCCTGAAATGTTGGGCTGTCTTTAGAGGACACTGGGACAATCCCTTCATTCCAGGTGATCCCAAATCTCCACCTGCACCGGGATGTGGGACTGGATTCATCTTTGGAGGACATTGGGAGAATTCCTTCATTCCAGATGATCCCAAATCCCTGCCTACATCAGGATCTGGAAGTTCAGGGCTGGAAAAATGCGGAATCTGAGTTAATCGGGATCATTCCCATTGGAATTGGGATCATTCCATTGGAATTGTGATAATTTCCATTGGAATTGGGATAACTTCATTGGCATTGGGATAATTTCCATTGGAACTGGGACCAGTTCATTGGAATTGGGACCAGTTTGTTGGAATTGGGATAATTTCCATTGGCATTGGGATAGTTTCCATTGGAGCTGGGATATTTTCCATTGGAATTTGGATAATTTCCATTGGCATTGGGATAGTTTCCATTGGAGCTGGGATATTTTCCATTGGAATTTGGATAATTTCCATTGACATTGGGATAGTTTCCATTGGAGCTGGGATATTTTCCATTGGAATTTGGATAATTTCCATTGGCATTGGGATAATTTCATTTGAATTGGGATAATTTCCATTGGAATCAGGACCAGTTCATTGGAATTGGGATAATTTCTGTCAAAACTGGGATTATTTTCATCAGGACTTGGATAACTTCCACTGGAAGTGGGAAATTATCCAAATTTCCCCTGGAATTGGGAGAATTTAATTGGAATTGGGACCAGTTCATTGGAATTGGGATAATTTCCATGGGAATTGGGATAATTTCATTGGAATTGAGGGATGGGAAGGGTTGTGGATGGATGTCCTGGCTTTTTTAGGGATCATCCTCCCCCTGGAATCCCAAGGAATGGCTGGGGCTGGGAATTTGGGATTCCCTCATGCTCTGGGGTTTTCCAGGGGGTCAGAGCTGGGTATCGATCCCAAAGGAATCCCATGGGGTGAGGAGAAATGGGAAAAATGATCCCATGGGAAAAGATTCCTTTGGTTTCTCTAGGCTGTAAAAACTGCCCTGATCCCAAATTTCTGCAATTCCCAGAAATTCAGAATTTGCTGGAATTCCCACTTTTCCCTCTTGCTTTCCTTTCCCTGTCCTGCAGGAATTTGGGATGAAACCTGGACTGAACCCTTCCCATGGAGTAAAAACCTGACACAGCCTGGATAAATCCCTGAAATTCCAATATTCCCCAAGTGTGGCCTCAGGAAAATTCAGGAATCCCAATTTGCTTCTTTCTGAGGTGATTTTTTGCTGGAATTCCTGCTTTTCCCTCCCCCTTTGGCATTCCCTGGGCATGGAGCTGCTCCCAGAAGGATCCAGTGGGATCCTCGTGCTTGGATTCCTCAGGATGAGCCCAGATGGATCCAGGAAAATTCAATGGAAAACCTCCAGGAAAATCTGGGGAAATCAGGAATAAATCCCATTTTTCCTTAAAAATTCCAGGAATTCCTTTGAATTTCTTTGAATTCCCATTTCTTTGGCTGCTCCCTAAGTTCCCTTTTCCTTGGGAATTCCCATTCCTTGATTTCAATTGATTTCAAAGTCATGGAATTTTTTCCACGCCTGCTTTGCCCTATGAGATTGAGCAGCACTGGGAATTAAAGGAATCTGGGATTCCTGGGAATGAAAATATTTTGGGAAAACAGCATCTGAGTGGATCCCAAGGAGGAGCAGGAGGAGAATTCCCACTTTTCCCTGGATGTTCCCTCATTCCCAAAACGCTTTTGGGCAGCTGAGAGGGAGAAGGAGCAGAAATTGGGGAAAACCTCCAAAATTATGGAATTTTCTGCCTTTTCCTATGGAAATGGGGCAAGAAATTGGCAGAATGAGGATCATACTCAGTGTCCATGTGGGATTTGCTGGAATGAGGAGCTGGGAATTCCCACATTCCTGCCATTTTGGGGAATTTTACATCCCAGCTGAGCCCCGAAGATGTTTTGTGCCTTCCAAGTTTTTTCTGGGAACATCCAAGTCTTAACCAGGATTTTTTTCCAGGGATAAAACATGATTTTTGCTGGGATGAAAAATCTTGGAAAAACCCTGGGTGCAGTCTAGGAATTAAATTCCAGAAGATCCAAGCTGAAAATAAAGCAGGCAAAAATCGCTGGAAAAGTCAAAGGGAAAAAAAGTTGGGAATAATGCTGGGAAAATGGGAATAAATTCCGGTTTTCCATGTTTTCAACCAGGAGCCCCTAGATGGCAGCAACGCCCCGGAAAAAGCTCGGGGAAAGGGAATTTTGAGGATTTGGGTGTTTTGAGGAAAGGGAATTTTGAGGCTCTGTTGGGCTCAGCTTCCATTGAAAATTCCTAAATTTTAAAACTCCTGCAGATTCCTGCGCTCCTGGATTTTTCCTCCTCTCCTCAATCCCGGATTTTTCCCTTTTTAGGGAAAATCCTCCATTGAAATCCCCAAATTCTGGGTTGAGATAATCCCAAATTCTCTTTTAAGGTCCCTATGATCTTCAGGAAATTCCTGGGATTCTTCATCCCCTTCTCCAGCCGGTTTGGAAAACCTGGATCCCCCAGGAAAGGAAAATCCCAGAATTTCATTCTCCAGCTCCAAAATTCCTAATGTGCAAAAAAACCCTGGAATTTGGGGGCCTGGATGGATTTTTATGGAATTTTTCCAGGATTGGGATTTCCAGCGCCACTGCTTTAGGGAAGCAAAACCCTGGAAGTCACATCCCAGTGCGGGAAAAGGAGGACAGAACTCAATCCCATGGAAATGCTCCCCAAAATCCCATGGAGATGCTCCCAAAAATGAGAACAGGCCCCAGTCCCATGGAAATTCCCCTCAAAAAGCAGGACAGATCCCAATTCTGTGGAAATTCTCCTCAAAAAGCAGGACAGATCCTAAACCTTTGGGATTTGGAAGAGAAGGAGCCAAATCTTTGGGATCTGGGAGCAGGGAAAGGACCAAACCTTTGTGGTTTGGGAATGGGAAATGAACAAAACCTTTGGGATTTGGGAGCAGGGGAAGGACCAAAACTTTGGGATTTGGGAGCAGTGAACTAATCAAACCTCCTGGATTTGGGATCAGGGAATGATCCAAACCTTCAGGATTTGGGAGCAGGTCACAATTCAAACCTTTGGTGTTTGAGAGAGAAGGAACCAAATCTTTGAGATTTGGGAGCATGGAATGAACCAAACCTTTGGGATTTGGGAGCAGGGAATTAATCAAACCTACTGGATTTGGGATCAGGGAATGATCCAAACCTTCGGGATTTGGGAGCAGGTCACAATTCAGACCTTTGGTATTTGAGAGAGAAGGAACCAAACCTTTGGTAGTTGAGAGCAGGGAATCGACCAAACTTTTGGGATTTGGGATCAGGGAGTGAAACAAATCTTCAGGACTGGGGAGCACGGAATGAACCAAACATTTGGGATTTGGGAGCAGGGAACTAATCAAACCTCCTGGATTTGGGAGCAGGGAATGATCCAAACCTTCGGGATTTGGGAGCAGGGAAAGAACCAAACCTTTGGGACTTAGGAGACTTCCAGAAGCTCTTCCCTGCACTGGGTTTGGGAACAGGGAATGAACCAAACTTTTGGGATTTGGGAGCAGGGAAGTGAACCAAATCTTTGGGACTGGGGAGCACGGAACGAATCAAACCTCCTGGATTTGGGATCAGGGAATGATCCAAACCTTTGGGATTTGGGAGCAGGGAACGAACCAAACATTTGGGATTTGGGAGACTTCCAGAGGCTCCTCCCTGCACTGGATTTGGGAGCAGGGAATAATCCAAACCTTTGGTTTTTGGGAGAGAAGGAACCAAACCTTCAGGATATGGGAGTAGGGAAATAACCAAACCTTTGGGATTTGGGAGCAGGGAACTAATCAAATCTCCTGGACTTGGGATCAGCTAACAGTCCAAACCTTTGGGATTTGGAAGAGAAGGAGCCAAACCTCCTGGATTTGGGAGCAGGGAATGAACCAAACTTTCGGGATTTGGGATTGGAGAATGAACCAAATCTTCAGGATTGAGGAGCAGGGAACTAATCAAACTTCCTAGATTTGGGATCAGGAATCAATCCAAACCTTCGGGATTTGGGAGCAGGGAACAAAACCTCCCGGTCTGAGCGTGGGTCTGGATTTGTCCTTTTCCCTTTATTTTCCGTTTCCCTCATCCCAAAGTCATTCCCACACCTTCCCGGCCTATGTGTCCTTCCCGGCAGGACAAGGCTGGGATGTCCCCGGGAGTTTTTAATCTCTCAAATGCTTCCCAAAATTAATCTTGGAGAGTGCAGGAGCGGGGGAGGGAGCGCTGCCCGCGGCCCGTCCTTGGCGCTCTTCCCTGGGGAACACGGGCAGGAAGGGGTTAAAGGCAAGGTGAAACACGAAACGGCGCCGGCAGAAAGGCGGGATCTGGGAAAGCTTTCCTGCGATGGAAAACAATCCAATGTCCTCTGGAAGGGCTCCAGGGCCGTGTTCCCACCTACCGGGAACTCTCCTCTGCAGCGGTCACGGGAAAAGGGCAAAAATCGGGATTTGGGATGGGTTCGCACCATCCAAGGGGGATGGAAAGCTCCAACACCGGGAATTCGCCCTGGGAAAAGCAGAAATGTGGGGGAGCACGAGCGAGAGGGGCAAGGAGTTAAATAATGATGGGGAAAATAAGGTGGTTTTGGGAGCCACGGAATTTCTGGGTTGAAACATCCCAAAAGAAAAAGATTCTGGGATGAGCAAGGTGAGAATTCCAGTGGAGGGATGATCTCTCTGGAATGGCCCCGGGGTGGGAGAAGGAGGCTGGAGCTGGACAAGGGATCAAACCTTTGGGATTTGGGAGCTGGGAACCAACAAAACCTTCGGGACTGGGGAGCAGGGAAAGGACCAAACTTTTGGGATTCGGGAGAAAATGAACCAAACCTTTGGGATTTGGGAGAGAGGAAAGGACCAATCCTTCAGGATTTGGGAGAGAATGAACCAAACTTTTGGGATTTGGGAGCTGAGAACAAACAAAACCTTTGGGATTCGGGAGCATGGAATGAACAAAACCTTTGGGATTTGGGAGTGAGGAAAGGACCAAACCTCCGGGATTTGGGAGAGAATGAGCCAAACCTTCAGGATTTGGGAGAGAATGAACCAAACTCTCGGGATTTGGGAGAGAATGAACCAAACCTTCAGGATTTGGGAGAGAATGAACCAAACCTTCGGGATTTGGGAGAGAATGAACCAAACCTTCGGGATTTGGGAGTAGGGAGCGAAACTTCCAGGTCTGAGCATGGGTTTGAATTTGTCCTTTTCCCTTTATTTTCCCCCTCCCTCATTCCAGTCCTTCCCCCCCACTGCCCCGGGGCCATTCCAGAGGGATCATCCTGCTGCTAGAATTGTCACCTCCCATACCCCAGAGTCTCTTTTTTGGGATATTTCAGCTGGGAAATTCCATGAATCCCAAAAAATCCTCATACTCCAACATATTCCTGCATTTCCCATGACAGGGAGGGGTCCCTCACCCTTCCCCACCAGCAGGAACAGCCTGGGCAGGTTTGTTCATTAACGCAGCCCCGGGTTAATTAATTACCGCGGCCCCAGGCTCATTAATTAACGCAGCCTCCCAAGGTTCCCTGCCCTCTGTCCAGAGGATCCAGGCAGTGCCAGGAATCCTTCTGGGAGCGCTTTGGGAGAGAACATTAATCCAGGGTCTCTTAAACTGCCACAAAATTCCCAAAAAAACCCTGGAATTCCCATCCTGGTCCCAGGCCAGGCTGGAGCAGTCTGGGGTAGTGGGAGGTGGAACTGGGGGGGATTTAAGCTCCTTTCCCCCGCCCCTCTGGAATTGTGGGATAAGCAGCGATTTCCTGGGAAAGCTGGGGAGAGGGGATGAGGGAGTGTCTGTGCCAGGAAAAGCTGGGAAAAGCTGGGGGGAAAATGGGAATGAGAGAGCATCTGCTCCTGGGAAAGCTGGGAAAAAGGGATGAGGGAGCGTCTGAGCTGGGAAAAACTGGGAAAGGGGGATGAGAGCATCTGCTCCCAGAAAGACTGGGAAAAGAGGAAGAGGGAGCGTTTGAGCTGGGAAAACATGGGGAAAAGGGATGAGGGAGTGTCTGAAGTGGGAAAAACTGGAGAAAGGGGATGAGGGAGCGTTTGAGCCAAGAAAAGCTGGGAAAAGGGGATGAGGGAGTGTCTGAACTGGGAAATGCTGGGAAAGGGGATGAAGGAGTGTTTGAGCTGGGAAAACCTGGGAAAAGCTGGGAGGAAAATGGGAATGAGAGAGCATCTGCTCCTGGAAAACCTGGGAAAAGGGGATGAGGGAATGTCTGTAGGGGGAAAAGCTGGGAAAAGGAGATGAGGGAGCGTTTGAGCCAGGAAAACCTGGGAAAGGGGGATGAGGGAGTGTCTGAGCTGGGAAATGATGGGAAAAGGGAGATAGAGAGCATCTGCTCCTGGAAAACCTGGGAAAAGGGGATGATGGAGCACTGCTCCCAGAAAATCTGGGAAAAGGGGGTGATGGGGCGCTGGTCCTGGAAAACCTGGGAAAAGGGGATGAGGGAGCACTGCTCCCTGTTTGCCTCCCGGAGCTGCCGGCCGTGCCTAATTAGTGATGTCGAACATGCAACGCGCTCTTGCCTCCAATTAGGCTCGTCTTAAAATGAGGCGTGGCGTTCATTTCACTGAATGTTCACTTTAATTTAGGCCCAGCTGTGCCCAAACCCCCGTCGCCGCTTTACACAGAGATTAAACACAGACAAGTGCGCTCTCAGGAGGAGGAGAGAAATAACGAGATAAGAGATAACGAGGCCAGCCCCGAACTCTTCCCAGTGTGAGTGAGGTGTCCCAGCGATGCTGATAGAACTTCAGCAACCTCCACCCTAAACCACTCCTCATCCGTGTCCGGGTCAATGTTCCCCACCTGGAGCCTAAGTCAGGTCTAAATCAGGTCTGAATTGGTCTTGAAGGGTGCCCGGACAGCTGGAGCCCGTGGAGATCCGGGATTTGCTGCCGCCCAAACAAACATGGCCCTGTTTGACCTCCCCTGAGCAAACGAGCCCGCCCAGCTCCTCCCGGCTCTTCCCGGAGCCTCCGCTGGGCTGCGATTCCCGGCAGCGCCCGAGGGTTTGATCCCTTCCTCCAGCCCGGGGTGTGGGAAGAGGCACAATCCAAGATTTTGATCCCTTCCTCCAGTCTGGGCAGTGGGGGAAAAGCTCGATCCAAGTGTTTGATCCCTTCCTCAAGCCTGGGACATGGGAAGAGGCTGGATGCAAGGATCTGATCCCTTTCTCCGTCCCAGGCAGTGGGAAGAGGCTGAGTCCAAGGGTTTCATCCCTTTCTGCATCTCAGGGACTGGGAAGAGGCCGGATCCAAGGATCTGATCCCTTTTCTCCATCCCAGGGGGTGGGAGGAGGCCAGATCCAGGGGTCTGATCCCTTCCTGCATCCTGGGCAGTGGCAAAAGGCCAGATCCAAGGGTCTGATTCATTCTTCCAGCCTGGGCTGTGGGAAGAGGCTGGATCCAAGGATCTGATCCCTTTCTCAATCCCAGGAAGTGCTAAGAGGTGGGATCCAAGGGTCTGATCCCTTCCTGCATCCTGGAGAGCGGAAACAGGTCAGATCCAAGGGTTTGATTATTTTCTGCATCTCAGGGACTGGGAGGAGGCCGGATTCAAGGGTCTGATCCCTTCCTGCATCCTGGGCAGCAGGAAGAGGCTGGATCCAAGGATCTGATTCTTTGATCCATCCCAGGGGGTGGGAGGAGGCTGGATCCAGGGGTCTGATCCCTTCCGGCATCCCGGAGAGTGAAAACAGGTCAGATCCAAGGATCTGATCCCTTCCTCCAGCCCGGGCAGTGGGAACAGGTCGGATCCAAGGGTTTGATCCCTTCCTGCATCATGGGTATGGGAAGAAGTCGGGTCCATGGAGGGCTTGGATTGCACACGTCGGGCTAGGAGCTCCTTCTCCAGCTGCCACCACTCCTCGGGGACCCCTCAGGGCCATGGTGTCTCCGTGCCCCCCTCGGGCAGCACCAGCACCGCGGGCAGGAGGCTCCCGTGGGGTTCCGGGAACGGCCTCAGCTCCTTGGCCCCGAAGCGCGGCGAGACGGGGTCAGCCAGGAAGCGGAGATGGAAACCACGACCCAGGCAATGAACGAGGCCGCCCAGAGCAGCACAGCGCAGCCCGGCCGGCTCGGGCAGGGGGCGGCTGCCACAGCGGTACCACAGCCTGGCGCTGGCGCTGCACCGCGACACGGCCACCTCGGTGCCACCGGCGCCGCGCCGCAGCTGGAAGCGGTACAGAAACCCGTGGGCGCTCACCAGCTCGGCCGTCCTGTCCTTGTCGCCGACAGCCGGGCTGGTGGCCCAGCTGTCCCCGCGGGCGTCGTAGCGCAGCAGCAGCGAGCGCAGCGTGCCCCCGGTGACGTAAATGTCCCCGTCGCACGCGGTGGCCGCGTGGGCCACGGCGAAGGTGTCCCTGGGCAGGGCGGCGGCGAAGGCCCAGCGGTCGCGCCGGGGGTCGTAGCGCTCCACGGTGGCCAAGCACTCGCCCCCGATGGCGTAGAGGTGCCCGTCCAGGGCCACCAGCTGGCAGTGTGGCCGTGCCTGGCGCAGGGGACAGATGTCACACCAGCTGTCCCTCAGAGGGTCGTAGCAGAGCACGCGGCGCGAGGGGCTCCGCGCCCGGCCTGTCCCCTCCCAGCCGGGCACCAGGAACAGGTAATTGAACATGGAGCACGCGGCACAGCCCCGCCCGGCCACCCCGGCCGGCAGCTGGCACAGCTGGCACCAGCGGTCCCCGTCCTCATCGTAGTAGCAGAGGCGGCCGCGGCGGTGGCCGGGCTCGGCCGGGGGGACATCGGCCACCACCAGGCGCGGCCGCCCGCGGCTCCGGAGCGCCGGGAGCAGCTCCCGCTCGCCGGCATTGAGGCGGCCGTAGATGTTCGGGGAGCGCAGCACCTGCAGGAGGTTGGCGCTCATCACCTGGAGGGCAGCGTCCTGCAGGGCCCGCAGCTGCTGAGCCTTGGCCACACGCAGAACCTCGGAGCAGTTCCCCAGGTGCACCTGGGCGGGCAGTGACGCCTGGGATGGCTCAGGACCCGCAGCTGGAGCCCCACCGGGCAGTGGGAGCTGGGGGGTGCTGCTCTTCCAGCCGGGAGAAGGTGGTTCTGGAAGGTTCTCCGTGCCCTCCTGTGGAACTGAGGTGGTGTCGGGATCAGGAATTTCCAAAGCTGGATTCTCCCCCTGGGTTCCGGAGCTCTGTGGCTCTGCCTGGTCCCTGTCCCTGTGACATTGGGATGTCCCCACAGGGACAAAGGGCAGGGACGTCTGCTTGGACACCGACTCGGAGGTGGACTGCACGAAGTAGTCGTAGACCTTGCCCCGCAGGCCAGGCCTGGGCGGGCTGTCCCTGTCCTTGTCCTGGCGCTCCGGGATGAAGTTCTCCTCCACCTGGATCTTGGCCACCGAGGAGAAGGAGTAGGAGGTGTCTGAGCCCACCTCGCTCGCCGTCAGCAGCAGCCCCAGGCTGGAGGTGACGCTGAGGGTCCGGACTGACCCCGTGCTGCCCTCCCTGCTCCTCCCTGCTCCAGCCGGATCCCGCTCCGTTCTCTGGGCGCATCCATCCCCCTCTGTCCGGGCGTCGGGAATCCCCGGGGAACTCCCGGAGCTCGGAGCAGCTGCGTCCCTCCCTGCGGGGCTGCCCCGGGCTGCGGCCACGGCCCCGGGGTCGTGAGAGCCCAGCTCCATTCCCAGCGACATTCCCGGCTCCCTTCCCACCTCGACTCCTGCCTTGCTTCCAAGATCGCTTCCCAGCAAAATTCCCGGCTCACTCCCCAGCAAAATTTCTGCCTTGCTTCCCGGCTCACTTCCCAGCTTGCTTTCTGGTTCACTTCCCACCTCAATTCCTGCCTCACTTTCCAGCTTGCTTCCCGCTTCATTTCCCAGCTCGATTCCTGACTTAATTCCCATTTTCTTTCCCAGCTTGTTTCCCAGCTCGTTTGTCTGCTCACTTCCCAACTCATTAACTGGCTTCATTATCAATTTGCTTCCTGGCTTTCTTCCTGGAGTGTTTCTCGGCTTGATTCCTAGCCTGCTTCCCGATTTGCTTCCTGGCTGACTTCCCAGCTCACTTCCCGGTTCTTTTCCCAGCTCTTTTCCCTGCTCGCTTCCCGTCCTGCTCCCAGGATCACTCCCCAGCTCAACCCCTGTTTTACTTTCTGATTTAATTCCCAACTTCCATCCCAGTTCCCTTCCCAACTCCCTTTCCATCCCGGCCGGACTGAGCGGGGCTTTGCTGGGAATCAGCTCCGAACCCACCTCTTCTCCTTCCTCCTCCTCCTCATTACTTGGAAAGCTCTGCTCCCCCCGGAGACCTTCGTGCTGCATGCCGGGGCCATTCCCACACTTGTCCGCCCCATCCTTCCTCCTCCTCCTCCTCCTCAGAGCCCCATCCCCATCCCGGTTTTCCCGCTGCTCTCCCGGTGGGATTTTCCCGGGGGGAGGCGAGCGGTTCCTATAAAACCTGAAGGCCAGGGAGAGGAGCAGCAGCGCGGCCGCCGACAGGAGCAGCTTCCCGGGCAGCGGCATGTCCGAGTGCCAGGCCGGGGGCACCCGCTGGGGCATTTTTCCATGCGGGAATGCCGAGGAGCCGATTAATGATTTGCCGGGAGAGGCCGGAGCGCGGCGGACCGGGACAAGGTGACTTTGAGCGGGCAGAGCTGGCAGGAGGCTTCCGGAGGAGCCGCGAATGTTTGGGATGGGCTGGGCTCCAGGGAAAGGTGCAGCCCAGGGCCGGCTCTGTTGGCCTGGGAAACGGAGAGAGAGGCTCGGGGAAGGGCACAAAGGCAGGGAAAACATCCCCGGGGAGCTGCTGCTCCTCCGTGCTGCTTTAAAAAGGGTCGGGCAACGAAAAAAGAGGAAAAAGAGAAAAAGTTGTTGTGCCCAGTGAAGGCTCCTCATCCCTCGGTGCTCCCGGAAAAGGGAGGGAGCAGCAGCCAGGAGCCCTTTGGGCTGATGCCGAGCAGCTGCTCCGCGGCACGGCCGGGTGACGAATTCAGCAGCTGATTCCGTGATTAATTAATTCAGTGATTAATTAATTCAGCGGCCCTCGCTTGCCGCCCGCTGCCTAACGAGGGCTGACGGGAAAGAGCCCCGGAGCTTGGGGGGTCTCACGGAGGCCTCCGAGGAAGGAGGAGGAGCTGGGGGCGTCGGGAAGGGGAGTTTGGGCAGGAAATCGGGGCTGGAGTTCAGCTGTGGGCACCAGGAGAGGAATGAATAAAAGCAGGGAGAAATTCGGGATGGGAAGGGATGGGATTTCTGAGGGATGCTGCAGGGATTGGAGTCACCGTGGGGAAACTGAGGCACGGCAGGAGAAGGTGCTGGCGGTGGATCTGCTCCTGGCCAGAATTCTGAAGATTTTGGGGAGTTTTTGTCCCCAAGACGACAAAAGTGGAGGCACGGTGGGGAGGAAAGGCGGGAGCCTGGGGAATGGCATCGCTGCCACCGCTGTCAATGGAGGGGAACTCAAAGGGATCCGGCCCAGGGGAACATCAGAGAGAGGCGGAAAACAACGAGGGAAGAAAGAGCCAAGCTGGGCGTGGGTGGAAGCTCCTGCTCTCACTCAGGGACTCGCTCCCTGCTGGCTGCATCCCAATCCGGTGGGATTTTCCTCAGGGATGAACGCGGGGGATGTGGGAGGTGTGCTGGTCCCAGCCCGTGGGTGGCTGCGGAGCGAGGGGGCCTTGCCAGGGGTCTCCAGTGGGAGGTGGGAGCTCAAGAATTCATTCCCGGTGTCCTCAGCTTCCCAAACATCATCCCACCAGCTGCTTCTCAACATTATGGGATAGAAAGGAGCCTCTGAACCCCCTCGGGGCAGGTTCTCCACCATCCCTGGCTTCCCTGGGTGCTGAGGTGTCCCCCTGCCCAATGTGGAATGCTGAAATTCCTGTGGTGGAAGGGATGGGGCTGGGTCCCCTAACCCTCCAGCTGGAGGATCCCGTCCTAAACACCAAAAATGTTTTTATATCCCTGAAAAGAATGGAAAGGGAGCACAGGAATGACCCTCCCCGGGCTGGTTTGGCACTTTGGGATCCCTGTGCTCGTCCCTGCTGGGAACATGGATCCACCAGTGGAGGATATCTAGGATATTTTATTTAGGATTAATGTAGGATATTTAGGGGAATATTTGGGATGCTGTCCCCTCGTGTGGGGAAATGCAGCACAGGAGAGCTTGGGAGAATTGAGATATTTCACTTAAAAGCTGGATTTTGGAGCATGGGTGGTGTCATGCATCCAAAACAGCACCATCCAGCCTCTCCTCCATCCTGACAGAGCCCCAAATCCACCCCTGGGGGGCTCGGTTTGGCCAAAACCTTGGGAAAAGGAGAATTTCTCCTGCCTGGAAAGGCGGGCTGTGCCGGAGCTGAGGGAGGAGGGCCGCGTGTGGAGTCTGGGCACGCGTTCCAGGGCCCGGCTAATTGGGAAAGGGTCTGGCAGCCGCGACCTCCGGGGCCCTCCACCGCTCCTGCCGGGGCTTTCATCCCCAGGTTGGATCTACAAAGATCCCGGCACTCGAGAGCCGGGGAGGAGGAGGATGAGGATGAATTATTCATGCGAACCCAGCCGGCAATGAGGGGGGAGGCGGCGGAGGCGCCCAGCGAAGCTCCCGCTGACTTTCCTGCAGGGCCGGAGCCCCCCCGGTTCCCGCTATCCCAAAGAATCCACGGATTCCGCTGGATAATCCCCGTTTATCCCTGCCTGCGGTGCGAGGGGAGCGGGAGAAGCGGCGCTGACGTCTCGGCGCTTGTGACTCTAATTGAGCGTAATTACCTCTTCTCAATCTGCTCGAACCTTTTTTGAAAGTCCCCTGGAATTGGGGAACGTCGATAACGCTGCTCCTTTGGGGTTTTCAGCTGCCGTCAGCCCCTCGCGAAGGCGCTGCGGTTTCGGTGGCTTTTTGGTTGGTTTGGGGGTGTTTTTTTTGTTTTTTTTTGTTTTTTTTTTCCGAGCTAATCAGATCTCCTCGGAAGGTTGTCAGGAGCGGATCTGTCAGCTCTCATCAATAATGGAACAACCTGAGCCGCTCCTTTCCCCTTCAGCCTCCTCCTGCATTATTCACTGCCGGCGCCTCCAACAACGCGATCGGGAATGGGGAAAAAGGGGGGGAAATTGGGGTCCTGTGTGATTACCTGCAGGGAGAGGATGGGGAAGGTGGGTCCAGCACAGCGTGGATGGGTCCCTTTGGGGAGGATTTTGGGATGGAATCCCTTTGTGCGCCTCGTTTTGGCAGGAATTCATGAAAACAGGCAGCAGCTCTGCCCCAAAATGGGGAGAAAACTCCCAAATCCCCTCACTCATCTGTCTGTGCTGGCGTTCGGAAAGTCCCAGCGTCTGGCCGAACTATCCACGCCAGGAGATCCATCTGTTTTCCCAGGGATTCTTCCCAGAGCATCCCGAATTTGGGGGGTGGGTTTGGGATGCAGCCCCACCCAGCCCGGCGTTCCTTTCCCAGCGCTCCCGGGGTGGCACCGAGCGGAGCCGGTGGTGGCCCCGCCGCTGGAATTGCTCCTCGTTTCCACGGGAATGCTCCTCATTTCCACGGTTCCGGGCTAAACCCGCCACATTTGCATTTAAATGGAGCTTCGGGCGGCTGGAAATGCTCGTTTTTCCAAGCGGAGAGGCCTAATGGCTGTTTAATCCTGGCGGTTGTTTAATTAGGGCGGGATGAGGCCGCTGGAGCGGCTCCGAACCATGAGGAAATCCACAAGGATCCATGGGAGGGACCCTCCAGACCGTGGGGGGAAACTGAGGCAGGGAGAATTCCTGAAGAAACAATGCTTCCTCTGGAAAAAAATGAAGATTTTCTTCTCGTCCATGGAGTGGAAGAGCAGATCCAATGGGATTGGGATGTGTGGATGCCGTTCCTTCGGGGTGGAAGTGGATCTGATGGGATTGGGATGTTTGGATGTCATTCCTTTGGGGTGGAAGTGGATCCAATGGGATTGGGATGTTTGGATGTCATTCCTTTGAGGTGGAAGCGGATCTGATGGGATTGGGATATTTGGATGCCATTCCTTCCAGGTGGAGGAGCAGATCCAATGGAATTGGGATGTGTGGATGCCATTCCTTCGAGGTGGAAGCAGATCCAATGGGATTGGGACGTTTGGATGCCATTCCTTTGGGGTGGAAGCACAGATCCAATGGAATTGGGATGTTTGGTTGCCATTCCCTCGGGGTGGAGGTGGAACTGCTGATCTTCCCACACGTCCCAGCCAGTCCTGATCCCACTGCTACCAATCCGAAGGGTAAAACTCCGGGATTTTGTATGGGAAGGAGCTCTGGAGCTGCCGTGGGTTCATTTAGCTCCTCCGAGGCTGGGAAAGCAGCAAGGTTGGCAGCGAAGCGGGGAAGGGCTGGAATCTGCTTAATAATAATTAATTATCACAGTGATAATGATGCTTAGCGCTCGTGCGGGGCTTTGGGAAGATGAGGCGCCACACGGCTGCCAAATAATCCTCCAGGATTACGAGTTCCCGGAGGAAAAGGCTTGGGAGTGCCCCATCCTCGGGATCCTTTTCCCCCAGGACATCCCAACCCACAACCAGGTGCTCCAAAACGAGGAAAAGGCTGGAAAACCTCCAGGATTTTGGGGCAAAATCACCTGGATTTTGCCAGGGGCCGTCGTGCAGCGGGATTGACGCCATCCCGGGATGGGGCACGGTGGGAATGACCGGATCCAGCCCGTTTCCATGGGGACAGCTGGCCACGAGGGGACGGGACACGCTGCCCGCTCAAGTGTGAGCGCTGACATTTGGGGTCGGGAGCCGCCTGTCACTTGTCATTCCTCAACCAGCCCGGGACGAGCAGCACACACGGGCCCTGGCTCCCGGCACAGCCGGAATCCCGCCGCATAAACCCAGTGATCCACGACTTTGGGCTCCCGGCGCTGCCTCCGTGGCCTCGGGAGGGCTGGGGACGTGTGCGAGTCCTCACCCTGGGGACACAAGGCCTGGAGCATCTCGGGGCAGTGGGAATGCTGCATGTGGGTTTTTCCAGGGAAAATTCGGTCCTTGAATATTTGAATTCTCCTGCTCCCCCTTCCAAGACCTTGCAATGCCCCCAGGACAAAGCTGGGAACCCCGAGACGGAGCTGGGAACACCGAGATGATGTTGGGAACCCCGAGATGGTGCTGGGGAGCCCGAGATGGTGCTGGGAACACTGAGATGATGTTGGGAACCTCTAGATGATGCTGGGAACCCCGCGATGGAGCTGAAAACCCCTAGACACAGCTGGGAACCCCGAGATGGAGCTGGGAACCCCGAGATGGAGCTGGGAATGCCAAGATAGTGCTGGGAACTCCAAGACAGAGCTGGGAACCTTGACATGGAGCTGAGAACCTTGACATGGAGCTGGAAACCTCAAGACAGAGCTGGGAACACCAAGATGGGACTGGGAAACCTGACACACAACTGGGAACCCCAAGACGGAGCTGGGAACACCAATATGGAGCTGGGAACCCTGAGATGGAGCTGGGAACCCCAACACACAACTGGGAACCCCAAGATGGTGCTGGGAATGCCCAGATGGAGCTGGGAATCCCAGCACAGGTAAAACATGAATTACGACCTTCTCCCAGAAGAGGTTTTCCTTTTTCTCTTTAATTCAATCGTCTGAGGAAGCCAAGACACGGAAAGAGACCGAGACTGTCAAGAGTATAGAAAAAAAAAAGAGCGGGAGACCCGATGGCTGGAGGCAGGAATGCCGGGAGGAGCCGGACACTGAGGAGGAAGAGGAGGAGGAGGAGGTGAAGCTTCACGTGAGCTCCAGGATCACTGTCAGGGTGAGCGCCAAAACGAATCTGAAGCCACAGTGGCCGGGAAGTGAACCTGGAGAGGAGGAAAAAGGGATCAGGAATTCACGGAGCCACATCCCAATGCTGGGGTTCAGAGCAGGATGGGGGCACCACTGCTTAGGAGGGGATCCCTCCCAAAATTTGGCCTGGGGGTTGGGTGGAGATGAGGGATGGGTGGGAGCATCTGCAGGGTCCCTCTTGGTGCAAGGACATTCCTGAGGACACAGTAGAGAGGTGGGAATGAGGAGAGAAGGGAAAGGGCTTGGGATGAGGCAAGGAGAAATGGGAAAGGGCTTGGGATGAGGCAGGGAGAGATGGGTGAGAGCTTGGAATGAGGCCAGGAGAGATGGGAAAGGGCTTGGAATGAGGTGAGGAGAGATGGACAAGGGCTTGGATTGAGGCAAGTAGAGATGGGAAAGGACATGGGATGGGGCAAGGAGATAGGAAAGGGCTTGGAGTGAGGTAAGGAGAGAGGGGAAAGGACTTTGAGTGAGGTAGAGATGCGCAAGGGATTGGAATGAGGTGAAGAGAGATGGGAAAGGTCTTGGAGTGAGGTGAGGAGAGATGGGAAAGGGCTGGGAATGAGACTAGGGCTGGGAATGAGGTGAGGAGAGAGGGGAAAGGACTTGGAGTGAGGTAGAGATGGGCAAGGGATTGGAATGAGGCAAGGACAGATCAGAAAGTGTTTGGGATGGGTCAAGGAAGGATGAGCAAGAGCTTGGAACAAGGCAAGGAGAGATGAGGGCTTGGAGTGAGACAAGGAGAGGTGGCCCAGGGCTGGGGCCAAGGCAAGGCCCTCTCCACACAGCCCTTCCCTCCCCGAGCATCTCCATGGAGATCCCGCTGCCACCAGCACCGCTCACCGTTGGAGTCTTCTGGTCCTCTGGGAATATTTGGATTTTCTAGCGGGAAACAAAGAGCAGAGAGACAATTTTAGGGACAAGGCACCTCGTGGGGACCCGCGGAGGGCACAGCAGGGCCGTGGTGGGGCCGTACCGAAGACGATGAGGCGGGTGTGGGTGTCGGTGGAGCCCAGCGGGTTCTGGGCCGTGCAGCGGTACATGGAGCCGTTGAGCTCGGCCGGGACCCGCTCCAGCACCAGCTCCTTCCCGTCGTGCTCCGCGCTGCCATCCAGGAGACGGCTCCCCACGCGCGTCCACGTGAACAGCGGCTCTGGGAACACCTCGTTCTGCAGGGAGAGGAGAGGGGGCAGAGGGGAGCTGGATGAGCAAAGCTGGAGATGAAATCATCACACCCGGCTTGGGGTTGGGTTTTGGGCTGGGACTGGGTTTAGGTTTGAATCTGAGCTTGAGTTTGGGTCTGACTTTGGATTTGGGTTTAGATCTGAGTCTGAGCTTGAGTTTGAGTCTGACTTTGGGTTTAAGTTTAGATCTGAATCTGAGCTTGAGTTTGGGTCTGGGTCTGGATTTGGGTCTGAGTTTGGGTCTGGATCTGGGTCTGAGTCGGGGTTTGGGTTTGAGTCTGACTTTGGATTTGAGCTTGAGTTTAGGTCTGCGTTTGGGTTTGGGTCTGGATTTGGGTTTGGGTTTGGGTCTGGGTCTGAGCTTGAGTTTGAGTTTGGGTTTGGGTTTGAGTTTGGGTCTGGATTTGAGTTTGGGTCTGGGTCTGAGTCTAAGTCGGGGTTTGAGTTTGGGTTTGGATTTGGGTTTGGGTTTGGGTTTGGGATTGAGTATGGTCTGGGTCTGAGTCTGAGTTTAGGTTTGAGTTTGGGTTAGAAGGTACCTTTAAGCTCCTCCCATCCCATCCCATCCCATCCCATCCCATCCCATCCCATCCCATCCCATCCCATGGGCAGGGACACCTCCCACTGTCCCAGATGGCTCAAACCACCCCCCACCCTGTCCCTGGGCACTTCCAGGGTGGAACAAACACAACTTTGGCCAACCCATCCCAACATGGGCACCATGATGCCGCCAAGGCCACCAAGCCAAGCCCACATCCCCATCCTTGGATCAAGGCTGTCCGTTGGCCTCCGTGGCCGTGGGAACGCTGACCTGGAATCCCTGCACCAGGATCCGCACGGTGTCCCCCACGCGCGCCCTCGTCGGCGTCATCGTGATCTTTGGACCCTTGGGAGCAACTGCACAGGAAGGGGACAGGAGGAGCCGTCAGTGACATTCCCGGCGCCGGGGCTGCCCTTGGAGGGGTTAACGAGGCTTTGATGGATGATCCCAGTGAGGGGTGGCAGCCCAGAGGGTGACAGCTCCGTGACTGATGGCTGGGCTGAGTGACACCGGAATGACGGATGGACAGGGAGGGAAGGACCCCCAGGCAGGAGAATGGGAGAAGTGTGAGGCTGATGGATGGCTGGGGTGGGATGGATTGATGGGAAGGAGTTATTTCCCAACCAAACCCTTCTCCGCTCAGAAAAAAAGGCCAAGAAGGATCAGGTTGGTTTGAAGGTAGGGAGATGGACACCTCGGAGGAGCATTCCCAAAAAATGTGGCCTTGGTGAGTCTCACCCAGGTGCCGTTAACACAGGAGACAACCCCAAAGCCTGGTTGGCACAAAATCCCAAGGACAGCGTGGAAAAAAACAGGAATGCCTTTTCCCATGCAAGACCAGGAATGCTCCTCCACTGGGATGGAGCAACACCACACAGGATTTGCTCCAGCTTCCACCTGGGGCTGTGTGGATGTCCCTGCTGGGCCAGAAGTGGGATGGGACATCCCAGGAACTTCCTGGACTTTCATGGAAGGAGAAGGGGAAATGGGCAGGAGGAAGGATGTGTCACCTTTGTCCATCCAAGCTTTGTCACAGATGGGACAAAATGGACCTGGATGTGACCCCAGCAGGACACAGAGGGACAAAGAGTCACCAGAGAGCTGTGGTGGAGGACACTGGAATCCCTTGGAATCGCCATCCCTGCCCTGGGATGCTCTGCCTGGACACCCTGAGACCATGGACTGCTCTTTCCATGTGGGATGTGACCTTCTAGAGTGGGACCAGGCAGGATGCGTTGAAGGTGATCCCACCATACCCTGACTGGGACCAAAAGGCAGCTTTTGGATTGGTGTTGGGTTTAATGCAGCTTTTTTTGGGAATATCTTCTCTTTTATTTGGAATCTATATTTTATTTATACCCATAGTATGTATTTATGCTATGGATGTAGGGAAAGGATTAAGAGGATCTGCTGGGATGGTTCCCAAAAATCAGGAGTGGATGGGCACCCAAGGAGCTGCAGGGACACCCCCAGGGACGAGGAGAGTCCTGGATTTGAGGACAATGCGGGCTGAGCTTTGCCAATCCAGGTCTTGGACCTCCTGGGCAAGAGCAGCAAAACCACAAGGTTTTAACCTTGGATCAAAACCCGAAGAGCTCCAGGAAGTGGGAAAATGCAGGATTTCCGTACATTTTGGATGCTGGGGAAGAGATTTAGTGTGAAGATGTCAGGAAGCCAAGGAGAAGCTCTCCAGGAGATGATGAGGAGCCAAGTGCTCCACTTGGCCTGGAGCAAAGCCCAGGCTGCTCCACCTGGCTGGAGGCTGGGAGAGCCTTTCCAGAGGAGTGTCCTGAGGCTGGAAAACCCCGTGGAGAGCTCAGCCTCTTCCAGCCGGAGCCAGGAGAGGGGAGGGGAGCCTCAGGCAGGGTGAGGGGTGGTGACGGACCCGTGGATCCCACGGACACCTGAGGAGCTTCTGCTCTTCCAGGAACCTGGGAATGGGGGGAGCCAAATTCCCTGGCGTCAATCCCATCAACCTGTCACAGCTCCATGGGCAGGAGCCAGCTCGGGAATTCCCTCCCTGGCAATTCCCACTGGGATGAGCTTTCTGGCAACCAATAAGGATCATGGGATGTTCTTGGATCTCCTGAAGATGGAGGTGACAGCTCCATCCACAGCTCCAACACCCCTTCCTGCTCAGCACAACACAGATTCCCCAAAAATCCTTTTTTATCCCAGCAAATTCCACCCTAAACACTGCCCATGGATGGGGGACCATAAACACCTGGAAAATCCCTTCTCCTGCCTGATGGACATCCCAGAGTCTCTCCTCTCATCCCAAGTTTTGTGGAGCCTTGGCATCACCACATCTATCCCAATGCAGCCCCATGGGATCCCCACGCATGCCTAAAGGCCCCCAAAAGAAAAGGAAAAGGAGAAAAGGAGGGAGAAAATGGGTGCAAGGGGAGCAAAACACATGGAATATAAAAGAAAAAACAAAATCCTGTGGAAAATTCCAGAAAAATGTGGGGAAAATAGCAAAAAAAAAAAAACAAAAAAACCAAAAAAACCCAAAAACAAAAAAAAAACCCAAAAAAAAACAAAAAAAAAGAAGTCAAAAATAAAAAAGGAGCCAAAAAGAAAAAAAAAAAAAAGAAAAAAAAGAAGCCAAAAATTTAAAAAAAGAAAGAAAAAATGGAGAAAAAGGCAAAAAAAAATTGAAAAACCCCAAAATTGAGAGGAAAGTCAGAAACAAAAAGGAAAAGGCAAGAAATAAAAGGAAAACAGGCCAAAAAGAATGAAAACAAATTTAAAATACCAAAAATGGGTGAAAAAGGCAAAAATTGGAGGGAAAGGCCAAAAAATTGGAAGAAAGGCCAAAAATTAAAAGAAAAAAGCCAAAAAAATAAGAAAAAATTTCCACAAAATGGACAAAATTGCCTAAAACCCAGGAAAAGCCCCAAATCCCTTGGCTTACCTAGCGTGACCTCAGACTGCATGGGCATGGAGAGCGCCGGGTGCTTGACCTCGCAGCTGAAGAGGGCCTCGTTGTCGATTTGGGGGTTCAGGGTCCACGTGAGGGTGGCCCTGGCCTCGACGGTGCCGTCACTGACGGGCGCGTGCGTGTGCCGGAAGTAATAGATGGGCTCGGCCATGTGCACCCAGCGCGGGAATTCCCGGCTCACAACTGTCTCGGGAATGGTTTCCGTCACCGAATCCCGCTCAGCCGCCAGCCCCCGTGGAGGATCTGCCGTGGGAAACGGGTTCCCCATTCCCAGATCGCTGTCGGCCGCCAGGGATTTCGGCATCTTGGTGTCGTCCAGGTCGCGGTGCAGGAGGCTCCGGGGAGCCCAGCTGCTGGCGCCGGCCGGCGGCTCCGGCAGCGGGGTGGCCTCGATGGGCTCCCCGTCCCGCTTGAAGTACACCTGGAGGGGACAAAAGGGACGAGGAGTGTGGGAGTGTCCTCAGTATCCTTTCGGATGGAACCTGTGGTCCTTTTTCCACTCCCAAATCCCAAAAGGTTTGGTTCATTCTATCCCAAATCCTGAAGGTTTGGTCCTTTCCCCACTCCCAAATCCCGAAGGTTTGGTTTATTCTCTCGCAAATCTGAAGGTTTGGTTAATTCTCTCCCAAATCCCAAAGGTTTGGTCCTTTCTCCACTCCCAAATCCTGAAGGCTTGGTCCTTTCCCCACTTCCAAATCCTGTAGGTTTGGTTCATTCTGTCCCAAATTCCAAAGGTTTGGTTAATTCTCTCTCAAATCTCAAAAGTTTGATCCTTTCTCCACTCCCAAATCCTGAAGGTTTGGTTCATTCTCTCCCAAATCCCAAAAGTTTGGTTCATTCTCTCCCAAATCCCAAAAGTTTGGTTCATTCTCCACTCCCAAATCCTGAAGGTTTGTTTCATTCCCTGTTCCCCAATCCCAAAGATTTGCTTTGTTCCCTGCTCCCAAATCCCGAAAGTTTGGTCCTTTTCCCACTCTCAAATCCCACTGTCTCCACAGAAAGATGGGATCTGGGGAGCGGGTTTGGCCTGATGGAAGAGCACAAGGATCTGGTGGGTTTTACAGCGGAGGTGGTGGGTTGTTCCATGTGCCAGTGGGAGGGATGATCCCGCTGGGAGCTCACCAGGGGTGCGGGCTTCCCGCCGGACACCACGCACACCAGGGTGAAGTTCTGCGCCTGGTAGCGGCTGAAGGGCGCCGGGGTGTCTGCGGCCAGCACCGAGATGGACGTTGGGGGAGCTGCAGGGGGACAGCCGGGAGGTCAGCGTGGAGTCCTCAACAACCCCCATCCCATCCTCATCCTTCATCTTCATCCCCATTATCATCCCCATTATTACCACCTCCCCATCCTCATCCTTGTTCCCATTCCCATGCCCATTCCATGCTCCCATCCCCATCCCCACCCTCAGTCCATTCTCTGTCCTAATCCCTGTCCCTATCCGTGTCCCATCCCCATCTTCGTATCCATTCCCATCCCCATGGGCATCCTCATCCCTCTCCCCACACCATCCTCACCCTCATCTTCATCCCTGTCCTTGCCACTATCCTATTCCCTATCCCTGTCCTTGTCCATGTCCCTGTCATTGTTCCCATCCCTCTCCTTGTCCTCATCCCCATTCCATCCCCATCCCTATTCTGTCCCCATTTCCATCCCATCCTATCCTCATCCCCATCCCCATCCGTGTCCCCATCCCCATCCTTGTCCCCATCCTTGTCCCCTTCCCCATCCCCTTCCCCATTCCCATCCCATCCTCATTCCATCCCATCCCCATCCTTGTCCCCATCCCATCTCATCCCCATCCCCACCCCTATTCCTACCCCCAAGGATTGCAGAACGATCCCAATCCCTGAGACCCCACAGTGGTTTTCCCTCAATCCCGATCCCAATCCCAGCACTCACCCATCACATTCAGGAACACATTCCCGGAGGCCAGGACCACCTTCTCCCGCATGGCTCGGTCGTAGATCCCCACATGGCACTCGTAAGGACCGTTGTCCGAGATCCGGACCTCGGGAAGGCTGCGGAGGAGGGACAGCGCTCACCACTCCATCCCCACCCCGTTTTCCCGTGGGATTCATCGATCGGCACCCGGATAGAGCGGCATTGGACAGGGATCAATAAACTCTTAATAACTCCAAAGGCTGTGGGAGGAGCTCGGGAATGCTTTAGCAGCCGGAGTTCCCTGGCACTGACAGCTCCTCCGAGGGGAAGGAATTGTGTTATTGGAAGGAGACGTGGATGGAGCACAAATCCATGGCCACAGGCATCGTCTGCCTGCAGATGCCAATGGGAAACCTTGACACCAGCCCTGTGAGGCCACTCCAGGACAGCAAATCCCAAATTCCCAGTGAACCCTGAGTGCTTATCGGTCCACCTTTTATCTGGAGGCTTTAGATAGACTTGGGAAAAACAGGAGAGGAGGAGTTGTGCCAAAGGATCCGTGCTGCTGGAGCTGGGAAAGCTTGGGAGGCTGCATAGGGGCCACTTGGCTGATGGGCAACATCCCGGCTCCCTGGCCAGCAGCATCCCACCTTTCTGCTCCCCAGAATCCCACCTTTCTGCTCCTCAGCATCCCACTTTTCTGATCCCCAGAATCCCACATTTCTAATCCTCACCATCCCACCTTTGTGGTCCTCAGTATCCCACCTTTCTGATGCTCAGCATCCCATTTTTCTGGTCCTCACCATCCCCCTCTTTCTGCTCCTCAGCATCCCACAGTTCTGATCCCCAGAATCCCCCTTTTCCGGTCCTCACTGTGCCACCTTTCTTAACTTCACCATCCCCCCTTTCTGCTCCTCAGAATCCCATTTTTTGTCCTTAGCATCCCACTTTTATGGGCCTCAGCATTCCACTTTTCTGGTCCTTAGAATCCCACTTTTCCGTTCAGCAGCACCTTCCCGCCTCACCAGCCGGCACCATCCCACCTTTCCAGCCAGCACCATCCCCCAGTGCCAGCTGGAACGATCCCACCTTCCCAGATGGCAGCACCATCCCGCCTCTCCAGCTGGGAGCATCCTGCCTTTCCAGCCAATATCCCATCCCGCCTCTCCAGCTGGGAGCATCCCACATTTCCAGACAGCATCATCCCACCTTTCCAGCTGGTCCCATCCCTCCTTGCTGGTCTGTGACTTCCCACCTCCCTGGCTGGAAGCACCATCCCAACTTCTCCATCTGGAAACATCCCACATTTCCAGTTGGCCATGTTATCCCACCTCACTGCATGGAAGCATCCCACCTTTCCGGTTGGAAGCATTATCCCACCTCACTGGATGGCGGCATCCTGCCTCTCCAGCAGGAAGCATCCCACCTTTCCAGTTGGCATCATCCCACTTCACCACCTGGGGACATCCGGCCTTTCCGGTCGGAAGCATTATTCCACCTCTCCAGCTGGAAACACCCCATATTTCCAGTCAGAAGGGCTATCCCACCTCTCCAGCAGGAAATATCCCACCTTTTCAGTCAGGACCATCATCCCACCGCGATGGCTGGAAACATCCGGCCTTTCCAGTTGGAAGTGTTATCCTACTTCACTGGATGGTGGCACCCCGCCTTTCCAGTTGGCATCATCCCACCTCACCACCTGGGAACATCCTGCTTTTCCAGTCAGAAGCATCATCCCACTTCTCCAGGTGGAAGCATCCCACATTTCCAGTCAGGACCATCATCCCACCTCAATGGTTGGAAGCATCCCACCTTTCCAGTCGGAAGCATTATCCCACCTCTCCAGTCAGCATCATCCCACCTCACTGCTTGGAGACATCCCACCTTTCCAGTCAGAAGCATCATCCTGCTTCTCCAGCTGGAAACATCCCACCTTTCCAGTCATCATTATTCCATTTCTCCCACTGGAAGCATCCTGGCCCTCCAGTCAGGACCATTATCCCACCCCACCATCCAGAAGCCTCATCCAGCTTTTCCAGCAACATTCCACCTTTCCAGCTGGCACAGCCATCCCTCTGTGGTGGAGAAGAGCATCCCAGCACCATCCCACTTTCCACCTGGCAACATTCCCTCTTCCAGGGATCGATCCCACCTCTCTGGCTGGCAACATTCCTTCTTCCAGGAGATCCATCCCATCTTCTACCTGGCAGCATTCCCTCTTCCAGGAGACCCACCCCACCTTCTTGATGGCAGCATTCCCTCTTCCAAGAGATTCATCCCACCTTCTACCTGGCAGCATTCCCACTTCCAGGAGATCCATTCCTCCTCTCCACCAGGCAGCATTCCCTCTTCCAGTAGATTCATCCCACCTCTCCTGCTGGCAACATTCCCTCTTCCAGGAGATCCATCCCTGTCCTCTGGCTGGCAGAATTCCTTTTTCCAGGAGATTCATCCCACCTTCTACCTGGCAGCATTCCTTCATTCCCTCTTCCAAGAAATCCATCCCACCTTCTCGATGGCAGCATTCTTTCTTCCAGGAGATCCATCCCATCTTCTGGCTGGCAGCATTCCTTCTTCCAGGAGATCCATCCTGCTCCCTGGCTGGCAGCACTCCCTCTTCCAGAAGATCCATCCCATCTTCTGGCTGGCAGCATTCCTTCTTCCAGAAGATCCATCCCATCTTCTGGCTGGCAGCATTCCCTCTTCCAGGAAATCCATCTCTCCTCTCCACCTGGCAGCATTCCCTTTTCCAGGAGATCGATTCTTCCTCTCTGTCAGCTTCATCCCACCTCACCCACCCCATGTGGACAGGAGCAATTCCCTCATGGAGCACCCCAGTTAAAAATCCCACTCAGAGGAATTTTCCCTTCCGGGGGGATTCCAACTCCACTTTTCGCTTCTCCCAGCCCCTGGCCACCTTCCCGCTCCGAAGATCCTCCTGGAAGTGAACATTCCCTCCTTTCCATGGATACAACGCTTCCCATGGAGCCTCCACCATCTGTTCCAGGCTCCGATTATCCACGCACGGATCGGGAATCTCCCATTAGCCGCACTTTGGAGCGACTCCGATCCCGCTCCAGCCCTTTTGGAAGGATTCCTTTGGATTTTCACATGGATTTTGGGGCCTGGCAGGCTCAGTTTGGAATTCCCAAGGATGGGAGACAGGGAACAACCAGCCCTGGAAAGGCAAACGCTCCCTGGCACATCCTGGAGTTGGAAATACAGGGACAAAGGGATTTGGGAATTCCTAATGAGGGTGGAATTTTAATCGAGGGAAAGGGGAAAAAAACAGGATTGGAGGGGTTGGATCTCTCCCAGCTTTGCTCTTCATGGCACAGAGCCAGGATGGAAAGAGACGGCGCTGGAGCCCCTGGGCTGCGCTGATAAGGCCGGGAAAACGCTGATAAGGAGCGGGAAAAGGCTGATAAGGCTGGCTCCACTCGGGAAAACGCTGACAAGGAGTGGGAAAAGGCTGATAAGGAACCGGGAAAACGCAGATGTGGCTGGCTTCTCCTGGGATTACTTCTCTGGGATGGTTCCTCCTGGGATAACCCTGATCATGAGCGGGAAAACGCTGATAAAGCTGACTCCACCCGGGAAAAAGCTGATAAGGATGGTTCCATGTGGGAAAACGCTGATAAGAAACCGGGAAAATGCAGAAGTGGCGGGATTCTCCCGGGATAATTCTGCCCGGCATAATGCTGATAAGGACCAGGGTAACACTGATAAGGACAGCTCCTCCTGGGATAAAGCTCCTTGAGATGGCTCCAACTGTGTCTGAACCATGGCAAAGATTCCCAAAAAGAGAGAGAATAAATAGATGGAAAAAGAAAGGGAGAATGAACAGGAGGAAAAGCCTGGACTGGGAAATGCTTCCTCCATCCCCAAACTTTTCCTGGCTTTGCCCCAATTCTTTGGGAGAGCCAAAATCCAGCAGGACCTTCCAAAAAATTCCAATGACTGGGAAAAGCAGCTCTGGGAATGATCTTCTCAGGCTGGCTCCTGTTTTCCTTGGAAAAGAAAGGCCATGCCATGAAAATCCTTTTCCTGCCGACATCTCCCAGCTCCATGCCCAATTTCCCGGACATTCCCGAGGCTTTCAAGTGCCTGGCACTGGGGTGGGGGAATTTTCTGCTCCCAAATTCCATTCGTTCTACAACATGTGGAGAAAGGGAGGAAAACAAGGAACTGCAGCCAGGAAAAGTGGGAGCCTTTCCTTGTCAGGTCCGGGAAATATTCCATGAGCAGGAAATGTGTGATTCCTTGTTCTCCTTCTGCAGGGATGCTTCTGATCCTTCAATCCCTCCACAGGGAATGTTTGATCCTTGTTCCTGCTCCAGGATTCTCCCAATCCTTCATTCCATGGATGTTGGATCCTTGTTTCTGCTCCAGGGATTCTCCCAAACCCTCATTCCATGAACAGGGAATATTTGATCCTTGTTCTTGCTCTGGGATTCCCCAATCCCTCATTCTGTGGAATATTTGATTCTTGTTTCTGCTCTAGGAATTGTCCCAAGCCCTCACTCCCTCCACAGGGAATGTTTGATCCTTGTTCCTGCTCCAGTGATTTTCCCAATCCCTCATTCCATGGAATGTTTGATCCTTGTTCCTGCTCCAGTGATTCTCCCAATCCCTCATTCCATGGAATGTTTGATCCTTGTTCCTGCTCCAGAGATTCTCCTGATCCCTCATTCCACACACAGGGAATGTTTTAATCCACTTTAATTTTTAATTCCCTGATTTTCCCATCTGGAGGCAAGTGATGGCCAAATCCCAAGGGAAGCACTGGATTTACAGCTGGATTTACAGCTGGATTTACATCAGGGATGTGAAATTCCTGCCTGGAGCTGCCAAAACCTTCTCCACACAGGAGTCAGGAATGTGTTCAACATCCTGAGGAGCAGCTCTCTGAATCCAGGGAAGCAAAGCAGGGATGGAGCAACTCTGGAGCATCTCTAGAACATCCCCTGAGCATCCTCTGAGTAACCCTCAAGTATCCCAAGCATCATCTGACACCTCTGAGTAACCCTGGAGTACCTCCTAACCTACCTGAACATCCACATGAGCATTCTGAGCTTCTCCTGAACATCTCTGGAGCATCTTCTGAGTAACCTCTGGGTGTCCTGAGTATCGCCTGTCTCTCCTGAGTATCCTCTGAGTAATCCTGCAGTAACTCCTGCTCTGTGTGAGAATCCCATGAGCATCCCGAGCTTCTCCTGAACATCCATGGAGTATCCTCTGAGTAACCTTGGAGTATTCTCTGAGTGACCCCTGAGTATGCTCTGAGTAACCTCTGAGTGGCCCTCGGGCACCCTGACCATCTCCAGAGCATTTCTGGAGCATTCCCCAAGTAATCCTCGAGTAACCCCTGAGTATGTCCAGACCCCTGAGCTTCTCCAGAGCATTCTTGGAGCATTCCCGGAGTAATCCTTGAGCATCTCCTGACCCCCCTGAGCATCCCAGACTCCTCCTGAGCTTCTCCTGAGCAGGGCCTGAGGATCCTCCTGATCCATCCCATAATATCCCCTCCCCAGCCCCGTTTCCCCACCCTTTTCCCACTCTAAATCCACATTCATTCCCACACAGCCGCTCTTTTCCTTCAGGATAAAAACCAACTCCAAACGTAGCAGGGAAAACCAGCAAAAAACACCCAAAAATTCCCAAATGAATCCCAAATGTTTGGGAAGGATTTCCCACTTCCCACCAGCTCATCCTATGGGATGAGCCCAGGCCATTCCGGATATTTCCAGGCGGGAAAACCTCCCGCGACTGGAGGAAATCCTCGTTTTCTTACCCCCCATTCCAGGAAAAATGAGCTGGGAAAATCCAATCAGGAAATTCTCATTTCCAGAGGAAACAAAGCTGGAAAGAAACTGGGAGGAAGGGAATTTTCATCCCATTTTTTTCCCCCCTTGGATGAAGCCTCTCCTGACCTTTTTTCCAAGCTCCAGAGTTGGTTTTAGAGCAGCGGGAATGGAGGAGGTGTGGAATCAGGAATAAACCTGGAATTCTGGAAGTGATTCCCACTTGGAATAAAAGCAAGGAGGCGCTCCCATGCCTGTTTTATAAATAAACATGGATTTGTTTTTCCAAATTTTCCCAAGGTTTGGATTTCTCTGCCCATTCCCACCTCTAAAAATCCCATTTTTTCCCACCTTTTCCCTGAGAATCATCAGGAAAATGGGAACAACGCTTGGATGGGGTGTGGTTTCTGCTGGAATCCTTTCAACGGGGCCAAAAATAGGGAAAAAAATTCCTAAAAATTTGCACTAATAGGGACAAAGGACTCACCGCACGGTGGATTGGTAAACGAGGTCTTCCCGCTTCCTGTAGTTTTCCATCTGGGAAAAGTTGGTGGAAAACATGGCATCGAAGGTGAAGATCTTCTGCTTGATGGTGCCACCGTCAGTGACCTGCGGGAAACAACCCCAGTGTCCCAAATCTGGGAATTTTGGGCCCTTTTTGGAATATTTCAAAGGGTTTTCATTCTGAGAATTTGAGTAAATTGATTCTGATTTGAATAGATTTGTTTAAATTTGAATGTATTTATTTAGATTTTAATAGATTTATTTGCACTTTGAAATAATTTTTAATATTTTGGTATTTATTTAGATTTGGATAAATTAATTTGAATTTTAATCTGTATTAAATGGTGTAAATACATTGATTTTAATATTTTATGTTGTGCATTTTGATACTTACATTAGAATTTTACTTTTTGTTTTTGTTTTTATTTTATGTTTATTTTAAGGTTCGTTTTTGTTTTATTTTTATTTTGGTTTTGTTTTTGTTTTATTATGTAATGATTTCCACATTTATCCATTGAATCCCAGCATCTTTCATCTTGGAATTTATGGATTTATGATGGCCCTGCTGAGGTGAAATCAAAATCCACGTTTTCCATCCCGTTATTCCATTTTCCAGCTGGGAATTGTAATTTTTTAAATGGAAAATTGCTTTTTTTAGGACTCTATTCCCTGTGCCTCCCAATGCCTCTGGATTTATCTTCCCTGCTTTTGAAGAGTTTTAGTGGAAAAATATGGAGGAAATGGGAATTTTGAGGCTAAACCAGCTTCCAGCAGAGAGTGAAAATTCCCATTTTTTAAAATAAACCACGAACAACAGAAGAAGAGTTCGGGATTTAATCCTCAAATTCAACATTTCCCAAGGACAAAACCCCAAATCCCCACACAACACTTCACCAAAATTCCACCGTTATTCTCTATTTCCTTTTTCCCCACTTTTTCATGGCAAAAAGTGGTGGAAAAGGAGGGAAAAAAATCCATCACTAAAAGAACTCTTCCACTTTATTATCCCAGGCTGAGGCTTTTATGGGAAAGAAATTCCACCCTAGCACGCATGTGGGATAAAGAAAAGTGGGGAAAAGGACGGGCATTGTAAATCTCCGGCCTTGGGAAGTTTCCAGGGAACTTTCCAATGATTTTTTGTGATTTTCTTTGGGTTTGAGGAGAAACCTGGGAGCTGCTTCAGGATGGAGAAGGGATCCAAATCCAAAGGGATTTAAGGGATTCTTTTAGGATGGGAAGTGCTGGGAATGGTGGAGGTGGTGCCCATGGATTGGGAATTTGCAGCCTTGGGATTTTCCCAGCACATCTGAACAGATGTGGGTCCAAATCCTGCCCCATCCAAAGGGAGCTGGAATCACCCTCTAGGAATCCTCACAATCCCTGAGAACTGGAGGAACCGCTTCTAATCCTGAGGGAATTCCAGGGAATTCCAGGAAAAGGCTCATCAGGAATTCTGTCTCTCCAGGGATCAGCCCTAATTCCAGCCTTTTATCCGGGCCTGGGGGAGATTTTTTGGGAAGAGAAACTCCATAGCAATTTGTGGCCCAACACTTCCTGCTGGGAATCAAAAAAGGAGGATAATTGAGCAGAATCCCATGGTTCCTATTCCAATGGATGTCTTCACATCCAGGAATTTTGGGAAAAGGGGCACAGGAGCACATTCCGGGTGCTGCTTCCTGCATTATTCATAAATCCCAGGAAAAATCTCATTCCTGACAAAACTCCCTCCCCTCCACAGTGACCCGAACAAATCCCAAAATCCATTAAAATGAAAATTTGCTGTTCCCAAAATCCATTCAGATCTCTGGAGTGTCCCATTAGAATGCCCAAAGGAACCAAAATCATCGGGAAGTGATGGATGTGGGATGAAAGGGCTGGAACTGGGATCTGATCCAGGTTCTGTGTGCCGAGGACGGATCAATGGATTCCCGTTCTCCAAGCAAATGGAAATGGCTCTGGAAAGAGGGAAAATTCCCTGGAGCGGCTGCAGCACTCCCGGCTCTTGGTGGGAGAAGAGGGAGGGGGTGCAGTGTCCACATCAGAGACACCAGGAAAACTCTTTATCCTTGAAAACTCCAGATTTAGGATTTTCCTGCCCATACCCTGGAGAATCAACCAGGAAAACTCATTATCCTGGAAAACTCCAGATTTAGGATTTTCCTGCCCATTTCCTGGAGAATCACAACATTGGGGAAAACTCCTCATCCTGGAAAACTCCTGGTTTAGGATTTTCCTGGCCATTCCCTGGAGAATCAACTGGAGAAAACTCATTATCCTGGAAAACTTTGAATTTAGGTTTTTCCCTCTCATACCCTAGAGAATCAACCAGGAAAATACTTTATCCTGGAAAACTCCAAATTTAGGATTTTTCTGCCCATTCCCTGGAGAATCAACTGGAAAAAACTCAATATCCTGGAAAATTCATTGTTTCACTTTTTCCTGCTCATTGTCTGGAGAATCAACCCAGAAAACTCTATCCTAGAAAACTCCAGATTTAGGATTTTCCTGGCCAATCCCTGGAGAAGCAAACAGGAAAATTTGTTATCCTGGAAAACTCCTGGTTTAGGTTTTTTCCTGCCTCACTCACCCATTCCCTGGGAATCACAACCAATGGGAAAATTTCATTATGCTGGAAAACTCTGGATTTATATTTTCCCATATTTCAGGGATACCACACAGAGTAATTCCCATACTCCAGGGATACTACCAGGAGCAATGCCAGGGCCCTGCTCCCTGTGATCCCAGTTCATTCCCTTCCCACTAATTACCCTGAGCACCAAACTCTAATTAATGGAGGCAGAGCTCTGCGGGCTTCCTTCCATTCCCACCCTTCCTGGACATCCCAGGAATCCCACACAGCACCAGGGAATGATGTCTGACACCTCAAATCCACCAAATCCTGTTTGCAATTCCCAAATTCCCATTTTCCAAGCCCAGCCCAACCCAGCTCCACTTCCTTTCCTGCTGCATGGAGCCAGATTGGAGCCTCCAAGGATTTCCCCTCCCTCTCCTGCTTCCCTGTTATTTTTCCTGAGCTCCACTGGGAAAAGAAGTAATTTTCCTAGTTTCCATCCTGGAACCAACTACACAAATCTGGTGCAACCCCAGAGATGCCTGCACTGGGACCAAGGAACAGCTCCGGGTGTTTCCAGCCTCATTCCGAGCGGATTCTGCCACCCCATCTCCTGCTAAGGCTTTCTCAGGAGCTCTCCAGGTGCAGATCCGTGTTCACACCTGTTCCCGGGAACATCACACCTTGCGGAGGTGTTGGGAGTGTTGGATGTTAATTAACACCTCCCTCCACCTGCGGGATGTGTTCCTGTTTATTCTGGGAAAAATTCCCTCTGCTCGTCCCGGGAATGCTGAAATTGGCGGCGTTCCAGCAGCTGAGGGGTTTCCCAGCGGGAGGAAAGGGTTGTCCCTGTCTGTCCCTCATCCCTGGGAATCCAGGAGAATCGCTGGAATTGTGGGTACTGGTTGCAGTGTGAGGCTTCTCTGTGGGGTTTCACCAGTGGGATGAGGATCCTCAGTCTCGGAGTGCACAGATCCCAATGGGATCACCCACCCGGGAGCTATGGATCCATCCCAGGGGTTATAGATGTACCCTGTAGGTTATGGATCTATCCCATGGGTTATAGATACATCCCAGGGGTTATGGATCCATCCCCTGTGTTATGGATTTATCCCACAGGTTACGGATCCATCCCATGGGTTATGGATCTGTCCCATGGGTTATGGATCCATCCTAGGGGCTATGGATGTACCCTGTGGGTTATGGATCTATCCCATGGGTTATAGATACATCCCAGGGGTTACGGATCCATCCCCTGTGTTATGGATTTATCCCACAGGTTACGGATCCATCCCATGGGTTATGGATCTGTCCCATGGGTTATGGATCCATCCTAGGGGCTATGGATGTACCCTGTGGGTTATGGATATATGCCAGGGGTTACAGATCCATCCCAGGGGTTATGGACCCATCCTGTGGGTTATGGATCTATCCCATGAATTATGGAAACATCCCAGGGGTTATGGATCCATCCCATGGGTTATTGTTTCATCCCATGTGTTAAGGATTTATCCCACAGGTTATGCATCTATCCCAGGGGTTATGGATTCATCCCAGCGGTTATGGATCCATCCTGTGGGTTATGGATTATTGAAGTGAAGGGAGACGACCATCCGATTGATGAGCATCGACTCCGATTTATTGATTAAATCAGTCATCTTTTATAATGGTGTTAATTAACTTCATGCATATTGCAAAATCCGAGCTCACGATAGGTTACAGAGAAAACTCTAACCCCTCCTTTTGTTTTACAATACCTGTGGTTTGTTTATTGAAAACAGGACCAGCGTTCTCACTGTGATATGAAAAGTTCTCAAAACCTTCATATCTGTTCCCAGAGCAGCTATCTGTTCCCAGAGAGCCCAAGGACAGAATGTTTTGCCTGTTATGGGAAGACTGTCTGAGAATCTTATTGTTTATAAAGTGGTGCTTGAGAGCCTAATTATTTACAGAATCAAGCCTGGGAAATGCTGCTTTACAGCTACCTTTTACTTTTCCCTCAGCTGTATACCTTCATGGCCTCTTTCTTTAAGCCATGCTTGAACCAGACTCTCCACAATGGATGTACCATGTGGGTTATGGATCCATCCCATGTGTTATGGATTTGTCCCACAGGTTATGGATTCATCCCATGGGTTATAGATGTATCTTGTGGGTTATGAATCTATCCCATGGGTTATGAATCCATCCCATGGATCTATCCCATGGGTTATGGATGTACCATGTGGGTTATGGGTTTATCCCACAGGTTATGAATACATTCCAGGGGTTGGAGTTATGGATTCATCCCATAGGTTATGGATTCATCCCATGGGTTATGGATCTATCCCAGGGGTTATGGATTCATCCCCGGGGTTATGGATGTACCATGTGGGTTATGGATCTGTCCCAGGGGTTACGAATCCCTTACAGGGGTTATCCCACAGGATCCATCCCAGGGGTTATTCCCAACTCCAATCCCCACCAAAGCGCTGCCATTGACTTTTCCTCCTCTCTCGCCCTTTTCCCTGCCCCTTCCTGCCCCTGGAGCAGCTCGGATCCCTCAGACTCCAGGAGCTCCCTCTGCTCCCTGTCCAATAAATCACGGGAACGAGGAGCCGGGCGTGACCCCAATCCAGCGCTCCGGAGCCACATTCCCGTGATTTACGGGTGGAATAAACGGAACCCACAGCTCCAGAGGCTCCGCCCCCGCTCTCCCAGATCCATCCATCACCTCCAACACCCCGGAGCTGCCACTGGAGCTTTGGGAAGCTGAAAAAGTCTGGGAGTGAGGCAAGACAAGGAGAAAAATGGGAAAAAAGCCCTTAAAATCAGGAAGGAATTGGGCAAATCTCCATGATGCTCCATGAAAAACCCAACTTCCCAAACCTGGGAAACATCCTGGGAAAGGAGCAAGAGGGAAGGAGGGGTAAAAAGCCCTGGGAGATTTGTGGGGATGAAAATCAAATCTGGGATATTTCTGCCCTTCCCTTTGCCTCCGAGGTTTCTCGGAGCATCGTTTGCTCCGGAGCAGCAGCCGCTCCCACATCCCTGCTCGCAGGGGGGATTATGCAAATCCAGCTCCCGGGAAAGTGGGTTAATCCAATATTACCCAGTGGAAAAGGGAAGGAAAAACCTGGTGGAGACGGCGGAGCCAGCAGAAAAAAAAATTCTCCCTAAAATAAGGAGGGAAGTGAAATCAATTCCAAGCTGGGATTTTGGATTCGGGGCAAGTTTTGGGTTCTGTTCCCTGCCTGTCCAGCATTTAGGGGTCCATCCATAAATAATTATTGGAAAATCCATCTCAGATTCCATGGAGAATTCCACCACATTCCAACAGCTGGATTTGCTCCCATCCTTTCCCTGTTCATAAACCTGGAAATGCAGGAGAGCATTAGGGAAGGGCAGGTCCTTGTTCAGGGAGCAGGAACAGGATGGGAAATCCAAGGAAAAATATTCCCAGCTGCTCCATCTGATGCCACCGGCACCACTCGCCCTCTCTTTGCCTTCTCCAGGAGTTTTCCCTGGAAAACTTCAGGTTTTCTTGGATAAAACCCTTTATGGTTGGCAGCTTATCCCAAATTTCCCTGGAGAAAGCTCAGGATTGGTGAACCTGAGGCTGGATCAAGGCTTGGGAAGAATGATCCAGGGGCAGCTCCAGCCTCCAAATCCTTCCTTTCCCAAAGAAAACCAGGCTCCAAATCCCCCTTTTCCCAAAGAAAACCAATATCCAAATCCTTCCTTTCCCGAATAAAATCACTCTCAAAATTCTTCTTTCCAAATAAAACTGGTCCCCAAATTCACCTTTCCTAAATAAAACCAACATCCAAATCCTTCCTTTCCCAAACAAAACCAACCTCCAAATCCTCCCTTTCCCAAATTAATACAACATCCAAATCCTTCGTTTCCCAAATAAATCAGTCTCAAAATTCCCCTTTCCCAAATAAAACCAGGCTCCAAATTTCTCCTTTTCCCAAATAAAACCAGGCTCCAAATTCCTCCCTTTCCCAAATAAAGCCAGGCTCCAAATCCTTCATTTCCCAAATAAAACCAGGCTCTAAATTCCACATTCCCAAATAAAATGAGACTCCAAATTCCCCCCTTTCCCAAATTAAACCAGGCTCAAAATTCCCCTTTCCCAAATAAAACCAGGAACTTCCCTCCCATTCAACATTCTAAATTCCCAAACATATTTGGAACAGGGAAAGTTTGGAGTTTTTTAAAAACCTCTACATGAAGAACCCCAAACCCCCGATATCCCAAATTTTCTCCATTCCTCCCTTTTCCCCATCATTTTCCACCTGCCAAGCTCTTGGCAGAGCAGTCCCAACCTCAACTCCAACTCCAAATCCCAACTCAATCCTGAACTATCCCTAAACCCACCTGGCAGCCACTCCAAAAAAAAAAAAAAAGATGGGTGCTCCATGTGGAGCCCAAATCCAATGATGACCCCAAATCCCAATGATTCCAAATCCCACCGATCCCAAATCCCGATGATCCAAAGTCCCGATGATTCCAAATCCAAATGAACCCAAATCCCAATGAACCCAAATCCTGATGATTCCAAATCCCGAAGATTCAAAATCCCAATGAACCCAAATCCTGGTGATTCCAAATCCTGATGATCCCAAAATCATCCTGCATGCCTCCCAGCCTCATTTCCCACGTCCAGCCCAGCTGCCTCCCTCCTCCTCCTCCTCCTCCTCCTCCTCCTCCTCCTCCTCCTCCTCCTCCTCCTCCTCCTCCTCCTCCTCCTCCCAGGAATTGATATTCCCATCAGCCCGAGCTCCGTCTGCTTTTCCTGCCTCATCCAGCCCTGACCTTCTGTTCCCGGCCGGCTCCGCATTCCCATTCCCGAGGCGTCGGAGCTCACCCGGTACCAGACGATCTCCCGCATTTTCCCGTCGGTTTTGAAGTTGCATTTCAGGGTCACGGCGTCTCCCACCACCACCGGGGGCAGGGGCTCGATGCTGACGGTCAGATATCCTGGAAAAGTGGGGGAAAAAAAGGCAGGGAAAGAGAGCTGAGCTCCAGGGAAGTTTGGAATTGGTGGTTTCCAGGGATTTTATGGGTTAATGGCACTGTTGGATGCCAGGGAAAGCCCTGATCACTCACAGGGCCACCCCAATGATCCCAAAAAAGCCAAAATTGTAGGAAATTATTCCTGAATTTGGGAAAATCCCATCTGCCATTCCCACTGCAAATTCCCATCTTTCCTATGGCTTTGCCTTGGGCTCAATTGTCTCTCCCTATTCCCTGCCCTGTGCTTGCACAAAACTTCCCAAATTCCTCATTCCCAGTGGGAATTCCCCAACAGCTTCCCCCAAGGATGTACAACCCCCACCCGGGGGTTTTCCAGCTCCTTCCCCATCTCCCCACGGCCAGATTCCAGATCCATCCTAAATCCAGAGGGAAATACAGAGCCCGGCAGCTCCATCCATTCCTTTTTCCCTCTTTCCCCTCGATTTGTTGGGAAATTGGGAGCAGGAGCAGCCGGGGGGCAGCAGGGACGGGAATTTCATTCCTGGTATGTTTTCCTGCCTTTCCTGAGGCTGTTGGGAATTGATGGATTGACAGCCTGGCAAATCCCAGGCATCCTTCCCTGTTTGACACCGGGACATCCCAAAAAACCCCCTCACCCACTCCAAATTCCTTTTTTTAAAATCTCTCCTTGCACCAGGTGGGAAAAGAGCCAAGAGAAAGGCCGGGAAACAGGAGCAGGTTTGGAAACGGGGCTGGAAATCAGAGATTCCTTTGTGGAAGATGCCCTGGGAGGGCAGAAGGTGAGTTCCCGGGAATTTTTGTGCCTCCCAGGCAGTGATCCTGAGGCTCAGTATTCCTTGTAAAACAACTTGGAGGTGTTTGTGCCATAAATCCCAGGCACGACCTGCGGGAGAACACGCTCCGGGAACACGTGCCGGCTGCGGCAGCAGGGCAGCGTGGCCTGGAATATTGAACACCGGGAAAAAGCCGGAAAATCCCGTTTTGTGCTGCTTTTGGGGGCTGCGGGAACAGCTCTGCACAAGGAAATATGCTGGGAAAAAATGGATTTTTGGGATTGTTTGGGGGAAGGGCTGAGGGTTAAATCTCTTTTCAGCCCCAAATGATGCTTGGAATGAGGGAATTTTGGGGCTGCATCCCAGAATCCTGGTTTTCCCGGCTGGGAGCGACCCAAATCCTGGTCAACATTCCCAGTCCGCCCAGGGCCGGCTCCTTTCCAGCCTCTCCCTGCCTGTCCAGAGTTTATTTTTGTTCCTAAAGCGGGGATTAAATCCCTGTGACTGCCAAGGCTGCACGAGGGCCCCTTGGATTCGGGGCTGTGCGGATGGAAAAGGCAGGAACGGGAGGAGGAGGAGGAGGGAGGGAGGAAGGGCAGCCGGGGTCTCTCCGGCTGCCCCGATTCCCCTCGCTCGGCTTTTGACATTTCCGAACGCCGGGATGAGCAACAGGCACGGGAAAGCGGCGGGGAAGGAGGGGGATGAGCAAATCCTTGGCAGCGCGGCAGGATCCGCCCCAAGGAATTGGGGATGGAGCCTCCGTGCGTGCGGAAGAGCTCTGGCTTTCCATGAAGCCCCCGGGTGGGATCGCAGCTCCCGCCTTTCCCCGGATCAGCCGGAGATTAAAGGGAGCCGGGGAGGAACTGGCAAAGCTGGAGCAAAGATCCAGGAGTTCCCAGTTCAGCATTTCTGGATGGTTTCTATCCCTTTTCCCATGTTATTCCCTTCCATACCCATGCACATCCATGCAAAACCATCCCCATCGCAGTCCAGGGCAGAGATTGGATTTTCCCCCTGTCCATGGGATCCAGGAGTTCCCAGCTCAGCATTTCCGGATGTTTTCCATCCCTTTTCCCACGTTATTCCCTTCCAGACCTGTGCACGTCCATGCAAAACAATCCCCATCGCAGTCCAGAGCAGAGATTGGATTGTCCCCCTGTCTGTGGGATCCAGGGGTTCCCAGCTCAGCATTTCTGAATTATTTCCATCCCTTTTCCCACATTATTCCCTTCCAGAAATGTGCATTTCCATGGGAAAGGGATCCATCCCCATCCCAGTCCAGCCAAGGCTTTTGGTGGTGTTTAGACCTTTCCCTGATTTTTGGTGGATTTTTAAAATCAAAAAGAACCAAGTTTGGGATGGCCCCGCCACTCCCATGCAACAAATCTACCCATCCAAGCATTTTTCCAAGGAAATCCCCTCCAAACCTATCCCTGACCTGCATCTTCTGGGTGGCCAAAAAAAAAAAAAAAAACCAAATTGGAATTTTTCCTCTCTCTGTTTCCTCCATGTGCTGGAAAACCATTCAGAGCTGGCATTATGAGCAGCTTCCACCCATATTCCTGGGAATTCTGGCTTGGCTGGGCCTTAAATCCAGACATTTGGTCCCTAAAAACACCAGGGTGGAACCACAGGATGCTCCCAAACTTCTCCTGCATGGAAGCTCTGGAGCTCCAGGATTTATTGCTGTGGTGTTGTGGGATCAGGATCCCATGGAGAGCTGATTCCAGAGCCCTGACTGGGCCTGGAAAAGGCAGGAAAGGGAAAATTCAAACACTTCAAGAGCAATTCTGCCCAAATCCAGTGCAAAACCAACCCAGAAGTTGTGGAAAAGAAGGAGAGAAGAGGGAGAGGGAAACAGATGCCGAGTCCCCACAGGAGCCGGCCAAGGATGCGTGGAGAGGAGGGGGAAAAGCGGGAAAACAAAGGGAAATAAAGCAGGGATCCAGATGGAGCCGTCCA
The DNA here is from genome assembly GCF_027579445.1 of Ammospiza nelsoni. Classification (NCBI taxonomy): domain Eukaryota; kingdom Metazoa; phylum Chordata; class Aves; order Passeriformes; family Passerellidae; genus Ammospiza; species Ammospiza nelsoni. The sequence continues at coordinate 6,232,214 of NC_080654.1, read as the reverse complement.
GACCCCGCTGCTTGGCTGCGGCTGACGTGCAAATCCCATCCCTCATCCTCCCCTTCCCTTCGCCTCCCGACAGGGAACAACTGCCAGGTGCCAGCGCTGCTCCAAAGCCTCTCTCAGCTCCCTTTTTTTTTTGGGATTTACTGAGGAGAACAAAGCGGCCGTGACGGGAACGGCTGGGTGGGAAGAACTCTTCGGAAAAGAAGAGCCCATCCCAAATTTATGAAATTTCTGTCATCCCTCTCGTTATCAGCATCTCTTTATCAGCGTCCCCTTCTCAGCCTCGCTCCGCTTCCCCTTTGCTCTTTTCAATCCGAGATTTTTCCAGAGAATGCTGGGCCCGGCCTCCCCCGGATCGGATTCAGCCCTCTGGAAATTCATCCCTCTGATTAGATGGCAGCCCTGGGGAGGAGAGGATATTTTTGCTGGCGATCGCTGGGAATTCTGGCACCGTCCAGTTTAAGGGGGATTTTTTAAAAAGGGAAAAGGGAAGGAGGGGGAGGAGAGGGGGAAGGGAGGGATAAAGGAAATGTCCTTTGAAATCGGGAGTGACGTGTTCATAAAGGAGAGCATCGGAACAAGCTCGGTGCTTCCAATTACAAAAGAGCTCCCAGGGATGAGGCAGGAATTGCTCCAGCCCTGGAAGTGTGGGATGCTGGATAAAAACCCCATTTCCAGCCCTTTCCAGCATTCTGTGGGGATTTCTGCCCACAAACGCTGCTGGACACTCCATGGGAATGGCCAGGGCAGCTGGAATCCCTCCGAGATTCCTGGGGAGGATGGGATGGGATGGGATGGGATGGGATGGGAAAGGAATGTCCCAAGGAAAGGCCATGGAGCAATGGAGCACCACAGGAAGCCCCTTCCACATCCTCCCCGGGTGCCTGATTCCTTCCATCCCACATGGAAATTCAAGATTTATTTGTGGAGATCACCCAGTGCTCCCATTCCTGGATTTCTCATCTCCCAGTGCTTCCCAAAAATCTCAAACCAATGGAATTCTGGAACTGGATTGGAAGGGACCTGGGCAGGGACTCCTCCCACTATCCCAGGCTGCTCCAAGCCCTGTCCAAGATTGAACAAATCCTGGGATGGGGCATCCCCAGCTGAGGATGGATTTTCCCCCTTTCCGTGTCCCCAGAGTCCAACCCGTCCCCATCCTTTTAGGGGAAGGAAGCAGCAGCGGATCTGAGAGGAGTGGGAGCTCAGGATGGAGCCAGAGGAGGGGATTCTTGGGATCCAGCAGCTCCATCCCCCTCTGGAATGTCCCCAGCATCCTCGAGGAGCCAGTGACAACACAAACACTTCATCATTTTAATTAGCCAGTGATTAACGGGGCTTATCCATAATTCCCTCCTGTTCCTCCACCTCCCTTTTCCAAGGGCTGAGATGGGATGGGAAAACCAGGAGAGAACAAGAAAACAGACACCAGCACTCCCTTAACCGGCCTATATCCCAAAATTCCCAGGATTTAAGGAGAGCAGGAGACATTTCGCCCCTTTCAGTGGGATCCAAAGGGATGCAAACCCCCCTGGAAAAATCTGGGAGTACTCCTCCAAATTCCTGACTGCAGAATGTCCACGGCCGTGGCGGATCCAGGGATGGAAGTCCCGGATCCTCAAGAACCAAACGTGCCCTGACTGGCGGCGTTTTGCAACATCTTGTCCATGAAAAATTCAGCAGCTCCAGTTGTTCCTGGGAACACAGCAAATTCCTTCCTACTCCCTTCCCGGCTCCGGCCATGCTTTATTTATGACATTCCAGGACAATTTACAGTCAGAATATGATGCTGCCTCTCGTTAACCCGGGAGGGCTCCAAGGGCAAAGAATTCCCAGCTGGCCCCATCCAGGGAGGTGGAATTTTGCTGAATCCGGAGCTTTTCCTCCTGGAAAGCTGCGGCAGGATTTTATTTCTTGTTTAAACAGGAATAAGCGTCTGGCACGGGTTTAACACCAGCCAGGGAATGGGACATGACAGCCGGAGTCAACGTCGTGCTTCCAAGGAAAATGGGCCTTTGGGAAGTGGGGAAAATGGATTGGGGGATCCTTGTGCTGAGTTTTCCTTGGATATTCAGCTTTGCTTGCCAAAAATCCACCAGCTCAGTGCCAGCGGGGTTAAACCTCCCCAACCCCTCCACCGCCCTCCCAAAAGTCACCCTGGCTTTTGGAAAATGGGCGTATTCCCTAAAATAAACCCGGGAAAGTTGGCGTCACCCCCAGGAGAGGAGGAGCCCGGCTGGCAGGGAGCGAATGGCATTAATCCCGGGAAAATGGGATATTAACGGGCCGAGCAGACAATTAAGAGCCAGTAATTAAAATTCCTCTTCCCTCACAAACATCTCATTAGGCGCCGCTTCCCTCCCTCATTTCCATAAGTGGGAGGGAACGATTCCGCAGCTGGATCTGGAATTATTCCTTAGGCAGGGCTGCTGGACCAAACCAGCTCCTAAATTTTTAGGAATCAGGAGAAAATGTATGGAATGAGCAGGGGGATGTCCAGCCCATGCTTAGGGTCCATTTTTCTCCAATTATTGGGATGCAGAACCTGATGGATCCTATGGATGTGCCCTGAGCCTCTTTGTGATGGGAATCAATGGTTTGGATCAATCCTTTGGATCAATCCATGGATTGAGCGTGGCCCCTTCGGGCTCCCAACCCCTTCCAAATGAAGATGAAGCGAGGGAACCACTTCAAGGTGGGCTCTGGGGGCTGTTTCCAGTCCATCCCATGGGCAAAACTTGTGGGAATTATGGAATGATGGAATTTTATGGATCAATTTACCCTGGAGAAGCTGAGGCTGCTCCATCCCTGGAAGTGTCCAAGGCCTGGTTGGGCTTGGAGCAACCTGGAATAGGGGAAGGTGTCCCTGTCCATGGCAGGGACTGGATGGGATTTAAGGTCCCTCCAATCCAACCCATTCCATGATTCCCTATTTTTATAAAATACAGATAAAACAAACCCCCAAATCCCAGCTTCCAAGGATTTCAACACCTAAATCCCATTGAGATGGAATTTTTAACCACTGTCCAGCTTCCCATTTTTCCTTAAATCCCAGATTCCTCCTGAGCAAAATATCCCAAAGAAAAGATATCCCAAAATATCCCAGTCCAAAGAAAAAGGACGAATTCCCGATTTGCTCCGTGCCGTGATTCCCAATGTCCTTGTGTCCATGGGAAGCATCTCCAACACCACCTGAGGGTTCCCAAGGATTGATGCTGATGGATCTTCAGGAAAAATCCATTTTGGGCTGGTTTTCTCCACATGATGACCTCCAGAGTCACTTTTATGTTCTGGAGGGGTGGGATTGGCTCTCATCAGCTCCAAGATTCCAGCAGCTCCAGAGGCAGCAGAAAAATGAGGAATGAGGTTGAAATGGATCCTGCTGGGCTAAAAACATTCCAAACATTCCAGCTCCATGGGATTTTCTTCCCCATCAGCACAACCTCAGCACAATAAAGGATTTCAGATGGAGGAGGAGAGTTTGGGCACTTTGGGAGTGGAAAATCCACAGCAAATTTGGGATTTGGGAGCCTCCCGGTGGTGCCTTGTCCCATCTCTCCAATTCCAATCTCCGTCCTCTTTCCATCTGCTCCTTCCCACATTTCCACTTTTCCCTGTCCAGTTTCCTTCCCACAACGACTCAAGTCCAGCTCTCTCCATGCCCAGTAAATCCCAGGTAAACTCCAGCGTTTTCCACCTTTGCCGTGCGCCTCCCGACAAACAAATCCGGGTGGGATTGAGCCGTCGGAATCAGCCCCGTGGCTTGGGCATGGGCTGGAATAAATCCTCGAACGTCTTCATCCGGCTTTTCCCAAGCTCCTCGGAGCTGTTCCGGCTCATTGGAGCACGGGATGAGGGAGCCCGTTCCCGGCTTGGCTTCGGCTCGCGGCATCGATTTCGTGCTTGTTCGACATCTCCGGCACAAATCCACAGGGAATGCGGCGTTCCAGGAAAAAGATGGATGTTTGGAGGGAAAACCGTGATGGCTTTGGCTGGAGGGAGACCAGGCCCTCCTACAAACCCCTGGAATGGCTTTGGAATAATTTTTTGGATGTTAAGGGGGTCCTTCATCCCAAAAATCCAGGGATTTCCTGGATGCTCAGAGATGAAATTCCATGGTGGATCTAAGGGCTGCGTCCCGCCCATCCCAGGAGATAAATCCAGGCTACAAAACCAGGGATGCTGGAAAAGTGAGGATTTCAGGATGAACACAAGAAAATCACAGTTAGACGGAAGCGACAGCCACCAGAAAATCAGGATCAGTTGGATTTGGGAAGTATGTCCCTGGGATAGATGGAACAAAACAAGGGATGCTGGAAAAGTGAGGATTTGGGGGTGAACACAAGAAAAACAGGACTGGAGGGAAGCAACATCCATCGGAAAGCCAGGATCTGTCAGATTTGGGAAATATTTCCCTGGAATGGATGGGAATTATCTTGGTTGGGACAAAATCCCAACACCCCCAAAACTGAACCCCCCTGGAGGAGAATCCCTCTCCATGAAAACACACAAAGGATCCAAGACCCTCCCAAGGCTTGGGAAACCCCTCCCAATCCCAAAACTCCTTAAATCAACTCCGTCAAGGCACAGCTGGTGCAGAAAAGATGGATTTTCCCGGCCCACGCCGCTTATCAGCAGGAATGTGGTGGCTGCATTGATATTCCCGGTGATTTATGGGATTTTATCCCCCTGCCCGCACAGCCTGGGAATGCAGGGCCGTAAATCACACGTGGAATATTTATCTCCGCATGGGAAGGATGTTTAGGAGCATTTACCAAAGTGCTGAGAAGTTTTATTTATAACTTTTCCCCTCCTTTGCACTTCCAACGTTTCTGTAAAGTCCCTCGGCCTCCTGGCGGTGCTGGAGGGGGGAATATTTTACCTCCACACCTTCATCCCACTGATATTCCCATAAAATAAAACGCTGGACATCCCACTGGAGCTCCCACAGCTGCTCAAAGTGGTGGCTTGGGTTGGGTCATTGAGATTTGGGATTTCAGGAAGAGCTTGGAAGAGGTTGTGGGGTTGGAATTTCAGGAAGAGCTCGGGATGGGTTGTTGAGTTGGGATCATGGGAAGAGCTCCTGGTGGATCTTTGGGTTGGGGTTTTTGGAAGAGTTTGGGATGGGTCAATGGGTCTGGATTTTGGGAAGAGCTCCTGGGTTGTTGGATCGGGATTTTGGGAAGAGTTGGATGTTTGTCATCATTCTGCTGTCATTTCTCCTGTTCCATTAACCCCTTTTCCTCATTATCTAAGGATTTTTCCAGATTTTTCATTTTGTTTGGATCATTTTGGGTGCATTCAGAATCCAAAACAATGCCTCATCCCAGGAAAGGTGGGAAGGTGAATCCAGCAGAGCCAAATTCCCTCAAAAACCTGGCGCCATCCCTAATTTGGAGCAACGGCTTTGCCAGCACCTCATGGCCTCTTCCCAGATGTTGGAACAGCTGTTGGAGCCAAAATGGAGCCAAAAATTCCGCAGGGCCAGGCTGGGTCTGAGACGCCTCGTTTGATAAATGGAGATCATGGCCCTCATTTGCATCTATGCAAATATGCAAATCAGGCCTGATTCCTAGCTGCCAAACAACTCCCCCCAAGTTATTTAAGGCAGAATTCCCCAAATTGGTCGCTCCTCGATTTTATTGCCATTCCATGGGGTGAAGCCAATGGATTTTGGGCAAACGAGGCCCAGCAAGTGGGAAGTGCCACCTCTCATCCCAGATTTTCCCTTTTCCCTATAAACAAACCCTGTTCCTGCAGGATTTTCTCCACATCAGCTGGATTTTCCTGTTTTCCACCTGGAAGTGCTTCCGGCCCCAGTCTGGGCTGCAGGGCAGGAATTCCCTCCTGCTGATAAATCCCAGGAGGGAGTTCCTTGCTCCTTTTCCCAGCAGATCCCAATGACACTCGGGAACTGTTTAAAAAATCCCAATTTTTCCTTCTTTTCCCCCATTTTTTCCATCTCCCCCCAGCTGCCCCATGGATTTTCCATTTCCATGGATTTTCGTCTATCCCCAGAAAATCCCAAGCTCACCAGACGGGGATTTTTCCTACAATCCCAACTTTGCCAAGCGGGAGCGACCACCGACCACCAAATCCAATGGAATGCCTCCGGAATGGCTCAACATTCCCTGAAATCCTTCCATCAGAGCATGGTGCCTCCTCAACACCTGGATTAACCTGGATTAATGCTCCAAGTTGGAATGTCCAGGTGTCCTGAGGCTAAAAATTCCCCCTGTTCTGCTTTTCCCTGGTTTTTAATCAAGCAGCTCCACGGAAAACACAGCAGGATCTGATCTCCATGTGCAGATGTGGAATTAATCCTGAATTAAGTGTGGCAGGAGAAGGAGAGGCTGTATCCTAATCCTGCATTGAAAAAGATTGGAAATGGGATTTTTCCCCACATGATCAAATTCCCGGCTCTCCTTTTCCAGCAGCTCAGTTCTGCATCCTGACAAGGAAGAGATTCCTGCCAGCTGGATGCTCCTGGAGTTTCCCAGGAAGCTGCACCCTCTGAATGCCACCCCTGGGCACCAGGATTATGGAAAACCTCACCTGGAATAAAGGATTTTATCCCCAGATGGTGTTGCCGCACAAAATCCATCCCAGTAATGCAATTCCAGAACAAAAAAAAAGAGAATTACTGCACCCGGTGCTCCTTTTTCGAGTCTCAAACTGGAGCTGAGGGATTGGAAAATTGGGGAAAAATTCCCAAACCCCTGGCAGAGCTCAGTCAGTGGTTTGGGAGGGATTTGCCAACAGCAGCTGAGGATTTTCCTGCTGTTCCAGCTCTGTTGGGATGGGGATTATGGCACCAGCAGCCAATTCTGGGAAGCCACGGCTCGGGGTGTTAATCCCTGCTGGAGTTAATCCCAGCAGGAATAATTAACAGAGCAGGAAGGAGCTGGGAGCTGCTCCCTGTTCCTGGAAGTGCTCAAATCCAGGTTGGAGCAATGACCTGTGGAAAATGTCCCTGTCCATCCCAACCCAAAGCATTCCAGTGTTCCAGGTCTTTCCGTGCCTCAGTTTCCCCACTTGGGAAGGGGAAAGCAAAGTCTTTTCCAGCTCATCCAAGATCCAGGAAATTCTCATCCTGGAGTAACTGCAAGGTGTTATCAGAGTTCCCAAAAAAATCCCATGCTGGAATAACAGCAGGGGTTTATTAGAGATCGCAAAAAAATTATGGACTATTTTATTCCAGATAAAAGGGTTTTTTAGAGATCCCAGAAAATCCCATCCCAGAGTAACAGCAAGGGGTTATTAAAGATCAAAAAAAAAATCCTGGAGTAACAACAAGGGTTTTTGGTGATCCCCCAAAAATCCTGGAATAACAGCAAGGGGATAATTGGAGATCCCAAAAAATCCTATCCTGGAAGAAGAGCAGGGGGTTATCAGAGGTGCTGCTTCTCCCAAAAATAACCCCAGGAAAGAATTTTCCCACCCCAAACTCCCCAGTCCTCTCTAAAACTCCTTTTTCTCAGCTTTATCGGGAGACCCATAGGCTTGGGATGGGAAAAAGAGGGAAAATCATTAATTCCATTCAGGAAAGTCAGCAGGTTTCAGTTTGGATGACCCCGCTGAGTTTCCCACCAGTTCCAAGCAGGTCTTCCCAAACCCCGGTGGCCCTGGAGCAGGGCTGACCCTGACCTGGATAATGAATTCCCTGATTTATTTCTCCACTTGCAGGAAATCCAATTATCCCAGATTTTTGATTGGTGACAAACGAGGAGCCATCGATCCCCCCTCCCTCCCAGCTGTCGGCTCCGGGCGATCTCCGCTCCTTCCATCGATTCCTGCCCGGAGGAACTGGGAAGGGATCATTGTTAATGATATTTTGGGATTTTTTCCTTCTGAACTCTTTCTCTGGAGGCACAACCTCAGGCAGAGGAAGAGCAAAATTAAACCCAGTCCATGCAGGCATCCCGAGAGCTCCAAAATCCACTTTGTTTTTGGAATTCCGGGTGTGATGTGCGGCTTTTTCCCAAAAAAATGACCTGAGGGCTGCCTGGGGCACCTGGATTAGCCCCAAAGGGTCCCAGCTCAGCTGGAAAAGCCTTGGTATTCCTGAAGGAATGTTCTGGAGGGGGAAGGGAAGGGAAGATTTGGGAAGGGAAGGTTTGGGAAGGTTTGGGAAGGTTTGGGAAGGGAAGGTTTGGGAAGGTTTGGGAAGGTTTGGGAAGGTTTGGGAAGGGAAGGTTTGGGAAGGTTTGGGAAGGTTTGGGAAGGGAAGGTTTGGGAAGGGAAGGTTTGGGAAGGTTTGGGAAGGTTTGGGAAGGGAAGGTTTGGGAAGGTTTGGGAAGGTTTGGGAAGGTTTGGGAAGGTTTGGGAAGGGAAGGGAAGGGAAGGGAAGGGAAGGGAAGGGAAGGGAAGGGAAGGGAAGGGAAGGGAAGGGAAGGGAAGGGAAGGGAAGGGAAGGATTTTTGGGACAGACTCCTCCAGACCCTCCATGGAAACAGCCAAAATTCCCACCAGGATTCCCAACTCCAGAATTTGACCCTGGCCTGGAGATGCTTTTTCCAGGGACAAGGGGCAGCTGCATCCCAAACACTCCCTCATCCCTTGGGAATGTCGTGATCCCATACCTTGGGAACGCCATGATCCCATCCCCCAGGATCTCCCTGGCCCAACCCCATCCAGCTCCATCTTTCCCATCTTCTCCAGCCCCATTCCCTGGACAAAGCAGGATTGTGATCACCACTCCCTCTCCTCCAGATTCACACTCCATGATTGATAATCCCTCTGCACTCCTGGTAATTCTGCATCCCTAATGGGATTAATGGATATCTCCCTCTTCCAGCCCTGATTCCAGGCACTGATTCCTGACACTTCCTCCCTCCCACAGAGAGGATGTGCGGGGCTCTCCCCTTAATCCCGATCCATCTCCATGGGGCTGTTCCTTTAATCCCGATCCATCTCCTTGGTGCTGTTCTCTTCATACCAATCCACCTCCTTGGGGCTGTTCCTTTAATCCAAATCCATCTCATTGGGGCAGTTCCCTTCATCCTGATCCATCTCCTTGGGGCTCTTCCCTTCATCCCGATCCATCCTCACTCCGCTGAGAAATCACTGCTACTTAACACCTTTCCCTCTCCCAGCACTTCCAGAGCTGTCCCATTTTCTATGTTTGGCTTTTCCCGCTGATTCCAAAGACTGACAGAGCAAAATCCCAGCCCCGATTCCTCCTTTAGCTCTGCTTGTGGAATGCTGGCATTTTTGGGGATCTTTTCCCTCAAATCTGACATTCTGGGGGTTCTCCCACCCCTGAGATGGAGCAGAGCTGGAAAATCAGGAGGAGATTTTTCCGTGGCTCCATGTGGTGTCCATGACTCTCCTTTCCCAAATCCATCCCTATTCCTGCTGCAAAACTCCTATCCCAAAGCCCACCAGGACATAGAGAATCCTCAGACAAACCACACATTCCCATTTTTCATCCCAAATTTCCCTCCTCTTCCTGAAGACCCCAGCCTGACCCCCCAGCCAAACCAAGGACTGGGATTGGGAATAACAGCGGCAGCCAGACCTTGGAAAAGGGACAAATGCCCGGCAGAGCCTCAGATCCTCTGGACGTGCCGGGAGGCCGAGGCTCCGCGTTAATAAAACATAACCAAGCGTGGGATCATCCAATATTCCTTTAATTCAGTGCTCCCGGGAGGGCGGGAAGAGAGGCCGGGAATGCGGGAGGTTTTCCTGCTCAGCGGGGCAGAGAGGAGTGCCCGGGATGTTAAACAGCTGGAAAAGCCCTCCCTTCCCATTCCCATTCCCATTCCCCCACTGGAAGTGCCCTCCATTCCCTTTCTCCAGGCAGGAAGTGCTCTCTGTTCCCACTCCCATTCTCATTCTCATTCTCCAAGCTGGAAGCGCTTTCCATTCCCATTCCCATTCTCATTTCCATTCTCCAGGCTGGAAGTGCTCTCCTTTCTCATTCCCATTCCCATTCCCCAGGCTGGAAGTGCTCTCTGTTCCCATTCCCATTCCCATTTTCCAAGCTGGAAGCGCTCTCCATTCCCATTCCCATTCTCATTTCCATTCTCCAGGCTGGAAGTGCTCTCTGTTCCCATTCCCATTCCCATTTTCCAAGCTGGAAGTGCTCTCCATTCCCATTCCCATTCCCATTCCCATTTCCATTCCCATTCCCATTGTCTAGGCCTGAAGTTCTCTCCATTTCCATTTTAATTTCCATTTCCATTCCCATTTCCATTTTCCAAGCTGGAAGTGCTCTCCATTTCCATTCCCAATTCATTTTCCAGGCTGGAAGTGCACCCCATTCCCATTCCCATTCCCATTCCCTCCCTCCCCCCGAGATAAAATCATTCCAATCAAATCCTTTCAGCCCAAAAACTCTGGGATTTTTTTCATCCATTTTTTTTTCTCCTGGCAGGAAGCATGGAGCAGATCTGGAGCGTGATCCACGCAAACCAAGAACAGCGGGACCATCCCGACCATCCCATTGCCCGAACCCTCTCTCTCCCACCATGGAACCTCCCAGATTTTCCTGCCCTAAATAAAAACAACCCTGCAAATTCCAAGGAATGGGAAGGTTTAATTTGGGAAGCGCTTCCCTGAGCTCCTCTCGCCTTCCCATCCCCGTGCTAATTACATCAGAAATTCAGGAGGAATCCAAACAATCTCCACTCCTCACAAAGAGCTTCCCTACGGAAAAAGAAGCTGGAATAACGCAGAGAGACGCAAACAGAACTTCAAAAGGGTCACCAGGAGCTGGCGATAATGGAAAACATCTCATTATCCAATTCCAAAGGGAAGGACTCCGAGTGGAGCCGGAGCGCTGCAGGCTTTTCCATGCAGGATGGGCTCTCCGGGACCCTTGTTCCTGGTAGGAATTGCATCCTTTGGATCTTTTCTGGAACGGGATCTGCCCATTGCCTGGTGCTTTTCCAGCAGCAGATTCAGCCTCGTATCCCATATGGAAAATCTCATTCCCCAGCAGATCCAGCATTTCCATTCCCCATGGAAAATCCCATTCACCAGCAGACCCAGCCTGTTACCCCACATGGAAAATCCCACACAGTGGATCTATTTCCATCCATCCATCCATCCATCCATCCATCCATCCATCCATCCATCCATCCATCCATCCCCGATGGAAAATCCCACTCCCCAGCAGCTCCCTGGGAATATTTTGGGCTCCTTGGCCTTTCCCAGCCCCCCAAACCCTCTCACAGTCACGGGGTCCTCCCGCAATCCAGCATTCCCTGCTTTATTTTTAGGAGGAAAGCCAGGAAAGCAGCCAAATTCCACCCCCGGTTCTCGGGATGCTCCTGGAGCTGCAGAGGGTGGAATGAGAGAGCCCGTGTTCCCACGTGGATCCTGTGTTCCCACGTGGATCCCGCGTTCCCACACTTTGTGCGGCTCCATCCGCAGGGAACGGGGGCGGCCTGGCCTAAAAAAAGGAGGAAGATTCTCCACAGAGCAGGGGGAGAATCCCAAATCCTGGTCCAGGAATCCGGGCTTGGAATCTTCCAAAGCCTTGGAGCCGGAGCTTTGGAATGCTCTCTCCAGAGGGGCAAAGCTGGGCTGGGAATTTCCATCCCATCAAAATCCCTTCCCAAGCAATTCCCATCCAATCCATGGGGTTTTTCCAAAGGAAAGACACAGCCACGAAGGACTCGGGATGAGGAAGGGGAACATTTCCACAAGAGGCTCACAGGGAGCCCATCCACACCCCCCTTATCCCAAAATTGGGACAGTTCCAAGGATTTTGATGGAATTTGCTGAGTTGGATTCTCTGTGCCCCTCTCATGCTGTCCTAGTCCTGCCAGGAAAAGCCGGAGATTCCAAAATCCATGCCAGGACATCCCATGGTGACCACCACTGGCCAAAAATGTCCTTCCCATCACTGCCCTCTTTTCCAGGTTCCAGCTCCAGGAGAAATTCCCACCTTGGGACCAGCCTGGAATGAGCAGCCTCCAAAACAACGTTCTACCCATAAATCCAGGCTTATCCATGGAATTCATCCCAAAAACAAAACATTTCCATGGACTGGAGATTACAAGGAAGCAGATCCCCCCTCACACTTCATCCCACCCATCCCTCTGATCCCAAACTCCCCTCACGAAGCCTCTCCCTGGATCCAGCCCTTCCCTGGGACTGCAGATCCTTAGAAGAGGGAAAAGGAGGTGGAAAAGCAGGAGATGCATCCCACAGGAAGATTCCCAGCTCCTGTTTCCCCTGTCCTGGCTGGATGGGAGCAGCTCCTGGATTTATCCCTGAGCACAAGGAGATGGAGAGGGGTTTTCAATCCCCTCTGCCTGGAGAATATTGACCAAGGAATTATAAGAATGGGAAATTATTCCAGAGTTTTGGGCAGGAGACAAACAAATTCCCTGCCTCTCCTGATCCAGGTGGGATTTTCCAGATGGAGAAGCTCTCCCAGCACCAGAGGAGCCAAAATGTGTGGCCCGGAGGCCTGGAAGGGCCTGATGGAACCACATTCCCATCTCCACTCCCCCCGCTGGGCATTGTGGTGTTTCCTGGCATTTCCCCAACCTCCTTGGAGCTGAATCCCACCTGGGAGTGGAAACGAGGCACCTTCCCTGATCCAAAGGCTTTGGAGAGCCCCCAGTCCCCAATTTGATAAAGCCAACAATTCCAAGGATGGAACAACAGCCGCGGGTTGTTATCCGTGCCTTTGGAATCCGCCCGCCCTTGGCGCTCCCGCCGGATCCGGGCCCCGGCGCGCTGAAAACAAGCCCGTGATTGACGGGTTATTTTGGGAAAAAAAAAAGAGGGGAAAAGTGGGAAGCAGAGAATGGAATGGGAGCGCCAGCCACGAGCTCGGAACGAGCCCGGCAGCGCCGCACGAGCAAACAAAAGGGCACAGAGAGCAGCTGGATCGGGAAGGATTCCAGCCCCATCCGTCAGCTGCATCCCTCCCGCCGGGATCCGCCAGCCGGGAATTCGCACGGCCGGAGCTGCCTCCCAAAATTAAAGATTTGGGGGCCCCTTCCCTTGTTTTGCCTCTCTGTGGGGTCTGAGCACAGAGCTGGATGTGGTGGGGCTAAAGTCGAGGATTTGTCTTGGAAAATTGGGGAAAATTCCAGAAGTTCCCATCACTGGGAGCTGAGAGGGGGTGATGCTGCTTCATCCCCCCACACCTGTTCCAGGTAGGAATTTGTGCTCATTCCCAGCCATCCAGGGTGAACTCCCAGCTCCATTCCCACCTCCCTGTGGAGCTTTTTCCTTAGCAAGCATTGCCAGAGCCTTGAGAAGACCCTGGGCTCTGCTCAGCTGGATTCCCACTAAAATCCCACTTTTATCCCAAGAGCTTTTCCTCAGCAGATCCCGGAGCATGAGGTGAGAGCTGGTCAAGCATTCCCAAGACAAGGAAATCCCAGCAGGAAAGAGCATTTTGGTGGGAAAAAGCCATCACAGGAAACATCTCCATGGGAGGGGGAAGCTGGTGGGATCATTTGGATGCTCCAGGACCACCCATGGATTTGGGATGCAAGGTCCAGTGTTTGGAGGCACCTGAGGATCCTCCAGGCTTCCAGACCTGGAAAAGTCCAGGAGTGGCCCACAGGAATCTCCTGAAGTTTAACAAGAGCGGGGCAATCCCAGGATGGATCCAGGCTGAGAGAAGGACCTGGAGCAGGACAATCTGAGGATGGATCCAGGCTGGGATAAGCACATGGAGCAGGACAATCCCAGGATGGATCCAGGCTGGGATGAGCACATGGAGCATCCTGAGGGAAGGACCTGAAATGGAATGAGAAAATCCCAGGATGGATCCAGGCTGGGAGAAGGACCTGGAGCAGGACAATCCCAGGATGGATCCAGGTTAGGATGAGCACATGAAGGAGCTCTGGGAGAAGCACCTGGAGCAGGGCATGGAAACCACCCAAGTCCAGGGCTGATCCCAGAGCAGGAAAATGAGGAATTCTGCCCTCTGGAGCAAGCCCAGAGGAGGCTCCAGGGTGATCCAAGGAAAGGCTGGGAGAGCTGAGAACGTTCAGCTCGGAGAGAAGCTTTGGGTTGACCCAATTTTGGCCTTCCAGGACCTGAAGGAGCCGACAGAAAAAATGGGAAAGATCTCTCCAGAAGGGCCTGGAGTGACAGGACACAGGGAATGGCTCCACAATTCCAGAGGGGAAACTGAAATTAATTTTTGGGAAGGAATTCCTGGCTGTGAGGGAGGTGAGGCCCTGGCGCAGCTTTCCCAGAGCAGCTGTGGCTGCTCCTGGATTCCTGGGAATGTCCAAGGCCAGGCTGGACAGGGCTTGGAGCCACCTGGCACAGTGGGATCTGTCCCTGGATGTGGAATTCCCACCCAAAACATCCCGCGATTCCAAGGCTGAGCCCACGGATGGAGCTGGGAATATCTGACAGCCTGCACAGGGCAGGGGCTGCTCAGCTCCAGGATCAGAATTCCTCATCCCAGGCCAAAAGACACCAACATTCCCAAGCCAAACCCTACAACATTCCCGGGATTCGGTTTTGGGGGATGCCAACAATCCCAAAGGAATTTGGGCTTGGGGGACTTTGGAAACGCTCTGGGAGCAGCCACAGCTTTTCCAGGGAGAAATAAATCTGGGAATGTCTCCCCTTCCCAGAGATTATCCTGGAGAGGCACAGGGAGAGGGAAGATCCTCGCCGGAGCCGCGGCTTTTTCCTGAGCTCTGGATTGAAGTGGCGGCTCTGAAACGCAGCTGGTGGGAGGAGGGAAATTGGGCTAATTGCGAAAGGGCAATTAGCACAGCGAGGGGGATTTTCCAAAGGGGCTGCACGGCCTGGGTTTACCTGGAGAGGCTCCGTGGGAACGCAGGATTCGTGGAAATGGGAGGGAAAACTTCCCGAAAAGAGGATTTGATGGGAAAAGCGCGAACAGGAAGGGATGGTGGGAATGTGGGGTGGATTTTTGGCAAGTGCAGTTGAATTTAAAGCAGGATTTCACCCCTGCTCCTCCCTTTCCCTCACTCCCTCAGGACACAAATCCCACCAAATTCCTTCTCTCATTAAAAAGAAACACGAGCAGGTGACTCCCACCACCCTGGGGAAAGCCCCACACTGGATTTTCCCTTCATAAACGAGGGAAAATCGTCTTTTCCAGGCTGCAAAAGGATCCACTCGAGGGGCTCCCTGTCAGCTGGGAAAACCCCTGCCAGGAAAACCTCCGGGGGGAATGCAGAGGGGATAGAATTCCAGGTAAATCCCCAGCTGCAAAGTGCTGTTCCCATGCTGGGATTTTCAGGAATATCCCCAAGGACAGCTCCCTGCAAAGCCCAGGAGCTTCAAACACTTGAATTTTCCTTTTTTTTTTTTTATTTTTTCCCCACTGGGATTGAGAAGCAGAAGCCGAAGCAAATCCCACCGGGATAAAACCGCTGAAAATCTCCAGGAATTTGACACTTTGATCCCTCGCAGGGCGCTAAAACAGCCCCCGACGAGCCCTTTATGGGGCCGTATTTCAGACGGGGCTTAACGAGCCAGCCCTGATCCCAGAACCCACGGATCGGGGAAAAACGGAGCTTTTCCAGCTTTTCCAGCCCCTTTTCCAGGCACTCCTCTCCTTTTCCATGGTCCAGCGCTGCCTCCTCCGCGTGGCCTCGTTTTTCCCTCCTGACGGCTCCTTAACCCACTTAGCCCCGGCCCCGGCGGCTTTTTTTGGCAAAAAGGTTGAGCCGGGGACAAAAAGGGGGAGAAAAAAGCTGAAATAGCAGCGGTGATGCTCCCGGAGGGCTGGAAAACACCTCGGGGATGATCCCGGGTCACAAAAGGGCTTTTCCTGAGCGGGGGAGGGATGCAGAGCAGGGCTGGAAATTCCCCCCTCAAAAAAAGCATCCCAGGGATGATTTGTGGGGTGGGAAATGATTCCTGTGGATTCCTGGGGGATCCTCCGGGATGCGGATGAGGAGGTGGATCAGGGGACAATAAAAGCAGGAAAAATTCCTTAAAAAAAGGGGGTTTGGGGACACAAAAAGGGGATGAAGAGGGGGGAGTGGAGCTGTGCCCACCTGGATCTTCCCGGGGTCTGCATCCCTTGGATCGCTGTCCAGCCGGGATGGGGAGGGCACGGAGGGGAGGGCACGGCGGCGGCGGCTCCAGCCAAGGATGCCGTCAGCCAGGAAAAAGCCATCTGCCCTCGGAAATTCGGGAATGGCGAGAGCTGTGCACCCCCAAATTCGCGAACAACGCTCTGCCACCCCCCAAATTCAGGAGCAGCTCAGCCCGCGCTGCCCCGGGCAAAGGGAGGCGCCCCCAACCCGGGATTTGGCCGGGATTTGTGGCTGGCTGATGGAAAAACAGAGCTCGGGATGGGATTTTTGGGACAGCCGAGGCGGGGATCACAGAATTGCGGTGCGGTTTGGGTTGGGAACCCCAAAACGAGCGCAGCTTCCATAGGGAAGGAAATGCCGAGCACGGCGGATCCTCGGGATGCAGCCAAGTTCCAGCGGGGTTTAGGAGCCCAAACCCAGCTCGTGGATGCCCAAACCCAAACAATTCCCGACGCCGGATCCATCACTTCCTAACCCCAAACCCCTGCGGGCTCCCCGAGCTCCTCCAACCCCTTCACGAACCAACTTCGATCCCATTTTTCCCCCCTCACAAACAGAGATTCCCCCGCAGGAAATCAACAGCACGAGAGCAGCCGCCCGATCTGCGGCGAGGAAAAAAAAAAAAGCAGGAGAAGAGAGAGGCAGGAAAAATGATCCCTGCGCCAGTGACAGACAGCTGGAGCTCCGGGAAAGCCGGGGGGATGCGTTGTTCCTTGGAAATTGTCTATCCATGACCTTAAAACGGCGGCGGAGGAGAGCGGGGAGGGGAGGGGAGGCAGCCGGGGCTGGGTTTGGCACAAGTTCCCCCCTTTTCCCGAGCAGGTTTTTATTCATCCCCATGCTGGGATGCTCGGGATGCTGGAAAAGGGGGCTCGGAGCAGCAGCCGCAGCCCGGCAGGACCCGAACCAAGGGAAATGAGGCGTCCAGGGAATTCTCTTCCCGAGCTGGGTTCGGGCTGCGCGGTGCCCGAGGGATGGAGCGGGAGCAGGAGGGGAAGAATCGGCTCCTTTGTGTGGAGCTGGCCCCGCGCAGCCCCGCAGAGCCGCGGCTCCCCCGCCCCGCGCCCTGCAGCGCCCGGAGAGCACAAAGTCCATTTAAAAAATAAAAAAAAAAATAAAAAAAAAAAAAAAAAAAAAAAAAAACCAAAAAAGCCAAAAAACCGAGGAGATGCAGAGCAGGCTGCGCGCTCGCTCCTCCATCACCCAGCGCCTGGAAAAGCTCCCGCTTCCCTGGGCTCGGGAAGGAGCGGCCACCTGAGACACCCCCGAGCGGGAATTGGGGGAAAAAAAGAGGGAATTCGCCTCAAATGGGCACGCAATGAAATCCCACGGGTGGCCCTGAGGGTGCGAGGAGGGCAAAGTTTCCTTCCCCGGGTGTTTTCCCCTCTCTGGAGCCCCGGGTTTGGGGCTGGCGTGGGAGTCCCGGGGTTTTTGGGAGCTCCGGAGCTGCAATCCCCCAGGACAGCGGGGATTTGGGGGATGCTGCTCCTTGTTTGGGGTTTGGGCATCCCAAAGGGGCAGGAGGGGCTGCGACCCCCCACAAACTGAGCTGCTGGGGGTCCCCAAAGAGCAGCCACCCCTCCGTGGCTGGAGCAGGGCTGGGATGCGGGGGAGCAGCGGGGAAAGGGGACGCGGGGTGGCCCCATGGATGAGACCCCAGGTCCCCCGCACCCCAAAAACGGCGCCCCATGAGCGGCCCCACCCCAGTGCCCGGCTCGGGGTTTAGCAGCAGTGCCCGGGTAGGGGGTGCCCCATTAAAACCCCATTTTTAGGGGGTGCCCCATTAAAACCCCTGTGTAGGGTGTGCCCCAATAACAGATCCCACACCAGTTCCCGATTATGGGGTGCCCCATTTACAGATCCCACACAAGTTCCCGGTTATGAGGTGCCCCAATAACAGATCCCACACCAGTGCCGGGTTATGGGGTGACCCGTTATCAGACTCCACACCAATACCGGGTTATGGGGTGCCCTATTAACAGCTCCCACACCATTCCCGGCTATGGGTGCCCCATTTACAGATCCCACACCAATACTGGGTTATGGGGTGCCCCATTAATGACTCACACCCCAATACCGGGTTATGGGGTGCCCCAGTAACAGATCCCACACCAGTTCCTGGCTATGAGTGCCCCATTAACAGCTCCCACACCAATACCGGGTTATGGGGTGCCCCACTAACACCTCCAGACCTCATCCCCCCAGCACCAAACCCCAATTCCCCACTCCAAACCCGTTCTCCTCTCCGTGGGTGCCCCTCCACCCCCCAACCACCCCAAACCCCAGGGCGGGGACGCCGATCCCCAAACCCGCTCTATGACCGGAGGGGTGCGGGGGTCCCCCCATCCCTCCCGCGCCCCGGGGGTGTCCCTGGGGGTCCCCCCATCCCTTCCATAGCCCCGGGGGTGTCCCTGGGGCTGCCTCCATCCCTCCCGGGGTGTCCCTGTCCCCTCGAGGGGAGGGGGTGACACTCACCCAGCGCCAGGTGCCGCAGGTGCCAGAGCAGCAGCCACAGGGGCAGGGGGCTCATGGCGCGCATGGTGCCCGCGGGGGCGGCTCAGCGGGGCCCCCGCGCCGGGAGCCGGGCGGGCATCGCGCCGGGCACCGCCAGGGGCACGGCCCGGTCCGCTCCGGTCCGAGATGGGGCTCGGTCCGGTCAGGGGGAGGCGTCCGCGAGGGGATGGGAGGGGGCTTGGCCCGGTTAGGGGAGTCCGGGAGAGGAAGGGGCTCGGGCCGGTCCGCTCCGGGAGGGGGCTCGGTCCGGTCCAGGGGGGTCCAGGAGGGGAAGGGGCTCGGTCCGGTTAGGGGGGTCCGGTTTGGGAGGGTGCCCGATCCGGTTCGGGAGGGGGCTCGACCCGGCCCAGTTCGGTCCGGGAGGGGATGGGAGGGGGCTCGGCCCGGTCCGGGGGGGTCCGGGAGGGGATGGGGCTCGGCTCGGTCCTGTTCGGGAGGGGGCTCGGCTCGGTTCGGCGGTGCCCCCCCGGTGCAGCAGCAGCTCCGCCGCCGCCGCCGCTGCCGCCCTTAAGCCGATTTGGAGCAGCCGGAGCCGAGCGGGGCTGGAGCGGCCGCCCCCGGCCCCCCCCGGGCTGAGCCCGCCCCCGGCCCGGCCCCCGGGAGGGGCTGAGGGGGGCGGGGAGGAGAGCGGGGGGCGGGGAGGGAACGGGGTGGGGGGGGGATGGATGGAGCGGGGGGGGAATCACGGAGGGATGCGGGGGGATGGATCCGGGGGGGATGTGGGGGATGGATGCGGGGGGGAAAGAGGGGGAGAATCCGGGGGGGATACGAGGGATGGATGGGGGGGGTCGTGCCGGGATGCGGGGGGGGAATCACGGAGGGATCGGGGGATGGATCCGGGGGGGAATTCGGGGGGGATGAATTGAGGGGGGATGCAGGGGGGGATGGATTGAGGGGGAAATTCGGGGGGAGATGGATTGCGGGGGGGATGCAGGGGGAGATTCACGGAGGGATGGCGGGGATGGATTTGGGGGAGTGGGGGAGATGCAGGGATGGATTTGGGGAGTGGAGGGGATGCAGGGATGGATTTGGGGGGCTGGAGGATGCAGGGATGGATTTGGGGGAGTGGGGGAGATGCAGGGATGGATTTAGGGGGCCAGAGGATGCAAGGATGGATTTGGGGGGCTGGAGGATGCAGGGATGGATTTGGGGAGTGGGGGGGATGCAAGGATGGATTTGGGGGGTCAGGGGATGCAGGGATGGATTTGGGGAGCGGGGGGGATGCAGGGATGGATTTGGGGGTGCTGAGGACTGTGGAGGCTGGAAGGTGGGGAGGGGTCACGGAGGTGTCGGTGGGGGGGCACAGGACGGGATGGGGGAGGGGCGGTGACAGGAGGGGGGACACGGAGGGGTGGGGGGACAGGGATGGAGAAGGGGTTGGATGCAGGCAGGGATGTGGGATGGGGCCGGGACGCAGGGTTGAGATCTGGGATGCAGGGCTGGGATGTCGGATGTAGGATGGGATTCGAATGCAGGGTCGGGATGCAGGCACAGATTTGGGATGCAGGTTTGGGATGCAGGGCTGGGCTGCAGGGTTGGGATGCAGGCAGGGACCTAGGATAGAGGATGGGGTTGGGATGTGGGGTTGGGATGCAGGCAAAGATTTGGGATGTAGGGTTGGAATGCAGGCAGGACTGTGGGATACAGGCAGGGATGTGGGGCTCAGGATTGGGATATTGTCAGGGATGTGGGAAACAGGACAGGGAGCAGGATCCAGACAGGGATGTGGGATACACAATAGGTTGGGATGCAGGAAGGGCTGGGACGCAGGATGGGGTTGGGATGGCAGCAGGGATATGGGATGCAGGTAGGACTGTGGGATGCAGGATGAGGTTGGGATGTGGGGTTGGGATGCAGGCAAAGATTTGGGATGCAGGTTGGGATGCAGGCAGGGATGTGGGGTGCAGAATAAGGAGCAGGATACAGGCAGGGATGTGGAGTCCAGGATGAGATTGGGATGCAGGCAGGGATGTGGGATACAAGCAGGGATGTGGGGTGCAGGACTGGGATATTGTCAGGGATGTGGGATACAGGATAGTGAGCAGGATCCAGACAGGGATGTGTGATACACAGTAAGCTGGGATGCAGGAGGGGCTGGGATGCAGGATGGAGTTGGGATTCAGGATGAGGCAGGGATGTGGGATGTAGGATCCAGGAGAAGGGACCCACAGGAATCCACAGGGATCCCCTGGGAGCAGCACTTTCCCCTTGCTCCCTCTTCCCTCAGCAATTCCTGCCTCCCCGAACCCCCGGATCCATCCTGGAGCAATCCCAGGCTCCCCAAAATCCCACCCTGGCTGGGATCCCATCCCTCCAGGGCCCTGCCCCACAGCTTCTCCTGCTTTCCCTTCACTCCCAGACTTCAGGAAGATGCCAGGATTCCTTGGGAAGAGGGATTGGGATGCCTGGGGCTTCCTGAGAGCAGATGAGCTGGAAATCCACATCCCTTTTCTAACAAAAATCCACATTTTTATCCCTTATTCCCACTTCCAGGTTGTCTTCCCAAATCCTTCCCTTCCAGCCCTCCGTCCCCACCCATTCCCAAAATCCCAGGGGAACGCTCCCTCATTTCCAGCTGGACAAAGCCAATTCCATGGAAAAAAAAAAACCAAAACCTGCTCAGAATCCTCTTTTGGGGATAAAATTTGGGTAAAAAACACCGGGACAAAAGTTTTCCCTGGGATGGGGATGGGAAAGAGCTGGAATTCCAGCCCAGCAACACTGAGGGGAAAATCCTGGATTGGGTCAGCCCATGGTGATGGATTTGGGGGCATTTTTGGCTCCTGGTCATTCCTGTCAGGGAGGTTTTTTGGGAAATTGAGTCCCACCAGTTTGGATCAGACTTGTGTTACTGGTTGGGCTGGAATTCCAGCTGTTCCAAATCCCCCTGAAATCCAATTCCATGGAAAACCTCTCCGTTTTCCCTCCCAGGATCCTCCTTTGGGGCTCTGATTGGGAAAAAACACCAGGACAAAATTTTGGCATCACCCATCCCTCAATGTCTGGAAATCCGGGACAAAACCAAATCCAATCCCAGATTCCCCAAGTTCAGATCCTTCATTTTCACCCTCATGAGGAGTTTTCCATGAAAAACGGAACCACCAAGAGTCAGAAATTCCCAAATTCTTCACCACCATTGGGATGACCCAATCCAGGACTTTTTCTGGAGCCCAAAGTCCAGAGGGAGACAACAACTCTTCCTGTCCATTTTTCCATGGAAAAAACGCAACATTACCAACATTCTGCTCTCCCACTTTCCTCAGCCAGGGCTGTTTCCATGACTGGAACATTCCTTTGGATGGGAGCCACCCTGGATAAGGCGGGTGGAGATTCTTGGGAAGCTGGGAATTGCTTCCCAAAGATCTGACACCTCCGATAGCTCCTTGGACAAAAAAAAAAAAATAAACCCAAATTTTAAAAATTCCCACAATTCCAGAGCTTTGCAATGGGAATTTCACCCCCTTTCAGCACAACCTTGCCCCGGAGGGATCCAGGAAGACAGATGGGAACAGGGGGTTGGTTTTTTGGGAAGAAGGGCTGGAAGTGCTGGTTTGGGAATATTTAGGGATAAAATGGGATCAGTGCCTGGATGTGGAATTTTTTGGTATAGAGGGGAAGGATAGGGGATCCTAAGCCTGGTTCTGCAGTGCTGGCACTTAGCAGATCCTAAAACTTCCCAAAATATCCCAAAAAGTCCTTAATCTCCTCATCCATGCTCAGGGCCACTTCCAATGGGGAAATTTTCCAGTGCAAATCCCAAAAAACCCTGGCTGCATTGCAAGCCAATGGGAAAAACCCCTCAGAGCATTTTCCAGCCCCAAATCCCAGCCATGGAATGCTCTCCCATCCTGATGGGCACAGGAACAGAGGGAAACCCCTTTGGAAAAGCAACAACAGTTCTGCACCACCCTGCTGTTCCTCAAAAAATTTGGGATTTTAGGAAATTTTAGGATATTTCAGAAATTTTTGGGGAGCATCCCTGGCTTTGCACAGATCCCTCCTTCCTGCCGCTTGTTTTTCCTGTTTTTTCATGGATTTTTTTTCCCTGCAGGTAACGCGAGGTCCCCAAGCCCAGCCCCACTGCCGTCTCATCCAGAAGATTTCCAGGATTTTTTTTTGGAATGTCAATCCCAATCCTTCCCAAGGCCTCTTGGGTCCTCTTTGTTTCCAGTGCTGGAGCTTCCAGGAGCCAATCCCGAGTTTATCCTGGATATTTCCATAGGTTACAGGACAATACATTCATTTTTTCCTGGAAAATCACTGATTTAGGGAATTTCCTTGGGAATTTAAAGATTTCTGCCCTGAGCACTGGAACATTCCCAACCTGGGAATGCCACTGGGAGCTTTTCCAGCTCCACCTCCATCCCCAAACCTTGGGAAGAGCCAAGGCCAGGAATCAGTGGGATGGGACAGGCCCCTGGAATGTCTGGGAATGTGGCAGGAGCGGATCCAGCGGGATTCCCACACCTGGCACCAGGATGAGCGGCTTTTCCAAACATTTCCCACCCCAAAGGCTCAGGAGCAAACAGAGCCGGGGCTGTGCAAGCAGAGATGCTGTGGGATGGATCCTGGGATGTTGACACTCCTGGAAAAACAATTCCACATTCCCAGCTGGCACCTCCTGCACAACTCATCCCTGATTTCCAAATTCCCATCCATCCCACATTCCCGGCTGGCACCTCCTGGCTCATCCCTGATTCCCAAATTCCCATCCATCCCACATTCCCGGCTGGCACCTCCTGGCTCATCCCTGATTCCCAAATTCCCATCCATCCTGCATTCCTGGCTGGCAACTCCATCATGGCTCATCCCCGATTCCCAAATTCTGCATTCCTGGTTTGGCTTCCCATTGGGGGAGTTCCTGCTGCATCCATATCCTGGAGGGATCACTCTGCTTCCTTTGGGAATTCCATATCCTGGAGGGATCACTCCACTTTCTTTGGGAATTCCATGTCCTGGAGGGATCGTTTGGCTTCCTTTGGGAATTCCATGTCCTGGAGGGATTGTTCGGCTTCCTTTGGGAATTCCATATCCTGGAGGGATCACTCCGCTTCCTTTGGGAATTCCATGTCCTGGAGGGATCGCTTGGCTTTCTTTGGGAATTCCATATCCTGGAGGGATTGTTCCACTTCCTTTGGGAATTCTATATCCTGGAGGAGTCACTCCACTTTCTTTGGGAATTCCTGGCACATCCATAGCCCAGAAGGATCACTCCTCTTCCTTTGGGAATTCCATATCCTGGAGGGATAGCTTGGCTTTCTTTAGGAATTCCATATCCTGGAGGGATCGCTTGGCTTTCTTTGGAAATTCCATGTCCTGGAGGGATTGTTCCACTTCCTTTGGGAATTCCATATCCTGGAGGAGTCACTCCACTTCCTTTGGGAATTCCTGGTACATCCATAGCCCTAAAAATTGGCAGCTCCTAAAACTTCCCCAAAATTCCCAAAAATTCCCAAAGGGAATATATTCTGTAGGGATTGTTCTGCTTCTTTTGGAAATTCCTGACACATCCATAGCCCAGAAGGATCGCTCCTCTGCCTTTGGGAATTCCATATTCTGTAGGGATTGTTCCAGTTCCTTTGGGAATTCCATATCCTGGAGGGATCACTTGGCTTCCTTTGGGAAGTCCTGGCACATCCATAGCCCAGAAGGATCCCTCCTCTTCCTTTGGGAATTCCATATCCTGGAGGGATTGTTCCACTTCCTTTGGGAATTCCTGGCACATCCATAGCCCTAGAAATTGGCAGCTCCTAAAAATTTCCAAAAATTCTCAAATGGAATATATTCTGTAGGGATTGTTACACTTCCTTCGGGAATTCCTGACACATCCATAGCCCAGAAGGATCACTCTGCTTCCTTTGGGAATTCCATATCCTGGAGAGATTGTTCCACTTCCTTTGGGAATTCCATATCCTGGAGGGATCACTCGGCTTCCTTTGGGAATTCCTCCTGGAAGGAAGCAGAGCCCCCCGGTTCTGCTGCTCCTCCTAAATCCACGTGGGGGGAATTAAACATGGAATTTTCTCATCCCAGGGTGGAGTCTGGAAGTTTTCCAGGGGTCCAGGAAAGTTCTGCAGCTTTGAGAAATTCCACTGCTCAGGAATTTGGGAATTGCTGTCAAATCCTGCCCTGATCCTCCCATCCCGGCATCTTCCCATCTTTCCATCTCCCGTCTTCCCATTTTCCCATTTTCCCATCTTCCCATGTTCCCATATTTCCATCTTCCCACAGTGATGGGAAGATGGAAATATGGGAACAAGGGAAGATGGAAGATGGGAAAATGGGAAGAATCTCCAGAGAATCCTGGTGCCCCCTTCTCCGTGAACTCCATGGAAAGCAACGTTTGGATCCCATCACAGGATCCTTGGAACTGGAAAATCCCACCAGGATTTTCCCATTCTGGCGGCTCCCATGGGAACTGGGATGGTTGGGCTGCTCCAGGCTGAGGAGGAAGCAGGAATAAGGCAGGAAAACCAGGATTCTGAATCCCATCGGTTTTCCTTCCATCTCTTCCCAATCCCTGCTCCACCTCCCGGCACCGGGAGCGGGATGAACCAGGAATTGCAGATCCTCGGGAAGAAATTTAATAAATATGGAAATGGCTGCCCCTTGGGTGGGAGAGGGATGGGAATGAGGGATTGGATCCATCCAAACACCTGGAAAATAGATGGAGGAAGCAGGGCTGGGAAAAACGGGAAAAACGGGATCTGAGGGTGACAGGGAAGATTTTATTGGGAAATGAATCAGAACCATTTCACAGAGGAAGGGAAATAATCCTGAAAAGAGATCCAAAATCTAGAAAATACATCCCAAATCTGGAAAAGAGATCCCTAATCCACAAAATACACCCAAAAGCCAGAAAATGTGTGCCAAATCCACAAAATAGATCCCAAATCTACAAAATGTATCTCAAAACTGGAAAACAGACCTGAAATCCACTAAATATATCCCAAATCTGGAAAATAGCTCCCAAATCCATAAAATGCATCCCAAGTCCGTAAAATAGATCCCAAATCCACAAAATAAATCCCAAATCCAGAAAATACATCCTAAATTCAGAAAATAGACCCCAAATCTGGAAAATAGACCCCAAATCCATAAAATACATCCCAGATCCATAAAATAGATCCCAAATCTACAAAATAGATCCAAAATCCAGAAAATATATCCCAAGTCTGAAAAATAAATGCTAAATACAGAAAATAGGCCACAAATCCATAAAATAAATCCCAAATCAACAAAATAAATCCCAAATCCAGAAAATAGAGATCACAAATCCACAAAATATGGTCATATCCCAGCCTTTTACCAAGTTTCCCCCAGGGATTTTTCCAGCATTTCTGACTCCTCCTCCAGGACCTCCTGATTCTTCACCTTTCCCCTATCCCAGATTTCCCAGGTTCAGAATTCCTGAGCTCCAGGCTCTGCTCCTGGATCAATAAATCCAATCCCATCTGTGGCCCTTTGGAGATGAGTTTTTGCAGGACAAGGAGCTTTGGGAACATTTTCCCCGTGGAATAAATCCCAGTTTTCCCTGCAGGGCAGCCAGGAAAATTCCTTGGGAATTTACCTGCAGCTAAAATTTTCCCAGCTTTTCCTGCAGCCAACATTCCAAAGAATTCCTGGAATGTGCCGCCACCACTATCACCATGGGTGACTCCTGGATCCAGGCACTCCACATCCCATGGGATCATCTTTTCCAAAAGATGGGAAGGAGCTGAGGAGATCCTGGATTTCCCAATCCCAGGAAACACCTGGGAGCTCCAAAAGGATGGAAAAGAGGGGAGGAAGAGGAAAAATTTCCATTTTCGGGTGGAAAATCGCCTGGAATTTCCAACTTTGGAGGACAGGACTTGCCTTGGATGGGTTTTAGGAGGAATTTCTCCATCCTGGGAATGTTCAGCTGTTGGGAAGCTCTAGAGTCGTTATCTCCACACAATTTAATTAAAGTCTGGCGTTAATGACACAATGGTCACTAATTAATTTAATTAAATTAATTAATTTAATTAATTTTTAATTAATTTAATTAATTCTCGCTCCAGCACAGGAGATTTGGGGGAGGTGGGGGGATTGTTTTTGGTTGGGAAGCAAAATTGAATTCCAGCCCTGGAAGCACAGGGGGTCCTTGGGAAGCAAACGGATTTGGGAATGAGTGGGGAGCATCCAGGATTGGGAACTGGGAATATTTCTGGGAATATTGACTGGGAATCAGGAAAAGTGACTGAGAACCAGGAATATTTGCAGGGAAATGGGAATATTGACTGGGAACTGGGAAAATTTACTGGGAGCTGGAAATATTGGCTTGGAACTGGGAATATTGACTGGGAACTGGAAATATTGACAGGGAACTGGGAGTATTTCTGGGAACCAGGAAAATCGACTGGGAATTGGGAAAATAGGTTGAGAATTGGGAATATTGGCTTGGAACTGGGAGTATTGACTGGAAACCTTGACTGGGAACTGGGAAAATTGACTGGGAACTGGGAATATTGGTTGAGAATTGGGAATATTGTCTTGGAACTGGGAATATTGACTGGAAACTGGGAAAATTGACTGGGAACTGGGAATATTGGCTGGGAATTGGGAATATTGGCTGGAAGCTGGGAATAGTGGCTGGGAACTGGGAATGTTGGTGGCACAAAGCAGCACCAGGTAGGGACAAGAAACAGGGACATCTCCAGTGGTTCCATTCCCACCTGGTCATGGACAGATGGGAACAGGTTGTGGCACATCTGGAATTCTTTAGGATGGGTTGGGAAGGACCTGGAAGCTGATCCCGTTCCAATCCACTTCCCACGATCCCAGGCTGCTCCAAGTCCCAGTGTCCAGCCTGGCCTTGGGCACTTCCAGGGATCCAGGGGCAGCCATGGCTGCTCTGGAATTCCATCCCAGGGCCTTGCCACCCTCCCAGGGAAGGATTTATCCCAATTATCCCAACTAACCCAACACACAGAATCTTTGAATTATTCAGGTGGGAAAAAATCAATCCCACAGTGCTCCAAGCCCTGTCCTTGGACACTCCAGGGATGGAGCAGCCCCAGATTCCTTGGATAAGCTGTACCGGGACCTCCCCATCCAGCAAGGTTGGAAGGAGCTGGAAAACCTGGGATGGGAGGAGGAAGAGCCCTGGGAGGGGTTGGGAAGGGAAGGATAGAGGAGAAATTTTGGGACGAAGCAGAACTTTGGGATACAACCAATTACGGCCGCTCCAATCGCGGCACAAAATCCAGGGATGGAGTTTACTGACAGAAGATGAAACTCCTTGGAAGGACACCGAAATCTGCTTTTCCTCCCAAAATAACTTCCCACGCCACAGCCGAGCTCCGAGCTGTCACTTCTTTGGGAGAAATCCCTCTTTGCCTCAATCCAGCCCTTTCAAGCAGAATTATTCCCGCTCGGAGCCGCCGTGGCTCCGAACGCTCCGCGGCGATTTCAGCTCTGCGCTTCCACCTCGTCAGCAGAGCAGGGATTTGGGAATTCTGCTTTCCTCCCTCCCTCCTGCCCGGCTTTCGGCTGCTGGGAGATTTCCCGGCTTTCAGCCTCAGCTTCCCTGGAATTTGGAGATAACGAGACCCAAATTCCTTTGATCTCCTGAATTCCACCACCCCCCGGTTCTGCTGCTCCTCCTAAATCCACGTGGGGGGAATTCAACATGGAATTTTCTCATCCCAGGGTGGAGTCTGGAAGTTTTCCAGGGGTCCAGGAAATTCTGCAGCTTTGAGAAAACCCACAGAATTTTGGGTCCATTTTTTATGGATTCCCCCCCTGGATATCCAAATAAATCCCCACATCCCAAAGGGTTTCTTGTGGGGAATCTTCAGAAGATCCCATTTTTTCCACAAGGAAACCAGACTTGGGAAATCTGGGAATGGTTATTTTGTGTAAATATCAGAAACACCCGGAAATTCCAGCTGCTCCAAGCCTGGAATTACCATCCCAGAATCCCAGACATCCCTAAAAATCCAGGTTTGTCCCAGCTGATGGATGAGGAATCCTCGCTTGAAGGCCTCAAATATCCATGAAATATCCCAAAGTTTGGGGGACTGGGGGAAAATCCTGCAGGATGCTTTTCCCAGCAGCTCGACCTTGACTGGGAATATTGCAAAGACATCCCAGAGAATTTGCATCCATGATTTTCCTCCTCCTCCTCCTCCTCCTCCTCAGCCATCTGCTCCCCTGGAATGTCTCCTGCTCCTCAGGGAGAAGTTTTCCAAGGTTGGAAGGAGCTGGAAAAGCTGGGATGGGAGGAGGAAGAGCCCTGGGAGGGGTTGGGAAGGGAGGGATGGAGGCACCTGAAGGCCTTTTCCAAAGGGATTGTCCCAGATTGGACACGGAGAAAAAGCAAAGGAAAAAATGAGGGGAAAATGAGGGAAAATGAGGAAAAAATGAGGGGGAAAAGGAGGAAAAAAGAAAAAAGGGAGGAGGAAGAAAGGAGCAGGAAAAAAGGAGACAAAAGGAGGGAAGAAAGAACAAAAAGAAGAGGAAAAAGTAGTGAAGAAAGATGAAAAAAGGTGGGAAAATGGGGAAGAAAAGGAGGGAAAAGAAGCAGGAAAAAGGAAGAGGAAAAAAAGGTAAATTACAAAGAAAATAAAAGAGAGAAAATTAGGAATGTGCTCATTGCACATTCCAGGGTTTTTTTTTTCCAGCTATGGGAAGCTCCATAAAAAATTGAAATCCTCAGGAATAAATTAAAATAACAAGGAAAAAAATCCCAAATGCCAATGGGAGTGGCCAAGCTGGAGCTTCCCAAGGCTTGGAAGTGGAGCCATCCCAAATCCATCCCTTTGGGGCCTCCGGAGCTTCCCTTCTTCCCCAGAGCTTTGGGAACTCAGGAGAAGGGACCTGGGGGTGGCTGAGCCGATCCCTCGTGCTCTGAGTCATTCCCAGCCGGATTTAGGAGCTCTCCCACGCGCGTTCCGGGTGTCCCAGCCCACCTGGAACTGCTGACTCAGGATCACTCCCAGTCCCACACGGCCAATTCCGGGGCATTAGGAGCAGCCCGGATTCCCTGGAAAAGTGGAGGTCCAAGGATGCTCCCACTGCCCTCTGGCTGCATCCCAGGCTGAGAATCCCATGGGATTTTCCCACCCCTTCCCACCAGCCCAACCCCAAATCCCCAGGAACACGAATCCCATTGTCATCCCAGCATAACTTCACTGCTTTGTTCCTGCAAAATCCAAAAAAAACCCCCAAAATTCCGAGAAATGTGAATCCCATTGTTATACCAGCACAGCTTCACCTGCTCTGCTCCTGCAAATCCCCAAAACTCCACAATTCCCAGGAATATGAATCCCATCCTCCTTTCTGCACAACTTCACTGCTTTGCTCCTGTAAATCCTAAAAAAACCCCAAAATTCCCAGGAACACGAATTCCATTGTCGTCCCAGCACAAAATTTGATACTTTGCTCCTGCAAATCCCAAAAACCTCCAAAATTCCCAGGAACATGAATCCCATCATCCTCTCAGC
This sequence comes from Ammospiza nelsoni, assembly GCF_027579445.1. Taxonomy (NCBI): domain Eukaryota; kingdom Metazoa; phylum Chordata; class Aves; order Passeriformes; family Passerellidae; genus Ammospiza; species Ammospiza nelsoni. Next base: position 6,202,225 of record NC_080654.1, on the reverse strand, counting down.
ACAACTTTTCTGCTTTGCTCCTGCAAACCCCCAAAAAACCCCAAAATTCCCAGGAACACAAATCCCATTGTCCTTCCAGCACAACTGTTGCTGATTTTCTCCTGCAAATCCCAAAAAAACTCCCAAATTCCCACCAAAACCAAAGCTGCATTCCATGCAGAGGAATCCCACGGGATTTTCCCACCACTTCCCACCAGCCAAACCCTACAATTCCCAGGAACATGGATCCCATCATCCTCCCAGCACAACTTTGTTGCTTTGCTCCTGTAAAATCCCCAAAAAACCCCCAAAATTCCCAGAAATGTGAATCCCATTGTCTTCCCAGCACAATTTTGTTGCTTTGATCCTGCAAATCCCAAAAAAACCCCAAATTCCTAGGAACACAAATCCCGTTGTCATCCCAGCACAACTTCACTTCTTCCCTCCTGCAAACCCCCAAAATCCCCAAATTCCCACCAAAACCTCTCCTGCTTTTCCAGCAGCTCCCTCCTTTGACTTGTCTGGGAACAGATCCAACGGGATCATCCCACACTGGGAAAACCAACACCGACCCCACAACATCAGTAGAAATTCCTCCAAATCCCAGCATCCCAACTTCACTTCTTTCCTCCTGAAAACCCCAAAAATTCTCAAATTCCCACCAAAACCTCTCCTGCTTTTCCAGCAGCTCCTTCCTTTGGCTTGTCCAGGAACAGATCCCACACTGGGAAAACCAACCCCGACCTCACAACATCGGCAGAAATTCCCCCAAATCCCAGCATCCCAACTTCACTTCTTTCCTCCTGAAAACCCCAAAAATTCTCAAATTCCCACCAAAACCTCTCCTGCTTTTCCAGCAGCTCCTTCCTTTGGCTTGTCCGGGAACAGATCCAATGGGATCACCCCACATTGGGAAAACCAACCCGACCCGAAAAAAAACCAAACCAACCCGACCCCACAGAATCTGCAGAAATTCCCCCAAATCTCTCTCAACACATTCCAGCTGCTCCCTGCATTCCCAGGAGCTTCCCACTCCCACTGCGACTCACTGGCACCAGTGGATGAAGCTGCTCCCACCTTCCCAAAAAACCCTGGAATTACGTAATCCCACAAAACAGAGCACTTTTTTTCCAGCCTCAGTAGGATCCCTAGACATCAAAAAAAAGGTGGAAAATATTCCCAGTGTGAGGTGGTGATGGAAAAATCCACCCACAGCTCTCGTTCCTGGGGGAAGAGCGGGAGGCTCCTCCTTCAGCTGGAAGGATCCCGCCGGGAATTCTCACCCCTGGACTGGGAAAGGAGCAGCTCCTGAAATTCCAGGGGATCAGGGGGAGCTGCTGCTCTGCTCCTCAAGGTGAGGAACTCTTCCCGATCCCAAAAATCCATGGGGAGAAGTCAGGGAGGTTTCACTAAAAATCCAATTTTTTTGCTGCTGGTGCATCCGAGGCTGTGCTTTCCTGGGAAAAGGGGGCTCAAGAAAAAAGGGGGGAAAGGAAAAAAGGGGGGGAAAAATGGGGAAAATGGATAAAAGGGGGAAAGGGGGTGCTCTGGTTTTGCATTAGAGCTACCAACAAAAATAATTTTTTCTGAGAGGAAAAAAAGAGGGAAAGGGAGAAAAGAGGGAAAAATGGAAAAAGGGGGAAAGGGGGGAAAGAGAAAAAAGGGGGGGGGGAAGGGAAAAAGGGGGAAAAGGGGAAAAAGCTCAGAGGAAAAAGGGAAAAATCTCCATCCACAAGCCTGGATCAAGAGGCAATAGAAAATTCCTGGGGAAGGCAGAAAATCCAGTATGGAAAAACAAAGGAAAGGGGGGAAAATGCTTCAGTTTCCCCCAAAATGCCATGGAGGAGGAGAAAAACCAGGAAAAAACCCTCTGGAAATATTCCAACCCTCATTCCCGAAGGACATCCAGCTGAAGTGGGATGGGGAAGGGCTGGGAGATCAAAGTTGGATCCAAGTTGGAAGGGCCTGAGCAGGGACCAAAGCCCCAATTCCAGGGATTTATCTTTTGGTCAAAATTGTCAAAGCCCCAATTTTGGGATTTGCCCAAGGTCGTTCCAGAGAAGAAAATGGGATTTCCATGGAATTGAACCAGAAATCAGCTCAGATGTGACACGAATTGACTTCCTCGGAATTTCTCCTTCTCCAGGATGAGCAGATGAACTCCCATAAGAAGTCCTCAAATCCAGGAATTTATTCCATCTCTTTCCCACCTTCTCCATCCTCAAAACTGGCTGGAATACAGAAACCAGGGCTTGGGAATGGCTGGAAAAATCCTGGATTTATTCCGACTTCAGGATGATGAAGGTGGGACCCATTGGGACCACGCCCCTTTGTAATCCTCCCGAATTCCATAAATCATCCATGATTCCCTCAGATTTTGGGATGGGATCAAATGGGACCACGAGCCTACATTGGTGTTATCATAACTCATCCATAATTCCCTGAAATCTTGGGAATTCTGCCTCACTTCCAGGCGCCTGTCCCTGATAATGGAATGCACAGGATCCGTCCGTGATGTGGGAATGGAAGGGGAAGAGAAAGGGCAGATTTTGGCCATGAATTGAGGGATCATTTTCTCCTTGGGAATGGAAAACCCTCGGAGCTGGGTTTATTTCCAAATAGAAGCCAGGAAAACTTCCCAAAAGTGTTTGGGATTTGGGATTTAACATCATGGTCAATCCCCATCCTTGGCCTTTGGATCATGGAATTGTTCAGGTGGGAAAAGGCCATCATTGAGGTCATGGATTCCAATCATTCCCACAGGAATTACGTGCCCCAAGGGATTTTTTAACAATTCCAGGGATGGGAAGTTCATTTCAGGGCTTCTCCACCTTTTCCAAAGGGAATTTTCCTAATATCCAACTTAAACCCCTCCTGCTGCACCCTGAGGCCATTTCCTCTTTTCCTGCCCTTTATTCCCTGGGAAAAGGGATGGATCTGGTAACCATGGAGAGGCTCCAAGGGGTGAGGAAAAGCCTCTTTCCAACATCTCCTTGGTCCCTCAATCCCTGCTTTTCATCCCCAGAAACCTCCAACCCCAAAAACTTGTGGTTATCCATGAAAAAGCTGGAAAATCCCATCCAAGAAACAGCTGGGAATAATTTTGACAATCCCAATGGAGCAGCTTTGGGATTCATCCTCTCCAGCTTGTCCAAACCTGGGAATTCAGACACTTTTATCCCACATATGGATAATTCCCACATCTGGATCTCCATGCTCTTCTCCCACCTGGATGATGTTCCCATGGATTGGCCTTTCCTTAAATCCCAAGAAAAGCCAATCCCAAAGCAAACCCAGCTTCCAAATCCTGGATTTTATCCATTCCCATCCTTCAAGCTCAGCCTCAGAGGCCCCAAAGGCCTTTCCCTCACCTGGAAACTCACAGCCAACATTTCCAGCATGGAAAAGCCAGAAAATTCTGGATCCTTCCCAGGAAAACCACAAAACCCCTGGAATTAGGGGCTGCACTGCAGATCCTATTTTAGAGGTTTTGCATCTGGATAAATCGGGAATTCCGGCTCCATGCCAAGCTTGGGAAAGTTTTTCTTTCACCCAAAATACAGGGGATGGTTGAACTTTAAAAATCCAAGATCCTTCCCACCCCTTCCTGCCTTTTCCCTCCTCCAGCCGGGGCTCCTTGCTTCAGAGCAACCTCAGCACTGGAAAATCTCATTTTTCCAGCTTTTTTCTCTCCCCTCCTCCTTTCTCCCCCAATTCCTGATGCAAATTTATGGAAATCAGGCAGCGCCTGCTCCCAGCCAGGGATAATAAAGGAGAGGGATGAAAAGAGGGAGGAATCCCGGCACGGGGAGGGCTGGAAAAATCCATTGTTCCATGGAAAAGGGCGGATTTATTTTCCTGTTAAAGGCAAGGTTGGCTTTAATTAAATTTGTGTTTTCCACGCTTTTAATGAGCTCCGTTGTTGGGTGGTTCCTTCCTGAGGGATCCTGTGGGAATGGGAAAAGGGGGACCCAGCAGCCAGATCTGGCTCATCCTGATCACAGCAGTGCTTGGCTGAGGATGGGAAAGAGCCAAATTGGGGGAAAATCCATTGGAAATTCATTTTTTGCAGGGAAATTTGAGCATGAGCCCCACTTAAACCTCATATTCCCAAAAATACCACATTTGGAGGATGAGAACATTCTCATTTCCCTCATATTCCCAAACCACCATTTTGGAGGATGCAAACGTTCCCATATCCCTCCTAATCCCAAAAAATGCCACATTTGGGGGACTCAAACATTCCCATATCCCTCATATTCCCAAATTTGTCATGTTTGGAGGATGCAAACACATCTAAGGAATTCTTGGAAAGGAGCACGGAGCCAAATCCAGCTGGGAATTGGGGCTGGAAGGGAAAAGAGGGACCCAGCAGTCGGATCTTGCTCATCCCATTCCCAGCAGTGCTTGGCTGAGCATGGGAAGGGCCAAATTGGGGAAAAATCCATTAGAAATGTGTTTTCTTCTGAGAAATTTGACCATGATCCCAACTTGAGCCTTATATTCCCAAACATTCCATTTTGGAGGGTGCAAACATTCCTATATCCTTCATATTCCCAAAAAATGACACTTTGGGAGGATACAAACATTCCCATGTCCCTCATATTCTCAAAAATGCCACTTTGGGAGGATGCAAAAATTCCCATGTCCCTCATATTCCCAAAAATGCCACGTTTGTGGGATTCCAACATTCCCATATCCCCCACATTCCCAAATGTGCCACATTTGGAGGCTGCACACATCCAAGGAAAGGAGCACGGAGCCAAATCCAGCTGGGAATTGGAGGAAAATCTTCTTTTGCAAGGGAGCCAGATCGAGCCAGGAATGGGATCAGAAGCAAATCTGGGGAGAGGCAGCCCATGGAAAACTGGGGATGCCCCGGAGAACCCCACTCCCACATCCCATTCCCACATCCCATTCCCGCTCCAGTCGGCATTGCCACTGGAGAGGCCGATCCCTTCCCTCCCCTCCTGCCCTGATCCAGGTTTTGGGAGGGGTTTCCATCCTTCCTCCACTTCCAGCCCTTCCCGCCCGCTCCGATACTATCTCGGATACTTCCATTCTCACTGCTCCAATAATCCTGATCTAATTTGCCGGGAGCCGGCGCCGACTTCCTTCGGCACTTCATTAGGGAGCGTGAGCAGCATCTCATTATCCCAACGCCGCCACCATTCCCGGCAAATTCCCTGCTGGAAAAACCCAACATCCAAGGTGGATTTGCCGTCCCCACCATCCCCTGGGATGAGAGATCCCAAATCCACCTTTGGCCGCACGTGGAGCAGTTTCTGCTCTCCAGATCCAGATTTATCCTTCGGGATCCCCCAGGTTGAGCTCAGTTTTAGCTTCTCCCAAAAATTCAGGTGCTTTCATCAGGATAATTTTGACTTTTTGTGCTCATACCGACCCTGGAATTATTTCTGGAATTCCACATTCCCATGGACCAAGGGACTCTGCTCCTAATCCACGTGCAGCCATTCCCTCCCAGCCCATTCCAAACCCATCATGCCCAAAAAAGGCTGCAAAACACCATCACCAACATTTTCCTTTGGGAAACGCGCAGATTTCAGGATATTTTTGGGGTGGAAACCCAGTGGTGTCCTTGGGAGGAATTTTTAGGGAGCAACTGCCTGGATTTGGGACCATGGGGAATGATAAAAGGAAAATCAAGAATTAATTACGGGGGGATTGGGGAGGAAATTGAGCCGGGGGGGGAGGTTTGCATAAATCCAATTAAAAATTCCCCCACGTGCTTTGGATGCAGCCGATTCCAGGGATGAGGGGGACATGGATGAGCTCAACCCCCACTCCTGGATTTTCCAGCGGCTCCTCCCGGCAGGAGAAAGGGACAGACAAGGAGAAAGGAAGACGGATCCGAGGGAAGGAGGGAGGGGGAGCGAGCACGAGCCGCGGTTATTTATAGGAGCTGCGTTTGTGCCGGAGGAGGGAGTGCTGCCAAAAAGGGATGGGAAAAATAATCCCGGAGCCAGGTGCCGCCGCCTCGGGAAGAGCCGGGGGGGAGCTCAAGGTGAGACAGAACGAGAGGAAAGAAGGAAATAATAAAAATCGGGATTTGTCCGGGTTTGTCTGTCAGCTCTCACCTGGCTGAGAGCAGTTCCGGCCTCTGTGACCCCCACGTGCCACAGGATCGGAGGCTGGACATGAACGATTTTCCTTCTGGCTGGGAATTTGGGATGCAGCCACACCTCTGGATCGGGGTTTGGGGAGAGGAGATCCCCCAAATCTAAAGGAAGGGCTTGGGATGGGATTAGAGCCAAGGCACAGCTGACAACCGATTCCCAAGGGAGCCATAGGGAAAACAACCCCTGGATCCCACCTTGAATCCCAGCCTGCTTTGCCCTCATCCCAAAAACCCTCATCCCAAAAATCTGCATTCCAAAAAACCCTTTTCCACAGCTGGGTTCCAGCCCAAAGTGCACATGAATTAAAAATTAATGAACCCAGCCTGCAAGGTCTTACCCCCAGCTTGGGGGAAAAAAGAGGAAAACTCCACATTATTTTAGGGAAAAGACCCATTCTGCTTTAATTTTGGAGCCACACTGGCATTCTTTGTGCTCCAGGTGGAACGTGGGAAGGGACAATCCCATATCCACGTGTATTCTTCCACGTCCTCACACCACGCAGTGCTGGGATGGCTCCTGATTTATTTATGGAAAAGTATAAATATAAAAAATACAAAATCTATAAAAATAACCCTGGGAAAAGCCAGGAGAAGCGGGGGAGGACACAACCCCCATCTCCCAGGGAAGGGGGAGGCGGATCCGGCTCCGAGGAGCCGGGATGGGATAATCACGGTGAGTGCGAGCAGCGAAGTGGCATCTCCACGTCTCCTCGCTCCCTCCCGACCTCCCTCCCTGCTTCCCTCCCTCCCCTTCCCTGTTTTTCTCCCCCCCTGCACGAACCCATCACCTCCCCCTCTTTTCGGGGCCGCTGTCATCACGTTGTCACCCGGCGATGCCGAGTTGGGCTCTGAGTGAGATGGGAAAAAATCCGGAGGAAAAAGAAGGGGAAAAAAACCATCAGAATGCTCCAACCCCGCCCCAAACTCGATTTGCCATCCCCATAATACAAAACCTGGGAATTTATTCCTAAACCAGAGGCGATTTCGGCAGGAGGAGCTGACAGCGGCACCCGAGCCAGCAGAGGGAAGAGGGATTGTGGAATTGGGGAGGTTGGGAAGGATCTCCAAGGTTGTGGGATCCAACTGTGAACCCAGCACTGAACATCCACAGGGTGTGAACGCTTCCAGGGTTGGGAATTCCATCATTTCCTTGGGAAAAGAAGGAGAAGGAAGCACGGAGGTGGGCCAAGCCTTGCTGGGGGCTTTGGGAAGGAAAGGCCAAGATGGGTTTTGGGAAGAAGAAGGCCAAGTCAGGCTCTGGAAAGAAAAGGCCAAATTGAGCTTTAGGAAGACAGGGACAAGTGAGGCTTGAGGGAAAGAAAAACCAATTTGGGCTTTGGAAAGGAAAAACCAAGGGGGAATTTAGAAAGGAAGGAGTCAAGACAGGCTTTAGGAAGAAAGGGCCAAGTTGTGCTCTAGAAGGAAAAGGTGAAGTCAGGCTCTGGAAAGAAAAGGCCAAGTTGAGCTTTAGGAAGACAAGGCCAAGTGAGGCTTGAGGAAAGAAAAGGCCAATTTGGGCTTCAGAAAGAAAGAGCTGAGCTGGGTTAGGGAAAGAAAGACCCAAGTGGGGCTTTAGAAAGACATGGCCAAGTCGGGCTTTAGGAAGGAAAGGCTAAATCGGGTTCTGGAAAGAAAAGGCCAAGCTGGGCCGTGGAAAGGAAGAGCCAAACGGGGATTTAGAAAGGGAGAAACAGCCCAAGTGGGGCTTTGGGAAGGAAAGGCCAAGCCAGGCGTTGGAAAGGAAGAACCAAATGGGAATTTAGAAAGGAAGGAGTCAAGACAGGCTTTAGGAAGAAAGGGCCAAGCTGGGCTCTAGAAGGAAAAGGCCGAATTGGGCTGTAGGAAGGAGAAGGTCAAGTCGGACTCTGGAAAGAAAAGGCCAAGTTGGGCTTTAGGAGGAAAAGGTCAAGTTGGGCTTTGGAAAGGAAGAACCAAGCGGGAATATAGAAAGGAAGGAATCAGGACAGGCTTTAGGAAGAAAGGGCCAAGCTGGGCTCTAGAAGGAAAAGGCCAAGTTGGGCTTTAGGAAGGAGAAGGCCAAGTCAGGCTCTGGAAAGGAAGAGGCACATGGGGATTTAGAAAGGAAGAAAGAGCCAAGTTGGACTTTAGGAAGGAAAGGCCAAATTGGGCTCTGGGAAAAAAGGACAAGTCGGGCTTAGGAAGAAAGAGCCAAGCAGGGCTCAGGAATAAAAAAGGCCAAGTCAGGCTCTAGGAATGAAGAGCCGAGCCAGGCTTTAGCTCGTGCCGGGCTTTAGCCCGTGCTGGGCTGGGGTTAAATCTCTTTGTGAAGTAGAAACGCAAAGCCCCTCGGGTTTATGGCTTTTCTCGCCTTCCCTCCCCTTTCCCGCTCCAGCCTGTGGAATGCGGAGGAGGAGGCCGAGCGGGATCTCCCCGGGCCGGGCTGACAAGGGCAGGACAAATGAGAGCGTTTAGGCGCTAATTAGGCACTAATGACCCGCTCGGAGGTCTCGGGAAAGCAGCGCAGCCGGGCGGCAGCTCAGCAATTTGTCAGGTTCTCGCCAAGCCCGGGGGAAGCGAGGCCGAGTCATTGACCCCATTACGGACTCGGCCTCTTCCAGACAGCCGGCTGGGAATAAAAACCCGCTTTATTCCCGAGTTTTTTCCAAACAGAGCTCCTTGAGGCTCTCGGAGCAGAGCTAAGAGGCTTTTCTGGGGTGCTCAAGGGTGCAGCGCTGCATTTGCTGAGCCACCGTGGGGAAAAAAAAGGGGGTTTAGCCCTAATTTTCCAGCTTTTCTTCCCCCAGAAGAGCCTTTGGAAATATGAAAACCTCTTCCCGTCGCTATTTATAGAGGATATTTATAGACGAAAGGAATTGATTGTACTTTGGGGGGGAGAAAACCGCGATGCTGTCCAAGTTTCAGATTTAGACTCTGCCAAGCTCGTTCAATTTTAACGAGAGCTTTGGCGCTCAGCTGGGCTGGAGCGAAACCTCATCGTCCCTCTCTGCTCCGAGAGACCCCAAATCCGACCGGCAGGGCCTGGATGGGATCCCAGCCTCCCAGGAAGGAGCTGGATCCAAGCGGAGCCGCCCCGGGGTGGTTTTGGCAGGGAAAGACGTAAAGATGAAGCCCCACCGTGACAGGAGCAGACAGCTCCAGGCCTGGCACCAGCAGCACTTGGTTTCTGCTTCAGATCCAAGTCCAGGCTTTTCCTCCCTTCCGGTTGACTTCCTCCCTGCAGGCGCCAGCGGGATCCAGGCATTTCGCTGGAAAAGGATGGAAAAAAAGGCAAGAATTGGCTTTCCGGGCAGTGCTGGCGCCCAAGCAAAGGAGAAACCCAAGGTACGTTCACCTTCACCTTCACCTTCAGCAGCCAGGGTGGGGTTTGGATAATCCCAACTCATCCGTGACTGTCACGCTCCAAAGGAGGAAAGGGAGAGGTTTGAACAGAAGGGGGAGGAAGAGGACGTTGATTTGAGATAACAGCGCCCCAAAGGCTCGGATCTCATGGTGGGAATGCTCACAACCTGCTCCAGCACCAGGATCATGCCCACAGGCACCAAACCCTGGGAAAACTCATCCCTCTGCTGCCTTGTCCCACCCTGGGAGCTCCAGGGATAGCCTGGATTCGGCCATCAGGGATCATCAAAACCTTGTTAATTATCCTTTGGCTCTGTGGGCTGGGATCATCTCCCAGCTGTGATCATCTGCGGGCTGGAATCATCTGTGGGCTGAGCTCATCTGTGGGCCAGGATCATCTCTTGCCAGGTATCATCTCCTGGCTGGGATCATCTGTGGGCCAGGATCATCTCCTGGCTGGGATCATCTCCTGGCTGGGATCATCTGTGGGCCGGGATCATCTCCCAGCTGGGCTCATTTATGGGCTAGGATCATCTGCAGGCTGGGATCATCTGTGGGCCGGGATCATCTGCGGGTCAGGATCATCTGTGGCCCAAGGTCATTTCCTGTCTGAGATCATCTGCGGGCTGGGATCATCTCCCAGTTGGGATCATCTGCAGGCTGGGATCATCTGTGGGTCAGGATCATCTCCTGGCTGGGATCATCTCCTGGCTGGGATCATCTGTGGGCCGGGATCATCTCCCAGCTGGGCTCATTTATGGGCTAGGATCATCTGCAGGCTGGGATCATCTGTGGGCCGGGATCATCTGCGGGTCAGGATCATCTGTGGCCCAAGGTCATTTCCTGTCTGAGATCATCTGCGGGCTGGGATCATCTCCCAGTTGGGATCATCTGCAGGCTGGGATCATCTGTGGGTCAGGATCATCTCCTGGCTGGGATCATCTGCAGGCTGGGATTATCTCCCATCTGGGATCATCTGTGGACTGGGATCATCTGTGGGCCAAGATCATCTCCTGGTTGGGATCAGCTGGGATCATCTGCTGGCTGGGATCATCTATGGGCTGGGATCATCTCCAGCCTGGGATAATCTCCCAGCTGGGCTCATTTATGGGCTGGGATCATCTCCAGGCCGGGATCATCTCCCGGTGCCACCACAGGGCCTCCTCACGCCCTTAATGCGCTGTGACTTCCGCGGCTCCGGCGGCAGCTCCGCCGCAATCCTGGGATCGACGCCACCGATCCAGTCCCTGACCTGTCACGGAGCCTTAAAATCAACCAGGGACGGCTCGGGGACACGGCAGCACCCGCGGAGGGTGGGAAGGATTCACGGAAGCGACAGCGCGGGAACAGATCCCGGGGGAATGAGAGGAGTGGGGTGGGGAGCGCGCGGCAGATCCGTCGAAAAAGGGGAAAGGTGGGAAAGGCTCGATGGTGATAAATGATAAATTAATTAATTAAGAGAAGAACGAGGGGTTTGGTGTTGCTGTGGTTCAGCATGTCCTTGTCTCCAGCCTTTGCTTCCCATAAGGAAAATTCCCATGGTTTTTTTAGGATTATGAGCATTATGTGCAACAAAATCCCCCCCAACAAATCACAAAAAAAGGGAGAAGTGACCCAGCACATGATGGGGTGGGACCAGCCCTTATCCAGGGATTATTCCAAAAAAATTCAACATTTCACCCCATATCTCCCCTTTCCCCAAAACTCTCTAAATCCAGGAAAAGCCATGAAGATCCCACTTGGAACAGGAGGAAAACGGCCTCAGTTGAGGCTTTACTTTTACTCTAGAGCTTCCCAAACTCAATAGGATTTATTTTTCCTGTTTTCCCAGCAAATACAACCAGGAAAGGAACAAAACCCATCCTAATCCCAGTTTGGGAGACACAGATGGAACAGAACCCATTCCAGCCAGGAAAATTCCCAGGATATTGTCCAGGAAGTGTCATTGACGATCTCAGGTTGGGATGGGGCCTGCATCACCTTCCAGGAGCATCCCACTGGATAGTTGCCACCTCCCGATGCTTCAATCCCATTATTTGGTTTATTTCCAAATTATTTTTTCCCTTTTTTCCCTTCCCATAAACAAAATCCGAGGCTGAGCAGGAGAGGGAGACACCCAAGGTCATCCCGGAGCTTTTCCAAGGGCTGACACGGAATCGATGCTCCGGAGCTTTCTCCTGCTGTTCCATGCACCAACTCTGTCATTTTTTGGGGAAAAACGAGCTGGATTTCCCTCCAATCCCAATGGAGCCGTAACACTTCCATTATCCAGCTCCCAAATCCCTCCAACGATCCCATTAATTGCTCTTCCCTCCCTTTTCACAGGAGCTTTTCCACTCCAAGTTCATCCCATTACGGCTCCCAGCTCATCCCATTATGTCACTTCCCATTTTCCTCCCAGCCCATTAAAAGCTGGAATTAGGCTTTTAGTCCCAGTTCCAAATGGAACAACTTCATTGATTCCCTCGAATGTTCTACCCCTAAAAGGTTCCCAGAACGTGCTGGGAATGAGGCGTTTTCCTCCTTTCCAGCCCCACCCAAGACTTGTTCCCTATTCCTTGTGCAAAATTCCTTTTTTTTTCCTTTAAAAAATTCCTTATTTCTTCACAAAATTATTTATTCCTGCTGCAGAATTCCCTATTACCTCCACAAAATCCTTTATTCCCTCTGTAAACCCCCAGGAAAACCCCACTGAGGGGTTCCAGAATTCCTTATTCCCTCCACAAAAATTCCTTTTTCCCTCTGTAAATTTCCTTATTCCTTTCTAAAATTCCTTTTCCCTTTGCAGAATGCCTTACTCCCTCAACAAAAATTTCTTATTCCCTCCGCAAAAATTCCTTATTCCCTGCACAAAATTCCTTTTTCCCTTGTAAAATTCCTTTTTTCCTCTGCAAATTTCCTTATTCCTTTCCAAAATTCCTTTTTCCTTCGCAGAATTCCTTGTTCCCTCAGCAAATTTTTTTTCCTTGTAAAATTCCTTATTCCCTGAGCAAAATTCCATTTTCCTTTACAAAATTCCTCATTCCCTCTGCAAACCCCCAGGATAACCCCACAGAGGGGGTACAACACTACAAAAATTCCCATCTTTTCCCAAACTTGATGGTTTTGGAGGCCTTTTTCAAGCTTGGTGGCTCCAGCAGGGAGAAATTCCCAATTCCCAATCCCAAAAGATTCCCAAACATGCCGGACTGTGACATTTTCCTCCTTTCCTGCTCCATCCAAGTTGGAATTTCAATCAATTCCAGATTCCACTGAATTTTTGTTCCCTTTCCTCAGGAAAAGCTTGGCTGGGTCTCCCTCACCTTTGGGGTTTCCAGCACAGTGGGAAAAAAATGAAGGTAAAAAGGCAGATTTTTGGGGTTTTCCCAAAAATTCTGGGCGTTTTGCAGCATTGTTGGTGCAATGCAGCACAAGGGACACGGAGCAATTCCTGCTTCCCAAATTAATGTCCTAATTCCAGGCCCTGCTAATTAAAGTCCTTCCCTGGCCAGAGGACGGAGGAAATGGAGCAGATCCCAAAATCCAGGACGCCGCTGGCACCGGGGCAACCCCAAAAAGGAGGTTGGGACGTCAAAGGTGCCCTCAGGGAGGCGTCCCCCATTCCAGAGGCTTGGAAAAGCTCCAGGGCCAGCTGGGATTTATGGAGCAGCTCAAGGAGAGGATGAAATCCCAGTGTGGAGGACGGGGAGGGCAGAAAACACAGCCCAATCCCAGTTAGGATCACTGGGATGGCACAAATCCCATCCCAATCCCATCCTGGAAAACAGGGAAGGCACAAATCTCATCCCAATCCCAATTTGCCAATTTGGGACTTTGGGATGGCACAAATCCCATCCCAATCCCATCCTGGAAAACAGGGATACCACAAATCCCATCCCAATCCCATCCTGGAAAACAGGGATACCACAAATCCCATCCCAATCCCAGTTAGGGTCACTGGGATGGCACAAATCCCATCCCAATCCCAGTAAAACTCAAAAAAGAGGGAATTTGGGAATAAAAAAAGGGAAATTCCAAAAATAATAGGGAAATTTAAAAAAATAGGAATAAAAAGGGGGTGGGGGGGAAATTAGGGAAGGGAAAAAAAGGGGAATTACTTAAATAATGGGGAAATTTAAAAAAGAAAGGAAAAAAGGGGGGGGAAATTGGAAAGATATAAAGGGAAATAAAAAAAAACTATTAGCATTTTTAAAAATAAGAGGGAAAAGGAGGGGAATTGGGAAAATAAAGGGAAATTCCAAAAAAAAACCCCAGTAAAATTTAAAAAAAAAAATAGGGAGAACGGGGAGGAAATGGGAAAAAATAAAGGGAAATTCCAAAAATAATGGGGAAATTAAAAAAAAAATAGGGAAAAAAGGGGGGGAAATCAGAAAAAAAAAAAAAGGGAAATTCCAAAAGTAATGGGGAAGCTCCAAAATTTAAGGAAAAACTTGAAAATTTAAATGGAAACTGCCCAAAGCAGCTGCTTCCTGCAGGAAAAATCCTCTTTTTTTGGCTCCTCGGGGAAGGATTGGCAGCTCCTGCTGAGGTCAAAATTGGGCTTAAACCCAGTCTAGGCCGAGCTTGACTCCCTGTCCCCAGCTCCTGCTGCCAAATTTTTTCCTTTATTATTTTGGAAAAGGTTTGGGTTGAAAGGGTTTGGGGGCAACTCCAAATCTGAGCACCCTAAAAACCTCTGGATTATAAAAATCTCCCCGTGGTGAAAACTTTGGCATCTCAAAAATTCCTCTGGGATGAAGAAAAGCGTGAAAACACAGAATTCCCAGGGGATAAATGGATTTTTCTCATTTTCCCTCCTCTTGCAGAGCAGAATTTGCAATATTTTCCTGGAATGAAGGGAAGGGGCTCAGCAGAGCCTGGATTTTCCTGGACAAATTCAGAAGGAATTTTTTCCCCTTTTTCCCAGACTGGCTCAGACTCTTGGGTGCAAATGGGAGAAAAATGGGAACAAATCGGTCGCGGTGTAAAACAAGGAGTGGGATTTCCTCCCTCAGCTCTTCCCTCCTCCCCACGTGGCTCCAAAATCCCAGATCCATCCCAAATCCAGGCATTTATTCCTTATTAATCACCGTGGAGATGTTTGAGTGCTTCTCTGGCTGGGATTCAGGGGGAATTTTTAGCTTTTGTGGGGCTTTTGGGAATCTGCAGGAGGGGTTTTTTATCCTTGGATGAGGAACAGGAGCATCGAGGATGGGGGAAATCCAGGGAGGATCTCAAGGGAGTCCTGGAGAAGGAAAGTCCTTGGAATGAGGAAATCCAGGGCAGGAATATTTGAATTATACATTGAGATTTAAATATGGATGGGAATAAATCCAGTGGGAAATAGGAGGGGGGAAAGGGGAGATAAAGGAAAGGGGGATAAAACCAAAATTTTTAGGGATGGGAGACCCCCCCCCAAGTACCCAACACATCCCAAAATTCCTTCTTTTATCCCAATCCATTGGGATTTTAGCTCCATCTTGGAGCCTTCAAAAAAGAGAAATTCCTTTTTTGCCATTATTTTCTTATATTCCTTTTTCCCATTATTTGCATCTTTTCCTTTTCTCCCTTTCCCTGTAAGGTCCTGGTTCCCAAATTTTCCCAGAAAATGTGGGGAAAAGGCCCAGGAGCTGTTCCCAAATGAAGGGACAACACAGAGTAGAAAATCTCACCATTCCCTCTCTTTTTCCTCCCACAAAAGGGTTAATCCAGCTAAGAAAGGGAGATGGGAATAAAAACCCACTCGAGCCATTCCATCCCATCCCTCCCGGCGGATAAATGCGGGAAAATTACCCGGAGCAGCTCCATGACCCCGAGTTATTTCCAGGCAATTTCGGGGGATAACGGTGATTTATGGACAAGAACAAGGAAGGGCAAACGATCCCGGATCCTGGATTCTGGATCTTGGGTCTTGGGTCTTGGATTTTGGGTCCTGGATATTGGATCTTGGGTCCTGGATCTTGGATCTTAATTCCTGGATCTTGGGTCCTGGATCTTGGATCTTACATTTTAGATCTTGGATTTTGAATCTTGGATCCCAGATTGTGGATTTTGGATCCTGGGTCCTGGCAGGACACGGAGGAGCTGCCAGGCCTGGACCTGAGCCGCTCCTTCCACAGGGAATTCCAAACCTCTGGAATTATTCCCTCTGTTTAGAAGCCTGGTGGAAAAACCAAGCCTGGGCCGTGGAAGGGGGAATTGCTGGAATTTGAGGGGTTTGGAGCACTGGGAATGTGTTCCCATGGATTGATGCCCTGCTCAGCATTCCCTGAGCGTTCCTGGGATAGGGGGAAAATTGGGATTGGGGAGTCTGAGCTTCCATGTCCTGGGATGGAGGGATCTGGAGTATGGGACTCCAGACCCAATTCCCACTTTCCATAAAAATCAGCATTTATTTCAAATCCCTTTTCCTGAAGAACTGAAGATATCAGGGATTTTAATTTTTTCCCCATGGAAGACCCCACTGTATCTACACCCAGGGGAATGGGACAGGGAATATGGGAAGCCAAGAAAAACCTGGAATTTTGGAGCACTGCCCCCTCCCTTTTTCTGCTTTCTCCAAGTCCCTCACAGGGCCTCTCCTTTGGATGCTGGAATTCCCTCATCTTCCTATCCGAAGAATAATTTAATTAACTTGGAGAAACGTAATTAATTTTAATTGTGGGTGATAATTCATTGTTTCATGGGATATTAATAATTATATTTGGGAAATCCAAGTGCCTGGGAAGTGCTCTGGAACGTCCTAATTAACGGCTCGGATGGGAAGCGTTTAATTGGAAACGCTGGGAAATTGGTTCTGCTCCCCAGGGCCGGAATCCGTGACCCGAGGACATGGAAAAGGAGGAAGGGAGGCAGATTGAGATTCTCCCGCTGCTTCCCAAATCCCAAATCCACCTGGGCTGGGTAATGACACACCTGGATATTCATTTTTCCCGGGATTTTTGGCTCCCAGCCTGCTGGCCCCCAGGAATTTTGCAGGTGAGAAATGCTCTTTTTTCATGTTTTCCGTTGTTTTCGTAACCATCTCAAGTACCTGAATATCCCATTTCCATCAAGGAATTACAGATTTGGATTTCCAGCAGTCTCAGAAAGCCAGGAAAGGACCCCCTGTGGAAGTGTTTGCATTCCTGGAGTGGGATCAGCCCCGGGAAGGATTTGTCCTCTAATTGCTCCATCTGTGCCTCGGGAAGACGCGATCCCAGCCCGGACTTGGCTCCGGTTTTCCTGTTTCTCCTTCATTTTTCACCTGCCTGGGAGGAAACCTCGGCAATTTCAGGTCCTGATGTCCCCCTGATCCAGGACTGGGATGCTCAGACCCCCCAAATCCTGATGTCCTTTAATCCAGGATTTGGATACTGGGACAACTCCAGGTGCCAGTAATCCCCCAGGCCAGGATTGGGATGCTCAGAGCCCCCTGATCCAATGTCCTCCTTAAATCCCACTGTCCCCACTGTTCAGGACCTGGATTTTGGACAACCCAGATCCCAGAATCGCCCCTCAGGCCGGGATTTTGATGCTTGTAGACTCCTGATCCAATGTTTCCTTGAATCCCAATGTTCCCGCAAATCTCAGTGTCCCCCCCAGTCCAGGACTTGGATGTTCAGATCCTTCAATCCCAATGTTCCCCCCCAATTCCAGGACAAGGATGCTCAGACCCCCATGTCACAGTGTCCCCCCTAAATCCCAATGTCCCCACAATCCAGGACTTGGATGTTTGGACAACCCAGATCCCAGAATCCCCCCACTCAGGCCGGGATTTCAATGCTTGGAGACTCCTGATCCAAGGTTCCCCTGAATCCCAATGTTCCCTCAAATCTCAATGTCCGCCCCAGTCCAGGACTTGCACGTTCAGATCCCTCAATCCCAATGTTCCCCCCCAATTCCAGGACAAGGATGCTCAGCCCCCCATGTCCCAATGTCCTCCCTAAATCCCAATGTCCCCACAGTCCAGGGTTTGGATGTTTGGACATCCCAGAATCGCCCCTCAGGCTGGGATTTTGATGCTTGGAGACCCCTGATCCAATGTTCCCCTAAATCCCAATATTCCCTCAAATCCCAATGTTCCCGTAAATCTCAGTGTCCCCCCCCAGTCCAGGACTTGGATGTTCAGATCCCTCAATCCCAATGTTCCACTCCATTCCAGGACAAGGATGCTCAGATCCCCATGTCCCAGTGTCCCCCCTAAATCCCACTGTCCCCACAGTTCAGGACCTGGATTTTTGGACAATCCAGACTCCAGGATCCTCCCCCCAGGCTGGGATTTTGATGCTCAGACCCCCACCCAGGTCCCAATGTTCCTCCAAATCCCAATTTTCCCCCCATCCCAGGACATGGAAGCTCAGACTCCCCAATCCCAATTTTCCCCCCATCCCAGGACATGGATGCTCAGACCTAAACGTCTGAATTTTGGTGGCTCCACCTGCTGGAAGAGGCTCATGGACAGCTCCCAAATCCTCATCCCTGAGCAGGAGGGGTGGGAATGGTCCAAATCCTTGGAATACTGCAGGGATGGGGTTAAGGAAGGGGGAGAAACCCCTTAAAATCCAGTGATTCTGAAATAATGAGGGGGATTTTTTTCATTAGGGAATGGGAGAAAACTGGGAGCAGCTGGACACCAAAGGGACTTGAGGCTTGTCCTCAAGCTCCTTGAGGAATTCCAATGTCCACGGTGGGGATTGATGGATCCGCCGGCATCCAGATGGGTTGAGTGATGCAGGACCAACCAGCGGCTCCCAACCCTTGGGAAGTCATCAAGGAAATCTGGGAATTGCCCCATAAACTCTTGGAGCCCGCAATAAAAAAAATTAAACACTGATGGCTCTGCTGCGTAAACACAACCAAGAAAACTGGGATTGGGAATGGGGAGAGGGAAATGATCCCACAATGCTTTTGTTTCTCTGGTTTTTCCCAGAAAACAGCACCAAGAAAGCCAGGAAAGGAGCGACGCCTTCCAGCCACATTCCAGACTCATCCAAGGACCGGTGGCTCCGTCTCCCGCAGGAGAAGGGCGAGGGGGGTTTATTTTAAATCCCTTTCCTGCCCTAATCCATGTGACACCAATCAGGGATCCGGCCCCTCGGGAATCAATGATTAATGGAGTTAAATTTAGCGGGAGCTTGCCGGAGTAAAATTAGGCGCCATGCATAAAACATCACAGCTCCTCGTTAGCACGGCTAATTACTCTAATGGGGGGCGCTCACGCGGGCCTGGAATTAGGGATGGACCTCCCGACCTCCTCCCAGCTGCCCAAATCCGTGGTGGAGCTGGGAAAGAGCCTGGCCTGGAGCCTTAATGAGAAGGTAATTAGCATACAATTAATGCTCAAGGGTGGGGGTGAAGAGGGGCTCGGACATCCCGGAGGTCCAGGGTGTCCTGGGATGGGTTTGTCCCACCCCCAGGGCTTGGGGGGCTGTGGTCCAACATTCCCAAGGGTTGGGAGGAGGGATTGGTGCAGCACATAGTCCCCAGTTTATCCCAATGGGGTGGTTGGGATTGACATTGTTGGGGGTTTCCTCCATTGTGGGTTTTCCATGGGGTCAAGCACCGTGATGGGCAGGGGTCTGGTCACCAATCCAGCATTCCCAAGGACTGGGATGAGGGTTTGGATCCCAATGGGGTGGTCTGGATTGACATCATTATGGGTTTCCTCCACTGTGGGTTTGCCATGGAGTCAGGCACTGTGATGGGCTGGGGTGTGGTCACCGATCCAGCATTCCCGAGGATTGGGATGAGGGTTTGGATCCCAATGGGGCGGTTGGGATTGACATTGTTGGGGGTTTCCTCCACTGTGGGTTTCCCATGGAGTCAGAAACCATGATGGGCTGGGGTCTGGTAATGGATCCAGCATTCCCAAGGATTGGGATGAGGGTTTGGATCCCAATGGGGTGTTTGGGATTGACATCAGTTATGGGTTTCCTCCACTGTGGGTTTGCCATGGGGTCAGGCACCATGATGGGCTGGTTTCTGGTCATGGATCCAGCATTCCCAAGGATTGGGATGAGGGTTTGGATCCCAATGGGCTGCTTGAGATTGATGTTGTTAAGGATTTCCTCCACTGTGGGTTTGCCATGGGGTCAGGCACCATGATGGGCTGGGGTCTGCAACATTCCCAAGGATTGGGATGAGGGTTTGTTGCAGCACCTGACTCCTTATCCCAATGGGATATTTGGGATCAGCATCACTATGGGTTTGCTATGGGGCCATCATCATTATAGGTTGGCTTTGGCCAGTGGCACGGCCATGATTCCAACATCCCCTTCCACCATGGCTGTAATTTCAACATCCCCCTTCCACCATGGCCATCATTCCAACACCCATGGCTCCAACATCCCATTCCACTGTGTCCATCATTCCAGCATCCATTATTCCAACATCCATCATTCCAACATGGCCACCATTCCACCATGGCCATCATTCCAATATCCATCATCCCAACATCCACCATTCCAACATGGCCACCATACCAACATTCAACATTCCAACATCCGCCATTCCACCATGGCCATCATTCCAACATGGCCACGATTCCACCATGGCTGCTATTCCAACACGGCCATCATTCCACCATGGCCATCATTCCAACACAGCCACCATTCCACCATGGCCATCATTGTAACATGGCCACCATTCCACCATGGCCATCATTCCAATACCCATCATCCCAACATCCACCATTCCAGCATTCATCATTCCAACATGGCCACCATTCCAACATCCCCTTCCAGAGTGACCATCATTCCAACATCCACCATTCCACCATGGCCACCATTCCAACATCCCCTTCCAGCACCGCCATCGCTTTTTCCTCAGCCCAGCTTCCCAAAATCCCTGGAATCCCACATCTCCTGGCCTTGCTGCTTCCTCATCATCTCCCAACCTCCTGGTCACTCACCAGTTCCAAGGGAAGCGATTCCAGAGCCCAAATCCGGAGGGAGAAGGAAGGGGAAGGCGAAGCCGTCAGCGTTTCCAAGTGGTTCCTTCAAACCCAGCGCAGGGAACACAAATCCAGCTGTAATTAATCCCATTATCTCGGGAAGAGGGAGCTGCGGAGCGCTGAGAGGGTTGTCAAAAACCAGGAATCCGGCCGGGATAAGCCTCTGGGGGAGTTTAAGCTTGGACAGGCACTGGCTCTAAGCTGGTTTTGGGGGAGATGGGAGTGACAGGGAAATAAAGACGGGAGGACTCCGGCCTGGAGCAGGAAAATCCAGGGATGATTAATCCACCTCCCTTTTCCTTAAGGAATGAGACAAATATAACCCAAAAACGCCTCAGCAGCAGCTCCGTTGAATTCCCTGCAAAGCCCAAGCCAGCGGGCAGGAGTAGGATGGAATGTGGGATAGCCAATGGAATGTGGGATGTCCCACGGAATGCGGGATGTCCCATGGAATGTGGGATGTCCAATGGAATGTGGGATAGCCAATGGAATGTGGGATGTCCCACAGAATGCGGGATGTCCGATGGAATGTGGGATGTCTGTCTCCCACCCAAGGATCCACATCCTGCCCTGTGGAGCTGCTCCACATCCAAAAGATCCTTCAGGAGAGGCATTTTGGGGCAGGAAAGGCTTTTCCAGTGAGCTCAGGGGATGAGGTTGGACTCCAGAGCCGGAGCAGGATCTGGAATGTTCCCAGCTCCCTCAGCTTCTCCCCTTGGCACCCTTTGCTGGCAGAGCCCAATTCCCAGGAAGAGCAGGGAACAATGATCCCTGATTGAGGCAGCTGCCTCGGATCCGGAAACTTGAAAAACTCTTCCCAGCAGCTCCAGATCCCAGGAACAAAACCTGGAGCGTTCCATGTCCATCTTTTCCATCTCCAGTTCCCGTCAGACTGGAGTGTCCCATGTCCATCTTTCCCATCCCCAGTCCTCACCACACCTGGAATGTTCCATGTCCATCTTTCCCATTCCCAGTTCCCACCACACCCAGAGCAATCCATGTCGATCTTTTCCATTCCCAGTTCCCATCAGACCGGAATGTTCCATATCCATCTTTCCCATCCCCAATTCCCACCACACCTGGAATATTCCATGTCCATCTTTTCTATTCCCAGTTCCCACCAGCACACGGATGGAGCCAGAGAGGAGTTCACATGGAAGTGCTTCCTTGGGAAGAGCAGCCAGGAGGAAAATCCTTGGAATTTCCTCTGCATCCCAGGAGAGCATGGAGAACTGGGGTGAGTTGGGATGAGCGGGACAGGGATCTGCTCAGCAGGGATTGGAAAATCTGGGAAGGGCAAATCCTGCTCAAGGAAGGGGAAAGACTTATCCGAGGGCAAAATACTCCTGGATTTTTTCCCTGAAACTGTCTCTGCTCCCTAGGAACTCATACTGGAAATCCTGGGAAGGTTTTCCAAAGGGGATGAGCCTCCACGAGTCTCAGACACTCCAGTTTCCAACCTCTCCTTGTATGGAAGCTACACAAACTCTTTCATAACCCACCTTAGGGGTGAAATATTCCTGGATTTCTCCCCTAGAATTGGCTCTGCTCCCTATTTACCCATACTGGAAATCCAGGGAAGGTTTTCCAAACGGGATGAGCCCCCGTGAGTCTCAGATTCCAGCCCCTCCTTACACGGAAGGCAGGGAAGGCTCTGCCCACCTTGGGGGTGAAATATTTCTGGATTTCTCCTCTCAAATTGGCTTTGCTTCTGTGAAGCCACACTGGAAATCCCGGGAAGTTTTTCCAAAGGGGATGACCCCCCACAAGTCATGGACACTCCAACCCCTCCATGCATGGCAAATATGGAATTACCCCTCCTTGCATGGAACACCCAGAAGCTCTGCCCACCTTGGGGGTGAAATATTCCTGGATTTTTCCCCTAGAATTGGCTCTGCTCCCTATTTATCCACACTGGAAATCCAGGAAACATTTTCCAAATGGGATGAGCCCCCAGAGTTGCAGATTCCACTCCCTCCTTGCATGGAAGGCAGGGAAGGCTCTGCCCACATTTGGGGTGAAATATTCCTGGATTTCTCCCCTAGAATTGGCTCTGCTCCCTATTTACCCATACTGGAAATCCTGGGAAGGTTTTCCGAAGGGGATGAGCGCTCACAAGTCATGGACATTCCAACCTCTCCATGCATGGGAAGTATGGAATTACCCCTCCTTGCAGGAAATACCAAGAAGTTCTGCCCACCTTAGGGGTGAAATATTCCTGGATTTCTCCCCTAGAATTTGCTCTGCTCTCAATCTACCCACATTGAAATCCTGGGAAGTTTTTCCAAACAAGATGAGCCCTCACGAGTCCCATTTCCAAGCCCTCATCCCACGGAATTCCCAGGAGCCGCTGCCGCCTGCAGAGCTCGTCAATCAGCCCCGAATGCAGCCAGCGTTGATTATTTTTAGCCGGGGCCGCTGCGGTGTTTGTGCGCAGGAATCAGACCATGAAATCCCTGGATCCGGAGTATTCCCAGCTCTCCGGTGCCCGGAGCAGCTGAGCCGTGCCGGGGTGAGGCATCCAAAGCCTCCGAGTGTCACTCGATGCCACCTGATGTCCCCAAGGCGGGCGGCGCAGCTGGTGCCGGACACGGGAGCCCCGGGGCAGGCAGGAGTGGAGCCTGCCCTGGAATCAACCCCTGACCCCAATTCCCAGCCTGGAATGGGAAATGTGGGAAAAGCAGCGCTGGCCTCGGACAATCCGGCTCGGTGCCCGGCTCAGAGGGAGCGGGAGCAGCAAATCCACTTTTTTTGGGATCATTTTGGCCCCTGGAGCTGGATCGGCCCCATGGGGGCAGCGGCTGCTCCCTGGATTCCAAGGATGCAGTGAGGGCTGGGACAAGGAGAGGGGAATATCCCTGAGAGGGTTGGGATGAAGATGGAATATCCCTGAGAGGGCTGGGATGAGGATGGAATATCCCTGAGAGGGTTGGGATGAGGTTGGAGGGAATATTCCTGAGAGGGTTGGGATGAAGACGGAATATCCCTGAAATGGTTGGGATGAGGATGAAGGGAACATCCCTGAGAGGGTTGGGATGAGGATGGAGAATCCCTGAGAGGGCTGGGATGAGGAGGGAATGTCCCTGAGAGGGTTGGGATGAGGAGGGAATATCCCTGAGGGGGTTGGGATGAAGATGGAATATCCATCAGCATTTCCCATTCCAGGGCTTGGGAATATCCATCCCATCACTGGGATGCTCCCATGGAATTCCTGGTACAGGCAGGAATGGATCCAGTCCCGGGATGAGTTCCCAACTCCCTGGGCTGGGATTTTTCTGGTGCTGATGGAGAGGGCAGAAGTAGAGGAACAAGGGATGGATTTTCCCTCCATCCCACCCCATTCCCAGTGGGAAAAGAGGAAATTTTGGGCATTTTTACCTGATTTTTAGGATGTGCAGCTCCAGGGCGGTGCATCAGAAACCCAGAATTCCAGGATGGAATCATCTGGAAGCTCATCCCATTGCACTGGAAACCTGCATTCCCAGGCTGCTCCAAGCCCTATCCTGGAGCATTCCCAGGGAAGCAGAACCCTTGGAATGCTGCTCCCAAATCCCAGAAAAGCCCCGAATCCACAAACCAAGGAAAACACGGCCATTCCTATGGGATTTATTTCCTCGCTCCCCCTGTTTTCCTTTCCTTGGGAAGCCGAGCGGGCTCGGCTCCCAAATCCAGGGGATTCCAGTACGGAAGATCCTCAAATTCCCAGTTGGGAACAGGAGTGGATATTGCAGCTGAAGCCGCTTTTTCGGGAGCTGCTCCCGCTCTTCCCGGCATTCCCGATATATACAGATTCCTTCTTTTTACAGGTAATAATTTACATCCTATTTATAATCCAGGGATTTCTATCTCTAGGGATTACCCACACACACACACACACACACACGCAGGGAAACCGGGAACACCCCGCCGCTCCCAACTCCAGATCCGCTGGATCTGCTGGAGAATCCCGCGCTTTTCCCAGTTTTTTTCCTCGCAGCGGCTCGAGCGCCGCTCCCGGGAATTCGGGGGACTCCTGAGGTAGGAAATTCGGGA
The DNA here is from genome assembly GCF_027579445.1 of Ammospiza nelsoni. Lineage (NCBI taxonomy): Eukaryota > Metazoa > Chordata > Aves > Passeriformes > Passerellidae > Ammospiza > Ammospiza nelsoni. Next base: position 6,177,842 of record NC_080654.1, on the reverse strand, counting down.
ATTCCGGGCGGGCTCAGAGCGCCAGCGGGAGCTGCCAGATGAGCAGGGAGCTGTCGGCGGCTCCGGAGCGGCGCGTGGATTCCGCACGGAAATCCCGGTACCCGCGGCCTCCGGAGACGATGGCCACGGAGGAGATTTCCTTGCGGGAAGAATCCCGGGAGCACGGCCGGCTCCGCACCCACACGTCGGGATCGTCGGCCAGCTCGTAGATGGATCCGTCCTCCTCGGCGTGTCCCGGCGTTCCCGGCGTTCCTGGTGCTGCTTCCCGCACGGAGAGCAGCTGGCCGGGCAGGTGGGATGTGGAGCGCAGCCGGTATTGTAACAAAATCCCTTTTTTCCGCATTTCCCGCGGCTGGAGCCCCTCGGGATCCGGGGATTTCTCCTCCTCGGCCTCGTCGGGCTCGTCCTGCTCGGCCCGGAGGGCGTCGGGGGCCAAAGTGCTCAGAGCCAGCGCCAGGAACTGCACGGGGCCGGCGTGGCCGTTCAGGGACACCATCCCCTTCCCTGGAAAACAGCGGGATCAAGATGGGAAAGGGGAACAGTGGGATGGGAACAGAAACAGCGGGATCGGGATGGGACTGAGTCTGGGAATGGGCCAGAAATGGGCTGGGAACAGAAACAGTGGGATGGAACAGAAACAGTGGGATGGAACAGAAACAGTGGGATCAGGATGGGAACGGGAATGGAAAGAGAAGGATGGGAATAGAAACAGTGGGATTGAGATGGGAATGAGTCTGGGAATGGGCCAGAAATGAGCTGGGAACAGAAACAGCAGGACAGGAACAGAAACAGTGGGATTGGGATGGGAATGAGACTGGGAATGGGAACAGAAACAGCAGGATGGGAACAGAAACAGCCAAGGAATGGTCTAGGAATAGGAACGGCGAGATTGGGATGGGAATGAGCTGGGAATAAGGTGGGAATGGTTGGGAATGGGCTGTGAATGGAAACAATGGGATTGGGATGGGAACAAGCTGGGAATGAGCTGGAAATGGGCTGGGAACGGGCTGGGAATAGGCTGGGAGCAGGCTGGGAATGGCACTGTGTTTAGGGAATGGCATTGTTTTCCGGGAATGATGCTGGTTTTTGGGAATGGGCACTGTTTTTTGGGAATAGCACTGGTTTTTGGGAACAAAGCCATTTTTTGGGAACAACGCTGGTTTTTGGGAATGGTGCTGTTTTTTGGGAACAACGCCAGGTTTTGGGAACAATGCTGGTTTTTAGGAATGGCACTACTTTTTGGGAATGGGCACTGTCTTTTGGGAATGGCGATGCTTTTTGGGAATAAAGCCATTTTTTTGGAATGGTGTTGTCTTTTGGGAACAGCACCATTTCTCCGGGATTGGTGCTGTTTCTCCAGGAACGTCGCTGCTTTCCCAGGAAGCTCACCAGTGATTTTTGGGATGCCCTCCAGGCGCGGCACGGGCAGCAGGACGATGATTCCCAGATCCGTCCCCACCCAGAGCGAGCCCTGGCACAGCAGGAGGCTGGTGACACGCACGAGCTTCTGCCCTGCAGCAGGAAAAGCCGGGAAAAAGCGGGATCAGTAAGAATCCCCAGATCCTGACGGGCCATGAGGTTTCCATAGGGATCGGTCTCAGGAAGATCCCAGCAGATCCATACCCAGAGGGGAGTGCTGGGAATAGAAAGGAATCAAGAGAGGAAAAAGAAGAAGTGGGAGAAAAGCAAGATTCCAACAGGAAATGAGGATTTCATGGGAAGGAGTTAGCGGGAGTTGGGAAAGCGATAAATCCAGGGAAAGTGAGAAATTCAGGGAAAGAGAGAAATCCAGGGAAAGATGAATCCAAGGAAAGTGATAAATCCAGGGAAAGGTTAACTCAGGGAAAGAGAGAAATCCAGGGAAAGACAAATCCAAGGAACGTGATCAATTCGGAGAAATCGATAAATCCACAGCGCTGTGGCTCATGGAGGAGCTGCCACATTCCAGAGGGTTTGGGAGCAGGAGTTCAAATGGATTTAATCCCAACACTCCTGCCCAGGAATGCAGGGATGGGAGAGATATCGGGAGATAGGAGACCAGGATATGCCGGGAAAAAGAGGGAAAAATCAGGGAATTACATGAGTCTGGTGCTCAGAACTAATGAAGGGATTATGGAGCTGTGGAGTGGGAATGAGGCTGGATAACCCAGAGAGAGAGTGGGAATGAGGCTGGATAACCAAGAGTGGGAATGAGGCTGGGATAACCTGGAGTGGGACAGGGACGGGGGACACGGATGGGATCGCTGGACAAAGTTGGGATCCAGGGGTGGGATCACGGAACAAATTTGGGATCCAGGGAAGGGATCAGGGCATGAAGTTGGGATCCAGGGATGGGATCATGGGACACAATTCCTGCCCAGCTCCATCCCTGCCCTGCTCCTTGGGAAAGCCGCAGATCCTGGTGGGACCCTCTAAGGTGCCCCATTCCCTGATTCCCCTTGGATCTTTTAATTAATCCCCCTCATTAGCTGTTAATTAGTATCCCACTGAGCAGCAGGAAGGTCCCATTCCTTAATTCCCTATGGATTCATAAATTAATTCCCACCCCTCGCTAGTGCTGACTGGGCTCTCACTGGGCAGCAGGGAGGTCCCACTTCTTGATTCCTCATGGATCTATTAATTAATTACCCTAATCAATCATTAACTGCTCACCGGGCAGCAGCAGGGTGGTCCCATTCCCCGATTCCCCCTGCATCATTAATTAACGACCCTAATTAAGGGTTAATTGCTCACCGGGCAGCAGCAGGGTGGTCCTGGTGGCCACGTTGATCTCCTGGAGATGCTCCTGGGTCTCGGTGTGGAACAGGCGGATGGAGGAGCCCTCGGCAAAGGCCATCCAGACCCCGCTGCCCGCCCGCACCATCAGTGTCACCGCCGCCGCGGGGTCGGGGTGCGCCTCGAAACAGTGCTGGGGGTTCCCAACATTCCCAGGATTACTGACATTCCCAGAATTCCCACAATTCCTACAATTCCCACAATCCCCAGGAACAGGCGGATGGAGGCCATCCAGATCCCACTGACCATTTGCACCATCAGCATGATGGCCACTGAGCGCCTGGGGTGCGCCTCAAAATGGTACTGGGGGATCCCCAACATTCCTGGTATTACCAATATTCCCGACATTCCCAGATTTCCCAGAATTCCTGCTCTGGGAGCACAGTGCTCCACCAGGAATTCAGCTCCCAGCCCCCCCTGCCAGAATGCAGCCCCACTCCAAGCTCCTTCCAGGGCTTTTTCCCATTCCTCTTCCCCATCCCCTTCCCATTCCCACTGTTCCCCTGTTCCTGTTCCCATTCCCATTCCCACTCCCATTCTTCTTCCTCTTCCTGTTCCCATTTCCATACCCATTCCTGATCCCATCCTCGTTCCCATTCCCACTCCCATTCCCATTCCTGTACCCATTTCCAATCCCATTCCTGTTTCTATTTCCATTCCCACACCCCTTCCCGTTCTTCTTCCTCTTCCTCTTCTCATTCCTGTTCCCATTTCCATTCCTATTCCCACTCCCATTCCTGTTCCTGCTCCCATTCCTGTTCTCACTCCCACTCCCATTCTTCTTCCTCTTCCTGTTCCTATTCCCATACCCACTCCTGATCCCATTCCCGTTCCCATTCCTGTTTCCACTCCCATTCCCATTCCCGCTCCCATTCCCATTCTTCTTCCTGTTCCTGTTCTCATTCCCGTTCCCATTTTCATTCCCACTTCCATTCTTGTTCCCATCCCCACTCCCATCCCTATCCCCATTCCCAATCCGGTTCCTGCTCCTGCTCCCATTCCCATCCCCATTCCCGATCCCGTTCCCATTGTTGCGGCTACCATCCCTATCCCTATCCCCATTCCCATCCCCATTCCCATTCCCATTCCCATTCCCATTCCCATTCCCATTCCCATCCCCATTCCCGATCCCGTTCCCATTGTTCCCGCTACCATCCCTATCCCTATCCCCATTCCCATCCCCATTCCCATTCCCATTCCCATTCCCATCCCCATTCCTATTCCCATTCCCATTCCCATTCCCGCTCCCATCCCCATCCCCATTCCCATTCCCGCCGTTCCCGTACCTGGTTCTGCAGCTCGGGTGTTCCCAGGACGCTGACGAGGTTCTGGGAGCTGGCCCAGAGCGACTCCTCCAGCACCAGCAGCGCCCGCACGGGGCCCGGCCCCACCTGGAGCACCCGCACCGAGTCCGCGTCCCACAGACCCTCTGGGAACGGGATCAGCGGGAATGGGGTCAGGAACGGGGTCAGGGATGGGCCCGGCCCCACCTGCAGCACCTGCATGGAGCCCGCGTCCCACAAACCCCCTGGGAATGGGATCAGCAGGAATGGGGTCAGGAATGGGGTCAGGGATGGGCCCAGCCCCACCTGCAGCACCTGCATGGAGCCCGCGTCCCACAAACCCTCTGGGAATGGGATCAGCGGGAATGGGGTCAGGAATGGGCCCCGACCCCACCCGGAGCATCCACAACAAGCCTGTGTCCCTTAAACCCTCTGGGAACGGGATCAGCGGGAATGGGGTCAGGAACAGGGTCAGCAATGGGCTCTGACCCCACCCAGAGCATCCACACTGTGCCCACGTCCCATAAACCCTCTGGGAATGGGATCACCGGGAATGGGGTCAGGGAATGGGATAACAGGGAACAGGGAAACATGGAACAGGATAACATCAACAGAATAACAGGGAATGGGATAATGTGAGATGGGATAACGGAATGGGATAACAGAATGGGATAATGTGGAATGGGATAAGGGAATGGGATAATGTGGAATGGGATAAGGGAATGGGATAGCAGAATGGGATAATGTGGAATGGGATAACGGAATGGGATAACAGAATGGGATAATGCGGAATGGGATAACAGGGAATGGGATAATGGAATGGGATACCAGGGAACGGGAAACAGGATAACAACAGGGAACAGGATAACGGGGATGAGGATAAAAGGGAACGGGATAACAGGAAAAACACAGAACACTCAGCACACATGGAACAGGGTAAGGGAAAACAGGGAATGCTGAGCACACATGGAATGGGATAACAGGGAATGGGATAACATGAGATAGGATAAGGTCAACAGAATAAGAGGGAATGGGATAACATGAGATGGGATAACGGAACGGGATAACAGGAAATGGGGTGACGGACAATGGGATAACTACAGGGCACGGGATAACAGGGATTGGGATAAAAGGGAACAGGGTAACAGGAAAAACACAGAATGCTCAGCACACACGGAACAGGGTAACAGAAACAGGGAATGTTGAATGTATGGAATGGGATAACAGGGAAAACAGGGAATGCTGAGCACACATGGAATGGGATAACAGGGAGAAGGGAAAACAGGGAACTCGGCACAGCCGGGAAGCTCCAGGTGCAGCTGAGCTCCCTCCAGGGGTCACCAGGAGGGTCATTCCCACTTCCCAACATTCCCAAAATTCCCTTTTCCCACTGCACACGGCACTGGAGCAGGGAAGGAGCGGCCACCTCCACCCTGAGGGCTCCTTGCAGAAGCCCAAATTCCATTTTTTTAAACGGATTCACTCCACTCCAGGCCCAATCCCGAGGATCTGGAAGCAGCTGGATCAGGATGAATCCACAGCCAGAGGCTCCGATCCATCATCACTTTCCCTCTTTTTATTCCCAATCAATGTTTTTGTATCCAAACCCTCACATCCCAGGAACTTGGAGCCTTTGGATGCTCCAAGCCCTGCTCCCAGCATATCCCAATTTCCAGGGAAAAGGAGCAATTCCGGGGAAGCTCATTTTTCCCAAAAAAATCGGGATGAGGTTAAGAACTCCCCCCTGTGGCTGCTGTTTAATCAAATAAAATTAATTAAATCCCTTTAATTGGCTCCCAGCGTTGCCATTATTTGGGAAAGGGGATGGGCACAATCCCAAAAATCCCTGTTTGGGGGGATTGGGTGGCTCAGGATTCAAACAGGTGCTGCTTCGTGCAGCTTTTCCTGGAGAAAATCTGGAATTGTGTCCAAAAATTCCGCCAGATTCCCGGCTCTCCCCAACCCCCTAGTGATGAAAACAGGGAATTTCCCAACCCAGGAATTCCTGCAGAATAGGGATCACAGCAGGATGGGACCTCAGCCTGAGCCAAATCCCAGGAAAATGACCCCAAAATCCAGGGAATAAAGGGAATTTTCCACCTGGGGGAGGTGGTGGGGACCAATGCCATTTCCAGCCCTAACACTGGGAATTTTGGGAAGGCAAAAATTCCCATTCCTTGTGATCCCACCCTGGATCTTGCAGCAGCCCCTCTCCAGGACCATTTCCCCAAGGTTTTCCCCCAAAATTAGTCTGTTTGGATCCATCATGGGAAAATGGGATTTTCCTGCTCTGGGGCTGCCAAGGGAAGGGGAAAATATTGGGAAAACAAAGGAAAAATGGGGATTTATCCAAAATGGGAAATCCTAAATGGGGATTTACCCTAAATGGGATGTCCTAAGTGGGGATTTATCCCAATCCCAACAGGATATCCTAAATATTGATCCTAAATATGAATTCACCCCCATGGGATATTCTCCTAAATGGGGATTTATTCTAAAAAGGGATTTATCCTGATGGGATATCCTAAATATGGATCCTAAATAGGAATTGATCCCAATGGAATATCCTAAATGGGGATTTATCCTAAACAGGGATTTATCCCAATCCTGACAGGATACCCCAAACAGGGATTGATCCCAATGCCAACAGGATATCCCAAACGGGGATTCATCCCAATCCCAACGGGATATCCTAAATGGGGATTTATCCCAATCCATGTGGAATATCCTAAAGGGGGATTTATCCTAAAGGGGAATTTATCCCAATCCCAATAGGACATCCCAAACAGGGATCCATCCCAATCCTGACAGGATATCCCAAACAGGGATTCATCCCAAACCCGATAGGATATCTTAAAGGGGGATTTATCCTAAAGGGGGATTGATCCTAAAGGGGGATTTATCCCAATCCCAATGGGATATCCTAAATGGGGATCCATCCCAATCGAGTATCCTAAACAGGGACTCATCCCAATCCATGTGGGATTTCCTAAATGGGGATTTATCCTAAAGGGGGATTTATCCCAATCCCAATAGGATATCCTAAGGGGAATTTATCCTAAAGGGGGATTGATCCTAAAAGGGAATTGATCCCAAACCCAACAGGATATCCTAAAGGGGGATTTATCCTAAAGGGGAATTTATCCTAAAGGGGGATTGATCCTAAAAGGGAATTGATCCCAAACCCAACAGGATATCCTAAAGGGGGAATTATCCTAAAGGGGAATTTATCCTAAAGGGGGATTTATCCTAAAGGGGGATCCATCCCAAAGGGGAATTTATCCTAAAGGGGGATCCATCCCAAAGGGGAATTTATCCTAAAGGGGGATTTATCCCAATCCCGATGTGATTTCCCAACAGCCCCTGCCCCATTCCCACAGGGTTTTCCGGGCGCTCACCGTGGTTGCGGGGGAAGGCGGCCACGGCACCGTCCTGCAGCCCGGCCAGCAGGAACGCGGGGCTGTTCCGTAGGCACAGCACGGGCACCGCGCCCGGCACGCGGCACCGCTGCAGCACCGGCGTCCCCGCCGCCACCGCGCCGAACACCAGCACACTGCGGGACAGAGGGACATCAGCATCATCATCATCATCAGCATCGGCATCATCAGCATCGGCATCATCATCATCGGCATCATCATCGGGATCAGCCCCAGAGTACGGGCAGGGACAGCAGGGTCGGGATCATCGGGATTGGGATCAGCTGCGCAGCACAGGGAGAGAACAGGATCGAGATCGGCCCCAGAGCACAGGCAGGGACAGCGGGGTTGGGATCACTGGGATCATCGGGATCGGCCCCGGACCACAGGCAGGGGAGCGGGGTTGGGATCATCACAATCGGGATCGGCACCGCAGCACAGGGAGAGAACGGGATCGGGATCATCGGGATCAGGATTGGCCCCAGAGTACAGGGAGAGAACAGGATCAGGATTGGGATCAGCTCCGCAGCACAGGGAGAGAAAATGGGACTGGAATCGGCCCCACGGAGCGTGGGATCAGGGCTGGGATTCAGGATCAACCCTGAAGCGTGGGCAGGGATCAGGATCAGTCCCGGAGCACAGGGAGAGAGCGGGGTTGGGGCTGGGATTTGGTATTGGGATTGGCCCCGCAGCGCCAGGAGAGAGAGCAGGGTTGGGATCAGGATTGGCTCTGGAGCGCAGGGGAGAGAACGGGATCGGGATCGGGATCAGCCCCAGAGTGCAGGGAGAGAGCAGGATCGGCCCCAGAGCGTGGGAAGGGAGTGGGGTGGGAGCTGGGATTTGGGATCAGGGCTGGGATTTGAGATGGGACCCAGGATTTATGATGGGACCCAGGATTTGGGATGGGAGCTGGGATTCGGGATTGGAGCTGGGATTCGGGATCAGGGCTGGGAGCCAGGATTTGGGATGGGAGCCAGGATTCGGGATGGGAGCCAGGATTCGGGATCTCACCTCCCGTCCTGCAGCCCCAGGCACACTGCAGGGTGGGGGGCGTTGGGGGTCGGCTCCGGGGCCATTCCCTGCTCCGCGGGATCCTCGGGATGCGGCTCCGGGATGAATTCCATGCACAGCACCGGGGCCGGCACCGGGAAGGATTTGACGGTTCGGGGCACGGAGCGGTTCAGGGAGAAGATCTCCACCTGCCCCCCTGCCCCCTCCTGCCCCCCTCCCACCTGGGGGAAAGTGGGAAAAGCGGGAATGAGCACCGCGGGATTCCAACAGAGCCATCCCAAATCCCAATCCCAGATCCAAAACCCCAAATAATCCCAAATCTTGGGAGCCACTGGGATTGTGCTCACCCACAGATCCCCACCTGTCCCCTCCTGCCCCCCTCCCTCCTGTGGGGCAGGAAAACCAGGAATGAGCATCCCAGGATTCCAGCCAGAGCCATCCCAGATCCCAAACCTCAAACAACCCCAAATCCCAAACCCCAAATAACCTCAAACCCCAAACAACCCCAAACCCCAAATAACCCCACACCCCAAATCCCAACCCCCCAAGTAACCCCAAATAACACCAAACCCCAAACAACCCCAAATCCCAAATCCCAAATAACCTCAAATCCCAAACAACCCCAAACAACACCAAACCCCAAACAACGCCAAACCCCAAATCAACCCCAAATCCCAAATCCCAAATAACCTCAAATCCCAAACAACCCCAAACAACACCAAACCCCAAACAACGCCAAACCCCAAATCAACCCCAAATCCCAAATCCAAAACCCCAAGTAACCCCAAACAACCCCAAATCCCAAACCCCAAACCCCAAATAACCTCAAATCCCAAACAACCCCAAACAACACCAAACCCCAAACAACGCCAAACCCCAAATCAACCCCAAATCCCAAATCCAAAACCCCAAGTAACCCCAAACAACCCCAAATCCCAAACCCCAAATAACCCCAAACTCCAAATAACCCCAAACCCCAATAACCCCAAACCCCAAAACAACCCCAAATCCCAAACCCCGAATAACCCTAAACCCCAAATCACCCCAAACCCCAAATCACCCCAACCCCGCAGTCTGGGCTCTGCTCACCCACAGGAATCCCTGGGGCAGGGAGGTGCTGACGGCCGAGAACCCCAGGAGCGAGGAATGGACGGGATTGTGGACGGCAGCTCCGAGCTGGGGGAACCAAAACGTTGGGATTGGGATTGGGATTGGGATTGGGATTGGGATTGGGATTGGGATCCAGCCCGGCTGCAATTCCCCAATTTCCCCTCAGAATGCCCCAACTCCTGCCTTTTCCAGCCCCTCCACTATGGGATTTATGGCATTTGTGCTTTTCCACCCCAAAATCACGAATATGAAGGGAAAGGGGACGGAAAACCTAAATCATCCCAAGCAGGCAGGGGATCAGTCAGAACCCCAAAATTCAGGATCTGGCTGCCATTCCAAATTTTGCCCCTTTAATTCCATCAATTCCTTCATTTTCCAGCCACTCCACTGTAGGATTTGTGCTTTTCTGCCCCAAAATCATGGATATGAAGGGAAAGGGATTAGAGAATCCAAACCATCCCAAACTTGCAGGGGATCAGTCAGAGCTCCAAAATTTGGGATCCAGCTGCCATTCCAAATTTTCCCCCTTAGATTCCATCAATCCCTGCCTTTTCCAGCCCCTCCACTGTGGGATTTGTGGGATTTGTGCTTTTCTGCCCCAAAATCATGGATATGAAGGGAAAGGGGATTGAGAACCCAAATCACCCCAAGCAGGCAGCATATCAGTGCAGATCCCAAAATCTGGGATCCAGCTGCCATTCCCAACTTTCCAGGTTGGATTGTCCCAGTTCCTGCCTTTTCCATCCCCTCCAGGATGGGATTTGTTGCCTTTCCCAGACAGATCTGGGATTTTCCATCCCCTCCAGGCTGGGATTTGTGCCTTTCCCAGATGGATTCAGGATTTTCCATCCCCTCCAGGGTGCGATTTGTGTCCTTCCCAGCCGGATCCGGGTTTTTTCCGGCTCTCACCTGCAGATCCAAGGCTTTGGAGGAGAAGGCTGGAATGTGGCAGGACAGGATGGGGCACCAGAAGGGCGCTCGGCTCTTCCTGTCCTCGTCGGGGCAGAGCCAGCCCGGCTGGTTCTCATCCCCTGCGGAAAACCGGGAGCGCCGGGATCACCCCAGCCCAAACTCCCCCTCTGGGATCCATCCCCACCCCAATCCACCGCTTTCCATGGATGTGGGATGTGCCCCATCCCCTCCTCGGAATTATTGCAGTGTGGAGGGGGAAAAAATCCCAAAAAAACAAATTTATGGGAAAAAAATTCCATCGTAAAAATTCCATCCCCTCCCCGACATCAGGCTGGGATGGGGTTGGGGTTTTGGCTCGTGGATATGGGATTATCCAACCTCAGAAAGCTCCCAAACCTCCTCTGAAACCTTCCAAAAACCTTCTCCCAAACCTCCTCAAAAAGTTCCCAAACCTTTCCCAGGACCTCCCAAACCTTCTCCAAACCTTCTGCAAAAAACCCCAAACCTTTCCCAAAGCCTCCCCAACCTTCCCCAGAACCTCCTCCAGAACCTCCCCAAACCTCCAGAACCTCCCCAAACCTCCAGAACTTCCCCAGCATTCCCCAAACTTTTCCAAACCTTCTCCAAAAACCTTCCAAACTTTCTCCAGAACCTCCCCAACCTTCTCAGAAAATTCCCAAACCTTCTCCACAAGCTTCCCCAAAGCCCCTAGACCTTCTCCAGAACCTCCCCAACATTCCCCAAACCTTCTCCAGAACCTCCCCAAACCTTCAGAACCTCTCCAGCCTTCTCAGAACTTCCCCAAAACCTTCTGCAGAATCTCCCCAACATTCCCCAAGCTTCTCCAAAACCTCCCAAACCTCCCCAACCTTCTCAGAACCTCCCTAAAACCTCCACAAGCTTCCCCAAAGCCTCCCAAACCTTCTCCAGAACCTCATCAAAACCTCCAGAACCAACATTCCCCAAACTTTTCCAAACCTTCTCCAAAAACCTCCCCAAACCTTCACCAGAACCTCCCCAAAACCTCTCCAACCTTCTCAGAAAATTCCCAAACTTTCTCCACAAGCTTCCCCAAAGCCTCCCAAATCTTCTCCAGAACCTCCCCAAACCTCCATAACCTCCCCAACATTCCCCAAACCTTCTGCAGAACCTCCCCAAACCTCCAGAACCTCCCCAACCTTCCCAGAAAAATTCCCAAGCCTTCTCCACAAGGTTCCCCCAAAGCCCCCAACCCTTCTCCAGCCCTTCCCACCCTGCTCCATGCCCTGGTTCCCGTTTTCCCCTTTCCCTTCCCAGATCCCCGGGCAGGGCAGGACTCACGCAGGCCGATCTTGGCCAGGTGCAGCCGGTTCACCCAGGAGATCTTGCTCAGGGGGCTGGGGGTGATGAACACCACCATGACACTGATGGGGCGCCCCGACCTGCGGGACACGGCAGCCTTCAGCCTCGTCCTCTTCCTCGCCTCCCCATCATCCTCATCCTCATCATTGTTACCCTGATCCCCATCATCCTCACCAAATTCATCCTCACTCCCATCCTCCCCATCATTGTTATCCTCATCCTCATCATCCTCCTCATCTTCATCCTCATCCCCATCATCTTCATCATCGTTACCCTCATCCCCATCATCCTCATCAACTTTATCCTCATCCCCACCATCCTCCTCATCTTCATCCTCATTCCTGTCATCCTCCTCCTCACCTTCACCCTCCTCATCTTCATCCTCATCCCCATCTTCCTCCTCATCATCATCCTCCTCTCTCCTCACTATCATTATTCTTATCCCCATCATCCTCCTCATCTTCATCCTCATCCCCATCACCCTCCTCCTTCTCATCATCTTCATCTTCATCCCCATCATTCTCCTCCTCATCATCCTCCTCCTCTTCTTCATTCTCCTCATCATCTTCACCCTGCTCTTCTTCCTCATCCTCCTCCTTTCTCCTCTTCCTCCTCCTCTTCCTCATCCTCATCTTCCTCATCATCATCCTCATCCCCATTATCCTCCTCATTGTCATCCTCCTCCTCACTGTCATTATCCTCATCATCTTCATCCTCATCCCTATCATTCTCCTCCTCGTCATCCTCCTCTTCTTCTTCATTCTCCTCATCCTCATCATCTTCATCCTGTTTTTTCCTCCTCCTCATCCTCCTCCTTTCTCCTCTTCCTTATCCTCGTGTTCCTCATCATCATCTTCATCCCCATCATCCTCCTCCTCCTAATCTTCATCCTCCTCCTCCTCACCATCATTATCCTCATCATCTTCATCCTCATCCCCATCATTCTCCTCATCATCTTCATCCTGCTCTTTTTCCTCCTCCACCTCCTCCTTTCTCCTCTTCCTCCTCCTCTTCCTTATCCTCCTCCTCCCCATCTTCATCCTCCTCCTCCTCATCATTATCCTCATAATTTCATCCTCACCCCCATCATCCTCCTCCTCATCTTCATCATCCTCATCCCCATCATCCTCCTCCTCATCTTCATCCTCATCTCCATCATCCTCCTCATCTTCATCCTGCTCTTTTTCCTCCTCCTCATCCTCCTTTCTCCTCTTCCTTATCCTCATCTTCCTCATCCTCTTCTTCCTCATGATCATCCTCCTCATCCTCCTGCTCTTCTCCTCCTTCTCATCTTCTTCCTCACGCTCCTCCTCTTCCTCATCCTCCCCATCCCCGCCCTCCTCCTCCTCCATCCCCGATTCCCGCCTCACTTGTCGGGTTTCCCGGGCAGCAGCAGCCGCAGCCGGCACTTGTTGGCCGAGTGGATTTCTTCCTCCTTGACCTTCATCATCCTCTGCAGGGCCAGGCACCAATCCTGCGCCACCGTCATGTTCAGGTTCTGGAGAACACCGGGAACGCTCCCTCAGAGCCGGGAACAGCCCGGGCGAGCTGCGGCAGTTCCCAGGAATGCGGCGGTTCCCAGGAATGCGGCGGTTCCTGGGAATGTGGCGGTTCCCAGGAATGCGGCGGTTCCTGGGAATGCGGCGGTTCCTGGGAATGCGGCGGTTCCCGGGACCGCGGAAGTTTCTGGGAATGCAGCTGTTCCCGGGAATGCGGTGGTTCCCGGGAATGTGGCAGTTCTCAGGAATGCGGCAGTTCCTGGGAAGGCAGCGGCTCCTAGGACTGCATAAGTTCCTGGGAATGCAACAGTTCCCAGGAATGTGGGCAGTATCCAGGAATGCGGGCGGTTCCCAGGAATGCGGCAGTTCCCAGGAATGTGGGCAGTTCCTGGGAATGTGGCGGCTCCTGGGATTGTGGCAGTTCCTGGGAAGGCGGCGGTTCCTGGGAGCGCAGCAGTTCCCAGGAATGTGGCAGTTCCCGGGAATGTGGGCGGTTTCCGGGAATGCGGCAGTTCCCAGGAATGCAGTGGTTCCCAGGAATGTGAGCGGTTCCCAGGAAGGCGGGTGGCTCCCGGGAATATTGCAGTTCCCGGGACCATGGCGGTTCCTGGGAATGCAGTGATTCCTGGGAATGTGGCGATTCCCAGGAATGCGGGCAGTTCCCAAGAATGTGGCGGTTCCTGGGAAAGCAGCAGTTCCTGGGAATGTGGCAGATCTCAGAATGAGGCGGCTCCCAGGAATGTGGGCAGTTCCCAGGAATGTGGGCAGTTCCCAGGAATGTGGCAGTTCCCGGGAATGTAGCGATTCCCCAGAATGTGACGGTTCCTGCGGTTCCCGGGAATGCGGAGGTTCCCAGGAATGCGACAGTTCCCAGGAACACAGCGGTTCCTGGGAAGGTGGCGGTTCTTGGGAATGTGGGCGGTTCCTGGGAGCACGGGCAGTACCCGGGAATGCAGTGATTCCTGGGAATGTAGTGGTTCCTGGGAATGCGGCAGTTCCTGGGAATGTGGCGGTTCCTGGGAATGCAGCGCTTCCCAGGAATTCAGCAGTTCCCGGGAATGCGGCGGTTCCCAGGAAAGCAGCAGTTCCTGTGAACACGGCATTTCCCGGGAATGCGGCCGTACCTGGTATGTGCCGTGCAGCGTGCTGACGAGCAGCGTGATCTGCTCCACCACCGCCAGGTCCTTCTGCAGGTCCTGCAGCTCCTGGAAGAGCCGCGGGGGGCCCAGGTAGACCTTGTCTTTGGGGAAAAAAAACGGGATTTCTGGCACATGGAGCTCCACCGGGCTGGAGAAGATCCGAGATGGAGCCCAGCCCGTGACCCAGCACCACCAGGGACGGCCCCGAGCACCACAGATGCTGCTCCTCAAACATTTCACCACCCACAGTCGTGAAATCCCCCAAATCCCAGCCCAGAGAGGTTCTCCTGCCACGAATGTGGCTGGAGCACCAAATCCATGATTGCATCATCTCCCAGAGTGATGAAATCTGCCTAAAATCCCCCAAATCCCAGCCCAGGGAGTTTCTCCTGCCGGGAGTGAGGCTGGAGCTCCACATCTGTCACTCCACCACCTCCCAGAGCAGTGAAATCCCCTAAACCCCCCAAATCCCCTAAAACCCCCCAAATCACATCCCACCAAGGTGATCCCACCAGGAATGAGGCCCAGACCATCTCCCAGAATGGCGAAATCCCCTAAAACCCCCCAAATCCCAGCCCAGGGAGGTTCTTCCACCAGAAATGAGGCCCCGAGTGCTGCATTGGTGACTCCACCATCCCTCAGAGGGGTCAAATCCCCTAAAACCACCCAAATCCCCTAAAACGTCCCCAAATCCCCTAGAACACCCCCAAATCTCCTACAACACCCCCAAATCCCCTAGACCCCATCCAATCTCCTAAAACCCACCAAATCCCTGCCCAGGGAGGTTCTCCCACCAGGAACAAGTGTTGCATCCGTGACTCCATCACCCCTCAGAGAGGTGAAATCCCCTAAAAACCCCCAAATCCCCTAAAACGCCCCTAGAAATCCCCTAGAACCCATCAAATTCCCCAGAACACCCCCAATTTCCCTAAAACACCCCAAATCACAGCCCAGGGAGGTTCTCCTGCCAGGAATTCATCTGGAGCTCCACATCTCCAACTGCACCACCTCCCAGAGTGGTGAAATCCCCTAAAATGCCCCCAAATCCCCTAAAACCCCCCAAATTCCCTAAAACCCACCCAATCCCAGCCCAGGGAGGTTCTCCCACCAGGAACGAGGCCCCAAGTGCTGCATCCATGACTCCACCACCCCTCAGAGCAGTAAAATCCCCTAAAATGTCCCCAATCCCCTAGAATTCATCCAATCCCCTAAAACCCCCCAAATCCCCACTGAGGGAGGTTCTCCCATTATGAACAAGGCCCCAAGCACTCCGTTGGTGACTCCATCACCCCTCAGAACCTTGAAATCCCCTAAAACACACCCAAAACTCCTAAAACCCCCCAAATCCCCTAGAACCCATCCAAATCCCCTAAAACACTGCCAAATCCCCTAAAACCCCCCAAATCCCAGCCCAGGGATGTTCTCCCACCAGGAACGAGACCCCGAGCACTCCATTGGTGACTCCACCACCCCTCAGAGGGGTGAAATGCCCCCATCACACCCCCAAATCCCCCCAGGCTCTCACTGTGGGCGGCCTGGCCGGCGGGCGCGTGCCGGCGTTGGCCGGCGTTGGCCACGGCCGCGGTGGCGCTGTCCTTGTCCCCGGCGCCGCTCTCCTGGCCCACCTCCACCACCTGCACCTGCGGGAGGGCCGTGCTCCACTTCAGCACGTACTTGGGGCCCAGCGGCACCAGGCTGCTGATTTCCAGCTGGCCTCTGCCAAGGCAAGAATTCCAGGTCAAGAAAATCCCATGGATTTTCCCAAAATCCATGGATTTTCCCAAGAAACCCCCCCAAAAATACGTGTCCTGCAAGCCAAGCACCTCACACCATGCAGGAACCCCAGAATGTGGTTTTCCAGAACCTCTGATTTCCAACTGGCCTCTACCCAAGGCAAGAATTCCAGGTCAAGAAAATCCCAGATTTTCCCAAAATTCACAGATTTTCCCAAAAAAAACCATCTGGTTTTTCTCCCCCCAAAAATACGTGTCCTGCAAGCCGAGCACCTCACACCGTGCAGGAACCCCAGAATGTGATTTTCCAGAACCTCTGATTTCCAGCTGGCCTCTTCCAAGGCAAGAATTCCAAGCAAAAGAAAAACCCCTGGATTTTCCCAAAATTCATGGATTTCCCCCAGAAAAGGCATCCCGCAGGCCCGAGCACCCCACACCGTGCAGGAACCCCCAAACTTGGGGCACACGACACAGCACAGCACACCTGGCACCTACCCTGCAGGCACTGGCCTGGAGAGGGGAAAAAGGAGGGATTCAATGGAATTTTGGGAATTTTGTGAGGTTTTCCCACTTGGCGGCATCAAATCCTGCCAATTCCACCCCATTCCCAAGTCCCACAGCAGCTCTAAGACCCCGGAGCAGCAGGGAGGGAGACGGGTCAAAGGTGGGCAGGTAAACCTCAAACTTGACGGGATTTCCCAAAAAAACCCAAACTCAATGGGATTCCCTCCAAAAACTCCAAACTCAATGGGATTCCCCACAAAAACCCCAAACTCGATGGGATTCTCTCCAAAAACCCCAAACTGAATGGGATTTCCCCAAAAACCCCAAACTCAATGGTATTCCCCCCAAAACTCCCAACCTCAATGGGAATTCTCCCAAA
Organism: Ammospiza nelsoni; assembly: GCF_027579445.1. Classification (NCBI taxonomy): domain Eukaryota; kingdom Metazoa; phylum Chordata; class Aves; order Passeriformes; family Passerellidae; genus Ammospiza; species Ammospiza nelsoni. The sequence goes on along the minus strand of NC_080654.1, from coordinate 6,160,740 downwards.
AGAACCAAATTAAATGAGAATTCTCCCCAAAAAAACCCAAACTCAATAGGAATTCTCACCAAAAACCCTAGACTTGATGGGATTTCCCCCAAAAACCCCAAACTGGATAGGGTCCCCCCTTAAAAACCCCAAAATCAATGGGATTTCCCCAAACCCCCTAAATTTGATGGAATTCCCCCCAAAAACCTCAAACCTGATGGGAACCCCCTCCAAACACCCCAAACTCAATGGGATTCCCCCCAAAAATGAGGATGAGGAGGATGGGAATGAGGAGGAGGAGGAGAAGGAGAAGGACAACGAGGAGAAGGAGGAGGAAAACAAGGATGAGGAGGAGGAAGGTGAGGATGACAAGGAGGAGGAAGAGGATGGGGATGTGCTGAGATCTCCCGAGGGTTCTGGGGTCAGGAGGTGCCCCGCACGTACTTGAAGTTGACGTTGGCGCAGACCAGGAGGTCGCTGAGCAGGAACACCTTCCTCTCCTTGGACTTGAGCAGCTGCCCACGGTCCCCATACACCGTCTCGGTCAGCGTCTCGCACAGCAGCAGCTGCCGCTGCCCCGAGCTCAGCAGCTGCAGGACAACCCCCACGTGGTGACTCCACGCTGGAGATGCCACCCCGGAGTGGCCAATCCCACCACAGAGTCGGAACCATCAATTCCCAGCATTGTTAAAAAATAAAGCTTCTCCAAGAGGTCCCAAACGTCCTGCAGAACGTCCCAAAACCTTCTCCACAACCTCCCAAAAAACACTTCCAGAACCTCTGAAAAACCTTCTCAAGAACTTCTCTAAACCTTCCCCACCACTCCCCAGAACTTCTCCAGAAGGTCCCCTACCTCCTCCAGAACCTCCCAAAACCTGCTCCAAAAGTTCCCCATCTCCTCCAGAATCTCCCAAAGAACATCTCCAGATCCTCCCAAAAATCTCCTCCATAAGCTCCCAAACCTCCTTCAGAACCTCCCAAAACCCTTCTCCAGAGCCTCCCAAAAACCTTCTCCAGATCCTCCCAAACCTCCTTCAAAAGCTCCCAAACCTTTTTCAAAAGCTCCCAAACCTCCTTCAGAACCTCCCAAAAACCTTCTCCAGAACCTGGAGAAGCCACACATGGAGTGGGAGCTCCAAATCCAAACCCAGCAGATCCTCGGGAAGGAATCCCCAAATTCCACCCTCAAGGCTTGGTTTGGATCAAGACCCTCTGGGACCAAACAGGGATCCTGCTTCCCTAAAATCCCAATGTGGGGAGGGAGTCACAAATCCCACCCAGCAGCTCCAAACCCCGCTGAGGATCAGGATGTGGATGGGGTGCAGGAGGTAGAGGATGAGGAAGAGGGGGAAGAGGAGGAGGATGAGGAGGAGGATGAGGACGATGAGGACAATGAGGACAATGAGGACAATGAGGAGGATGAGGAGGATGAGGATGAGGAAGAGGAGGAGGAGGAGGACGAGGATGAGGAGGATGAGGAGAAGGTGGAGAATGAGGAGGAGGAGGTGGAGGACAAGGAGGATGAGGAGGAGGTGGAAGATGAGGAGGCTGAGGAGGATGAGGATGAGGGTGATGAGGATGAGGAGGCTGAAGAAAAGGAGGATGAGGAAGATGAGGTGAGGACAAGGAGGACAAGGAGAATGAGGACAAGGAGGACGGGGATGTGGGTGAGGAGGAAGATGAGGAGGATGAAGAAAATGAGGTGAAGACAAGGAGGACAAGGAGAATGAGGACAAGGATGAGGAAGATGATGAGGACGAGGAGGACAAGGAGGATGAGGAGGACGAGGCTGAGGATGAAGAGGAGCAGGAGGATGAGGATGAAGATGAAGGTGACAAGGAGCCCCCACCTTGTTGAAGCTGCTGCGGTCGCTGATGCTCTTGCTGAGCTGCTGCATCTCGGCCACCTGGTCGGCCAAGCGCTTCTGCTCGTTGAGCTTCTCGGCCAGCGTCTCCAGCTCGGTCAGCGCCAGCTGCAGGGACAGGCGGTCGGCGTGGCCGCGCGGGGTGTTCTTCAGCATGTCCTGGGACACAGAAACACCGGGAATGGCCCTGAGGAACCGCCACGGCAAAACTGACGGGGCCTCCCACACCGAGGTTTGGAGGATGATCCTTGGGTGGATCCACAAATCCAACCAGGGTGTCCACTCCAAAGTGTGTCTCTGTCATGCAGCTCCCAAAAAGGTGCTTCTCCAGAAGCTCCCGAAAACCTTCTCCAGAAGCTCTACAAAACCTTCTCCAGAACCTCCCCAGTCCTTGTCCAGAACCTCCTCAAAACCTTCTCCAGAACCTCCAAATAACTTTTTCCAGAATCTCTGCAACCTTGCCCAAAATCTCTCCAAAACCTCCTAAAAACCTTCTTCAGAACATCTTCAAACCTTCTCCAGAGCCTCCACAGTTCTTGTCCAGAACCTCCAAAAACCTTCTCCAGAACCTCCAAATAACTTTTTCCAGAATCTCTGCAACCTTGCCCAAAACCTCTCCAAAACTTTCCCTAGAACCTCCAAAAAATCTTCTCTGGAACTTCCCCAGTCCTTCTCCAGAACCTCCACAAAACCTTCTCCAGAATCTCCCATCTTTGCCTAAAGCCTCTCAAAAACCTCCTCCAAAAGCTCCCAAAACTTTCTCCAGAACCTCCCAAAAACCTTCTCCAGAACCTCCCCAGTCCTTGTCCAGAACCTCCTCAAAACCTTCTCCAGAACCTCCAAATAACTTTTTCCAGAATCTCTGCAACCTTGCCCAAAACCTCTCCAAAACCTTCTCCAGAACCTCCCAAAAACCTTCTCCAGAACTTTCAAAAAATCTTCTCCAAAAGCTCCCCAAAATCTTCTCCAAAAGTTCCCCAGAATCTTCTCCAAAAGAATATCCAAAAGAATATCCAAAAGTTCCCCAAGACCTGCTCCAGAACCTCCTAAAAGTCCTCCAGAACCTCCCTTCTCTCACCTGCAGGAAAAGGATGAACCGAGGGAATTGGGAGCACTTTGGGCACCTCCAAATTCAAAGCTTAGGAGATGATCTTGGGATAGATCCAAAAATGTTTAAAAATCAAAAAAATCCAAAAAAATTTTTAAAAATGGCCCTGTCCTGCAGCACCCAAAAAGCTGCTTCTCCAGAACCTCCTCAAAACCTTCTCCAGAACCTCCCCAGTCTTTGTCCAGAACCTCCTCAAAACCTTCACCAGAACCTCCAAAAACCCTTCTCCAAAAGCTCCTCAAAACCTTCTCCAGAACCTCCCTGATGCCCTCCAGAACCTCTCACCCGTCTCACCTGCAGGAGGAGGATGAACTGAGGGAACCTCTGGATGGGCTTCACCATCAGCCCGTAGAGCGTGACGCGGTCGGCGCTGGCCATCTGCCGCTTCTGCCAGGGGGAAATGCCACAAAAACGGGAATTTTTTGGGAAAATGCCATAAAAAGGGGATTTTTGGGAAAAGCGGAGCCGCGGAGGGGCCATGCTGACCTTGAGGAAGTCCAGGAAGGCCGGTTTGGTCAGACAGGCCTTCTTGATCAGAGACATGGCTGTGGTGAAGTTGTTGACGTAGTCGCTGTAGACGTCCAGCACCATGGACTTGGAGAACTGGGAGAGGACGGGAGAGTGGGAATGGCGTAGGGCTTCCCAGAAATGCCATGGGGCTTCCCAAAAAACGGGGTGGGATTCCCAAAAAATGGGGTAGGATTCCCAAAAATCAGGGTGGGCAAAGTGCTGGGGGTATCCCATCACTCCAGTCCTCCACCCATCCCTGGTAGGATCCCAAGAGATGTTTGGGGCTGACTCCTGGTTTTTTTTCTTCCTACTGAGGTTGCACATCCAGCACCATGGACTTGGAGAGCTGGGAGAGGACGGGAGAGCGGGAATGGCATGGGGCTTCCCAAAAAACAGGGTGGGATTCCCAAAAAACAGAGTGGGCAAAGTGCTGAGGGTGTCCCATCAATCCTCCACCCATCCCTGGTGGGATCCCAAAGCATGTTTAGAGCTGATTCCTGGATTTTCTTCCTACTGAGGTCTCGAGTCCAGCACCATGGACTTGGAGACCTGGGAGAGGACAGGACACTGGGAATGAGGTGGGGATTCCCAAAAAATGGGGTGCTGGGGGCATCCCAATTTGGGCTCCATCACTCTACTCATCTCTGGTGGGATCCCAGGGGATTTTGGGGGTGATTCATGACTGATGAGATGCCAGGGGGATTTTGGGGGCAACTCCCAGTTTTTGATAGAACCCCAGAGGGATCTGGGGCCATTCCTGGTTTTTGCTGGGATCCCAGCAGGATTTGGGGCCATTCCCAGTCTTTGCCAGGACCCCAGCAGAGACTGGGGCCATTCTTGGTTTTTGCTAGGGCGCCAACAGGATTTGGGGCCATTCCTGGTGTTTGCTGGGATCCCAGCAGGATTTGAGACCATTCCTGGTTTTTGCTGGGACCCCAGTGGGATTTGGGGCCATTCCCAGTTTTTGCTGGGATCCCCATGGGATTTGGGGCTATTCTTGGTTTTTGCTGGGACCTCAACAGGATCTGGGGCAATTCCTGGTGTTTGCTAGGACCCCAGCAGGGACTGGGACATTCCTGGCTTTTGCTGGGACCCCAGTGGGATCTGGAGCCGTTCCCAGTTTTTGCTGGGATCCCCATGGGATTTGGGGCCATTCCCAGTGTTTACTAGGTCCCCAACAGGATTTGGGGCCATTCCTGGTTTCTACTGGGATCTCAGCAGGATTTGGGGCCATTCCTGATTTTTGCTGGGACCCCAGTGGGATTTGGGGCCATTCCCAGTTTTTGCTGGGATCCCCATGGGATTTGGGGCTATTCTTGGTTTTTGCTGGGACCTCAACAGGATCTGGGGCAATTCCTGGTGTTTGCTAGGACCCCAGCAGGGACTGGGACATTCCTGGCTTTTGCTGGGACCCCAGTGGGATCTGGAGCCGTTCCCAGTTTTTGCTGGGATCCCCATGGGATTTGGGGCCATTCCCAGTGTTTACTAGGTCCCCAACAGGATTTGGGGCCATTCCTGGTTTCTACTGGGATCTCAGCAGGATTTGGGGCCATTCCTGATTTTTGCTGGGATCCCAGCAGGATTTGGGGCCATTCCCAGTTTTTGCCGTGACTCCAGCAGGATTTAGGGCCATTCCTGGTGTTTGCTAGGACCCCAGCGGGATTTGGGGCCATTCCTGGCTTTTGCTGGGACCCCTGCATGATTTGGGGCAATTCCTCTTTTTTCCTGCGATCCCAAGCAGGATTTGGGGCCGTTGTTCCCGTTTCCCCCGCACGCACCGAGGCCACAAAGAGGTCGCCGATCTTCTCGTTGGAGTCCCACTCGGCCACACGCGAGGCCAGGGCGATCTGGAACATGGAGTGGCACTGCAGGATCTCCTTCAGCCGGAAGAACACCAGCTGGCACTTGCGGGCGCTCAGCACCTTGGGCTCCATCTCCAGCAGCGGGTTCCGGTAATCCTGCGGGAATCGCGGCGCTGGGATCGCGGGATCGGCGCCGGGGGATCCCCGTCCTGCCCCGGCCCGGCCCCACCTGCAGGATGCGCTTCAGGGAGTCCACGTAGCTGCGCTCGCTCTGCACGATGGAGCCCAGGATGTGCCGCCGGAGCACCTGCAGGGCACGGGAATGGAGCCTGATCCCAAAATCCACAACCGTGGGGCTGGGGAAAGGCCCCGATCCCAAAATCCCCAGTCCCGGAATAGGGGAAATGCAGGAACAGCCCAGATCCCAAAATCCCCAATCATGGGACTGGGGAAATGCAGGAACAGCCCAGATCCCAAAATCCCCAATCATGGGACTGGGGAAATGCAGGAACAGCCCAGATCCCAAAATCCCCAATCATGGGACTGGGGAAATGCAGGAACAGCCCAGATCCCAAAATCCCCAATCCCAGGACCAGGGAAAGGACCTGACCCCAAAATACACAATCATGGGACCGGGGAAAGGCCCTGATCCCAAAATTCCCAATCCCGGGACCAGGGAAAGGCCCTTATCCCAAAATCCCCAATCATGGGACTGGGGAAAGGCCCTGATCCCAAAATTCCCAATCATGGGACTGGGGAAATGCAGGAACAGTCCTGATCCCAAAATCCCGAATCCCGGGACCAGGGAAAGGCCCTGATCCCAAAATCCACAATCCCGGAATAGGGGAAATGCAGAACCAGCCCTGATCCCAAAATCCATAATCCCCGGACCAGGGAAAGGCCCTGATCTCAAAATCCCCAATCATGGGACTGGGGAAAGGCCCTGACCCCAAAATCCCCAATTCCAGGAACAGGGAAAGGCCCTGATCCCAAAATCCACAACCATGGGATCAGGGAAAGGCCCTGATCCCAAAACCCCCAATCCTGGGACCAGGGAAAGGACCTGACCCCAAAATCCCCAATCATGGGACTGGGGAAAACAGGCACAGCCCTGATACCAAAATCCCCAATTCCAGGATTGGAGAAAGGCAGGAACAGCCATAATCCCCAATCCTGGAATAGGGGAAATGCAGGCACAGCCCTGATCACAAAATCCCCAATCCCAGGATCAAGAAAGACAGGCACAGGCCTGATCCCAGAGTCCTTAATTCTGGGATCAGGGAAAAACAAGCACAGCCCTGATCCCAAAATCCCCAATCCCGGGATTGGGGAAATGCAGGAACAGCCATAACCCCAAAATCCCCAATCCTGGAATATGGGAAATGGAGGAACAGCCTTGACCCCAAAACCCCCAATCCTGGAACCAAGGAAAGGCAGGAACAGCCCTGATCCCAGAGTCCCAAATCCCCGGATCAGGGAAATGCAGGCACAGCCTGTGGGGCTCAGCTGTGATCCCCCAACCCGAATCCCAGGAAAAGGGAAGCAGCCCCAGCCCTGCGGAAGCGCTGACCCAGCAGCGCCGTTCCTGCTGACTCGGCATTTCCCTGTTGCTCAATCACGGGGCCCGGGGGACGCTGTGACCCCCCCAGAGCCCGGGAAAGCCCCCCTGTCCCAATCCCGGGAAAGCCCCAATCCCAGGAGATCCCAGGAAAGCCCCGATCCCAGGAAAGCCGTGATCCCAATCCCAGGAAATCCCCAAAACAGATACCAGGAAAGCCCTGATTTCAGGAAAGCCATGATCCCAATCCCAAGAAAGCCCAGATCCCAGTAAAACCCCAATCCCAGATCCCAGGAAAGCCCCGATCCCAGGAAAGCCCTGAGCCCAACCCCAAGAAAGTCCCAATCCCAAGAAAGCCGTGATCCCAGATCCCGGGAAAGCCCCAATCCCAATCCCAGGAAAGCCTCGATCACAGATCCCAGGAAAGCCCTGATTCCAGGAGATCCAGGAAAGCCCCGATCCCGGGAAAGCCCCGATCCCAGATCCCAGGAAAGCCCTGATCCCATCCCAGGAAGGCCCTGATCCCAAGAGATCCCAGAAAAGCCCCAATCCCAAGAAAGCCCCACTCCCAGGAAAGCCTTGATCCCAGATCCCGGAAAGCTGCAATCCCAATCCCAAGAAAGCCCCGATCCCAGGAAAGCCCCGACCCCAGGAAAGCCCCAATCCCAATCCCAGATCCCAGGAAAGCCCCGATCCCAATCCCAGGCAAGCCCCAATCCCAGGAAAGCCCCGATCCCGACCCCAGGAAAGCCCCAATCCCAAATCCCAGAAAAGCCCCAGTCCCAGAAAAGCCCTGATCCCAGAAAAGCCCCGATCCCAGAAAAGCCCCGACCCCAGAAAAGCCCCGATCCCAGTCGATCCCAGACCTGCTGCGGGCTCAGCCCCTCGGGCGCGGGGCCCAGCTCGGGCGGGGGGTGCCTCATGTCGGACACGGTGACCTCCAGGAAGCCGGTGTCCTCCTCCTCCGAGTCCCCTGCGGCACGGGAACACCAAAAAACCCCAAACTGACCCAAACTGACCCAAACTGAGCCTTCCGGCGCCGGAGGCACAGCCCGTTCTCCCGGTATTCCCGGTATCCCAGAGTGGTCACCGGACACCGGGATGAGCCGCGCAGGAGAGGGGATGGGACCCAGAGGGGACAGGGAGGGGACAGGGAGGGTCCTCATTCCAAAAATCCGCCCGGGAACAGCGGGAACAGCGCCTCATCCTCGCTCCAAGACATCGGGATACGGGAAAAGAAGCCGGGAAAAGGAGTCAGGAAATGGAGTCAGGAAAAGGAACCGGGAGCCCAGAAAAAGTGGGAAGTGCCAGAGTACGGATCAGGACAGCGCCAAGGGGAGGGGACAGGGAGGGTCCCCATCCCAAAAATCTGGGCGGGAAGAGCGTCTCATCCTCGCTCTGAAATACCGGGAAACGGGAAAAGGAGCCGGGAAAAGGGATCGGGAAAAGGAGCCGGGAGCCCAGAAAAAGTGGGAAGTGCCGGAGTGGGGACCAGGACAGTGCCACGGGGAGGGGACAGGGAGGGTCCCCATCCCAAAAATCCGCCTGGAAGCAGCGGGAACAGCGCCTCGTCCACGCTCCGAGACAGCGGGAACCGGGAGAAGGAGCGGGGAGCGCAGGAAAAGCGGGATGCGCCGGAGCGGGCAGCCCTTACCCGAGGCCGAAGCAGCCGAGGAGGAGGAGGGTGAGCGAGCCAGGGAAAGCTCGGGATGAGCCAAGGAAAACGCGGGAAGGGAGCGCGGCCGTCGCCTCCACATGGCCGCGGCCCCATCCCGGGCCAGAAATCCCGGGAAGGGCTGCGGGGAGAGGAGGAGGAAGGGAAGGGAGGAAAGGAGGGAGGGAAGGGAAGGGCTGCGGGGACCTTTTTCCTTCCCTAATTTCGGCTCCTCCTCCCCGGCGATGCTCTCCCGGGATTGCCGCGCCCCAAAGCCGCGCTGGCCATGCGGGAACGGAGGGACCGACCCCATGGGAACGGCGGGAACGATCCCATGGGAAGTTGCGGGAATAGCGGGACTGATCCCATGGGAACGGCGGGAACGGAGGGACACACAGAGCCAATCCCATCCCATGGGAAGCTGCAGGAAAGCTGGGAACACACACAGCCAATACCATGGGAATGCCGGGACACACACATTTCCCATGGGAATGCTCTGGGAATGCTGGGAACCACAGCCAATCCCATGGGAAAGCTCTGGGAATGCCAGGAACACGCAGCTGATCCCATGGGAAAGCCGGGAATACACACAGCAGATCCCACAGAAATACTGGGAACACACGCAGCCAATCCCATGGGAACGTCAAGAACACACAATGGTTCCCATGGGAGTGCTGGCAACACACAGCAGATCCCATGGAAAGCTGCAGAAATGCCGGGAACATGCAGCCAATCCCACAGGAAAGCTGGGAACACACGCAGCCGATCCCACAGGAATGCTCTGGAAATGCTGGGAACACGCAGCCAATTCCATGGGAAGCTGCAGAAATGCTGGGAACACACAGAGCCAATCCCATGGGAATGCCGGGAACCACAGCTGATCCCATAGGAAAGCTGCGAATACACACAGCTGATCCCATGGGAATGCTCTGGGAATGCCAGGAACCACAGCTGATCCCATAGGAGTGCCGGGAACACACAGAGCTCATCCCATGGAAATCTGCAAAAATGCCGGGAACACACAGAGCCGATCCCAGGGGAATGCTCTGGAAATGCCAGGAACACACAGCTGATCCCATGGGAATGCCAGAACACACACAGCCAATCCCACGGGAATGCTCTGGAAATGCCAGGAACACGCAGCTGATCCCATGGGAATGCTGGGAACACACAGAGCCGATCCCATGGGAATGCTGGAACACACACAGCCAATCCTACAGGAATGCTCTGGGAATGCCAGGAACACGCAGCTGATCCCATGGGAAAGTCAGGAACACACCACAGATCCCATTAAAGCTGCAGAAATGCTGGGAACACACACAGCTGATCCCATGGGAATGCTCTGGGAATGCCAAGAACACACAATGGTTCCCATGGGAGTGCCGGGAATACACACAGCAGATCCCATGGAAATGCTGGGAACACACAAAGCCAATCCCACGGGAATGCTCTGGAAATGCCAGGAACACACAGCAGATCCCATGGAAAGCTGCAGAAATGCCGGGAACCGCAGCCAATGCCACGGGAAAGCTGGGAACACACACGGCCAATCCCACGGGAATGCTCTGGGAAAGCCGGGAACACACAGAGCCGATCCCATGGGAATGCCGGAACACACACAGCCAATCCCACGGGAATGCTCTGGGAAAGCCGGGAACACACAGAGCTGATCCCATGGGAATGCCGGGAACACACAGAGCCGATCCCATGGGAATGCCGGAACACACACAGCCAATCCCACAGGAATGCTCTGGGAAAGCAGGGAACACACACAGCCAATCCCATGGGAATGCTCTGGGAAAGCCGGGAACACACACAGCCAATCCCACAGGAATGCTCTGGGAAAGCAGGGAACACACAGACAATTCCATGGAAAGCTGCAGAAATGCCGGGAACACACAGCCAATCCCACAGGAATGCTCTGGGAATGCCGGGAACATGCAGCTGATCCCATGGGAACGCCGGGAACACACACATTTCCCACGGGAATGCTCTGGGAAAGCCGGGAACACACGCGGCCGATCCCCCGGGCAGCTCCAGGCGCTGGGATCCAGCGGGATCGATCCTACCTCCCCTGGATCCTACCTGCCCCGGGCTGCTCCAGGGAAACCCGGGAGCTCCGGCGGGAGCGCGGCGGCTTCTCCGCCTCAGCCGCGCTCCTCCTGCGCTCCCCGTCCCCTGCGGCACAGGGAAAGGGCCGGGAATTGGGAATTCAGGGAAAAAATCCTGAGGGGAAAACCCAAGGAAAACCTCCTGGGAATTGGGAGTTCAGGGGGAAAATCCTGAGGGAAAAATCCCAGAAAAACCTCCTGGGAATTGGGAGTTCAGGGGAAAAATCCCGAGGGAAAAATCCAGTGAAAACCTCCTGGGAATTGGGAGTTCAGGGGGAAAATCCTGAGGGAAAACCAGCTGGGAATTGGGAGTTCAGGGGGAAAATCCTGAGGGAAAAATCCAGTGAAAACCTCCTGGGACTTGGAAGTTCAGGAGAAAAATCTTGAGGGAAAAATCCCAGAAAAACCCCCAAGGAATTGGGAATTCAGAGGAAAAATCCTGAGGGAAAAATCCCAGAAAAACCTCCTGGGAATTGGAAGTTCAGGGGAAAAATCCCGAGGGAAAAATCCAGTGAAAACCTCCTGGGAATTGGGAGTTCAGGGGGAAAATCCTGAGGGAAAACCTGCTGGGAATTGGGAGTTCAGGGGGAAAATCCTGAGGGAAAAATCCAGTGAAAACCTCCTGGGACTTGGAAGTTCAGGAGAAAAATCTTGAGGGAAAAATCCCAGAAAAACCCCCAAGGAATTGGGAATTCAGAGGAAAAATCCTGAGGGAAAAATCCCAGAAAAACCTCCTGGGAATTGGAAGTTCAGGGGAAAAATCCCGAGGGAAAAATCCAGTGAAAACCTCCTGGGAATTGGGAGTTCAGGGGGAAAATCCTGAGGGAAAACCTGCTGGGAATTGGGAGTTCAGGGGGAAAATCCTGAGGGAAAATTCCAAGAAAAACCTCCTGGGAATTGGGAGTTCAGGGAAAAAATCCTGAGGGAAAACCCCTCAGGAATTGGGAATTCAGGGGAAAAATCCCGAGGGAAAAATCCAGAAAAACCTCCTGGGAATTGGGGAAAAACCAAAGAAAAATCCCGAGGGAAAAACCCAAGAATAAACCTCCTGGGAATCAGGAATTCAGGAGAAAAATCCTGAGGGAAAAATCCAGTGAAAACCTCCTGGGAATTGGGAGTTCAGGGGGAAAATCCTGAGGGAAAAATCCAGTGAAAACCTCCTGGGAATTGGAAGTTCAGGGGGAAAATCCTGAGGGAAAACCCCTCAGGAATTGGGAATTCAGGGGAAAAATACTGAGGGAAAAATCCCAGAAAAAACTCCTGGGAATTGGGAGTTCAGGAGAAAAATCCTGAGGGAAAAATCCCAGAAAAACCTCCTGGGAATTGGGAGTTCAGGGAAAAAATCCTGAGGGAAAAATCCCAGAAAAACCTCCTGGGAATTGGGAGTTCAGGGGAAAAATCCTGAGGGAAAAATCCCAGAAAAACCTCCTGGGAATTGGGAGTTCAGGGGAAAAATCCTGAGGGAAAAATCCCAGAAAAACCTCCTGGGAATTGGGAGTTCAGGGGAAAAATCCTGAGGGAAAAATCCCAGAAAAACCTGCTGGGAATTGGGAGTTCAGGGGAAAAATCCTGAGGGAAAAATCCCAGAAAAACCTCCTGGGAATTGGAAGTTCAGGGGAAAAATCCCGAGGGAAAAATCCAGTGAAAACCTCCTGGGAATTGGGAGTTCAGGGGGAAAATCCTGAGGGAAAACCTGCTGGGAATTGGGAGTTCAGGGGGAAAATCCTGAGGGAAAATTCCAAGAAAAACCTCCTGGGAATTGGGAGTTCAGGGAAAAAATCCTGAGGGAAAACCCCTCAGGAATTGGGAATTCAGGGGAAAAATCCCGAGGGAAAAATCCAGAAAAACCTCCTGGGAACTGGGGAAAAACCAAAGAAAAATCCCGAGGGAAAAACCCAAGAATAAACCTCCTGGGAATCAGGAATTCAGGAGAAAAATCCTGAGGGAAAAATCCAGTGAAAACCTCCTGGGAATTGGGAGTTCAGGGGGAAAATCCTGAGGGAAAAATCCAGTGAAAACCTCCTGGGAATTGGAAGTTCAGGGGGAAAATCCTGAGGGAAAACCCCTCAGGAATTGGGAATTCAGGGGAAAAATACTGAGGGAAAAATCCCAGAAAAAACTCCTGGGAATTGGGAGTTCAGGAGAAAAATCCTGAGGGAAAAATCCCAGAAAAACCTCCTGGGAATTGGGAGTTCAGGGGAAAAATCCTGAGGGAAAAATCCAGTGAAAACCTCCTGGGAATTGGGAGTTCAGGGGGAAAATCCTGAGGGAAAAATCCCAGAAAAACCTCCTGGGAATTGGGAGTTCAGGGGAAAAATCCTGAGGGAAAAATCCTAGAAAAACCCCCAAGGAATTGGGAATTCAGAGGAAAAATCCTGAGGGAAAAATCCAAGAAAAACCCCCAAGGAATTGGGGAAAAACCAAAGAAAAATCCCGAGGGAAAAACCCAAGAATAAACCTCCTGGGAATCAGGAATTCAGGAGAAAAATCCTGAGGGAAAAATCCAGTGAAAACCTCCTGGGAATTGGGAGTTCAGGGGGAAAATCCTGAGGGAAAAATCCAGTGAAAACCTCCTGGGAATTGGGAGTTCAGGGAAAAAATCCTGAGGGAAAAATCCCAGAAAAACCTCCTGGGAATTGGGAGTTCAGGGGAAAAATCCTGAGGGAAAAATCCAAGAAAAACCTCCTGGGAATTGGGAGTTCAGGGGGAAAATCCTGAGGGAAAAATCCAGTGAAAACCTCCTGGGAATTGGGAGTTCAGGGGGAAAATCCTGAGGGAAAAATCCAGTGAAAACCTCCTGGGAATTGGGAGTTCAGGGAAAAAATCCTGAGGGAAAAATCCTAGAAAAACCCCCAAGGAATTGGGAATTCAGAGGAAAAATCCTGAGGGAAAAATCCAAGAAAAACCCCCAAGGAATTGGGGAAAAACCAAAGAAAAATCCCGAGGGAAAAACCCAAGAATAAACCTCCTGGGAATCAGGAATTCAGGAGAAAAATCCTGAGGGAAAAATCCAGTGAAAACCTCCTGGGAATTGGGAGTTCAGGGGGAAAATCCTGAGGGAAAAATCCAGTGAAAACCTCCTGGGAATTGGGAGTTCAGGGAAAAAATCCTGAGGGAAAAATCCAGTGAAAACCTCCTGGGAATTGGGAGTTCAGGGAAAAAATCCTGAGGGAAAATCTCCTGGGAATTGGGAATTCAGGGGAAAAATCCTGAGGGAAAAATCCCAGAAAAACCTCCTGGGAATTGGGAGTTCAGGGGAAAAATCCTGAGGGAAAAATCCAGTGAAAACCTCCTGGGAATTGGGAGTTCAGGGGGAAAATCCTGAAGGAAAAATCTCATTAAAACTTCCTGGGAACTGGGAATTCAGGGCTAAAGTTCCTGAAGGGAAAAAATCCTGAAGGAAAAATCCACAGGAAAGGCCCTGGGAATTGGGAATTCAGCAAAAGAAATCCTGAGGGAAAACTCCAAGAAAAAACCCTGAGGAAGTGGAAATTCAGGGGGGAAAATATCCTGAAGGAAAAATCCACAGGAAACCCTGTGGGAATTGGGAATTCACGGCAAAAAATGCTGAAAGAAAAATCCACGGGAAAGCTCCTGGGAATTGGGAATTCGGGGGGAAAATCCTAAGGGAAAAACCCAAGAAAAAGCCCCAAGGAACTGGAAGTTCAGGAAAATAATTCTTAAGGAAAAATCCACAGGAAAGGCCCTGGGAATCAGGAATTCAGGGAAAGAAATCCTGAAGAAAAGTCCAAAGAGGAATCCCTGAGGAATTGGGAACTCAGGGGGAAAATCTTGAAAGCAAATTCATGGGAAACCCTGTGGGAATTGGGAATTCAGGGAAAGAAATCCTGGAGGGACAAAACCCTGAAGGAAAAACGCAAGCACAGGCCGGGTACTGCCGGTTTATCCCTGAGGATAAAAGGAGGGAGGTGGAGCCTGCAGAGATCCTGGGAAGCTCCAGATCCATGGAAAGAGGCGGGAGAAAGAAGGGGAAGGAGGTTCTGGAGGGATGGGGTTCCCGGTTCCATAGGGATGGGACCCCCTGGTTCTGTGGGGATGGGATATCAGGGGTTCCATGGGAATGGGATCCCTGGTTCCATAGAGATGGGATCCCTGGGGTCCATAAGGATGGGATTCCCTGGTTCCAGAGGGATGGGATTCTCTGGGGATGGGATCCCAGAGGTTCTGGAGGGATGGGATTCCCTGGGGATGGGATCCCTGGTTCCAGAGGAATGGGATTCCTGGGGTTCTGTAGGGTTGGGATCCCCAGTTCCCTGGGGATGGGATCCCTGGGGTTCCATGGGGCTGGGGTTCCCAGAGGTTCCCTGGGGATGGGATCCTGGAGGTTCCCGGGGGCTGGAATCCCCAGTTCCAGAGGAATGGGATTCCCAGGGTTCTGTAGGGATGGATCCCCAGTTCCATGGGGATGGGATCCCTGGGGTTCCGTGGGGATGGGGTTCCTGGGGTTCCCCGGGGATGGTATCCTCTGGTTCTGGACGGATGGAATTCCCTGGGGATGGGATCCCCGGGGTTCCTTGGGGCTGGGATTCCCTGAGGATGGGATCCTGAAGGTTCCCTGGGGATGGGATCCTCTGGTTCTGGAGGGATGGGATTCCCTGAGGATGGGATCCCTGGGGTTCCCTAGGGATGGGTGGGTTCCCTGGGGATGGAGTTCCCTGGGGATGGGATCCCTGGGGACGGGGTCCCAGAGGTTCCAGAGGGATGGAATTTCCTGGGGATGGGATCCTGGAGGTTCCCTAGGGATGGATGGGTTCCCTGGGGATGGAATTCCCTGGGGATGGGATCCCTGGGGTTCCCTGGGATGGAATTCCCTAAGGATGGGATCCCTGGGGTTCTATGGGGATGGGTGGGTTCCCTGGGGACGGAATTCCCTAGGGATGGGACCCCGTGTCCCCGGTGCTCACCGGTGCCGTCGCGGCGCTGCAGGAAGGTGACCCTGCGCAGCACCGCCATGCGCGTGCGCTCCAGCCCGTCCTTGGTGCCGCTGCGCGCCGCCCGCATCAGCTGCGACACCTGCAACGGAACCGGGTCGGGGATCAGCTCAGGGATCAGCACGGGGATCGTCACAGGGATCACAGGGATCACTGCAGGGATCATCATAGGGATCAGCTCAGGGAACACCAGGATCATCACTGGGATCACTGCAGGGATCATCATAGGGATCACAGAGGTCCCCAGGATCTCAGGGATCAGCAGGATCATGGCTGGAATCACAGGGGTCACCAGGATCTCAGGGATCATCACAGGGATCAGCGGGATCATCACTGGGATCACAGGGATGAGGAGGATCACCAGGATCATCACCAGGATCTTAGGGAGCACACAGATTCCAAGGATCACCAAGATCACTGGGATCACAGGGATTGCAGGGATCCCCAAGATCACAGGGGCCACTGGGATCTCAGGAATCAGTGGTTTGATCACTGGGATCACAGGGATCATCAGTGGGATCACAGGGATCACCAGGATCTCAGGGATCATCACAGGGATCAGCAGGGTCATCACTGGGATCACAGGGATGAGGAGGATCACCAGGATCATCACCAGGATCTCAGGGAGCACACAGATTCCAAGGATCACCAAGATCACTGGGATCACAGGGGTCACTGGGATCTCAGGGATCAACAGGATCACCGGGATCATCACTGGGGTTACAGGTGTCACCGGGATCTCAGGGAGCACAGGGATCACAAGGATCAATGGGATCATCACTGGGATCACAGCGATCAGCAGGATCACAGGGATCATCACCGGGATCGCAGGGATCGCAGGGATCCCCAGGATCACAGGGGCCACTGGGATCTCAGGGATCAGCAGAATCATCACTGGGATCACAGGGATCACCAGGATCTCAGGGATCACAGGGATCAGCAGAATCATCACTGGGATCACTGGGATTGCAGGGATCCCCAGGATCACAGGAGTCACTGGGATCTCAGGGATCACAGGAATCAGTGGGATGATCACTGGGATCTCAGGGATCATCACCAGAATCACAGGGGTCACCAGGATCATCACAAAGACCACAGGGATCATCAGGATAACAGGGATAGGATAAGACCACCAGGATCACAGGGATAACAGGAATAACAGGGATCAGAGGCATAACAAGGAAAACAGGGATCACTGGGATCATCACCTGGATCTCAGGGATCATCACCGGGATCACTGGGATCATCACCTGGATCACAGGGATCATCACCTGGATCTCAGGGATCAGCACAGGGATCTCAGGGATCATCACTGGGATCTCAGGGATCATCACCGGGATCTCAGGGATCAGCACAGGGATCTCAGGGATCATCACCAGGATCACAGGGATCATCACTGGGATCTCAGGGATCATCACTGGGAACACAGGGATCATCACCGGGATCTCAGGGATCATCACCGGGATCACAGGGATCAGCACAGGAATCTCAGGGATCATCACCAGGATCTCAGGGATCATCACCTGGATCTCAGGGATCAGCACAGGGATCTCAGGGATCATCACCAGGATCTCAGGGATCATCACCTGGATCTCAGGGATCATCACCAGGATCTCAGGGATCATCACCGGGATCACAGGGATCAGCACAGGGATCTCAGGGATCATCACCAGGATCACAGGGATCAGCACAGGGATCTCAGGGATCAGCACAGGGATCTCAGGGATCATCACCAGGATCACAGGGATCAGCACAGGGATCACAGGGATCAGCACAGGGATCTCAGGGATCATCACCGGGATCACAGGGATCAGCACAGGGATCACAGGGATCAGCACAGGGATCTCAGGGATCATCACCTGGATCTCAGGGATCATCACCGGGATCACAGGGATCAGCACAGGGATCTCAGGGATGAGGAAGCTCCAGGCTACCCCAGGATCCCTCCCGGATCCAGCTCCTCAGGAAGATCCCTGGAGTGCCATTCCCTGTTTTCCCAGCCAGGAGCAGCAGGCACAGGGCCAGGGCTCCGGGATCCCCCATGGATCCCCCCAGATCCCCCAGTATCCCCTGGGATCCCCCCATGGATGGCAGCAGCCGGAGCTGTGGGGTCGTGCAGCGCAGCCAAGCGGGGCCGGGCAGGGATGCGGGGGTGGCTCTGGCCCTTCCTGAGCCAGGATGGGATGTGTGGGGCAGGAAAAGGGGGATTGGCCCTTCCCACCCCAAAGCTGAGAGTTCTACCCCAAAGCCCGGCATTTCTACTCCAAATCCAAGAGTTTTACCCTGAATCCAAGTGTTCTACCCCAAATCTGACGGTTCTACCCCAAATCTCAGCATTTCTACCCCAAATTCCAATGTTGTACCTCAAATCTAACAGTTCTACCCCAAATCCCAGCAGTTCTACCCCAAATCTGACAGTTCTACCCCAAATCTCAGCATTTCTACCCCAAATTCCAATGTTGTACCTCAAATCTAACAGTTCTACCCCAAATCCCAGCAGTTCTACCCCATGGAATATCAGCTGGGATGGGATGGGGTGGGAAAGGCTCTGCCCTGAGGTTCCACAATTCCCTAAATTCTCCTTCCTGAATTCCTTCCTGAATTCTTCTTGAATTCCTGAATTCTTTCCCAAATTCCTGAATTCTTTCCCAAATTCCTGAACTCATAATTTTCTTCCTGAATTTCATCCTGAATTCTGAATTTCTTCCTGAATTCCCAAATTCCTGAACTCATCATTTTCTTCCTCAACTCCTTCCTGAATTCCTTCCCAAATTCCTGATTTCTTTCCTGAATTCCTGAACTCATTATTTTCTTCCTGAATTTCTACCTGAATTCCTTCCCAAATTCCTGAATTCCTGATTTTCTTTCTGAATTCCTTCCTGAACTCCTGAACTCATGATTTTCTTCCTGAACTCCTTCCCAAATTCCCGAACTCATTATTTTCTTCCTAAATTCCTTCCTGAATTCGTTTCCAAATTCCTGAATTCCTGAATTCTTTCCTGAATTCCTGAACTCCTGATTTTCTTTCTGAATTTCTTCCTGAACTCCTTCCCAAATTCCTGAACTCATCATTTTCTTCCTGAATTCCTTCCTGAATTCCTTCCCGAACTCCTGAACTCATGATTTTCTCCCTGAATTCCTGAACTCCTGATTTTCTTTCTGAATTCTTTCCCGAATTCCTGAACTCATTATTTTCTTCCTGAATTTCTACCTGAATTCCTTCCTGAATTCCTGAATTCTTTCCCAAATTCCGGAACTCATTATTTTATTCCTGAATTCCTTCCTGAATTCTTTCCTGAATTCCTGAATTAGTTTCCAAATTCCTGAATTCCTTCCCAAATTCCTGAACTCCTGATTTTCGTTCTGAATTTCTTCCTGAATTCCTTCAGGAATTCCTGATTTTCTTCCTGAATTCCTTCCCAAACTCCTGAACTCATCGTTTTCTTCCTAAATTCCTTCCTGAATTCCTTCCCGAACTTCTGAACTCATGATTTTCTCCCTGAATTCCTGAACTCATGATTTTCTTTCTGAATTCTTTCCCAAATTCCTGAACTCATTATTTTATTCCTGAATTCCTTCCTGAATTCTTTCCTGAATTCCTGAATTAGTTTCCAAATTCCTGAATTCCTTTCTAAATTCCTGAACTCCTGATTTTCTTTCTGAATTTCTTCCTGAATTCCTTCCGGAATTCCTGATTTTCTTCCTGAATTCCTTCCCAAACTCCTGAACTCATAATTTTCTTCCTAAATTCCTTCCTGAATTCCTTCCTGAATTTGTTTCCAAATTCCTGAATTCCTGAATTCTTTCCTGAATTCCTGGACTCCTGATTTTCTTTCTGAATTTCTTCCTGAACTCCTTCCCAAATTCCTGAACTCATCATTTTCTTCCTGAATTCCTTCCTGAATTCCTTCCCGAACTCCTGAACTCATTATTTTCTTCCTGAACTCCTGAATTCCTTTCCAAATTCCTGAACTCGTCGTTTTCTTCCTAAATTCCTTCCTGAATTCCTTCCTGAATTCGTTTCCAAATTCCTGAATTCCTGAATTCATTTCCAAATTCCTGAATTCCTGAATTCTTTCCCGAATTCCTGAACTCATTATTTTCTTCCTGAACCCCTTCCCGAATCCCTGAATTCTGATGTCTCGGGAAGCCCCAGCAGCTCCAGGCTGATTTTCTGGGCCAGGAATGGGATGGGCCCAGCCTGGATCCATTCCACGAGGGAATTTCATCCCCCCCAGGCCGTGGAATTTGGGGAATTTCGGGCTGCGGGACGGGGTCGGTACCTTCCAATCGGATTTGTGCTTCAGCTCCTGCATTTCCTTCCCCCCAACTCTCAGAGCCAGGAGCTCCCGCTTAGTCCTGGCGCATTTTTCCTTGAGTTTATGGAGGTCTGGAGAGAGCTGAGCCCAAAGCAAAGCGGGAGAGCGGCAGAGCAGAGATCCCAGGAAGCAGCAAATGCAAAAAAACAGGAGAGATCATCCCAAAGGAGCAGGGAATGGAGGCGGCAGCAGCACGGAATTCCGGCTGGGAGCAGCGGGGAAAGGCTCGGAAATGGGAGGAATCATCCCAAAAATCCTGAAATGCCAGCTGGGATGGAGCAGAGAATGAAGCAGGAGCAGGGAAAGGCAGAAAGATGCTCAAAAGCAGGAGAAATGACCCCGGAATTCCAGCTGGGATAGAGCAGGGAATGAAGCAGGAGCAGGGAAAGCAGCACAGAACAGGCAGCAGCATCCTGGAATTCCAGCTGGGATGGAGCAGGGAGTACAGCAGGAGCAGGGAAAAGCTCAAAAACAGGAGAAATGATCCCAGAATTCCAGCTGGGATGGAGTAGGCAGTGCAGGAACAGCAGGGAAAGGTTCAAAAACGAAAGAAATCATCCCAAAAATCCTGTCTGGGAGCAAGCAGGGAGGGCAGAAGCAGTGGGGAAAGGCTCAGAAATGGGAGGAATCATCCCAAAAATCCTGAAATGCCAGCTGGGATGGAGCAAGGGATGCAGCAGAAGCAGGGAAAGGCTCAAAGACAGGAGGAATGACCCCAGAATTCCAGCTGGGATGGAGCAGAGAATGAAGCAGGAGCAGGGAAAGGCAGAAAGATGCTCAAAAGCAGGAGAAATGAGCCCAGAATTCCATCTGGGATAGAGCAGGGAATGCAGCAGGAGCAGGGAAAAGCTCAAAAACAGGAGAAATGACCCGGAATTCCGGCTGGGATGGAGCAGAGAAAGAAGCAGGAGCAGGGAAAGGCAGAGAGAGACTCAAAAAGAGGAGAAATCGCCCCTGAATTCCAGCTGGGATGGAGCAGGGAATGCAGCAGGAGCAGGGAAAGCAGCACAGAACAGGCAGCAGCATCCTGGAATTCCGGCTAGGATGGAGCAGGGAATGCAGGAACAGCAGGGAAAGGCTCAAAAATGATGGATGAGTGTTCCAAGGGCTGGATGAATGTTCCAAAGGGATGGATGAGTGTTCCAAAGGGATGGATGACGGTTCCAAAGGGATGGATGAAGATTCCAAGGGATGGATGAGGGTTCCAAGGGATGGATAAGGGTTCCAAAGGGATGGATGAGGGTTCCCAAGGGATGGATGAGGGTTCCAAAGGGATGGATGAGGGTTCCAAGGGATGGATGAGGGTTCCAAAGGAATGGATAAGGATTCCAAAGGGATGGATGAGTGTTCCAAAGGGATAGATGAAGATTCCAAGGGATGGATGAGGGTTCCAAGGGATGGATGAGGGTTCCCAAGGGATGGATGAGGGTTCCCAAGGGATGGATGAGTGTTCCAAAGGGATGGATGAAGATTCCAAGGGATGGATGAGGGTTCCAAAGGGATGGATGAAGATTCCAAGGGATGGATGAGGGTTCCAAAGGGATGGATGAAGATTCCAAGGGATGGATGAGGGTTCCAAGGGATGGATGAGGGTTCCATAGGGATGGGTACCTTGGGCTGGAACGCCGTGCGGAGCTTGGCCGGCTCCGCGTCCCGCCGGGATTCCGGCCGGGATTCCTCTCCGGACTCGCCCTCGCTGTAGCTCTCGAACTCGCTGGAGCTCCAGCCCAGGTCCTGCCCCAGGCGCGTCCCCTCCCCGCGCTGCACCTCGGCGTAGATCAGCCCCGCGCCTGCCGGGACCGCAATTCCCGGTGTATCCCCATTCCCAATGCATTCCCACTCCCACTCCATTCCCGTCCCCGCTCCATTCCCATCTCCACTCATGCTCCATCCCTGCTCCACTCCCACTCCATTCCCATCCCTGCTCCATTCCCACTCCATCCCCACTCCACTCCTTTCCCCATTCCCATCCCCGCTCCATTCCCATCACCACTCGTGCTCCATCCCTATTCCCACTCCATTCCTGCTCCATTCCCATTCCATCCCTGCTCCATTCCCATTCCATCCCTGCTCCATTCCCATTCCCATCCCTGCTCCATTCCCATCCCCATTCCATTCCTGCTCCATTCCCATTCCCATTCCCATTCCCATTCCCATTCCCTATTCCATTCCTATTTCCCTGCTCCATTTCCATCCCTATTCATGCTCCATTCCTATTACCGCTC
This sequence comes from Ammospiza nelsoni, assembly GCF_027579445.1. Classification (NCBI taxonomy): domain Eukaryota; kingdom Metazoa; phylum Chordata; class Aves; order Passeriformes; family Passerellidae; genus Ammospiza; species Ammospiza nelsoni. Next base: position 6,138,658 of record NC_080654.1, on the reverse strand, counting down.
CATTCCTGCTCCACTCTCACTCCATTCCCATCCCTGTGCCATTCCCACTCCATTCCCATTCCATCCCTGCTCCATTCCCATTCCATTCCCAACTCTGCTCCATTCCTGCTCCATTCCCATCCCTGCCCCATTCCCATTCCCATTCCATTCCTGCTCCATTCCCATCCCCAATCCATTCCCATTCCATCCCCATCCCTATTCATGCTCCATCCCTATTCCTGCTCCACTCCCACTCCATTCCCATTCCATCTCCGCTCCATTCCCATTCCATTCCCATTCCATCCCTGCTCCATTCCCATTCCATTCCCGCTCCATTTCCATTCCATCCCCGATCCATTCCCGCTTCATTCCCATCCCCGCTCCATTCCCATTCCCATTTTCCTGCCCTATTCTTGCTCCATTCCCGCTTTTCCCTGTGCTCCCAAGCCATGGGAATTCTGGGCTTTGACTGTTTGGGAGGGAGCTGGGAGCATTCTGGGATGGATGGGTGAATCCAGGGGAAACTGATCCCCTGGGAGTGACAGAAATGAGGGGGATAGAGGAAGGAAGGAGAGGAAGGAGAATTTTGGGAATACTAGTGCAGAACTGCAGAATTCCCATTCTCTGGAACCCTCAGGGTCCTGCAGCCCCATCCCTCCCAGATCCCAGGATTTCCCTGGTTATTCCCACCCACAGCCTCCTGGAGGATGGGACTCTCCTTCCTGACAGAAAATGGGGATGGGAGCCCCTGGAAAACCGGGAAGAGGCAGCTCCCAGCTGGAAAAGCAGGAAGAGCGTTCCCATACCGTCCTGGTCCACATCCAGGCCCTCACAGGGAACGTCGTCGTAGATGACCTCGTCCTCCACCTCCGGGAAGGAGAAACGCTCCCCTGGGAACACCAAGATCGGGTTGGGATCGGGATTGGGATCAGCAGCCCAGGACCCCAACGGGGTGCAGAAACCTTCCCGAGCCCACCAGGAGTTATTCCAGGGGTTATCCCGGGGTTATCCAGGGGTTAATCCCAGGGGTTTAATCCCAAAGTTTAATCCCAGGGGTTATCCCAGGGTGTTATCCCGGGGGTTATGCCAGGGGTTAAATCCCAGGGGTTTAATCCCAGGGGTTATCCCAAGGGTTAATCCCAGAGGTTATCCCACGGGTTATCCCAAGGGTTAATCCCAGGGGTTTAATCCCAGAGGTTAACCCAGGGGGTTATCCAGGGGTTAATCCCAGGGGTTTAATCCCAGGCGTTAATCCCAGAGGTTATCCCAGGGTTTAATCCCAGGGGTTATCCCAGGGTGTTATCCCAGAGGTTATTCCAGGGGTTGAATCCCAGGGGTTTAATCCCAAAATTTAATCCCAGGGGTTATCCCAGGGTGTTATCCCAGAGGTTATTCCAGGGGTTAAATCCCAGGGGTTTAATCCTAAAATTTAATCCCAGGGGTTATCCCAAGGGTTAATCCCAGAGGTTACCCCACGGGTTTAATCCCAGGGGTTATCCCAAGGGTTAATCCCAGGGGTTTAATCCCAGAGGTTATCCCAGGGGGTTATCACAAGGTTTAATCCCAGGGGTTATCCCAGGGGTTTATTCCCAGGGATTATCCTGGGGGGTTATCCCAGGGTTTAATCCCAGGGGTTTAATCCCAGGTGTTTAATCCCAGGGCTTTAATCCCAGGGGTTATCCCAAAGGTTTAATCCCAAGGGTTAATCCCAAGGGTTTAATCCCAGCCTTTCCCCACCTCTGCAGATGCTCTCCCTCTTCCAGGTGCGGGTCCGGATCTGGGAATCTCCTCCGGCTTCGCCATTGCTCACCTGTGCCGGGATCCTGCAGGAAAAATCCCTCAGGATTGAGGGCAAATCCCCCAGGACTGGGGCCTCCCAAAGTTCCCACCCACTGTCACCCCCATTCCCACCACAGGAACAAAATAAGGAATTTTTTAAAGGAATTCCCCCCCCTTTCCATCTGCTCCTTAGGATCCCAGGATTTAAGGTCATCCTACATTTTTAGGGATGTTCTGCCAACACGCTCAGGGATGATGGAAAAGATCCCAAAATCCCGGAGTTCTCCTGCTCGGAGCTCTTTGAAATGCAGAGAAACTGAGGGGAAACTGAGGCACGGCAGCAGCTGCGACACCAAACGGAGGGGACGGATCCCAAAGATCCATCACGGGACACAAAATCCCGCCAGAAATCCTGGAATTCCCACCAAAACCTCCTGAAACCCACCGAAATCCCAGGAAACTCCCTGGAAATTCCAGGAAACTCCCCCAAATCCCACTGAAATCCCACCAGAACCCCAAAACTCCCTGGAAATTCCACTAAATGCCCCAAATCCCACCAGAACCCCCAAAATTCCATGGAAATCCCACTAAATGCTCCAAATCCCACTCACCCTTCCTGGGTCTCCGGCTCCAGCCCTTCTGCGGGGAAGGAAAGCAAAGAGAAACGGTGTTGGCACCACGGGATGTACCAGGAATACCGGGAATGAGCGGGAATTCCAAAGGGGGACATCAGGGATGAGCAGGAATTCCCCACCAGGAATGAGCAGGAATTCCATACTGGCAATACTGGGAATTCCATACTGGGAATACTGGGAATTCCCCACTGGGAATGAACAGGAATTCCGCACTGGGAATACCTGGAACTCCATACCAGGAATAAGCAGGAATTCCATACTGGGAATGACCAGGAATTCCCCACCAGGAATGAGCAGGAATTCCATACTGGCAATACTGGGAATTCCACACCAGGAATGACCAGGAATTTCACAGGGGAATATCGGGAACTCCATACCAGGAATAAGCAGGAATTTCGTACTGGGAATGAGCAGGAATTCCACACTGGGAATACCGGGAATTCTGCACCAGGAATGACCAGGAATTCTACATGGGAATACCAGGAACTCTATACCAGGAACTCCATACCAGGAATAAGCAGGAATTCCATACTGGGAATGAGCAGGAATTCCGCACTGGGAATGAACAGGAATTCCATACTGGGAATACTGGGAATTCCCCACCGGGAACAGTGGGAATTCCCCACTGGGAATACTGGGAACTCCATATCAGGAATAAGCAGAAATTCCATACTGGGAATGACCAGGAATTTTCCACCAGGTATGAGCAGGAATTCCATACTGGCAATACTGGGAATTCCACACCAGGAATGACCAGGAATTTCACAGGGGAATATCGGGAACTCCATACCAGGAATAAGCAGGAATTTCGTACTGGGAATGAGCAGGAATTCCACACTGGGAATACCGGGAATTCTGCACCAGGAATGACCAGGAATTCTACATGGGAATACCAGGAACTCCATACCAGGAACTCCATACCAGGAATAAGCAGGAATTCCATACTGGGAATGAGCAGGAATTCCGCACTGGGAATGAACAGGAATTCCATACTGGGAATACTGGGAATTCCCCACCGGGAACAGTGGGAATTCCCCACTGGGAATACTGGGAACTCCATACCAGGAATAAGCAGAAATTCCATACTGGGAATGACCAGGAATTTTCCACCAGGTATGAGCAGGAATTCCATACTGGCAATACTGGGAATTCCACACCAGGAATGACCTGGAATTTCACAGGGGAATATCGGGAACTCCATACCAGGAATAAGCAGGAATTTCGTACTGGGAATGAGCAGGAATTCCACACTGGGAATACCGGGAATTCTGCACCAGGAATGACCAGGAATTCTACATGGGAATACCAGGAACTCCATACCAGGAACTCCATATCAGGAATAAGCAGGAATTCCATACTGGGAATGAGCAGGAATTCCACACTGGGAACACTGAGAATTCTGCACCGGGAATGAACAGGAATTCCACAAGGGAATAGCAGGAACTCCATACCAGGAATAAGCAGGAATTTCGTACTGGCAATGAGTGGGAATTCCACACTGGGAATTCCACACCAGGAATGAGTGGGAATTCCACACTGGGAATGACCAGGAATTCTGCACCAGGAATGAACAGGAATTCCACAGGGGAATACTGGGAATTCCACACTGGGAATGACCAGGAATTCCACATGGAAATACTGGGAACTCCATACCACGAATAAGCAGGAATTTCGTACTGGGAATGCCAGGAATTCCACACCAAGAATAAGCAGAAATTCCATGCTGGGAATGAGCAGGAATTCCACACTGGGAATAAACAGGAATTCCACAAGGGAATACTGGGAATTCCACACTGGGAATACTGGGAATTCCACACCAGGAATGAGTGGGAATTCTGCACCGGAAATGAGCAGGAATTCCACACTGGGAACACTGTGAACTCCATACCAGGAATAAGCAGGAATTCCACACTGGGAATGAGCAAGAATTCCATACTGGCAATACTGGGAATTCCACACTGGGAATGAACAGGAATTCTACATGGGAATACTGGGAATTCCACATGGGAATGCCAGGAACTCCATGCCAGGAATAAACAGGAGTTTCGTACTGGGAATGAGTGGGGATTCCACACTGGGAATACTGGGAATGAAGAGGAATTCCACACTGGGAATACTGGGAATTCCACACTCGGAATGAGGGGAAATTCCTCTGGGAGTACTGGGAATTCCGCACCAGGAATGAATAGGAATTCCATACTGGGAATAAGCGGGAATTCCACACTGGGAACACTGAGAATTCTGCACCGGGAATGACCAGGAATTTCACAGGGGAATATTGGGAACTCCATACCAGGAATAAGCAGGAATTTCGTACTGGGAATGAGTGGGAATTCCACACTGGGAATACCGGGAATGAAGAGGAATTCCACACTGGGAATACTGGGAATTCCACAATCGGAATGAGGGGAAATTCCTCTGGGAGTACTGGGAATTCCGCACCAGGAATGAATAGGAATTCCACACTGGGAATGAGCAAAAATTCCACAAGGGGATACTGGGAATTCCACACCGGGAATGAGCGGGAATTCCACACTGGGAATACCAGGAATGCTCCTCACCGGAGCTGGGCGGGCGCCGCCGGCGCGGGGGCGCCTGGAGAGCGACGTCAGCACCGGGATCGGCTCCGGGATCAACTCCGGGATCAGCTCCCGAATCCGAGTCCTCGTCCTCCCCTTCCTCCTCCTCCTCCTCCTCCTCCTCGCTGTCCTCGAAGTCGAAGGCCTGGCCCAGATCCTCCATCCCCGCAGGGCCGGGGGGATCTGGGGGAGATCCTGCGTGGGAACGGGCATGGAAAACATGGAATGGGGCTCGGGAGAGCGGGAAATGGGAATGGGGAGGGATGGAAAAGGGGGAAAGGGAGGGGATGGAAAAGGGATGGAGGGAAAAAGGGATGCAGGAAGAAAAGGGATGGAGGGAAAAAAAGGGATGGAGAAAAAAAGGGATGGATGGAAAAAAAGGGATGGATGGGGAAAAAAGGGATGGAGGGAAAAAGGGATGTAGGGAAAATGGGATGGATGGAAAAAAATGGATGGATGGAAGGAAAAAAGGGATGGATGGAGGAAAAAAAGGGATGGAGAAAAAAGGGATGGATGAAAAAAGGGATAGAGGGAAAAAAGGGATGGAGGAAAAAAGGGATGGAGAGAAAAAGGATGGAGAAAAAATGGGAGGGAGATGGGAGATAGAAGGGAGATGGAGACAAAGGAGGGAGAAGGAGGATGCAGGAGATGGAGGAAATGGAAAAGGAGATGGAGGAAATGGAAAAGGAGATGGGAAAAGGGAGATGGAAAAGGGGATGGAGACAAAGTGGGAGGGAGAAGGAGGTGGAGGAAGAGGAGGAGGATGAAGGAAAAGGGGAGGGAGGAGATAGAGGAGGGAGATGGAGGAGGGGAAAAAAAGGGATGGAGGAGGAGAATGGGGATGGAGAAAACCAGGGAAGGGAGATGGAAATGGAGGATGGAAAAGGGGACAGAGGAGAGGGAAGAGGAAGGGGGATGGAGGAGGGGAATGAAGGGAAAGGGGAATGGAGATGGAGCAGGGAGGAAAAGGGGGATGGAGGAGGAAAAGGGAGGAAAAGAGGATGGAAGAGATGGAGGGGAATGGGGGCAGAGATTGAGGAGGAAGACAAGGAAGGAGGGGATGGAGATGGAGGGGGCAAAATGGATGGAGGGGGAGTGGGAAATGAGAAGGGGGATGGAGGTAGAGGAGGGAGAAAAAAAGGAGATGGAGGGGGAGAATGGGGAGGGAAAAAGCAGGGAAGGGGGAAGGAAATGGAGGATGGAAAAGGGGATGGAGAAGGGAAAGGGGGATTGGCACCATGGCATCAGGAATGACACAGGCTCCAGGCCAGAAGCCCCCAGTTTATTGGAACCCCTTCTTTTATACCCTGCTACCAGTGCACCTGATTGGTCACTTAATTTTTTAAAAAATTAACACATTTCACATGAGTGGCTAATTAATCACCTTTGGGGTGAACATCTTGTGAGGAAAGCAGCTTGCTCCCAACACCCCCTGCAGGATTTTTACCATTGCTCCAAACACCCCGTGCAGGTTTTTTACCATTTATTTACAATTCCTTCTCCCTAAAACTTCCCAGACCATTGCTCCAAACACCCCCTGCAGGTTTTTTACCATTTATTCACAATTCCTTCTCCCTAAAACTTCCCAGATGGATCCATGGGAAAGCTCATCCAGCTTTCCCTCTCTCTGACCAGGCTGTCACATCCACAGGGGATGGAGGAGGAGGAGGAGGGAAAAGGGGCACGGGAATGGAGGGAAAGGGGAGGGAAAACAGGAGAATGGAAGGGAAGGGGGAGGGAGAGGGATGGGAAGGGAACGGGCACTGGGAATGGAGGGAGGGAATCAGGGAAACAGGGAAACAGGGAAATAGGGGACCAGGGAAATAGGGAAACAGGGAATCAGGCAACGACAGAAATAGGGACAGGGAAATGGGGAATCAGGGAAATAGGGAAAGGGAAATAGGGGGATAAGGAATAGGGAAACAGGGAAGTAGGGAAAGAGGGAATCAGGGAAATTGAGATAGGGAGATAGGGAATCAGGGAGCAGGGAAATAGGGAAAAGGGAACTAGGGAAATAGGGAATCAGGGAATCAGGGAAATAGGGAAATAGGGAAAAGGGAACTAGGGAAATAGGGAATCAGGGAATCAGGGAAATAGGGACAGGGAAATAGGGAAATAGGGAAAAGGGAAATAGGGAATCAGGGAAATAGGGACAGGGAAATAGGGAAAAGGGAACTAGGGAAATAGAGAATCAGGGAAATAGGGAATCAGGGAAATAAATAGGGAATCAGGAAACAGGGAAATAGGGACAGAGAAATAGGGGAATGGGGAATCAGGGAGCAGGGAAATAGGGACACAGAAATAGGGGAACAGGGAAACAGGGAATCAGGGAAATAGGGATAGGGAAATAGGGAATCAGGGAGCAGGGAAATAGGGAACAGGGAACCAGGGACAGAGAACAGGACCAGCAGCCCCCAGATCCAAGATCCTTCCGTGTTTTCCCAATCCCCAGAGGCTCCAGGTGGGATATCTGGGATACACTGGGTGCTGCTCCCTCCTTCCCACCCTGGGCTGGCCATCCCAAAATTCCCAAAATCCCCCAAAATCCCCAAAATCCCAAATTCCCGAAGCCGAGGCTGACAGTACCTACTGCGGGCGGGGGGGACGAGGCCATGGCGGGGGGGGCTCAGCTGCTCCAGGGGCGTTCCTGCAGAAAACAGGGAAAAAGGGTTGGGAAAATGGGAAAAAGGGTTGGGAAAATGGGAAAAAAGGTTGGGAAAATGGGAAAAAGGGTTGGGAAAGGGTTGGGAAAGGGTTGGGAAAGGGGGAAAAAAGGGCTGGAAAAGGATTGTGAAAGGGTTGGGAAAGGGGGGAAAGGGTTGGGAAAGGGTGGGGGAAAGGGTTGGAAAAAGGGTTGGGAAAGGGGGGAAAGGGGCTGGGAAAAAGGGCTGGAAAAGGGTTGGAAAGGGGGAAAAAGGGTTGGGAAAGGGTTGGGAAAGGGGGAAAATGGGTTGGGAAAAAGGGGGAAAGGGTTGGGGAAGCGTTGGGAAAGGGGGGAAAAGGTTTGGAAAAGGGTTGGAAAAGGGGCAAAAGGGTTGGGAAAAGGGAAAAAAGGGCAGGAAAAGGGTTGGGAAAAGGGTTAGGAAAAAGGGTTGGAAAAGGGGGGAAAGGGTTGGAAAGGGAGGAAAAGGGTTGGGAAAGAGGGGAAAGGGTTTGGAAAAGGGTTGGGAAAGGCGGAAAAGGGTTGGGAAAAAGGGTTGGAAAAGGGGAAAAAGGGTTGGAAAAGGGGAGATGATTGGAAAAAGGGGAAAAAAGGTGGGGAAAAGGGTTTGGAAAAGGTTGGGAAAGGAGGAAAAAGGGTTGGAAAAGGGGGAAAGGGGAAAAAAGAGTTGGGAAAGGGGGAAAGGGGGAAAAACACTTGGGAAAGAGGAGAAAAGGGTTTGGAAAAGGGGAGAAACATTGGAAAAGGGGTAAAAGAGTGAAAAAAGGTTAGAAAAGGGGCAAAGGGGGGAAAAGGGGGATCAGCCCAAATCCCAGCCCTGGAAAGAACCAGGAGGCTCCAGCGGGACGGATCCAGCTCAGGCTCCAGCTCGGGCAGGGAGCTGGGAAGGGCTCAGGGAGGATTTATCCCGGGAATTGTGGATCCTGCTCGCAGGGAAGGGCGGGAAGCTCCAGGATCCGGCCGGGATCGATGCCGGGATCGATGGAGCATCCGCCCGGAACCGAGAGCGCCTGGAGGGCACCGGGAAGGGCGGCAAGGTCGGAGCCTTGGGATGATCCCAAGGGATGATCCCGGGAAAGGTTGGGATTTTCCCTCCTGGAATTGTTTTCCTGCAGTGGGAACCCCACCTGGGAATTTTCCCTGCGGATGCGATGCCGAGCGGGCCAGAAATCCAGGAGAGGAATTCACCGAGAAAAAGGAGATCAATCCCCAAAAACTGGGAGAAGAATCCCCAAAAACTGGGAGAAAAATCCCAAAAAAAGGAGATGAATACACAAAAAAAACCCAGATCAATCCACAAAAAAATGGGAGAAGAATCCCCAAAAACTGGGAGGAAAAATCCCCAAAAAATGAGATGAATCCACAAAAAAAACAGATGAATCCACAAAAAAAACCCAGATCAATCCACAAAAAAAAAAAAAAAAAGGGAGAAAAATTTCCAAAATCCCAGGAGAAGAATCCCCCAAAAATCAGGAGAAGAATCCCCAAAAACTGGGAGAAAAATCCCAAAAAAAGGAGATGAATACACAAAAAAAACCCAGATCAATCCACAAAAAAATGGGAGAAGAATCCCCAAAAACTGGGAGGAAAAATCCCCAAAAAATGAGATGAATCCACAAAAAAAATCCAGATCAAGCCACAAAAAAAAAAGGGAGAAAAATCCCCAAAAAACCCAAGATAAATCCACCAAAAAAAAACCCCAGACGAATCCACAAAAAAATGGGAGAAGAACTTCCAAAATCCCAGGAGAAGAATCCCCAAAAAAACAGGACAAGAATCCCCAAAAACTGTGAGGAAAAACCCCCAAAGAACCAGATGAATCCACAAAATCCCAGGAGATCAATCTCCAAAAACCAGGACAAGAATCTACAAAAAAACAGGAGATAAATCCCCAAAAACCAGGACAAGAATTTCCAAAATCCCAGGAGAAGAATCCAGAAAAACCAGGAGAAGAATCCCCAAAATCCCAGGGAAGTTCCGGAACCGGAAATTCCCAGGACACCGAGAATTCCCAATTTCTGCAGCTCCAGAAAAAGCCCCAAAATTGGGAATCCTCCGGAAAAACAACCCCAGGATTGGGGTCGGGATTGGAATCCGGCCCCTTCCCGCTCCGGGTCCCTCTCCCAGCGGGAATTGTGGTCAATCCCAAATTTATCCAGGGAAAAGGTCACTCCCGTTTGGAGCGCTGAGCTCAGCCCAGCCCAGCCCAGATTTATCCCAGGCCTCCAAAATAATCCTGGGATTGGGATGGATCCAAGGGAAAAAGGGATTTTTCCTGGAGTGTTCTGCACAGTGAGGGGTGGGAACGAAACAAATCCCATGGGATGAGGAAAAATTGGGATCTGTGGGAATGCACAGGGAGAGGAAAAGTGGGAAGCGGGAAAATCCATGGGAATGGGGAATGAGGATTCTCAGGAGCTGCTGGGGATCCGTGGAAATGAAGTGGGAGAGGAAAATCGGGAAGCAGGAATCCATGGAAATGAAGTGGGAGAGGAAAATCGGGAAGCAGGAATCCATGGAAATGAAGTGGGAGAGGAAAATTGGGATTCAGGATAATCCATGGAAATAAACAGGGAAAGGAAAATCGGGATTCAGGATAATCCAGGGATGTGGGGATGGGGAATCATCCCTGGGAATGTGGAGGTTTGGAAGCTGCGAGGGATCCGTGGAAATAAATTAGGAGAGGAAAAATGGGAAATGGGAGAGGAAAATGGGAAGTGGGATCCATGGAAATGAAGTGGGAGAGGAAAATTGGGATGCAGGAATCCATGGAAATGAAGTGGGAGGAAAATCGGGATTCAGGATAATCCATGGAAATAAACTGGGAAAGGAAAACCGGGAAGCAGGAATCCATGGAAATAAACTGGGAGAGGAAAATTGGGAAGCAGGAATCCATGGAAATGAAGTGGGAGAGGAAAATTTGGATTCAGGATAATCCAGGGATGTGGGGATGGGGAATCATCCCTGGGAATGTGGAGGTTTGGAAGCTGCGAGGGATCCGTGGAAATAAATTAGGAGAGGAAAAATGGGAAGTGGGAGAGGAAAATGGGAAGTGGGATCCATGGAAATGAAGTGGGAGAGGAAAATCAGGAAGCAGGAATCCATGGAAATAAACTGGGAGAGGAAAATCGGGATTCAGGACAATCCAGGGATGTGGGGATGGGGAATCGGCCCTGGGAATGTGGAGGTTTGGGAGCTGCAGATTTATCCCAGGCCTCCAAAATAATCCTGGGATTGGGATGGATCCAAGGGAAAAAGGGATTTTTCCCAGAATGTTCCATGCAGACAGGGGTAGGAACATCCCAGGAGCAAAACAAATCCCATGGGATGAGGAAAAACGGGATCTGTGGGAATGCACATGGAGAGGAAGAGCGGGAAGCAGGAAAATCCATGTGAATGGGGATTCCCAGGAGCTGCTGGGGATCCGTGGAAATGAAGTGGGAGAGGAAAATCAGGAAGCAGGAATCCATGGAAATGAACTGGGAGAGGAAAATTGGGATTCAGGATAATCCAGGGATGTGGGGATGGGGAATCATCCCTGGGAATGTGGAGGTTTGGGAGCTGCGAGGGATCCGTGGAAATAAATTAGGAGAGGAAAAATGGGAAGTGGGAGAGGAAAATGGGAAGTGGGATCCATGGAAATAAACTGGGAGAGGAAAATTGGGAAGCAGGAATCCATGGAAATAAACTGGGAGAGGAAAATTGGGATTCAGGATAATCCATGGAAATAAACAGGGAAAGGAAAATCGGGATTCAGGATAATCCAGGGATGTGGGGATGGGGAATCAGCCCTGGGAATGTGGAGGTTTGGGAGCTGCGAGGGATCCATGGAAATCAATCAGGAGAGGAAAAGTGGGAAGCGGGAGAGGAAAATGGGAAGTGGGATCCATGGGGATCCATGGGGCAGGAAAAAGGGGATGCAGGAGAAGCCAAGGATGCTGGGATGGGAATGGAGATTCCCAAGGAGGCCCCAGCGCCGGGAGCAGCGGGATCCAAACCCCGGCCCGGCCTGGCCTCTCCCATCCCGGGGTATTTTTATCCTGGAATATTTTTATCCCTGGCACCGGAGCTGCTGCCTGGAGGAGACACTGAGGGATCCACCCTGGGATCATCCAGGGACCATCCCAGGGATCCAGATCCACACTGGGAGATCATCCCATGGATCCAGATCCATCCTGGGATCATCCCATGCATCCAGATCCATCCTGAGATCATCCCATGGATCCAGATCCATCCTGGGATCATCCCATGCATCCAGATCCATCCTGGGATCATCCCATGGATACAGATCCATCCCAGGGATCCAGATCCATCCTGGGATCCTCTCAGGGATCCGGATCCATCCCATGGATCATCCCAAAGATCCGGATCCATCTCAGGATCATCCTGAGCCCTTCCCATGGATCTGAATCCATCCTGGGATCATCCCAGGGATCCAGATCTGCCCTGGGATCATCCCATGGAACCAGATCCATCCTGGGATCATCCCAGGGATCCAGATCCATCCAGGGACCATTCCACAGATCTGGATCCATCCTGGGATCACCCAGGGACCATCCCAGCGATCCAGATCCATCCTGGGTTCATCCCATGGATCCAGATCCATCCAGGGATCATCCAAGAATCTGGATCCATCCCAGGCATCATCCCATGGATCCAGATCCAACCCAGGATCATCCCAGGGATGTGGATCCAGATCTGCCCTGGGATCCTCTCAGGGATCTGGACTGATCCCACTTGGATTGGATCAGGGATTGGAAACAGTGGGGGCAAAATCCAGGATCCATCCCAGCAGGGAATCTGGGATCCATCCCAGTGGGAAATCCAGGATCCAACCCCGTAGGAAATCTGGGATCCCTTCCAGCAGGAAATTCAGGATCCATCCCAGTGGGATTCGCCAGGAATCGGCCCCACCCTGCTGCTAATCCCAGGAATAAATAACTGGGAATGAAAACCTGGGAATAAATAAATAATGATCTTCCCCAAAATCCCCTTTACCTTCCTCAAATTCCCCTTCATTTGGCCCCAAAAATTTCCCTTTATTTTTCCCCAAAATTCCCTTAATTTTTCCCAAAACTCCCTTTCATTAGGCCCCAAAATTCCTTTTATTTACCAAATAAAAATTCCCTTCATTTCTCCCAAAATCCCCTTTATTTGTCCCAAAATTCCCTTTATTTTTGTTACCGTCGGGAATTCCCCTTCCCATTCCCGGCTTTTTGGGAGTTCTAAATCCAATCCTTAGGGAAAAACTGGGAATTTTTGAGTGGGAATAACAGCAGGAATTGCTGAGACAGTGGGGAGGGGAAGGCTCATCCCAACGGGAAAACCTCTGGATATCGGGATTTGGGGTGGGAATGGGGATTTGGGGTGGGAACAAGGATTTCTGGGTGGATCCAGGAATTTCCAAGTGCATCCATGGATTTAGGGGTGGATCCAGGGATTTAGGGGTGGGAATGGGGATTTCTGGGTGAATCCATGGATTTGGGGGTGAATCCATGGATTTGGGGGTGGATCCAGGGATTTAGGGCTGGAAACAGGAATTTGGGGATGGATCCAGGGATCTGGGGACAGATCCAGGGATTTTGGGGATGGATCCAGGGATTTGGGGCTGGGTTTTTGGGAAGCAGGGACAGCAGGAAAATCAGGAATGGCTGTGACCGCTCTGCCCACCGGGAAAACCTCTGGATGCGGGAATTTGGGGTTGGAAATGGGGATTTGGGGCTGGATCCATGGATCTGGGGCTGGATCCAAGGATTTGGGGATGGATCCAGGGATTTGGGGCTGGATCCAAGGATTTGGGGCTGGATCCAGGGATTTGGGGCTGGACCCAGGGATTTAGGACTGGATCCAAGGATCTGAGCCTGGATCCTGCGATTTAGGGCTGGATCCAGGGATTCGGGGACGGATTCAGGGATTTGGGGCTGGACCCAAGGATTTGGGGCTGGGATTTTGGGAAGCAGGGGCAGCAGGAAAATCAGGAATGGCTGTGACAGCAGCGAGCACCGGGCGGGCTCTTCCCGCTGGGAAAACATCTGGATGCAGGAATTTGGGGATGGAAATGGGGATTTAGGGGCTGGATCCAGGGATTTTGGGGCTGGACCCAGGGATTTGGGGCTGGACCCAGGGATTTGAGGCTGGATCCAGGGATATGGGGCTGGGCCCAGGGATTTGGGGCTGGGTCCAGGGATTTAGGACTGGGTCCAAGGATCTGAGCCTGGATCCTGTGATTTAGGGCTGGATCCAGGAATTTGGGGACGGATGCAGGGATCTGGGGCTGGGTCCAGGGATCTGGGGTAGGATCCAGGTATATCTGGGTCTGGCTCCAAGGATTTGGGGCTGTCTCCAGGGATCTGGGGCTGGATCCATGGATTTGGGCTGGCTTTTCGGGAAGCAGGGGCGCCAGGCAAAGCGGGGCCGGCCGGGGCAGAGAGCAGCCGGGAATACCCCTGGAAGTTGGGGGCTCTGAGGGCGGACCCCGGGGTTCGGGAGCCGGGAATGGGCTGACCTGGGCAGGCCGCGGCCGCCGCTCGGTGTCCGCATGGGCCGCGGGCCGGGAGGCGCCGATCCCGGCGGGATCCGCTGGTGCCGGGATCCGCCCGGGGCTCTCCCGGTACCGGCGCTGGGCCCGCGATCCCCGAATCGCGCCGGGAGCGCCGGGCCCGGCCCGGAGCCGCTGCCAGCGGAGCGAGGGATGCCGGGATTTGGGAATCATCGCCTTCCCTCCTCCCCTTCCTCCTCCTCCTCCTCCTCCTCCTTTCCTGCCTTTCCCCTTCCTGCTCTTCCCGCTTTTCCTGCTCTGCCTCCTCCCGCTTCTCCTGCTTTGCCTGCTCCTCTTTTTTCCTCATTTTCCTCCTCCTCTTCCTTTTCCTGCTCCTCCTTTTCGTGTTTATTCTGCTTTTCCTTCTCTTTTTCCTTCTTTTCCTCCTCCTCCTTTTCCTGCTTTCCCTGCTCCTCTTTTTCCTCCTTTTCCTTCTTCTCTTTTTCCTTCTTTTCCTCTTTTTCCTTTTCCTCTTTTTTCTCTTTTTCCTCTTTTTCTCCTTTTCCTCCTTTTCCTCCTCTTTTCCTCCTCTTTTCCTGCTTTTCCTGCTCCTCTTTTTCCTTCTTTTCCCTTTCCATATTTTCCTCTTTTTCCTCCTTTTCTTGCTCCTCCTTTTCGTGTTTCTTCTGCTTTTCCTTTATCTCTTTTTCCTCCTTTTCCTCCTATTCCTCCTCCTCCTTTTCCTGCTTTCCCTGCTCCTCTTTTTCCTCCTTTTCCTTCTCCTCTTTTTCCTTCTTTTCCTCTTTTTCCTTTTCCTCTTTTTCCTCTTTTTTTCCTTTTCCTCCTTTTCCTCCTCTTTTCCTGCTTTTCCTGCTCCTCTTTTTCCTTTTTTTCCCTTTCCATATTTTCCTCTTTTTCCTCCTTTTCCTCCTTTTCCTGCTCCCACTTTTCCTGCTCCTCCTTTTCGTGTTTCTTCTGCTTTTCCTTTTCCTCTTTTTCCTCCTTTTCCTCCTATTCCTCGTCCCCCTTTTCCTGCTTTTCCTGCTCCTCTTTTTCCTTCTCTTCCCTTTCCAGCTTTTCCTCTTTTCCCTCCTTTTCCTGCTTTTCCTGCTTCTGCTGCTTTTCCTTCTCTTTTTCCTCCTTTTCCTCCTCCTCCTCCTTCTCTTCCCTTTCCTCCTTTCCCTCTTTTTCCTCCTTTTCCCACTTTTCATCTTCCTCTTTTTCCTCCTTTTCCTGCTTTTCCTGCTCCTCTTTTTCCTTCTCTTCCCTTTCCAGCTTTTCCTCTTTTTCCTCCTTTTCCTCTTTTTCCTCCTTTTCCTCCTTTTCCTCCTCCCTCTTTTCCCACTTTCCCTCCTGTCCTGCTTTTCCCACTTTTCCAGGTTTTAGGAGGGAAAACCTTTCCCAGATTATTTTTGGGAAGCAGCAAAAGCGAGCATGGGGCTTCATGAATTAAAGGAAAATTTCCTGAGATTTTTGGGAATTAAAGTGATTTTTCCTGACTTTTCCTATTTTTTTTTTCTACTGAGAATTAAAGTGATTTTTCTGAAGATTTTTCCTGGGATTAAAATGAATTTTCCAGGGTTTTTTTGGGGTTTTTTTCTAGGAATTAGAGTGTTTTTCCTGGAGCTTTTCCCAGGGATTTAAAGTGATTTTTCTGGAGGTTTTTTCCTGGAAGTAAAGTGAATTTTCCTGGTTGCTTTTGTTGGTGGTTTTGTTGTTGTTGTTGTTGTTGTTAATTTTTGAGGGGTTTGGGGGGATCTTTTTGTTTTGTTTCTTTCCCCAGAAATTAAAATTATTTTTCTGGAGGTTTTCTCCAGGATTAAAGTGATTTTTCTGGGAATTAAAGTGATTTTTCTGGATTTTTATCCTGGGATTTACAGTTATTTTTCCTGGAATTTACACTGATTTTCTGGCAGTTTTTTGGGAATTAAAGTGAATATTCTGGATTTTTTTTTTCCTGGGAATTACAGTGATTTTTCCTGGCATTAACAGTGATTTTCCCCATATTTACACAGTTTTATTTTTGGGATCCAGCCCTCTCCTGCAGTTATTTTCTTAGGATCCCACCATTTCCCGCAGGTTTGGTGGGGTTTTTTTTGGGATCCAACCCTTTCCCAGCGTTCTTTTGGGATCCAACCATTTCTTGCATCTTTTTGGGGCAGATCCAACCCTTTCCCATTGCCTGGGGTTTTTTTTGGGATCCAACCCTTTCCCACAATTTTTTTGGGATCCAACCCTTTCCTATGTTTTTTTTGGGGAGGGATCCAACCCTTTCCCAGCGTTTTTTAGGGATCCAACCCATTCCTGCAGCTTTTTGGGGCAGATCCAACCCTTTCCCATTGCTTGGGGTTTTTTTTGGGAATCCAAGCCTTTCCTAGTGTTTTTTTTTTGGGGGGGGGGGGGAATCCAACACTTTCCTGCAGCTTTTTGGGGCAGATCCAACCCTTCCCTGCCAGTTTCATTTTTCAGATCCAACCCTTTCCCACAGGTGTTTTTTTGATCCAACCATTTCCTTGTGGGTTTTTTGGGATCGGGAATGCGCACACCCCAAACCCGCCCCTCCAGAGCCCCCCCGGGCGCGCATTCCCGACCCATTCCCGGTTTTCCAGCCGCCCCCATCGCAGAGAAGCTCACCTGGGCCGGGAGAAGCGGGAGCGCGCCGGGATCGCCCCGCGGAGCGGAGCGGAGCGGCCGGGCCGGGCTCGGGCGGGGCCGGGCGGGAGCGGGGCCGGGCTCCAGCCGAGCCTGAAATTCCAGGGGATCGTTCCAGGGGATCGTTCATGGGGATCGTTTCAGGAGATCATTGCAGGGGATCATTCATGGGGATGATTCCAGGGGATCATTCCAGGGGGTCGTTCCAGGGGATCGTTCCAGGGGATCGTTCCAGGGGATTGTTCCAGAGGATGGTTCCAAGGGATCATTCCGGGGGTCATTGCAGGGGATCGTTCCAGGGGATTGTTCCAGAGGATGGTTCCAGGGGATCATTCCGGGGGATCATTGCAGGGGATCGTTCCAGCGGGTCATTCCAGAGGATCGTTCCAGGGGATCATTCCAGGGGGTCATTCCAGGGGATCGTTTCAGGAGATCGTTCCAGGGGATCTTTCCAGGGGATCGTTCCAGGGGATCATTCCATGGGATGATTCCAGGGGATCGTTCCAGGGGATCATTCATGGGGACCATTCCAGGGGATCATTCCAGAGGATCGTTCCAGGGGATCTTTCCAGGGGGTCTTTCCATGGGATGATTCCAGGGGATCATTCCAGGGGATCATTTCAGGGGATTGTTCCAGAGGATTGTTCCAGAGGATGGTTCCAGGGGCTCATTCCGGGGGATCATTGCAGGGGATCATTCCAGGGGGTCATTCCAGAGGATCGTTCCAGGGGATTGTTCATGGGGATCGTTTCAGGAGATCATTCCAGGGGATCATTCATGGGGATGATTCCAGGGGGTCATTCCAGGGGATCATTCCAGAGGATCGTTCCAGGGGATCATTCATGGGGATCATTCTTGGGGATCATTCCAGGGGATCACTCCAGGGGGTCATTCCAGGGGATCATTCCAGGGGATCTTTCCAGAGCATCATTGCAGGGGACCATTCATGGGGATCATTCCAGGGGATTGTTCCAGGGGATCGTTCCAGGGGATCGTTCCAGGGGGTCATTCCAGGGGATTGTTCCAGGGGGTCATTCATGGGGATCATTCTAGGGGATCATTCCAGGGGATCGTTCCAGGGGATCGCCCGTGCATGCAGGGAGCGGGGATCCGCGCCGGGAAGGGATCCGGGCTGGGATTTGGGATGGGGAATTCACCAGGAATTGATCCGGGCTGGGATTTCTAATCAGGAATCCACCGAGAAGTGACCTGATCTGGGATTTTGGGATGGGGAATTTACCAGGAAGTGATTCGGTATGGGGAATTAATGGGAATTATCCAGCCTGGGATTTTGGGATGGGGAATTCACTGGGAATTATCCGGCCTGGGATTTCTGATCAGGAATCCACCAGGAATTATCCAAGCTGGGATTTTGGAATAGGGAATTCACAGGGAAGTGATCTGAGCTGGGATTGTGGGATGGGGAATTCATGGGAATTATCCAGCTGGGATTTCTAATGGGGAATCCACTGGGAAGTGATCTGAGCTGGGATTTTGGGTTGGGGAATCCACCGGGAATTGATCCAAGATGGGATTTCTGATGGGGAATTCACTGGGAATTGTCCAACTGGGATTTCGGGATGAGGAATTAATGGGAATTGTCCAGCCAGGATTTCTGCATGGGGAATTATCCAACCTGGGATTTTGGGATGGGTAATCCATCAGGAATTGTCCAGAGGGGATTTTGGGGTGAGGAATTATCCAGCTGGGATTTCTGGCTGTGGGAATTCATGGGAATTATCCAGCTAGGATTTCTGGATGGGGAATTCATGGGAATTATCCAGCCTCGGATTTCAGGATGGGGAATCCACCGGGAAGTGATCCAAACTGGGATTTCAGGATGAGGAATCCACCTGGAATTATGCAAACTGGGATTTCTGATGAGGAATTCATGGGAATTATCCAGCCTGGGATTTCTGATGGGGAATTCACCGGGAATTGTCCAGCCTGGGATTTCTGGATATAGGATCCCTGCCCAGAGCGGCTCCATGACCAGGATGGGGCAGAACCATGAAATGATCCCAAAAAGCCCCAGGAGTGACTTTTCCAAGGGTTTTCCAGGCAGGTCAGGGGGGGTTGATGGCTCCTGGCTTGGGAAAGAATTCCCAAAAAGTTCAGCAGGGTGGGTTGGATCAGCCTGGAAACATTGGGGATGGAGAGCTTGGAATGGGGTCAGGGCCACAGGGGTTGGATCCCACCCCCAGATCCTGGACCCAGGGAATGCTGGGAATGGGATCCCATTGGGAATCGGGCCCTAGGAGCCGGATCCCACCGGTGGATCCCAGAATTCCCCAGGATATTGGGATATAAAATTCCCTGGGACACTGGGAACAGGGTCTCAGGGCTGGGATCCTGGAATTCCCAGGGATGTTGGGATGTGGAATTCCTGGGATGTCGGGAATGTAGAACTCCCTGGGATGTTGGGAATGGGGTCCCAGGGCTGGGATCCCAGAGTTCCCCAGGATTTTGGGAATGTGGAACCCCCTGGATGTTGGGATGTGGAATTTTCTGGGATGTTGGGAATGAGGAATTCCCAAGACGTTGGGAACGGGGTCCCAGGGCTGGCATCCCAGAACTCCCAGGACGTTGGGATGTGGAACTCCCGGGATTTTGGGTTCCCATCCCTGCCCAGCCCCTCCCGCTCTCCCTGGGAGCCAACCCATGGAGATGTATGCAAATGCATGCAAATGAGGGGCGGGGACCGCCCGGACCGGTCTGGGCGGGATCCGGGCGGGGCCGGGAATGGGAAACATCCGGGCGGGACCGGGCGGGCCCCGCGCTCCGCCCCGGCTGCCCCGGGACTCACCCCGGCCCGGTTTGTGCTCCCAGCCCGGGTTTGCGCTCCTGGGCCCGGCTCGACCAGCGCGTTCCTGCTTTTGGGCTCAATTCGTACTGAAATTTAGCTTTGTGTTCTGATTTTTGTGTTCATGTTTACATGCCTATGTTAGATTTATACTATATCTATACTTATATCTATATCTATCTATATCTATATCTATCTATATCTATATCTATCTGTATCTATATCTATATCTATATCTATATCTATATCTATATCTATATCTATATCTATATCTATATCTATATCTATATCTATATCTATATCTATATCTATATCTATATCTATATCTATATCTATACTTATATCTATATCTATATCTATATCTATCTGTATCTATATCTATATCTATATCTATATCTATATCTATATCTATATCTATATCTATATCTATATCTATATCTATATCTATCTAATCTATATCTAATCTATATATCTATATCTATACCTTATCTATATCTGTATCTATATCTATTATTTATATGTATATTTCTCTTTCTATTTTATATATATTTATATTTATATTATATTTACATTATATTTATATTATATTATATTATATTATATTATATTATATTATATTATATTATATTTATATTTATAACATTTCGTTTTCTTTTAAGTTCGTTTCTATATCACTATATGTACTTACCATTATATTTATATTAATATTTACATTATGCTTATATTTAATGACGTGTTTTGATTTTAATGTTTATAGGTACATGTAGGCATTTTATGTTTATTATTTATATTTATAATTTATGTTTTTATTCCTACTTATACTGTTATATTTATAGTTCATGTTTTATGTTTCTATTTGTATTCTATTTATATTTCTATTTGTATTCATGTTTAAATTCAAATTTAGCTTTGTATTTTTATATTTATATTTACATGTATACGCTTATGTTGATATTTATATTTATATTTCATAGTTCGGTATATAAACCTATAAAACATTAATATATACAGATAGATCATATATAGTTATAGATATATAAATATAAATGTAAATATATAAACATAAACATAAATATATTTATAAACGTAAGTACATACATATCCATATATAAACTATAAAACATATATATGGTTTAAATATATTTTATGTAATGTTTTATAGTTTTATATTATTATGTTTTATGTTCTATGTTTATATTTTATATTCCTATTTATACTTATTGTTACATTTACATTTGTACTTTTATCCGTGTTAATATTCAAATTCCTCTTTGTATTTTATTTTTATACTTACATATATATTATTGCTTATATTAATATATTATGCTCCTATTTACACTTACCATTATATTTACATTTGTATTTGCGTTTATATGTTTATATTCAAATTTATCTTTGTATTTTTATTTTTCATTTAATCCTATATTCATATCCACATTCATATTTATACTTAAAAGTTATATTTACAACTTTACATTTATCTTAAAGATTATACTTATTGTTTGTGTTCATGTTTATATTTGTATTTCTATATTTTAGTTGTATTTCTGGTTTATACTTTCTATACAGGTCTATACTTTATATTTCTATTTATACTTTCTTATTTATACTCACACTTGTATTACATTTATATTTATATTTATATTTATATTTATATTTATATTTATATTTATATTTATATTTATATTTATATTTATATTTATATTTTATTTCTGTTTAATATTCGCATTTCTATTTCTATTTTAAAATGTATGTTTATAGCTTTACATTTATTTTAACATTTCTATGTTTATATACATTTACATATTCAAATTTCCTCATTTAAATAAATATTTTAATTAATCCTTCCAATCCATCCAGATCTTTCCATTGCACATTTATTAAAACTAATCATGACTATTAATTACCAGTGTTAATGAGGCACGGAATGATCTCCATTCCCAGAAATTCCGGGATTTTCCCGGGATTCCCAGCACATTCCAGAGGCTTCCCCTGCTGGATCCCTTTCCCAGGAATATCCCAACTTTTCCAGAGGGTTTTGGGATTATTCTCGAGTTAAACACCGGGATCTTCACAGAAATCCATCCATGGAATTGTGGGGCTTCAATTGCATCGTTCCCACCCTTCCCAAGGAATATCCATCCCAATTTTCCAAAGGATTTTGGGAGTGGTTTTGAATGGAATTCCGGGATTTGGGCAGGAGAGGGGCAGGGCTGACCTTGATCCCAAATCCCCAATCCCTAATCCTGCTTTTCCAGCCCCAAATCCCCCAAATCCCTCGGCACAGCTCGGAAGTTGAGTGGATCCAGAATTCCAGCTCAGCCCTTGCTCCTTCCTATGAAATTCCCAGCAAATTCCCAGCAAAACCCTACAAACTCCTGACAAATTCCCAACCAATTCCCAGCCTTGGATCCATCCCATTCCAAACTAAATCCCAGAAAAATCCTGTTTGTGTCACCCGGAGCCTCTGCAGTTCCTGGAAAATCTCTGGAGCTGTGGCCTGGCTGGAAAAGGAGCCTGGGAAGGGCCTGGAATGGATCCCATCCCTGAATCCCACAGATCCTATGGATCCCATCCCTGAATCCCACAGATCCTATGGATCCCATCGCTGAATCCCACAGATCCCATCCCTGAATCCCACAGATCCTATGGATCCCATCGCTGAATCCCACAGATCCCATCCCTGAATCCCACAGATCCCGATCCCAATCCCAGCCCCTATCCCCAGGCTGCTCCCAAGGTTTCCCTATTCCCAAGATTTCCACACAGGGTCCTGCTGCAAATCCCCCTTTTCCAGAAATCCCAATCCCATGGATATCCCAAATCCCTGAATCCCAGAGATCCCAATCCCATGGATATCCCAAATAGATCCCAATCCCATGGATATCCCAAATCCCTGAATCCCAGAGATCCCAATCCCATGGATATCCCAAATAGACCCCAATCCCATTGATATCCCAAATCCCTGAATCCCAGAGATCCCAATCCCCTTTCCCAGAGATCCCAATCCCATGGATATCCCAAATCCCAGAGATCCCAATCCCATGGATATCCCAGATAGACCCCAATCCCATTGATATCCCAAATCCCTGAATCCCAGAGATCCCAATCCCCTTTCCCATTGAGATCCCAATCCCATGGATATCCCAAATAGACCCCAATCCCATGGCTATCCCAGATCCCAGAGATCCCAATCCCATGGATATCCCAAATAGACCCCAATCCCATGGATATCCCAAATAGACCCCAATCCCATGGATATCCCAAATAGACCCCAATCCCATGGATATCCCAAATCCCGGAGATCCCAATCCCTTGGTATCCCAAATAGACCCCAATCCCATTGAGATCCCAATCCCATGGATATCCCAAATCCCTGAATCCCAGAGATCCCAATCCCCTTTCCCAGAGATCCCAATGCCATGGATATCCCAAATAGACCCCAATCCCATGGATATCCCAAATCCCAGAGATCCCAATCCCATGGATATCCCGAATCCCTGAATCCCAGAGATCCAAATCCCATGGATATCCCAAATCCCCTTTCTCAGAGATCCCAATCCCATGGATATCCCAAACAGACCCCAATCCCGCAGATACCCCAAATCCCACCCCGCGACGCTCCGGGGTTATCCCGGGTCAGCCGTTCCTGTTCCCGTTCCCGCTCCCTCGGGGCCGCAGCCGTTCCAGTTTTTCCGTCTCCCGGCCAAACCGGTTCCATCCGGCCTGTCCCGGCCTGCCCCCACATTCCCAGCTCCCTATAAATCCCGGCCGGGCCTTTTGGGGCCAAATCCCCTTTTTAGGGATCCCGTTCCAAGGGAAGGCTGGAAAATCCCTGAGCCGGCCCCGCTGCCCTCGGAGATTCCCGGGATAATTCCGTGAGTAGGGAATTCACCTTCTCCCTCCCTTCCTTCCAAGGAGTTTTGGGATTTTTGGGGTTTTTCCAAAGGAATTCTGCAGGCTCGGGGCCCATCCTGAAATTGCAATAAATTGAGGAATATCCTAAATTTATTCCAGTGAAATATCACAAATTTCTCCCAAAATTTTACAAATTTAATCACTAATTTATCCCAGTGAAACATCCCAAATTTATCCCAAATTTATCCCAAATTTAATCCAAATTTGTCCCAGTGAAAGGTCCCAAATTTAATCCCAATTATCCCAAATTTAATCCCACATTTATCCCTGAAATATCCCAAATTTTCAAAATTTAGCCCAAATTATCTCAAATTTACCCCAGTGAAATATCCCAAATTTATCCCAAAATTTTCCCAATTTAATCCCAAATTTATCCCAGTGAAACATCCCAAACTTATCTCAAATTTCCCATTTTTTTTCCAAATTTAATCCCTAATTTATCCCAGTGAAACATCCCAAATTTATTCCAAATTCCCCCAATTTAATCCCAATTATCCCAAATTTATCCCAGTGAAATATCCCAAATATATCCCAATGAAAAATCCCATATTTATCCTAAATATCCCAAATTTAATCCCAATTACTCCAAATTTATCCCAGTGAAATATCCCAAATTTAACTCAAATTTTCCAAATTTAGTCCCAATTATCCCAAATTTAATCCCACATTTATCCTTGAAATATGCCAAATTTTCCAAATTTAGTCCTAATTATCCCAAATTTACCCCAGTGAAATATTCCAAATATATTCCAAATTTAATCCCAATTATTCCAAATTTACCCCAGTGAAATATCCCAAATTTAGTTCAAATATCCTAAATTTATTCCATCAAAATATCCCAAATTTATCCCAAATATCCCAAATTTATCACAGCAAAATATTGCAAATTTATTTATCCCAGTGAAATATCCCAAACTTAATCCAAGTTATCCCATATTTAACCCCACATTTATCTGAGTGAAATATCCCAAATTTTCCAAATTTAGTCCCAATTATCCCAAATTTACCCCATTGAAATATTCCAAATTTATTCCAGTGAAATGTCCCAAATTTAACCCCAAATATCCCAAATTTATTCCATCAAAATATTCCAAATTTACCCCAGTGAAACATCCCAAATTTATCCCAAATATCCCAAATTTATCCCAAATTCCCAAGGCACCCCAAATTCCCATCCTTGCTATCAAGGAAATTTTCTGGTTATAAAAAAAAAATGGGATAAGAGGAGTGAAAAAAAAAAAAAAAAATCCACCTGGAATAAAGAGAATATTTCCATTTATTTACTGAAAAAATCCATTTTTTGACATGTACATTTCTTTTTGGAGTGGGAAAAACCTTTGGAATAAAGGCAATAAATTGATTTATTGGGAATATTTGCAGATGTGCTTTTGTTGTGGGGGGAAAAACTCCTTGGTTAAATATGACTTAATTTTTGGGAAAAAAAAAAAGTCCTTGGAATAAGTGAATTTAATTTTCGGGGAAAATCAATTGTAATAAGTGATTTTTTTTTTTGAGGGATGAATCTATTGGAATTAGTGGATTTAATTCTGAGGAGGAAAAAATCCTTGGCTAAATACACATTTATTTTTGGGGAGGAAACCCTTTACAATCTGTGCATTTATGATTTTGTGGGAACAAACCCTTTAGAATCTGTACATTTATTATTTTCTGGGAACACACCCCATGGAATCCTTGCATTTATCATTGATTTTTTTTGGGAACAAACTCCATGGAATCTGTGCATTTATCATTGATTTTTTGGGAGGAAACCTTATGGAATCTGTGCATTTTTTTATTTATGATTTTTTGGGGTAGAAGCCCCACGGAATCTGTGTGTTTATTATTTTTTTGGGGAACAAACCCCATGGAATCTGTGCTTTTTATTTTTTTTGGGGGGGGGAAAGAAACCCTATGGAATCCATACATTTATTATTTTTTGGGAACAAACTATGGAATCCGTGCATTTATTACTTATTATTTTTTAGGGTAGAAGCCCCATAGAATCCTTACATTTATGATTTTTTTGGGGAACAAACCCCATGGAATCTGTGCTTTTTTTTTTGGGGGGGGGGGGAGGAACAAACCCTATGGAATCCATATATTAATTAATTTTTGGGATAGAAACTCTATGGAATCAGTGCATTTATTCTTTTTTTTTTGGGGGGGGTAGAAACCCCACAGAATCCTTACAGTTATTAATTTTGGGGGAACAAACACCATGGAATTCGTGCATTTATTATGTATGATTTTTTGAGGTAGAAACCCCATGGAACGAGTGCATTTATGATTTTTTTGGGGAACAAACCCTATGGCATCTGTGCATTTATTCATTTTTTGGGAACAAACCTTATGGAATCCCTTCATTTATGATTTTTTGGGGCAGAAACCCCACGGAATCTGTGTGCTTATTATTTTTTTGGGGAACAAACCCCATGGAATCTGTGCTTTTTATTTTTTTTGGGGGGGGGAAAGAAACCCTATGGAATCCATACATTTATTATTTTTTGGGAACAAACTATGAAATCCGTGCATTTATTACTTATTATTTTTTAGGGTAGAAGCCCCATAGAATCCTTACATTTATGATTTTTTTGGGGAACAAACCCCATGGAATCTGTGCTTTTTTTTTTTTTTGGGGGGGGGAGGAACAAACCCTATGGAATCCATATATTAATTAATTTTTGGGATAGAAACTCTATGGAATCAGTGCATTTATTCTTTTTTTTTTGGGGGGGGTAGAAACCCCACAGAATCCTTACAGTTATTAATTTTGGGGGAACAAACACCATGGAATTCGTGCATTTATTATGTATGATTTTTTGAGGTAGAAACCCCATGGAACGAGTGCATTTATGATTTTTTTGGGGAACAAATCCTATGGCATCTGTGCATTTATTCATTTTTTGGGAACAAACCTTATGGAATCCCTTCATTTATGATTTTTTGGGAACAAACCTCATGGAATCAGCGCATTTATCATTAATGATTTTTTGGGAGGAAACCCTATGGAATCTGTGCATTTTTTTTTTTTTTTGAAACAAACGCCACGGAATCCTTACATTTATTTTTCGGGGGGAAACAAACCTTATGGAATCCGTGCATGTATTATTTATGATTTTTTTAGGGTAGAAACCCCATGGAACAAGTGGGTTTATGATTTTTTTGGGAACAAACCCCAAAAATGCACATGAAATCCCTGCATTTATAATTTTTTGGGGAACAAACTCCACAGAATCCTTACATTTATGATTTTTTGGGGGGAACAAACTCTATGGAATCTGTACATTTATTTTTTGGGAACAAACCCTATGGAATGCCTGCATTTATGATGTTTTGGGAAACAAACCCCATGGAACCTGTGGGGTTTTTTTTTTTGGGGGGGGGGGTAACAAACCCTCTGGAATCCTTACATTATGATTTTTTGGGGAACAAACTCTATGGAATCCCCGCAATTATGATTTTTTTGGGGGACAAACCCCACCGAATCCTTACATTTATGATTTTTTGGGGAAAAAAAAAAACCCCTTGGAATCCTTACATTCCAATCTTTACATTCCGTATTATTTTGAGGAGGGGCGAACAAACCTTATGGAATCCGTGCATTTATTATTTATAATATTTTGGCGTAGAAACCCCGCGGCATCCATACATTTATGATTTTTTTTTTTTTTTTTTTGTGTGGGGAACAAACCCCACAAAATCCTTGCATTAAGCCCCCTACCACCACCACCCTACACCCACCTTTCCTCTGGGATGGGGGGGGAAGGGGGTGTGAAAAAAAAAAAAAAAAAAAAAACACAAAAATCCCATTCCCCCTTCCTCAAACCCCCAAATCCTCAGATCCGATTTCGCAAAAAACGGGATGCGGAGGAGGGGCAGGACCGGGGGATATTCGGAGTCTTCCAGCCCTAAAGATGGAGCTGCTGGAGCCGCCGGAGCTGCGGGGCTCGGGGCCGCTCCCTCGCGGCCGCCCGGGATCCGGGCTCTTCTTTCTCCCTTTCCCCCTTTTCCTGCCCATCCATCCATCCATGTGCTTCTGTTTTGTATTGTCCCGCTCCTCGCCCGCACTCCCGCTTCCAGGGCATTCGGTGGGTGGGATTTGAGCAGGAAAAAAGAGAAAAAAAAAAAAAAAAACCAAAAAAAAAAAAAAAAAACAACCAACGAGGAGGAGGAGGGGAAAAAAAAAAAAGAAAAAAAAAAAAAACTCACCCAAAATTACCTTTTTTTTTTTTTTTTCTTCTTTTCCTGCAACAGGAACCGCCACCAAAAATAGTGCAAAGGCCCCGCGCCGCCGCTTTCTTTATGCTGCACCTCTCGCCCTAAAATCAGGTTTGGAATTGGGGGGTTAAAAAGTGGGGTTTGGGGGGTTTGGGGAGAGGGGTTTGGGGAGGGACGGGGGGGGGCGGAAAAATGGTTTTAAAAAAAAAAAAAAGGGGGAAAAAATAAAAGGCGGATCCACGTGGTGCGAGGGGGGCAGACAGAGATCCCATTGTTCCAGGGAAATCTGGGAATGGGAGCGCGGGGGGGCGGCGGGATGGACACGGGGGAGACCCCCGGGGGGGCTCTGCCCCTTCCCCAATCCACTAAATCGCCCCCACCCCGAAATCCGGCGGCAGCGCCCCGAGAGCGCCGGGGCTTTGGGGGTTTGGGGGTTCCGGGCGGTTTGGGGTGGGGATCCCAAATTCCCCCCGGTGCTCCCCTTGCCCCGCGATCCGCTTTGTCTCCGGGCCCTTTTCCTGCCCCGGATCCCCTGTGGGAACCCCCCGGGACCCTCCTGTGCACCCCCAAATCTCCCCGCGACCCCCCGTGTGTCCCCTTTGCACTTTCCAGCTCCCCCTTTTCCCGACCCCCTTTTCCAGCTCCCTCTCTTCCTGACCCCCTTTCCAAATCCCTTTTCCAGACCCCCTTTCCAGTCCCCCTTTTCTAGCTCCCCTTCCCTCTCCCCGTGCCCCCCTCATTCCATGTCCCCCAAATCCCCCATTTTCCCCTCCCCATGTCCCCAAATCGCATTTGTCCCATCCCATGTCCCCCAAGTCTCCCCATGTCCCCTGGCTGGGGGTCACCTGTGTCCACACATCCCCCCAAACCCCCTTGATGTCCCCATGTCTCCCACATCCCCCCAGTCCCCCCATCTGCCCCCATTCAGGATCCCCTCATATCACCCCCACAGGGGGTCCCCCCTTTCTCCCCCACGTCCCCGCTCTGTCCCCTCATTAGGGGTTCCACCTCTTATCCCCTCATGGCCACCACGGTGGGTCCCCCTTTTCCCCTCACCCCGTATCCCCCTTCTCCCCTCCAGCTGGGGTCCCTTATGTCCCCACACCCTGTCCCCCATCTCCCCTCAGCCCTTGTCCCCCTGCATCCCCTCCATGTCCCACTCACGGGGGTCTCCCCTTTCTGCTCCCATCCCGTCTCCCCTCATATCTCGCCCAACTCTCCTCATCCCATGTTCCCCAGATCTCCCATCTTCCCTCACCCCCTGACCCCAAATCTCTCATCTCTCCTCACCCCATGTCCCCGCCCTCACCCCGTCCCTGAAATCTCCCCTCTCTCTTCACCCCCTGTCCCCCCATCTCCCCTCACCCCGTGTCCCCTCTCATTCCCTAGTGCCCCCCCCACAGCGACTCCCTCTCCGTCCCCCTTTCCCCTCACTGTGTCCCCTCACCCCACTTCCCCCATTTCCCCTCACTGTTCCTCCTCACGAGGTGTCCCCATCTCCCCTCACCACGTGTCCCGGCGTCTGTGGGTGTCTGTCTCTGGGTGTCTCTGGGTGTCTGTGTGTCCCTGCCTGCCTGTCTGTGTGTCGCTGTCTGTGTGTCCGTGTGTCGCTGTCGGTGCGGCGGCTGACGCGTTCCCGCAGCCATGCCCCGCAGGAAGGCGGCGGGGCCGCCCTGGGACGCTGCGGGCCCGGGCCCTCAGGGCGGCGGGCGGCGGCGGCCGGGTCCTCAGGGCGGCGGGCGGCGGCGGCCCCGGCCCAGCGGCGGCAGCAGCGGCGGCAGCAGCGAGGAGGAGGCGCCCCGGGAGCGGCGGCCGCGGGACGGCAGCCCCGGGGCCCGCAGGCCCGGCAGGCCCGGCGGGGCGGCGGCAGCGGCGGCGGCGGGGCCCGGAGGCCCCGGGGCCCGCGGGCAGAGCATGGTGATCTGCGAGCCCGAGCACAGCAAGGAGCGCATCGTGAGCTCGGGGGGGAGGGCGGCAGCAGCCCCGGGACCCTGGGGTACCCCCCGTGCCCCGTTGTGCCCCATGAGAGATCCCCACTGTGCCACCATTGTGCCCCCAGTGTGCCCCCATTGTGCCACATTGCACATCCCCCCCGTGCCCCATTGCGCCCCATGAGACACCCCCAGTGTGCCCCCATTGTGCCCCATGAGACACCCCCACTGTGCCTCATTACACCCCCCTACTGTGCCCCCATTGTGCCCCATGAGACACCCCCAGTGTGCCCTCATTGTGCCCCATTACACACCCCCACTGTGCCCCTATTGTGCCCCTTTATACACCCCCGCCGTGCCCCCTTGTACCTACTGTTCCACCCCTAATACACCCCAAAACCCCTGCAGCCCCTGATGCCCCCCATCCCACCCCACTGCACCCCAAATTCCACCCCACTGCACCCCCTGACCTCCGTCCCACCCCACTGCAGCCCTTCCAGCACCCCATCATTGCCCCCATGTCCCTGCTGTCCCCATGTCCCTGCTGGCTCTGTCCCCAGTGTCCCCCACATCCCCTCTGCACCCCCAATGTCCCCTGTGTACCCCACACCCCAAATGTCCCCCACATCCCCCACGATGCCATGTCCCATGTGTCCCCTACATCCCCAATGTCCCCTGTGTCCTCCCCATCCCCGCTGCTCCTTCTGTCCCCACATTCCTGTTCCAGATGACCCCAAGGTCCCTCACATTCCCCACATCTTCCCCCCTTCCTGATGTCCCCGATGTCCCATGTCCCTCCCATCCCCAGTGTCCCCAGTGTCCCCAATGTCCTGTGTCCCACCCTCAATATCCCCAATGTCCTGTGTCCCTCCCATCCCGTGTCCCACAATGTCCCCATGTCCCCCACATCCCTGATGTCCCACAATGTTCCATGTCCCTACATCCCTGATGTCCCCAATATGCCCCATGTCCCCAGCCTCCCACTCACCCTCAAAGTCCTCCATGTCCTCTCATGTTCCTGATGTCCCCATGTCCCTGATGTTCTTGATGTCCCCAGGTCCCCAATCCCTGATGTCCCACAGTGTCCCGTGTCCCTCACATCCTTGATGTCCTCAATATCCCCCACAATGTCCCCAGTATCCCCCATGTCCCCCCACATCCCTGATGTCCCACAATGTCCCCTGTGTCCCCCACAGCCCTGATGTCCCCAATGTCCCCAGCATCCCACTCACCCCCAAAGTCTTCCATGTCCTCCTGTTCCTGATGTCCCTGTGTCTCCCTGTCCCCGTGTCCCTGATGTTCCCGACGTCTCCTGATGTCCCCAATATCCCCCACAATGTCCCCAGTATCCCCCACAATGTCCCCCACAGCCCTGATGTTCCCAATGTCCCCAGCATCCCCCTCACCCCTAAAGTCCTCCACGTCCTCCCGTGTTCCTGATGTCCCCATGTCCCTGATGTCCCAATGTCCCCCATGTCCTTGATGTCCCTGATGCCCCTGTGTCCCTAATGTCCCCATGTCCCTGATGCCCATGTCCCTGATGTCCCTGTGTCTCTGATATCCCCGTGTCTCTCTGTCCTTGATGTCCCCATGTCCCCAATGTCCCCAGTGTTCCTGATGTCCCCCAATGTCCTTGATGTCCCTGATGTTGATGTCCCCAATGCCCATGTCCCCTGATGTCCCCCATCCCCTGATGTCCTCCATGTCCTCAATGTCCCTGATGTCCCCTGATGTCCCCAATGTCCCCAATGCCCGCCATGTCCCTGATGTCCCCAATGTCCCCTGATGTCCCCAATGCCCCCCATGTCCCTGATGTCCCCAATGTTCCCAATGTCCCCTGGTGTCCCCAATGTCCCCTGATGTCCCCAATGCCCCCCATGTCCCCAATGTCCCCTGATGTCCCCAATGCCCCCCATGTCCCCGATGTCCCCTGATGTCCCCTGATGTCGCCGTGTCCCCACAGAAGCTCGAGGGCTCCAAGAGCCGGGGGCAGCTCCTGATCTTCGGTGCCACCAACTGGGACCTGATTGGCCGCAAGGAGGTGCCCAAGCAGCAGGGTAGGGTGGCTAATTAACTAATTACCTGCTTAATTAGTCATTAATGAACCCTGGGGGGCAGGGAAGGGCTGCTTATTAACTGGTTAATTAGTCATTAATGAGTGGTGTGGGGCAGGCAACTCTGGTTAATTACCTGCTGTTAATTAGTAATTAATGAATGGTTTGGGGCAGGGTAGGGGCTCATTATTGGTTCATTAATTAATTGGTATTAATTAGTAATCAATGAATGGTTTGGGGCAGGGTAGGGGCTCATTAATAGCTGATTACTTTGGGTTAATTAGTAATCAATGAATGATTTGGGGCAGGGTAGGGCCACATTTATGGCTGGGATTAATTGGTATTGATTCGAGGTTAATTAGTAATTAATAAATGTTTTGGGGTAAGGTAGAGATCCTTAATAGCTGGTTAATTAATTGGTATTGACTATTAATTAATTAATTAACTAATAATTTATTAATTATTAGTTATTACCAATGCAGGGTTTGGGGCAGAGTAGGGGCTCACTAATAGCTGTGATTAATTTGTATTAATTAGTAATCAATGAACAGTTTGGGGCAGGGTAGGGCCACCTTAATGGCTGGGATTAATTGGTATTGATTTGAGGTTAATTAGTAATTAATAAATGTTTTTGGGCAAGGTAGATGTCCTTAATAGTTGATTAATTAATTGGTATTAATTATTAATTAATTAACTTATAATTTATTTATTATTATCAATGAAGGGCTTGGGGCAGGGTAGGGGCTCATTAATCGGTCATTAATTAATTGGTATTAATTAGTAATCAGTGAACAGTTTGGGGCAGGATAGGGCCCCATTAATGGCTGGGATTAATTGGTATTGATTTGAGGTTAATTAGTAATCAATAAATGTTTTGGGGCAGGGTAGAGGTCCTTGATAGATGATTAATTAATTGGTATCAATTAGTAGTCAGTGAAGGGTTTGGAGCAAATTAGGAGCTCACTAATGGCTATGATTAATTGGTATTAAGTAGCAATTAATGAATGTTTTGGGACAGGATAGGGGCTCGTTAATGGCTGATTCGTTATTAATTGGTAATCAATGAACATTTTGGGACAGGATAGGGGCTCACTAATGGCTGTGATCAATTGGTATTAATTAGTAATTAATGAATGTTTTGGAGCAGGGTAAGGCCTCATTAAGGGGTGATTATTGCTATTAATTATGTATTAGGGCAGAGTAGGGCCCTCATTATTGGCGGTGTGATTAATTGGTGCTAATTTGTAATTAATGAATTCAAGTAGCATCTCCTACTTTGGGCCAGAATTTGGGGTGCCCTGGGTGTCCAGCAGAGCCAATGGATTTATAGTTCATTAATTTTCCTGTTTATGTTAATTGCTTCTATTTAGTAAATTAATCAATTAATTAATTAACTGAGGAGGGAGTCACAGCTTTATCTCTCCAGCAGAGCCAAATTAAGGCTTTGTTTATTTCTGATGCATTTATAGTTCGTTAATTTTACTGATTGTGTTTATGTCGTTCTAATTAATTAATCAATTAACTGGGGGAGGAGCCTCAGTTTCACCCCTTAATTGGAGCAGGTTTGAGTCCAAATTAAGACTTTGCTTATTTTAGATCCATTTATAGTTCATCAATTGATCTCCTCCTTTTCATGTATTTATATTTAATTAATATTAATATCTAATTCACTTTAAAGCTGGTTAATTAGGGAGGAGCCACAGTTTGATACAATAATTTGGGGTGCACCAGATCTATGGCAAAGCAAAACAAATTGGAATCTTTTGTAGTCCATTCCTTTTCCTGATTATTTTTATCTATTTCTAATTAATTATTTTCATTAATTACCGGGGAGGAGCCACAATTTCACCCCTTAATTGGGGCAGGTTTGAGGGGGCACCAGCTCTGCCTAATTAAGCCTCTGTTTCATTTTCAGTTCATTAATTATCTCCTTCTATTTAGGGGATATATTTAATTAATATTAAAAGTTAGCATTTAAATTGATTAATATTTAAAATTAACGAGCTGGGGGAGGAGTCACAGTTTTAGGTTTTAATTTGGGCCAGAATTTGGGGCCCAAAATTATTTTCCTGGATTGTTTTTCTGGGTGATTTTCCCGGTATTCCCAGATTTCCCAGATGATTTTCCTGGATTTTCCAGGATATTCCAGAATTATTTTCCCAGTGTTCCCAGATGATTTTCCCAGTTGATTTTCCCACATTTTCCTGGATAATTTTCCTGGATTTTCCCAATGCTCCCAGATGATTTTCCTGATGATTTTCCCAGAATTTCCTGGATTTTCCTGGATTACTTTCCTGGATGATTGTCCTGGATTTTCCCAGATCATTTTCCCAGGTTTCCCAGGATGATTATCCCATATTATTTTCCTGACTTTTCCAGGATAATTTTCCCAGATTTTCCTGTATTATTTTTCTGGATATTTTCCCAGCTGATTTTCCTGGCTGGTTTTCCCAGATGTTTCTGTATTATTTTCCTGGATTTTCCCAGATGATTTTCCTGGATTATTTTCCCAGTATTCCCAGATGATTTTCCTGGCTGATTTTCCCAGATTTTCCTGTATTATTTTTCTGGATATTCCAGGATAATTTTCCCAGATTTTCCTGTATTGTATTCCTGGATTTTCCTGCCTTTTCCCAGACGATTTTCCTGAATTTTCCCAGATGATTTTCCTGGCTGATTTTCCCAGATTTTTCCAGATTATTTTTCTGGATTTTCCAGGATAATTTTCCTAGATTTTCCTGTATTGTATTCCTGGATTTTCCTGAATTTTCCCAGACGATTTTCCTGAATTTTCCCAGATGATTTTCCTGGATTTTCCCAGATTGTTTTCCTGGGATTCCCAGATTATTTTTATGGCTAATTTTCCCAGATTTTTCCAGATTATTTTCCTGGATTTTCCAGGATAATTTTCCCAGATTTTCCTGTATTTTTTCCCTGGATTTTCCTGTATTATTTTCCTGGATAATTTTCCTGCATTTCCCTGGACAATTTTCCTGAATTTTCCCAAGATGATTTTCCAGAATTTTTCTGGATTTTCCCCGATTATTTTCCCAGTATTCCTAGATGATTTTCCTGGATTTTCTCAGATGATTTTCCTGGTATTCCCAGATGATTTTCCTGGCTGATTTTCCCAGATGATTTTCCTGATCCCGCTGTCATTCCCGGTGTTTTCCAGCGGCGTACCGGAACCTGGGCCAGAACCTGTGGGGGCCTCACCGCTACGGGAGCCTGGGGGGGCTGCGCGTGCGCTCGGTGGTGTCGGGGCCCTGCGCCGCCCACAGCCTGCTGATCACGGCCGAGGGCAAGCTCTGGAGCTGGGGTGAGCTGGAGCCGTCCTGGGAACCAGGCTGGGAGAATGGGATCCATCCAGGGAACCAGGCTGGGATAATGGGATCCATCCAGGGAACCAGGCTGGGAGAGTGGGATCCATCCAGGGAACCAGGCTGGGATAATGGGATCCATCCAGGGAACTTGGCTGGGAGAGTGGGATCCATCCAGGGAACCAGGATGGGGTGAGCTGGAGCCATCCTGGGAACCCAGCTGGGAGAGTGGGATCCATCCAGGGAACCAGGCTGGGAGAGTGGGATCCATCCTGGGAACCCAGCTGGGATAGTGGGATCCATCCTGGGAACCAGGCTGGGAGAGTGGGATCCATCCAGGGAACCAGGCTGGGAGAGTGGGATCCATCCTGGGAACCCAGCTGGGAGGGTGGGATCCATCCTGGGAACTTGGCTGGGATAGTGGGATCCATCCAGGGAACCCAGCTGGGAGAGCGGGATCCATCCAAGGAACCAGGCTGGGAGAGCGAGATCCATCCAGGGAACCCCCCTGGGATAATGGGATCCATCCAGGGAACCCCCCTGGGATAATGGGATCCATCCTGGGAACCCGGCTGGGAGAGTGGGATCCATCCAGGGAACCCTCCAGGAGAGCAGGAGCCATCCTGGGGACCAGGCTGGGATAATGGGGTCAGCTGAGGAACCTCCCAGGAGAGCAGGATCCATCACGGGAACCAGGCTGGGATAATGGGATGCATCCAGGGAAGCCCCCCCCAGAGAGCAGGAGCCATCCTGGGAACCAGGCTGGGGGAGCAGGATCCATCCTGGGAACTCCCCATGGGATAATGGGGTCAGCCAGGGAACCCCCCTGGGATAGTGAGATCAGCCTGGGAAGCAAACTGGGAGAGTGGGATCCATCCGGGGAACGAGGAACCCCCCCGAGATAATGGGGTCATCTGGGGAACCTCCTTGGGATAGCAGGACCAGCCTGGGAACCAAACTGGGAGAGCAGGATCCATCCTGGGAACTCCCCCCTCCGAGAGTGGGATCCATCTGGGGAACCTTCACTGGGATAGTGGGATCCATCCTGGGAACCAGGCTGGGCTACTGGGATCCATCCCAGGAACCCGGTTGGGATAGTGGGATCCATCCAGGAAACCCCCCGGAAAGCAGGATCCATCCTGGGAACCAGACTGGGTGAGGGGGATCCATCCTGGGAACCCCCCCAGGAGAGCAGGAGCCATCCCGGGAACTCCCCCTGGGATAATGGGGTCAGCTGGGGAACCTCCCTG
This sequence comes from Ammospiza nelsoni, assembly GCF_027579445.1. NCBI lineage: Eukaryota > Metazoa > Chordata > Aves > Passeriformes > Passerellidae > Ammospiza > Ammospiza nelsoni. Next base: position 6,102,400 of record NC_080654.1, on the reverse strand, counting down.
GGAGAGCAGGATCTGTCTTTTTAACCAGGCTGGGAGAGCGTGATCCATCCAGGGAACCCTCACTGGGATAGCGGGATCCATCCCAGGAACACCCCTGAGAGAGCGGGATCAGCCTGGGAACCCCCCCCGCAGGATAGCAGGATCTGTCCTGGGAAACCCTCTGGGAGAGCAGGATCCATCCCAGGAATGGGCTGGGATAGTGGGATCTGTCCTGGGAACCCTCTTGGGATAGCAGGATCAGCATGGGAACCAAACTGTGAGAGCGGGATCCATCTGGGGAACCCTCACTGGGATAATGGGATCCATCCCAGGAGCTGCCCTGGGGGAGCAGAATCCATGCTGGGACTGAGCTGGGATAATGGGATCCATCCCAGGAACCAGGCTGGGATAATGGGATCTGTCCTGGGAACCCTCTTGGGATAGCAGGATTAGCCTGGGAACCAAACTGGGAGAGCGGGATCCATCTGAGGAACCCTCACTGGGATAATGGGATCCATCCCAGGAGCCCCCCTGGGAGAGCAGAATCCATGCTGGGACTGAGCTGGGATGATGGGATCCATGCCAGGAGCCAGGCTGGGATAGTGGGATCTGTCCTGGGAACCCTCTTGGGATAGCAGGATCAGCCTGGGAACCAAACTGTGAGAGCGGGATCCATCCTGGGAACCCAGCTGGGATAATGGGATCCATTCCGGGGACCCCCCTGGGAGAGCAGAATCCATGCTGGGACTGAGCTGGGATAATGGGATCCATCCCAGGAACCAGGCTGGGATAGTGGGATCTGTACTGGGAACCCCCCTGGGATAGCAGGATCCATCTTGGCAACCCCCCTGGGAGAGCGGGGTCATTGGGAACCCGTGGGATAATGGGATCAGGGGAAACCCCTGGGATTCCAGGATCAATAGGAATATTCCTGGGATAATGGGATCAGCAGGAACCTCTGGGATAGCAAGATCAGAGGGAACCCCTGGGATAGCAAGATCAGAGGGATCAGCTGTGAACCCCTGGGATAACGGGATCAGAGGAAACCCCTGGGATAGCAGGATCAGCAGGGACTCCTCTGGGATTCCGGGATCAGCGGGCACCCCTGTGACTGCGGGAATTTTGGGATCCGCAGGGCGGAACGAGAAGGGGCAGCTGGGCCACGGGGACACGAAGCGCGTGGAGGCGCCGCGGCCGATCGAGGCCCTGGGCAGCGAGGCCATCGTGGCGGCCGCCTGCGGCAGGAACCACACCCTGGCACTGACCGGTACCCACGGACACGGGGCTGGATCCTGGGAAACGGGGCTGGGTCCTGAGAAATGGGGTGGGATCCCGGGGACACGGGGCTGGATCCTGAGAAATGGCCCTGGATCCTGGGGACATGGGGCTGGATCCCAGGACATGGGGCTGGATCCCAGGACATGGGGCTGGATCTCGGGAAACGGGTCTGGATCACAGGACACGGGGCTGGATGCTGGGAAATGGCCCTGGATGCTGGGAGATGGCCCTGGATCCTGGGGCATGGGGCTGGATCCTGGGAAATGGCCCCAGATCCTGGGAAATGGGACTAGATCTCGTGAAATTGCCCTGGATCCTGGGACACAGGGCTGGATCCTGGGGAAATGGCCCTGGATCCTGGGGAAACAGGACTGGATCCTGGGAAATGGGGCCAGACCCCAGGACACAGAGCTGGATCCTGGGACATGGGGCTGGATCCTGGGACATGGAGCTGGATCCCGGGACACGGGGCTGGATCCTGGAAAATGGGGCTGGATCCTGGGAAATGGCCCCAGATCCCGGATGTGGGGCTGGATTCTGAGATATGGGCCCTGGGGAAACGGGGCCCTGGATCCTGGGACACGGGGCTGGATCCTGGGAAATAGCCCTGGATCCCAGGAAGCAGAACTGGATCCTGGGACATGGGGCTGGATCCTGGGAAATGGTCTTGGATCCTGGGAAGCAGGGCTGGATCCCAGAAAATGGGGCTGGATCCCAGAAAATGGGGCTGGATCCTGGGAGATGGGGCTGGATCCCAAGGAAAGGGGCTGGATCCTGGGAAACCCTGGCAGATTCCAGGAAACTGCACTGAATCGCAGGAAATGGCCCAATCCTGGGAAACAGCTCCATCCCAGGAAACTGCCCAATCCTGGGAAACTCCCCTGATCCTGGGAAAGCTGCCCCAAATCCGCTCCTTTCCCAGGAATACTGCCCCAAATCCACCCCTTTCACCGCCAAAAATCCACCCTTTTTGTCTCAAATCCACCCCTTTTTCCCAAAAATCCAGGAAAACTGCCCTTAAATCTGCCCCTTTTGCCCCCAAATTCTGGGAAAACTGCCCCAAAATCCACCCCTTTTCCTTCAAAATCCACCCCTTTTCCTTCAAAATCCACCCCTTTTCCCCCCAAATCTGCCCCTTTTACCCCTAAATTCTGGGACAACAGTCCCAAAATCCCGGTTTTTCCCCCAAAATTCCCGTTTTCCCCGCAGAGAGCGGCTCCGTGTTCGCCTTCGGGGAGAACAAGCTGGGCCAGCTGGGGCTGGGGAACCAGACGGACGCCGTGCCCAGCCCCACCCAGGTACGGACCCCAAACCCCAATTTGGGGGAAATCCCAGGGATTTTGGGGCTTTTAGTGACAAATTCCCTAAAAACCCCTCGGGGTGCACAATTCCCTCCCAGCCAGGAGCCATTTCCAGCTGTGGTGGGGAGAGGAAAAGCCAAGATTTGGAAATTAATTTTTGAGGATTTTAGGGATTTTCTGATGGAAGTTCCTTTGGTTTTCCCATTTCCCAAATTTTTGATCCAGTTTTTCCTGCTTTTCCCGCGGATCAAGGATTTCCCATGGAAAATTCCCCTTTTTTCCTTCTTCCTGTGTTTTCTGATCCAGTTTTTCCAGCTTTTCCCACGGATCAAGGATTTCCCATGGAAATTCTCCTCTTTTCCCACATTTGTCTGATCCTGTTTTTCCTGCTTTTCCTGTGTTTTTCTGATCCCTTTTTACCTGCTCTTCCCATGTCCTTGATCCCATTTTCCCTGCCAATCAGGGATTTCCCATGGAAATTCCCCATTTTACCCTTTTTTCCTGGCCTTTCTGATCACATTTTTCCAGCTTTTCCCACATTTCTGATCCCGATTTTTCTCAGTTTGTCTGATCCCATTTTTATGGATTTTCCCAAATTTCTCATCCTCATTTTCCCAGGTTTTTCTGATCTCATTTTTCTGGATTTTCCCAAATTTCTCATCCCCATTTCCCCAGGTTTTTCTGATCCCATTTTTCCAGCTTTTCCTGTGTTTCTGATCCCCATTTTCCCCCTTTTCCAGGTTTTTCTGATCCCATTTTCCACCCTTTCCTGTGTTTGTGATCCCCATTTTTGCTCTTCTCCCATATTTCTGATCCCATTTTCCCAGTTTTTCTGATGCCCTTTCCCATTTTCCCGGATTTTCTGATCCCCCTTTCCCATTTTCCTGGATTTCCTGACCCCATTCCCGTTTTTTCCCAGATCCTGTACAATGGGCAGCCGATCTCCAAGCTGGGCTGCGGGGCCGAGTTCAGCATGGTCATGGACTGCAAGGGCAACCTGTATTCCTTTGGGTGCCCCGAGTACGGCCAGCTGGGTACGGGATTTGGGATCTATGGGATCACACCATGGGGTCACCCTATGGGAATGGGATTTGGGATCACCCCATGGGAACCTGTATTCCTTCGGGTGCCCCGAGTACGGCCAGCTGGGTACAGGATTTGGGATCACCCCATGGGAATGGGATTTGGGATCATCCCATGGCAATGGGATTTGGGATCATCCCATGGGAACCTGTATTCCTTCGGGTGCCCCGAGTACGGCCAGCTGGGTATGGGATTTGGGATCTATGGAATGGGATCATCCCATGGGAATGGGATTTGGGATCATCCCACGGGAATGGGATTTGGGATTATCTCATGGCAATGGGATTTGGGATCACCCCATGGGAACCTGTATTCCTTTGGGTGTCAGGAGTACGGCCAGCTGGGTACGGGATTTGGGATCTATGGAATGGGATCACCCTGTGGGAATGGGATTTGGGATCATCCCACAGGAATGGGATTTGGGATTATCTCATGGCAATGGGATTTGGGATCACCCCATGGGAACCTGTATTCCTTTGGGTGCCCCGAGTACGGGCAGCTGGGCACGGGATTTGGGTTCATCCCATGGGAATGGGATCACCCCATGGGAACCTCTATTCCTTTGGGTGTCAGGAGTACGGCCAGCTGGGTACGGGATTTGGGATCACCCCATGGCAATGGGATTTGAAATCATCCCATGGGAATGGGATTTGGGATCACCCCATGGGAACCTGTATTCCTTTGGGTGCCCCGAGTACGGCCAGCTGGGTACAGGATTTGGGACCATCCCATGGGAACGGGATTTGGGATCATCCCATGAGAATGGGATCACCCATGGGATCACCCCATGGGAACCTGTGTTCCTTTGGGTGTCCGGAGTATGGCCAGCTGGGTATGGGATTTGGGTTTATCCCATGGGATCATCCAGTGGAATTTGGGATCATCCCATGGGATCATCCAGTGGGATTAGGGCTGGTTTGGTATCAACCCGTGGAGTGGGGGCAGTTTGGGATGATCCCATGGGATCGGGGTGGTTCAGGGTGATCCCATAGGATTGGGGTGGTTTGGGATGACCCTGTGGGATGGGGGCAGTTCAGGATCCCCCTGTGGAGTCAGGGCACTTTGGGATGACCCCTTGGGATGGGGTGGTTTGGGATGACCCCGCAGAATGGGGCAGTTCGGGATGACCCTGTGGGATCAGGATGGTTCGGGATCACCCCATGGGATTGGAGTGGTTCAGGATGACCCCACAGGATGGGGCAGTTCAGGATCACCCCATGGGATCAGGATGGTTCGGGATCACCCCATGGGATGGGGCCAGGTTCAGGATGACCCCACAGGATCGGGGTGGTTCAGAGTGATTCCATGGGATGGGGTGGTTCAGGATGACCCCACAGGATGGGGCAGTTCAGGATCACTCTGTGGGATTGGGGCCGTTCAAGATCATGCCATGGGATCGGGGCAGTTTGGGATGACTTTGCAGGACCGAGGAGGTTCGGGATGACCCTGTGGGACTGGGGCAGTTCGGGATGACCCCACAGGATCGGGGCAGTTCGAGATCACCCCATAGGATCGGGGCAGTTTGGGATGACCCCACAGGACGCTCAGGCCGGCTGTGCCCCGTTCGCATTCCAGGGCACAATTCCGACGGGAAGTTCATCGCGCGGGCGCAGCGCATCGAGTACGACTGCGAGCTGCTGCCGCGGCGCGTGGCGCTCTTCGTGGAGCGCACCAAGGACGGGCAGGTGCTGCCCGTGCCCAACGTCGTGGTCAGGGACGTGGCCTGCGGGGCCAACCACACGGTACGGGAATGTGGGATTGGGAATATGGGATAATGGGACTGGGATAACGGGAATGGGTCAGGGACGTGGCCTGCGGGGCCAACCACACGGTACGGGAATGTGGGATTGGGAATATGGGATAATGGGACCGGGATAACGGGAATGGGTCAGGGACATGGCCTGCGGGGCCAACCACACGGTACGGGAATGTGGGAATGTGGGATTGGGATAATGAGAATGGGTCAGGGACGCGGCCTGCGGGGCCAACTACATAGTATGGGCATGTGGGATAATGGGATAATGGGATTGGGATTACGGGAAGGGTTCAGGGACGTGGCCTGCGGGGCCAACCACATGGTACGGGAACATGGGAATATGGGATTGGGATAATGGGAATGGGTCAGGGACGTGGCCTGCGGGGCCAACCATACAGTATGGGAATAGGGAATATGGGATTGGGATAATGGGAATATGGGAATGGGTCAGGCATGTGGGACCAGCCACAGGGTACTGGAATAAGGGAATGGTATAATGGGATCAGGATAATGGGAATGGGTCAGAGACATAGCCTGCTGGGCCAGCCACACAGTATGGGAAGGTGGGAATGGGATAATGGGATTGGGAATATGGGAATGGGTCAGGGACGTGGCCTTTGGGGCCAACCACACAGTACGGGAATGTGAGATCAGGATAATGGGATTGGGATAACGGGAATAGGTCAGGGACATGGCCTGCGGGGCCAACCACACCGTACAGGAATATGGGATCAGGATTGTGGGAATGGGATAATGGGAATGGGTGCAGGAATGGGAATGGGAGAGGGAGAATGGACAGGAATGGGAGAGGGCAGCTCTCAGCCATTGCTCCCCCCTTCCCAGCTGGGGCTGCATTCCCAGGAATGTACTTTCCTGGGATTTGGTATCTCTGAACCCCTGCTCCCTCCCTCCATCCCAGCTGGTGCTGGATCCCAGAAGCACGTGTTCTCCTGGGATTTGGCATCTGGGATTTGGGATTTGGGATTTCTGAGGCTGTTTTACCTATTTCCCAGCTGGTGCTGGATTCCCAGAAGCGCGTGTTCTCTGGGGCTTTGGGATCTGGGATCTGAGGCTGTTTTCCCTGTTTCCCAGCTGGTGCTGGACTCCCAGAAGCGCGTGTTCTCCTGGGGGTTTGGGATTTGGGGTTTGGGATTTGGGATCTCTGAGTTTCCTGTCCCCATCCCAGCTGGTGCTGGATTCCCAGAAGCGCGTGTTCTCTTGGGATTTGGGATTTCTGAGGCTGTTTTCCCTGTTTCCCAGCTGGTGCTGGACTCCCAGAAGTGCGTGTTCTCCTGGGATTTAGGTTTTGGGATTTGGGATTTGGGGTTTGGGATTTGGGATCTGAGGCTGTTTTCCCTTTTCCAGCTGGTGCTGGACTCCCAGAAGCGCGTGTTTTCCTGGGGGTTTGGGGTTGGGATTTGGGATCTCTGAGTTTCCTGTCCCCATCCCAGCTGGTGCTGGATTCCCAGAAGCGCGTGTTCTCCTAGGATTTGGGTTTTGGGATCTCTGAGGCTGTTTTCAGTGTTTCCCAGCTGGTGCTGGGTTCCCAGAAGCGCATGTTCTCCTGGGATCTGGGATTTGGGATTTGGGATCTGAGGCTGTTTTCCCTGTTTCCCAGCTGGTGCTGGACTCCCAGAAGTGCGTGTTCTCCTGGGATTTGGGATTTGGGGTTTGGGATTTGGGATTTGAGGCTGTTTTCCCTTTTCCAGCTGGTGCTGGACTCCCAGAAGCGCGTGTTTTCCTGGGGGTTTGGGGTTGGGTTTTGGGATCTCTGAGTTTCCTGTCCCCATCCCAGCTGGTGCTGGATTCCCAGAAGCGCATGTTCTCCTGGGATTTGGGATTTCTGAGGCTGTTTCCCGTGTTTCCCAGCTGGTGCTGGATTCCCAGAAGCACATGTTCTCCTGGGATTTGGGATCTGAGGCTGTTTTCCCTGTTTCCCAGCTGGTGCTGGACTCCCAGAAGCGCGTGTTCTCCTGGGGCTTTGGTGGCTACGGGCGCCTGGGCCACGCGGAGCAGAAGGACGAGATGGTTCCCAGGCTGGTGAAGCTCTTCGACTTCCCGGGGCGCGGCGCCGCCCAGATCTACGCGGGATACACCTGCTCCTTCGCCGTCAGCGAGACCGGTGCGAATTCGGGATTTGGGATTTGGGAATGCCGGGGGGATGGCAGCAAGATGGGTGGAATTTGGGATCCGGGATTTGGCTGGGGAGGATGGCAGTGAGACAGGTGGGATTCAGGATTTGGGAATGCTTGGGGGGATGGCAGCAAGAGCGGTGGGGATTCAGGATTCCGAATCTGGAAATGCCCGGGGGATGGCAGTGAGACGGGTGGAATTCGAGATTCAGGAATGGCAGTGGGGATGGCAGCAAGATGGGTGGGATTCAGGATTTGGGAATGCCAGGAATGATGGGGGGGTGGCAGTGAGATGGGTGGGGATCTGGGGTTTGGGAATGCTGGGGGGGGATGGTAGCAAGATGGGTGGGGTTTGGGATACGGGATATGGGAATGCTGCAGGGGATGGCAGTGAGATGTGTGGGGATCTGGGATTTGGGATTTGGGAATGCTAGGGGGATGGCAATGAGACGGGTAGGATACAGGATTGGGATTTGGGAATGCTGGGGGGATGGCAGTGACATGGGTGGGGTACGGGATTGGGGTTCAGGAATGCCGGGGGGATGGCAGTGAGATGGGTGGGGATCTGGGATTTGGGAATGCTGGGGGGGATAGCAGTGAGACAGGTGGGATTTGGGATTCGGGAATGCCAGGAGGATGGCAGCAAGATGGGTGGGATTTGGGGATGCTAGGAATGCCAGGGGGATGGCAGTGAGATGGGTGGGATTTGTGATAGAGGATTTGGGAATGCTGGGGGGAATGCCACGAGATGGGTGGGGATTCAGGATCCGGGACTCAGGAATGCCAGGAGGGATGGCAGCAAGATGGGTGGGATATGGGATTTGGGAATGCTGGGGGGTATGGCAGTGAGATGGGTGGGATTTGGGAATGCCAGGAATGCTGAGGGGATGGCAGTGAGATGAGTGGGATTTGTGATACAGGATAAATTATATGGGAATGCTGGGGGTGATGGCAGCAAGGTGGGTGGGGTTTGGGATATGGGATTTGGGAATGCTGGGGGGGGAATGCCAGCGAGACAGGTGGGATATGAGATCGGGATTTGGGAATGCCAGGGGCTGTGGCAGCGAGATGGGTGGGATACGGGATTTGGGAATGCTGGGGGGGATGGCAGTGAGACAGGTGGGATTTGGGATTCGGGAATGCCAGGGGATGGCAGCGAGACGGGTAGGATACAAGATCGGGATTTGGGAATTCTGGGGGGGATCGCAGTGAGATGGGTGGGGATTCAACATTCAGGATTTGGGAATGCCAGGGGGATGGCAGTGAGATGAGTGGGATATGGGAATGCCGGGGGGATGGCAGTGACACGTGTGGGATACAGGATTTGGGAATGCTGGGGGATGGCAGCGAGACAGGTGGGATACAGGATTTGGGAATGCTGAGGGTGATGGCAGAAGATGGATGGGAATACAGAATCTGGAATTTGGGAATGCTGGGGGAAATGGCAGTGGGACAGATGGGAATTTGGGATCTGGGAATGCTGGGGGGCTGTCAGTGAAACAGGTGTGAATTTGGGATTTGGGAGTGCTGAAGGGGGGCTGGCAATGGGACAGGTGGGAATGCCAGGATCCCAGGATTTGGGAATGCTGGGAGAAAGGTGGACTGACATGTGGGATTCCCAGGGATTTGGGAACTCCAGGGAGCCATGGCCTGATAGGTGGGATCCCAGAGATCCCTGACAGGTGAGATTCCTGGGAATGCTGTGATTTGGGAATTCTGGGGGAGGCAGGCCCTAACAGGTGGGATCCCAGGGATCCTTGACAGGTGGATTTCCCAGGATTTGGGAATTCCGGGCTCGGTGCCCTGACAGGCTCCCTTGCAGGTGGGTTGTTCTTCTGGGGCGCCACCAACACCTCCCGGGAGTCCACCATGTACCCCAAGGCCGTGCAGGACCTGTGCGGGTGGAAGATCCGCAGCCTGGCCTGCGGGTGAGTGTGGATATGGGAATTCCCGACCCCAAATCCCGGGATCTGGGCCCTGGGGCACTCAGGGATCAGGGATCACCTCCCTTGCAGGAAGAGCTCCGTCATCGTGGCGGCCGACGAGAGCACCATCAGCTGGGGGCCCTCGCCCACCTTCGGGGAGCTGGTAATGAATTACACCCCAAAAACCCCAAATAAACCCCCAAAACTTCAAATAAACTCCAAATAAACCCCAAACAAAACCCCAAATCCTCCAAAGTGACACCCCAAGTCCCCCAAAGTGACATCCCCAAATCCACCGTCAGCTGGGGGCCCTTGCCCACCTTCGGGGAGCTGGTAATGAGTGACACCCCAAAAAAACCCCAAATAAACCCCAAACTGACACCACAAAAACCCCAAACTGACACGCCAAACCCACCATCAGCTGGGGCCCTCGCCCACCTTCGGGGAGCTGGTAATGAATGACACCCCAAAAAAACCCAAAAACCCCAAATTACACCCCAAATCCCCCAAACTGACACCACAAATCCCCCAACCTCTGACATCCCCAAACCCACTATCAGCTGGGGACCCTCAGCCCCCTTCAGGAACTGATACTGAATGATACCCCAAAAAAAACCCAAATAAAACCCCAAATAACACCCCAAATCCCCCAAACTGACACCCCAAACCCACCGTCAGCTGGGGGCCCTCACCCACCTTTAGGGAGCTGGTACCAACACCCAAAAAACCCCAAGTAAAATCCCAAATCCCCCAAAGTGACACCCTTAATACTCCAAGGAACCCCAAACTGGCACCCCAAACCCATCATCAGCTGGAGACCCTCACCCACCTTTGGTGAGCTGGTATTGAATAAAACCCCAAATAAAGCCCCAAAAGACACCCCAAAAACCCCAAATGACACCATGAACTGACACGCCAAACCCACCATCAGCTGGAGGCCCTCGACCACCTTTGGGGAGCTGGTACTTAATGACACCCCCAAAAAAACCCCAAATGACACCCTAAATCCCCCAAACAGTCACCTCAGATACCCCTGGGAACCCCAGACAGACGTCCCAAATCCCCCAAACCCTGGGGCCCAGCCCCTCTGGCCCCACTGGGCATTCCCTGTCCACGGGGTGTTCCCACAGGGATATGGGGACCACAAACCCAAATCCCCCAAAGGGACACCCCAAATCCCCCAAACCCCACTGACCATTCCCTGTCCATGGAATGTTCCCACAGGGATGTGGGGACCACAAAACCCCAAATCCCCCAAAGGGTCACCCCAAATCCCCCAAACCCCACTGACCATTCCCTGTCCATGGAATGTTCCCACAGGGATGTGGGGACCACAAAACCCCAAATGCCCCAAAGGGACACCCCAAAACCCCAAATCCCCCAAACCCCACTGACCATTCCCTGTCCATAGAATGTTCCCACAGGGATATGGGGACCACAAAACCCCAAATCCCCCAAAGGGACACCCCAAAACTCCAATTCCCCCAAACCCTGGGGCCTTACTGAGCATTCCTGTCCGTGGGATGTTCCCACAGGGATATAGGGACCACAAAACCCCAAATCCCCCAAAGGGACACCCCAAAACCCCAAATCCCACTGACCATTCCCTGTCCATGGAATGTTCCCACAGGGATATGGGGATGACAAACTCAAATCCCCCCAAAGGGACACCCCAAATCCCCCAAACCCCAGGGCCCCACTGAGCATTCCCTGTCCATGGAATGTTCCCACAGGGATATGGGGACCACAAACCCAAATCGTCCACGGCGGCACAGGAGGTGAAAACCCTGGATGGGATCTACACCGAGCAGGTGAGGGCACCCCACAGGGTTTGGGGTGAGGGATGCACGGGGGGCTCATCCCATCTGTGGGAGGGGGGACATACAGGGACTCATTTGGGGTGGCTGAGGTTGTGTGACCTCATCCCACCTGTGGGGTGATGGGGGGACATATGGGGACTCATATGGGGTGGCTGAGGCTGTGTGAGTTAAGCACATCCATGGGATGCTGGAGAGGGGCACCTGCATTCTCCTTAAATAATTTGGGGTGGCTGAGGCTGTGCCAAGCTCATCACACCTGTGGGGTGAGGAAGGGAGCACCTGGATCCCCCTAAAATAAATGGGGGACACTGAGACCCTACACAACCCATCCCACCTGTGGGGTGATGCAGGGAGGCCCTTTCCCTAAAATGAACAGGAATGGGAGGCCCTGTCAGGGATATGGGCCCATCCCATGGAATAAATAGGGACACTGAGGCCATAACTCATCACACCTGTGGGGTGAGGCAGGAGCACCTGAATCCCCCTAAAATAAATGGAGGGGGGCTCATGGCACCCATGGGGTGATGGAGAGAGAATACAAGGGGCCATTCCCTAAAATAATTTGGGGTGGATGAGACTTCACACAGCTCATCCCACCTGTGGGGTGAGGGAGGGAGCACCTGGATCCCCCTAAAATGAACGGGGACACCAAGGCAGTGCCCAGCTCATCACACCTGGCTATGCCCTAAAATAATTTGGGGTGGCTGAGACTCCACACAGCTCGTCACACCCCTGGGGTGAGGGAGGGAGGACAGGGGGGACCCTCCCCATGGATAAACCCAGGGGTGAGGCCTTGCCCAGCTCGTGACACCCATGGGGTGATGGAGAGAGGGCACAGGAGGGCTGGTCCCTAAATTAAACAGGGAAACTGAGGCCGTTCCCTAAATTAAACAGGGAGGCCATTCCCTAAATTAAACAGGGAAATTGAGGCTGTGCCCATCACATCCATGGGGTCATGGAGAGGGCACATGGGGCTATTCCCTAAAATAAACAGGGAAACTGAGGCCATTCCCTAAATTAAGCAGGGAAACTGGGGCCATACACAACTCATCACTTCCATGGGGTCATGGAGAGGGCACATGGGGCTATTCCCTAAAATAAACAGGGAAATTGAGGCCGTGCCCAGCTCGTGACACCCATGGGGCCCTCCCCTAAAGCAAACAGGGCAGTGAGGCCGTGCACAGCTCATCACACCTGTGGGTGATGCAGGGAGGGCACCAGGAGCTGTTCCCTAAAATAAACGGGGAATAAACTGAGGCTGTGCACAGCTCATCACATCCAGGGGGCCCTCCCCTAAAAAAAACAGGGAAACTGAGGCCGTGACACCCATGGGTGATGTGTGTAAATCCCCTTTAAATAAACCCAGGGCTGAGGCCATACGCAGCCTGTGACACCAGGATCCATTCCCTAAATAAACAGGGACACTGAGGCTGTGCCCAGCCTGTGACACCAGGATCCATTCCCTAAAATAAACAGGGACACTGAGGCTGTGCCCAGCCTGTGACACCAGGATCCATTCCCTAAAATAAACAGGGACACTGAGGCTGTGCCCAGCCTGTGACACCAGGATCCAATCCCTAAATAAACAGGGACACTGAGGCTGTGCCCAGCCTGTGACAGTGGGATCCATTCCCTAAAATAAACAGGGACCCTGAGGCTGTGCCCAGCCTGTGACAGTGGGATCCATTCCCTAAAATAAACTGGGACACTGAGGCTGTGCCCAGCCTGTGACACCAGGATCCATTCCCTAAAATAAACAGGGACACTGAGGCTGTGCCCAGCCTGTGACACCAGGATCCAATCCCTAAATAAACAGGGACACTGAGGCTGTGCCCAGCCTGTGACACCAGGATCCAATCCCTAAATAAACAGGGACACTGAGGCTGTGCCCAGCCTGTGACAGTGGGATCCATTCCCTAAAATAAACAGGGACCCTGAGGCTGTGCCCAGCCTGTGACAGTGGGATCCATTCCCTAAAATAAACTGGGACACTGAGGTCATTCCCAGCCCATCCATCACATTGGGGTCCAATCCCTAAAATAACCAGGGACACTGGGGCCGTGCCCAGCCTGTGGCACCCGTGGGAATGTGGGAGGACAGGTCCTGCGGCTGAGGCCGTGCCCAGCCTGTGACACCCATGGGTGCCCTGCAGGGGGTGCAGGGCCCTTCCCTAAAACTCCCTTGGGATGCTCCAGCCCAGCCTGGATCCCAGCAGGCAGGAGGGATCCCCGGGAAGGCTCCAGATCCCCTCTGCTCCCCCTTTCCCTTTTCCATGGGCAGTGTCCACTCCTAGGTGACCCTTCCCAGTTGCATAGGCATTCCCACTCCCAGCTGACCCTTTCCCAATTCCGTGGGTATTCCAGCTGACCCATTCTCATTCCTAGTGATCATGGGCTATTCACACTCCCATTCAATTTCCTGACCCATTCCCATTCCTGTTCCCTTTCCCATTCCAAGTCCCCATGGGCTATTCCCACTCCCACCTGACCCATTCCCATTCCAGGCAGCCATGGGTCATTCCCATTCCCAACTGACCCATTCCCGTTCCAGGTGCCCATGGGCTATTCCCATTCCCATTCTTGTTCCCATTCCCGTTCCAGATGCCCATGGGCTATTCCCACTCCCAGCTGACCCATTCCCATTCCAGGAGGCCATGGGCTATTCCCATTCCCATTCCTGTTCCCATTCCAGGTGGCCATGGGCTATTCCCATTCCTGTTCCCATTCCCGTTCCAGGTGGCCATGGGCTATTCCCATTCCCATTCCTGTTCCCATTCCCGTTCCAGGTGCCCATGGGCTATTCCCATTCCCATTCCTGTTCCCATTCCTGTTCCAGGTGCCCATGGGTATTCCCATTCCCATTCCTGTTTCCATTCCCATTCCAGGTGGCCATGGCTATTCCCATTCCTGTTCCCATTCCCGTTCCAGGTGGCCATGGGCTATTCCCATTCCCAACTGACCCATTCCCATTCCAGGTGGCCATGGGCTATTCCCATTCCCAACTGACCCATTCCCATTCCAGGTGGCCATGGGCTATTCCCACTCTCTGGTGATCGCCCGGGACGAGTCGGAGGCGGAGCAGGAGAAGCTGCGGAAGCTGCCGGAGTACAACCCCCGCACCCTCTGAGGGGCCCCGATCCCGATCCCAATCCCGCTTCTCCATCCCGGCCGCCATGCTCCCTCCCCGCTCCCGCACTCCCAGCCCTCGGCAGGGTCACTCCCACCCCCATTCCCGGCTTTTGGAATTCCCCACCGCGGCCGGGCCTCCCGGCACGTCCCGCCCCGGGTTTTGTAGGGCCTGGCCTTGAATTATTTTTTATTTTATTTGTATTTTTCCGCAGCTTTTTTTTATTGTTTCCTGTTTTTCCAGCCCCGAATCTCCCCGGCTGCTGGCTCGGGATCGCTCTGGGGATCTGATCCCGGCTTGGGATCCCTTTAGGGATCTGGGATCCCTAAAGAGCAGCTGCCAACACCTGGTTTTTCCCCCCAATATTCCCATTTTTTTCCCCCCAATATTCCCATTTTTCCTCCCAATATTCCCATTTTTTGCTGGTTTTCCCTACTCTGGGTGCTACAGTTTTTGGGATTTCCCCCCTCCCAGCCCTCCAGCATCCGCAGGGATCCCGGATCCCATCCCAGCAGCATTCCCGGGCTCCCCACCCTCGCCCACCCCGGGGACATCTCAGGGATCACGAGGGGAGTCCCAAAGGAATTTTTTTCCTGGGAATTCGGGGTTTTTTTTCCTTCTGGCGGATGGTTTGGCCCGGGATCAGCCGGAATTCCCACATTCCCAGTTCCCTCCGTGCCAGGTCACTGTGCTGGAATCTCGAGGTGCCTTCAGGAGCAGAGCCCGGCTCTGCCCCGCGCCATTCCCGCTCCCTTCGGGCCGTTTTTAGGGATTCTCCTGGATTTTTCCATGGATTTTTTGCTCCTTCCCATCTCCCCCGGGGCGGCACTCGGGGAGTTTGCAGTAAAAAAAAATGGGTTTTGGTCAATTTTTGGGATCGGGGGTCATTTTCCAGGGGGTATGGAGAGGGGAGATCCCGGCTGGGGGGAAAATTCCAAATCACACTTTTCTAGCAGTGTTTAGGATGGAAATCACCAAAACCCCGCTTGGAGCCCCAAAAGCTGCGGGGGTGGGGGGGTCATTCCCACATTCCAGACAGGCCATTCCTGCATTCCTGAGGAATTCCCAGATTCGGGAAGGATCCAGGAGGCTCATTCCTGCATTCCCGGGGAATTCTCAGCTCAAGGGGTCGTTCCTGGGGAATTCCCAGGGTTCAGGAAGGATCCGGGGGTGCTGTTCCCACATTCTCATGGGGCCATTCCCGCATTCCCAGGGAATTCCCAGATTTGGGAAGGATCCAGGATGGTCATTCCTGCATTCCCATGGCGCCATTCCCAAGGAATTCCCAGATTCGGGAAGGGTCCAGGAAGCTCATTCCTGCATTCCTGGGGAATTCTCACCTCAGGAAAGATCCTCGGGGGTCATTCCCAAGGGGTCATTCCCGGGGAATTCCCAGGTTCGAGAAGGATCCAGGGGTGCTGTTCCCACATTCCCATGGGGCCATTCCTACATTCCCAAGGAATTCCCAGCTGGGGCAGGATCCAGGGGTGCCGTTCCCATGGGGCTGTTCCCCCATTCCCAAGGCATTCCCATGTTCAGGAAGGATCCGGGGGTGCCATTCCCACATTCCTGAGGGTCATTCCCGCATTCCCATGGGGCCATTCCTGAGGAATTCCCAGCTCGGGAAGGCTCCAGGAGGGGCTGGGGGAGGCTCCAAGGGGATCAGGGGGATGGAGCAGCTCTGCTGGGAGAGCTGGGAATGCTCACCTGGAGAAGCTCCAGGGAGAGCTCAGAGCCCTTGCAGGGCCTGAAGGGGCTCCAGGAGAGCTGCAGAGGGACTGGGGACAAGGATGGAGGGACAGGACACAGGGAATGGCTTCAGACTAAAGAGGGATAATTTGGATTGTGATATTTGGGATAAATCCTTCCCTGGGAGGGTGGGAAGGGGCTGGGATGGAATTCCCAGAGCAGCTGTGGCTGCCCCTGGATCCCTAGAGGTGCCCAAGGTCAGGCTGGACACTGGAGCTTGGAGCCACCTGGGACAGTGGGAGGTGTCCCTGCCCCCGGGAATGGATGAGCTTGAAGGTCCCAAGATGCCATAATTCCATGTTTCCCTAATTCCATGATTCCATAATTCCCTGATCCCACGTGGATTTTTTCACCGGGACAGCAGTTCCAGAGCCCCACCCCATTCCCCACCAGTTTAACCACTCCAGCGTTCTCCCAGTGCCAGGAGAGCCCCACAGAGCCCCCACAGCCCAGATTTGGATTTATTTCCGCCACCGAAGGCACTTGGCTGGGACAGGGCGGGGACTGGGACAGGAGGGGACACGCAGGGGACACGGAGCCACCTCAGGGCACCATGTGCCACCACTTGAAGGCGAAGGGCTTGCGGCGCACGTTGGTGCCGCAGTGCACCTCGCCCAGCCCGATGTGGTAGGTGAAGAAGTCGTCGATGAAGGTGCAGGAGAGGCCCAGCGGCTCCAGCAGCTCCCGCACGCGCTGCTCCAGGCAGCAGCGCCCGCCCACCACGGGCCCGAAGGGTTTGGGGATGCCCAGGTGCCGGCCCAGCACCAGCATGTTCACCTGGAGCAGAGCGGGGAGTACAGCAGGGAGTGGCTGGGGACGGCCCCAATCCCATCAGGGACATCCCAACCCAGGGATGTCCCAATCCCACCAAGAGATGGCCCCAGCCTGTCAGGGCACATCCCGGCCCCAATCCCATCAAGTCACATTCTGGCCCCAATTCCATCCAGGCCCATCCTGATCCCATCAGGACACATCCCAGCCCCGATCCCATCAGGGCACATCCCAACACCGATCCCATCAGGGCACATCCCAACACCGATCCCATCAGGACACATCCCAGCCCCAATCCTGGATGAAGTCCCTCATTCTGGGGACATCCCAGCCCCGATCCCATCAGGGCACATCCCAGCTCCAATCCATCAGGGGACATTCTGGCCCCAATCCCGTTTGGGCATATCCTGATCCCATCAGGGGACATCCCGGCCCAGGGAGCATCCCGGCCTCATCCTGGCCTGGGGACATCCCAGCCCTGTTCCCATCCAGGCACATCCTGGCCCTGGGACATCGCAGCTCCCATCCAATCAGGAAACATCCCAGCCCAGGGACATCCTGGCCCCCATCCCACCCCTGCGACATCCCAGCCCAGGGAATATCCCAATGCTGATTCCAACAGGAGACATCCTGCCCCAGGGATCATCCCAGCCCCGATCCCACCCCAGGGACATCCCAGCTTCAATCCCATCAGGGGGCATCCCAGCCCCAATCCCATCCTGGGGAAACCCCGATCCCATCAGGGGACATCCTGCCCTGCGGAGATCCCAGCCTGATTCCACCCCAGGGAACATCCTGGCTCAATCCCTCAGGAAACAACCCAGCCCCGATCCCATCAGGGAGCATCCTGACCCCAATCCTGGCTCGGGGATATCCCAACCTGATCCTGACCCTGATTCCATCAGGGAACATCTCAGCCCCAATCCTGACCCTGATCCCACCCCAGGGAGCATCCTGGCTCAATGCCATCAGGGAGCATCCTGGCCCCAATCCTGGCTCGGGGATATCCCGACCTGACCCCAACCCTGATCCCACCAGGGAGCATTCCAGCCCCATCCCGGCCCAGGGAATCCCCGATCCCATCAGGGGACATCCTGACCCCGATCCCACCCTGGGGAGATCCCAGCCCTGATCCCACCCCTGGGAGCATCCCAGCTCAATCCCATCAGGGAACATTCCGGCCCCAATCCTGGCTCAGGGACATCCCAAACTGACCCTGACCCTGATCCCATTAGGAAACATGCCAGCCTCAATCCTGACCCCAATCCCACCCTAGGGAGCATCCCAGCTCCATCCTGGCCCAGGGAATCCCTGATCCCACCAGGGAACATCCCAGCCTCAATCCTGGCCTGGGGACATCCTAGCCCTGATCCCATCAGGGAACATCCTGGCCCCAACCCTGGCCCCAATCCCATCAGGGAATATCCCAATCCCGCCCCAGGGAGCTCAGGGGTGCCGCTACCATGTCCGGGAAGAAGGCCTCGGCCTCGGCCCCCGCCTTTCTGTGGCTCTGGAAGAGCTGCGGGATGTCCAGGATGTCGGGCTCGGCCAGGCCCAGCGAGCGCTTCAGGATGTCCCGGTTCCAGCTGATGCAGCTCTGGGAGCCACCAGGGAGGGACGGTCAGGGGAGAGGGACAGGAGAGGGACAGCGGGATGGGGAGATGGAGGGACAAAAGGGTGGAGAAATGGAGGGACAAAGTGGGGGAAAAGGGACGGAAGGATAAGGAGATGGACAATGGGATGGAGGGACAAGGAGATGGACAATGGGATGGGGAGATGGAGAAATGAGGGCATGGGGAGGAGGGATGGGGAGATGGAGGGACAAAGGGAAAGAAAGAGGGACAGAGGGATGGACATCAGGACGGCCAGGCGGCTGGAGGGAGGGATGGACAGAAGGGTAGGCACAGAGGTGGATGGATGGATGGATGGATGGATGGATGGATGGATGGATGGATGGATGGATCCATGGATGGATCCATGGATGGATCCATGGATGGATCCATGGATGGATCCATGGATGGATGGATCCATGGATGGATGGATGGATGGATGGAGGGATGGATCCATGGAGGGATGGATCCATGGAGGGGTGGATCCATGGAGGGAGGGATGGACAGAAGGTTGGACAGATGGAGGAATGGATGGAAGGAGGGAGAGAGCAATGGGGAGATGGATGGAGAGGAGGGTGGTGATGGAGGATGGGTGGAGGGATGGAAGGGAGGAAAGAGGGATGAGAGACAAAAGGGCATGGAGGGAGCGATGGTTTGGAGCCTCCTGCTCCCCATCCCCACCTGGGCGTAGTCATTGAACTTGCGGAGCTCCTCGTCAGCCAGGATCTCATTTATGGTTGGCTTGGACACCCTGTCCAGCCCTGCCAAGGGGGAGCCAGGCTGGAATTCTGCCCCAGCTCTGCCGGGCTCAGACTCCAGCTCTGCCCCGGAGTTCCATCCCAACCCAGCAATCCAACCCCTGCAGCTTTTATTAATTAATTAATTAATCAATTCTGCTCCATGCTGCCTCCACTTCCCAGCCAGATTTCAGAGTCCATCCACCTCCCCCATCACATTTTGCAGGAAAAAGGGGAAACAAACACAGGGATCCCCATTGCCCATCCTGCCCTACCCTGGAACATCGCAGCCTCGCCGAACCCCTCCTCCTGCTTCTCCTTCAGCAGCTGGTAGCAGGCACTGGGGCTGGCCAGGAGCAGCCGGAATCCCTGTGCAGGAGGAAGAGGAGGAGGAGGAGGTCGGGGAAGGCTCTGAGGGTCTCATCCCACTTTTTCCCACTCCCGGGATTCATTACCTTCCGGTCGGGAGCAGGGACGAAGGTCAGGAACTCATCCACGTGCCCGACGTAGAGCCAGTCCGAGAAGAGCTCCACGGGCGCCTGCACCTTCTGGGCCACCAGGAAATCCCGCACGGCCTTGGCCATCCTGCGGCCGCCCACCCTGGGGGAGCACCGCGGGTTTTGGGGAGGCTCCGCTGGGAGCTGACCCCAAACAAGGCCGGGAAATCCTGGGTTTGGGGTTTTTCATGACACCAAACGGGGCCAGGATATCCTGGTTTGGGGTTTTTCCTGCTTCTCTGGGAGCTGACCCCAAATGGAGCTGGGAAATCCTGGGTTTGGGGTTTTTCATGACCCCAAATGGGGCCGGGAAATCCTGGGTTTGGGGTTTTTCATGACACCAAACGGGGCCAGGAAATCCTGGATTTGGGGTTTCCCTGCTCTGCTCAGAGCCGATCCCAAACGGGGCCAGGAAATCCTGGATTTGGGGTTTTTCATGACACCAAACGGGGCCAGGAAATCCTGGTTTGGGGTTTTTCCTGCTTCTCTGGGAGCCGACCCCAAATGGAGCTGGGAAATCCTGGGTTTGGGGTTTTTCATGACCCCAAATGGGGCCGGGAAAACCTGGATTTGGGGTTTTTCATGACCCCAAATGGGGCCGGGAAATCCTGGGTTTGGGGTTTTCCCTGCTCCGCTTGGAGCCGACCCCAAATGGGGCTGGGAAATCCTGGATTTGGGGTTTTCCTCCTATGCTTGGAACCAACTCCAAATGGGGCTGGGAAATTCTGGGTTTGGGGTTATTCCTGCTCTGCTCAGAACCGACCCCAAACGGGGCTGGGAAATTCTGGGGTTTGGGGTTTTTCGGCTCACCTGGGGAAGCTGCTGCCGATCAGGATGCGCCCCAAGGGATACTCCTTGCCCTGCACCGTCACGGGCGGGCTCACCTCCAAATTCCCGAAGGAATCCAGGCTGGAAACCCAGCCCTTTGGAGCCTGCCGGGCCACGTAGCCAAAATCGGCGCCCTGAGCGGTGGGAAAATGGGACAAAGTGGTAAAAAAAATGCGGCTGTCAACACCAAATCCTCTGTGCTGGAGCATCCCATCCCAAAAATGCAGGAGATAAAGGGATTTATCCCAGTTTTAAAGGGATTTATCCCAATTTTTGGAGGGATTTGTCCCAGTTTTTAGGGGATTTATCCCAGTTTTTGAAGGGATTTATCCCGGTTTTTAGGGGATTTATCCCGGTTTTTAAAGGGATTTATTCCAGTTTTTGAAGGGATTTATCCCAGTTTTTGGAGGGATTTATCCCATTTTTTAAAGGGATTTATCCCAGTTTTTGGAGGGATTTATCCTATTTTTTAGGGGAATTATCCCAGTTTTTACGGATCCCAGTTTTTGAAGGGATTTATTCCAGTATTTGAAGGAATTTATCCTAGTTTTTGAAGGGATTTATCCCAGTATTTAAAGGGATTCATCCTAGTTTTTAGGGGAATTATCCCAGTTTTTGAAGGGATTTATCCCAGTATTTAAATGGATTTATCCTAGTTTTTAGGGGATTTATCCCAGTTTATAGGGGATTTATCCCATTTTTTGATGGGATTTATCTCAGTTTTTAGGGGATTTATCCCAGTTTTTAGGGGATTTATTCCAGTATTTGAAGAAATTTATCCCAGTTTTTAAAGGGATTTATCCCAGTATTTAAAGGGATCTATCCCAGTTTTTAGGGGATTTTATCCCTGTTTTTAAAGGGATTTATCCCAGCTTTTGGAAGGATTTATCCCAGTTTTTAGGGGGAAGGGGCTGGATACCAGGATGCTCCTGACGGGAAAATCCTTCAGGCCGCCATCCCGGGGCGAGTCGAAGACCACAGGGAGGGTCTTGTGGGGGGCCTGGATGTAGCCGAACTCTATCTCATCCTGCAGGAGGGATGGAGAATTTTGGGATCCCCCCCAGCGCTGCCGCAGCGAGGAGGGGCCGGGTGGCTCCTGTTCCCACCTGGATCCAGCGGTCCTGCTTGTTCTGCGGCGCCGGGACCACGGTCAGCGGCACCTGCACCCGCTCCGCCAGCGCACCCACGGCCGCCACAAACTCCTCGTTCCCTTGCACGCTGGGGGGAAAATGGGAAAATCGGGATTTGGGAGCGGATCCGGCGGCGGGAAGGGTGGGAGAACCCAGCAGAACCCACCTGCAGACAAAGACCTCGAGCGGCGGCGCCGTGTTGGGCGTCATGATCCAGGGAGCCACGCGGAACACCACGGTGTCCGTGAAGATCGGAGACTCCGGGGTGCCCTGGGGTGGTGGAGATAGAGTTTGGGATCTGTCCCAGCCCACCCTGGGATGTTGGCGATGGAGTTTGGGATCTGTCCCTGCTCTCCCAGCCACCCCAGGGGAGGAAAAATTGAGGGGAAAGTGGGGGAAAAATGGGAAAATTTGGGTTCTGGGATGGCTGGGATGGAGTCTGGGATGTGTCCCCATTATCCCACCCCTTCTGGCATGGCAGGGATGGAGTTTGGGATCTGTCCCTGCTGTCCAAGCCCCTCCTTGGGATGACGGGGATGGTGTTTGGGATCTGTCCCTGTTGTACCATTCCCTCCTGGGGAGGAAAACTGGAGGGAAAAGTGGGGGAATGGGGGTTCTGGGATGGCAGGGATTGAGTTTGGGATCTGTCCGTGCTGTCCCACCCTGGGATGGTAAGGATGGAGTTTGGGATCTGTTCCGGCTGTCCAAACCCCTCTGGGATGGCAGGGACAGAGTTTGGGATCAGTCCCCACTGTCCCAGCCCACCCTGGGATGGTGGGGATGGAGTTTAGGATCTGTTCCAGCCCCTGCTGGGATGGCGGGGATGGAGTTTGGGATCTGTCCAGGCTGTCCCACCCCCAGTGCCCCCTGGCCAGACCTTTTCAGCGCTCTCGAGCAGGGTGACGTGCAGGGACACGAGCCCCGAGAAGTCCACGTCGGGGAAGGCCAGGCCCTCCACGTAGAAGACGCTCTCGTGCTGGTGCCGGCTGGGCCGCACGGTGTAGGACAGCTCGGAGTCCCCCAGGACGGGCTTGAACCTCTCCAGCTCCACATTGTCTGCGGGACACGGACACCTCAAACCCAAACCCCAGCCCCCTTCCCACAGCGTTCCCCCTTGGTCCCTAAATCCACCCTAAATTCCGCCTGGATCCACCCCAAATCCTGCCTGGATCAGCTCAGACGCACCCGGGGCGTTGGAGAAGCACCACAAGGATTTGGGGTTGATCCCGGTGAGCAGAGGGGTCCGTGCCCACAAAATCCCCCCAAATCTTCCCAAATTCCACCTGGATC
This sequence comes from Ammospiza nelsoni, assembly GCF_027579445.1. Classification (NCBI taxonomy): domain Eukaryota; kingdom Metazoa; phylum Chordata; class Aves; order Passeriformes; family Passerellidae; genus Ammospiza; species Ammospiza nelsoni. Next base: position 6,079,388 of record NC_080654.1, on the reverse strand, counting down.
TCCCCCAAATCCCACCTGGATCAGCTCAATCCCACCTGGATCCTCTCAATCCCGCCTGGATCAGCTCAGCCGCACCCAGGGCGTTGGAGAAGCACCGCAAGGATTTGGGCTTGATCCCGGTGAGCAGAGGGGTCCGTGCCCACAAAATCCCCCCAAATCCTCCCAAATCCCACCTGGATCAGCTCAATCCCGCCTGGATCCGCTCAACCGCGCCTGGGGCGTTGGAGAAGCAGCGCAAGGATTTGGGGTTAATCCAGGTGAGCAGAGGGGTCCGTGCCCCCCAAATCCTCCCAAATCCTCCTAAATCTCCCCAAATTTGAGCACTCACTGCCCCCGTAGAACACCCTGATCTTGTCGGCGTCGGCGAAGTCGAGGTGCAGCAGCAGGCGGTGCCCGGCAAAGGTGGCGCGGGGCCCGCGCGTCCTCAGCACCAGCTGCGCCATGTCCTGCAGGTCTGGGAAACCGGCACGGATGAGGGAAAATTGGGGCAAAAATGGGGGAAAAGGGAAAATTTGGGGGAAAAGGGGAAAACCAGGGGAAAGGGGGAAACCCAGGGAGAAATGGAAAACTGAGGGAGAAGGGGAAAACCGAGAGAAAAAGGGAAAACTGAAGGAAAAGGGAGAAACTGAGGGAAAAAGGAAAATTGGGGGGAAATGTGGAAACTGAGGGGGGAAAGGAAAATTGGGGGGAAAGGGGGAAACTGAGGGAAAAGGGGAAAACTGAGGGAAAAAGGGAAAACTGAGGGAAAAGGGGGAAACCAGAAAAAAGGGGGAAACCAGGGGAAAGCTGAGGGAGAACGGGGAAACCGAAGGGAAAGGGGAAAACCAGGGGAAAATGGGGAAACCCAAAGAAAAGGGCAAACTCAGGGAAAAGTGGAAAACTGAGGGAGAAGGGGAAAACTAAGGGGTAAAGGGGAAAATTGGGGGAAAATGGGAAAATCCAGGAAAAGGGGAAACCCAGGGAAAAGGGGGAAACCAGGGTAAAACTGAGGGATAAAGGGGGAAACCCGGAGGAAAAGGGGGAAACCCAGGGAAAAGTGGAACACTGAGGGAGAAGGGGAAAACCAAAGGAAAAGAGGAAAACTGAAGAAAAAGAGAGAAACTGAGGGAAAAGGGAAAACTGGGGGGAAAGGGGAAAATTGGGGGAAAATGGGAAATCCAGGGAAAAGGGGGAAACCAGGAGAAAACTGTGGGAGAAGGGAAAACTGGGGGGAAAGAGGAAAATTGGGGGAAAAGGGGAAAACCTGGGGAAAAGGGGGAAAGGGGAAACCCAGGGAAAAGGGGAAAACTGAGAGAAAAGGGAAAACTAGAGGGAAAGGGGAAAACTGAGGGAATTTTTTTTTTTGAGGGAAAAGGGGGAAAACTAGGGGAGAAGTGGGAAAACGGCAGGCTCTGGGCTGGGGTAGGGAGAGAAACTGAGGGAGAAGTGGGAGAAAATTGAGGGAAAAGTGGAAGAATGGGGGTCCTGGGCTGTGTTAGAGAGGGAAAATTGAGGGGAAAGTGGGAAAACAGCAGGTTCTGGGCTGTGGAAGAAAAGGGAAATTGAGGGGGAAGTGGGAAAATTTGGGCTCTGGGCTGCAGTAGGAATGGAAAATTGAGGGGAAAGTGGGAAAATTCAGGGAAAAGGGAGGGAAAACTCAGGGAAAAGTGGGAAAAGGGAGGGAAGAGCAGGAGCCGGGGTCTCGGGGCTGTCGGGACCTTCGTAGGAGCGCACGACGCTGTCCTCGTTGTCCAGGCCCTTGGTGCCGGTGTCGTCGCGGTCGCAGTTGACGAGGAGCACGGCCCCGTGGCCATCGGGGCCCCACGTCCAGCTGGCCTGGGGGACATGGAGCGGGGCCGGGTCAGCTGGGAATTCCCAATCCCATTGGTGTCTGGGGGTCAGCTGGGAATTCCCAAACCCATCGGGATCTGGGGCTCAGCTGGGAGTTCCCAATCCCATTGAGGCCTGGGGGCTCATCCAGGAATTCCCAATCCCATCGGGATCTGGGAGTCAGCTGGGGATCCCCAATCCCATGGGGATCTGAGCTTCAGCCAGGAATTCCCAATCCCATTGGGGTCTGGCGTTCAGCTCGGAATTCCCAATCCCATTGGGATCTTGGGTTCAGCTGGGAATCCCCAATCCCATCAGGGTCTGGGGGTCATCCAGGAATTCCCAATCCCATTGGAGTCTGGGGTTCAGCCAAGAATTCCCAATCCCATTGGGATCTAGGGCTCATCCAGGAATTCCCAATCCCACTGGGATCTGGGGCTCAGCTGGGAGCTCCCAATCCCATTGAGGCCTGGAGGCTCATCCAGGAATTCCCAGTCCCATTGGGATCCAGAGTTCAGTCAGGAATTCCCAATCCCGTGCTGTTCCCGGCCCCTCTGCATACCTTGTCCAGCAGTGTCCGGCTCACGGCCCCGCTGCGGGTGACATCAGCGTCCAGAGACACCTCTGTGGGACAGGGATGAGGTGGGAAAAGGGGAAATCCTGGGAATGGGGGTTTGGGAAGGGGAAATCCTGGGAATGGGGGTTTGGGGAATGGGGATTCGGGAATGGGGGTTTGGGGAATGGGGATTCGGGAATGGGGTTTGGGGAATGGGGATTCGGGAATGGGGTTTGGGGAATGGGAGTTCGGGAAGGAGATTCAGGAATGGGGGTTCAGGAATGGGAGTTGGGGAATGAGGATTTGGGAATGGGGGTATGGGAATGGGAGTTTGGGAATGGAGGTTCAGGAAAGGAGTTGGGGAAGGAGATTCAGGAATGGGAGTTGGGGAATGGGGGTCTGGGGAATGGGAGTTGGGGAATGGGGGTTTGGGAATGGGGGTTTGGGAATGGGGTCTGGGGAATGGGGGTTGGGGCTGACCCCCCTTACCCACGCAGGTGAGGTAGAGCACGGCCCGGCCCACGGGAACCCCGCCGTCCTCACGGAAATAGGAAACCCTGACCTGCAACAGGAGTGGGGCAATGAGACAGCTGGGAGGGATCCTGGGATCCACTGGGAATTCCAGCACCCATCCCAGCATCCAGTGAGTATCCCAGTATTCAGCAGGAATCCCAGGATCCAGTAGGAATCCTGGAGCCCAGTGAGGATCCTGGCACCCATCCCAGGATCCAGTGGGAATCCTGAGATCCATCAGGAATCCTGGGATCCTCAGGACTCCCAAAACCCAGCGGAAATCCTGGGATCCAGTGGGAATCCCATCACCCATCCCAACACACAGTGAGAATCCCAGATCCAGTGGGAATCCTGTCACCCATCCCAGCAGCCACTGAAAATCCCAGCACCCAATGCAGGATCAAGTGGGATCCAGGGACCCCAAGGAGATCCCAACACCCAGTAGGAATCCCAGCACCCAGTGGGAATCCCAGGATCCAGCAAGAATCCCAACACCCAACAGGATCCCGCAGGAATCCCAACACCCAGCAGGAATCTTGGGATCCAGCAGGAATTCCAACACCCATCAGGAATCCCAGGACCCAGCAGGAATCCCAAAGCCCAGCAGAAATCTTGGGATCCAGTGGGAATCCCAACACCCAGCAGGATCCAGCAGGAATCCCAACATCCAACAGGATCCAGTGGGAATCCCAACACCCATTGGGAATCCTGGGATCCAGCAGGAATCCCAACACCCAGCAGGAATTCCAGGATCCAGCGAGAATCCCAACACCCATCAGAAATCCTGGAATCCAGCAGGGAATCCCAGCATCCAGCAGGAATTGCAACACCCATCAGGAATCCTGGGATCCAGCGAGAATCCCATCACCCAACATGATCCCAGGATCCAGCGGGAATCCCATCACCCAACATGATCCCAGGATCCAGCGGGAGTCCCGTTACCCATCCCGTCACCCAGCATGATCCCATCGGGATCCCCTCTCACCTTCTCGTCCCCCGGCTCCTTGCTGGGGCGCTCCATGGCCAGCAGCAGCTCGGGCCGGGCACTCAGGGGCCATCGGCAGACGCTCGAGGGCAGCTTCACGCTCTGGGTGTCGTGCAGCACCCACAGCTTCACGCCCTGGGAGCCCTGCGCCTGGAACGAGGCGGCGCCAAGCGGGGCCGAGCTGCAACGGGAGCAGGAGTGGGGTCAGGAACACGGGAATGAGGGCAGGAATGGGCCGGGCTGGAACGGGAGTGGGGTCAGGAACACGGGAATGAAGGGAGGAATGGGCCGGGCTGGAACGGGAGCGGGGTCAGGAACACGGGAATGAGGGCAGGAGTGGGCTGGGCTGGAACAGGAGTGGGGTCAGGACAATGGGAATGATGGCAGGAATGGGCCGGGCTGGAACGGGAGCGGGGTCAGGACAATGGGAATGATGGCAGGAATGGGCCGGGCTGGAATGGGAGTGGGGTCAGGAACACGGGAATGATGGCAGGAATGGGCTGGGCTAGAACAAGAGTGGGGTCAGGACAATGGGAATGATGGCAGGAATGGGCCGGGCTGGAACAGGGTCAGGAGCACGGGAATGATGGCAGGAATGGGCTGGGCTGGAACAGGGTCAGGAACACGGGAATCAGGGCAGGAATGGGCCGGGCTGGAACGGGAGTGGGGTCAGGAATACGGGAATGATGGCAGGAACGGGGCTGGGCTGGAACGGGAGCAGGGTCGGGAGAGGGAATGATGCCAGGAGTAGGGCCGAGCTGCAACGGGAACACGGTCAGGAACACGGGAATGATGGCGGGAATGGGGCTGGGTTGGAAAGGGAGCGGGGTCAGGAACACGGGAATGATGCTGTGCTGGAATGGGAGTGGGGTCAGAACAACGGGAATGATGGCAGGAATGGGCTGGGCTGGAATGGGAGCACGGTCAGGAACATGGGAATGATGGCAGGAGCGGGGCTGGGCTCAAACATTCCCAGGAAATGCAACCTCAGCAAGGGCTGGGATGGGGAATAAAACTCAAACATTCCTGGGAAATGCCACCTCAGTGAGGGCTGGGATGAGGAATGAAACTCAAACATTCCCAGGAAACGCGACCTCAGCAAGGGCTGGGATGTGAAACTGGGGTAAAACCTTTCAAAGGGAACGAATCCCAGGTTTTGGAATATCAATGAGTCATGGGAAATTCAAGTATTCCCAGGAAACGCGACCTCAGCAAGGGCTGGGATGTGGAATTGGGGTGAAACCTTCCCAAGGGAACAATTCCAAAGGCAACAAATCCCAGGGTTTGAAATATCAGAGTCATGGCAAATTCAAATATTCCTGGAAAATTCAAATAGTCCCAGAAAACACCACCTCAGCAAGGGCTGGGATGAGGAATAAAACTCAAACATTCCCGGGAAATACCAGGGCTGGGATGTGGAATTGGGGTGAAACCTTCCAAAAGGAACAAATCCCGGGGTTTGGAATATCAATGATCCTGGGATCAGGATCAATGAGTCATGGAAAATTCAAATATTCCAGGGAAATGCAATTTCAGCAAGGGCTGGGATGTGGAATTGGTGTGAAAACTTCCAAAGGGAACAAATCCCAGGGTTTGGAATATCAGCAAGTCATGGGAAATTCAAATATTCTTGGAAAATTCAAATATTCCTGGAAAATGCGACCTCAGCAAGGACTGGGATGTGGATTTGGGGTAAAACCTTCCCAAGGGAAAATTTCCTGGGATTTGGAATATCAACGTGTCATGGAAAATTCATATATTCCTGGAAAATGTGATTTCAGCAAGTGCTGAGATATGAAATTGGGGTAAATCCTTCAATGGGGAAAAGAAATCCTGCAATTTATAACAGCAACAATCACTGAAAATGTGAATAATCCTGGAAAACGTGAAGGTAACAAGCGCTGAGATGTGAATCCCTGAGAAATCCTTTAATAAAACAAACCCTGAAATTCAGAACAGCAACAGGTCCTGAAAAAATGGAATTAATCCCGAAAAATGCAACTGCAGCGAGGGTTGCAAGATGGAATGGGGATAAATAATTCAGAGTGGAACAAATCCCATAGCAAATCCTGCAAAGTGGAATTGCATCGATTCCCTGGATGCGCATAAATACTGGAATTGCATCAATTCCCTGGATATGAACAAATCTGCAGCCTGGGATTGCAGTGATTCCTTAAATGTGCACAAATCCTGGGATTGCATCGATTCCCTGGATATGCAGAAATCCTGCAACCTGAAATTGTATAAATTCCCTAAATTTGCACAAATCCTGGAATTGCATGGATTCCCTGGATATGCACAAATCCTGCAACCTGGAATTGCATCGATTCCCTGGATGTGCAGAAATCCTGCAACCTGAAATTGTATAAATTCCCTAAATTTGCACAAATCCTGGAATTGCATGGATTCCCTGGATATGCACAAATCCTGCAACCTGGAATTGCATGGATTCCCTGAATAGGCACAAATCCTGGAATTGCATGGATTCCCTGGATATGCACAAATCCTGGAATTGCATCGATTCCCTGGACATGAACAAATCTTGAAACCTGGAATTGCATCAATTCCCTGAATAGGCACAAATCCTGGAATTGCATGGATTCCCTGGATATGCACAAATCCTGCAACCTGGAATTGCATGGATTCCCTGGATGTGCAGAAATCCTGCAACCTGAAATTGTATAAATTCCCTAAATGTGCACAAATCCTGGAATTGCATGGATTCCCTGGATATGCACAAATCCTGCAACCTGGAATTGCATGGATTCCCTGAATAGGCACAAATCCTGGAATTGCATGGATTCCCTGGATATGCACAAATCCTGGAATTGCATCGATTCCCTGGACATGAACAAATCTTGAAACCTGGAATTGCATCAATTCCCTGAATAGGCACAAATCCTGGAATTGCATGGATTCCCTGGATATGCACAAATCCTGCAACCTGGAATTGCATGGATTCCCTGGATGTGCAGAAATCCTGCAACCTGAAATTGTATAAATTCCCTAAATGTGCACAAATCCTGGAATTGCATGGATTCCCTGGATATGCACAAATCCTGCAACCTGGAATTGCATGGATTCCCTGAATAGGCACAAATCCTGGAATTGCATGGATTCCCTGGATATGCACAAATCCTGGAATTGCATCGATTCCCTGGACATGAACAAATCTTGAAACCTGGAATTGCATCAATTCCCTGAATAGGCACAAATCCTGGAATTGCATGGATTCCCGAGATATGAGCAAATCCTGCAACCTGGAATTGCATGGATTCCCTGGATATGCACAAATCCTGCAACCTGAAATTGTATAAATTCCCTAAATTTGCACAAATCCTGGAATTGCATGGATTCCCTGGATATGCACACATCCTGCAACCTGGGATTGCATCGATTCCCTGGATGTGCACAAATCCTGGAATTGCATGGATTCCCTGGACATGAACAAATCCTGAAACCTGGAATTGCATCAATTCCCTGGATATGAACAAATCCTTTAGCCTGGGATTGCGTGGATTCCCTGGATAGGCGCAAATCCCCCAGAACGTGAGGGCAGCGGCTCCTGGAAGAGGCGATTCCCGCAAATCCCCAAAGGCGATTAAAGCAAATCCCGCCCGAGGGTGCGAACCCGGGGCAAGGCGGCGGCGCCAACCTCACGGTAGGAATCCCTAAAAAAACCCAAATCCGGGGATATTCCGGGTGCAAAGCGTGCCTGGGAATAAACGGGAAGAGGATGGAATGAGCCCCAGGGAAAGAACCACGGGAATCCCTAAAAGAAAACCAAATCCGGGGATATTCCGGGTGCAAAGCGCGCCTGGGAATAAAGGGGACTAGGTGGGAATGAAGTCCGCAAAAAGAACCTCAGGAATCCTTAAAAAAGCCCTAAATCCGGGGGTATTTAGGATGCAACGCGTGCCTGGGAATAAACGGGAATAGGTGGGAATGAGCCCCAGGGAAAGAACGGCAGGAATCCCTAAAAAACCCAAATCCGGGGATATCCCGGGTGCAAAGCGCGCCTGGGAATAAACGGGAATAGGAAGGAATGAATCCCATGGAAAGAACCGCAGGAATCCCTGAAAAACCCCAAATCCGGGGATATCCCCGGTGCAAAGCGCGCCCCGTCTCGCCATGGGAAACGGGAATAAACGAGAATAAATCCCACAAAAATAACCCCAGGAATCGCTCCGAAACGCCCAAAATCCTGGAATAAAACCCGCAAACATCCCGAGGGCAGCGGGGACGGGACCGGGCCGCGATGCCATCGATGCCGGCGCTGCCCGGGGTGGTTCGGGCACGGATCCCCCCAAAATCGGCATTTCCCATCGGGGCACGGATCTCCCCAAAATCGGATTGAGGCACGGATCTCCCCAAAATCAGATTGGGGCACGGATCTCCCCAAAATCGGCATTTCTGATCGGGGCACGGATCTCCTCAAAATCGGCATTTCCCATCGGGGCACGGGTCCCCCCAAAATCGGATCGGGGCACGGATCTCCCCAAAATCCGCATTTCCCATCGGGGCACGGATCTCCCCGCATCGGCGTTTCCAGCGCTGCCGGACAGGCCGGAGCCCGTCCCGCCCCGCCCCGCTCGGGAGGCCGCGGGCGCCGGGCCCGGAGCGGATCCGGGAGAAGGAAACGCGGCTCGGTGCCCGGGAATGGGAAAATCCCAGCCCGGGGCAGCGCAGGGAACGGGACGGGCAGCGAGCCCCGGCCGGAGAGGGGAGAGGGGAGAAAAACCCCGGAGCGAGAGCCAGGGCTGGGCCGGGGGTTCGCTCTCTGCCTGTCCCCGGAAACGGGAAATGTTTCTTATCTCATCCCGCCGGGTTAAAACCCCAAAAAGGGCTTGGGGCACCCCAAAAGTGGGAAAATCCCGATGGGAATGTTGCGGTCCCGCTGTTGAGGGGATGTTCGGAGTGTCTGTGAGGGACAGAGGGATGGACAGAGGGATGGACGGTGGGACAGACAGAGGGATGGACACAGTGATGGACAACGGGGATGGACAGAGGGATGGACTGTGGGACAGACAGAGGGATGGACACAGTGATGGACAACGGGGATGGACAGAGGAATGGACAGATGGACAGAGGAATGGACAGAGGGATGGACAAGGGAGATGGACAGAGGGATGGACAGCAGAATGGACAGAGGGATAGACAGAGGGATGAGCAAATGGATAGAGGGATGGACAGTAGGGATGGACAACGGGGACGGACAGAGGGATGGACTGTGGGAGGGACAGAGGGGTGGACACTGGGATGGATAACGGGGATGGACACGGATGGATACAGGGATGGACAGAGGAATGGACAGAGGGATGGACAACGGGGACGGACAGAGGGATGGACTGTGGGATAGACAGAGGGGTGGACACTGGGATGGACAGAGGGAATGGACAGTAGGGATGGACCCTGGGAAAGGACCCTGGCAAGGGACAGTAGGGATGGACAGCGGGAAGGGACAATGGGAATAGACACTGGGAAGGGGCACCGGGACCCCACCCCTCACCCCTGCCCCGTCCCGGGACAGCATCCCCTGGGAAAAGCCCCCGCAGCAGCAGCAGCGCCGCCCCCGCCCCACCGCGCGCTATTTTCGGGCTTTGCTTAATGGGATCAAGGGGGAAAAGCGGATTTGTGCCCCGCGCTCACCCGCACACGTCCAGGGCCAGCTCGGTGCCCAGCACGCACACGGCGCTGCCGGGGCGCTGCGTGGACAGCGGGACACGGCGCTGCTGCGCCATCGCACCCGCGGGTGCCGCGCCCGCCGCCGCGGGGGATTTATAAAGCCGGGCTGCGGGGAGGGGATCAGCCAAAGCCCGGCCTAATCCCACCCCCGGGCTGGGTGTGCGCGGGTCCGAGCGGGGGGAAGCGGCCCGGGACGCCCACGGGATGTTCGGGGGGTCCGGGGGGCGGTCCGGGCTCCGGCCAGCCCCGAGGGACGCGGGGGGAGCGCTCCCCGTCCTGCCCACGCCGTGAAATATTCACCGCGACACCCGAGCCGGGCTGGGCCCGCGCCAGCGCCGGGCACGGCCGGGTTTGATTTCTCCTTGTGCTGAAAGGCTGCGTTTGTTCGGCCGGGACAAAGCGCTGGAATTCTCCCTCGGGGCGGGCAGGGCGCTCTGCGGGCTCCGCGGGATGGGGACAGCGCTGGGGACAGCGGACCCCCGGCGGCGTTAATCACCTTTGTTTTAATTAAAGCCCCGGCTGCGCGTGGGAGCCCGGAGCGCTTTGTCCCGCAGCTGTTCCCAAACCCCCTCCCCGCCATCACGCGCGGCCCGGGTTTAATGTCGCTCCTCGGGGCTCGGGAATATCGGCCGGGACACAGCCCCGTGGAATGGGGGTGGGAATGGGGTCAGAAATGGGGTTAGAAACTCGCTTTTGGGGCAAAAAGGGAGGGGGAGGGGGATATGTGGGAGCATCCCCTTGCGGGTTCTCTTCGAGCCGCAGGTGCAGCCGCGCCTCAGAAACGCTGCCAGGAGAGCGAATTGCCCAAAATCAGCGTGTCCGGCCCCAGAACGGCAGCGGGGCTGTGCAGGGCCGAGCCGTGCCCGGGGCACTGGGCGGGTTTCGGTTCCCGGGGCGGTGCCAGGCGGTGCCAGGCAGGCACGGGGAAGTGCCGCGCTCCGGTGGAGACGAAGAGCGGAGGAAATTCCCTCTTGGAAAGGCGTGAAAAGGTCCCGAGGAGGGCAGGAGGGGTTCCTGCACCTGAGAACCAGGTTTCTCAGCAGGAAGCGATTTTTTGGCCAAAACAGGGAATTTTGGGGGCGCCATCAGCTGCAAAGCGGCGGGCGGGGACTCCGTGACCCCGCGGACGTGGGATGGGGCCCGCAGCCCCCAGAGCAGCCTCCCCACCCCCGCTGTCCCCACCAGCCCCAAACCAAACCCCCGTGCCCAAAAACAGGCTCCAAACGACATCTTCACACCGGGAGCAGAGAAAGGAAGGAAAAGAAACGGGGAAATGCTGCCCCCTCAGTGTCCGTGAAGTTTTATTGGCCAAACCCGAGCTGTCGGTGCTTTTCCAGCACAGGAAATGCACCTTCCCCCTGGGCTGCAGGAGATGCACATCTTCCCTGGGCTGCAGGAAATGCACTTTTCCCTGCAGGACCCGGCCCAGGGGGCTCAGGGCACCACCTGCCACCACTTGAAGGCGAAGGGCTTGCGGCGCACGTTGGTGCCGCAGTGAACATCCCCTGACAGGACGTGGTAGGAGAAGAAGTCGTCGATGAAGGTGCAGGAGAGGCCCAGCGGCTCCAGCAGCTCCCGCACGCGCTGCTCCAGGCAGCAGCGCCCGCCCACCACGGGCCCGAAGGGTTTGGGGATGCCCAGGTGCCGGCCCAGCACCAGCATGTTCACCTGGAGCAGAGAGGGGAGTACAGCAGGGATTGGATCTGGGGGATTGGGATCGGGGCAGGGTTGTGGGGTCGGGGTCTCACCATGTCCGGGAAGAGCGCGTCGGCGCGGGAGTTGGTCAGGATGAAGAGCTGCGGGATGTCCACGATGTCCTGCTCGCTCAGCCCCAGCTCCTGCTTCAGCAGGTCGCGGTTCCAGTCGATGCAGCGCTGCGGGAAGGATCCGGAACTGCCATCCCAGCCCTCCACATCCCACCCACGGACCCCGCTGGACCCTACCCCATCCCTGTGCAAAACCTCCCACCCCATCCACATCCCATCCCCATCCCTTCCCCAGCCCAGCCCATCCTATCTCATCTCCATCCCCATCCCCATCTCATCCCACCATCCCATCCCCATCGTATCCCCATCCTGTCTCATCCCATCCCATCCCCATCCCCATCCCCATCCCCATCCCCATCCCCATCCCCATCCCCATCCCCATCCCCATCCCATCCCATCCCATCCTCTCCATGTCCCTCGGCTCATCTCCCTCTCCTCACCCTCTCCAGCCCCTCCGGCCCTTCCCCAGGACCCCAAATCCCATCCCTGCACCCTGGAACCCCCCTGGAATGAGGAGGAGGAACCCCCCAGGTCCCACCTGCACGTGGCGGTTGTCGCTGCGCAGGGACTCGTCCGCCAGGATCTCATCGATGCTCTTCTTCTCAGTGCCCTTCAGCCCTGGGGCGAGGGAGTGCTCAGGGACAGAGGGACGGACAGAGGGATGGACACTGGGATGGACAGGGGGATGGACGGCGGGATGGACAGAGGGATGGACACTGGGAATGGGCAGAGGGATGGACAGCAGGATGGACACAGGGAAGGACAGCAGGGATGGATAGAGGGATGGACAGTGGGATGGACAGAGGGATAAAAAGTGGGGTGGAAAGCGGGATAGACAGAGGGATGGATACTGTAGACAGAGGGATGGACATTGGGAATGGGCAGTGGGATAAACAGCAGGACGAACAGTGGGATGGACAGCAGGATGGACACTGGGATGGACACTGGGAATGGACACTGGGAATGGACAGCAGGATGGACATTGGGAATGGACAGAGGGATGGATACTTGGAAGGGACAGCAAGAAGGGACAGCAGGAATGCCGTTCCCTAGGGATGGCCTCAGCCCTCACCGATGAACTGCGTGGCCTCCCCGTGGCCCTGCTGCTGCTTCTCCTTGAAGAGTTTGTAGCAGGCGTTGGGACTGGCCAGGAGCAGCCGGAATCCCTGCGGGACAGAGCCCGGGGGTCACCCCTGGTGTGGGGGACAAAACACCCCAGAGTCCGGCTGGGAGGCACCACAGCCATCCCAAACCCAGTCCTGGGGCCATGGGATGGCCACAGAGATCCCAAACCCATCCCCAGGGCTATAAGATGCTCATGGAGATTCCCAAACCCAGCCCTGGGGCCACGGGATGGCCTTGGAGATCCCATATCCATCCCTGGGGTTATGAGATGCTCATGGAGATCCCAAACCCATCCCTGGGGCTATGAGATGCCCATGCCAATCCCAAATCCATCCCTGGGCCATGAGGTGCCCATGGAGATCCCAAACCCATCCCTGGGACTATGAGATGCCCATGCCAATCCCAAACCCATCCCCAGGACATGGGATGCCCACAGTAATCCCAAATCCATCCCTGGGCCATGAGATGCTCATGCCTATCCCAAACCCATCCCTGGGACTATGAGATGCTCGTGCCAATCCCAAATCCACCCCTGGGCCATGAGATCCTCATGCCAACCCCAAACCCATCCCCCTGGGTAACCCCAAAGGGGCTCCATCCCCCAGAGCCCCCGGAAGGACAAACAGCGGGCAAAGGGGATTTTTGGGGTGCTGTGAGGAGCCCTGGGCAGGCTCTGGGGTCGGCACCTTCCTGTCCAGGGCAGGGACGAAGGTGAGGAACTCATCCACGTGGCCCACGCTGAGCCACTCCGAGTAGACCTCGAGCGGCGCCTGCACCTTCTGCGCGAAGAGGAAATCCCGCACGGCGCGGCACATCCTGCGCCCAGCCATCCTGCGGGACAGCTGGGGTGGGCACCATTCCTGCCCCAAAACCCTGCCCCAAAACCCTGCCCCAAACCTGCTCCCTCACCAAAACCCCCGCCCCAAAACCCCACCACAAAACCTGCTCCCTCATCAAAACCCCTGCCCCAAAACCTGCTCTCTCCCCAAAACCTGCTCTCTCCCCAAAACCTGCTCCCTCCCCAAATCCCGCTCCCTTCCCAAAACCTGCGCCCCGCCCCAAAACCTGTTCCCCCACCAAAATCACTGCCCCAAAATCCCCTCCCCAAAACCCCATCCCAAAACCTGCTCCCTCACCAAAATCCACTCCCCAAAATGCGCTCCCCACCCCAAAATCCCCACTACAAAACCTGCACCCCACCCCAAAACCCCAGCCCCAAAACCTGCTCCCCTCCCCAAAACCCACTCCCTGCCACAAAACCAGCTCGCTGCCCCCCAAAACCCGCTCCCCAAAACCTATTCCCCATCTCAAAACCCCCTTCCCAAAATCCCCCCCAGCCCCCAAACCCCCACTCCAAAACCCACTCCCTGCCCCAAAACTCCTGCTCCAAAACCCCTCCGCACCCCAAAACCTGCTCTTCTCCCCAAAACTCAGTCCCCAAAATCTCCTCCCTGCCCCAAAACCTACCCTCCACCCCCAAAACTCACTCCTCTCCCTAAAACCTGCTCCCCAAAATCCCCTCCCCACCCCAAAACCCATTCCCTGCCCCAAAACCCCCTCCCCAAACCTCCCCCCGATCACCCCAGGGCTCAATTTTATCCTGTTTTTCAGGGAAAATGGCCCAAGCTACATTACAGACATCCACGTATTTAAATACATGTAATAAAATAAATTATAGATTGTTCTGCTTTAATACAGATTTATCTGCCTGATGGCCCAATTATGTATAATTATATCTGTTATATATTAATATAATCCTGTGTTATTTATAAAGTGAGGTAATAATAAATGTTATATAAATGTATGTTGCTAAAATCACCATATTGTATAAACATATCAATATAAATATATATTACTAGATCCCTATCTTATATAAATATATCAACATAACTTTCTGTGTTTTAGATAAATACGTCAATATATTCCTATATTATATATAGTGTTAATAATATGTTATATAAATATACACTGCTAAATCCCTATATTATTTAAATATATATATTGCTAAATTCCTATAATATATAAATATATATTACTAAATCCCTATCTTATATATTACTAGATCCCTAATATTACATAAATATATCGGCATATCTCCCTGTATTTTGGATAAATACATCGATATATCCCTATAAAGTGTGTAAATGCATATGTTATATAAATATATATTGCTAAATATATATATTTTTATATATTTACTGATATAAATATATCAGTACAAATATATATGACTAGATCCCTAATATTCCATAAATATATGAGTGTGTCTGCCTGTATCTTGGATAAATACATGGATATATCCCCACATTTTCCATAAACACATCTCCAGGCTGGATCTATCCATACAGATGAAATCATTCCATGCCCAGTTCTGCTCGGGCACCTCTGGGATGAGTTTTTCCCATCCCTGAAATTCCCAAATCCCACCTCACTTTGGTGTGAGGGCCAAGTTTTCTTTAATAGAACGGGCTGGGAAGATGTTAATTAAATTTCCGGTAATGAAGGACAATTGGGGCCTCAGTGGGGCTGGGAAAATCCCATTTCCCTGCATTTTCTTTCCTCTGGAAGCGCCGCAAGCCCCGGGCTGGGACAGGAGCGTCCCGTGGGTTTTTTGGGATGGGATCAGGAGCGGATGTTGTTTTTCCCAGAAAATGCCCTCCTTTGTGGAGGCTTGGCAGGGAGCTTTGTTCACTGCCGAGCACTGCCTGGCCTGGGCACAACAACCCTGGTTATTCGGGATTTTATGGGAACATCAATCCCCAGTTGTCCGGGATTTCATGGGCTCAACTACCCCTGGTTATTCGGGATTTGATGGGCACAACAATCCCCAGTTATTCGGGATTTCAGGGGAACAACAACCCCCGGTTGTTCGGAATTTTATGGTCACAACAACCCTCGGTTATTTGGAATTCCATGGGAACCACAATCCCCAGTTATTTGGGATTTCAGGGGAACAACAATCCTGGTTATTCGGGATTTTATGGGCACAACAACCCCCGGTTATTTGGGATTCCATGGGAACAACAATCCCCAGTTATTCGGGATTTCATGGGCACAACAACCCCTGGTTATTCGGGATTTCATGGGCACAACAACCCCTGGTTATTCGGGATTTCACCCTGTCCTGGGCTCCCCTGCTCCTCTTCCAAAGAACAAACCCAGTCTGGGTGTGTGGGGTTGGGGAAAAAGGGGTGAAAATGGGGAAAAAATGGGAAAAGGGTTAAAGGGGGAAAGGGGAAATGGGAAAGGGAAAAGGGGAAAACGGGAAAAAGGCGGCCGGGTTTTGTGAGGATCAGAGGAGCAGCCGTGGTGCTTGCCTGTAAAATCTGGCATTTTATGGGCATCAGGACCAGGTCTTTTCTCCAAGAGGTTCCCGAGGGAGAGTTTTGGAATCTCCTGAGTGAGGGTTTTGTGAGGTCCCAGGGAGGGTTTTGTGAGGTCCCAGGGAGGGTTTTGGGGTGTCCTGAGGAGGGCAGGTGCTCACCAGGGCAGGGGGCTGCCGATGAGGATCCGCCCCAGCGGGTACTCCTTGCCCCGCACCGTCACCGGCGGGCTCACGTCCAGGTTCCCGAAGGAATCCAGGCTGGTCACGCTCTTCCCAGGAGGCTCCCGGGTCACGTAGCCAAAATCCGGGCCCTGGGAAAGAGGGAAGAGGTGCCAAGGATCTCCAGTTGTGTGGATTTTGGGTGGAAAAAGGGGGATTTCAATGCAAGGACACACCAGGATCTTCTTAAAAGCGAAATCCTTCAGGCCTCTGTTCCTGGGAGAATCGAAGACCACGGGGAAGGTTTTGTGTGGAGCCTCCACGTAGCCAAACTCCAGCTCATCCTGTGGGAAGGAGACAAGGAAGAGGAGGAGGAGGAAGGCTCCCGGGGGTGATAGGAATCTCCAGCAGGGATGTGGGGAGGGTGGGGCAGGAATTGGGGTGAGCCTGGCAGAGCCCAGCCTAAAACATTGGGAAGATCCTGCCCAGCCCTCCTGGGGTGACACCACAGCCACAGTGTCCTGCTGGGGTCCCCTGGCACTGGGACACTCCTGCACAACCCCACGGGGTGACACCGCAACCACGGTGTCCTCTTGGGGTCCCTCTGGCACTGGGACCCTCCTGCACAGCCCCACAGGGTGACACTTGCAATGGGGTGCCCTTGTACAATGAGGTCACTCTGGAGGTGTCCCTTGGGTTCCTCTTCCAAAGCACCACAGGGACACTTGTGCAAAAGGGACCCCTTTGCAATGTCCCACAGGGTCCCTTTTGCAGCAGCGACCCCCTGTGATGTCCCATGAGGTCCTTCTTACAATGGGGTCCCCTTTGCAATGTCCCATGGGGTCCTTTTTGCAATGGGGTCACCTTCAAAAGCTCCATGGCGTCCCTTTTGCAATAGGGTCCCTTTTGCAATGTCCCATGGGGTCACCTTTGCAATGTCCCCACAGGGTCCCCACTGCAGTCGGGCCCCTCCTGCACAGCCCACTGGGTCCCTGTCCCGGTGCCCCTCTGTGTCCCTGGTGCCAGCCAGGGCTCCCAGGCCATTGTCCCCGTCTGTGCCACCCTGGCAGCCTTCCCTGTGCCTCAGTGTCCATCCCCTGGCATTCCAGGGTCTGCCCAAGCCACAGCGGGGCTCTCCTGTTCCCGGGTGAGCTGACCTGGATCCAGCGGTCGCTGCGCGAGTCCAGCTCCGAGCACACGGTCAGTTTGCAGTTGGCTTTGCGCAGCAGCTCCCGCAGCCCCTCCAGGAAGGCCTCGTTGGAATCCGAGCCCTGCTTGATGCTGGGGGGACATTGAGGGACCAGGGCTGTGAGGGAGATCATGGGGAACCCCCAAAATCCCGACCCCACAGCTCGTTCCTCAATCCTGAGCACCCCAGGCAGCATTTCCATGTGGGAATGGAGCTGGAGAAGGAACTCCCACCTTTGTGGGTTTGGAGTAGAGAGGGAACTCCAGCCTTTGTGGGATTGGAGCTGGAGAAGAAATTCCAGCCTTTATGGGCTTGGATGTGGAGAGGGTCCTCAGCCTTTGTGGGATTGGAACTGGAAAGGGAACTCCAGCCTTTGTGGGATTGGTTCTGGAGAGAGAATCCGAGCCTTTGTGGGATTGGTTTTGGAGAGGGAACTGCAGCCTTTGTGGGATTGGTTCTGGAGAGGGAACTGCAGCCTTTGTGGGATTGGTTCTGGAGAGGGAACTCCAGACTTTGTAGCATTGGTTCTGGAGAGGGAACTCCAGCCTTTCTCCCTGGAATTTAAACACCCCAGGCAGCATTCCTGCATGGAATTGGACCTGGAGGTGTTCTTTCCGAATTTCTCCTTGAGATTTAAATGCCCTGGGCAACATTCCTGCATGGGAATGGACCTGGAGAGGGAACTCCAGCCCTTCTCCTTGGGATGGAAATGACTCCCACGGCAGCAGCTGGCTCCCTTCCCAACCATTCCCAGTCAGGAATGCCTAAGCCTGGCTCACACACAGCCAGGAAGGGTTGGGAGCTCCTTCCTGGCGAGTGCCCCTAGGCAGGGGACACCCCTGTCCACAGCGGGGACACCCCTCCTACCTGCAGACAAACACCTCCAGGGGCTGCTGCGTGTTGGGTGTCATGATCCAGGGCGCCACGCGGAACACCACGGTGTCCGTGAAGATCGGCGTGCCCGGCGAGTCCTGGTGGAGCCAAAACAGAGTCTGGGACCTCCAACCACGAGGGGTTTGCTGGGGGAGGGGTGGGGCTGATCCCCCCTGTACCTTATGGGGCACCTCCAGCAGGCTGGCGCTGAAGGACACGAGGCCACTGAAGCCCCGGTCAGGGAACTCCAGCCCCTCCACGTAGAAAGTGCTGTCCCCGTGGCCAGCGTGCTCCAGCACGTAGGAGAGCTTGTCCGGGCCCAGCACAGGCTTGTAGAGCGGGTAGGCATCACCACCTGGGGAACCCCAAACCCAGCAGCCTGGAGAACCCCAAACCCAGCAGCCTGGAGAACCCCAGATTCCCACCCCAAACTCAGCAGCCTGGAGAACCCTGAATTCCCACTCCGAGTTCAGCAGCCTGGAAAAACCTGGATCCTCACCCCAAGTTCAGCAGCTGGAGAACCCTGGATTCCCACCCCAAACTCAGCAGCCTGGAGAATCCTGGATTCCTACGCCAAACTCAGCTTGGAGAACCCTGGATTCCCACCCTGAATTCAGCAGCTTGGACAACCCCAAATTCCCACCCCGAGTTCAGCAGCCTGGAGAACCCTGGATTCCCACCCTGAACTCAGTCTGGACAACCCCAAATTCCCACCCTGAGTTCAGCAGCTTGGAGAACCTGGGATTCCCACCCCAAACTCTGTCTGGAGAACCCTGGATTCCCACCCCAAGCTTAGCTTGGAGAACCCCAGATTCCCACCCCAAACTCAGCCTGGAGAACCCTGGATTCCCACCCCAAACTCAGCTTGGAGAATCTCAGATTCCCGCCCCAAACTCAGCTGCCTGGAGAGCCCCAAATTCCCACCCTGAACTCAGCCTGGAGAACCCCAAATTCCCAGAGCCTGCCCACAGGGGGACATGCCAGCAGGAGGAGGAGGAGGCTGGTGCCCAAGGGTGGCAGAAGGGCTTCTTCCTCCTCTTCCTCCTCCTCCTCCTCCCTGGGGAACACACTTGATCTTCCCGGGACAAAGAGGGCTCCGTCCCCTCAGGTCCAGCCCTTTCAAGGAGCGTGGCTCTGGCTGAGGATCTCTAATGACACCCTTGGCTCCCCGGACCTGATTTTCGGCGCGGAGCTGCTGGGGATCCAACCGTTCAAAGGCGAAGGGCGCTGCCCAACAGGACGGGCTGCTTGGCTGCTTGGCTCCCTGCCCGAGCCAAAACAGTGCTGGGAGCCACGTGAGGCTTCCCGCACCATGGGAATGTCAAAATTCCAGCCCTCGTTGGGAAAAGCCTCTTTGGAGCCTTCTCCCCCTTGGTTTTTCCTATATAGACCACTGTGCGCGACAGCAGAAGCGCTTTGGGGTAAAAGTGTGACTACAGCAAATAGGGGCACCCCAATGAGAAAAACCTGTGGGGCTGGCTGGCTTTGGGGTCCCACAGGGCTGCTGGGGGAGGCAGAGGCACTCACGGACGGCGTGGAACACACGCACTTTGTCCGCGTCGCTCTCGGGGACGTGCAGCACCACCGGGTATTCGGCGAAGATGGCGCTGGGGCCCTCGGTCCGCAGCAGCATCACCGACATGTCCTGCAGGTCTGGGGGACACAGGGGACACCGAGGGAGAGGATGGCAGCAGGGAAACCCCCAGGGAGCCCCTCAGGGTCACAGCCCACCTGCCGGTGTCCGTATGTCCGCCTGGCCGCTGTCCGTGCCCCCCGCGCCGGGGCTGTCGCGGTCACAGTTGACCAACAGCACGGCCCCTTGTCCGTCCGGGCCCCACGTCCACTTGGCCTGGAGGAGAAGCACCGAGAGGGGACAGGAGCAGGATTTCCACCATCCTGGGCTGAGGAAAGCACCCAGGAGCAGGATTTCCCCCATCCTGGGCCAAGGAAAGCCGCAGGCTTGGAGGAGAACCCAACCACACTTTGAGGAAACATCAGCGCCGCTCAAACGGCCCCATCCCAACGGCAGCTCCAGCAGGGCCTGCACCGACTGCTCCAAGATTTTATCTCCCAGCCAGGCTGGAAGTACCTCCAGCCTTGCCTGGACATGGCTGAAGCACTTCTGGAAGCTGAGCCCATCTTGATACCAATTTACACCGCTGATCAGGCTGTGGTTAATCAGCCCGGCTGATCTGTGGTTAATTAGCCCGGCTTGAGGGCCTGGGCAGAGGGAGATGTGTGGCCAAAGGGGGAAATCTCCTGCTGTTTGCTCAACTCATTCAACGGCAGATTTGGGGCCCAAAAAGGTAAAGAAAAAGAGAACGGAGGTGGAAGAGAAAGGGAAGAAAAAGGGAAGAGAAATGGAGGAAAAAGGGAGAAAAAATGGAGAAAGAAGGGGGAAAGAAGGGAGGAAAAAGGGAGGAAGAAGCCGAGAGTTTTCTCCTACAGGATCCTCAGGGCCAGGCTGTAGCTGCAGGTGGTTCTGGCGTGGAATAGGAAAATCAATCCTTTTCCTGCTCAATTAGTAGGCTGAGGATCTGCCGGGCTGTTTGCCCTCACAGAGACACCACCCAGGTCCCTGTGCCCCCTGGAGATTTTCCAGGAAGAGGCCGGTGATGGATCCGCCCTCCCAGGACGCTCTCCTCACTCACCTTGTCCTTGTCCTTGTCCTTGCCCTTGCTCCTCACTCGGCCGCTCCGGCTCCAGTCCACATCCAGGGACACCTCTGGAACAGCAAGAGGGAAGGAAGCCATGGGCAGGGGACAAGATCTTGGGGACATTTTGGGATCTCCTTGGCACCATGACCTCCACACCAACCCCACCTCATCCCCCCGAAGCTGCTCCAGACCCAACAGAACAGCACAAGAAAATCCAACCCAACAGCTTTGCCATGGCTTTCCCTCTTTCATGTCCTCTCATTTTGGTTCCCCCCAGCAGACACATCCCCACTTCATGGCAGATTTTATTTTTTCACAGCATTTTTTATGTTTTCATGGCAGATTTTATGTTTTCATGGCAGATTTTACGTTTTCAAAGCATTTTTTCATGACAGACTTTGTTTTACTGCCATTTTTCAATGTGTTCATGGCAGATTTTATGTTTTCATGGCAGATTTTATGTTTCGATGGCATTTTTTTACGTTTTCACCCATTTCCTATTGACTGTCCTGTTTTCCACGAAGCCAAAACACGGTGGAGGCACAAAAATGTGTTTTCACTGTGGTTGAGCAAACACCCAAATAATTTCTAGGAAACCTGACAATTTCCTCATAGGGCTCTTCTTGTCCCAAATTTCTGCCTCTGCTGCAGAGATTTGGTGACTTCATCCAAACCCCATAGCAATCCTAACTCAAAAACTCCTCCAGATGGGACACACAAAGTGTGGAAAACACAGGGATTGAGTCAGACATTGTTCTCCTTGGGGCACGGAGGACGACATGGAAAAGCCAGGAGGGAAACTCTAAATCCAAGCAAGAGAAGAACATTTGGAAGGCAAAATCCCTGTGGCCAGTGGTGGCCCCAGTTGGCTCCAGTGAGGGCCATGGGACATGGGAAACCTTCAGACTCTCCAGGGGCAATTTTGGGAGGCGTAGGCATGATTTGAGGACACGGGTCAGACTGTCATGTGAACGCTTCAGAAAATCCCAAATTTAGGGTAATTAATCCATCCAAGTGGAGACTTCTGCACCCAGACTGGTTGTCTAGACTCCCTTTGTAGTCAGCAGGGGAGAGCAGGCATTTGGAGGGGATGATTCACCTCATCCTAAACTCCTGAAATAGGTCAGGCACCGCTTCGGTGCCGATCCCTCTCCCCTGGTGCTGGCTGGAGCTGGGTGAGGAGATCTCCCATGGATCCTCTTCTCCTGAGGAACCACCTCAGCACAGGAGGATGCTCCTGGGTGGGGACACGGCCCAGCCTCCATCTCTCCCACACCATATAAGGCAGTGTTTTATTAATCATGGTTTAATTATTTCCCTCTTGCTCGTCAGCATCGGTGAACACCCAAACCTTTATTGCCTGTGGCCCCCAAGGAATTCCGGCCTCATGGATCCAGCCAGATCCCAAGAGACCAGGAATTCCCTGAGCCTTGGTGGGCACCTACCGACACAGGTGAGGTACAGCCAGGCCACCGCCAGCTCGCGGCCCTCGCGGTCGTAGTAGGAGATCTTCACCTGCCAAGACATCCCCACACCGTGACCCACATCCCACCAGGCTCATGGGATCTCCATCCCCACACCATGACCCCACACCCCGCTGGGCCAGCAGGATCTCCATCCCCACACCGTGACCCACATCCCACTGGGTTGGTGGGATCTCCATCCCCACACCGTGACCCACATCCCACTGGGTTGGTGGGATCTCCATCCCAACACTGTGACCCACACCCCACGAGGCTGGTGGGATCTCCATCCCCACACCGTGACCCACATCTCATTAGGCTCATGGGATCTCCATCCCCACACTGTGACCCACATCCCACTGGGTTGGTGGGACCTCCACACCATGACCCACATCTCACCAGGCTGGTGGGATCTCCATCCCCACACTGTGACACACATCCCACCAGGCTCATGGGATCTCCATCCCCACACCATGACCCCACACCCCGCTGGGCCAGCAGGATCTCCATCCCCACACCGTGACCCACATCCCACCAGGCTGGTGGGATCTCCATCCCCACACTGTGACCCACATCTCACCAGGCTGGTGGGATCTCCATCCGCACACCCCATTGGGCTGGAAAGATCTCTGTCCCCACATTGTGACCCACATCCCACCGGGCTGGCAGGATTTCCATCTCCACACCATGACCCACACCCCACCAGGCTGGTGGGATCTCCATCCCCACACCGTGACCCACATCCCACTGTGCTGGTGGGATCTCCATCTCCACACCCCAGCAGGCTGGCAAGATCTCTGTCCCCACACCGTGACCCACACCCCTTCTGGCTGGTGGGATCTCCATCTCCACACTGTGACCTATACCCTGCTAGGCCAGCGGGATCTCCATCTCCACATCGTGACCCACATCCCACTGTGCTGGTGGGATCTCCATCCCGACACCCTGCCAAGCTAGCAAGATCTCCATTCTCACACTGTGACCCACATCCCACCAGGCTGGTGGGATCTCTGCCCTCCCAGGACCATGGAATGAGCTGGGAAGGGCCCCACAAGGATCACCACTCCAACTCCTGCCTGCCCACACATCCAGGCCCTGGGAGGTCCATCCCAACCATTCTTCATTAATCACAATTCATTGGAACCCTCCGTGCCATCTTCAGCACAAAATCGGGCACAGAAAACATCAGACTTGGTGTATTTTTTTGCTGCCTGGCACCGACTTTTGCAACCCCTGTGATGTCATTGTTGGGGCACCAAGTGGGACCTTCTCCTTCTGGGTTTCATTTCTTGTCAGTGCCAATTACACAACTCTTCTCGAGCTTTCACCACGACAAACCACCCTGGTGTCAGCGTTACTCATAAATCCTTGAGTTTTCCTAGGAAATGTCACTTATTTCCCCCAGTTTGGCCACATGAACAGCACGTAGGACAACCTGACCTGGTTGTCATCGACGGTCCTGCTGGTGACATCGATGGTCACCACTACCTCGATGTCGGGATCCAGGGGCCACCGGGCGTCCAAGCTGGGCTTTGTGGTGGGGCTGTGGATCATGTGCACCGTCACTGCCGGTGTGGCGTGCACGTCAAAGGACACGGCGCCTCTCGGGGTGGACCTGGAATGGAGCAACCTCGGATCAGAGACCACGGGAGCCAAGTCCCCGAACCTGGAATTAAACACAGCCATGAGTGGGCGGGAGGGGCCCCGAGACCATCCCTGGGTGATGAAATGGTCCCTGGAGTTCCACACGTGGGACCTCTGTGGCGGCGTTGGGCAAGCCCAGCTCCCACTGCAGCTCCGGCACGTCCGGCCATGGTTTATCCCACATCCAACCTCCCTCTGCAACCATGAGAAATTCCCTGAATTTCAGTGTCCTGTGACAAAACCCCAGCCGGGGAAGAGCCAGGATGATTTTCATGCCAACCACACATGGAGCTGGGTGTTGTGGGACCATCCCGTGACCTGAGGGATGCTGGGGCTGGAGCAGAGCCTGGATCCGGGCACGCAGCTCCGTGACATCCTGGGGAGCCTTTGAAGTGCTGCTCCCTGCTCATTACAGCCCCGGCCGCTCCATCCCGGCAGCCCTGACCTGCTCCCACTCCCCTGGCTGCGGCCCAGGGGGAGCCGGGTGGAAACTTGGGCAGCGAGAACATAAAAACCACAACATCAAAACCCCGCGCGCCACGGCAGGGATTTATCCCCGGTGTTGTTCTTGGCGCGGCGTCCCCGGTGCCTCCAGCAGATTGTGAGGAGATTAAGGCATTCCATGGGCTTGGCATCCCCGTCTGGAACACCCCATGAAGATATGGATCCAGGAAATGCTGGATCCCATCCCAACACTCCACAAAGTTGTGGATCCAGAGGGATGTTGGATCCCATCCAGAACACCCCGTGAAGCCATGGATCTGGGGAATGCTGGATCCCATCCCAACACCCCGCAAAGCCATGGATCCACAGATTTGGGACTCTTTGCCGTGGATTTGTGGCCCTCCCACCTCAGCAGCACCACCCAATTCCCAACGAGCTCCACGTTCTGCCCCAAGAAACCCAAATTGATGCATCCATCCCTAAATTCCCCCCCAGCCAGTGCTCCCCATGGATAAAATTATCCCATTTTTCAGCTGGAAGAGCTTCCACCATCTGCTGTTTGGGACCACGGCTCAAATTTGTTATCAAGAAGCCAAATTACCCCATTTGGGCTCCACAGGTTTAAATAGGACTGAGAGAGCTCCGAGTCCAAAAGCAGGACAAAAAATTGCAGATAATGGGTTTTCTACATTCCCGTCTGCATGAGAGGGGGAAACGAGGCTGTTTTAGGGCAGCCAGAGCTCTCTGAGGGGACGGTGGCACATCCTGGCCTGGCTCCAGCGCTCCATCCCAATAATTGCCCGGATGCGATGCTGACCGGCCGGGTCTGCGTTCTCTGTCATTATAAATGTGATTTATTAAATAATGACACTGTGGCAGCAGGGCAGGGACAGCTGTCTATCTGCCCAATAAAGCCACCCCATATTTAATTCTGCAAAAATCCCTTTTCCTGACGCTGCCCGTGCACAGCCGCTGCTAAATTTTTTCTGCCTGAGCCACACATTTTATTCCTCCTCCCGTTTTAGCTCCAAGTTGCACATCTTAAATTGCTCTTGCCCAATGTTCTTAGAGCCAGAAATAGACCCGGGCTTAGCCGGGGTGTGATTGGGCTTTGCCTCCAAACCATCCTGGCCCAGCTCCGCTGCAATGCCCTGAGCCAACATTCCAGCTTTGGATGAGCTCCCTGTGGGATATTGTACCCAAAAATGAACTCCCTGTGGGACATCATCCACAAAACCAGAGTTTTGGGTGGGGTCCCTATGGGACATCACACCCTTGGATGAGCTCCCCATGGACATCATCCCCCAAAGCACACCCAGCTCTGGAGGGACCTGTCCCTCCAAACCCTTGGGTGAACTCCTGATGAGCTCTGAGTCCCTCACCACCCGTTCCTCCTCCAAACCCATCTCAAAGCCCTGCAGCTCCATGGAACATGTCAGGATGCTGTGATGCTGGGCAAACCCATCCCAAATCCCTGGCTGGGATGCTCCAGTCCTGATCAAACCCATCCCAAATCCCTGGCCTGGGATGCCCCCATCCTGATCAAACCCATCACAAATCCTTAGCCCAGGATGCCCCAATCCCCATCAAACCCATCCCAAATGCCAGCCCGGACTGCCCCAGTTTGGAGCAAACCCATCCCAAGTCCTTAGCCCTGGATGCTCCAGTCCTGATCAAATCCATCCCAAATCCCTGGCTGGGATGCCCCAATCCTCATCAAACCCATCCCAAATCCATGCCCTGGATGCTCCAGTCCCCATCAAACCCATCCCAAATCCCTGGCCCGGAATACCCCAATCCTCATCAAACCCTTCCAAAACTGGCTGGAATACCCCAATCCTGATCAAACCCATCCCAAATCCCTGGCCAAGAATACCCCAATCCCCATCAAACCCATCCCAAATCCCAGCCCAAGATGCTCCAATCCCCATCAAACCCATCCCAAACCCCTAGCTGGACTGCCCCATGTTGACCAAACCCATCCCAAATCCCAGCCCAAGATGATCCAATCCTGATCAAACCCATCCCAAAACCCCAGCCCAGGATGCCCCAAACCCCATCAAACCCATCCCAAATCCCAGCCCAGGATGCCCCAAATCCCATCAAACCCATTCCAAATCCCAGCCTGGGATGCCCCAAACCCCATCAAACCCATCCCAAATCCCAGCCTGGGATGCCCCAAACCCCATCAAACCCATCCCAAATCCCAGCCCAAATCCATCCCAGATCCCAGCAGCTCCATGGATCACGCCAGGCTGCCCCGTGCCCGGCCCTACCGGCGCGTGTCCAGGAAGACCTCGGTGCCCAGCACGCAGACACCGCGGGCGGCATGGCTGGTGGACATGGGCACGACGTGACGCGGGGCCATGGCGAGCCGGGCACGGCCGCATGGGCAGGGAGCTCCGCCGGCTGTGCCGAGAAACCAGCAGGACTGGATTAAAAGGCTCGGGAAGGAAACTCCTCCTTCCCTGGATGACGGGGTTCGGCCGGGAGACCCTGGATCCACCTCCATCCCGAGATGGAGCTGATAGGGCAGCCCGGGGGCGGCTCCAGGGGGAACAGTAGGTGACAGCCAGGCCTGCTGGATGCTCCTCAGCGGGGGTTTGGGTTTATTCCCCTCTTTTTGTTCCTCCCCAGCTCCATCTCAAGCCCTGCAGCTCATGCATTAAACATGCCCAGTCCCCCAGCAGCAGAGGGTGGTTGTTTGGGGTTATTACAGTGCTGTCATTAAAACCGGGCATTTTCTTTAAAACACCCCAAATTTTCCAGCCAGCCTCTCTGGGCCAGGTGAGTCACAGCCCCAGCTGCAGCAGCAGGGCCATGCCTGAGTACAGCTGAACAAAAGAAAATGTTTGCTCAGGCCGGTCCTTCCCGTCCCAACCATCCCAAGGACGGGAGGGACAGGCAGGGAGAACTGGTTATGGGGCAGGCGGGGAAGGGGAAAACACCAACAGCCAACAAGCAGAGGCTTCCCCAGGAAACTCAGCCTCCTCTGGGTCTCACTTGGACCCCGAGCTCCAGGGGAATGGAGGTTTCCAGGCTGAGATCCCACGGGAAGGATCGCCTTTGCTGGAAGCTGTACTGCAGATATCCATCGCTCTCCAGGCCATCCCATCCTGGAGGATTTGCCTGCCTGGGAGCAGAGAAACCTGGCTGGAGCGGGAGGGAGGGAGCCCTGCCTGTGGGGATGGAGGGAGCAGCTCCACAGGGTCTATTTTATTTTATTTTATTTTATTTTATTTTATTTTATTTTATTTTATTTTATTTTATTTTATATCTATTACTATATTTTAAAACTTTAAATTTTACGTTTCCTACTCCGTGTTATTATTCACTTTTAATTAACTACACACTCGCAATCTTAGTGTTATTAATAAACTTTGGAAGCTTTCTTTATGCCTTAAGGTTGAATGCAGTGTTTTCTTGAGTTAGAGGTTGCAGTACAAAAGTTTAAAGTTCTCAGCATCTAGAATTCCAACGGCTCATCCTCAGGGAATGCGGTGGGATGTGTTTGGGACAGGGAATGGGAAGGATGGGCTGTACTGGGAACAGGGAATGGGAAGGGCAGGATGTGTTTGGGACAGGGAATGAGAAGGATTGGATGTGTTTGGGACAGGGAATGGAAAGGAGAGGGCTGGGAAGGGCCAAACCCCTGTAGGGAGCAGCAGGAAAGGGCCCAGGGGAGCCGGGCAGGGCTCAGAGGAACCAGAGCCAGCACTGCACCAAGCTGGACGTCCTCAGCTGCCAGAGCAGGGAATTCCCTGTGGGATCAAACTGCTGGGATGAGCCCAGCTGGGCTCCAGGACGATTCTCCAGGAAAGGGCTCTGGGAAAGGGATCTGGAAAGGGCTCCAGGAAAGGGCTCTGGGAAAGGGCTCCCTCCCACTTTGATTGGAGCAACCACCCCCAGCTCTGTGTCTCGTACCCCAGAAAAGGTTCAGGAATTAAAGGAGCCCAGAGGACCAGCCAGGAGGCTCCAGCAGGGAATGCTGGTGGCGTTTCCAGGCTCTGTCAGGCCTCCCTCGCTGGAGATTTTGGATAAGAACCCATCTTCCACAGCCCAGCACCACCCAAACTCCTGCTGGGAATGGCGTTGGCTCTCCAGGCCTTCCTGGAAGCACAAACCCTGGTGGATCCCTGGGCTGGGAGCTGGAGTGGTGGAGTGGCCCCAGAGGGCCGGGCTCCCCACTGGAGGATGCTGGTTGCACTGGTTTGTACTGGGCAGGGGCTGGGGCCGTGCTCTGAGCCTGCTTGGCTGGTTTGGGCCGAGGGATGGACAAAAACACACCTGGGGCTGGGACAGGAGCACACCTGGGGCTGGGACAGTGGGATTGGGGCGCTCTGTGATCTCCAGGGAAAGGAGCTCAGCAGGAGCTGGGGCCTCAGTGCTCCCCAAAATCCACCCCTGGGCACGGAGAGCCCAAACCTTCCAGGGCCGGGTGGGTTTTGCAGCTCAGTCCCAGCCCGTTCTGAGCCGCTGCGGATCTCACCCAGCCCCAAGCACCGGCAGGGTTTGGGCCGAACCTGCGCTCCCTCCTCTTCCTCCTGCAGCTGCCACCGGCTCTGACGGGGACAGGAGGGTTTGGAGTCACTCAGCCCAGCCGGAGCTCAGCACTTCTCCCTAATTACAGCCTGTCCTGGGAAAGTGACACATGACAGACAGATTCTGCCTGTCTATCACATGAGGGAGCTTGGGCAGCCTGCTCTGGGGGTGCCTTTGGCTTTCCCCCAGTTCCAGATTCTTTCCTTCCCCAATCCCAGCCACTTTTCCCCAATCCCAGGCTCTTTCTTTCCCCAGTTCCAATTTTCCCCCAAATCCCAGCCCCTTTTCCCCAAATGCCTTTTCTCCAATCCCAGACTATTTTCCCCAATCCCAGACTCTCTCTTGCCCCAATTCCATTTTCCACCAATCCCAGCCCCTTTTCCCCAGTCCCAACCTTTTTCCTTCCCCAATCCCAGCCCCTTTTCCCCAATCACCTTTTCCCCAATCCCAGCCCCTTTCCCCAATCCCAGCCTCTTCCCTTCCCCAATCCCAGACTCTTTCTTGCCCCAATTTCAGTTTTCCCCAATCCCAACCTCTTTCCTTCCCCAATCTCAGCCCCTTTTCCCCAATCCCCTTTCCCCCAATCCCCTTTTCCCCAAACCCAGCCCCTTTTCCCCAATCCCAGCCTCTTCCCTTCCCCAATCCCAGACTCTTTCTTTCCCCAATTCCAATTTTCCCCCAATCCCAGCCTCTTTTCCCCAATCCCCTTTTCCCCAATCCCAGCCCCTTTTCCCCAATCCCAGCCCCTTTTCTCCAATCTCCTTTTCCCCAATCCCAGACCCTTTTCCCCAATCCCCTTTTCCCCAATCCCAATCCATCCCAAACCCCCCAAACACCCCCGGGAACCCCAGGAACAGCCGGATCCCTCCGGGGCGTTGCTCCTCGCCCATCCTGCAGCACCACTCTGCCGAGGAAAGTTCGATAATCTCCCTAAGCCGATAATTACAGCTTGTTAATTACAGCTGGTTAATTACCCCGCATGCAGAATTGCAGGCAGGAAGGAACCTTTACGAGCCGTGTCAGCCTAATTACCCGAGCAGGGCGAGACATCGAACCAGTTATCAAACCCCGCCGGGCTCGGCAGGACTTGGGGCTCCTGAAGGGTTTCTTTCGGTTTTCTTTAGATTTTTTTAGATTTTTAAAAGTTTTTTTTTTATTATTTTTTAGGGTTTCTTTAGGTTTTCTTTAGATTTCTTTAGGGATTTTTTTTGGCTGAAGCATCCCAGGCAGGCAGGGAAGACTCGCATCCCCCATCCCACTTGGGATCCAGGGAAAAAGAGCAGCAGGCAGGTTCGGGGTGGGAAAAAATTCTGAGAAAAACCAGAATTTGGGTTGGTGTGGAGCGTGGAAAACACCTGGACTGCCCAAGCACCCCAAAACCGCTCCGACCCTCTCTCTGCCCCAAAGAAAGGCGGCTGCCCGCAGGGAGGCTCCAGAGCCGCTGATCCCAGAGGGAAGAGTCCAGGAAACGCAGAACAGCGATTTTCCTGCGGCTGGAACCGGGCCCCAGCTCTGCCCCCCAGATCTCCCGTTCTGCCCCGGCTCTGCCCCAGCGCCTCCATCCCGAATTCCCGAATCCCGGCCGGGCACGGGCACCTGTTGGCACCTCCCGACGGCGAAAGGTCAGCCCGGAGCCCTCGGGGGAACATTCCCCTCCCGCCCCCGGGATTCCGAGCCTGCAGCGCGGAGCCCGAACGACCCCCGGAGCCCCGAGCGGGCACCCGGGGAGAGCAAACCCCCGAGATCCGGGAAAACCTCGGGAATGGAGCGCGGGGGCTGCTCCCAAGCTCCAGGCTTGGGAATTCGGGCGGGCAGAGGGAGGTTCGGGCAGAGAAGCTCCCGTCCGGTCTGGGAATGGTCGGGAATGGTCGGAGCGGTTCGGATTCACCGGGAAACCGCGAGACAGATCCAGGGATAAACCGGGATTCCTCCGGGTCCCGGCGCAGCCGCGGGACAGATCCATGGAAAAACCGAATTCCATTGAAATGATCCCAAATCCAGTGGAAATGGTTCCGATTAACTCAGATTCCTTGTTTTCCCAGCCCCGAACTTCCCGGATGCTCATCCGGGATATTCTGTAGCACAAGCCTGGAAATATTTGGGCTGGAAGGGCTTTAAATCCCACCCCATTCCCCCTCATTCCGTGGGGGGATGCCAGGGGGAGGATGATCCCTAAAAAGTCCAGGAATATCCACCCCTCAGCCCTTCCCACCCCTCAATTCCTGTGGAAATGATCCCAATTCCAGTGATAATTATCTCAATTTAGATCAGATTCCCGCATGGATCTAGCCTTGAAGGTCCCAGCTCCTGGCCTGAATATCCATCCAGGATATTCCCCAGCAAAATCCTGGAATTATTTATTATTGGCAGGGCTTTAAATCCCACCCCATTCCCCCTCTTTCCATGCGAGGATTCTAGGGGGAGGATGATCCCTAAGAAATCCAGGAATATCCACCCCCCAGCCCTTCCCATCTCTCAATTCCAATGGAAATGATCCCAATTCCAATGAAATTATCCCAATTCCAGTGGAAATGATCCCAATTTAGATCAGATTCCCACATGGAACTAGCCCTGAACGTCCCAGCTCCTGGCCTGGATATCCATCCAGGATATTCCTCAGCACAATCCCGGAATGATTTGGGCTGGAAGAGTTTTAAATCCCATCCCATTCCCCCTTTTTCCATGGGGGGGTTCCAGGGGGAGGATGATCACTAAAAAATCCAGGAATATCTATCCCCCAGCCCTTCCCACCCCTCAATTCAAAAGGAAACGATCCCAATTCCAGTGGAAATTATCCCAATTCCAATGGAAGTTATCCCAATTTAGATCAGATTCCCACGTGGAGCTAGCCCTGAATGTCCCAGCTCCTGGCCTGAATATCCCATCCAGGATATTCCCCAGCAAAATCCCAGAATCATTTATTATTAATTATTGGAAGGGCTTTAAATCCCACCCCATTCCCTCTCTTTCCATGGGGGAATGGCAGCATGGAGACGATCCCTCTAAATCCCAGGGACTCCATCCCCACTGAGGGAAGCCAGGGCTGGAAAAGGGAAGCCCGAGAGGGATGGAAAGAAGCAACACCCTCCCGAGCTCTGCTGCTGCTCGCTAATTGCTTGTGGCTTCCAGAATCTGGGGCAGCAGTTTGGGCTGGAAAATGAATATTTAGCTGGGTGTTCATAAACGATGCAAACCCCGCGTGGGCGGGAACCGCTCCTGACGCGCTCCGAGCGGCCCGGGGGGACAAAACCAGCTCCGAGCTCCCTTAGCAGCCACTGCTCCCCAGCTTCCCTTTGAAAATGAGCAGGGAAAAAAAAAAAAAAAAAAAAAAAAAAAGGAGAGTTCTGCTCTTGCCTCGGGGCTGGGAAAGCGGGAGCACGCAGGGATTTTCCCTAGAGAGCAGCAGGAGAGGGTGAAGCGCACCCCAGGGATGCGGCCAGGTCCCAAAACGCCGCAAATCCGCGCTGGGGATGCCAGGCTGGGGTCAGGGAGGTGAGGAGGGAGCGGGAGCTGGGCACAGCTGGGGGAGCTCCTTGCTCAGGGCTGGGGACAGCTGCCCTCCCTCCAATGCTGTCCATCCCTCGCTGTCCATCTCTGTCCATCCCTGCCCTCCCGCCCTGTCCATCCCTCCCTCCCTGTCCATCTCTGTCCATCTCTGTCCATCCCTGCCCTCCCTCCCTGTCCACCCCTGTCCCTCCCTCCCCCGGATCACTTTCAGAGGTCTCACAGGTCCAGCCCAGCCGCCCCCTCGCTCCCATTGCCATCCCAGCCCAGCCAGGAGGAGGAGGAGGAGGAGGGCGGCCGGGCCGGGGGAAGGAGCAGCAGCAGCGGCCGCCAGGGCTCTGTGGGGCAGCTCCGGGGCCGGTGCCGGTGCCCATGGCCGGGGAGATGCCGGGGGAGCCCCGCACGCTGCGGCTGCAGCACGGGAACCGCATCGAGGCCCTGTGCGTGCTGGGCGGCCACGTCCGCGCCGACGTCTTCGGGTGAGAGGGACCCCAAAACTTCCCTTCCCTCCTGCTCCACCTTCCCCCCTGCTTTTCCTTCTGCAAATCCCTGATCCTCATTTTCCCTCCTAAAATTCCCTGCTCCTTGTTTCTCCTCCTCTTTCCCATGCCCCAGAGCTGCCCCGATGTCCATGGCGAGAGGGACCCCCACAAAACCTCCTTTCCTCCTTCTCCACCTTTCTGCTCACCTTTCAACCCTGTTTTTCTCTCTGGGAATCCCTGCTCCTGGTTTTCCCTCCTAAAATTCCCTGCTCCTCGTTTCTCCTCCTGTTTTCCCAAGCCCCAGAACTGCTGGGTGGCCACCCCCACATCGATGTCCATGGTGAGAGGGACCCCATAAAACCTCCTTTCCTCCACCTTTCTCCTTCGCCTTTCTGCTCACCTTTCAACCCTGTTTTTTCCTCTGGGAATCCCTGCTCCCCGTTTTTCCTTCTGCAAATCCCTGCTCCTCATTTTCCCTCCTAAAATTCCCTGCTCCTCATTTCTCCTCTTCTTTCCCAAGCCCCAGAGCTGCTGGGTGGCCACGTCCACACCGATATCCATTGTGAGAGGGACCCCCATAAAACCTCCTTTCCTCCTCCACCTTTCTGCTCACCTTTCAACCCTGTTTTTCCCTCTTGGAATCCCTGCTCCTCATTTTCCCTCCTACAAATCCCTGCTCCTTCTTTTTCCTCCTGTTTTCCCAAACCCCACAGCTGCTGAGCAGCCACACTGATGTCCATAGTTGAGTAGGACCCCCAAAACTTCATCTCCTCCTCCACCTTTCTCCTTGCTTTTCCCCTGTTTTTTTCCTCTGGGAATCCCTGCTCCCTGTTTTTCCTTCTGCAAATCCCTGCTCCTCATTTTCCCTTCTGAGAATCCCTGCTCCTCATCTTCCCTCCTACAAATCCCTGCTCCTCCTTTTTCCTCCTGCTTCCCCAAACCCCACAGCTGCTGGGCAGCCACATCCATGCCGATGTCCATAGATGAGAGGTTATCCCCAAAATTTCTTTTCCTCCTCCACCTTTCTCCTTCCTTTTCCTGTTTATCCCTCTGGGAATCCCTCGCTGAAGGGGCTCCCCGTTTTTCCTTCTGCAAATCCCTGCTCCTCATTTTCCCATCTACAAATCCCTGCTCCTTCTTTTTCCTCCTGTTTTCCCAAACCCCACAGCTGCTGAGCAGCCTCAGCGATGTCCATAGATGAGTGGGACCCCCAAAACTTCCTCTCCTCCTCCACCCTCACCTTCCTCCTCGCCTTTCCCTCCTGTTTATCCCTCTGGGAATCCCTGCTCTTCGTTTTTCCTCCTGCTTTCCCAAACCCCGCAGCCCAGACACCGTTTTGATGCAATTTGTGGGCAAAACCCTCCCTGGGCTTTGCAGAGCTGCACGAATCCCTGGAAAGCTTTGAGCACCCCTGTATTTACCCCAGCCCAGGGCGGGTGTGACCCACTGGGCTCAGCAGATCCAGGGGCACCTCAGGGAGGTGAGGAGAGCAGAGAGATGAGCAGGAGCCCGGGGAGGGACTGCAAAGTAAGGGAAGAACACAAAACCTCTTGACCAAAACCTTGGGAAAGCGGGAAATCCCCACAGCACCAACCCTGCTTCCCTAAAACAAACACAGCACTGAACTTTGGGGTAATTGTTCCCCACAAGGGAAAAAGAGGGTGAAAATCTCATTCCAGGCTCAATTCTGGTCTCTGCTGCTTTTGCAAATCCCAGCCTCCATATTCAAGCCAAGCAGTGCAGCTCCAGCTCCCCTGGCACCTCTCCAGGCCAAATCCCTTCCCAGTGGGATCTCTAGATCCACGAAACCAGGAAACCAAACCAGTTTTTCCATGTGTAATTAAAAGCAATTGAAGGATTTAAGGAACACCCAGGCGGGAGCAAAGGAGCGCTCGGATTTCCTCCCCCCTCACCAAGGGTGCGGGTTTGGTGGGACTGGCAGCATCCGAGAAACCTGATCAACGCCAGGGCTCGGGTGTCGGGGCAAAGAGCCCAGAAATAATGACCTGGAAAGGCAGGGAAATTCAGGAAAAGGAGAGGGGAAGAGCAAGGGCACATCGGACTGGGAGCAGGCAGCACTGGCAGCTTTGGGACTGGATAAAATCCCCCAAAATGAGAGTTTCCCATGGAAAAGCCTCTCAGGGGATGGCCGCTGTGTTTTGAGGAGCTGTTAAACACCATGCTGGAAAATGAACCGGGATTTCTCCATGGAAGCGAGAGCCCAGGTTGGTCGGGATTATTAGAGATCCTTATCTGCAGCAATGGCTGCAAACCCTCACGGGGCTAAGCCAGGCCTAAACCCGGATAAATTCCAGTTCCCAGGCAGGAGCAGGGCAGGAAGGTGCCAGCGGTGAGCGTAGAGACGCCGGCGTGCCTGGTCTTGGCCGCGCTCGGGGCAGTGGAATGAATCCTGGTGGGAACGCCGCGCTGGCCCTGCACACCCCTGAGAATTACGGGTGTTTCTGGCAGGGCGGCCCCCGCCGGGGCCGTGGCCTTTGGCGTGAAGCACACGGAGGGGGTCAGCGTGGACGTGCTGTTCCGTGGCCGTGCCGAGCCCGAGGCCGTGCCCAGCACCGGAGCGCGGTGGCCGCTGGAGGAGGGGACAGTTCTGAGGTTCAGCATGAGCCGGGCCAGCTCCGAGGTCAACGACAACAAGGTGAGGAGTGGGATCCTAGGAGTGGGATCTCCATGGAGAGAGAACATCCCCCCCAATGTGGGGTTTGGGGTTTGCAGGTCACCGTCAGCTTTTACGCAGAGGGAGGGAAGCCCATCAACCAAGCCGGGGTGTTCCTCACTGGTGTTGGTGAGTCTGGAACTCCATTAATCCATCCCTGTCCCCTCATGCCTGGAGGAGGTCTCCTGGCAAACCCAGGTCTCCTGGCTCTAGGGGTCTGCTGGCTCTGTTGCCCAGGGATGAGGCTGCTCTATCCCCACAGGGATCTCCCTGGATGTAGATGCAGATCGGGATGGAGTGGTAGAAAAGAACAGCCCGAACAAGGTACCCAGCCTCCCGCACCCACGGAAAATCCATGGGCTTGGTGGGTCCCGAGCCCGCTGAGCCCCAGGGGTGCTTTAGGCGAGCTGGGCCTGGGGACCAGAGGGACACGGGGCCATCCTGCTGGTCAGCTGTGACAAGGAGTTCCCCTTCATCCCGCCCTCCGACTGCGACAGCGAGCAGGTGTTCAACAGGGAAGGTAACGGCTCCCCAAACACCCTGTCCCCAAAATCCCCATTGTCTCCTCTCTGTGACCTTTCCTGAGAGGAACCCAGCCCAGGACCCAGCTGCTCCCCACCAGCTGCTGAGCAAGCTTCCCACGTGGGAATTTCTGTGGAATTAATGCCACGCCAACACACTGGAGCTGGGCAGGGCACGGCGGCCGGCCCGGGAAAGGGCTGAGGTTGCAGGGCTGGCACGGCGCGGGCCGGGGATGCTCCGCACAGGTGAGAGGAGCGCGGGGTGAGGCACGGGGCCGGCAGCCAGGAATCCACCCACCCGTTCCTGGAAAACCCAACCCACGCGGAGCCAGGCCCGGTGGCGCTCCGAGGTCACGGCCCAGCTGTGCCAGGGAGGGCAGGGACAAGGGATGGGAAAAGGGCATTCGGGTCACGGCCCACAGGGCACCAGCTCTGGTTTGCCAGCGTGCCCGGGCTGGTGGCGGGGGAAGAGCAGGTGTCTCGGGAAGGAGATCCAAACCCCAGGAGGGAACATGGAGAGCCCCGCCCGATTTTCTTCGTTTTCCCCCAGATTTGCTGGACATGGCTCAGATGGTGCTGAGGACAGAGGGGCCCCAGCGCCTGCCCCGGGGCTATGAAATCGTCCTCTCCATTTCTGTCAGTGACGCCGACAAAGTTGGGGTCTTCCATGTGCAGAGTAAGGCCTTCCTCACCTCCTGCTCTGCCCCTTCCTCTCCGCCTTCTTCCCATTCCCCTTTCTCCTTTCTCTCTTCTTCCTCTTCCTCTTTCTCCTCTTCCCCTTCTTTCTCTCCTCCTTCCTTTTCTGCCCCTTCCTCCTCTACCCTATCTTCCTTTTCTCCTTTTTTACTCCTTTTTTACTCCTTTTTTTCTCCTTTTTTTTTCTCCTTTTTTTCCTCCTTTTTTTCTCCTTTTCTCCTCTTCTCCTTTCCCCTTCT
The DNA here is from genome assembly GCF_027579445.1 of Ammospiza nelsoni. NCBI lineage: Eukaryota > Metazoa > Chordata > Aves > Passeriformes > Passerellidae > Ammospiza > Ammospiza nelsoni. Next base: position 6,042,537 of record NC_080654.1, on the reverse strand, counting down.
TCCTCCTCCCCTCTTCCCCTTCCTCTTCCTTCCTTTCCTCCTCTTCCTTTTCCTCCTTTTCCCCTGCTTTGTCTTCCCTTTCCTCCTCCTCCCTGATGATTTTGAGGTCCCCACAAGCCCTTCCCTTCCCATCTGTGACCTTGTCCTCTCCACGCTCCTCAGACCATGCCCCCAGCGCCCCTTCCCCATTTTCCCCACATTTTCCCCCTATTTCCCCTCTTTTCCATCCTGTGGAAAACTCTGGAGATGGACAAGTAGAGGGAGGGGGACACAAAGCCATGCAGCAAAGGGGTGGCAGCAAGCAGCCCAATGTGGTTTTCAGAAAAGGAGGATTTAAATATAAATAACATTTGTTTGCCTCTCTGAAAACCGAAATCCTCAGCTGCAGGAGTTGGGAAGTGAAAATGGTGAAAGAGAAGCCGCTTTTGGCTCATTTTCCTCCCACTGAGTGAATTCAGCTCCATCTCCCGGCTCCCAAGAGAGCCAAGGGATGTGAGGCAGTCCCTGCCCAGGCAGCTCCAGCCAAGGGAATAAACTGGAACCCAGAGGAAACAAACAGGCGGGAATCCTGAGGAAAGAGGCTTGAATCCCAAAGAAAGAGACAGGAATTCTGAGGAAACAGGCAGGAATCCTGAGGAAACAAACAGGCAGGAATCCCGAGGAAAGAGGCGGGAATCCCAAGGAAAGAGGCAGGAGTCCCGAGGAAATAAACTGAAATACGGAGGAAACAAACAGGCGGGAATCCCAAGGAAAGAGGCTTGAATCCCAAGGAAAGAGGCAGGAATCCTCAGGAAAGAGGCAGGAATCCTCAGGAAAGAGGCAGGAATCCTCAGGAAAGAGGCAGGAATCCCGAGGAAAGAGACAGGAATCCCAAGGAAAGAGTCTTGAATCCCAAGGAAACAGGCAGGAATCCCCAGGAAACAAACACATGGGAATCCTGAGGAAAGAGGCAGGAATCCCAAGGAAGTAAGCTGGAATCCGGAGGAAAAAAACAGGCGGGAATTCCGAGGAAAGAGAGAGGAATCCTGAGGAACGAGGCTTGGAATCCCAAAGAAAGAGACAGGAATCCTGAGAAAACAGGCAAGAATCCTGAGGAAACAGGCAGGAAGTTCTAGGAAACAAACACATGGGAATCCCAAGGAAAGAGGCTTGAATCCCAAGGAAAGAGGGAGGAATCCTGAGGAAACAAACAGGCAGGAATCCTGAGGAAATAGGTGGAAATCCCGATAAACCCGTGGCTTTCCCGTTTTCCCTCAGATCCGTTCTTTGGGCAGCGCTACGTGCAGGTGCTGGGCCGCAGGAAGCTGTTCCACGCCGTGCCCTACCCCGGCGGGGCCGCCGAGCTCCACTTCTTCGTGGAGGGGCTGCGCTTCCCCGATGAGACCTTCTCCGGGCTGGTGTCCATCCACGTCAGCCTCCTGGAGCCACTGACTGAGGTTGGGAACGCTGGGAACTCCTGGGAATGGGGCAGACAGGAGGCTGCACCCAGCGGATTGGGATGGTGCCAGAACGGAGGGTGATCCCATTAACCGATCCCAAAAATGGCCTCGGGCGAGGGTGTTTGGGGGGAATGGTGTGGGGACTGTCCCTGATTTCTGCTTGGCTCCCTCAGGGCATCCCCCACTCGCCGATCTTCACGGACACCGTGGTGTTCCGGGTGGCACCGTGGATCATGACCCCCAATACCCTGGCCCCGGTGAACCTCTTGGTGTTCAGGTACAGACGGTGCTTCCCCAGCCCCACCAGCGCTGGGGCCGGGCTGGGAACAGGGAATTTCCATTTATTCCATCCATTCCATCCTTTCCATCCTTTCCATCCTTTCCATCTTTTCCATCCTTCCATCCTTTCCTTCTTTTCCTCCAGCATGAAGGACAACTACCTGTTCACCAAGGAGATCCAGAGCCTGGTGGCCAAGGCCGGCTGCAAGCTGAAGGTTTGCTTCGGCTACATCAACCGCGGGGACCGCTGGATGCAGGTAGGGGGGCTCCAAAAACTGGAAAAACCCTTCCCTGCCGGTGCCCCAGGTGGGAATTCCTTCCTTCTTTCCTCAGGATGAGATCGAGCTCGGCTACACCCAGGCTCCCCACAAGAGCTTCCCAGTGGTGCTGGACTCCCCTCGGGAGAGAGGGATGGAACAACTCCCTGTCAAGGAGCTGCTGGTGAGAGAAGGTTCCCTCTGTTCCTGGCGTTCCCTATGGAGCAGCTCCCAGGATCATGCCCAGCCCACGTTCCCATTTTCCTTGCCCTTGGCTCCGTGCATGGAATTGCCTGAAAAATGAGAGCAGAGCAGCTCCACATGGAGATTCCCTCCCACCCAGCTCCAGCCTCACCCCCTCATCCCTCCCCCGGCCTCATCCAATCCCAGCCCTCTGGGAAACCTCTGATCCAGGGGGAAAGGAGGAGGAGGTGCCTCTGGGAGTGAAAGGCTCCAGCCAAGCTCTGAGATGGGATTTCTGCCCCTCGAGCGTCCCAGGACAGGCTGCTCTTTCCTTTCCTCCTCCGTGCCTGGGAATATCCGGCACCTTCTGAGCAGGAGAGGGTCAGTTTACTTCCTCGGAGGACAAGGGGATGCAGCCAGCACCAGGAACATCCCTGTGGGCCCCTTGGCTGAGGAAAAGGGCCAGAGCAAGTCTGGGATGGGGCGTTTTGGGAGAGCCCAGCATGGAAAAAAGCTGGATTGGGCGATCCCTTGGAGATATCCCATGGGGAAAGGGCAGGACACCCCAGGCAGCCACAGAGTCGCTGTCCCCAACTCCCAGCCGGGTGCTGGAGCAGCCTCAGCCCTGGCAGGAGAAGGAGACAAGGACAAATCCCAGCTTTTGTCCCTTTGGAGAAGGCTGGGGGCTTTGGGGAGCACTGAAATCCATCGTTTCTCATGCCTGGCATGGGAACATCCAGTCCCAGATTCATCCAGCGAATCCGCCGGGCGGCCGCGGTGATCTGCCCTCTTTAGGAATTGCTCTGCCTCATATTTAGGGCAGCAATTTCAGCCTTGGGAGCTGCTAACACGTTATCCTCCAATTTCTGCTTTGAAGCCTGCCCTAATCCCCAGCCCGACCTTTCCAATCTCATTTTCCAGCTAGGAATACTTAGCCCAACACTATGGGCACGGGTCAAGCCCTGAGCCCCTGGAAGCCCATGCCAGGGAAAAAGGAGACGAGAGGGAATTATCCCCTCAAAATCAGCGTGGAACTGATAGGACTTGGATGTGACCCGCAAACCTGGGATGAACCAGAGCCCTGACAGTTGAAACCAGGCGGGCTCCGTGGTTTTATTAAACTGAAATTAGTCAGGAGCAGGTGGTTGGTGCTCAGGCTCTCCCTCAGAACCCAGAGAAAAGGGGATCTGATCCCGGCCATCCCCCAAAAATGCACCCCAAAACCACACAGGGAGGCTCAAGGAAAGTTGTGCTCCCTCTACCCCAGCGTCTGCAAACACCCTGGGTTTAAAAAGGGAATTTCTAAGGGGAAGCACCCCCAGCTCTCCCTGCTCACTTTTCCTGAGCTGTGTATTTGGGTTATCCCCATGGAAACCCAGCCCTGATAAGTGACTGGGGTTTAACTCAAACCTCACGGACACCTGATCTCGTCCCAGGAGTTGCCATGCACTCCAGGCCCGCGTCAAGCGGGCAAAGTGGGATTTGGTCCCATCCCTGCAGGTTTTGCCCTGTTTTTAACGCTCCCTCAGGCTTTGGCACACAGAGCCCAGCGCTAATTACCCCTGCAAGCACAGCTCCACCAACCCCAGATAGGGTAAATCCTGGAAATCAACCTTAAGTGGGATTTAAGTGCCTGCAGCCCTTGGGGCAGCTCTTAGCCCAGGGAAGAGTCACCCTCAGGGGCTGGAGTTCACCTCCCTCCAGAGCCAGCCAGGAACTTGGCTCAGGGCTGCTTAATTAGCTTAATGTGGACACTTAAACCTTGGCTTAGTGTGAACATTTAAACCTGGGCTAGACAGAACAGAGGAGATCTAGCCTGGCTTAATGTAGACACTTAAAACTTGGCTGGGGAGAACAGAGGAGATCTGGTCCCGCTTAATGTGGACAATTGAACCTTGGCTGTGAGAGAACAGAGGAGATCTGGTCCTGCTCAATGTGGACAATTAAATCTTGGCTTAATGTGGACATTTAAACCTTGGCTTAATGTGGACAGTCAAACCTTGGCAAAAGAGAACAGAGGAGATCTGGCCTGGCTTAATGTACACACTTAAAACTTGGCTGGGGAGAACAGAGGAGATCTGGTCCTGCTTAATGTGGACATTTAAACCTTGGCTGTGGGATGAGAGGAGATCTGGCCCTGGCTCCAGGCCTGGGCTCTGCTCCCAGTTGTTCCAATAATTGTCCCAATTATTCCTGCAGCTCCATGATCCCGAGACCTTTTTCCTGTCCCCTTTCCTGTCCCCTTTGCTGTCCCCTCGCCGTCGCTGTCCTCACCCTCCCCAGAGGAGGATAACACGATGGGAGCAGCGGGGACTCAGGGCATTTCCTTTCTCCCAGGGCCCCGATTTTGGCTACGTGCACAAGGAGCCCCTCTTCGAGGCCACGGCCAGCCTGGACTCCTTTGGGAATGTGGAGGTCAGCCCGCCTGTGTCCGTGGCTGGCAAGGAGTATCCCTTGGGAAGGATCCTCATCGGCAGCAGCTTCCCCGCGTAAGAGAGCGGGAAACGCAGATTTGGGAAAAACACGGGTTTGGGAGCAGAGCCTCAACAAGAGCCCTGAAATACCACCAAAATCAGCGTAATTGGGTCAATCAGACACTGCCTGAGCAGGGTGGGGACACCTCAGAGGCAATTTATATCCAGGCAGATGTTGATGGGACTGTCCCTCCAGTCCAAGTTTCCAGGTAGATGTTGATGGAAATATCCCCTCAATCTGAGTGTCCAGGCAGATGTTGATGGAAATATCCCCTCAATCTGAGTGTCCAGACAGATGTTGATGGGAATACCCCCCAGTCCAAGTGTCCAAGCAGATGTTGATGGGAATAGCCCCCAATCTGAGCGTCCAGGCAGATGTTGATGGGACTTCTCCCCCAGTCCAATGATCCAAGCAGATGTTGATGGGAATTCTCCCCCAGATCCGCGGGCCGCAGGATGACCAGGCTGGTGCGGGATTTCCTCTACGCCCAGCGCGTCCAGGCCCCCGTGGAGCTCTACTCCGACTGGCTGGCCGTAGGCAATGTCAACGAGTTTGTCAACTTTGTCCCCAGCTCTGACAAAAAGGTACCCCCAGACTGCCCCAGGGTTCCTCCTCCAGGACACCAATCCCACTGGGAAAACCCCAGAGCTCCTTCCTTTGGCACCCCCAGCCAGTGTTTGCTTGGGTTTCATTCCCCACCCCAAAATGAGGGATCTGAGCACAAAAAAAGAGTGATTTGCTGGGCTATTAATGAATGCAAATAGAAGGGAAAAGATGCCTGCAAAGGTATCCAAGAAATTCCAGCCTTAAGATTCCCGGGGGTTTGCAGCAGCTCAGCGTCTTCCAAAGGTTTTCAGAACATTTGTCTTCCCACTCTTGTGGCTTTTCCTGCCTCTGACATGGATTTTTCCCTCAGGGAAACCGAGCCTTGACCAGGATGGTTCCAAAAACCAAAAGGAATATTTATGCCCACATGTTTTCAGAACACTTCTCTTCCCTCTATCATGGTTTTCCTTGCTTCTCCCATAAATTTTTCCCTCAGGGAAATCAAGCCTTGACCAGGATGGCTCAAAAAAAAGAGGAATATTTATGCCCACATGTCCTCAGATCATTTCTCTTCACTCTATCATGGCTTTGGCTGCTTCTCACATAAATTTTTACCTCAGGGAAACCAAGCCTTGACCTGAATGGTTCAAAAAAGGAATATTTAAGCACATAAACACTCCATGGGTTAAATGAGGCACTAGATAACAGCAAAGACTCTCGATTTTAAGAGTTTCAGCTCGGGTTTTTGCAGAAGCGAGTCCTGGGGTGCTGCAGGGCTGACCCTGCTGTGTTCCTGCAGAGATTCCGGATGCTGCTGGCCAGCCCGGCCGCCTGCTACCGGCTCTTCCGTGAGAAGCAGAAGGAGGGACAGGGAGAAGCCACCATGTTCAAAGGCAAGGGGACAGCGCTCGGTGGCACAGCCAGGGCCATGCGGGGACATTTCCCCGCTGGGTGTCCTTCAGCAGGATGCCTGCCCGCCGCCCCCAGCCTCCTCCGGCCCTATTTCGGGAAAGCGAGTGGGATGAGAAGGATAAGGGCCTCCGCATAGAGGGGATGTTTGCTGCCAGGGATGGAGCCTCTGGAAATGCCAGCGGAGCTCCAGCACGGAGCAGGACAACTGGCAGCTCTTGTGTGCCCCCAGATTAGCAGCATTGTGATGACAGGGATGGGAGAAGGTCTCTGTATCTCCAAGGATATGGAGCTCCAGCATGAGCAGGACAACTGGCAGCTCCCCTGTCCAAATTAGAAATGGATTTTTTCCATTTCATCGTGATTATGATCTCTGATGGGGTTGGGAGAAGGTCTCCATATCTCCAAGGATATGGAGGTCCAGCATGGAGCAGAACAACGGGCAGCTCTCATGTTGCCCTTGATTAGATCCAGGTTTTTTCACTTTCATTGTGGTTTTGATCACTGACAGGGCTGGGAGAAGGTCTCCACATCTCCAGGGGTTCCTCTGGTGGGAGCCCAGCTGTCCCCAGACCAGGGGTGACCCCGTGGAAGGGGATACTGAAGAAATCCAGCAGATTCCCCTGGGCAGGAGGATGCATGACAGGACTTTTCCAATGTTCTTTCCAACAGGCAGAGATTTCCTTCTGTCAGCTTCCCAAGCTTTCACCCCAGTCTCAGGAAATTGGGATTTGGGGCTTTTGGGGCTTTTTGGGGGGCTTTTTGGGCTTCCTCCATCTCTATACGTCACCTCAAGCGAGGCTCCTGCCATCACTGCTTCATTTTGAGGGCGTTTTGCGTGTTTAGGGTACTCAGGGACAGACACCAAGCGCATGACCATCAACAAGGTGCTGTCCAACGACGTCCTGGCACAGCAGAACCAGTACGTGCAGGTAATCCCCACACTCCAGGTCACAGCCCCCATTTCTGGCAGGGACCGCCCTGGTGTGGCACAAACCCCGCAGGGAGTGGTGGAATTTGGGCCCCTCTCTGCTCTGCTCCGTCCCCTGCAGCGCTGCATTGACTGGAACAGGGATATCCTCAAGAAGGAGCTGGGCTTGCTGGAGGAGGACATCATCGACCTGCCGGCCCTCTTCAAGCTGGACAAGCAGGGAAAAGCTGTTCCCTACTTCCCCAACACGGTAAGGGGGGTTCCCACCCTTGGCTCCTCCCCAAAAAACAGCTCCGCCAGCCAGGATGGGTCCCCAAAGTTTTCCTAAAAAAGAAAAATCAGCTGTCTAGAAAAGGGAAATATCTCCAGGATAAATACAGGTCTAACACAGCTTGGTGGTTTTGGGGTTTTGAGGCAAAAACCCTTTCAAAGCAGTGAAATTGCAAGGTGAGAGGCACGTTTTCCCCAAAGTTTTCCCCCAAAAAACCCCAGCTGTCTAGCAAAAGGAAATATATCCAGGCGGGCATGGATAAACATAGGTCTAACACAGCTTGGTGGCTTTGTGGCGCTTGCAGTGGGGATTTTTTAAAAAGTGGTGAAATTGCAAGTGGTGAGGCATGTTTTAATGATAAAAAAGGGGCAATTCTGTTGGATTTGGAGTCCTGAGGAAGGGCAGCTGCAAAAATGGTGCTGAGGAGGGTGGAGGAGGGTGATCAGCATCTTTCCTTTGGCTTCATCCCTCCCGACACTGCTGGTGTCAGCCTTCAGGTCACCATGATCATCCTGGCCAGGGATCTGGGCACCCCCAAGCCCTTGGGCATCACCCGTTCTGATGCCAATATCCTCTGGTGTCACCCACAGGTCACCATGATCAACCTGGGCATCTCCAAGCCCTTTGGCATCACCCATTCTGATGCCACTGTCCCCTGGTGTTACCCCACAGGACACCATGATTGTCCTGGCCAGGGACCTGGGCATCCCTAAGCTCTTCAGTGTCACCCATTCTGATACTGATGTGCCCTTAGTGTCACCCCGCAGGTCACCATGATCGTGCTGGCGAGGGACCTGGGCATTGCCAAGCCCTTCAGTGTCACCCATTCTGATACTGATGTGCCATTGGTGTCACCTGCAGGTCACCATGACTGTCCTGGCCAGAGATCTGGGCATCCCCTAGCCCTTGGGCATCATCCATTCTGACACCACTGTCCCCTGGTGTCACCCCGCAGGTCACCATGATCGTACTGGCCAGGGACCCGGGCATCGCCAAGCCCTTCAGTGTCACCCATTCTGATGCCAATGTCCCCTGGTGTCACCCCGCAGGTCACCATGATCGTGCTGGCCAGGGACCTGGGCATCCCCAAGCCGTTTGGGCCGGTGGCGGGCGGCGAGTGCTGCCTGGAGCGGCGGATCCGCGCGCTGCTGGAGCCGCTGGGGCTGTGCTGCCGCTTCCTGGAGGACGTGTCCTCGTACCACGGCAGCCTGGGCGAGGTGCGCTGCGGCACCAACGTCCAGCGCCGGCCCTTCGCCTTCCAGTGGTGGCACTTCACGCCGTAGCCAGGCCTCTTCTTCATCCTCTTCATCCTCTTCATCCTCTTCCTTCTCCCTCCACCTTTGCACCCAGCGTGTGTTGTTTGAAATTCCCTTAATAAATGATTTTGCTGTGAGGAAAAAGTTGGGGAATTAAATAACCAAATAATTAATAATTAATTCTTAATTAATAATTCTGTTGGGAATAACTGGGAGGGAAAGAGGGAGCACTCAGAGGGGTGGGGGAGTTACTAAAATCCTCCAAAATTGTCTCTACCACCGTTTTTGTGGTATTGGTGAGTCAGGCATCACTTTATTTAAACTCAGCCAGGGTTTGTGCGTGGCTCCACGTTGAGCTCCAGCCTCCACATCAATACAAAATGCTTTCATTTATCTACACATCTTTAACAAAGAAATCAGTGGTCATGGGTTCTAATAACACTCTTCATTCTGTCCACTATTGGTTACTGATTTCTCACTCTTCATGATAAGCTGGGCCACATTCTTCAGTTCTTTAATCATCCTTTTCTTGTCTTTTTCAATTGGCAATCCCCAGCTTTTCAGGATTCAATCTCCTCTGTGTCTTCTTCATGCTCCAGTGTCCTTAAAGGTCCATAAATTTGAGATCCCAGATGTCCAATCTTCAAATCCCTTTGGCTTTATTGAAGTTTGTCAGAGTTACCTTTAACAAACTCAAGGTTTCAGTAATTACTGATCAAAACAGAAGTATGAGCCTGTGAAGAAGTTTTAAATTGTGCCGGCTAAAAGTGGGCACTGGTTACAAGTAATTATAACAATTAATTAAAACTAATTAAGAAAGTTACATTATTTCCAACAGGGGCATTTTTTTGTCATGGGCTGCCCAGGGAGGTTTGGAGTGTCCATCCCTGGAGGTGTCCAAGGAAAGCCTGAACATGGTACTCAGTGCTCTGGGGACAAGGTGGGGATCAGCCCCAGCTTGGACTTGAAAATCCTGGAGGGACCTTGGAGAGCTTTTTCTACCTTAATATCTCTGGCACTCTTTGCTCCCCAGCACCCACCATTTGCCCCATTGGTGTTGGGGCAAGTCCCCTTGAGGCGGGGGGGTAGCAGCACAGGTACCTCCATGCAAAACAATGATGCTGGGAATTAACGGAGAGAAAACAAGGGAGATTTAGGAAAGAAAAAGGGAAATTTGGGAAAGAAAAAGGGGATTTTGGGCGTCCTGCTCCCCTCCCACAGGGCGCGCCACACCCAACATGGCGCCTCTCCTGAGGGCGCCGCCACACTCAAAATGGCGGGCGCCCCTTCCCGTCAGCGCAGCAAGATGGCGGCGGCGCGAGCGCTTCCGGGGCGGTCGGAACTGCTCATCGCCAAGATGGCGGCGGCCGCGGTCGGAGTCTCCTTGAGGAGCGGAGTCCCCGCACGACTCTTGCGGGCCGGGCCGCGGACGGTGAGGGACCGGGGAGGCCGCAGGGGCTGGCAATGGAGCGGGGAGAGGCGGGGCAGAGGCGGCCGGGGGCTGCAGGGGTCCGGGATGGCGGTGGAAGAGAAGGGCGGTGGGCTGAGGGGGTGAGGGAGCTGTGGAGAGGGAGCTGGAATTGGAGTGTGGGGTCCGGAATTGGAGTGAGGGGTCTGGAGGGGGATTGTGAGGGAATTAGGGATGGCAGGGCTTGGTAAGGGGCTGGGGGCCGGAGGAGGTGAATTAAAAGGGGGGAAGGAGTTGTGGGGAGGGGGCTGGAGAGGGTCTGTGGGGTCTGGAAGAGGGAATTGGGGAGGGACAGGGTGGGAGAGAGGGTCTGTGGGGTTTGGAAGGGGGAATTGGGGAGGGACAGGGTGGGAGAGAGGGTCTGTGGGGTTTGGAAGGGGGAATTGGGGAGGGACAGGGTGGGAGAGAGGGTCTGTGGGGTTTGGAAGGGGGAATTGGGGAGGGACAGGGTGGGAGAGAGGGTCTGTGGGGTCTGGAAGGGGGAATTGGGGAGGGAAATGGTGGGAGAGAGGGTCTGTGGGGTCTGGAAGGGGGAATTGAGGAGGGAAATGGTGGGAGAGAGGGTCTGTGGGGTTTGGAAGGGGGAATTGGGGAGGGACAGGGTGGGAGAGAGGGTCTGTGGGGTCTGGAAGGGGGAATTGAGGGAAAGGGCGGGAGAGAAGGCCTGTGGGGTCTGGAAGGGGGAATTGGGGAGGGACAGGGTGGGAGAGAGGGTCTGTGGGGTCTGGAAGGGGGAATTGGGGATGGACATGAGGGAAAGGGTGAGAGAGAGGGTCTGTGGGGTCTGGAAGGGGCTGTGCAGGAATTGGGGTGTGCAGGGGGAACAGTTTCAGAGGGGCTTGGGGGGCTGGAGGAGGACTGGGATGCGGTAAAATCTGGGAAGAGTGGATGGGAAAATGGGGTGGGGTGCGAGGGAATGGGGTTTGTGGGATTTGGGAATAAGGTCAGTGGCAGAGGGGATGGGGGCTTTGGGAAGGAATAGGATCAGTGGGAGAAGGGCTGGAGAAATCTATGGGATTTGGGAAGGAATAGGGTCAGTGGCAGAGGGGCTGGAAGGGGTCTGTGGGATTTGGAAAGGAATAGGGTCAGTGGGAGAAGGGCTGGAGAAATCTTTGGGATTTGGGAAGGAATAGGGTCAGTGGCAGAGGGGTTGGAAGGGGTCTGTGGGATTTGGGAGAGGGGAGGAGAAGGGGATGGAGGGAGGGGACAGCAGAGATCCAGGAGGAAGTGAAATAGGGGAAGAATGGCGGGGAAAAGGGAGGGGCTGAGGGCAGAGGGCGGCTGGAATGGGAAGGGTTTGGGGGAGATAAAGGACAGCAGGAAATTTGGAGAGTGGTTCGGGAAAAGGTTGGGAAGAGCAGTGGGAACAGGAGTGTGGAGTGATCCTGGGAGAGGGGAGCAGGGGAGGGAAGTGGAGCCCTGGAAAAGGCTGGGAAGAGCAGTGGGAACACTCCAGGAAAAGGTTGGGAAAAGAAGTGGGAATATTCCAGGAAAAGGCTGGAAAAAGAGCAGGAGGAACATTCCTGGAGAAAGTTGAGAAGAGCATTTGGAGCATTCCAGGAAAAGGTTGGGAAGAGCAGGGAGAACAGGGCCAAGGGTGATCCCAGCAAGAGCAGGATGTGCTTGGGAATTCTGGGATAACTGGGCAGGGAGAGCCTCTGGGATTTGATGGATCCAGAAGTAATTTTTATGATTTTATATTTATCTATAAATATAGATATATTAATGTGTGTATATACATTTATCTACAGACATTATATACAAAATACTTATATATAAGTAATGTATATAAAACATGTGTGTAAAGATTAATAGATGTAAAATATATTTATATTATTGTAATTACACATACGACACACACAATATACCAATGCAATTTACAAACACATCTATAAATATGTGTAATTTATAGACATACATAGAATATATTAATTTGTTCCATATAAAATGCATTGTATACTTATATGTACATATATATGTGTATAGGTATATATATAAATACAAATATGATGTATTCTATATAATGTGTAATATACACTGTATGAATAGAATATATATATTTATATATAAAATATATAAATATAATGTTTATTATACACTGTTTAAATATAATAGAATATATATTTATATATAGAATATAAAAATACATAGACTATAATTTTAAACACAATATATAAATAAAGTAAACATGTAATTATGTCATTATAGTGACAGTCAGTAGAATATACAAATGCATACATATAATTTATAAACACATACATATAATTTACAAATAAAATACTCCATAAACAATGTGCATATGTGTGTGCATGTATGTTTGTGCCTGTATATTTATATATACATTTATATATACATATATGCATGTTTGTGCCTGTATATTTATCTATACATATATATAAATATATTTTATACAATGTGTAATGTAATCTATGCAATGCAATATATAATATATAAATACAATATAATAATAGTAACGTGAATACATGCAGCATACAGTGTACACATATATATTCACATGTAATTCCAAACATATACATCATTTTTATATATATATAGGTGTGTGTAAATATATACGTAGTTGTTATCTTTTTTAAACTTTTTTATATAGGTGTATATGTATATTTAATTTTTTTGTAATATATACACACATATCCATCTCTGTATCTCCTCCTGGATCCCTCCTGGTGGGATCTGAGGCTGTTACCCTGGATCTGAGGCTGGTTTTCCCTGGGATCTGAGGCTGTTTTTCCCTGGATCTAGGATGGGATCTGAGGCTGTTTTTTCCCCGGATCTGAGGCTGTTTTTTCCCGGATCTGAGGCTGTTTTTCCCCGGATCTGAGGCTGTTTTTTCCCCGGATCTGAGGCTGTTTTTTCCCTGGATCTGAGGCTGTTTTTCCCCGGATCTGAGGCTGTTTTTCCCCGGATCTGAGGCTGTTTTTCCCCGGATCTGAGGCTGTTTTTCCCCGGATCTGAGGCTGTTTTTTCCCCGGATCTGAGGCTGTTTTTTCCCCGGTCTGAGGCTGTTTTTCCCCGGATCTGAGGCTGTTTTTCCCCGGATCTGAGGCTGTTTTTCCCCGGATATGAGGCTGTTTTTTCCCCGGATCTGAGGCTGTTTTTCCCTGGATCTGAGGCTGTTTTTCCCTGGATCTAGGATGGGATCTGAGGCTGTTTTTTCCCTGGATCTGAGGTTTTTTTCCCTGGGATCTGAGGCTGTTTTTCCCCTGGATCTGAGGCTGTTTTTCCCCAGATCTGAGGCTGTTTTTTCCCTGGATCTGAGGGGTTTTTTCCCTGGGATCTGAGGCTGTTTTTCCCCGGGATCTGAGGCTGTTTTTCACCAGATCTGAGGCTGTTTTTTCCCTGGATCTGAGGCTGTTTTTTCCCTGGATCTGAGGGGTTTTTTCCCCGGGATCTGAGGCTGTTTTTTCCCCGGATCTGAGGCTGTTTTTCCCTGGATCTGAGGCTGTTTTTCCCCGGATCTGAGGCTGTTTTTCCCCGGATCTGAGGCTGGTTTTCCCCGGATCTGAGGCTGTTTTTCCCTGGATCTGGGATGTGATCTGAGGCTGTTTTTCCCCGGATCTGAGGCTGTTTTTTCCCTGGATCTGAGGGTTTTTTTCCCTGGATCTGAGGGTTTTTTTCCCTGGATCTGAGGCTGTTTTTCCCCGGATCTGAGGCTGTTTTTTCCCTGGATCTGAGGGTTTTTTTCCCTGGGATCTGAGGCTGTTTTTCCCAGGATCTGAGGCTGTTTTTCCCCGGATCTGAGGCTGTTTTTCCCCGGATCTGAGGCTGTTTTTTCCCAGGATCTGAGGCTGTTTTTCCCCGGATCTGAGGCTGTTTTTCCCCGGATCTGAGGCTGTTTTTCCCTGGATCTGGGATGTGATCTGAGGCTGTTTTTCCCTGGATCTGAGGCTGTTTTTCCCCAGATCTGAGGCTGTTTTTCCTGGCTCCAGGTGCTCCGGCAGGCGCAGACGGCGGCGGCGGCTCCGCGCCTGAAGAAATTCGCCATCTACAGATGGGACCCCGACAAGGCCGGGGACAAACCCCGCATGCAGACCTACGAGGTGGACCTGAACAAGTGGGTGTCCCTTGGGAATGGGGCTGGGGGGCAATCCCAGCTCCAAGGAGTGGCTGGAAAGGGGCTGCTCACCTCTGGCACAGAGCAGCTCGTTGTGGGCACAGCTCATTCTGAGGAACCCATCCCAAACCCTTCCCAGGAGCTTCTCCAGAGGAATCCATCCCAAACCCTTCCCAAGGGATCCATCCCAAACCCTTCCCAAGGGCTCCTCCGGAGGGATCCACCCCAAATCCTTCCAAGTAGCTCCTCCAGTGGAATCCACCCCAAACCCTTCCCAAGGGATCCACCCCAAAACCTTCCCAGTAGCTCCTCCAGAGGAATCCACCCCAAAACCTTCCCAAGGGCTCTTCCAGAGGAATCCATCCCAAACCTGTCCCAAGGGATCCATCCCAAACCCTTCCCAAGAGCTCCTCCAGAGGGATCCATCCCAAGCTCTTTCCAAGGGCTCCTCCAGTGGAATCCACCCCAAATCTTTCCAAGAGCTCCTCCAGAGGGATCCACCCCAAACCCTTCTCAAGGGATCCACCCCAAACCCTTCTCAAGGGATCCACCCCCGACCCTTCCCAGTAGCTCCTCCAGTGGAACCCACCCCAAACCCTTCCAGAGGGATCCACCCCAAACCCTTCAAGGAGCTCCCACTCCCACCCAGCCTTACTCAAACCCCACAGGAGCCACAGCTCCGGTTTTGGGGTAGCTTTGCCCCAGTGAACAATCCCTGGGTGGTGCCCTGGGTGTAAAATGACAGAAATTGTCCCTGAGTGTTTGTCCCGTGTCCCTTGTGACTCACAGGGCCAAGCAGGGCTGTCACAGCCTGACCCCAAAAGGGGAAAAGGGGCCAGCACAGCTCACTGGGGTTTGGCTTGGCCAAGCCCTCAGTGGTCACAGGAGTCTGACCCACCCTGCCCCAGGGCTGCCCTGCTGCTCAGAGATCCCTGTGGGATCCCTGGGATTCCCACAGAATTCATGGGAATTGTTAAAAACCCCTTTAGGTGCTGCTGAGGGTGGGTGCAGGGGTCGCACCCTGCACGTGGGGGCTCTGATTTGGGATTTGTGCCGCAGGTGTGGGCCCATGGTGCTCGATGCCCTGATCAAGATCAAGAACGAGATGGACTCCACGCTGACCTTCCGCAGGTCCTGCAGGGAGGGTAAGGACAGAACAGTCCCACCTGGAGTGCTGTGTGTGCTTAGGGACAGCACATTCCCACCTGGAATGGCCCTGGAGTGCTGTGTGTGCTTAGGGACAGCACATTCCCACCTGGAATAGCCCTGGAATGCTGTGTGTGCTTAGGGACAGCACATTCCCACCTGGAGTAGCCCTGGAATGCTGTGTGTGCTTAGGGACAGCACATTCCCACCTGGAATGGCCCTGGAATGCTGTGTGTGCTGGCTGTGGGAGCCCCAGGGAGCTCAGAACCCCCCTCTCACATCCCTGGGGATAAAACACCCGAGTGAGCCAGGGAGTGAAAGTGCTCAGAACCCCTCTCCTCCCACCCATGGGGATAAAACACCTGAGTGACTCAAGGAGTAAAACTCTCCTCCACTCATGGAGATAAAACATGAGTGTTTTAAGTGAACTAAGGAGTAAAACTGCTCAGAACCCCTCTCCTCCCACCCATGGGGATAAAACACCAAGGAGTAAAACTGCTCAGAGCCCCTCCTCTCACATACCTGGGGATGAAACACCCAAGTGACCCAAGGAGTAAAACTGCTCAGAACTCCTCCACCCATGGGGATAAAACACCAAGGAGTAACACTCCTCAGAACCCCTCCTCTCACATCCCTGGGGATAAAACACCCAAGTTGAAAGAAGGAGTAAAAGTCTCCTCCACCCATGGGGATAAAACCAAGTGAACTAAGGAGTAAAACTGCTCAGAACCCCTCTCCTCTCACTTTTGAGGATAAAACACCCAAATGAACCAGGGAGTAAAACTCCCCAGAACCCCTCTCCTCTCACATCCCTGGGGATAAAACACCTGAGTGACCCAAGGAGTAAAACTGCTCAGAACCCCTTTCCTCTCATCTCTGGGGATAAAACACCAAAGAGTAAAACTCCTCAGAACCTCTCCTCTCACATCACTGGGCATAAAACACCCAAATGAACCAGGAAGTAAAACTGCTCAGAACCCCTCTCCTCCTACTCGTGGGAATGAAACACCCAAGTGAACGGAGGAGTAAAACTCCTCAGAACCTCTCCTCTCACATCTCTAGGGATAAAACACCCAAATGAACCAGGGAGTAAACCTCCTCAGAACCCCTCTCCTCCCACATCTGGGGATAAAACACTCAAATAAACCAGGGAGTGAAACTACTCAGAGCCCCTCTCCTCCCACCCGTGGGGATAAAACACCCAAGTTCACCAGGGAGTGAAACTGCTCAGAATTCTCTCCTTTCACTTCTGGGGATAAAATACCAAGGAGTAATACTCCTCAGAACCTCTCCTCTCCCACCCCTGGGGATAAAACACCCAAGTGAACCAAGGAGTAAAACTCTCCTGCACCCATGGGGATAAAACCAAGTGAACTGAGGAGTAAAACTGCTCAGAACCCCTTTACTCTCATTTTTGGGGATAAAACACCCAAATGAACCATGGAGTAAAACTACTCAGAACTCTTTCCTCCCATCTCTGAGGATAAAACACCAAGCAGTAAAACTGCTCAGAATCCCTCCTCTCACATGCCTGGGGATAAAACACCCAAATGACCCAGGGAATGAAACTCCTCAGAACCCCTCTCCTCTATCTGTGGGGATAAAACACCCGAGTGAACAAAAGAGTAAAAGTCTTCTCCACCCATGGGGATAAAACCAAGTGAACTAAGGAGTAAAACTGCTTAGAACCCCTCTCCTTCCACCCATGGTGATAAAACACCTGAGTGACCCAAGGAGTAAAACTCTCCTCCACCCATGGGGATAAAACCAAGTGAACTAAGGACTAAAACTGCTCAGAACCCCTCTCCTCTCATTTTTGGGGATGAAACACCCAAATGAACCAGGGAGTAAAACTGCCCAGAACCCCTCTCCTCTCACTTCTGGGGATAAAACACCCAAATGAACCAGGGAGTAAAACTGCTCAGAATCTTTCTTCTCCCACTGTGGGATAAAACACCCAAGTGACCCAAGGAGTTAAACTGCTCAGAACCCCTCTCCTTTCACTTCTGGGGATAAAATACCAAGGATAAAACTGCTCAGAACCCCTCCTCTCACTTGTGGGGATAAAACATCCGAGTGACCCAAGGAGTAAAACTCCTCAGAACCCTTCTCCTCCCATCTCTGGGGATGAAACACCTGAGTGACCCAAAGAGTAAAACTCTCCTCCACCCATGGGGATAAAACACCCAAATGAACAAGGGAGTAAAGCAGGAGTTGGTGCTCCCAGGGTGTAATGACACAGTTGTGAGCTGCCAGCTCCAGTAATTCCTTCCACAGCTCCCAGTTGTTCCAGTTTCTCTCCCAGTCTGGTTCCTCTACCTCCTCCCAGTGTGTGGGGAGATCAGGATTCCAGCAGTGGGGCTGGGGTGGGAGCAGCGGGGGCTGTGCCAGTGCTGCTGTGGGAATCACCCCGGGTGAGCTGGGAGAGAGCACTCAGGACTTCGAGGAACAGCTCCAGGAATCTCCTCCTTGGCCCTTGGGCCGAGGGCAGGGCTGGAGTGGGGAAAAGGGCACTGCTGGGTTGGGGAAAAGGGCACTGCTGGTTTGGGGTTGTGGCACTGCTGGGTTGGGGTTGTGGCTGCTCCCAGATCTGCTTTGGGGCTGCTCCCAGACTTCCCCTGGGAAAAACTCCTGAGTCACAGGTCAGGCTGGGCTGTGGGGGTGCATTCCTGGCTGGAATGGCCCTCTGCATTTAGGGTCCTGCTGAGGTGTAGGAGTGCATTCCAGGCTGGAGTAACTGGATTTAGGGTCGTGCTGGGCTGTGGGAGTGCATTCCAGGCTGGAATGACTCTGCATTTAGGGTCCTGCTGAGGTGTAGGAGTACATTCCAGGCTGGAATGACTCTGGATTTGGGGTCGTGCTGAGCTGCTGAGTTGTGGGGTTGCATTCCAGGCTGGAATGGCTCTCTGGATTTAGGGGGCTTACTGGGCTGTGGGGTTGCATTCCTGCCTGGAGTGACTCTGGCTTTGGGGTCCTGCTGGGCTCCTGGGCTGTGGGGTTGCATTCCAGGCTGGAATGGCCCTCTGGATTTTGGGTTGTGCTGAGCTGTGTGAGTGCATTCCTGGTAGGAGTGACTCTGGATTAGGGTCCTGCTGAGTTGTGGGAGTGCATTCCAGGCTGGAATGGCCCTCTGGATTTAGGGTCACACTGGACTGTGGGTTTGCATTCTAGGCTGGAATGGCTCTGGATTTCGGGTTGTACTGAGCTGTGGGGTTGCATTCCTGGCTGCAGTGACTGAATCTGGGGTCCTGCTGAGCTGTGTGAGTGCATTCCAGGCTGGAATGGCTCTGGATTTAGGGTTGTGCTAGGCTTCTGGGCTGTGTGAGTGCATTCCAGGCTGGAATGGCTCTGGATTTGGGTCCTGCTGAGGTGTAGGAGTACATTCCAGGCTGGAGTGACTCTGGATTTAGGGTCCTGCTGGGCTGTGTGAGTGAATTCCAGGCTGGAAGGACTCTGGATTTAGGGTCCTGCTGAGCTGTAGGAGTGCATTCCAGGCTGCAGTGACTCTGGATTTCAGGCTGTGCTGACCTATGTGAGTGCATTCCTGGCTGCAATGACTCTGCATTTAGGGTCCTGCCGAGCTGCTGAGCAGTGGGGTTGCATTCCAGGCTGCAGTGACTCTGGATCTCAGGCTGTGCTGAGCTGTGTGAGTGCATTCCTGTCTGCAGTGACTCTGCATTACCAGCTGGGTCTTCAGGCAGGGCAGTCTCAGGGCAGGCAGTGCCTGTGGATGTTTTGTCTGGGTGGGAATGGAAAGCAGCACTCCTGAGGCACCTTTTCCCCTGGAATCTGCAATAATTCCACACAGACTGGGGCTCCCAGACAGCCACAACTCCTGCCCTGAATATTTTCCCTGCTCAGGATGGGTTTTCAGGCCGGGCTGCTTCCATCCTGCCCCTCTGAGGCTCCCCCAGTCCCACATTCCTGCTGCAGGCCCTGCTCCCCTCCCAGCTGCCTGCAAAATGCCTGGGAGCCTTTCTGCAGTGGGAGGAACCTCACAGGGGTCATTTCATCCCTTTGTGGGGCTATTTTTGTCCCTCTGTCACCTTTGGGAGGGCAGTTTGTGCCCTGGGAATGGACACGAGGGGAGGAGGCTGCTCCTGAATTACAATCCTGAATTTCAGGGATGATTTGGGGCATTTTATTCCCTGCTTGTTCCAGAGATGGGGAGGCTGAGAGGGGATCCCATCAATCCCTATAAATATTTCCAGGGGGTGGTGCCAGACCCTTCCCAGTGATCCCCAGAGACAGGACAAGGAGCAGCAGCCAGAAATTAAAGCACAAAAATTCCATTAAAACATAAAAATTCCATTAAAACACCAAAATTCCTGCTGAACCTTTGGGAAAAAAAAAAAAAAAAAAAAAAAAAAAAAAAAAAGTTCTTTTCCTGGAGTGGAATTCAGCTCCAGCTTTAGAGGGAAAAAGGGTCAAGTGAGGTTTGTGAATTTGCTGTTGTTTGGGTCCATCCTGTGACCTCCCAGCACAGAAAGGAGGGACAAAACCAGGCTCAGTTGGGGATTTTAGGGGTAAAAAAGGTTGGGCAGAGCCCAGGGAGGTCCCAAACCCCCCTGGACACATTCCAGTGCCACCTTCTCTGGGTTTGGATGGTTCCCAGAGGTCCCTTCCATCCCTGCCAGCCCTGGGGTTCTTTCTCCCCACATTTTAATGCCATTTTTATTGTGTTTTTTATTATTTATTTTATTCCTCTCTCATCCCCCACCTCATGTCCCAAACCTGAGAGCAGAGCTGGATGTTGTCCCCTCCCCACATCTCACCCAAACCCCCTCATTTGCTGCTGGGGAAGGAGCTGCCCCATGGAAAAGGGGTTTTGCTGCTGATGGAAGCAGCTGCTGTGTTTGATCCCTGCTGAAGTTAAAAATCTTTCAGCCCCAGTGGGGAATTCTGACCTTCCTGTCTTTTGGGGCGTTTGTGGGATGGATGAAGACCCTGGTGGAGTGGGAGGAGTGTTTTGGGAATCTGGGGGATTGGGAAGAGGTTTTTTGGGTTTTTTTTTGGTTTTTTGGGACCCTGGCAGGTTGGGAAGAGGTTTTGCAGGACAGGTGAGGACACTGATAGAACAAGAAAGGGGTTTTGGGGATGGGTGAGGCCTCTGAGGAACGACAGGAGCCTTATCCAGAACCTGTGACCAGTTTTTTTGGGATGGGTGAGGACCTTGGTGTAATGAGAAGATTTTTTTGGGGTTTATGTGGATCCCAGCAGTTGGGAAGAGCCTTTCCAGGAGGTTTTCTGGGACAGGTGAGGACACTGATAGAACACAAAGGGTTTTTTGGGGATGGGTGAGGCCTCTAGGGGATTGGCAAGAGGCTTTTCCAGAACCTGTGACAAGGCTTTTTGGGACAAGTGAAGACCCTGGTATGGTGAGAAGAGATTTTTTTGGGGTGAGTGAGGATCCCAAAAGGTTGGGAAGAGCCTTCCCAGGAGGTTTTCTGGAATGGGTGAGGACCTTGGTGTGGTGAGAAGAGATTTTTTGGAGCAAGTGAGGATCCCAGAAGAGCCTTTCCAGGAGGTTTTCTAGGATGGTTGAGGACCCTGGTGTACTGAGAAGAGATTTTTGGGGGTAAGTGAGGATCCCAGAAGGTTGGGAAAAGCCTTTCCAGGAGGTTTTCTGGGACAGGAAACATATCAGACTCACCTGGTATGGTGAGAAGAGATTTCTTGGGGTTATTGTGGATCCCAGAAGGTTGGGAAGAGCCTTTCCAGGAGGTTTTCTGGAATGGGTGAGGACCTTGGTGTGGTGAGAAGAGATTTTTTGGAGCAAGTGAGGATCCCAGAAGAGCCTTTCCAGGAGGTTTTCTGGGACAGGTGAAGACCCTGGTGGGTTCAAAGTGGTTTCCCAAAACCCTTCAGGTTGGGAAGAGTTTTTTGGGTCCTGGTGGGTTTGGAAGGGCCAAGCAGAGATTCCCCAGCACAACCCAGGTGGATTTTTGGGGCCAGCAGTGACAATCCCACCCTTGGCTCTGCTTTTCCCCCTCAGGGATCTGCGGCTCCTGCGCCATGAACATCGCCGGGGGCAACACCCTGGCCTGCATCAAAAAAATCGACAGTGACCTCAGCAAAGTCACCAAAATCTACCCCCTGCCCCACATGTACGTGGTGAAGGACCTGGTCCCGGTGAGTGCAGGGCCAGGGGACAGCCAGGGCTGGGACAGGGAGTGGCAGCTGCCACCAGGGCCAGGTGTCACTTGGGTGGGTCCCGGTGAGTCAAGGTGTGCTGGCCTGGAATGTGGCAGCTCTGGGGAGGGAATGGCACCTCCTGCTCAGGTGCTCAGGTGTGAATTTGGGGTGAGGCTGTGCCAGGAAGGGATTTAGGTGGGATTTGGGGATTTTGGGAAGAGGCTGTGCCCCCAGGGGTGGGGCTGAAGGGAAGGGTCAGGGCCCCACAGCGTGGACAGCAGGGCTGGGATTTGGGGATGGGGATGTTCCCTAATTCTCCTCAGCCCCATAACCAGGTCCCTGTGCTTCTCCTGCCCCAGAACAGCAGGGTGGGATTTGGGGTGGGATTTGAGGATGGAGATGTTCCCTGATTCTCCTCAGCCACATAACCAGGTCCCTGTGCTGTTCCTGTCCCCAGGATAGCAGGAATAGGATTTGGGGTAGACAGCAGGGGTGGGATTTGGGGTGTATCCAGCTGGGGATGTTCCCTGATTCTCCTCAGCCCCATAACCAGATCCCTGTGCTTTTCCTGCCCCCAGGACACAGGGGTGGGATTTGAGGTGGACAGCAGGGATGGGATTTGGGGTGTATCCAGCTGGGTGAGATTTGAGGATGGAGATGTTCCCTGATTCTTCTCAGCCCCATAACCAGGTCCCTGTGCTTTTCCTGCCCCAGGACAGCAGGGCTGGGATTTGGGGTGGGATTTGAGGATGGAGATGTTCCCTGATTCTCCTCAGCCCCATAACCAGATCCCTGTGCTTTTCTTGCCCCAGGACAGCAGGGATGGGATTTGGGGATGGGGATGTTCCCTGATTCTCCTCAGCCCCATAACCAGATCCCTGTGCTTTTCCTGCCCCAGGACCTGAGTAACTTCTATGCCCAGTACAAATCCATCGAGCCCTACCTGAAGAAGAAGGACGAGTCCAAGGAGGGCAAGCAGCAGTACCTGCAGTCCATAGAGGATCGCCAGAAACTGGTCAGAGCTTCAGCTTCAGTGCTGAAACCCTCCCAGAGCAGCCCAGGGTCACAGCTGAGCCTTCAGCCCCCTCCCAGTCCCACAGTGTGGGACACAGCCCCACAGCTCAGCACAGGGAGCTGGGCTTGCCAGGGGGGCTCTGACCCCATTGCTCCCCATCCCATCCCATCCCATCCCATCCCATCCCATCCCATCCCATCCCATCCCATCCCATCCCATCCCATCCCATCCCATCCCATCCCATCCCATTCCCCTGTGGAATTCCTGCTGCTGGGAGCTCTCTGCAGGCTCCAGTGGGCAGAGGGTGTCTGGCTGTGTTCACACCTCACTGTTGTTTTGCAGCCTGGAAAGCTCCTGGGAAAAGCTCAAGTGCAAGATTTGGGGTGTCTGTGTTGAGCAGGGGGGATTTGAGGGGAGTTTTGTGAGGGTGGATGAGGAACAGCTCCTTACAAGGTGTGGCCAAGGTTTGGGGTGGATTTAATGGCTGCCACAGGGATTAGGGGTTTTTCCTCTGAGCTGCCAGGATGGATCCATCACTGCAGGATTCCGAGCTCAGCCTGGCCCTGCTCCACTGGGGAGGCACCAAGTCCCATTTTGGGAGGGAGAGGTGGATGTGAACAGCAGGAAGGGAGGCTGGGCAGAGCTGTGATGGTGCTCACATGGAGGATGAGGGAGGAGGTGAGGATCTGATTCCGTGTTTCAGAAGGCTGATTTATTATTTTATGATACATATTATATTAAAACTGTACTAAAAGAATAGAAGAAAGGATTTCCTCAGAAGGCTGGCTAAGAATAGAATAGGAAAGAATGATAACAAAGGCTTGTGGCTCAGACTCTCTGTGATTGGCCATTAATTAGAAACAACCCCATGAGACCAATCACAGATGCACCTGTTGCATTCCACAGCAGCAGATAATCAATGTTTACATTTTGTTCCTGAGGCCTCTCAGCTTCTCAGGAGGAAAAATCCTAAGGAGAGGATTTTTCATAAAAGATGTGTGTGACACAAGGTGGGAGTGCAGGAACCTGAGCTGGAAATGCAGGAGAGCCCAGAATGGGAGTGCAGGAGCCCAAGGTGGGAGAGCCCAAGGTGGGAGTGTAGGAGAACCAAGGTGGGAGTGCAGGAACCCAAGATGGTGCAGGAACCTGAGGTGGGAGTGCAGGAGCCCAAGGCAGGGGTGCACGAGAACCCAGCAGCTCCCCCTTTCCTCTCCAGGCCCTGCCCTTCCCCTGATGCCCCAGACCCTGGTTCATTGTGTGGCTCCTGGAACCATGGAATGAATACCCTGAGCTGGAGGGGGGCCACAAGGACCATGGAGGGGCCACAAGGACATTTTGGGGACCACAAGGGCCATAGGGGGTCACAAGGACCCTGAGGGGCCCACGAGGACCCTGGGAGGGCACAAGAACCATGGGGGGACCACAAGGACAATGGGGGGGACCACAAAAACCTGGGGGTGGCCACGAGGACCTTGTGGGGACCACAAGAACCATGAGAGGGACCACAAGGACAATGGGGGGGATCACAAAAACCTGGGGGTGGCCACGAGGACCCTTGGGGACCACGAGGGCCATGGAGGGGCCATGGAGGACCCTGGGGGAAGCCATGAGGACCCTGGGGGGATCATGAGGATCCTGGGGGGACCACAAGGACCATGGGAGGAGACAAGGACCCTGGGGGGGCCACAAGGACCATGGGTGGCCACAAGGACCATGGCAGGGGTCACAAGGACAATGGAGGGGACCACAAGGACCATGATGGGCAGCTCCTGGCCCCGGTCTGGGAGGGTTGGGATTGTTCCCCTCAGGAATTGCTGCCTCACACAGGAGCTGCTCCGTGGGGACAGGGGTGGATCCCCTGTGTCACCAGCCCCGTGGTGACAGCGTGCTGTGTCCCCTCCCTGGCAGGACGGGCTCTACGAGTGCATCCTGTGTGCCTGCTGCAGCACCAGCTGTCCCAGCTACTGGTGGAACGGGGACAAGTACCTGGGCCCCGCCGTGCTCATGCAGGTGAGGACAGACACTGTGTCACCTGCCAGTGTCAGTGTCACCTGCCAGTGTCACCTGCCAGTGTCAGTGTCACCTGCCAGTGTCAGTGTCACCTGCCAGTGGCACCTGCCAGTGTCACCTGCCAGTGTCAGTGTCACCTGGCCGGTGTTGGTGCCTTGGAGTGGCTGCCTAGAGAGGCCAGACAGGGTTAAGAGGATGAAGTGTTTATTAAAGGCTTCAGTGGGCACACCTTGGGCACTCAGAAACCTCTGAGGCCACACCCAGAATGGACAATGGGCACGAGTTTTTCAGACAATTATAAATTTTTAGCCCCATTTACATATCATGGGTTAATCCTCCTTCAGGTGATGAACTATTTACCCCAAGTTTGCTGCCCCCCAACTCATTTTGTTTATATTTTTGGGTCCTAAGCTGGAGGGTGTCCTTGAGTTTCAGGCCCAGAGGAATTTTTGTGTCTGAGCAGAGTGGGAGAGCAGCAGCTGGCACTGTGGAGTTTAGAGTTAGGCACTAATGCAGCACAGGATCTCAGAAATGCAGAATATAAAATCCTCAGGCAGCAGTGTCACCAGCCTGGCCTGGCACTGCTGGGTGGGTGTCACTGTGGGGTCCCCAGCTGGTGCCAGCAGTATCTGTGTCTCCAGCAGTGTGCGAGTCCCCAGCGGTGTCCCCAGTGGTGTTTGTGGTGTCCCCAGCAGTGTCCATGTCCCCAGCAGTGTTTGTGGTGTCCCTAGCAGTGTGCATGTGAGTCCCCCGTAGTGTCCCCAGCGGTGTTTGTGGTGTCCCAGCAATGTCCCCAGCAGTGACCCTGTCCCCAGCGGTGTCCCAGCAATGTCCCTGTCCCCAGCTGTGTCCCTGTCCCAGCAGTGTCCCTGTCCCCAGCGGTGTCCCAGCAATGTCCCCAGCAATGTCCCAGCAGTGTCCCTGTCCCCAGAAGTGTCCCTGTCCCCAGAAGTGTCCCTGTCCCCAGCAGTATCCCTGTCCCAGCAATGTCCCCAGCAGTGTCCCAGCAGTGTTGCTGTCCCTGCAGTCTCAGTGTCCCTGTCCCAGCAGTGTCAGTGTCCCTGTCCCAGCAGTGTCCCTGTCCCAGCAGTGTCCCTGTCCCAGCAGTGTCCCAGCAGTGTCCCTGTCCCCAGGCGTACCGCTGGATGATCGATTGCCGGGATGATTTCACTGAGGAGCGCTGTCCATGTCCCAGCAGTGTCAGTGTCCCTGTCCCCAGCAGTGTCCCCAGCAATGTCCCCAGCAGTGTCCCTGTCCCCTGCAGTGTCCCTGTCCCAGCAGTGTCCCAGCAGTGTCCCTGTCCCAGCAATGTCCCCAGCAGTGTCCCAGCAGTGTCCCTGTCCCAGCAGTGTCCCAGCAGTGTCCCAGCAGTGTCCCTGTCCCCTGCAGTGTCCCAGCAGTGTCCCTGTCCCCAGCAGTGTCCCTGTCCCAGCAATGTCCCCAGCAGTGTCCCAGCAGTGTCGCTGTCCCCACAGTCTGTGTCCCTGTCCCCAGCAGTGTCAGTGTCCCTGTCCCAGCAGTGTCCCCAGCAGTGTCCCAGCAGTGTCCCTGTCCCCAGGCGTACCGCTGGATGATCGATTCCCGGGATGATTTCACTGAGGAGCGCCTGGCACAGCTGCAGGACCCGTTCTCGCTGTACCGCTGCCACACCATCATGAACTGCACCCGCACCTGCCCCAAGGTACCGGGACACGGGGACACAGGGGGAACACTGGGCACACGGGGGACATGGGGACACTGGGCACACAGGGGACATGGGGACACTGGGCACACGGGGGACATGGGGACACTGGGCACACAGGGGACATGGGGACACTGGGCACACGGGGGACAAGGGGGGGACATGGAGGGACACGGGACATGGCGGGGACACGGGGCACGGGGGGGACGTGGGGGACACAGGCTGGCAGGGGGGGACGCGGGACACGGGGGGGACATGGGGGACACAGAGCACATGGGGGACACTGGGCACACAGGGGACAGGGGGGACACAGGCAGGCAGGGGGGGACGCGGGACACAGGGGGACATGGGGGACACTGGACACACGGGGGACATGGGGGGACATGGAGAGACACGGGACATGGGGGAACATGGGGGGACATGGGGCACAGGGGACATGGGGAGACATGGGCTGGCATGGGGGGACACAGCCTGGCATGGAGGGACATGGGGCACAGCCTGGCATGGAGGGGACACGGGACATGGAGAGACACAGGGGACACAGGGTGTGGGCTGGCACGGGGGGACATGGGGACATGGCTTGGCATGGAGGGACATGGGGCACAGCCTGGCATGGGGGAGCACGGGACGTGGGGCATGGACTGGCATGGAGGGGACACAGGGCACGGGGCATAGCCTGGCATGGGGGAACACGGGACATGGGGCACAGCCTGGCATGGAGGGCACACGAGTCACTGGGGCAGTGTCCACAGCCTGAGATGGAGCCCCTGGAATTCCCAGTTTGCCTCCAAAGTGAAGCTGGAATGGGTCTGGACCCTCTGGAATTCCCAGTCTGCCCCCAAAACTGAGGCTGGGATGGACCTGGAGCCTTTGGAATTCTCAGTCTGCCCCCAAAGTGAGGCTGGGATGGGTCTGGACCCCCTGAAATTCCCAATTTGCCTCCAAAAGTGAGGTTGGGATGGGTCTGGACCCTCTGGAATTCCCAGTTTGCCCCCAAAAGTGAGGCTGGAATGGGGCAGGGCTGCATTGGAACCCCTGGAATTCCCATCCTGGCTGGAGCCAGAGCTGGCCCAGCTGTCCTGAGCCTCCCTGGGCTGAAAAGGAGGGTTCAAGTCAGGCAGGACTGGGATTTTTAGGAAAAAAAAAGAGGTTTTGAGCAGCTCCTCTAACAAATATTTTAATGAGTAGCAGCACATTTGTGAATTTGCTACAATTTAAATCTGTCCTGCACAGAAAGGAAGGACAATATCAGCCAAATTGCAGCTTTTAGGGGATAAAAAAGTGGGGTAGCAGCAGATTTGGGAGTTTGCTGTGGCTTGGATCCATCCTGTGACCTCCCAGGGTTTGAAAGGAAGGAAAATATCTGGCTGAGAAGGAGAAAACTGGCTGAACTCCATGATTTTTTTGGGGAAAAAGGGTGCTGAGCACCTCCTGTAACAAGTATTTCTATGAGTAGCAACTCACTTGTGATTTTATTGTGCTTTGGATCCCACCTGTGACCTCCCAGGGTTTATAGGAAGGACAAAACCAGCTCAGTTCCAGATTTTAGGGGGAAAAGAGGTGGAATAGCAGCAGATGTGTGAATTTGCTGTCACTTGGATCCATCCTGTGACCTCCCAGGGTTTATAGGAATGACAGAACCAGCTCAGTTCCAGGTTTTAGGGAGAAAAGGGATGCTGAGCACCTGCTCAGTGCAGAGAGGAAGGACAATATCAGCTGAATTCCAGGTTTTAGGGGGAAAAACGGTGGAGTAGCAGCAGATTTGGGAGTTTGCTGTCACTTGGATCCAGCCTTTGACCTCCCAGTGTTTGGAAGGAAGCAGAATATCTGCCTGAATTCCAGTTTTTTTTGGGAAAAAAATTGGTGCTGAGCACCTCCTGTACCAACTATTTCTATGAGTAGCAACTCATTTGTGATTTTATTGTGGTTTGGATCCATCCTGTGACCTCCCAGGGTTTATAGGAAGGGCAGAACCAGCTGAATTCCAGATTTTTTTTGGGGGGAAAAATGTGGAATAGCAGCAGATTTGGGAGTTTATCACAACTGCAACCCATCCTGTGACCTGCTGGGGTTTGAAAGGAAGGAGAGTTCCAGGTTTTAGGGGAAAAAGGTGGAACAGCAGCAGCAGCAGAGTTCAGTAGGGGATGAGAAGGAAGGGAAGGTTTGGGAAGGGAAGGGAAGGTTTGGGAAGGGAAGGGAAGGTTTGGGAAGGGAAGGGAAGGTTTGGGAAGGTTTGGGAAGGGAAGGGAAGGTTTGGGAAGGGAAGGGAAGGTTTGGGAAGGGAAGGGAAGGTTTGGGAAGGGAAGGGAAGGGAAGGGAAGGGAAGGGAAGGGAAGGGAAGGGAAGGTTTGGGAAGGGAAGGTTTGGGAAGGGAAGGTTTGGGAAGGGAAGGGAAGGTTTGGGAAGGTTTGGGAAGGTTTGGGAAGGGAAGGGAAGGGAAGGGAAGGGAAGGGAAGGGAAGGGAAGGGAAGGGAAGGGAAGGGAAGGGAAGGGAAGGGAAGGGAAGGGAAGGGAAGGGAAGGGAAGGGAAGGGAAGGGAAGGGAAGGGAAGGGAAGGGAAGGGAAGGGAAGGGAAGGGAAGGGAAGGTGCTGCAGCCCCCCCAGGCTCTGACCAGCCCCTCCCACAGGGGCTGAACCCTGGCAAAGCCATCGCTGAGATCAAGAAGATGATGGCAACCTACAAGCAGAAGGCAGCGACTGCCTGAGGGCCGAGTGACCCTGGAGTGACCCAGAGTGACCCCAGAGTGACCCTCACACCTGTGCCAGGGTTACCTGTGCACCTCCAATAAAGGCTGTAAAGAACAGCTCAGGCTCCATCCTTTATTATTCATTTATTATTCATTTATTATTCATTTATTATTCATTTATTAATTCTCTTCATGGAGTGTTTTGCCAGCCCTGGGAGCAGCTGGGAGGCTCTGGGAATCCTGGGCTTGGCTGGGAACAGGGAATGGGCGAGGGATCCTGAGCCTGAAATCCCAAAACTGAGCGTTTGGAGCTCCCAGGAGGCAGCATGGGGACAGATCCACCAGGGGCAAGTCTGGTTTGTTTTCCTGATTTCTCCTCCAGGAAAATGGGATTTTTTTAGGGATGAATCCTTTTCTTCTCAATGATATTTTTACCTCCAGATCCCAGTTCCACCAGGAGCAAGGTGTTCTATTCCCACCCCATGAGACCCTGGTTTGTATTCCTGAGTTCTTCTCCAAATCCCAGGAAAATGGGATTTTTTAGAGGTGGATCTTCCTTTTTTCCCTGCTATTTTTACCTGCAGCTTTCTCCAGTTGGGATGTTCGGAGCAGCTCCTGAGGCTGAGGGAAAGGAGCAGCTCCAGCTTTGCTGGTGAATTCATGATTTGGGTCTGAATCACTCAAACTGCCCAGAAATGGGGTGCTGCTCCTGCGAGGTCACAGGGATGTGACGCTACTGGGGTGTCACACCCCGGGTTTGGGGTGTGAGTTACAATTCCCAGCATCGCCTGGGTGCCACACCTGGTTTTGGGATGTGAACTACAATTCCCAGCATCCCCTGGGGTCTCACACCTGGTTTTGCTGTGTGGACTCCAATTCCCAGCATCCCCCTGGAATGCCACACCCCATTTTTGTGGTCTGGACTCCAATTCCCGGCATCCCCCGGGTGCCGCACCTGTTTTGGGCTTGCGGACTCCAATTCCCAGCATCCCCCGGGTGCCGCACCTGTTTTTTTTGTGGTCTGGACTCCAATTCCCAGCATCCCCTGGGGTGCCACATCTGTTTTAGGGGTGTGAACTACAATTCCCATCATCCCCTGAGTGTCACACCCCATTTTTGGGGTATGGACTCCAATTCCCAGCATCCCCTGGGTGCCACACCTGTTTTAGGGGGTGCAGAGTGCAGTTCCTAGCATCCCTCGGGGTGCCACACCTGGTTTTGGGGTGCGGACTCCATTTCCCAGCATCATCTGGGTGTCACACCTGTTTTAGGGTGTGGACTCCAATTCCCGGCATCCCCTGGGGTGTCACACCTGTTTTGGGGTTCGGACTCCAATTCCCAGCATCCTTTGCCGTTCCGGCCCCGCCCCTTCCGGCGGCGCGCGGTGCCGCGGGGCTGCACCATGAGCTCAGGTCAGGAACCGGCACCGGGACCGGGATCCGGGAATGGGATCCGGGAAGGGGATCGGGGTCGGGAATGGGATGAGGGGTCGGGGTCAGGGACCGGAACCCCCCGAGTGCCCGGAGCCCCCCGGACCCCAAAGCGCCGCCGGGGGCTCCCGGGGCCGCTCCAGCCCAGCCCGGGGGGCGGGACCCTCGCAGCTCCACTGCCGTTTATTCCCATTTATTCCCATGTGTTCCCATTTATTCCCCTTTTATTCCCATGTGTTCCCATTTATTTCCCATTTATTCCCATTTATTTCCCGTTTATTCCCATTTATTTCCATTTATTCCCCTTCATCCCCATTTATTCCCATGTATGCCCATGTGTTCCCATTTATTCCCGTTTATTCCTATTTATTCCCAAGTATTCCCACTTATTCCCTTTTTTTTGCTTTATTATTTTGCCTTTATTCTGAAATTTTGCTTTTTAAATTTTCCTCATTATGCTTTATTTATTTTTTAAATTTTGCTTTATTTTGTTACCCTTTTTTTTAATTCTGCAGTTTTATTTTGTTTTAATTCTTTTTATTATTCCACTTTATTTTACTTAATTTTATTTTGCTTTCTTGCTTCCTTGCTTTGCTTTCTTTTGTGTCTTGTTTTTTTACTTTCACTTTTTATTTTTATATTTGGCATCATTATTTTGCTGTAGTTTTGTTTCCTGACTTTGTTTTTCTGCTTTTTAACTGTGCTTTATTTTGCTTTTTCCTTTGCTTTGTTTGTTTTTTCACTTCACTTTTCTTTATTATTTTCCTTTATTTTGTTTTTTCATCTTAATTTTTCTCCTTTTTTTACTCCAATTCATTTTCCTTTTTATCTTTTGCTTTATTTCACTTTTTAAATTCCATTTCTCTTTTATATCACTTTATTTTGCTTTTTAATTTTGTTCCGTTTCTCTTTTATTTCGCTTTATTGAGCTCCACTTCCCTTTTTAGTTTTGCTTCACTTCCCTTTTTATTTGGCTTTATTTCCGTATTTTATTTCGCTTTTTTTCCCATTTTTGTCCCATTTCTTTCCCGGCCCCTCTCCCATCCTGGGACCTCCTGGCTCCACATTCCTTTGGAGTTCTGGCCCAGGATCCGAGGGGAAGAAAATGTGGGCAGGGCTGTGGGGTGCTCCAAACCCCAAACTCCCCAAAACCCTCAAATCCTCCAAATCCCAAACCCCTCCTAATCCCCCAAAATCTTCCAAACCATCCAAACCCTAAAACCTCCCACCCTTCCTAAGTCCCCAAAATCCTCCAAACCCCCAAATCATCCAAATCCTTCAAACCCCCCAAACTCCCCAAACCCTCAAACTCTCCAAATCCCAAACCCCTCAAACCCTAAACCATCCAAACCCCAAACTCCTCAACCCCTCCTAACCCTCCAAAATCTTCCAAACCCCAAATCATCTAAATCCTTCAAACTCCCAAACTCTCCAAACCCCAAATTCCTGAAACCCTCTGAACTCCAAAACCCTCAAACCCTCTAAATCGCAAACCTCTCAAACCCCAAACTGTCCAAACCCCAGAACCTCCAAACCCCAAAACCCCCAAAGCCTCCAAAGCCTCCAAACCCCAAACCATCCAAACCCCAAAACCCCCAACCCCTCCTTACCCCCCAAAACCCTCCAAACCCCAAACTATCCAGATCCTCCAAACCCCTCAAACCCCAAACCATCCAAATCCTTCAAACCCCAAACCCCACCCGCAAACTCCCAAAACCCCAAAATCCTCAAACCCTCCAAACCCCAACCTCTCCAAAGCCCAAACTCCCAAAACCCCCAGACTCTCCAAATCCCAAACCCCTCAAACCCTAAACTGTCCAAACCCCAAACTCCCCAACCCCTCCTAACCCCCCAAAGTCCTCCAAACCCCAAACTCCTGAAACCCCAAAACCCTCAACCCCTCCTAACCCCCCAAAATCTTCCAAACCCCAAATCACCTGAATCCTTCTAACCCCAAACTCTCCAAAACCCTCAAGCTGTCCAAATCCCAAACCCCTCAAACCCCAAATCATCCAAATCCTTCAAACCCCAAACTCCCGAAACCTTCTAAACCCCAAACTGTCCAAACACTCCAAACCCCCCCAAACCATCCAGATCCTCCAAACCCCAAAACCCTCCAAACCCCTCAAACCCCTCAAACCCCAAGCCCCTCCAAACTCTCCAAACCCCAATTCCCCCAGGCCCCAAACCCCACCCCAGATCCCCTTGGCCCTCCCAGAGCCGTTTCCCTTGGTGGATCCCACCCAGAATTCGGGAATACTCCCATCCCTCTCCGTGGGGATCATGGAGAACGGGCTGGGATTTGGGGTTGGAAGGACCCATCACCTCTCAGATCCCATCCCGGAGCAATCCCAGGGATTTTTTTCATGGATGAACGACAGAATGAGGTGCAGGGTGGGAAAAGGGCACCCGGGGTTCCGGATCCTTCCAGGACTCCCGTCTGGGATTCCCATTCCCGGGAACGCGGGAGCGGCACTGCCGAGCGACCTTCGCCCCTTTCCTGCCCTTTTCCTGCTGGGATGTTTCCTCCAGGCAGGGAAGGGCAGGGCAGGGGGGACATCCCTGGGTGCTCTGGGAGTTCCATCCCTGTGTGATCCCGCTCAGATCCCCTGGGATCCCCCTCACCCACCCCAATCCCAATCCGCAGCCGAGCAGCACTCAGGGGTCCAAGCTCCCCCTTTTTTCCCTGAGTTCCTGATTTAAGGGTTGCTGGAGAGGTTCCCCCCCAGTTCCTCACTTCCCATCGGGAATGTTGGGAGTGCAGCCCCTCTTCCTGAGGGAGGAGGAGCCCTCATTTACCCGGAATTGGGGGAATTGTGGGGTTGGGGTGTGAACCCGCTGTTTTCCCGCTCGCACTGTGGTGTTTCCCAAGCTGGGATGTTCCTGGCACTTCCCTCCGGACTGGCTTTGGGTGCCAGGGAGGATCCCCCTGTGCCAGAAGGGTTGGAATGCCAGGATCTCCCTGGCACAGGGCACAGCCCCGCTCCTCACAGAGGAGCTCTCCAAAATCTCAAACCACAACCGGTGCAGGCGGACGGGGCTGCTGGGAATTCCCAGGAATTTGTTCCTCAGCTGTCTCAGGGGTTTGATGCCTGAGCATGGATTTCCCAGCACTGGGGAGTCCCAATCCTGGTTTTCCACGTCCCCACCTTGCATCAGACCCATCTCAGCCTTTGTTCCTCCAGCCTTGGGCTGTTTTTCTGGGAGGACCTGACGGCCTGGTCAGATGGGTTTGGTGTGTGGGATCCATGGGAAGGGCAGCACATCCCTGGCTGGCTGGGATCAGTTCTGTGGGATCCATGGGAAGGGCAGGAGAATCACCAGGATCTCAGCCCAACTCTGCCCTCTGGCTCTGCTCTCTTCCAAAGGCTCTGGAAGATCCTCCTGGGTTCAGTTCAACCTCCACGACCCAAACACTTCCTTATGGGGTCTCTCTTTCCCAAATTTTGCCTTTTCCTGATTTTCCGTCCCCATCTCCCCAAGTTGGCCTTGCCAACCCCATCCCATCAACCTCAGTGGTTGGAACGGAAACTTCCTTGGACAGAGCTTCCTGATACTGTGTGCAGCTTCCTGGATGGATGGATGGATGGATGGATGGATGGATGGATGGATGGATGGATGGATGGATGGATGGATGGATGGATGGATGGATGGTGCTGCCCAAGGACCATCCAGCAGGAACCATGGGAGTAGCAGGAGGTCTCCAGGCCCCCTTGGGGTTTGTTTGCTTCCTGAAAGGGGCTCGGGAAGGGCCAGGGCTGCCCAGGGAAGCTGATGGAGAAGTTTCCAGGAGCAGCATCCGTCTGTTTTCCATGTGCACTCCGCTGGGGAGGGGGCTGGGACTCAAATCCAAATCCTGGGACAAGGACCTGGCATTCCCAGCTGATCCCCAGCCAAGTCTTGGATCTCAATCCCATCCTGGCTTTTGGCTCTGTGCTGTAGAGTCTGAGGGTTCACCCCCCTGCCAGGATGTGCAGTGGCTGTGGGAGCATCAAGAGCAGCCTCTTCCCAAATTTCCACCGAGAGGACAGGGCAGGGCCTGGACTCGGAGCCAGGCAGCTGCAGGGAGCTCCAGGTGGGGTTTTGGCCGTGCTCATCCATCAGCAGTGCGGGATCTTGGCTTCCAGACCAGCCGGGCCGGTGCATCCTGACCCCTCTCCGGGATTCCAGCCTCTCCTGGCTCTTTTCCTCCTCCTGATCCCTGATTTAGCGGCGGAGAGGGGAGCAGAGAGCAGAGCTCTGTGCAGGGCTCCGGGGGAATTCCCGGGATCCTGAGGCGGGGAAGGGACATCCAGGAGCCCCCGCCCTGTGTTTGCCCACGAGGAGTGGCCTCGGGGCCGGGATTGCGGCGGCAGCACGGCCGCTCCGCCCGGGATCTGCCCGGCCACGGCCACGGGGACACCGGGGATGGCGGCGCTGCCGGTCCCAGCCCGACTGGTTCCATCCCCACCAATTCCGTCCTGACCGATCTCACCCTTCCCGACCCCATCCTGACCTATCCCAGCCAAGCCGATCCCATCCCGCCCGATCCCACCCTTCCCGATCCTATCCCATCCGATCCCACCCTTCCCGATCCCACCCTTCCCGATCCCATCCTGACCGATCCCATCCCGCCCGATCCCATCCTGACCGATCCCATCCCATCCGATCCCACCCTTCCCGACCCCATCCTGACCGATCCCATCCCGGCCGATCCCACCCCTGTCGGGAGTGGCTCCGCGGGCGCTCCCGGCAGGATGAGGCGGGGTGAGTCTGTGCCGGGGCTTTCCTCACCTGCCGAGCTTTGGGAACAACCAGGATAGGAGCAGGAGGGGAGGAATTCAGCGGGGACGGGGCTGGAAACCCCCGGAACGGGACGGGAATCTCACGGAACAGGGTTGGAATCCCACGGAACGGGGCTGTGCGGAGCCGCTTGGTTCCTGCCAATGATTTGTTGCTGCAGGATCAAAAAAAGCCGGGATAGTTTCATTCAGGCCGGGCGTCCCATTGCCCAGGGGCTCTGGGAAGGGAACCGGGCTGGTTTCAGGTTGTTTGGATGCTTTCCCCCACTCCTGCAGATTCTGGGAAAACCCTTGTGCATGGCCCTCCCCCAGCCCTGTCCTTTGTCCTGCCTTTGGGAAGGGCAGCACTCCCGGTATCCCTGCGGCTGGAATTCCTGCTTTTTGCAGAATTCCTGCTTTTTGCAGAATTTGAGGGTGGCACTGGGGACAGCTGACCCGTCCCTTCCTTTTCTTGGCTCCTTGTCCAGCTTTTGTTTTACTGAACCATCCCTCGGGCTCATCCCCCAATTACTCCCTCCAAATTTGTCCTGTGTGGCAACACCAGCTGTGGGAGCTGGAGATGGATCCCTCCCCCACCGGGATCGCCAAAACCAGGGAATGGTTTTAATGAATGGCTTCTCTCCCCTGCAGAGGAGCTTTGTGGTGGACAGGGAGCAGCAGGAATGCAGCTGGGGCGGTTTTTCCAGTGTAAATCCTTGAGCTGGTCTCTGTGCCCTCCTGGAAACCCAGCCCTGGCTCAGGCAGGAAATATCCACGTGTTCCAGGAGTGGGAACAGCTCCCAGCTCCGTGCTTGTGCCACGTGTTGCCTCCCCACTGCTGCTGTGAGATCCCAGCTTTGGGAATGCTGTGATCATAATCCGTCCTGGATTTGGGGAATGAGCAGGTCCAGTGACTTGTGATCCATCCTGGATTTAGGGAATGAGCAGGTCCAGTGACTTCTGATCCATCCTGGATTCAGGGAATGACCAGGTCCAGTGACTTCTGATCCATCCTGGATTTAGGGAATGAGCTGGCTCAGTGATTTCTGATCCATCCTGGATTTAGGGAATGAGCTGGCTCAGTGACTCATGATCCATCCTGGATTTAGGGAATGAGCAGGTCCAGTGACTTGTGATCCATCCTGGATTTAGGGAATGAGCAGGCTCAGTGATTTCTGATCCATCCTGAATTTAGAGAATGACCAGGTTCAGTTTCAGGTGTGGAGGATTCTGGTTGAGATCCCACCTGGGAGGATCTCAGGGATGATTCCTGATCCCAATTTACAAGGCTGGGTTTTGGGGTGCAGCCGAGCCCAACAGGAATTAGAGCATGGTTAAAACTGGGAAATGCCAATTTTTTGGCAGCCAGGAGCAAACCCAGGGAGCAAACAAGGAGCAAACGAGCTGGAAAAGTGGCAGGGAGAGCTGGCCTGGCTCTGGCCCAGCCCTGCTCCCTTCCCGTGCCCGCTGAGCTTCTGGGATAACGCCAGAAATCCCGGGGCTGCTCGGGCATCATCCCCGTGACCGTCACGTGCCCAGGAGGATGAGGGGGCAGCGATCCCGGCTGGATGGGCCAGGAGCCACCCCCTCGTCCTGGGGAGCACAGCCCCAGGGCTGAGCAGCCCCTCTGCTGACCCTGCTCCTGTTTCTGGTGGATTTGCAGACAGCAGCCGGCTGCTGGGGGCCCGGCGCCCGGGCTACGGGACGCTGCAGCCAGACTCCGACCCGGCCCACATGGTAGGTCTGGCCTGGGGGGTCTCCCACACCCATCCCGGGGCTCCCCACACCCCCAGGTGCTGCTTTCCCAGCCCCTTGGATTTCCCTGCCTGGGGCTCGGTCACGCTGGGATTTTGGGAGTTCAGGGTTTAGTGGTTGGTAATGGATTTTAGCTGATTTTATGTCTGAGCAGCCAGGTGTAGGTGATTGATTCCCAGTGACTGATTCCCAGTTATTCCCAGTGATTGATCCCCAGTGATTGATTCCTGGTGATTCCCAGTGATTCCCAGTGATTGATTCCCAGTGATTCCCAGTGGTTGATCCCCAGTCATTGATTCCCGGTGATCTCCAGTGATTGATCCTCATTGATCCCCAGTGATTGATCCCACTGATCCCCAGTGATCGATCCCCAGTGATCGATCCCCAGTGATCGATTCACAGTGATCGATTCGCAGTGATTGATCCCCAGTAATCGATTCCCAGTGATCGATTCGCAGGGATTCATTCCCAGGAATCCCCAGTGATCAATTCCCAGTGATTCCCAGTGACCAGTCCCCAGTGATTAATTCCCACTGATTCCCAGTGATTCATTCTCAGTGATTCCCAGTGATCGATGCCCAGTGATCGATTCCCAGTGATTAATCCCCAGTAATCGATTCCCAGTGATCGATTCGCAGGGATTCATTCCCAGTAATCCCCAGTGATCAATTCCCAGTGATTCCCAGTGACCAGTCCCCAGTGATCAATTCCCAGTGGTCCCCAGTGTTTCTCAGTGGTCACCAGTGATCCATCCCCAGTGATCCATCCCCAGTGATCCATCCCCAGTGATCCATCCCCAGTGATCCCTGTGTTCCCTGTCCCCAGGAGGTGACGGGTTACCAGCGCCGGCCGTGGCGGGTGCTGCTGTGCCACGCGGGCTCCGTGCTGAGCGCGGGGCTGCTCCTGCTGCTCTTCCACTGGAAGCCCAGCCTGGAGGTGCAGGCCAAGTGCCAGCCCTGCGCCCTGGGCCAGGCCGACTGGCTCATCATCAGGGTGAGTGCCACGGGATCCCGGACGAGGTTCCCAGCCTGGGAGTCTGGGCTGGGGTTCTGGGAGTCTGGATGGGGTTCTGTGGGTCTGGGATGGGGTTCTGTGGGTCTGGGGTGGGGTTCTGGGAGTCTGGATTGGGTTCTGTGGGTCTGGGATGGGGTTCTGTGGGTCTGGGGTGGGGTTCTGGGAGTCTGGATTGGGTTCTGTGGGTCTGGGGTTCTGTGGGTCTGGGGTGGGGTTCTGGGAGTCTGGATTGGGTTCTGTGGGTCTGGGGTTCTGTGGGTCTGGGGTGGGGTTCTGGGAGTCTGGATTGGATTCTGTGGGTCTGGGATGGGGTTCTGTGGACTGGGAATTGGATTCTGTAGATCTGGGGTTGGATACTGTGGATCTGAGGTTGGATTCTGTGGATCTGGCGTTGGGCTCTGTGGATCCAGGGCTGGATTCTGTAGATTGGGAGTTTGATTCTGTGCATCCAGGCTTGGGCTCTGTGGATACATGGTTTGGTTTTGTGGGTCTGGATTTGGGCTCTGTGGATCCAGGGTTGAATTCTTTGAGTCTGGGGTTGGATTCTGTGGGTCTGGGGTTGGATTCGGTGGGGCTGGGGCTGGATTCTGTGGATTGGGAATTGGATTCTGTGGGTCTGGGACTGGATTCTGCAGATCCCAGCTTGATTCTGTAGGTCCAGGGTTGGATTCTGTGGACTGGGAGTTGGATTCTGTGGGTTTGGATGCCGTGGGTCTGGGGTTAGATTCTGTGGATCTGAGGTTGAATTTTGTGGGTGTGGGGTTGGATTCTGTGGGTCTGGGGTTAAATTCCATGGGTCTGGGGTTGGATTCTGTATGTCCATGGTTGGATTCTGTGGACTGGGAGTTGGGCTCTGTGGATCCGGGGTTGTATTCTGTTGGTCTGGGGTTGGATTCTGTGGATTAGGAATTGGATTCTGTGAATCTGGGGTTGGATTCTCTTGGGTCTGGGGTTGGATTCTGTGGATCCAGGGTTGCACTCTGTGGATCCAGGATTGGGCTCTGTAGATTGAGAGTTGGATTCTGTTGATCTGGGGTTGGTCTCTGTGGGTCTGGGATTGGATTCTGTGGGCTTGGGGTTGGATTCTGTAGATCCAGGGTTGGATTCTGGGGTTGGATTCTGTGGATCAGGGGGTGGATTCTGTGAAATGGGAGTTGGGCTCTGTGGATCTGAGGTCGGATTTTGTGGATCCAGGGTTGGGCTCTGCCCCAGGTTCCCAACAGGACCCTGTGAATGTTCCCTCTCCTTGTCCTCCTGCCTGTGTCTGCCATCTCCTTTCCTCAAGCACCGGATTATTCCAGGAATTTATTATCATTATAATTCCTATAATTGTCCCATTCCAGGAATCATTATTATTCCCAAAATAACTCCATGTTTCCCCCTTCCACCCCAGCCTGCCCAGCTTGGAACTTCTCTTCCTTGTCCCCAAACCTCATTCCTCACCTGGGATGGATGTCCAGGGCCTTCCCAGGTTCTGGAAGGAGCTGGGAACACTCCAGGCATTCCCAGTCCCCCATCCCTGTGTTTCAGGACCGTTTTGGGCAGTGCTTCACCACCAAGGTGCTCACAGAGCCGCTGGGCGAGGCCAGGTGAGCCGGGGTCTGTCCCTGAGGGGTCCAGGGCCACTCCTGGCCATGGGGAGGTTGGCTGCGCCCCAGTGTCCCCAAGGGAGGGTGACTGCGCCCCAATGTCCTCAAGGGAGGGTGACTGAGCCTGGGTATCCCTGAGGGAGGGTGACTGAGCCCCAGTGTCCCTGAGGGAGGGTGACTGAGCCCAGGTGTCCCTGAGGGAGGGTGACAGGCCGGAGCTGACAGGCCAGGCTGAGCCTGGGTGTCCCCGAGGGAAGGTGGCTGAGCCCTGATGTCCCTGAGGGAGGGTTACAGGCTGGGCTGAGCCCGGGTATCCCTGATGGAGGATGGCAAGCCATGGCTGAGCCCAGGTGTCCCTGAGGGAGGGTGGCAGGCCAGGCTGAGCCCTAATGTCCCTGAGGGAGGGTGGCAGGCCAGGCTGAGCCCTAATGTCCCTGAGGGAAGGTGGGTGAGCCCCAGTATCCCCTG
Organism: Ammospiza nelsoni; assembly: GCF_027579445.1. NCBI lineage: Eukaryota > Metazoa > Chordata > Aves > Passeriformes > Passerellidae > Ammospiza > Ammospiza nelsoni. The sequence goes on along the minus strand of NC_080654.1, from coordinate 6,002,761 downwards.
AGGGAGGGTGGCCGAGCCCGGATGTCCCTGATGGAGGATGGATGACAGGCCATGGCTGAGCCCTGATGTCCCTGATGGAGGATGACAGGCCATGGCTGAGCGCAGTTTCCCCCCAGCCTGGAGCAGCACCCCGGGGCCCAGCCGGAGCGCAGGAGCAGCGTGGCCGTGGTGGTGCCGGACGAGGACGAGAGCCGGGACACCGTGCGGCTGCACGACAAGGATGAGGTGGCACTGGCACCTTCCCCACCCCCAGGCCCTGTCCCTGCACACCCCACTCATGTGTTGTTTTCCTATCCCTTTCCAGCAGAAGAATCTCCTGAGGTATTACCTGTTCCAGGGAATGCGCTACGTGTGGCTGGAGCGGCGGCAGGCCTTCTGCAGGGTCAGGTACTGCCAGAGACCGGCGTTCCTGCTCCCTCAGGATCCTCCTGGATCCTCCTGGATCCCGGCATTCCTGACATTCCTGAACTCCCTCAGCTCCCTCAGGATCCCCCTGGATCCCGGCATTCCCAGCTCCCTCAGGATCCTCCTGGATCCTGGCATTCCCAGCTCCCTCAGGATCCTCCTGGATCCTCCTGGATCCTGGCATTCCCAGCTCCCTGAGCTCCCTCAGGACCCTCCTGGATCTCAGCATTCCTGCTCCCTCAGCTCCCTCAGAATCCTCCTGGATCTTGGCATTCACAGCTCCCTCAGGACCCTCCTGGGTCTCAGCATCCCTGGCCTTCTCAACTCCCTCAGGATCCTCCTGGATCCTGGCATTCCCAGATCCCTGAGCTCCCTCAGGACCCTCCTGGATCCCGGCATTCCCAGCTCCCTCAGGATCCTCCTGGATCCTGGCATTCCCAGCTCCCTCAGGATCCTCCTGCCCCCAGCATCCCCTGTATCTCCTGTATCTCCTGTCCCCTTGGTGCCCTTTTTGGGGCTACCTAAAAACAGAGGCCAGGCCAAATTAAGGGAATAAAATCACTTTTGTGTTTTTTGAGGGCCTTTTGTGTTTTTTGTCTGCCTGAGGTGCCCAGTCAAGGCACCTCAGGCAGACAAAGCCCCCCAGGAGCTACTCCCAAAAATGGACCATGGCTCACAGGTTTTCACACTTTTATAACTTTGGTCCATTTGCATATTGGGGGTTAACCTTCCAATTACAGCTTCAGCTAATGAAGTAATTTACCCCAAGTTTGCTCCCCCAGCTCTCTTTTGTTGAATCTCTGGGGGCCTGAGACAGTGAGGTGTCCTTGACTGCCAGGCCTGGAGAGGAATTGCTGTGTCTGCCCCAAACAGGAGAATAGCAGCTGGCACTGCATGTGGGGTTTGGAGTTACACACTAAAGAACTGCAGGGTCACAAATACATGGAAAATATAAAGGTTCAAACCCTGAAGCATCACCCTGAGCACTCCCAGGCCTCTGGAACAATCTCTGGTGCCCTCAGGGTGCTCCCGGGCACAGGGAACCGGCCGGGGCAGTTTGGCAGGGCCGGAGGCTCCCGGCTTGCTCTCGGACTGTGCCCCTTTTGTTGCCTTCCCTTGGCAGCCGTGGGCTGCAGAGAGGCCAAGGAACAGGGCACTCTCCCTTTCCAAAGGGGTGGGTTTGTCCCGAGCCTTTGGCCGTGCTGTTTGTTCTGCCCTCCCTGCTGGGTCTGACTCTCTCCCTGTTTTCCTTTGCTGCCCAGCGTCCTGGACGAGGGCTGGAGCTGCGCTGAGCTGCACCTGTGCCAGGCCGGGCTGGACCAGCAGGAGCACGGTGCCAGGTGGGGGCTGGCAGCTTCCTGGGGCTTTTCCAGGGAGCAGGGAATCCCAGAGCCTCAGACCCCAAAGTGCCAGGTGGGATGGAATTACTGGGATTGGCTTCTCCACATAACCCAGCTCCTCGTGGGGGTCTGGGCAGCACAAGGGGCCTTTGGGCTGGAAATGCAGCTTTTCCCAAGGGTGAAACTCCTTCCCTCTTTTCCCAAGGGTGAAATTCCTTCCCTCTTTTCCCAAGGATCAAACTCCTTCCCTCTCTTTTCCCAAGGGTAAAACTCCTTCCCTCTTTTCCCAAGGATCAAATTCCTTCCCTCTTTTCCCAGGGGAGAAATTCCTTCCCTTTCCTTTCCCAAGGATGAAATTCCTTCCATTTCTTTTCCCAAGGATAGAACTCCTTCCTTCTCTTTTCCCAAGGATCAAACTCCTTCCCTCTTTTCCCAAGGATAAAATACCTTCCCTTTCTTTTCCCAAGAGTGAAATTCCTTCCCTCTTTTCCCAAGGATGAAATTCCTTCCCTTTCTTTTCCCAAGGATAGAACTCCTTTCCTTTCCTTTCCTTTCCTTTCCTTTCCTTTCCTTTCCTTTCCTTTCCTTTCCTTTCCTTTCCTTTCCTTTTCCTTTCCTTTCCTTTCCTTTCCTTTCCTTTCCTTTCCTTTCCTTTCCTTTCCTTTCCTTTCTTTCCTTTCCTTTCCTTTCCTTTCCTTTCCTTTCCTTTCCTTTCCTTTCCTTTCCTTTCCTTTCCTTTCCTTTCCTTTCCTTTCCTTTCCTTTCCATCAAACTCCTTCCCTCTCTTTGCCCAAGGATAGAACTCCTTCCCTCTCTTTGCCAAGGATAACATTCCCTCTCTGTTCTTCCCCCCCTCAGGAGGAAGATCTACGGCCCCAACCTCATCGAGGTGCCCGTCAAGTCCTACGCCAGACTCTTGGTGGAGGAGGTGGGTTCTGGGCTGGGCTTCCCAAGTGGATTTCCCCAGGACAGATCCCTCCCCTGCTCCCTGTCCCTCTCTGGAAGCACTTCCTGGCCTTTGGGAAGGGAGGAGAGGATTTGGGGAGAAGGCAGAGCCATGAGGGGACCCTTCCTGACCCTCTGTATGCATTCAGGAGCAGCCCCCAGGGGTTGTGGAGGTGGCTGAGCATCCTTGGGAGCAGCATCCATAGGGAATTCCAGGGGGATGGAGGGTTTGGGGGCTGCCAGCCCCAGGGAAGGGCTGGGTTCTCCTCTGCATCCAGGAGCCTGGAAGGCTCACAGTGGGCTGGAGGAAGCTTTTCTTCCTCCAAGGAGCCTGGAGAAATTTCTCCCACCTGGAAATCCCATACTGGGCTGGGGGAAGTTTTTCCCACTTCCAGGAGCCTGGAAAATCTCATGATGGGATGGAGGAAGCTCTGCCTATTTGCCAGAGCCTGGAAATCCCATAAGGGGATGGAAGAAGCTCTGCCCATTTGCTGGAGCCTGGAAATCCATGATGGGATGGAGGAAGCTCTCCCCATTTCCAGGAGTCTGGAGATTCCATACTGGGCTGGGGGAAGCTCTCCCCCATTTCCAGGATCCTGGAAATCCCATGATGGGCTGGAGGAGGTTCTCCCACCCTGAGGAACCTAGAAATCCCATGATGGGCTGGGGGAGGTTGTCCCACCCTGAGGAACCTGAAAATCCTACGGTGGGCTAGGGGAAACTCTCCCCCATTTCCAGGATCATGGAAATCCTGTGATGGGCTGGGGGAGGTTGTCCCACCCCAAGGAGCCTGGAAATCCCATAATGGGCTGGGAGAGGTTCTCCTACCCTGAGGAACCTGGAAATCCCATGATGGGCTGGGGGAAGCTCTCCCCCATTTCCAGTATCCTGGAAATCCCATGATGGGCTGGAGGAGGTTCTCCCACCCCAAGGAGGTCTCCCAGTGAGCTCCCAGAGCTGTTTTTTCTCCTTGTTGCAGGTGCTCAACCCCTTCTACCTGTTCCAAGTGCTCAGCATGGTGCTGTGGGTGTGTGATGCCTATTACTACTACGCCGCCTGCATCTTCCTCATCTCCACCTTCTCGCTGGGGCTGTCCCTCTACGAGACGCGCAAGGTGGGTGGGGACAGCCCTCTCCCAGCTCTCCCTGCCCTCCCTCCCTGCTTCCGAGCCCCCCAGGCTGTTTTTAGGGATGTTTCCCTGTGTTTTGGGTGGATTCTGATCACTGCCTCCCTCCCAGCAAAGCACCACGCTGCGGAACATGGCCAGGATGTCCGTGGAGGTCCGGGTGCGGCGGCCTGGAGGAGGTGAGAGGGAGGATTTTTGGGATGGTGGTTGGGATGATGTGTCCTTTGGGATCCTGCTTCTGCACCAAAGTGGTGTTGGGATAGGTGGGAATGATGTTGGGATTCACCAGAATAACGTTATTGTACATGGGAATAATGTTATGACAGCAGAGTGATGTTGGGATGTGTGGGAATAGTGTTGGGATGCATGGGAATAATGTTCTGATATATGGGAATAATGTTATTATACATGGGAATAATGTTATGAAATACCAGAGTAATGTTGGGATGCATGGGAATAGTGTTGGGATATGTGGGAATAGTGTTGTGATATATGGGAATAATGTTGTGATATATGGGAATAATGTTATGATATATGGGAATAATGTTATTATACATAGGAATAATGTTATGAGACACCAGAGTAATGTTTGGATATGTGGGAATACGTTGGGATAGACAGGAACAATGTTATGATATATGGGAATAATGCTATTATACATGAGAATAATGTTGGGATACACAGGAATGATGTTGGGATACATGGGAATAACGTTGTGATATATGGGAATAACCTTATGATATATGGGATTAATATTATGATATAGGGGAATAATGTTGGGATACATGGGAATAATGATACAATATATGGGAATAGTGTTATAAGACAGGAGTGATGTTGGGATACATGGGAATTAACAATATGATAAATGGGAATAACGTTATTATACATGGGAATAATGCTGGGATACACAGGAATAATCTTATGAGACACTGGAATAGTTTTGGGGTCCATTTAGTAAAAGATGCCTCTGTCCAAGTGAAGGTGCAGACAAGACCATATTCCAAAGCCCATATGGATTTAATTTAACAGGGGATTTCAGGGAAAGGATAGTCCTCCCATGAATCGTTGCCCTGTCCCAGCAGCCCTTTTCCTCCTGCTCTTCCCAGTGCTGGGAATCCCTGGGGTTCCTCTGGTGGTTCCATTTGTCACACAGCCCAAACCCTGGCTGTGCACAGGTGTTTGTGCCATTCCCAGTGCTTGGGGTGGCTGGGAATTCTGGTCTGGATCAGCTCTCCCCAGGCCTGGATCTCAATTTCTCACCTCCAGGGAATTAACCCCTTCCTGTTTGCTGCCTTATCCTGTGGGGATTCCTTCCCTGGTGTCTGGAGATGAGTGCCCCATTCCCCAGGCCCTGAGTGGGTTCTCCAGATGCCTGGAGATGAATGCCCCGTTCCCCAGGCCCTGAGCAGGTTCTCCAGGTTTCTGGAGATGAGTGTCCCATTCCCCAATTCCTGAGGGTGGTCTCCAGGTGTCTGGAGATGAGTGCCCCATTCCTCACACCCTGAGCAGGTTCTCCAGATGCCTGGACATGAATGCCCTGTTCCCCAGTCCCTGAGTGGGTTCTCCAGATATCTGGAGATGAGTGACTCCATTCCCCAATCCCTGAGGAGGTTCTCCAGTTTTCTGGCGATGAGTGACTCCATTCCCCAGGCCCTGAGTGGGTTCTCCAGGTGCCTGGACATGAATGCCCTGTTCCCCAATCCCTGAGTGGGTTCTCCAGGTGTCTGGAGATGAGTTTCCCCATTCCCCAATCCCTGAGGGGATTCTCCAGGTTTCTGGAGATGAGTGCCCCTGTTCCCCATGCTGTAAGAAGCTTCTCCAAGTGCCTGGAGATGAATGCCCTGTTCCCCAATCCCTGAGGAGGTTCTCCAGTTTTCTGGCGATGAGTGACTCCATTCCCCAGGCCCTGAGTGGGTTCTCCAGGTGCCTGGACATGAATGCCCTGTTCCCCAATCCCTGAGTGGGTTCTCCAGGTGTCTGGAGATGAGTTTCCCCATTCCCCAATCCCTGAGGGGATTCTCCAGGTTTCTGGAGATGAGTGCCCCTGTTCCCCATGCTGTAAGAAGCTTCTCCAAGTGCCTGGAGATGAGTGCCCTGTTCCCCAATCCCTGAGTGGGTTCTCCAGGTGTCTGGAGATGAGTGACTCCATTCCCCACACCCTGATCAGCGTTGTTTCCCAGAGGAGCTGGTGGTCAGCTCAGCAGAGCTGGTGCCCGGGGACTGCATCCGGCTGCCGGCGGCCGGGGCGGTGCTGCCGTGCGACGCGGCGCTGCTGAGCGGGGAGTGCATGGTCAACGAGAGCCTGCTGACCGGTGAGAGCCCTCCCTGCACCCGGGGTGGCTGCCTGAGCAGGGGACACACAGGGTTAAAGTGGGGATTTATCGAAGGCCTTCCATGGATACACCTTGGGCAGTTCTCGGGTTGCTGTTGAGAATTGCTGCCCCGAGATGTGCAGGATGTCTCTGCTTCGGCCCATGCAACTGAAACGTGAGTCTGGACTCCTCACTTTTCAGTCTTGAGGTTGTTTATTAATTCTTATCTATAAAATTTTCTTTCTGCCCAGCAGAGATCTGCTCAGCCAGGCAGCCACAGGCACTCTGTGTTGTCCTTTTATACTACAAACTATGTATAACATATTTACACTGAATTCCCAATACCCATCACCTGTGTTAGACAGTGCACTTCTACTCTAAACCAATCCCAAAGTGCCAACATCACTGCAGAAAATGGAGAACAAGAAGAAGAAGGAGGAAGGCTAGACATGTCCAAGTTCCTCCATCTTGTCCCCATAACCCCCATACCAAAAATCCTAAAATCTACATTTTCACTCTGTGATCATTTTGTTATTACACTATTCAAACCTTTCATGTCCTCATACAAAGTTGGCAACTTGCTCCAAGGGTCACAATCAAATCCCCAGGTGTTCTGGGCAGCATGCCAGGGTCTCTGAGCCCCTCAACGGGGTCCTCAGCAGCTCTGGACACACAGAGGAATGCACTGCGTTCCGACAGGCAGTCAGAAACCTCTGAGGCTACACCCAAAATGGACAATGGTCATGAGTTTTTCAGACAATTTTAAATTTTTAACCCCATTTACATATCAGGGGTTAATGCTCCAATTACAGCATCAGGTGACGAAGTATTTACCCCAAGTTTGCTGCCCCCCAGCTCATTTTGTTTATACTTTTTGTGCACTAAAGCTGGAGGGTGTCCTGGAGTTTCAGGCCCAGAGGGATTGTTGTGTCTGACCAGAACGGGAGAGCAGCAGCTGGCATTGTGGAGTTTAGAGTTAGGCACTAATGCAGCACAGGATCTCAAAAATGCAGAGTGTAAAATCCTCAGGCATCAATGTCATCACCCTGGGTGGGTGTCACTGTGGGACTGGTGCCAGTAGGGTGTGTGTCCCCAGCAGTGTCCATATCCCCAGCAGTATCAGGGTCCCCAGCAGCGTGCATGTGAGTCCCCAGCAGTGTCCCCAGTGGTGTTTGTGTTGTCCCAGCAGTGTCCGTGTCCCAGCAGTGTCCCTGTCCCCAGCAATGTCCCCTGCAGTGTCCATGTCCCAGCAGTGTCCCTGTCTCAGCAATGTCCCCAGCAGTGTCCATATCCCCAGCAGTATCAGTGTCCCCAGCAGTGTGCGAGTCCCCAGCAGTGTCCCCAGTGGTGTTTGTGTTGTCCCAGCAGTGTCCCTGTCCCCTGCAGTGTCCGTGTCCCAGCAATGTCCCCTGCAGTGTCCATGTCCCAGCAGTGTCCCTGTCCCAGCAATGTCCCCAGCAGTGTCTCTGCCCCCAGCAGTGTCTCTGCCCCCAGCAGTGTCCCTGTCCCCAGCAGTGTCCCTGTCTGCCCCCTGACCCCCCTGGGGTGACAATCCCCCCTGGACTGTTCTGGGCAGGGGAGAGCGTGCCGGTGATGAAGACGCCGCTGCCGGCGGGCGGAGCCGCGTACTGCCCCGAGGAGCACCGGCGGCACACGCTGTTCTGCGGCACACAGATCATCCAGGCCAAGGCCTACGTGGGCAGGGAGGTGCTGGCCGTGGTCACCCGCACAGGTGAGTGCGTGGGGGATGACCCAGGATGAATCCCGGGTTAAATCCGTGCCCCTGGGAGCGGTGCTATGGTGACCTCCTGCCTGTCTCGCAGGGTTCTGCACGGCCAAGGGAGACCTCATCAGCTCCATCCTCTACCCCAAACCCGTGAGCTTCAAGTTCTACAAGGACGCTGTGAAGTTTGTGCTGTTCCTCGCCATCCTGGGTAGGTCTGGGTGTGGAGGCTCGTCCTGGAGCAGCCAGATTCCTTGGAATGGAATTCCATTCCAGCTCCCCGCTGTGCCCTGCTTTGTAACCGAGCCCCTTCTCCCTCTGCACAGCTCTCATCGGCACCTTGTACAGCATCCTCATCCTCGTTAGGAACAAGGTAGGGCTGGTGGAGCAAGCGGGAGAACCCACAGGGATCCATCAGGGGAGGGATGGATCCTGTTCCTCCTGCTCCCCTCCCAGGTCCCAGTGGGACAAATCATCATCCGCGCCCTGGACCTGGTCACCGTCATCGTGCCGCCAGCGCTGCCGGCCGCCATGACCGTGGGCACCATCTATGCCCAGAACCGGCTGAAAAAGCAGGGAATCTTCTGCATCAGCCCCCCCCGGATCAACCTGTGCGGGAAGATCCGCCTGGTGTGCTTCGACAAGGTGGGGTGTATAACAAGGCCTCCATCTTGGCCTGATTATCGAGCGGTGCAAGGATGGTCCGGGAGCCCAGTCCCTCTGGGAGACAGAGTGCCCGAATGCCCAGGTAGCTCGTGGCTGTCACCACAGGCTACCCTTTAGCAAGCTTGGTGATTATCAGCTCTATAGTGATTATCAGCTCTCTTAGGATCTCAGCTCTTCACTTGCTCGCTAGGGTGCTGCTGGGCTGAGGTGCCCCCGGGCTGAGGCTGCAGCAGACACGAGAGAGGAGAAGGAGAAGTCCTGGTGTTCCACAGCGATGGTTTATTGGGGAGACTGAAGGGTTCCAGTGACAGCTCTTCTTCTGTCAAATGGGCTAAAACAGCTCCTTTTTATAGAGTGTAGGGGGATCCAAACTTGTCCAGTAGTAAAGGTTAGGTACAGTGGCCTATGAGGTTACAAAGATAAGGCTAAGGGGCGGGGGGTCAGAGACAGGAGCTTATTTTGCTGTCTCATAATAAAGCCTCTATTCTGGTCGTATTATCAAGCAATGCAAGATCCCCCAGGAGCCCAGTCCCCAGGGGGACAGGGTGCCCAAAGCTAGGCTAGCTCCAGGTCGATCCTGCGGGGCCACCCTCTAGCAAGCTTGGTGATTATCAGCTCTATAGTGATTGCAAGCTCTCTTAGGATCTCAGCTCTTGCTTGCTAGGTAGGGGGCCCCTGGCTGAGACTCCAGCAGATGTGAGAGAGGAGAAATCCTGGTGTTCCACAGCGATGGTTTATTGGGGAGACTGTGAAGGGTCCAGCAACAGCTCTTCTTATGTTGAATGGGCTAAAACAGCCCCTTTTTATAGGGTGTAGGGGAATCCAAACTTGTCCAACAGCAAGGGTTAGGTACAGTGGCCTATGAGGTTACAAAGATAAGGCTAAGGGGCGGGGGGGGTCAGAGACAGGAGCTTATTTTGCTGTCCATATGACTCAGCAGTTCCTGCTTGTGACAGTGGTCACAGGGGTCTTCAGGTGAGGGAAGAGACGAGAATGTTGACTCCACGTTCAGAAGGCTTGATTTATTATTTTATGATCTATATATTACATTATAACTAACTCAAAAGAAATAGAAGGAAAAGTTTCCTCTCAGAAGGCTAGCTAAGAATAGAATAGAAAGGAATGATAACAAAAGGCAGCTCTCTCGGACTCTATCCAAGATAGCTCGGCCTTGATTGGCCATTAATTATAAACATCCAAGATGGGCCAATCAAAAATCCACCTGATGCATTCCACAGCAGCAGATAACCACTGTTTACATTTTGTTCTTGAGGCCTCACCTTCTCAGAAGGCAAAAAACCGCAAGAAAGGACTTTTAGTGAAAAGATGTCTGTGACACCTACTGTTGAGTCTCAATCCTCCATGGAGCTTTCCCAAGCTCTGTGGGGTCTGCCACAGGGGTGGGGCGGGCAGGGTGGGCACCGGGGCTGCCCAGACCCACCATGCTGTGCCCACAGACGGGGACGCTGACCCAGGAGGGGCTGGACGTGTGGGGCGTGGTGCCCCTGGAGCAGCAGCGCTTCCTGCCCATCGTGCACGAGCCCCGCTGCCTGCCCGCCGGCGCCCTGCTCTACGCCCTGGCCACCTGCCACGCCGTGTCACCGCTGCGGGGACAGCTCGTCGGGGACCCCGTGGACATCAAAATGCTGGAATCCACCGGCTGGGTGAGGCGGGTGTGGCTGTGTACAAATCACCAACGGGACGGGGCTGCTGTGGAACGTGCCTTGAGCTGTTTTATTTTCCAGCATCAGTCTCATTACATGCTTATGACAATGGGAAGATGCCAGCAGCTCACATCCCAAGCAGCAGACACAGAACTTAATGTTACACCTTATTTTATAAGTTTTTTGACCAATCACACAAAGCAAAAGCACATTGACAGTAGTTCTATCCAATCACTATAAGCACATGTACCTTTGGTTAAAACCATGCTTGCTTATTTCGAATACAAAACCTGCTTGTAAGCCTTAAAACACAATGCACAGAGCTCCATTATTAAGCTTCAACCTTCCTAATATCTTGCTAGATAAACTTTCTGTAGCTTAGAGAGTTATTCTAGACAAGCGTTAATCCACAGATCACTGTTCTATTTGCCCTTGCTTTTCTACAGTTTAAATTTAATTTTTATGCTGACCTATCTCATGGCTACTGCTTAGCTCTAATCATAGTTCTACTGCCTCTAAAGCCTGCCTTTTGCAGCTTTCCCAAAACCCTCTGGTTTTGTAGATTTCCACAATGGGGGCTGCAGGGCTGGAGAGGGAGGCGTTGGGAATCTCGGCGGTTCTGGACCCTCTGTGGGTGGGTAAGCTCATCAGGGTTTTGCCCTCTCGATTTCAGCGCCTGGAGATGATGGAGGAGGAGGAAGAGGAAGGCGAGCTCCCGGCGTTGCAGCAGTTTGAGATGAAGGTCTTGGCTGTGGTGAAACCTCCACCAGAGGAGGAGCAACCTCGGGACAGGGTAACCCATGGAACAGCTCCTCACCCTCCTGCCTCCTTGGAGGAGTTCCTGCCTCCTTGGAGGAGTTCCTGCCTCCTGGAGGAGTTCCTGCCGGGCCCTGATCCCACCCACTCTCCACAGAGGCACCAGGCCCCGCTGGGGATCCTGCGGCGTTTCCCGTTCTCCTCCTCTCTCCAGAGGATGAGCGTCCTGGTCAAGCTGCCCGGGGAGGCCTCGGCCCACGCCTACGTCAAGGGCGCCCCTGAGATGGTGGCCAGTCTGTGCAGGAAGGAAACTGGTTGGTACTGGGAGGTCGGCTCACCCCCCGTCCCGCTGGCTGCATCCCTGAGGCTCATCTCCCCCCAGGGAATTATCCTCAGGAACTCTGTGGGGCAGCTCCCAAAGGCTTTGGGGTGGCCCCAGCCACAGGAGGGAAAGGAAACAGGAGCCAGAAGATGGGGAATGGGATTGGGGGCTTCCTCCATCCCATGCTGGGATCTCCAGGCTCCTTGGGGTGGGGAGAGCTTCCCCCAGCCCAGTATGGCATCTCCAGGCTCCATGGGGTTGGGGGCTTCCCTCAGTCCAGTATGGCATCTCCAGGCTCCATGGGGTTGGGGGCTTCCCTCAGTCCAGTATGGCATCTCCAGGCTCCATGGGGTTGGGGGCTTCCCTCAGTCCAGTATGGCATCTCCAGGCTCCATGGGCTGGGGAGAACTTCCCCCAGCCCAGGACGGGATCTCCAGGCTCCCTCAGGAGCTGTTCTGGCCTCGCTTTTCCAGTGCCCCCGGATTTCTCCCAGATGCTCCGGCACTACACCACCGACGGGTTCCGGGTCCTGGCTCTGGCCTGCAAAGCCCTGGGCACGGTGGCCACCTTTGAGGAGGCCCTGCAGCTGCCCAGGTCGGTGCCAGCACTCCCTCTCTCCATCTCCTCACTCTCTCCCGGCATTTCCTGGGATGCCCTGCAGGGAATTCATCCCTAATCCATATGGAGGGAATCCCTGGCTGGCTCCCAGATGGATTTTAGCTGCTCACACCCCTTGATCCTCTGTGCTGGTTTGGAGGTGATGAAAGGCTCCTTGTCTCCCACCAGGGACTCCGTGGAGAGCGGCCTGAACTTCCTGGGGTTCCTGGTCATGAAGAACGTTCTGAAGCCGGAGTCTGCGCCGGTGATCCAGCTGCTGAGGAGCGCCAACATCCGTCCCGTCATGGTGACAGGTGACCCTGGAGGCACCAGCACATGGGGCTCGGGGAGGGACGGCACACAGACAGTCCTGGGCAGTGTGCAGGGGGAAAGGGCTTTCCCACCGGGAACCCCACTGGGAACTCCACTCCAGGAACGCCACCCCAGGAACCCCACCAGGTATCCACCCTAGGAACGCACCAGGAATCCCAACAGGAATCCCAACAGGGGTCCCAACAGGAGCCCTACCCCAGGGATCCCACCAGGAATCCCAACAGGGGTCCCAACAGGAGCCCTACCCCAGGGATCCCACCAGGAACCCCACCAGGAATTCCACCCCAGGAATCCCACCAGGAACCCTACCCCAGGAATTCCACCCCAGGAACCCCAACATGGATCCCAACAGGAATCCCACCCCAGAAATCCCACCCCAGGAACTCCACCAGGAATCCCACCAGGGATGCCAGTAGGAATCCCACCTCTGGAACCCCACCAGGAACCCCAGCAGGAACCCCACCTCAGGAACCCTACCAAGAATCCCACCAGGAATCTCACCAGGAACCCCATTATGACCCCCAGCAGGAATCTGTGCCTGGAGCAGCTGTGGGGGCACCAGGAGCACTCCTGGTCCTGGCTCTGTGCGTCCCTGCCCTCAGGATCCACGATCCACTGTGGGGCTCAGGGCATGGATGTATTTTGGGTGGAAGAACTCATTGTTCTGCTGTCCATCCCCTAAATATTGCTGTGTTTGAAATCCCAAATTCCCTGCCTTATGCAGGGAGTGTAGGGTCACCTCTGGGTGTTTTCCAGGCAGGAGAACAGGGCTTGAACCTACATTTCTCTGGGGCAGGGCAGGCAGGAGGTTTTGGAGGAAAGAAGAGGGAAGCGAAGCCACCACATGGCTGCGGTGGCCGGGAGAGGGGACACAGCAGCTTGGAGCTGCTCCTCTTGGCCTGGGCATCCCAAAACCTCCTTGCTGATGGCCCACGTGTCCCTGGCAGGGGACAACATGCTGACAGCCATGAACGTGGCACGGGGGTGCCGCATGGTGGAGCCCAGGGAGGGCGTGATCTTCGTCACGGCCTCGCCGCCCGGCCACGACAAACCCGCCGCCCTCAAGTTCGTTCTGGCCGAGCATTCCCAAGGAGAGGAGCAGCCCGAGGTGAGAGCCCAGGACACCTTTTGGGAGCCCAAACTGCCCAGGCACCCTGCAGGGCTTGGTTTTTTGTGGAATCACAGAATTTCAGCGTGATTTGGGTTGGAGGGACTTTAGAGCTCATCCTATCCCATGGGCAGGGACAATTTCCACCATGCCAAGGTGCTCCAACCTGGCCTTGGACACCTCCAGGGATGCAGGGGCAGCCACAGCTGCTCTGGGCACCCTGTGCCAGGGCCTGCCCACCCTCACAGGGAGGAATTTCTTCCCAAGATCTAAGAAATGGAGTCCCTCAAATCCGGCTGTCTCCGCAGTCCTGGGAATCCCAAAATCCCAGAACGGGTTGGGTTGGGTTGGATTGGGTTGGAAGGGACATCAAAGCTTGTCCCGTTCCATGATCAGGGACACCTTCACTCCCCCAGGGTGCTCCAGCCTGGCCCTGAGCCCTCCCAGGGGTGGGAAGGGGTTTTCCATCATCATCCTTGGAGGCAATTAAGGCTGTGATCCTGCTTCTCATAAACCCATCCTTCAGGAGAGGTTCAGCTGCTCCTGCCTTTCCCTGGAGCACATCAGGGATCCAGGCTTGAATGGCAGCTACAAACACCTCCCCATGGATGCTGCCAGATCCTGCTCCCAGCTGGGCGTGGAGGGCTGGGCTGCACCCCAAACAGCCCCTTTGGTGTGCCTGGAATTGGGGTTTTGGGGAGCCTTTGCCACTGCTCTGGGTCTGGCATGGAGACCCCAAACAGCCCCACTGGGAATTAGGATTCTGGGGAGCCATTCCTGCTGCTCCAGGCTGGGCTTGGATGGCTGGGTCAGCCCAGCCTTGTACCCCAAACAGCCCCACTGGGAATTGGGATTTTGGGGAGCCATTCCCACTGCTCCAAGCTGCATCAGCCCAGCCTTGTACCTCAAAGAGCCCCACTGGGAATTGGGATTTTGGGGAGCCATTCCTGCTGCTCCAGGCTGGGTCAGCCCAGCCCTGCACCCCAAACAGCCCCACTGGGAATTGGGATTTGGGGAGCCATTCCTGCTGCTCCAGGCGGGTTCTGGCTTGGCCTTGGGGCCCTGCAGGGGTTGGGCTTGGGGCTGGAGCTGGAGCTGTTTCCTGGCAGGGCCTGCAGCAGCGGGACGGCTCCTCCCTCCCACCCCGGCACTGCCACTTCGCCCTCAACGGGAAATCCTTCCAGGTGGTCTGCGAGCACTTCTCCGAGCTGCTGCCCAGGGTGAGTGGGCAGGGAGCCCCCAGGGGCCTTGGGGAACCTTCCAGTGCCACTAGGAACCTTCCAGTGCCTTGGGGAACTCTCCAGTGCCACTGGGAACCTTCCAGTGCTGCTGGGAGCCCTCCAGTGCCACTGGGAATCTTGTTCCCTGCTGGACATTCCCAGTTCCCTGCCCAGCTGCACATCCCCAGTTCCCTACTGGACATTCCCAGTGTCCAGTTGGACATTCCCAGTTTCCTACTGGACAATCCCAGTTCCCTGCTGGACATTCCCAGTTCCCTGCTGGACAATCCCAGTTCTCTGCCAGACATTCCCAGTGCCCAGCTGGACATTCCCAGTTCCTAACTGGACATTCCCAGTGCCTTACTGGACATTCCCATGCCCTACTGGACAATCCCAGTTTCCTACTGGACATTCCCATGCCCTGCTGGACATTCCCAATTCCTTACTGGACAATCCCAGTTCCCTACTGGACATTCCCAATTCCTTACTGGACATTCCCAGTTCCCTGCTGGACAATTCCAATGCCCTACTGGACATTCCCAGTGCCCAGCTGGACATTCCCAGTTCCTTACTGGACAATCCCAGTTCCCAGCTGCACATTCCCAGTTCCCTGCTGGACATTCCCAGTTCCTTACTGGACAATCCCAGTGCCCAGCTGGACAATCCCAGTTCCCTGTCCCCTGGGAATGCTGACAGATCCTCCCCGTTGGCAGATCCTGCTCCGGGCCACCGTGTTTGCCCGCATGCTGCCCGAGCAGAAGACGCAGCTGGTGTGCAGCCTGCAGGAGCTCAAGTAAGGCCCAGGGGCTGGATCCCAGGGGCTGGATCCCAGGGAATGGATCCTGGAATTACAGGGTGGGTGGTGTTGGGTGATGCCTCAAACATCAGCTGGTGGCATCCATGCTGTGGGCAGGGACACTGCACCAGATCCAACCTGAAATGGAGCATCCACATCTCTGAGCTGAGCCAGGGATTTTCGCCATTCCCTGAGGAATGTGGGATCCCTTTCTCATACCCTGAGGAATGTGGGGTTCCTTTCCTGTGTTCCTTGAGGAATTGGGGCTCCCTTTCCCATTCCCTGAGGAATATGGGGTCCCTTTCCCATTCCCTGAAGAACGTGGGGTCCCTTTCCTGCATTCCCTGAGGAATGTGGGCTTCCTTTCCTGTATTCCCTAAGGAACGTGGGCTCCCTTTCCCATTCCCTGAAGGAATTTGGGGTCCCTTTCCCATTCCCTGAAGAATGAGGGCTCCCTTTCCCATTCCCTGAGGGAATGTGGGGTTCCTTTCCTGCATTCCCTGTGGAATGTAGGATCCCTTTCCCATTCCCTGAGAAACGAGGGCTCCCTTCTCCTTTCCTGAGGAATTTGGGGTCCCTTTCCCTGAGGAATTTGGGCTCCTTTCCCCATTCCCTGAGGAACGTGGGCTCCCTTTCCCATTCCCTGAGGAGTTTGGGCTCCCTGCCCCATTCCCTGAGGAACGTGGGCTCCCTTTCCCATTCCCTGAGGATTTCGGGCTCCCTTCCCCACTCCCTGAGGATTTCGGGCTCCCTTTCCCGCAGTTACTGCGTGGGGATGTGCGGGGACGGTGCCAACGACTGCGGGGCGCTGCGGGCGGCCGACGTGGGCATCTCCCTGTCCGAGGCCGAGGCGTCCGTGGCCTCGCCCTTCACCTCCCGCGTGGCCACCATCGAGTGCGTGCCCAGGGTCATCCGGTGAGCGGGGGAATCCCGGGAATGCTGCGGGGAAATCCCGGGAGTGCTGCGGGGGGAATCCCGGGAGTGCCGCCGATCCCTACTGGGAGGAACTGGGATGGACTGGGACTCAGAGGGGAGTGGGAGGGACTGGGAGGGACCGGGATAAACTGGGAGGGACTGGGATAGACTGGGAGGGATCTGGAAGGGACCTGGGAGGAGACTGGAAGGGACTGGGATAAACTGGGAGGGACTGGGACTCAGAGAGGACTTGGAGGGACTGGAAGGGACCTGGGAGAGACTGGGATAAACTGGGAGGGACCTGGGAGGGACAGGGATAGACTGGGAGGGACTGGGATGGACTGGGAGGGACCTGGGAGGCAACTGGGATAGAGTGGAAGGGACGTGGGAGGGACTGGGAGGGGACTGGGATAAACTGGGAGGGGACTGGGATAAACTGGGAGGGACTGGGATAGACTGGGATGGACTGGGAGGGAACTGGGAGGGGACTGGGATGGACTGGGATAAACTGGGAGAGGACTGGGATAAACTGGGAGGCGACTGGGAGGGACTGGGATGGACTGGGAGGGACTGGGACTCAGAGGGGATTGGGAGTGACCTGGGAGGGACTGGGAGGGGACTGGGATAAACTGGGAGGGACCTGGGAGGGACTGGGAGGGGACTGGGACAAAATGGGCGGGATTGGGGGGACTGGGAGGGACTTGGGGGGGCTGGGAGGGGATTTGGGGTTACTGGTTTATACTGGTTCGGGGCTTTTCATTACTGGTTTAGGGTGCCCATTGCTGACTATTGGGTGCCCATTTGGTGATGCCGTTTTTGGTGACGCCATTCCCCCCCCCCCCCAGGGAGGGCCGGTGCTCCTTGGTCACCTCCTTTGGGGTCTTCAAGTACATGGCCTTGTACAGCCTGGTGCAGTTTGTGTCCGTGCTCCTGCTCTACACTGTGAGTGCCACCCTAATCCCCGCTTTTCTCAGAATTCCTGGGGCACCGATGCCTTTTGGGGCTGCCTAAAAACAGAGCCAGACAAAATTAATGGATTAAAAAGCAGGTGTATTTATTGAAGGGCCCTCAGGTACATCTTGGGCAGACAGAACCTCCCCAGGGCTGCACCCAAAAATGGACCATGGGTTGGAGATTTTCACACTTTTATAACTTTGGTCCATTTGCATATTGGGGGTTAATCCTCCAATTACATCTTCAGCTGATTAAGTCATTCACCCCAAGTTTGCTCCCCTCAGCTCCCTTTTGTTGAATCTCTGGGGGCCTGAGGCAGTGAGGTGTCCTTGAGTGCCATGCCTGGAGAGGAATTGCTGTGTCTGCCCCAAACGGGAGAACAGCAGCTGGCACTGCGTGTGGGGTTTGGAGTCACACACTAAAGAACTGTAGGGTTATAGTACAAATTACAAACTGAAAATATTACAAATAATAAAAAATATATTAAATGAATATATGAAATCCTGAGGCAGTGAGGTGTCCTTGAGGAAATGGAGAGGAATTGCTGTGTGTGCCCCAACCGGGAGAACAGCAGCTGGCACTGCGTGTGGGGTTTGGAGTCACACACTAAAGAACTGCAGGGTCACAAATACATGAAAAATATAAAAACTAAAACTGTGAGGCATCATCCCCAGTGGTTCTGAGCCTGTCCCTTCCCTCCTGCCCAGATCAACACCAACCTGAGTGATTTCCAGTTCCTGTTCTTCGACCTGGTGATCACCACCACGGTGGCGGTGCTGATGGGGCGCACGGGGCCGGCGCCGGCGCTGGGCGTGCGGCGGCCGCAGGGAGCCCTGATCAGCGCGCTGGTGCTGGGCAGCCTCCTGCTGCAGACAGCCCTGCTCATCACCGTGCAGGTCCTCAGCTACTTCATCACCATCTCACAGAGCTGGTGAGGGCCCCACATCCGGGAATCGTGGGATTCAGGGTTGGAAAAGGGCATTGAGTTCAACTGCCAGGCCCTGTTTGCCACTAAGCCCCAAGTGCCAGGTCCACGGGGATTTTGGACACTTCCAGGGTGGTGATTCCATCCTCCCCTGGACACGCTGTTCCAGTGCATGCATCCCTTGCCATGAGGAAGTCTTTCCCAATATCCCACCTGAACCTGCCCTGGTCCTGAGGGTTTGGTGATGGGGATGGCACTGAGGTTGTGGCAGAGCCCAGGGTGTGTCCTGGGATTTGGGATTTGGCAGCAGACAGGGAAGCATGGAATGTCTTTAGTTGGAAGGGATCATCCAGTCCAACCCCTGGCCCTGCACAGACATCTCAACAATTCCAGCCTGTCCTGGAGCTCTGGCAGGGCTGGGACCATTCCCTGGGGAGCCTGGGCAGTGCCAGCACCCTCTGGGGAAGAGCCTTTGCTGATCTCCAACTCAAACCCCTCTGGGCCAGCTCCCATTCCCAAGGGATCCATCCCTGGTCCCAGAGCAGAGGTTGGAGCTGCCCCTGCTCTTCCCAAAGCTGTAACTGATGGAGAACGAGAGGTGGTGCCCAGCCCCCCTTGGCCTCTCTGCTGACCCTGTCCCCTGTCCCTGTGCCAGGTACATCCCCCTGAACAGCACGGTGACAGCGCCCCAGAACCTGCCCAACTACGAGAACACCGTCCTGTTCTGTGTCACCGGCTTCCAGTACCTCATCCTGGCCGTGGCCATGTCCAAGGGCTACCCCTTCCGGGAGCCACTCTACACCAACGGTGAGGACACGGGGACACCATGGGGACACCAATGGGACACCCAGGAGGGCACTCACAGCACACCAATGGGAACACACAGGGACACCCACAGGGCACCGAGGGGGACACCCATGGGCACCCACAGGGGACACCCAGGGGGACACACAGGGACACCCATGGGGACACCCAGGGGGACACCATGGGGATGCCCGGGGGGCACCCACAAGGACACCCATGGGACATCCATGGGGACACCCAAGGGGCACTCATGGGGTCACCCAGGGGGACCCAAGGGGACACCCATGGGGACACCCACAAGGCATCCAGGGGGACACCCAGGGGTACCCACAGGGACACCTAAGGGGCACCCACAGGGACACCCACAGGGATATCCATGGGACACCCACAGGGCACCCATGGGGACAGGAATGAGGTTTCGGAGTCTCAGTCAGGGGGACACACAGAGACACCCACGGGGACACCCATGGGGACACTCAGGGCACCCATGGAGACATCCACAGGACACCCACGGGGCACCCACAGGGATACCCATGGGGACAGGAATGAGATTTTGGAGTCTCAGCCAGGGGGACACACAGAGACACCCACGGGGACACCCATGGGGACACCAAGAGCCACCAGCCCTCTCTCCCCTACCCCTCACCCTGCCCCCTCTCTCGCCCAGTGCTCTTCCTCCTTGTCCTCATCCTGCTCTTCGGCCTGATGATCTGGCTGACCCTGTACCCGCTGGGCTTCCCCAAATCCCTGCTGAAGCTCCAGCCCATCGAGGATTTCAATTTCAAGCTGCTCCTCTTGGGCATTGCTGCCCTCAACTTCTTCGCTGCCTTCGTGCTGGAGGTGGGTCAGGGGGGCTTTGGGAGAGGGCATCCCCCTGGAGCTTCCCCAGGTGGGCATGGGGCTCTCCTGTCCCCCCCAACCCCATTTCCCTCCTGCTCTGGCCCCAGACCGCCCTGGATCACGGCTTGCTCGGCTGCTTCCGAAGGCTGCGCCGGAAAAAAGCCTCCAAGAAGCTTTTCAAGAGGCTGGAGAAGGAGCTGAGCCAGCAGCAGCCGGCCTGGCCACCCCTGGACCAGCCCCTGTTTGCCACACCCAGGATGTCCCTGGCCGTGAGATAGCAGTGCCAGCTGTGCCTCTGCCCCAGCCCTCGGACGCTTCCTTAATTTATTGATCCTGGAAAAAGCAGGGATGCGGCAGGCGGGATCCCTCAGCACCGCGGATGGGAATCCCATGGGCACAGTGATCCCATGGGCACGGTGATCCCATGGCCACTCTGAGCCCACAGCCACACCTGAGCCCACAGCCACTCTAATGCCATGGTTATGCTGATCCCATGACCACACTGATCCCACAGCCATGCTGATCCTGTGGCCACACTGAATCCCTGGCCACCTTGATCCCGTGGCCACACTGATCCTGTGGCCATGCTGATCCCATGGCCACCCTGATCCCATTATGGTCACATGGCCACACTGATCCTGTGGCCACACTGAATCCCTGGCCACCTTGATCCTGTGGCCACACTGATCCCGTGGCCATGCTGATCCCATTATGGTCACATGGCCATGCTGATCCTGTGGCCACACTGAATCCCTGGCCACCTTGATCCCATGGCCACCCTGATCCCATTATGGTCACATGGCCACACTGATCCCATGGCCACGCTGATCCTGTGGCCACGCTGATCCCATGGCCACCCTTATCCCACAGCCCCCCTGATCCCGTGGCCACCCTTATCCCATGGCCACCCTTATCCTGTGGCCACACTGATCTCTGATCCCTCAGCCCCATTGATCCCATGGCCACACTGATCCCGTGGCCACACTGATCCCACAGCCACTCTAATGCCATGGCCACACTGATCCTGTGCCCACACTGATCCCATGGCCACACTGAATCCCTGGCTACGCTGATCCCATGGCCACAGCCCAGAGGAGGAGGAGGTGGAGGAGGATCCAGCGTGGCTCTTCCTGCAGGACTGCCCCCACTCCCACGCTGGCCACCGGGGACACTTGGACCTCTCGTGGCCTGCCCAGGCTGCCAGGAAGGGGGTCCCTGATGTCCCCAGGCTGCCAGGAAAGGTGTCCCTGATGTCCCCAGGCCGCCAGGAAAGGTGTCCCTGATGTCCCTAGGCCGCCAGGAAAGGAGTCCCTGATGTCCCCAGGCCACCAGGAAGGGTGTCCCTGATGTCCCCAGGCCGCCAGGAAAGGGGTCCCTGATGTCCCCAGGCTGCCAGGAAAGGGGTCCCTGATGTCCCCAGCCAGGAAGGGGGTCCTTGATGTCCCCAGCACTCCCAGCTGTGTCACTGTGAAGCCCCAGTCCCCTCTAGATGTGTAGGGAGTTTACAGTCCCCGTTCCCAGCTTGCCGAGGCTGCTGCTCCATCCCCAGCGCCTGGGCCCCTTCTCCGCTCGGGGTGCTCGGGCAGAGCCCCTCTGCTTGGGGATGGGACCTCTGTAGCATTACAGACCCCACAAATTCTCTATTTTTTAACTCCTTCCCCTCCGGGAAGGCGACGGCGCCGCTCGCGGGTTCCGGACGGGGCTGTCACGGGTCTTGTCCAATAAATTAACACTTATTTTCATGGCTGCTCGTCCGTGCTGCCCACTGGGGATGGGTTTGGGGTGGCATGGGTGAGTATCCCTTGGATGGATACTCAGAGGAGCTGGAGGAGGTTTCGGGGTCACCTCATTCCCAGGCAGGCTGGGAAACACTCGGCTCGATGCTCGAAAGCAGGGCCTGGAGCCAGGGGATGACACCACTGGGATTCCTGCAGCCCAAACTGGCCTGGACAACCTCTCTCCAGCTGGAATTTCCTAGAAAATAACAATAACCGCTGGAAAAGCCCAGGTGTCCTGGCTGAGACTCCAAAACCTCTCTCCTTCCACCGAGGAAAAGCCGAGGGAGGCAGAAACGCCGCATCCCACAGGGATGGAGCAGCTCCCCGAGGGTTTGTGCTGCTCCAGCCCCTCCTGGGCTTTTCCAGGGCTGCTTCCTGCAGGAATTCTCTTCCATGGAAAATCTGAACCCCCTCCGAGCTCCGGCGGCGCCTCCCTGCCCTGGGGAGCTGGGATTAGGTCAGGAAATGAGGCACAAGCAGAGGTAAGAGGTTTCCTGATTTCCTGAGGGCCCAGCCAAGGCTGCGGTTGTTAACACCGCTTTCCCGAGCCTGGAAAAACCTTCCCAGCTCCGAGCCCTCGGGAGTTCTGCCCTTTCCTGGCAGCAGCCAAGGCAGAGGCACCCGGAGCCGCTTCCCGTTGGAATTTCCGAGCGCTCCGGGGTGTTTGGCTTGGATGGAATGGGAGGGTGTTCCCGGCCTGGGGGTGGGAAAGTTCATTTAATTATGGACAGGCGGCTCCTGCCCCCCCGATGGAGCTGGGATGGGGATAGGGCTGCACTTGGGAGCTGGCAGAAGCTCGGTGGGAGCAGCTGAGGTGGTTTTGGGGTCCTTTGGGTGGTTTTAGGGATCCTTTGTGTGGTCTTATCCATCCTTTAGCCTGGAAACTGAGGTGTTTTGGGGTCCTGAGGGTGGTTTTACTCATCCTTCATCTAAGTGTTTTGGGGTCCTTTGGGTACCCATCCTTCACTTTGTAGGATGAGGTGGTTTTGGGGTCCTGAGGGTGGTTTTACCCATCCTTCATCCTGGAAACTGAGGTGGTTTTGGGAATCCTTTGTGTGGTTTTAGGGATCCATTGTGTGGTTTTACCATTTCCTCAGCCTGGCAGCTGGAGTGATTTTGGGATCCTTTGTGTGGTTTTACCCATCCCTCAGCCTGGAAATTGAGGTGTTTTGTGGTCCTTTGGGTGGTTTTACCTGTCCTTTAGCCTGGAAATTGTGGTGGTTTTGGGCTCCTTTGGGTGGTTTTAGGGATCCTTTGTGTGGTTTTGGGGTCCTTTGGGTGATTTTACCCATTCCTCAGCCTGGCAACTGGGGTGTTTTGGGGATCCTTTGAGTAGTTTTATCCATCATTCAGCCTGGAAATTGAGGCGTTTTGGGGTCCTTTGGGTGGTTTGGGGGATCCTTTGGGTGGTTTTGGGGTCCTTTGGGTGGTTTTACCCATTCCTCAGCCTGGAAACTGAGGTATTTTGGGGTCCTTTATGTGGTTTTACTCATTCATCATCGAAGTGTTTTATCCTGGCAGCTGGAGTGGTTTGGGGTCCTTTGGGTGATTTTGGGGTCCTTTGGGTGATTTTTACCCATCCTTTAGCCTGGAAACTGAGGTTTTGGGGCCCTGAGGGTGGTTTTACCCCTCCTTCATCGAGATGTTTTGGGGTCCTTTGTGTAGTTTTACCCATCCTTCATCCTGGAAATTGAGGTGGTTTTGGGATCCTTTGGGTGGTTTTAGGGATCCTTTTGGTGGTTTGGGGATCCTTTGTGTGCTTTTGGGGTCCTTTAGGTGGGTTTTACCCATCCTTCATCCTGGAAAACCAGAGGAGAGGAGATGGAAGCACCTTCCAGCCCCATCTACCTCTCATCCTGCTCTGAAAATCCCTTCTTTCTTCCATTTTGCACCTCTCCGAGCCTGTCCCGGTGCTCAGCCCTCGGCACAACCCAGCGTGGGCTGCTGGGAATCCAATCCCACGGGAGAAAATCTCCTCTGCCCACCCCACCCCATCTCCAGACACCTCCTCTCTCCACCCCAGTGCCCTCCCTTTGCTCCTTTCCTGAATTTTTCACCCCAAACCCGCAGCATTCACCCCCAGCTCTGGCTCTGTGTCCCTGCCGAGCTCAGGGGGTTTGGGATCATCCTGATCCCACCGGGATCCTCCTGCAGGAGCGGGGAAAGGGGGCCCGGGGGCTGCAGAGCGGGATTTGGGTGATCTGGGTCCTTTTCCAGCCCCATCCCGGGTGAGGAAAGTGGGATTTGGGTGATTTGGGACCTTTTCTTGACCTGTCCCAGATGGGGAGAGTGGGATTTGGGTTATCTGGGACCTTTTCCCGACCTGTCTGGTGGGGAAAACGGGATTTGGGTGATCTGGGACTTTTTCAAGCCCCATCTTGTGGGGAAAGTGGGATTTGGGTGATTTGGGTCCTTTTCCCGTCCCGGGCGGGGAAAGCGGGATTTGGGTGATTTGGGACCTTTTCCATCCCCGTCCCGAGTGGGGAAAGCGGGATTTGGGTGATTTGGGATCTTTTCCCAACCCCTCTGGTGGGGAAAGTGGGATTTGGATGATTTGGGACCTTTTCCAGCCCCGTCCCGGATGGGGAGAGTGGGATTTGGGTGATCTGAGACCTTTTCCTGCCCCGTCTGATGTGGAAAGCGGGATTTGGGTGATTTGGGTCCTTTTCCTGCCCCGTCTGGTGTGGAAAGGGAGATTTGGATGATCTGGGACCTTTTCCCGCCCCGGGTGTGGAAAGCGGGATTTGGGTGATCTGGGTCCTTTTCCCGCCCCGTCCCGGGACAAATCCCCCTCGGGGTCGCAGCATCCTCGCCGCTGGGGGGGAATCGGGATCCTCCCCTGGATCCCGTGATCCCAGCATCCCAATTTTGGGGGTGCAGTGATTTTTTTTTTTCCCCAAGAGCTGACGAGGTGGCAGAAAAAAATCCCGGAGCTGCTCCTTCCATCCCTCCCTCCCTCCCTGCAGCCCCGCAAACCCCGGATCCTCCCCCTCCTCGCTTTTCCATGGATTTAAAGCTCATCCCGCCGGGGAAAAAAACCCAAAACCAACAATACACCCCGTCCCCAGCGCCCCTGGCAGCGGGGCGTTCTCACGGGTGGTTTTTGGGGTTATTTTGGGAGTTTTCCCGGCTTTCCCCCTCCCAGGCAGCGCGGGAGGAGAAAGGGGCCGGCTCAGGTGCGGCTTTAGGACCCAGCGGATCCCCCGTGCTGGAGGTAGGAGGGTTTTTTTGGGTTTTTGGGTTTTTTTTTGTTTTTTCTGTCTCTCATTTCAAGAGTTTTGGGGAAGCAGAGAGAGGAGAGCGAGGCGAGGGCAGAGCCGGCACTCACTGGTAAGGACCAGGCGAGGGAAACCCCCCAGAAATTCCCAGGAATTCCGGGGACCCCCCCACATCAGCAAACGGGGCTGAACCCCCATTTTGGGGACTTTGTGAAATCACCTTTAAAACTCCATCGGTTAAGAGCTTGGAAAAGTTGTTTTCGGCTTTTTAACCTCACAAAGCCAAACCCCCCTCGATTTTTGGGGGGCTGAAGGAGCGGCGGCCGGGTGGGGGGAAGGGGCCCTTCTGTGAGGCCTGACAATTACTGGAGATTTTTAACCACTTCCAAAAAGTCTAAAAATATCCTAAAGTCTGGAGGAAGCCGTGGGTTTGTTGATTTTTTGTGGTTTTTTTTTTTTTTTTCTTTTCCATCCTGGAAAGAGATTGTAGAAAATGGATCTTTTATTCCAATTTATTTGGGGGGGGACGGGTCCCCGAGGAAAAGGTGATGTGTGAAAACGGGGATGGGGGGCACTAAGTTCCTTACCTCTGGTCGGGGGCCAAAAAAATTTAAAAATTGGAGTCTTTTAATATTCCCTTTGTTCTCCCACTCTCTGGCAACGGGAGAGCTCAAAAAAAAAAAAAAAAAAGAAAAAAAAAGAAAAAAAAAGAAAAAGAAAGAAAGGGGAAAAAAGAAAAAGAAAAGAAAGGAAAATAGGGGGAAAAAAAGAAAAGCTGAGGGAGGGGGGAAATGCTGGGGGAAGGTGGGGTTTAGCAGAATGAAAGGGATTGTGGTGTTCTTTCTCCGGGGTTGATTGTTCCCAGATGTGCAGTTGCAAAAACATCTGGCGCGGTCGGAGCCGCCGGACCCCCGCACGGAGGGAGCGGAGCTGGGGAAGGGAAGGGGGAACAGCGGGGCCCTCCCGGCGGGGACGGGGGGGACGGGCCTGGGGGCGGCTTCAGCCCCTCCTCGGTGCCTTGGGGAACGGAGGATGTGTGGGCATGTCGTGGGCATGTCGTGGGCATGTCGTGGGCATGTCGTGGGCATGTCGGCGTCGCTCCGGGGTCTCCGTCGGGAGCAGCCGCTGGCGTCGCCGTCGGGGCAGACGTGACCCGACTGTCCCCATCCCGCGGCCAAACCCTGCGAGCTCCAGCCAAGATTGGGGGGAATTCAGGGAATTGGAGCTCGGGAGAAGCTGTGCAGGCTGGAAACGGGGCTGGCAGGGAGGGCACTGCGGAGCGGTGTGCTTGGGAGGGTGGGAGGATGGAGGGGATGGCTCCAGAGGGGGTGTCTGTCCCTGTATCCAGAGGAGGTGTCTGTCCCTCCATCCAGAGGTGGTGTCTGTCCCTCCATCCGTCTGTCTGTCCATGCATCCATCCATCCATCCATCCATCCATGGATTCGATCCATTCATTCATCCATCCATCCATCCATCCATCCGTCATCCATCCATCCATCCATCCATCCATCCATCCATCCATCCATCCATCCGTCCATCATCCATCCATCCATCCATCCATCCATCCATCCATCCATCCGTCCATCATCCATCCATCCATCCATCCATCCATCCATCCATCCATCCATCCATCATCCATCCATCCATCCATCCATCCATCCATCCATCCATCCGGTGCTGTCCAGGACCCCAGCTCTGCCAGCCTGGCAAAGCCTCCAGAGGCATCGCTGGTCCAGTTCATCCCAGTCCCTTTAATCACAGACGTTCCAGGACAGCTCCTGGGCCGTGGTGGGGAGCAGACACGGCCTGTCCCACCACAGCCAGGGCTGAGGGCTCTGATCCAGCCCAGCTGGGACCGGCTCCATGGATTCCCAAAGCTGGGAAGGGTCTGTAGTCAGCACCTCCTGCAGCTCCAGCCCTGGGGAGGAGGAGGAGGAGGAGGTTCCCATGGGATGAGCTGTGGGGAAGGGGCTGCAGAACGGGTCCTGAGGGTGCCCTGATGGTGCTGGAGAGGACCTAGGGCCCAGAGAGTGCCACAGGCTGAGCTTGGTGCAGGACAAGGGCCCTGGAAGGCGCCTTCAGTCACTGGGATGGCAGGGAAACGGGACTTGGGGATGGAGCGGGATGGGATCCCTGGAGGATCCCACACTGGAGCAGGATGGGGTCCCTGGAAGGTGCAGGATGTGATCCCTGGAAGGTGCAGGATGGGATCTCTGGAGGATCCCACATTGGAGCAGGATGGGATCCCTGGAAGATCCCACACTCTGAATCTAGTGTAGAATGGGATCCCTGAAAGGTTCAGGATGGGATCCCTGGAGGATCCCACATTGGAGCAGGATGGGGTCCTTGGAAGATACAGAATGGGATCCCTGGAGGATCCCAGTCTCTGGATTTGGTGTGGGATGGGATCCCTGGAAGGTTCAGGATAGGCTTCCTGGATGATCTCACACTCTGGATCTGATGCAGGATGTGGTCCCTGGAGGATCCCACACTTGGGCTGGTGTGGGATGGGATCCTTAGAGGGTCCCACACTCTGGAACTGGTGCAGAATGGGATCCCTGGAAGGTTTGGGATGTGATCCCTGGAGGATCCCACTCTGGAGCTGGTGCAGAATGGGATCCCTGGAGGATCCCACATTGGAGCAGGATGGGATCCCTGGAAGGTTCAGGATGGGATCCCTGGAGGATCCCACATCGGAGCAGGATGGGATCCCTGGAAGGTGCAGGATGGGATCTCTGGAGGATCCCACATCGGAGCAGGATGGGATCCCTGGAAGGTTCAGGATGGGATCTCTGGAGGATCCCACATTGGAGCAGGATGGGATCCCAGGAAGGTGCAGGATGGGATCTCTGGAGGATCCCACATTGGAGCAGGATGGGATCCCTGGAAGGTGCAGGATGGGATCTCTGGAGGATCCCACATTGGAGCAGGATGGGATCCCAGGAAGGTGCAGGATGATCCCTGGAAGATCCCACCCTCCAGAGCCGCTCTGCCCGGTCCCACTGACCCTTCCCGGCTGTTGTGGGGCTGGAGCCCCATTCCCCCAGGATCTCTCCAGGAAGCTCTCCCAGCACGGGGGGTTGATGTTCCTGCACCGCAGGGATGAGATTCAAAGGGCTCCTCTCCCCCGTGCCTCAGTTTCCCCCTCCAGCAGCAGAGCCGGGAGAGCCTGGGGAGGATCCCCCCACCCGAGCGCTGGGAATGCCGGTGGGATTCATCCTCAAACCCCTTCCCCCGGATTTCAGAGGAGTTTTGGGGGAGAATTTCTCTTTTTCCCTCGGTTTTCCCCCTGGAGCTGGCTGGGGATGGGGGAAGGGCTGCGGCATTCCTGGCAATCCCGGCCTTGGCCCCTCGTCCCGCCGGGAGCAGCAGGCTTGGAAAACGCCGGGAAGCTCCCGAGCTCCCTGAGCTCCCAAAGCCCACGGGATTCCTCTAAAATCTGGGATTTTCTCCTCAAATCCCCACATTCCTTTGGATTTAGGGGACGCCCTAAATGCAGCAACCCCCGAAACAAATCCTCACGCAAGGAATTGGAAACCTCGGGAAAGGAGCTCAAAATTTCCACTCAGGGGGGTCTGGCCCTCTCCTCCCACATCCTGAAGTGATGCTGGGAATGATCCCAACATCCTGGGAGTGATCCCAGGAGTGATCCCAACATCCCAGGAATGATCTCGACATCCTGGGAGTGATCCTGGAAGCAATCCCAACATCTTGGGAATGATCCTGGCAGTGATCATTCCGACATCCCGGGAATTATCCCAGATCCTGGCAGCGATCCCCACTCCCCAGGAGGGATCCCGGCATCCCAGGAATGATCCCGGGGGTGATCCCACATCCCACTGGGATTTCTCCTCCCTGCTCTGCCCGAGGGACATTCCAGGGTTTGGTCCTTGCAAATCCCCTGGGAATGGGCGGGAGGCATTTTTGGGGAAATTTCTTCATCTCTGAGGACTGGGAGGAGGATGTTTTTAGAGCCAGCTCCGGGGGACACCCGGGATGGGGCAGTGTCCCTGTGTGTCCCTGCGTGTCCCTGTGTGTCCCTGCGTGTCTCTGTGCCTCCCTGCGTGTCCCTGAGTGTCCCTGCGTGTACTGGGTGTCCCTGTCTGTCCCTGCGTGTCCCTACATGTCCCTGTGCATCCCTGTGTGTCCCTTTATGTCCCTGTGTGTCCTTGAGTGTCCCTGCGTGTCCTTCAGTGTGCCTGTGTGTCCCTGCGTGTCCCTGAGTGTCCGTCTGTCCCTACATGTCCCTGTCTGTCCCTACATGTCCTTGCCTGTCCCTGAGTGTCCCTACATGTCCCTTCATGTCCCTGTGTGTCCCTGCATGTCCTCATGTGTCCCTGCATGTCCCTGTGTGTCCCTGAATGTCCCTGCATGTCCCTGTCTGTCCCTGAGTGTCCCTGTGTGTCCCCGTGTGTCCCTCTGCATCCCTGCGTGTCCCTGAGTGTCCCTGTGTGTCTGTCTGTCCCTACATGTCCCTGTGTGTCCCTGCCTGTCCCTGAGTGTCCCTGTGTGTCCCTTCATGTCCCTGTGTGTCCCTGCATGTCGTTGCATGTCCCTGTGTGTCCCTGCATGTGCCTGTGTCCCTGCCTGTCCCTGAGTGTCCCTTTGTGTCCCTGAATGTCCCTGTGTGTCCCTGCCTGTCTCTGCATGTCCCTGTGCATCCCTTTGTGTCCCTTTGTGTCCCTGCGTGTCCGTCTGTCCCTACATGTCCCTGCGTGTCCCTGCATGTCCCCGTGTGTCCCTGCGTGTCCCTGAGTGTCCCCACATGTCCCTGCGTGTCCCTGCGTGTCCCTGCGTGTCCCCGTGTGTCCCTGAGTGTCCCCACATGTCCCTGCATGTCACTGTGTGTCCCTGCATGTGCCTGAGTGTCCCTGTGCATCCCTGAGTGTCTCTGCATGTCGTTGCCTGTCCCTATGTGTCCCTGTGTGTCCCTGTGCGTCCCTGCCTGTCCCTGTGTGTCCCTGCCTGTCCCTGTGTGTCCGTCTGTCCCTGCCTGTCCCTGTGTGTCCCTGCGTGTCCCCTCCCTCTGAATTCCCTCTGTTGCCCCCAGACTCCTCCGGCTGCATCCCGGCCGCGCTCCCGCCCTGTCCCGGCATTCCAGCAGGATGAGAGCGGCGGAGCTCCTGGTGCTGTGTCTGCCAGGTCAGTGTCCCTGCCTGTCCCTGTGCCACCCCCGAGCCCCCAGCACCGTCTGGGTCATCCCAATCCACATTTTCAATATCCACTTTTACCCGTTTTCCTCATTTTTAAACCCCAGGACACAACTGGAGGGTCCAAACGCTCATTTTCAGCATCTAAACCCCATATCTAGGGACAAAAACCTAATTTTTTTGTGCCCCCAAGCCTCATTTTTGCATCCCAAAACTTCATTTTTGTGTTCCAAATCCTCATTTTTGTGCCCCAAACCCTCATTTTTAGATCCCAAACCCTCATTTTTGTGCCCCAAACCCTCATTTTTGTGTCCCAAACCCTCATTTTTGCATCCCAAAACCTCATATTAACATCCCTAAACCTCAGTTTTACATCCCAAATCTTCGCTTTTGGAGCCCAAAGCTCTGGTTCTGTGGTTGAAAACCTCATTTTTTTATGGTGAAAACCCTCATTTTCAAGTCCCAAGTGCCCTTTCTGAGGTCTTAAAGTTAATCTTAATGCCCAAAGTTCGGTTTTGAAAGTCCAAAGCTTCTGATTTAGAGGCCAAAGTTTTGTTTCTGGACGCAAATACTCAATGCTTTGGTCCAAAGCCTCATTTTTGCATCCCAAAACCTCATTTTTATGCTCCAAATCCTAATTTTTAGGTCCCAAACCCTCATTTTTGTGTCCCAAAACCTTCATTTTAACATCCCTAAACCTCAGTTTTACATCCCAAATCTTCACTTTTGGAGCCCAAAGCTCTGATTCTGTGGTTGAAAACCTCATTTTTTATGGTGCAAACCCTCATTTTCAAGTCCCAAGTGCTCTTTCTGAGGTCTAAAAGTTCATCTTAATGCCCAAAATCTCATTTTTAAGGACCAAAGTACGGTTTTGAAAGCCTAAAGCCTCTGATTTAGGGCCAAAGTTTTGTTTATAGACCCAAATACTCAATGCTTTGGTCCAAAGCCTCATTTTTACCTTCCAGAACCTCATTGTGGGGATCGAATCCTCCAAAAATGCATTTTTAGGGTGCAAAGTGTTAATTTTTGGAAGTAAGGCATCATTTGAAGTGGCCACAACTCCCAGTGGTTTTTGGGTGGCTGCTCCATCACTCTTACTCCCCAAAATTCCCCCAAATCCCACTTTGGGCTCATTTTTAGGGCTGGCAATGGCTCTGAGCCGGCTCCAAGTGAGTTGGGACGTGGAGGTGGCACAAAATGGGGC